>NC_064926.1:115637349-117052349 GCF_023897955.1 Schistocerca gregaria
GAACAAGTTTTCTACATGCTCGTAATCAATAAACTGCATGTGCACTGTCAGACTGTTATAGATAGCATCAGAGAATTCGCATATATCGTTGATGATTAATTTCTCTCCCATGTTTAGTATTGTTTTATCAACACTAAGACAAATCTTACGAAAATTGGGCCCTGTATTATAAGAAATGAAATAATACTACCCAAGATAACTTTACGATGGAAGTAAGTTTTAATAAAACTGAGTATCTGTACGAAAGGGTGCCTCTTATCGGCACGAATTAGTAAAATACTACTCACATTGATCTCGATTAGGTCTGTGTTTAATTGGTATGCTGTGTCATACTCAACAGGTATGCAAATGTGACATCTCCTACATAAAGTTATGTATCCCTAAAAACTCAAAATTTTCTTGTCAGAAGCGTAGGGAAGCGTTACCTGTTGTGCAGTATTGTAAGTTTTCACCATTGCGCTATGAGCTCAAAGTATTTTCTTGCGATTTCCTTATCGATGTTTGATCTGACTGCTTGTAGCTCATTCACAGAAGGGATAAAAACGTTACAGTCTTCGAGACTGGAACCGCGAACAATAACAAACACTTTTTCACAGATCATCACGTCACCACAGTGCTAGCAAACATGTGTGTGTTGCGCTTTCCTCTTACTAGGTCAATAGTGGCTAGATCCCGTAAACCGCTATTTAAAGGACGATATTGGTTGCGATTTCCACATGCAACGACTTTCCTGGACTGAAAATCGTAAATTTACAATCGTTTGTTACACCTCAAGCGATAATAACTCAGATTATTAAATGGAAATGACAGGAAATATCAAGTGAACTTTGAGGCTTAATTCCGTGCACACCAGGAAGTAAGTAGTTGATCACAGAGTTGCCAAGCATACCTTGCTTGTTGTCAAATCTCAGTTACAGTACCAGCAGGAAGAAGACGAACCGATGTGATCCTACAGCTAGCTGGGAAGTGACCATAGCTGGCGTCTCAAAGACGCGGCTGCTACGGCCTGGAATACGTAATGCGCCTGATTCGCATTTCTTTACGAGGTTTAGGGACTGGAGTGTAGTTACTAATAATACTCAGAACTGACTGCTAATTAAGCATCATAAATCAGTAACTCTCACAGTTGTTCCTATATTTCTTTCGTAACTGTACTCAAAACTAAGAAACTCATTCACGGACGTTCTCGTGCGTCGCTGCGGTCCGGTCCCTGGTCGACGGGCACGTGCACCTTCCGCCGACCACTGGCGACAACATCAATGTACTGTGGAGACATCACGCCCCACGTGTTGAGCAATTAGGCGGTACGTCCACCCGGCCTCCCGCATGCCCACTACACGCCCTCGCTCAAAGTCCGTCAACTGCACGTGCGGTTCAAGTCCACGCTGTCGCGGCATGCTACCAGTGTCAAAGACTGCGATGGAGCTCCGTATGCCACGGCAAACTGGCTGACACTGACGGCGGCGGTGCACAAATGCTGCGCAGCTAGCGCCATTCGACGGCCAACAGCGTGGTTCCTGGTGTGTCCGCTGTGCCGTGCGTGTGATCATTGCTTGTACAGCCCTCTCGCAGTGTCCGGAGCAAGTATGGTGGGTCTGACAGACCGGTGTCAATGTTCTCTTTTTTCCATTTCCAGGAGTGTACTTTTCTGACCACTTTGGCGTGATGCACTCTCCGCACACGTAATACAAAAGCTGCGAGATGCATCTGCTGCCTGGCCGCCTATTAAACCTGAAAAGAACCAAATGTCACAGACGTTAGCCCTTTTCCACATGAGACTATATTGGGTTGAGAAGTGAAAGTTCCATTAAATTGATAACTTGAGCAGACAGCAGAATTGCATTTTAAAAAATGTAGCAGCGAATGTAATAGAACTCGTTACGCCTTATCTACTGTGCAAGATGCTTACTGTTACGCTACTAGTTGTTATGTAGCTACAGCAGCTCCATAAGCCAACAACAGTTCCTCCTAAACTTGCGCATTCCACAGTGCTGTGAGATAATGCATATGGCCGGATCTTGACTTCTGAGAGAGAGACAGTTACAGCTATTCTTTGGCATTGCACGACGTTTTCAACGAACAGATAGCGCAATAGAGTAGCTCAAATGGAAAGGATCACTTCCTACTTAAATTTCTGCATCCTACCCTGTAGGCAGTTCTGTGTAGGTGACAGTTACGTGATTTTATTTCGGTGATTACAAAATAGAGTCGAATGTATGCACTGGGTAGCTGAGGCAGGTACTTCATGGCGATTTGTTCAACCAAGTAAACAAATGTACTGAACATACTGCCAACCTCTACAAGGGACCTGTGTGTCAGAATTCTCCTCGAGCGTGCTGCAACAGTGTTACGATAGAGAAATGAAGCTCAGATAAGAGGATTTGGTGCTCTGTTGTTTTGATGATAGGTTCCAATGATGATGGTCTGGATTCGACTGCAACTTCTGCTGATGATTTTTAATAGTGAGAGACAGATTCTATTCTCTAGGGGCTACGCCAAGTGAAGAAGGTATAACGACATTGCGGTCTGAAATTCACATTAAACATGATATTCCTTCTCTACCAAGTAGACGTTAGGTTGAACCACAATAAAGTCAGGAGTGGTGAAATGTAGGAACCATTCTTATACTAGTTATTTATTTCTAGTGACGAAACAAACGCTATGTAGGCTCACAGGTCACTTATTCCATCTTTTATTTGAGCTTCTGTATGTCGATAAAATTGGTTCTGAATTGGAAATGCCACTGAGACCGCCCTTAACGCGGAATTTGATCCGTTCGTGACAATACAGCTCGGCTACTATTTGTTGTTTGTTCAAAACTGCAGATTCCTCAGCATCTCCACATACTGCGCGCGAATGGGTTCGAATCCTGGCCCGGCACTAAAGTTTTCATTATGTATTATCAGGCTCTAGCATGAGAACACCTCTCTGCTGCTGGATAATAATTTTTATTTTTAATGCAGTTTCACTCGTTGTCAACACTGACGATATAGGACATTTTTGACTCCCTGTGAGAAACAGGACTATTTAAGAGATCACTGTATGTTCAAGGACGTTATTCCGAGCTGCTTGTGGAGAAAAATTCGCTAGCTAACGTCTCTTTGTGCGTAGGCAATAACGATGTGTGCGGGGTTCTTTTCCCAGTCAGCACTGAACTCTTCGTCATATTATTTCTATTTCAAAAATGCTCACATGTCGCTGGTGGTGTAACAAACCCATATTTAACGTTCGTTTTCTCTACAATATAACTGCGATAGGCGCCGGGCTGGAGTCCTGGGTAGGGAAAAAATGAATTTTCATTTAAAAAATCTAGCTACTGCCGAGAAAATCCGATTTGTCACAGTTAATTGTGCTTCGATAACTATCTGATTAGGTTCTAGGTTCGAATCCTTGTCTAACACAAAGATTTACGTCACCGCATTTCAAGTAAGTTAGTTGTGCAGAATCACTATTTATCATCTCTCGTTTCTCGTTAACACTGACAATAGGTGCTGGGTAAGAATTCGCGTCCGCTAAAAATGTTTACGTTATGTAATTTAAAGTTGATATTTGCTAACTGATACTGTCTAAAACCAAGGTATATCACTCCCTGTATGCCTTGTCAGGAATGACTGTTATTTTCCGTCGGCCATAAATCTTATTCTGCATTACCTGGGTTTGAATCCATATGCAGAACGAGGCGGTTCGTCGTGTCATTTGAAGTTCATACATATTCCCATCTAGCTGCTCGTAAATAACGTAAATGGTTGATGACATGTTTTGTGTTAAGTAACAAGTACGGTATGTTACTTTGAAGATAAAATCATGAATAAGACGAACTTACTTCGTGCATTACCTATCTGACGTAAGAATGAGAGTGGTAACGTTTCAGGTATTTCATTTACAGTGATGATACAAGACTTAAGGACAGTCTTATCTGTGATGCGGTGTTCTGTGATATTTCTATTATCGCGGTATTACTTTACATCTTGAGTTATTGCGATACATTTCAGTGTTTTCTAATTGTGACTTGTTGGAACCATTTTCAATAGTCAAACTACTGTACCAAGGAGCGATTAGAGGACCTGCTAGACATCTGCGTTATGTGGGTTGCATGCGAATCAGGCGAAATGCAATTCAGGTCGTTCGGATAGCTTTGAGCATGACTGTACATATACAGACTGGTCAAAATAGAACAAAAGAAACACATAGGTAGATGGAATACTATGAATAGGACTCTCATGTCGACAATAATCAATTGTGTACGTGTAGAGAATCTTGGTTTAGACACTTTTTTCATGATTTATTATTGTAGGCGTGCCAGAGGCCTGTTAATTCCATTGAGTTTCATACACTGTTTATCTGTATCGTCAATTATGGCGTTGTGTGAGGAGAAGAACAGGCAGATCAGCTGTTGCAGATTCTTTGCAGCCAGGAGAATGCCATATCAATGTGCTGAGATTCAAGTTCTGGTTGCAGAGAGATGCAACTGAAATGACAAAAGTCCTGGGTTAGTGACATGCAGATATACAGACGGCGGATACACAAGGTATAAAAGGGCAGTTCATTGGCAGCCCTATCACTGGTACTCAGGTGACTTATGTGAAAAGGTGTCCGACGTTATTATGGCCACATGACGGGAAGTAACAGACTTTGGAGGACGCTTGGTAGTAGCAGCTAGACGCTTGGAACATTCAGAAATCGTTCGGGAATCCAGTATTCCGAGAGCGACAGTATCACGACTGGGCCGAGAATACCAAATTTCGGGCAGGACCTCTCAGCACGGTCAGTTCAATGACCGAAGGGCTTCACCTAACGAGCGAGAGCAGCAAGGTTTGTGTAGAGTTCTCAATGTTAACAGACAAGCAACATGCCTCAAATTAGAGCAGTCATTAATAATTAATGTAGGACGTACGTCTAACGTATCCATTAGGACTGTATGGCCAAATTTGTCGTTAATGACCAATCGTGGGAGACGACCGACGACAGTGTCTTTACTAACAGCGCGACATCACTTACAGTGCCTGTGCTGGGCTGGTGATCAGATCGGTTGGACTCTAGACAACTGAAAACTGTGACCTGGTCAGATGATACGTAGTTTAAATTGGTGAGGGCTGATGGTAGGGTTCGACTGTGGCGCGCAACTAATGTAGACATGGACCAAAGTTTTTAACATGACACTGTGCAAGCTGATGGTGGCTCCATAATTATTGTACTGTTTTTACATGGAATGGACTGGGTCCTCTGGTCCTGCTGAACATTCACTGGAAATGGTTATGTTCGGCTACTTGAAGATATTTGCAGACATTCATGGACTTCATGTGCCCGAATGACGGAATTTTTATGAATGGCAGTGCGCCTTGTCATTGGGTCACATCTGTTCGTGACTGGTTTGAAGAACATTCTGGATAATTGGAGTGAATGCTTATGCCATCGACATCACCCAATGAGCTCCATTGATAATTTTTGGGACATAGTCGAGAGTTTATTCGTGCAGAAAAACCTGTACCGTCTATACTTTCGCAATTATGGACGGCTATAGAGGTAGCATGGCCCAATAATTCTGCAGGTTACTTACAACGAATTGTTGAGTCCATGCCACGTCGACATGCTGATCTTTGTGGATGCAAAAGGAGTCCAGACACAACATTAGGAGATATACCATGAATTTGGATACCTCAGTACAGCAAACACGTGAACAACTTCAATCGGGACGACCAGTGAGTGTGAAGCTGAATGGTATCCGAATTTCAGTGCTAAATGAGTTGTGTTTCAGTCTTCCACCGTGCGCCGATAGAGTAGCGCGAGAGAGGAACCGACAATGGCCAACTGCGTTTATGGTTTAACAACGTATTACATCATGGGGCTGAAACATTGGGTTTCTCCCAGCACTTTATTCGGACACTACATAGTATTCTGCATTTTAAAGTAAATCTGATATTCCGAGTTACAAAAATTTACAGTTTACAAAAAGGAACACTATGAAACAAAGTCAGTTTTCAAGGTTTCTAATAGATTTATATTATGTGTAGTGAATTTGGCCATAGACATGTGACATGTCTACCTTCCTTGCTTACGTATATTACAATACGTCTTGCCTTCACCAAAAATACCAGAAAAGTTTACATACTTCTTGGAGCACAACACAGAGTTGGTACAGATATCCTCTGTGCATATTGCTAATCACCCCAAACCATCAGCTTCCTAATAGCAGCGGCGATACCATTTCTGTCTCTGGGAGCCATAACAAACATTCCCAAGCCTCACTTCCTGATTAAGTAGGATAAAGTCATGGGCCGTAAGAGAAAGACATTAGACAAAATGTGTTCGCTCTTGTGATTATGGACAACCACAAGTTGTGTAATGGCATGACCACTGTGAAAATTGTGCCGGACCGGGACTCGAAACCTGACACAGCTGATGGTTGTCCACATTTACAACTGCGAATATATTTTATGTATTTCATAACGGCTGTCGCCTCAGTGCCTGTTATTTCAAACATGCATGCATATCCGAAGGAAATTTGCTTCGTACATCTTTTATATAACGATTTTTAACACTATTAAACGTGCCATCGTAGGAGGACTATTACTTTATTGATGTAAACGGTTCATGGGTTTGTCTGCTACTTTGTTCCGTTTCATTAAAGGTCTTGGTGTCCCTTAACTTAAATGGAACTTTTCAGTAGGTAGAATTGAGATCCTTAGCTTACTCGCTATTCTCTTTCTTTCAGCTTCACAAAAAGAACTCCACAATCTACGAGTCGCTTTTGCACTGGGACAGCAGGTCGGTGAATGTAGAACTTTTTTGTTTTGCCTTGCTGCTGCAGAGCACAGTTCCGCATTAGAGGAGGTAGAAATTCAGAGAGGTGAGTGTAATCTGTAGCAATACAGAGGAAGTGTATGTGCAGGATAATAGGACGTTTGTTGTGATGAACATTGACTCCTTTTTCCTCCGATTACAAAGGTTAATTAGCGCTCAAGCAGAGAGCACCCATCCTTAATGAGTCCGGCTGTCGTATTGTTACACCGTATGCTCTTTTGCCAGTGCCTTGTGTCTGCTTCGGATTTAGAGAACACAGCCTCATTAGCTTCCTAACAATGCTGCACCTTCGCCAATGTCTTGCGTTTGGTACTGATGCTTGAGCCCCACAATTCGGTCCATTTTTATCACCAGATACTTGATATGATTTATGACATAGTGTTTTCCGCACAACGTTCTACCTGCAACATGCTTTCTCGAATGAAAGGCACAACTTGTTTTCACGTAGTAACGCTTTAGCACCTGGCATTAGTTAGTCAGTAGTATGTACGATGAATGAATTGGGGAATCCGGCATATATATTTAAAACTCTGGATATATCTATAGTATGTTAGGATTAATTGCTTGTAAAACCGCAGTTCTTTGGGAAGCTGTGTACTTTCTTCAAGAGGGTTCATACGGAGCTGTTATGTCTACGCCAATGGCTTCAAAGCCAGCCGTCAAAGCATTTAGTTGGACAGAGAAAATCTTGCCAGATCCTAAATCAATAAGTTGTGAAACGAAAACGGATAGCTACATCAGAAAGTCAATTCAGAGATGTGATAATGTGTGTTCTAATATGTTTTCTTTCCTTAGACAGAACGGGATCAACTAGAGAAAGTTGTTGCTGTGGTTTTTTTTTTTAAGCCGAAGACTAGTGCACTGCAGCTCTCCATGCCATATACTGTGCAGCTATTTTTAGTTCAGTGTAACTACAGCAAAGTACATCCATTTGAACCCGCTTCCACTCGTACAGTCATGCTTTGGTGTCCTTCTAAATCCACCACCCCCTCCAGCCCCTGCCCCTCTTTCCCCATACTTCCACCATTACCAAATCGACAAGTCCTTGCACCTTCAATATGTACCCAACAAATCGATCGCCATCTTTATTCAGCTTGTGCTATATACATATCTCCTCCCGGGTTCGGTGCAGTACATTATAATTAATTATCTGATTTACCCTGTACTGTTCAGCTTTTTCTGTAGTGTCATATTTCGAAAGTATTAACTCTGCGTCGTATTTGAGAGTTCAGGCTGCGTCGGAAGACAGTTCATAAAAATCAAGAAAAATGAAAATTACTTATAAAGCAGAAGTCATTTAAAAAGAATACTCTTTCTAGAATTGAACTTGAAATGGTTCTGAGCACTATGGGACTTACCATCTCAGGTCATCAGTCTCCTAGAACTTAGAACTACTTAAACCTAAATAAACCTAAGGATATCACACACATCCATGCCAGATGCAGGATTCGAACCTGCGACCGAAGCGCCTAGAACCACCCGGACACCAGCGGCCGGCTAGAACTATCTAGAGAGGTAACAGCATTAGACACCGTCAGTTAAAACTGCATCTAACCTGTACCTAATTAAATGTCAATGCGTAACGTTAGGTTGGTTACTAGCAAGCTACTACAAATCGCTGAAACCGACACAGAGTTCAGTGTATTAAAATCACTGCTTATTTAAAAGTATGTTCACACGCGAATGTAAAGAATTTCCCCAGAGGAATGATCAATATTCATGAATATGACAAGAAATGTCATTTGAAGCAAAAAGTCGAACAAACATGGGACCTAAAAATGCATACTTTAAGAGATATGAGCACGTTTCCGTCTCAGGTAATGTAAGAAAAGTCTCTTCTGCTGCAAGCACTTTGCTTTCCTTATTTTGAGAGGAGATAGTACGGACAAAACCCATAAAGAATTGTCTAGTAAAGATAGGCTGTTAATTACTTCCTTATGAGCATGAGTTGTGTTTCAGGCTCACGACTCTTAAGATATGCACTTCAGAGACCATGCCTACTGGACTTGTTTTTCAGGTTTTGTTCCCTATTACGACCTCTCAGAATACGGAAATAAAAGAGACTACTGTAGAAGAGATTCGTTTCACAATATCTAAGATGTATCCGTTCTCGTAGCTCTTGAGGTATGCATTTTAGAACCAACTGCTTAGTGAACTTTCTCCTCAGAACGGTCGTCCCTGACAAATAACTCAATATTGACGATCCCTCTTGGAACACCATATGTCTGTAATGAAAGATGCAAATGAAGAAAATAGACAAGAAAGGAAAATATTGAGAATGACCTATGGACAAATTCTGAAAGAGGAGATCTGGATAAAGAGATCGAGAAAAGAACTGTACCATCAGACAGAAACGATTACAAAAATCATAACGGCAGGAAACTGAGGACTAAGTTCTACAGACATGTACATAAGAAGAACGAAGACAGATTAAGAAGATTTCTACTATATGAGTCACGATTAATACAGTGAGAACCAAATGAATAAAGAAAACCGTGGAAGACTGAAGGAACTACACGTCCCCAGAGAAGACATGACACGTAGAGAAAAATAGAATAAACGGAAATCTGAACGGACGCCCAAAGGGTAAAGCAGGAAAGAAATGGACAGAACAGAGAAGAAGAAACACAGTGAATACATGAGACGTTTTCAGAAAAAAGGAGAAAGATATAAGAAAGAAGGTCATGAAATTTCATGGTGTTTCGGCGCTCTGCATGAGTGAGCCATAGTCTGAGTCATTAAAATTGTCAGGTAATTTATTTATTCGCTCATTCATTCACTCATAAATTAAAACCCTTTTATAAAGGTAGTCGTTCTGGAGAGGGCTTTACCGTCTAAACAATTACCTATTATCTAGTCCACTACAGAAATGTTTAGGTGCTAAGGGAAGAAAGATGGCGTCAATAGATGATATGAATGAGAAAGTAACCAGAAGCGACACCGTAGAAGAAGGAGGAGGGACAGGTGAAACAACCAAATCGTGTGTTCAATCAGCAAGTACAAACATTATAGTAGACGAATGTTAATCGGGAGTAATGAATATTTATGAAATATATATCAGGATCTCTCTTGTCAAATTCATGCTGATCTTTGTAAAGGAGGGTTTCGTTTCCAAAACCGTCATACTGCGTGAGCATAAAACGTGTTCGATTAGAAGCAGCTGCAAACTGAACATGAAAGCAGGACAGAAAAAAAACCAGAAGGAAGACTGAAAATCTGAAATGAAAGCAGGGCAAGGTAAGCTAGAAAATAAGACTACATCAGATCACATTGAACAGAAGAAAATCATCGCTGAACAGGACCTGTAACCAAGAAACGAGCTTAAAAAGTGAAGTCAAGAATTTGTTGGAATAAAATATTGCCTATCAAGGGAAAGAAAAACTCTCAAAACAAATCGACTCGGAGAGAAGCGTGGCAGAGGTTACTAGAACACATGAAGACACTAGGCCCAAGTTAGAAACACTGCAGGAACGAACCTCTGGAACAGAACAGGAAATAAGGAAGATCGGTTAACAAACACAATAATATTAGGGGAATGTTTTCATATGTGAGGTACAACATGAAATTTTTTAGCGGCATAGCGTAAGAGAAAAATTCGGCAAACGGGAATTTAGAAAAGGAGGGTGAGTACTCCCCAAAGAATTTGGACAATGATTGCAACAGAG
Source organism: Schistocerca gregaria (assembly GCF_023897955.1). Classification (NCBI taxonomy): domain Eukaryota; kingdom Metazoa; phylum Arthropoda; class Insecta; order Orthoptera; family Acrididae; genus Schistocerca; species Schistocerca gregaria. The sequence goes on from NC_064926.1 coordinate 115,647,816, forward strand.
TATATCAGTACATTGGAATGAAGTGAAGAAAACAGAAGCAGTTTTGATTAATAAAATTCTTTTCCGGGCTATTATGCCGTGGTCTGATGGATTTCGCATTGTAACCCAACGTTTCGTCCCCATCTGCGGAGGACATCTTCAAGGGGGTTCGTGGCTTCTGTTAACTTCCGAAACACACACTGTCTCACTGTCTCAGTAGTGAGACAGTGTGTGTTTCGGAAGTTAACAGAAGCCACGAACCCCCTTGAAGATGTCCTCCGCAGATGGAGACGAAACGTTGGGTTACAATGCGAAATCCATCATACCACGGCATAATAGCCCGGAAAAGAATTTTATTAATCATGACAGTTCCGGCCGTGAAAGTTTACATTTTACAATTAGAAGCAGTTTGCAATCTGATGAAGAAAGGTAAACAGCACTGGACATACAAGGTGATAAATCAATGTCAAATTTTCGAAGAGATTGTCCAGAGCTTCATCTGGAAGTACTGGTAACAAAAAGTTTAAGGTAATGTGGTAAGAGAATTTATGTGAAGCCCAGTGTATAGTAGTGAAAGTATTTCAGCCTAGTGGCAACGAATGCTTAACAAGTTACACAACACAGATGTGTTAATATTACAGAACTATGGAGGAACTGCTAAAGCTGGACCAGAGCTAGTAGGTAGGAAGCACTGGAGTGATTCAGTGTCTTTACAAAGCCAGTACAGCAGGCAGAATGCAACTTAAACAACAACAGGGCACTTGAACCATTAATACTCTATATAAATGACTCAACGACGAACAAAACTGACAGCGATCGGGGAGGGTGTGGTAGGGATGACAGAGGAAGACCAAACTGTGGACGGAGCTGGGATGGCTTCAGTGTAGGTTTGCCGGTTTGCTCTACCCACAGGAATATGGTTCAAATGGCTCTGAGCACTATGGGACTTAACTGCTGATGTCATTAGTCCCCTAGAACTTAGAACTACTTAAACTTAAATAACCTAAGGACATCACACACATCCATGCCCGAGGCAGGATTCGAACCTGCAACGTAGCGGTCGCGCGGTTCCGGATTGTAGCGCCTAGAACCGCTCGGCCACTCCGGCCAGCCTCACAGGAATAATTTTGTTAAACTGTGTCTGCCCTTTGAGCTTTCTATACAAATGAAGAAGTAGTACATCATTTATCTCTTTTCAAATGCCCAGGCTCTGAGTGCCAAACACATCCCAATGGGACGAAACGTGGTTAAAGGCGACTAGGGCTGCGCTCCGCTTGCAAACGCTTACTTTGGTGTCTGACGGGGTGCGCATTGGGGCAACGCTTGGCAACACTGTTCTGGTATACAGAACAGACACCTCAAGCGAGTCACCCGGGAGTGGAGGGCGTAGTCGTCGGCAGCAGGATTTGGCCTCGACACACTGGTAGGGCAGCGCGTCCTCGCCACGCCGTGAGGATGACTGGGCCTGCAGACACGAGCTGCAAAATCACATCAATATACTGGCAGCTCTAATGACGGCGTAACTGACGGACCAATTTGCGGACGCAATTTGTGACGCTATGGTGACTGCTGTGTTTACATTTATGGCAAAGGGAGCAACAAGGATTGGATTAAGTGCACACAATGTAAAACATAGTATCATGAAACGTTATAATGGTTCTGCCAAAACATCGGGGCTGTGTACATTGTGCGAAGATCGCGGTGCTGAACTTGAAAGTGAGTGAAATACAAGCTCATTGTATGCTTAACTTTTCCACTGTCTCCATAATTATTGAATGTGCTACTTCCATTATTGATAACCATTACGCATTTTTTGCATTTGAGTAATATATGGTACATCGAGATTACAAGGTGACTATTTCCTTCCTGCCAGACGACGTGGCCGAGCGGTTCTAGGCGTTTCAGTCTGAAACCGAGAGACCACTACGGTCCTACCTCGGGCATGGAGGTATGCAATGTCCTTAGGTTAGTTAGGTTTAAGTAACTTCAAGGGGACTGATGACCTCAGATGTTAATTTCCATAGTGCGCAGAGCCATTAGAACCATTTGAAGTCATTTCCTTTTCTCATGTCATAGCTTTTGTTTTAGTATGAAGTACCTTCACTACTCCTTATAAGCACTAGTTTCAAAAGTGGTTGAAATGGCTCTGAGCACTATGGGACTTAACTTCCGAGATCATAAGTCAACTAGAACGTAGAACTACATAAACGTAACTAACCAAACGACATCACATCCATGCCCGAGGTAGGATTCAAACTTGCGACCGTTGTAGTCGCGCGGTTTCAGACTGTAGCTCCTAGAACCGCTCAGCTACCCCGGCTGGCAGCACTAGTTTCCTCTAAGACAAAAAATATATCTGGAAAGGTACTAAATGTAGGCAAATGGTTTTTAATGTAATCCATAACGGAGGTATTAGGGCAAAACGCAATAAAAAATTTGACATTTTGCATATTCCTATACAAGATCAGAGACAACTAACTATGTGCACGGCGTTATTACCTTCGGTTACCCTATTCATTCTCTGTCGTCTTGCAACACGCCGTTTTGTCCGCAAATTGTAAACTTAGTTAAATTGTTTCGTCTGTCCACTGTGACGGAAGCGCCGATGCGTGGCCGGGTGCTGAGTAATTTCCAGAGGCTGGTGTGTTGGGGGAGAGGGCGTTGCGATGCTGAGGCCGGCCGCAGCACGTAGGCGCCCTGATAGTTACCGCTGATTAGGCGGAACTGTGCTTTGTGCTGCAGACCGGGTCGTCGCCTGCGCTCACGGCTCTGCAACCCGCGTCGCTCGCGGTGCAGTCAGGGCGCTGGCTGGTTCCATACCGGCAGCCGATTGCGTTCTGATGGACGGTGTTCAACGACACGCTGTCGAACCTCCACACACTGTCCGTCATCCGATGTCTTTCAATTGTCCTCTCTCTAGGCCACTACCGTTCCTGCAATAAATTACTGCCGACGTGACAGTGTCAGACCTACTCGATTTTTTGCTGGATCTACCAGACCATGTTGTTGCACTTGTGTCTCCAACAGTGCAGAAGCAGAAAACGAAAATCTTTACTACCTGGAAACGACCACCAATCGATATGAAAACCAAAAAGTACTAAAGAGGTCCGACTTCTGCAAGTATTTTTCTTTAAATACCCAAACATGTTTCAACACAGCTGTACGATCCTCAGTGGGTCACGCCTTTTATTGATACTGAAACACATAAATGTAGGTTTTATTTGGGTTAGCAAATTTGTTACATCAGATGTTGTCATTGCCTTTGCCTTTAGTTTACATTCTGTAGGTCTTTCAGATACCTATCAAAACCATTCACAGGTCTGAATTAAAACACACGTCATCTGCAAACTTCTGGATGCAAGGCATTGTCTGAATTAAATTTTCGTTAGAACAAAAGGGATGAACAAAAAGTTTCCGCTCGAGAGCCGTGCAATGCAGAATCAGTGTGCAAATCAATTATGACATTTTCAATACAGGGATGTGCATTACCTTGCTGGAGCACAGAATATGGTGCACCACTCCACAGTGGAGGTTTTCGACAGACATGCTGCCTGAAGGATGTCCCGATGGATGTACACCAATGTTTGATCTTCAGCAGTCAACAAACCAATAACATTACGTTGATCCTATTTGGACACATTTGGTAATGCCGTCACCATAGTTCATCTTTTCATATTTACTGCAGAAAAACTAATGTCAGACTAATCCCTCACCTACATGTTTGCGCTTATACACCCGCATTAGGGTCTCGCTACATTTCATATCCGCTGCAGCAAGACTCTCAAACAAATACTTCTTGATCACCCCTTATCTAAACCGTATAAATGTTTAAGCCTGTTAAATCGTGTCATATGCCCCTTTCTTAGGAGTACCATTGCTATATTTGTTTTTTTTTCTGAACTATGGTTGGTTTTTATTTGTGTACCAAACGTGTTTTTGATGTCTGGAATAGCCTTGGAGATCAGTACAAGTCTGTGGAGCTTTGGTAGGGAAATCTTTTTGATATGGTTTGTTATTTATGGATTATGTTACGTAGTTTAACGGTGTTTACTTATTTTTTCTCCTGTTCACTGATAAATTCTGGGTCTTGTTCTGCTGGTGTTCATTAGGCACACATTTGACTGCAGAATGTATGTTTCTGATGAGCTTTTAACAGTTATTTATTTCACTTTTTCTTTTCAGTCGACACCTGCAAAATTTTAATTTATTCCATCTGTTTTCATTCTGGCTGTCTGCCGTGTGTGTGTTAGTGTAAGGACGAGACACATCACTCGTTAAGAGTTTCCGTTTCTATTCATCCATAGGTTTCATCTTTTTTATTTATTTTCTTCATACTTGAGTGGGTCTATATATGTCTAACTTGACTGAATTCCAGGTGTTAGCCCATCACCTCTGTTGCAATTCAAAAGCTGACATTTCTTGATCATGTTAAATTCATAGGACTTTTTCCTCCTGATGTCTGTGTACACAAGCGTGTCCATTTTTTTAAAGTATTTCTCGGTTCTTGAATTTTCTTAAATAGATTGCTTTTCACCCATCAGGACACGACGTGTTTCTTAGTTCAAAGCTGTCATTTCATGGTCATGCTTAATGCATAGAACTTTTCTCTTGAGATCAATGAATAAAAACGTACTAATATTTTTATGAACTGTTTTGCGATTGGGCAGTTTTTGTAAATCGATCTATTTTTGACAAACTGCTGTAGGCTTCTGTCTGGGGTTCTTCGGCCAACGTTCGTGTGCCCCTTTTCTGGCTCACATGGTGATTTCACAGTTGGCGCACTTCGGTCTGTAGGTGTCGGTTTTCGATACACGCTGTGTCCCAGGTTTTCACCATCCCTTGTGACTAGCACATATAGACATGATAGTATTTTCTCCTTTTCTACTTCCGTGGTAAATTTTATGTTGGAATGGAAGCTGTTCAAGTGTCTTACAAAGTTACCGAGCTGTTTTCCACAGAAGGTCCACAAAACGAAGGTATCATCGACATATCTATACCACACCTAGATTTTACAAAGAGCCAAGTCCAGTGCATGTGGTTCGAAATGTTCCTTGAAGAAGTTGGTCAACACTCCACTAAAACTACTACTCATGGCGACTCCTTCCAGCTGTTGGTATAAATTGCCTTTTCCACATGAAACAGCTCTTTGTGAGACATGCATGAAAGAGCGTGCTGATGTCTTGCGAGAAAATGAGGCCAATGCTGTCCAGAGAGTCACTGAGTGACGCTTCCATAAACAAAGAAACAACATCAGAGCTGACCGGGATGTCGTTTAGTGCCAGTTTTAGTTTCTTCAGCTTCTCAATGAAATGTCCTGAGTCCTTTATGTAAGCCTATGTGTCAATCTTCCCCAAGAGCGGCTGGGGCAGAGAGGCCAAGTGTTTTGTCAGTTTACACATCGGTGGGCCAGGAGCACTAACAATCGGTCTTAGTTGAACGTTATTCTTACAAACAGTATCACGTTTCAGATGCGGTAGGGCTTCTGTCTTGCGCAGGTTCACCTTTAGGTGCGCCGGCTGAGAAGACACCTTGATTAATCGATTCGTTACGTCGGATATGCGCTTGGTTATAGGTACGTCGTCGGATCTAATAAGTACCGGATTTTCTGCTCTCCCTTGTCGGCTGGCATTACCAGTGTACTCTGTCGGCGTTATGATTATTGATAGCTTTTATCTCTTCTTTCATCAGGTTGCAAGCTGGTGGTTTTGCTCCGCTCAATATCCTAGAAGTTTCACAAGGAGGAGTCCGAATGGCTTCGGGTATTAGCAATGACGTCCTCCATAGGTATAGTTCTTGGGATGATAGCGGAATTCCATTCTTTTTGTAGGACAGACCATTCCACTTTGGTCAGTTGTCCTTCAGTGAGGTTTACCACTGGACGTGACATGTCTGCTTCCAGTATCTTGCAAACTTTTTCTTCTGCCGCTCAATGCAGCGCTCGAGTTCCTTCTGCATACTCCTTTGAGTGATGTTGTCTATCTGCATTCTGCTACTTAGTTGGTAGAAAATGACCAAATGTTCCTCATCCGTTCCTGCAAGTAACTGTGCGTTGTATGAATTCGCTCACGAAGAAAAGCTCGTTCCACTCTAACCGCGACAGAAAAGCGAGAGAGGACATCAATCGCGCTTCTTTTATTGGTCGTTGGTCAAGACGTCGGTACAATCTGCAGATGTTCTCTCCTAATGGTGTAATACAGAATTGTCATGGCTTTCGTGGCCACTTGTTGACAAACTGGCTGTTGGCTTATTTTTTCCCATTAGGCCAACACACATGCCTCACTTAAAGGCTCTCATTTCCCGATCATGTTTAATGCACAGATACTATCCCCTGAGTTGAATTAATACCAGGAGAATAGTGTTTTTGTGATTTTCTTCGCAGTCCTTGAATTTTCGTAAACTGATTTTTTGTCCAGTTGGTCCATCGTGTGTGTCTTAGTTCAAAGCTATTAGATAATGATTGGAAGTCTTGCTAAACAATCCCGCCACCTTGATTATTTCTAAGGAAAGTGGTCAGATAAATTTGTGGAAAGTTTCTTCCAGTCAACATCTTTTACATTTTGTTAATGCTTTTGTGCTGGTGGTTGATCCCGATAGCCCATCATCGCCAACCTTTCCTGGTGCTACGCAGTACTCTCTAGGTTCAAACAAGCATTCAGTTAGTTAGAATCGGTTAGATGAGCGTGTGGATGCATCTGGTGAGAACAATTCGTACGATCACCCCCTCTCGTATTTGTGTTAACCCTCTGATCCTCATACATATGCTACACCTAACTGAGTTTCCACGTGAGAATTTGGTAGTTAATACATCTATTTTCGTACCGGTATATGAGATTTTAGCTCATTTGTGACTGGCGTCTCATGTGATTGTATACAGCGGAGATTCGATTAACCGGAATAACTATTGTAGTAAATCATCTGGATGATAGGAAACCTAAAACAATGTAATGTTTGGATAGAAAGATAACCTACATAGTCCGTGTATGGTTATCTTTCGGGTACATTGTCGTTTGTTTGCCTTTCTAGGATTACTTAATAAAATTAGATCACTATTCAAAAAAACAAAAACAAATTAAACTTATTAAATCAACAGATGATTGTCTATTAAGAGTTTAGAGCACCATTTTCCAATGTACGTGCACATCTTCTTATAATTAGTAAAATACTACAACCTTAACCGTGAATGACCAATCCAACCGAAAGATGGATTGGCAAACTATTCAGTAAAAGTAGAACTTCTCCTAGTTTACCAATTTTGTTAGGATTTTTTTTAATTCAGGGATAATAGTTTGGTCATACTAGTCAGTGAATATTTCGGTTTTCATCAACGCGGTTTTTGATTATGTAAATTAAGGGAACAATGATATTTTTAAGGCATCTGGCCTTTTCCGATGAGTAGCTGCGACATTTTATGGGTTCCGTTAGTGTTTAAGCAAACTAAGATAGTTACTCGTCTTTACTAGTTTTATATCCTGCAGCCGAACTCACTCGCAAAAAAGCTAAGGATTTTGACGTTAATGATTTCCTATTTCAAACGATTTCATCAGTATTCTAAAAAAAGTCAAAGTCAAAGACATTTTGGCCCAATTCGTTTTTAGAACTATGTTGTTGCATCTACATCAGGTTATTTATTTTCATCCTGTATTTTCAGTTATCGAATTCCATGACGAGAGCTGTTAAACCATCTGATACTTTCCACAAACGATTCATAAACATCATTTTTTTTTAATTTCGTTGTAACTGCTTTTCAAAGAGCAAAGGACCAGATATCAGATGCCCAGTTTGTCGGTTTTACTAAACGCTTCTTCCAAAATTTCGATTTTCGATTTCCAAAATTGCTTTTCGATGTTTATTCCCTTCTTCCCTACCAAGTTGCTGGTGCACTTAGAAATGGAATCGGTATTCTTCGTAATCTTGCTTGTCATAGAGATTCATGTATAGTACTTCTTATAATAATTAAACGCGCGCGGCAGAGATCCTGTGGGGTCCGTGCGGATAGTGTCAACGCAACATGTCCGAGCACGAGAAGACTAGACTGCTCGCGTTTGACAATCCGGTTGATATCGAATCTGTATAACTGAAGTTTGGGTAATCGAGTATCCACTATATCACAACAGTGATACCTATAAGAATATTACATAATGAATCAGTCTTGTAATTAATACACCTTGCTATTGATAATCACGACCCAATATCACTTCCACCTACCATTTACAATGCCTTTGATGGCCCTCAAAAAGTGAATAACGTAAACTTGAGCTATGTTATTAAGTATTAAAGATAGCTTCACCTTCTAAAATTTCAAATATGCAATTACACTACTCACAACATGGTTTCACGCTAATATCTGTATGCCCATTGTATGCTTAACTGAATCCCCATATCACGGTGCATTAACAGTTAATCACTTTATGGTCTATTTATCCGAAAAAAAGAGAATAAAAGCGTATCAGATATCTTGCTACGGAGGAATGTGAAAATTAGGTGAACTGATAAAATATGGAACGAAGTGGTTCTCCACACAATCAGCAAGGCAAGGAGTGTATGAAAAACTCACAACATGAAGGGTGGGATGCTAGGACAGGTCTCAAGATATGAGAAAATTATCTCCCTGATACTAAAGTGAACTTCAGAGGATAAAAACTGTAATGGAAGACAGCTACTGGACTGCAACCAACAAATGAATGAAGGTGTAGGGTGCATGTCCTGTCATGACATGACAAGGTTAGCGCTTGAGAGGAATTCGTCGTGGACCGCATTAGAACGGTCAGTAGAAGAAAATTGACTCAATACGTTTTACAGAGCCGCTGTTACTATATACATTATGCTGGAAGAGCAGGATGTAGGAGGTCCGAACAAAAATCAACGCTAAATGGGACTAGTTTATATCGGCCGAAAAATTTCCAAGAACTTTCACCATTTCACTTCAACGACTTCCACTATATGTAGACTGAGTCTTTCCGTTTCCCTTTACGGTTTTTTAGCTTCACTGACACATTTAGACAATTGACATTCCAATCTATGACTCGTACAATCTTATACTTCCGTATGTTAGGAATTCTCTTTTTTTTTAGGTTTTCACATCCCCTTTTGCAGTCCCCTTCTGGGGATTCAAATGGAGGACTAACTCAGAAACTTTTTCTAAGGAAGTTATCGTCACGATTCAGTTCTCATTTACGTATCCCACACGTGTGGTTATCAGTTGTGTCTCATTCATACTGTAATTTCCATTGCCCAACGCATATAATGAAAAGAATATTTAGTGACCCGATATTTTTCTCTTTAAATATAACTCTCAGCCCTCTCAGTGTCCGTCACAGGGAAGATACTACATAGGCATAGGACATGTGGAAATCATCACTGTTAGTTTCTGCATTTTGATCCTTCAACGAGGAAGTCTTTAGCGCAAGGTTAACTCATACGTTGGTACTACGTTCATAATTACTTGGTGGAGTGAAAGACGTAGCGCCAGTCAGGGTTCAATATACAGCTCTGGGAGGTTTCTGTTCTTGGGATTGCCTCCTTTTGAAGGAAATACGACCCGTAACCCAGTGACGGAAACCAATGTACCGCTTTTCAAAGTGTCCCGCTAAGAAGTAACATGAGTGTCCAACAGTATATACTATCTAGTATTCAGAAATTTGTGTAAATAATGAGCGTTACTATAAAACTCGGAGCTTATATTGTAATTAAAAGACTAGAAATAATATTGCAATAATTATAAAGGAAATAATAAGTACTATGAGAGAAATTCTAATTACTATTGATTAGTCTTATTTCTACATTTCCGAGAGTCGTCGTTGCGATCCTCAGCCCATAGACTAGTTTGATACGGCTTACCACGTCAATCTGTCCTGTGCAAACATCGTCATATCTGCAACACTGCTGCACTCAGCAAACATCGATTCTCCTCTGCAATTTGTACTCCCCACGCGTCGCTTCTTTCCTAAACTAAGTATTCCTTGATGTCTTTTTCTCTTCATGTCTGATACTAGAGTAGCCTTCACCCCGAGAGGCGCGTAGGATATAATTTTAGCATATTTGAGACAAGGGATATAAGCCAAACAGTAGGGCTTTATAGCCTTGGGAAGTATGACAGCTGTAATTTCTCACTGCTCTCAATTTCCACAGCTGATAATGCTACACTTAATGCATTAATAAATGCAGACCGTTGCCTATGCAACTATTGAAACGACGTGTGTTCCTGTTCAAGAAGAAGAACATTAGAGGGTGTTGGCAGATTTGTGGACTAAATACTTGTCTTACTTCACTGTTAAGTATACGACCAGCATACTCTTACCATGTGGGAAGTGGAAAGCAGATTGCGGGACGCAGCAACTTTCAGTCTTCTTTTATTGTGCCCCTCTTTTGTTCCTTACTTGGCTTGGGACGAGTGAAGGGAGGGAGGTGCATGTTCCACAAGGAAGTGGCGCGACGAGCAGCCTGTGTCCGGTCCGTGCAATAACTAAATGGGCCATCTAGGTCTGTACCAGTGGAGCACCACGGCTGCGTGGTCGACAGGCGGCCCCCTCCAATCTCTAGAATGACCGGCGCAGCGTTGCGACGCAGGCAGCGCTTGAGAGACTCCTCCACCAGCCCTCCCCTCCACCCCTCGACCCTTCCTACAGCTTCCGCTCAATCAGGCTAATGGCCGCTCGAGGAGACCTGTCGGCTGCAGAAGGCTGGCGGTGTGCAGACCACTGGCCGCCAGACGGACCCTCGCCCACGGCGCTCACCTCTCCACCAGCGGCCGGCCGACGTCCGATACACCGACACCCTACAGCCCGCCGAGCGACACCTGTTGACGTCCGGAGTTCGCAGGGAGACGAGTCGGTTCGCACAGGCGTGTGACCTCACTAGGTAAACAACGCGTGGATGAAGGCAAGTATTCGTCACTAACACAGCTACTTCATTTGTGAGTGTGAAATCACTGCTACTCCTGTGACAAAATGTGGAAGAGTTCTAAGTTCATCACTATCCCTAGTAAAATAGACTGCTTATGCGCACGGTGGCAATCTCCCGAAAACTAGCTTATTCGTTGACTCTTGGGACAGAGGTTGCTAGTTCGAATCTTGGGAGAAGAAAACATTTTTATCACAACAGTGTTTCCCATAAACAGAAGAGTTGGTCCAAAGTAAAGTTTCACGAAGATTTAGATGTATTGATCACCAAGCCTAGTGTTATTAATAGAGATGATGGAGAGGAAAGAGATTAGATTAGAGTTACATCTTGCCCTTGACTAGATAATTAGAGACAGCTAGACGAGGATGGTAAAGGAAATTAATCACCCTCTCTGTAAAAGAAATATCCCAGTATACTTGATAGCATTTAGGGAAAAAGAAGCAAAACGTAAATCAGGATGACCAAATGTTGATTTAATCCTTACTGATCGCATATGAAACTTTAATGTGTTTAACACTTTTCTTCCTGACAATAATTCAAAAAATAAACTGCACCAATAAAAAATTTGTCACGGGTACCTGTGTGATACACGTGTGCATCACCGACAAGTAAGAACAAACTATCAGCAAATCACTGTCATTGGTATGTCAGCTAGAGAACACTCAGAGACGCTATAAGTTATGCTCTTCACCTTGAATCGTGGTTTTAATATGAGATACCACTAAATAAATTGGTAAATTTCTCAAAATGTATAGGGTTGAATATTCCAGTGTTGATGCACAAAAAGCAGTCTATATCAGACTTCGTGCATGAGAAAGACTAAGTGTTCTGTGTAGTAGATATTTTAAAATTCATTCGCTAGATTATTGGGACCAAAATCTTTATCCTGAAGTAAATAAGTCGAGTTTCCTGTTGATAAGGTAAGGCCAGTGAACTTAAGCGCTGTATTTAATGAGAAACACGTTATTCTCTTAAAACTTTTGTGGTAGCTTTAAAGTGTCCCAAGCTGCAGTCCATAAACTGCAGAAAAAGCCATTTCTAAATTTTTTAAGAATGCTCCTGGCATGTTCCATGCAACATGGTGGTGAAAATTACCCCTACCACAGTGCAAGTCGAACCAGCGTTCACCTTTTGCATAATGGATTTTTAATTTACTTACTTGGTGAATGGACATCAGGCTATGATGTTTAATATAAGCAATGTAATAATCAACATAAAATTTGCATCTTGTTAATTGTCAATGTATTTTGGAGACATTTTAGAATATTGTGACGTTGGCAAGTATCGTAGATGCGGAAAATAAGTAATGTAAGGCTCTTTTGTTTCAAACCAATGGTCTATTGATCGAACTTTGGATGCATTTACCAGTACAGCCATCTCCTGCTGGCAGTAAATTACTGGGATATAAAGCAGCAGTTGATTTTATTTCATGTATTCGGGATTTACGGAATGGTACTTAATGTTAATTTCATGTTTGGCAACTATTTATTTTTAATTCATTATCAACATTTTATAAGCAATTTTTGGTTTCTAACTGTGTATAGAGAATATCTTATATACTTGTCAAGTATTTCAGAGTCAATGATATATAGCTTTGAATGATACAACTCGTGATACAGTGCACAAACAATTTTTTATAAGTCATTAAAAAAGACATAGTTCTTCGTGTTTTATGCAATTTCGGTAATTTCACAGAATATTTTATTAATGTTTCAGATACTCTTGAGTGAACGTCGGGCCAGCTACACTGTAATAGTCATAGTAGGCTGTCTTCGAAGGGGAGAGAAGTTTTTTAATAAATAATTCTGCCTTTTCAGATAGATTTGAGGACAGCCCAGGTGGGCCTACATTGTAACTGACTCTTGAATTTTAATACTAGATTTTAATTCGGGGAGAGTAGGGGAGATGGTTGTGTTAGGTAACCTTTGTTTTATAAAAAAACTCAGTTTGTCCAGATACTGTTGATTGTTGCTCAGATGGCATTACACTGTAATAGATTCTTGCGTTTTAGTACTAGATTCTGATCGGGCAAAAGGAAAGACAGGTGTACGATATACTTTTTTGGTCATTAAAATACTATTTAGCGCAGCACCGATGGACCCATATTGTAACTGACTTTTGCATTTTAATACTAGATTGTGATTGGAGAAGAGTAGAGAGAGGTGTGTGACATAACCTTTTTTTGTCATTTTGTATACTTTTTAGCTCAGATGGGGCTACATTTTAATTGGCTTTATAGTTTCAATTCTAGGTTGTGATTGGAGAAGAACTGAGGGAACGGTGTACACTTCTCTAGTATCATTGAGTATACAGGGTGGTCCACTGATCGTGACCGGGCCAAATATCTCACGAAATAAGCGTCAAACGAAAAACTACAAAGAACTAAACTTGTCTAGCTTGAAGGGGGAAACCAAATGGCGCTATGGTTGACCGCTAGATGGCGCTGCCATAGGTCAAAAGGATATCAACTGGTTTTTTCAAATAGGAACCACAATTTTTATTACATATTCGTGTAGTACGTAAAGAAATATGAATCTTTTATTTGGACCGTATTTTTCACTTTGTGATAGATGGCTTTCACATGTGACTGAACTCTTCTTATTTCCTTAAATAACGTAACTATCCGGCGAACGGTTCGGACATTTGGATGATGTCGTCCAGGATACCGAGCAGCGTACGTATCACACGCCCGTTGGCCATTTTGATCACAATAGCCATACATCAACACGATATCGACCTTTTCCGCAATTGGTAAACGGTCCATTATAACACGGGTAATGTATCACGAAGCAAATACCGTCTCCACTGGCGGAGTGTTACGTGATACCACGTACTTGTAAGTTTGTGACTATTACAGTGCCATATATCACAAAGCGAAAAAAGTTGTCCAATTAAACCTTCATTTTCCTTTACGTACTACACGAATATGTAATAAAAATGGGGGTTCCTATTTTAAAAAACGCAGTTGATATCCGTTTGACCTATGACAGCACCATTTAGCGGGCCAACCACAGCGCCATCTGAAACATCCTGGAAGATTAAAAGTGTGTGCTTGGGATAGTTTCAATCTGCCAGGAAGTTTCATATCAGCGCACACTCCGCTGCAGAGTGAAAAATCTCATTATAGCGCCATCTAGTTTCCCCCTTCAAACTAGACAAGTTTCGTTCTTTGTAGATTTCTCGTTTGACGCTTATTTCGTGAGATATTTCACGATCAATGGACCACCCTGTATATAACATGAATATCTTTAGCTAGGAAAATGTCATGAAATAGTTTTTTTTACAGCATATCTGTCGCCATTTTCAAATAAATAGTTCCAGCTGGTTGAAAATTTTTACTACAGCACTATGATTGGCTGGAGGTAAGGATGGCGAGAGGAGAGGAAAGGCATGGACGTGACTTGATGTATACGTAATTGAACACATATAATGCCTATTTTCGTCATTAACACTATTGTTAAATAACTTTTTACTTCATACCTAGCGTCATGTTTTAATAAAAAGGTGCGACAGGTTAGAGAGAGCTTCACTGCTGCACTCTGAGTGGCCGGAGCTAAGGATGGGGAGAGGGAAGAAATGGGCATGTCTTGCTGTGTACATCAGTAATACTGTAATTTAACAACACTTTATACATATTTTTAATGTTACACTGAGACTGTTTGGGTTTTAAGTATTTCACTGACACAGTTTGGGCTAGCTCTCTAATCCTGGAGTTTTTCCATTCAATAATGTGCGACGACCGGCTTAGTACAAGGAGAATTAAAGGGGGAGAGGGCATAATTTTTCTATTAACGCCCTTGTGCTACTTCTGCAATCTTGGATTTTTCCTTTTTAATATAGCCCTAAGACTGGCTGGTAATAAGGAGAGGAGGGGAGGGGGGGAGGAAGGTAGAGATGTAGGAGGAGAATGTTTCTAATTTCACACTACCATAAATGGACAATTTCCACCATCTTAGATTTTTCAATTTACTTCTTTTATTTTATTGACTGATATCATGAGTTGAAGGCTACTCAGGAGTCCTGCGTTTCTTTCAGGATAATGTGAGGATCACGTGATCACCTTAAATGTCCTTTCAGTGTCAAAGAGAAGCAAGGAGTTGGCACACAACTGCATTTGGTACACATCTGCATTTCTTTGGAAATGAGATCACATTGGTTTCTAAAGGCATTATAGAGAAACATGTAAACGAAAAAGTGTTTTCTTACAGAGTCTGTTACTGTACACTATCTGCTCAAAAGTATCCTGACTCATTTTAGTGTACCATAATCTATTCTGAGTACACCCTTCGTCCTAACGTTGGCCAAAACCCTTCTGAGGACGCATTCAGTGAGGTATCTGAACATCTGTGGGTTAATAGTGGCCCATTCTTCCCCTAGAGCAGTGGGCAGAGAAGGGATTTAAGGTGGACGCTGGGGCTTGGCTCGAGGTTGACTTTGTAACTCAACTCAGATGTGTTCCATTGGATTCTGGTTGGGGCTCTGAGTAGTGCAGTCCATTTTGGGATGTTGTTACCCACAAATTGTTGTCACAGATGTTGCATTATCATCTCCAAAAGTCTATTCCATGCACTATGCAATGCTGTAAAATGTGTTCATACCCTTGCATATTTAATGTTTTCTTAAGCACAATAAAAGATCACAACGAAACTATGGGAAAACTTCCATACTATAACACCACCTCGTTCGTTTTCATCGCCCTCATTATATGTGATATCAGGTAAAGTACTCAAGGCATTCTCCAAACCCAAACCATTCCAGCTGACTGCCACAGTCCATAGCCTAATTCATCACTCCAAATTATATTCACTGTGCTAGCTGGTTTCCTAGTAGCTGTTAAGTACTTACGAGTGATGCTTCATCTAGTTTCATGCGAATTTTATAACTACCCTCCACAAAAATCGGCAATTCTTTCCATTAGCGGATGAGGTTTGTCTGCTCTTTGTTTATTTCGGGTTTTCCCTTCCAGTTCATAAACACATCACCGCAATTCGAGGAGTGTTGGAATGCCACTGATGAACTTGGTGATCAGGTGACATCCAATGACTAGTGCACATTCGAAATCGCAAAGTTCTCCTGACCGACCCATCGCGGTGTTATTGTTCCTTTACTGACAACATAACTCTCCCCACCTTGCTTCATACTGTCGGGTCAGCCTCATGACATCTAATTGTCAGTTCTCTGTTACACAGACGTGCCCTGTTATTTTTGATTAGTCAGTGTACATCAGATTACACCAGGTCATTACCCGACATAGTATCACTGAAAACAAATGAAAGATTAATGTGGAATATTATACTGAAGATACGAATTGTACACAACGGGCTTGAGAGAGTGCAGAGCACCCTCACTTCTCATACGGTGTTAGGTTACATAATATTCTTAGGGAAGTTGATCTTTACTAGTTGGTTGCTATGCCAGGATACGATCTGACTTCATTAACATGATGAAATGGTTGCCACTAGCTAACGCTCTTGCTTGTGTGCTCTAGTGAAGGAATAGCAGTAAGGTTTAACTGTGTTCAAAGTGCCCATTTAAACGACTGCAGTAAAGGGGAATGGCAGCTGCGGGCCGAGGGGAGCATTTTTCCTGAGGAACCAGGGTGAAAACATTTGCGGACTGCTAAGTTCCACGGACTCACTGTTCAGACACGTTAGATGGCGCCGGTCCGTCGGCGGCCGCGTCAGGTCGGCTGACTAGCGCCGAGAAGTTGCCGCTGCTAGCGGCAGTGCATTCAAGACCGACACGTTTACTAACTAATACGCCTTTTATCCTCGCCCAGGAGAAAGATAACTGGCATTCTACGGATCGGAGCGTGGAATGTCACATCCCTTAATCGGGCAGGGAGGTTAGAAAATTTAAAAAAGGAAAATGGATAGGTTAAATTTATATATAGTGGGAATTAGTGAAGTTCGGTGGCAAGAGGAACAAGACCTTTCGTCAGGCGAATACAGGGTTATAAATACAAAGTCAAATAGGGGTAATGCAGGTGTAGGTTTAATAATGAACAAAGAAATAGGAATGTGAGTAAGCTACTACAAACAGCATAGTGAACGCAATATTGTGGCCAAGATAGACACGAAGATAGACTCCTACTACAGCAGTACAAGTTTATATGCCAACTTGCTCTGCAGATGACGAAGAAATTGAAGAAATGTATGATGAAATAAAAGAAATTATTCAGATAGTGAAGGGAGACGAAAATTTAATAGTCATGTGTCACTGGAATTCGGTAGTAGGAGAAGGGAGAGACGGAAACGTATTAGATGAATATGGATTGGGTGTAAGGAATGAAAGAGGAAGCCGCCTCGTACAATTTTGCACAGAGCACAACTTAATCATAGCTAACACTTGAATCAAGAATCATAAAAGAAGGTTGCATACATGGAAGAAGCCTGGAGATACTAAAAGGTTTCAGATAGATTATATAATGGTAAGACAGATTTAGGAACCAGTATTTAAATTAAAAGACATTTCCAGGGACAGATGTGGACTCTGACCACAGTCTATTGGTTATGAACTGAAGATTAAAACTGAAGAAACTGCAAGGTGGGAATTTAAGAAGTTGGGACTTGGTAAACTGACTAAACCAGATGTTGTACAGAGTTTCAGGAAGAGCATAAGGGAACAATTGACAGGAATGGGGGAAAGAAATGCAGTAGAAGAAGAATGGGTACCTTTGAGGAATGAAGGCAGCAGAGGATCAAGTAGGTAAAAAGACGAGGGCTTGTGGAAATCATTGGGTAAGAGAAGAAATACTGAATTTGATTGATCAAAGGAGAAAATATAAAAATTCAGTAAATGAAACAGGCAAAAAGAAATACTAACGTCTCAAAAATGAGATCGACAGGAAGTGCAAAATGCCTAAGTACGGATGGCTAGAGGACACATGTAAGAGGCTTCTCTCACTAGGGCTAAGATAGATACTGCCTACAGGAAAATTAAAGAGACCTTTGGAGAAAAGAGAACCACTTTTATGAATATCAAAAGCTCACATGAAAACCCAGTTCTAAGCAAAGAAGGGAAAGCAGAAAGGTGGAAGGAATATATAGAGGGTCTATACAAGGGCGATGATCTTGAGAACAATATTATGGAATTGGAAGAGGGTGTAGATGAAGATGAAATGGGATATATGACACTGCGTGAAGAGTTTCACAGAGCACTGTAAGTCCTGATTCGAAACAAGGCCCTGGGGTTAGATAATCCATTAGAACTACTGACAGCCTTGGGGGAGCCAGTCCTGACAAAACTCTACCATCTGGTGAGCAAGATGTATGAGACAGGCGAAGTACCCTCAGACTTCACGAAGAATATAATAATTCCAATCCCAAAGAAAGCAGGTGTTGACAGATGTGAAAATTACCGCTCTATCAGTTTAATAAGTCACGGCTGCAAAAAACTAACGAGAATTCTTTACAGACGAATGGAAAAACTAGTGGAAGAAGACCTCGGGGAAGATCAGTTAGGATTCCGTAGAAATAACGGAACACGTGACGCAATACTGACCCTACGACTTATCTTGGAAGCTAGATTAAGGAAAGGCAAACCCACGTTTCTAGCATTTGTAGCCTTAGAGAAAGCTTTTGACAATGTTGACTGGAATACTCTATTTCAGATTCTGAAGGTGGCAGGGGCAAGATACAGAGAGCGAAAGGTTATTTACAATTTGTACAGAAAGCAAATTACAGTTATATGAGTTAAGGGGCATGAAAGGGAAGCAGTGGTTGGGAAGGGAGTGAAACGGGGTTTTACCCTCTCCCCAATGTTATTCAATCTGTATATTGAGCAAGCACTGAAGGAAACAAAAGATAAATTTAGAGAAGGTATTAAAATCCATGGAGAAGAAATGAATCTTTGAGGTTCGCCGATGACATTGTAATTCTGTCAGAGACAACAAAGGACTTGGAATAGCAGTTGAACGGAATGGACAGCGTCTTGTAAGGAGGATTTAAGATGAACATCAACAAAAGCAAAACGTGGATAATGGAATGTAGTGGAACTAAGTCGGGAGATGCTGAGGGTATTAGATTAGGAAATGAGACATTTAAAGTAGTAAAGGAGTTTTGCTATTTGGGGAGCTAAATAACTGATGATGGTCGAAGTAGAGAGGATATAAAATGTACACTGGGAATAGCATGGAAAGCGTTTCTGAAGAAGAGAAATTTGTTAACATCGAATATAGATTTATGTATCAGGAAGTCGTTTCTGAAAGTATTTGTATGGAGTGTAGCCATGTATGGAAGTGAAACATGTACGATAAATAGTTTGGACAAGAAGAGAATAGAAGCTTTCGAAATGTGGTGCTACAGAAGAATGCTGAAGATTAGATGGGTAGATCACATAACTAATGAGGAGGTATTGAATAGAATTGGGGAGAAGAGGAGCTTGTGGCACAACTTGACTAGAAAAAGGGATAGATTGTTAGGACATGTTCTGAGGCATCAAGGGATCACCAATTTAGCGTTGTATTGCAGCGTGGGGGGTAAAAATCGTAGAAGGAGACCACGAGATGAATACACCAAGCAGATTCAGAAGGTTGTAGGTTGCTGTAGGTACTGGGACATGAAGCTTGCACAGGATAGAGTAGCATGGAGAGCTTCATCAAACCAGTCTCATGACTGAAGACCACAACAACAACAGCAATCCTCGCCTTCTTGAGGGTCAGAACCGTCCAATAACGATTTTCCGAACCTTTCCGATATTCCTATCATGATATGGCTACCACTGTCAAAAATACCTTTCAGCCAAACAATTCCTTTCGTGACCTTTATAGTGGGATGTGTATCCTGCCTTAAAACTTATTTCTCTCGTAATAATAGCTGTTGTATGTGTTCATACTCGAACAAAATTATACAGTCCAAAAAAAAACTACGAGAGGGAGATTTTAAACAATATCACAATATAAATTACACACGAGACAATAGAGAATCTAATAACAGAGTGTGGGAATGTAATAAAACAACAAGAAATGACCAAAACCAAGGGATAACGAGAGAGCTAATAGCAGAGGAAATCAGATGGATATTGATGGAAAACAAAAATAAAATATTTAAAAGGAACAAAAAATGAGGAAGCAAAAACATACAACAAAATAATAAATATGCATATACGAGCATAGATCTAACCACAATCTCACAACAGCGATACCATGATAGTAATGAAACAGGAAAAGTAAAAAAAATGAAGCCCTACAATTTATAGAACAACATAATAAAACTAACCAGTGACGTAACACAAAGATACCAGGGAGATAGACGCTTCTAAAATATATCTCACACATTTAATATATAGAATGTAAATTGGCTAAATCACAAAGAAACCCAAGGGGCTCCCGCTCTTAAAAGAGAAGTGTATCTCGGCCCCAGACCTGATGATTACCTTTGACGTGAAGTCTTCATTGACGAATGTACCAGTACAAGACAACAAACATCTTAGAGGAATACATGGAACCTGACATCTTCGATCTAGTGCACCACTGATATAAGAACGTAGGCTTCCGCGGCCGGTGTCATAGTGATTAAAATTCTTCTGGGTAATATGCCGCGTCATTTCTAAAAAACTAACAACAATAATAAATTAAAACCGACGTTTCGGCCGAATTGCAACGGCCTTCCTCAGGGCACGACTGGTTTTGCATGGGGTAGGTGCTACTATTTATTACAGACTATCGATGTCTGACGTCACGGTTGTAGAATTTTAATTGGCCCTCTAAAATGATTGGCTAGTCATGACGTAAGGGAAGATGGAAGGAAAGGGGCTATTCGTGGATATCCATGTCGTCAACGATTGGTAGCTGACCGCCAATCAGCGTTCCGCTTCTGGTCGGCAAGTTTTCCTCCTGTTGTGCGCGGAAGTGGACTGACAGTTGCTCTACAGCTGTTTATGTAGATACGTCCGTGTCCCGTGTAGCTTCTGCCCCGCGGCCGCTCGCGGCCCGTTGGACTGGGATGGCCGGCAGCCAGGACGCTGGGAGTTTGTAGCCGTCTTCTCTGTTGATGTTGTCAGGCTGCTTAATAATTTCGATCGCCTCCCGAATTTTGCGTTCTCGCATCCACGATTCTTTCGCCAGTACTCGTGCTTCCTGGAACCTGATAGGTTGTCCACAGTCACGGTGGTGTTCCGCTATCGCCGATTTATTGTGTTGTTGTAGTCGTACGTAGCGTTCGTGTTCTGCTACTCGTAAGCTGATAGGTCTTCCTGTTTCTCCTATGTAGGCAGCTCCGCATTCACACCGTAGTTCGTAAACACCTGCAGTGTTCAGATGGTTGACTGCATCCTTGGTGGAACCTATCATTTCGTGGATCCTGTGACTGCTTCGAAAAATCGGTCTGAAACCTCGTCGGCGGAAGATGTTGCCTAGCCGTTCACTGACGCCTTTTACATATGGTAAGTGTACCATTGGAAGCTTCTCTTCTTTGCCTTCTTCTCGTGTTCTGCTCCCTTTAGTTTTAGCTACCTTTCTTATGATGTTGTCATTATAGCCGTTGGCACGAAACGTGTTTTGTAGCTCCTTTAATTCTTCTTTGATATTATTTTGATCGCTTATCCGGTAGGCTCGGGCAGTTAACGTATGCAGAACAGAATACTTTTGAGCTGGGTGGTGGTGGCTCTCAGCGTGCAGGTACCGATTAGTGTGAGTTGGTTTCCGGTACACTTTGTGTCCCAGTTTACCTTCCGCAGCTCTATATACTTCCACATCCAGAAATGGCAAGGTACCATTGTTTTCAGTCTCATGTGTGAACTTTATATTTTTGTGCTGGCTATTTAAGTGCTGGAGGAAGTTTCCCAATTCCGCTTCACCGTGAGGCCAGATAACGAATGTGTCGTCCACATATCGTAGCCAACAACTGGGACGTAACGGAGCAGAAGCTAGGGTCGTTTGCTCAAAAGCTTCCATGAAGATGTCCTAGAATCTACGGAGTACCCAAGCTCCATAAGGAGGGTTATCCGCTGAGGCCCATAGTGAACGGAATAGATTCACCTACGTATTATGTTGCGAAACATTTGGCACCTAAGTTACGCCGTCTTGTGGGGCAAACAGACTCCTACGTGAAAGACTCTTCCCACTTCATACAACTGATTAGTGAACAGCGAATAAAGCCATCAGACATTATGGTCAGTTTTGACGTCAAGTCTCTCTTCACTAACGTCCCTATTGAGGAGACTATGCGCGTTCTACAGGATCGGATCCCACCAGATATCTGCGATCTGGTGCGCTTATGCCTGTCATCAACATACTTCACCTGGCAGGGAAAATATTACGAACAGTTAGATGGTGTGGCAATGGGTTCCCCGCTCTCCCCTGTAGCTGCGGACATCTTCATGGAAGCTTTTGAGCAAACGGCCCTAGCTTCTGCTCCGTTACGTCCCAGTTGTTGGCTACGATATGTGGACGACACATTCGTTATCTGGCCTCACGGTGAAGCGGAATTGGGAAACTTCCTCCAGCACTTAAATAGCCAGCACAAAAATATAAAGTTCACACATGAGACTGAAAACAATGGTACCTTGCCATTTCTGGATGTGGAAGTATATAGAGCTGCGGAAGGTAAACTGGGACACAAAGTGTACCGGAAACCAACTCACACTAATCGGTACCTGCACGCTGAGAGCCACCACCACCCAGCTCAAAAGTATTCTGTTCTGCATACGTTAACTGCCCGAGCCTACCGGATAAGCGATCAAAATAATATCAAAGAAGAATTAAAGGAGCTACAAAACACGTTTCGTGCCAACGGCTATGATGACAACATCATAAGAAAGGTAGCTAAAACTAAAGGGAGCAGAACACGAGAAGAAGGCAAAGAAGAGAAGCTTCCAATGGTACACTTACCATATGTAAAAGGCGTCAGTGAACGGCTAGGCAACATCTTCCGCCGACGAGGTTTCAGACCGATTTTTCGAAGCAGTCACAGGATCCACGAAATGATAGGTTCCACCAAGGATGCAGTCAACCATCTGTACACTGCAGGTGTTTACGAACTACGGTGTGAATGCGGAGCTGCCTACATAGGAGAAACAGGAAGACCTATCAGCTTACGAGTAGCAGAACACGAACGCTACGTACGACTACAACAACACAATAAATCGGCGATAGCGGAACACCACCGTGACTGTGGACAACCTATCAGGTTCCAGGAAGCACGAGTACTGGCGAAAGAATCGTGGATGCGAGAACGCAAAATTCGGGAGGCGATCGAAATTATTAAGCAGCCTGACAACATCAACAGAGAAGACGGCTACAAACTCCCAGCGTCCTGGCTGCCGGCCATCCCAGTCCAACGGGCCGCGAGCGGCCGCGGGGCAGAAGCTACACGGGACACGGACGTATCTACATAAACAGCTGTAGAGCAACTGTCAGTCCACTTCCGCGCACAACAGGAGGAAAACTTGCCGACCAGAAGCGGAACGCTGATTGGCGGTCAGCTACCAATCGTTGACGACATGGATATCCACGAATAGCCCCTTTCCTTCCATCTTCCCTTACGTCATGACTAGCCAATCATTTTAGAGGGCCAATTAATATTCTACAACCGTGACGTCAGACATCGATAGTCTGTAATAAATAGTAGCACCTACCCCATGCAAAACCAGTCGTGCCCTGAGGAAGGCCGTTGCAATTCGGCCGAAACGTCGGTTTTAATTTATTATTGTTGTTAGTTTTTTAGAAATGACGCGGCATATTACCCAGAAGAATTTTAATCACTAGTGCACCACTGTTTAACGACCACCTGTTTCAGGTGGAAAGGGAAATTCTATGGACAGGCAAACGATGTAGCTATAGGTCACGCTCTCTCGTCCTATGGCAGCAGACATTTTCATGGAAGCATTTGAAGAAACAGCGCTCGAGCCCACATCATTACGCCCAAAATTTTGGTTCCGATATGTGGATAATGCCTTTGTTATCTGGCCACATGGAGAGGAAGAACTATGAAATTTCCACCAACACCTCCCTCCCTCCAACAGAATTCGATCCACTACGGAGACAGAAAAGAATCGGGTATTGCCTTTCCTCGACGTGGAAGTTAACAGAAAGCCGGATGGTAACCTGGGCCATAGTCTATATAGGAAGCCAACCAGTACTGACAGGTAACTACACGCCCGCTCTCATCATCAAACTACACAGAAGGAATCAGCCCTGCACATTTAAACCAAGAGAGCTCACAGGATCAGTGACGAGGAAGACAAAGGGTTAACGACGAGATCTCAAATCCTTTTTTAGTAGCAATGATTATGGACTGAAACTCAAAGAGTGAAGGCAACAGAGCGAGAGGAAGCACAGAACATCGCCCTAATTCGCCCTAATTCAAGATGTCACTCTCCGCCGAGCAGGCATCAAGCCAATCTTCCGAAGCAGCAACAGAATAAAAGATGTGCTTCACACAACGAAATATGCAGTTGAAAAACTGTATCCTGCTGGAATTTACGAAATCAGGTGCGAATATGGATTAGTGTGTGTAGACGAGACGGGACTAACCATCAGCACACGTATATCTCAAAACGACAGATATATCCGACTACAACAAGTCAGCGGTGGCCGATCACCAGGATGAGTGCGGCAAACAGACTGATTCTAGTGCAGCTCGCGTACTGGCAAAAACTGCCTTCCTTTTCGGAGGAAGATTAGAGAGGGGAATAGAAATAGCCAAGCGACCCGCAAACATGAACAGAGAAGCGGGTATGGACTTTCGATGTCTTGGCTGCCATCAATAACAACGTTATGTGATGACAGCAAAAATGTAAATGTAAATGACGTGCGACTAGGGCCTCCCTTCGGGTAGACGGTTCACCGGGTGCAAGTCTGTCGATTTGACGCCACTTCGATTACTTGCGCGTCGATGGGGATGAAATGATGATGAGGATAACACGACACCCAGTACCTGAGCGGACAAAATCTCCTGGCCAGTCGGGAATCGAACCCACGCCCTTAGTCTGTCACTCTGACCACGCAGCTACCGGGGCGGACAAGGCGGCTCATGTGAAGCAAAACAGGCCGGACATGACGGTTCATGTGAAGCAAAACACGCGGGCGCGCGAGAGACCGCAGCGGCCGCAGGTACATAGAGTACTAACGCGTCTAGCCCGGCGCTAGTAAGCAGGGAAAACAACTCCACGTCACAGCTGCAGCCCGATTTTTCCATTCGCCGATTTTCACTAGTAATGTCAACACCAATCAAAACGTCGGGTTTCCGCCAAGGGGAAAAAATATAAAAACACCAATAAAGAATTCTGACGCCCCTCCACTTGATCCTCAACAGCCTATCTGAATTAGATTACAGCCACGTCTGCGTGTTGTGGTTGGCATGAGAGCCAACCGTGTTAGTAAAGGAGGCCGAAATGCACGCGTTTTAACTCACGCTGGCTGGCGTGAGGTCTGGTACATGGCAAGGGAATTAGACTTGAGAAAAACGGACGTAGCTAGTGGAATACTTAACTTTAATCCATTAATGACGAACGTCGCTCTTGACGGTACATGATTTACAATATCAATAGAAACTGATCATGGCGCCTTGCTAGGTTTTAGCAAATAACGTAGCTGAAGGCTATGCTAACTATCGTCTCGGCAAATGAGAGCGTAATATTTCAGTGAACGATCGCTAGCAAAGTCGGCTGTACAACTGGGGCGAGTGCTAGGAAGTCTCTCTAGACCTGCCGTGTGGCGGCGCTCGGTCTGCAATCACTGATAGTGGCGACATGCGTGTCCGACGTACACTACCGGACCGCGGCCGATTTAAAGGCTACCACCTAGCAAGTGTGGTGTCTGGCGGTGACACCACACTGCGGGTATATAAGAAACGTCGGTAGTTTTATATATTGACAGTGCGGTCACAAACAAAGAAAAATATTATTGAAAGTGACAATGGCCGCGAAAGCTTACGTTTATAAAAAATAATAAACTAGAAATAATCTAACAAATAGCTGTTGAAAATGGATATAAAAGAGCACGAAAAAAAACGAAATCAAAAAAATTAAAACGGAAACAAAAAATGAACCCATCACACAGCATCAAAACACCAACCCCAATACAGAACCACAGGAAGCACAACATACGCACGCAAATCACAAACGCACTTAATACGTCAGAAAAAAGAGCCACTGAAACAACAAACAAATTGCACAGAATCACCTGCAACAGCAAAGCAGTTGGCAAGGACTGAAAATTGCCTACCGAACTGACGACTCTGTATGAAAGATACTTAGAGCGACTAACACTAACACAGACAGACACACACCTGGAATCTACCAAGTCATGTGTCAAACTGCAATTCAATATACACTGGACAAACGAGTACAAATTTTTAAATTAGATACACTGAACACATATGTGCACTTAAGAGTAACAACAGTCGATCCACATTTGGAGATCATCTCATCGAGAAGACACACAGATCAAGAGACATAAATACAGACTTAAGAAGCCTTATACACAACAGCACTCCACAAAAACCTATAATGCGTAAAAGAAAATACCATCTATAGAAACCATACCAGAACTAAAACAAGTGATGAATGAGTACACAGCACTGTGAAATGGAACCCTGTTCCCAGCTCAGAAAGAACTGTCACAAGACCAGGGCACACAATACAACAACACACGTACTCCCAAAGACCTATGTAGCTGCAGAATTCAAAATTTCCACTTAGAACACCCAGACTGAACATACGCAGCGAGACACTGCGTGTTAGGAATGTTCACATAAATACTCTGCAGAAGCACGAAAACGCGAAATCTACAGATAGTAAGTACACATATTTACACAAATAGTCCGCTCCCTTACCCATTTACCATTTACAAAGTCACACTGTTCAACAAATGCCGGCCGGTGTGGCCCTTGCGGTTCTAGGCGCTACAGTCTGGAACCGAGCGACCGCTACGGTCGCAGGTTCGAATCCTGCCTCGGGCATGGATGTGTGTCCTTAGGATAGTTAGTTCTAAGTTCTAGGCGACTGATGACCTCAGAAGTTAAGTCGCATAGTGCTCAGAGCCATTCAACACATATTTCGAAAAAATAGTACTTCAACATGAAAAAAAGTTCGTCAAAAAGTAAAACGGTGCACCACAACATGGCACAAAAACGAAATTGGAGAAAAAACATTAAAATCGTTTTCAGCAATGGAGATCATATTAGGCCTAAAATTTGGGAAATTACGTAATAAAATACTGATAAATGGTTATTAATTTCAAATGACATACTGAAAGACAATAATTATGGCTTTGCTGCAAATACGAAACAGACTTGTCAACACCAAATGCTAATGCACGACCCATGTCCTGAATTGATAGGTCGCATGGCTCTATGGCCTGACGTGCCATGAAAATGGGGTCTCTCTGGTAAAGTTCTATAGTTGGACAGGGTGGTAGTTGCTAGGGAGCACAGCTGGAAGTGGGTTCCAATTTTACTCGTGCTAGCTCCAGTGGCCTCTTGTTTGAGATTCATCACCGAAGTCTAGCCTGGTGAACACAATGCTTACAGTAGAAATTAATACCGGATGACTGACGGATCAGAAAGTGGCCGACTGCATGGATTACGCTGCTTACCGTTGACCGTAAACCTACCCGTGGTCTAGGGGTAGCGTCTTTGATTCATAATGAAAACGTATTCGGTCCTGGGTTCGTTCCCCGCCACTGCCTAAATTTTGATAAATAATCAGGATTGGCGGCCGAAGACTTCCGGCATAAGAAGTCAGCCACATTCTGCCAACGGCCTTGTCAAAGAGGGCGGAGGAGCGGATAGAGGTTCAGGGCACTCCCTTGTGCTAGGGGTGGGAAATTGCCCCTAAAGGCGGAAGAATCAGCAATGATCAACGACATGAGGATGCAGAAGGCAATGGAAACCACTGCATTAAAGACACGTAACGTGTATCCGCAGGACATGTAGTCTGTAGTTGAAGAAGTGTCATGATGATCTCTCCATTGGCAAAAGATTCCGGAATAGTCCCCCATTCGGATCTCCGGGAGGGGACTGGCAAGGGGAGGTTACCATGAGAAAAAGATTGAATAATCAAAGAAAGGATAATGTTCTACGAATCGGGGCGTGGAATGTCAGAAGCTTGAACGTGGTAGGAAAACTAGAAAATCTGAATAGGGAAATGCAAAGGCTCGATCTAGATATAGTAGGGGTCAGTGAAGTGAAGTGGAAGGAAGACAAGGATTTCTGGTCAGATGAGTATCGGGTAATATCAACAGCAGCAGAAAATGGTATAACAGGTGTAGGATTCGTTATGAATAGGAACGTAGGGCAGAGGGTCTGTTACTGTGAACAGTTCAGTGACCGGGTTGTTCTAATCAGAATCGACAGCAGACCAACACCGACAACTATAGTTCAGGTATACATGCCGACGTCGCAAGCTGAAGATGAACAGATAGAGAAAGTGTATGAGGATATTGAAAAAGTAATACAGTATGTAAAGGAGGACGAAAATCTAATAGTCATGGGCGACTGGAATGCAGTTGTAGGGGAAGGAGTAGAAGAAAACGTTACAGGAGAGTATGGGTTTGGGACAAGGAATGAAAGAGGAGAAAGACTAATGAGTTCTGTAACAAGTTTCAGCTAGTAATAGGGAATACCCTGTTCAAGAATCACAAGAGGAGGAGGTATACTTGGAAAAGGCCGGGAGATACGGGAAGATTTCAATTAGATTACATAATGGTCAGACAGAGATTCCGAAATCAGATACTAGATTGTAAGACGTACCCAGGAGCAGATATAGACTCAGATCACAATATAGTAGTGATGAAGAGTAGGCTGAAGTTCAAGACATTAGTCAGGAAGAATCAATACGCAAAGAAGTGGGATACGGAAGTTATAAGGAATGACGAGATACGTTTGAAGTTCTCTAACGCTATAGATACAGCAATAAGGAATAGCGCAGTAGGCAACACAGTTGAAGAAGAATGGACGTCTCTAAAAAGGGCCATCACAGTAGTTGGGAAGGAGAACATAGGTACAAAGAAGGTAGCTGCGAAGAAACCATGGGTAACAGAAGAAATACTTCAGTTGATTGATAAAAGGAGCATGTACAAACATGTTCCGGGAAAATCAGGAATACAGAAATACAAGTCGCTGAGGAATGAAATAAATAGGAAGTGCAGGGAAGCTAAGACGAAATGGCTGCAGGAAAAATGTGAAGACATCGAAAAGATATGATTGTCGGACGGACAGACTCAGCATACAGGAAAATGAAAACAATCTTTGGTGACATTAAAAGCAACGGTGGTAACATTAAGAGTGCAACGGGAATTCCACTGTTAAATTCAGAGGAGAGAGCAGATAGGTGGAAAGAATACATTGAAATCCTCGATAAGGGTGAAGATTTGTCTGATGTGATAGAAGAAGAAACAGGAGTAGATTTAGAAGAGGTAGGGGATCCAGTATTAGAATCGGAATTTAAAAGAGCTTTGGTGGACTTACTGTCAAATAAGGCAGAAGGGATAGATAACATTCCATCAGAATTTCTAAAATCATTAGGGGAAGTGGCAACATAACGACTATTCACGTTGGTGTGTAGAATATATGAGTCTGGCGAAATACCATCTGACTTTCGGAAAAGCATCATCCACACAATTCCGAAGACGGCAAGAGCTGACAAGTGCAAGAATTATCGCACAATCAGCTTAACAGCTCATGCATCGAAGCTGCTTACAAGAATAATATACAGAAGAATGGAAAAGAAAATTGAGAATGCACTAGGTGACGATGAGTTTGGCTTTAGGAAAAGTAAAGACACGAGAGAGGCAATTCTGACGTTACGGCTAATAATGGAAGCAAGGCTGAAGAAAAATCAAGACACGTTCTTAGGATTTGTCGACCTGGAAAAAGCGTTCGACAATATAAAATGGTGCAAGCTGTTCGAGATACTGAAAAAAGTAGGGGTAAGCTATAGGGAGAGACGGGTCATATACAATATGTACAACAACCTAGAGGGAATAATAAGAGTGGACGATCAAGAACGAAGTGCTCGTACTAAGAAGGGTGTAAGACAAGGCTGTAGCCTTTCGCCCCTACTCTTCAATCTGTACATCGATGAAGCAATGATGGAATTAAAAGAAAGGATCAGGAGTGAAATTAAAATACAAGGTGAAAGGATATCAATGATACGATTCGCTGATGACATTGCTATCCTGAGTGAAAGTGAAGAAGAATTAAATGAACTGCTGAACGGAATGAACAGTCTAATGAGTTTGGTTTGAGAGTAAATCGGAGAAAGACGAAGGTAATGAGAAGTAGTAGAAATGAGAACAGCGAGAAACTTAACATCAGGATTGATGGTCACCAAGTCAATGAAGTTAAGGAATTGTGCTACCTAGGCAGTAAAATAACCAATGACGTTCGGAGCAAGGAGGACATCAAAAGCAGACTCGCTATGGCAAAAAAGGTATTTCTGGCCAAGAGAAGTCTACTAATATCAAATAACGGCCTTAATTTGAGGAAGACATTTCTGAGGATGTACGTCTGGAGTACAGCATTGTATGGTAGTGAAACGTGGACGGTGGGAAAACCGGAACACAAGAGAATCGAAGAATTTGAGATGTGGTGCTATAGACGAATGTTGAAAATTAGGTGGACTGATAAGGTAAGGAATGAGGCGGTTCTACGCAGAATCAGAGAGGAAAGGAATATGTGGAAAACACTGATAAGGAGAAGGGACAGGATGATAGGACATCTGCTAAGACATGAGGGAATGACTTCCATGATACTAGAGGGAGCTGTGGAGGGCAAAAACTGTAGAGGAAGAAAGAGATTGGAAAACGTGAAGCAAATAATTGAGGACGTAGGTTGCAAGTGCTACTCTGAGATGAATAGGTTAGCACAGGGGAGGAATTCGTGGCGGGCCGCATCAAACCAGTCAGTAGACTAACAGCATCGTGGCAGTGTTCCTGCGGACCTGTGGACACCAGGCAGCGGAGCGGGATTCCTGTTACTGTGAGAAAGCAGCCATCACATTGATGTCAACCTATGTTCTCTAGCAGCTTGTCAGATACTTGCTATGGGTGAGCAGCCCGCCCGCTCAGCTGAGCGGTCTAACGCACGGCTTTCCGGAGCGGGTAGGAGCGCCTGGATCCCGGCACGAATCCGACCTGCGGACTTTGTCGAGGTCCGGTGAGCCGGCCAGTCTGTGGACGGTTTTTAGGAGGTTTTCCATCTGCCTCGTCGAATGCTGGTAAGTTCCCCTTATTCCGCCTCAGCTACACTATGTCGGTGATTGCTGCGCAAACAAGTTCTTTACGTACGCGTACGCCACCATTACTATACCACGCAATCATAGGGGTTGCACTCGTCTGGTGTGAGACTTTCCCTGGGGGAGTCCACTGGGGGCCGAACCACACAATAGCCCTGGGTTCGGTGTGGGGCGACGGAGGGGTGAAGTGTACTGCGGTAGTCGCCGCGGGGTTGTGGACCACTGCGGCTGCGACGGGGACGGAGCCTCTCCGTCGTTTCTAGGTCCCCGGTCAACATACAACATGGGTGAGCACGTTTTGGAACATCTCTTGGTGTTAACTTCATGGGGTCGCTCGTTACAGCCTTGGTGTAAGAATGTCTTGTGTGCGACTGATTACCCCAGTACATTCATGGACGTCAACTGTCTGTGCTAGTCATTCTGCTCTTCGCTTTGTTGATTGTCGTGAATTCTGTTCCCAGAGCTGGACAAGTGGAGTTTCACATTGTCAAGCAGTATTGTATGGTGCAGTTCAGCTTCTCTTAAAGTGTATTTTTAGTTGCCCTAATTATTTAGGTTTCAAGAATTGTTATCCTTTAAATCTTGTGGCTTGCAATAGAATTCTGTAATGCTCTTCTTACCTGTACTTTGTAGCTAATTCAGAATTCAGTATGAAATCTAGTAACTAGTAAAATTATGCTAATATAATCTGCTCTCCTTCCTTGTGTCATGGTGGTGGCTGCCGCCCTTACTTAGCGTACTAATTCCCGATACTATAGGGATCATGTGTCTGAATTCCTTGACCGGCGAGGCTTGTGAAGTGCAGCGATTAACAAGAGGTGTCAGTGCTTAAACTTACTGCCTTGGTTTTGAGCTGATATTATTCATTTCACACGGCCATTCATGTATTTTGCCGAGGCACTTTGTGATTGCAATAAATTCCATTGAAACTAATTTTGTCTCCGAATGGAGTTCAGTTCCTGCTCACTGAATCCTTCCGTCCCAAGGGTAAACAAATGGTTTGCCCCATTTCAGATGGTAGGCAGAATGCAGTTGCCTTTGGTAGTTGGGGATGATTAGTTGATCTCAACTGAACATCATTCGTGATGTATAGACGTTTTTGGAGCTTTTCCTTGTTGGGTTAGTAATATCTTGTCTTCCCAGGAGCCATTTATTTGGTGTATTTTCAGTTGTGCATCTTAGTGCAAAAGAACCTGAGGTGTTGATGGGGATCCGTGGCCCAAAGACAGACCAACTGACACACAAATTATCTATATGTCGCCTGCCGAAAGAGGTGGACGTGGTGAAGCTGGGCTCATTGCTACAAAGTTCGATGGTGTGTCTGGTACAGGTAACTGTGGCCACATTGGCCAAATGAGTGCTGCAGTAGAGCCCTGCGGTGATTGTCTCTTGTACTTAGAAATGGATGTGATATTGTTAGAAGGTAGCCATCCCACTCGCACAGAAGCATACAGGATACGGGTGCCGACCATTCATTGGTTCCATTGGGTAAGGAATTTGAGTGTTAAAGTTGTTGACCTGCAACAGAAGCTAGCTGTTGGTGAATTATCCAAGTTAATGCAACTGTAAATCAAACTGCATGCATTAGGATGGGACAAAGACCCTGTGGGACAAGAACAAGATGTTACCAAGGGTCCTCCTAGTCTGGGTAAGCAGAGTGGTTGTATGACGGCCCACTTATCTAAACTACAATATTTTTATTGACACTGTCCCACAGATAATAATTTTTTTTCAATAACCTTGGAGTAGCAGGTGAATGTTTTTAATGTTCCCTGGGAAATTTTCAGCTTTTATAACTTACGTGTCGGGGATCCTTAACCTAGATGGTTAGTTTTCTTGGCAGAGCAAGGTTCCTCATGGAAGGTCCGCGAAATAGTTCTTAGAGAGATAATATTCGCCAGAATTGATAGAGATTTAATTAATCAGTATTTCCTTCAGGTTCAGTGAGTTGCAGAGTCTTCGATCGAGTATACTGATGAGATATTCTTGGTGGCGCACACTTTCAACGTGCAGCTTCCAGAGTTCGAGGTCGTAGCTACGATCTTACAGGATGTGAAACCGGGAGACCAGTTACGAGTCTTGTCCACAGAGAGGCAGGTTACGTGAAGTGACCAACGCCGTCCAGTCATCAGTCCTGAAGTTGTTAAACGGGCCGATCTTGTGCACGTGCGTCCAGTGATACCTGTCCAGTTGAGTGGGAGCATCACCCGTGAAGGTAGATTAGCATGGTCCAGTAACAAGGATGGTGGTAGTTGTTACCATTGTGGTGAGTTCAGACACTTTGTTCACCAGTTCAAACTGGAAGTCGTCGACAGATGACGCAATTAGGGCCGCTGTCACCTCCGAGATACGCCTTACCGACTCCAACTAACAAGGTAAGAGCGGTGGTTAACAGGCCTCACCCTTCATGTGTGTTGGTATTACCCGCGAGCCTGACTGTGTTTTGTGCAATCAGGAAGCAGTATTTCATTGTTATATATGAGTGGTAGCTCGGGTACTGGCCCATTTGTAAATTTTTCTTGTTTGTGTCCTCTAGCTTGGACGTGCAGTACTGTTAATGGTCAAGAAGCCAGGAGATTTCTTTTCTGAGCCATCTGCTTTCGGCTGTCGGTGTTCTGTGGACGTCTGCCAGTCTTCATACGGTCCTTCCTCTTGGACAGGTATCTTTAGGTACAAGGATGGGAATTTCCAGTCTGATCATTTTAAGCATGATAATTGTTCCCCTTAAGACCGTGTTTTAAGTTTCATGGGATTCTCCACTGCAATAAGCAGTATTACGTCCGCAGTGCGTTGTCCTGTACTATGTTCCTTGTTTGTGAGCAACTTTTTACTCGGTCATCGTAATTGACGATCAGATGTTTGGGGGAATAGTCCTGTACCACATGTCTTTGAATCTCTTTTCACTTTCAAGGAAAAGGTGAAATATCTTGGCCTCGCTTCTGATGGGAAGCTAACATAGCTGCCGCACCGTAGAGAACTGAAACTGAGATCAGTAATTTTTGAGAACATGTTTGGTGGAGAACGTCAGTCTGGCCAAAAGTACTTTAAAAATTAGCTCGAACAGTAATTCATGTTATGTTTTCTTCGTAATTAGATATGAATGTCTTAAGGAGTGTGACTAAATGTAAGATTTTTTCTTCAAATTTATTTGACTTCAGTACAGTAGTAGAGCCATAGTCGTAGTAAATTAGAGAAAGTCAATATGGCTAATTTCAGTGTATCTCACTTGCCATTATCAGGCCAACAAGTTTAAAGTAAGTGTGCTATTAACTGTGGTTGCTATTAACTCAGTCTCTCACAATTAACAGCAACCTTATTTCAAATTTGTTACATATGATATGGTGACCAAGCTTCACCGAAAGTAGTCATGTAGACTTACCTTAATTTACTCCGACTATGGCGTGCCTAATGTACTGAAGTCAAATAAATTTGAGAAAAAAACTATTTTGTGGTATCCGATTTCGGGCAATTGATGGTCGTGGAGTTATAACAGCTGCTCCACTCACCACAAGTATCTACCATCATGGTATGAGGTCTGGAGATGGTGAAATAACTGACCGAAACAGATTGTAATAAAATGAATATCTTTTTTGCTGTCGAGATTGTTTGTGCTCATTCATAATGAAACTGAGATTTCTCAAGGCGTTAAACAGCATTAAATGCGTCAGTCCTTGGTTTTGGAGAGACTACAGGGCACGTCTGCTCCGACTTTATTAGGCCTTTCTGCGATTCTGGCTTGAATATGGATACCAAGTTCGTGGTTCACAAGGTCTTTGTACCTCAAAATGCTGGACACAGTTCGCAACGCTGTCATCAGGGGCCTATTGTACGAGTATTGTTGTAGTCTCTCTGCAAAGCTGGTGAGCCTTCACTTTCCGCTCAAGAACGTCTTCTTCTGAAGTATGCTTAGCATGTATGGCTTTATCTGTCTCTACATGGCTTGCTTCCAGTTACGTCTTGCAGCTGCCACTGGAATGGCAGTTCAGTCGCCATCGAGGGTCAACGACGCCGTCTGGAAACCGTCTGAGGCAGAGTTTAAGTTACTACAGGTAGTATACATTAAGAGTCAAAGCCGGGAGTGGAGTAGTGGATCATCTGGCTACTAAAGAGCCCCACATTACCTTTATAATTTACAGTTTAAAGGAAAAATTAAATTTTTATGTGAGTATATATATATATATATATATATATATATATATATATATATATATATATATATATATATATTAGTTGTTGCTCTGTCATGTTCCCCGACACTGTCTTCAAGACAGGGATCCCCGAGTAGGTTTCAGTTTATTATGCGAAATTCTTTGCTATCATGACGGCAGTAGAGCAGATGAGACGGTGCCATACAAGAAATTTCTCGTTTACTCAGATTCTCAAAGTGTCTTTCTCGCTAGTAGTCAGTTGCACCAGGAGATCAGAGGGTTTTGTCCTTCTCTTCCAAAGGCAAGACTAGGAAATATTTTTCTGGTGGTTTCACGAAGTAATAGGGATTCATGGAAACGAAGTACCTAATGCAGCTGCCATTAGGTTTGCTCGCTTTTACCTCCTGCACGCTCTTCAATCTCCCCACACGCTGTCACCTCAACTGTGAACGAGGAGACTATGTGCCTGTGGGAGGATCAGTGGCTGTAGGTGAGGAACGATAAATGACATTATGTAAAGCGACCAGTGCGGCTATGGCTTACCTCCTCCCAACCGCAAAAAGCTGAAGAAGTAGCTTTTATATGGCTTGGAGTGGACATTGCCCACTGAAGCAGGTGTTTGCCTTAAATTGTGACGAGCCCCTAGTGTGTCACAGAGTTGGGACACAGCTGTCACTTTGACGTCATGTAACTGAGTTTCGTATTATGACCTGACGGTATATCTGGTCTTCTACAGGACTTGCCGTCTATTTTAACTGATAATGGGGCGATTGTAGTTCATGTTTTAAGTTTATGTGTGATGTCCAGAATTCTTTCCAAATTATTAGGTGTAAGATATTAATGTGGCTCAGTCACCCACTGCTTTAACTAGTCATCCAGCCAGTCACCCAAACACTTTTTAACACTGCCTGTACTGGCATTTTATCGATTGCATGTAGTTTTTCAGCTGCGTTTCGTCGGCGTTTCATTAAGAACGGTTTTGCTGGTCACTTTTTCAGGGTTTCCTATCAATTCTTGCAGCCCAGAAACTTCTTTTACCGTGTTATTCATATCTTTCAATAGATTTTTGACAAGCTCATGAGTATATCTTTCATGCAAGGGCGCTCATGATCTTGCCGTTCAGCACTCTCGCCCACAAACCATCATCATCATATTTGGCACTGGGTATCAGGACAGCTCGTTAGCACGCTAGGGCCATCTATAGCTTCGCCCACTGAAGACCTTCGAGGCATATCCTGATTTGCCTGGGTGGCAAACTTTTTTAAAAAGATCGTCGCCAAATTTGTAGAACTAGTTGCGTCCCAGAATAAAGTGCGGCGGAAACGTGAGCCATTCAAAAATGGTTCAAATGGCTCTGAGCACTATGGGACTTTACATCGGATGTCATCAGTCCCCTACAACTTAGAACTACTTAAACCTAACTAACCTAAGGACATCACACACAACTATGCCCGAGGCAGGATTCGAACCTGTGACCGTAGCAGTCGCGCGGTTCTGGACTGAACCGCCTAGAATCGCTCGGCCACCGAGGTAGAGTCAGCCATTCAGTTGGACCAGCAGTTAATAGGTAGAGATTGAGGAGTTTAAAAAAATGCACTGTGTAATGCTCCAGTGTTGGTGGTGACATTCCTTGAGCGCCCATTCATCGTGCAGGCAGACGTTTCGAACTCGGGGTTGCAGCTTTACTACTGTAGCAGCAGGATGGTGACCATATCCCAGTCGTGTAAGTCTTCAGGCCTTCGTCCAGTCCTTCGTTATTCGACCTATGAGTTGGACATCCTCATGGCACTTTTCGTTCTTGAAAATTTTAAATTCTACCTTTAACACCGAGAATTCTTTCTTGCGATAGATAACCAGGTGCTCTCTTGCTTCTTAGTGCATCTGCACAACACCAGTAGAATTTTGCGCCAAGCGCATCCTACCTCTGGGTTCCGTTTATCTGTTAAAGATAAAAGAGACTCAGAGAACTTGGTCCTCAGACAGGTGTCTGAAGATAAAGAGCGGGGAAGTCTCTTCACTGGAGGTTCTCTTGGGAAGAAAGGTCGGTACTGTTCTCACTGACGTTGCCGCCTTATTATCTGGGGAACACCAAGAGTAAGACACTGACCTAGGACCGTCGCTTGATTGGGAGAGAAAGTAGTAGGCTATGAGCAACAGGGAGAGATACTTTGCAACTGCATGCGGTGGGGCAGCAAGTTCAAGATTCGTTTCCGCCTGAGAAATGGAGCCAGCTGTGTTTAAGTATTGGCGTGATTCAAATGGTATGAAGCCATGTGGGGATTTATAAGACAATCCATAACATCTAAGTGGTCTTGCTTTTGCCATCTCTGCGTAGGGACATGAAGAGGTTAATAAGTGAGTGCCAGGATAATAAGAACCCAAAATTTGAATGGATGAAAAGGACTCCTCCAGTCCACACAAGCCAAGCACTTAATGGATAGATTGTTTATATAATACACGAGTCCATTACCTCAAACTCAGAGAAAACACAAGTACAGTTCTGCAGCTGTGGATGGCCTCTTTGTTATATTTGGTTATAGCCCAATGGAGGGACGGGGTGGGTGACGAGAAAAACCAGCGTTCGACATCGTACCTGAATCTTCTCCTTGTTTGGGCCACTCCAGGTCATGATAAGTGAGAACGCTCCAATTTTCGTGTTAAGGCAAATGTAAGTTCTCTTTCCAGCAAGCCATGTCACGTACCATCATGCCTTCCTTCTTTGAGAGGGTCATCCAGAATCTAAAAGTCATGTTGATTGTATTTCATGGTGATGCCCAGACCGAGTGGGAACGTTCATTGCCCTGGCTAAACTTAGCCTTCAACACTGCGGGCCATAAGATACATAACTCTACTCCAATCTTCTATTGTTAAAATTATTCATTAATGCCAGAAGGTATTAAGGACTATTGACAGAGGACTAAAGTAAACACTGAAATGATTACCAAATATAAGCATCTGGAAACTTCAAGGTGGGAGGTCTGGCCTTTATCAAGCACTCTGGGGGCAGGATAGTTCTCATGAGATGTTTTGAAACTTGGCTTCATGTCTGTTTCACGGTGGTGGGTCCTCGAGACGCTGACCTCCACACATTCTGGTTCAGCAATGAATTGACAGGTCGAAACCATCAAGTGCACCTGAGTCAGATTAAGACTGGAGATCCTGGTGAAGTAAATTATCTACTGTTTTGTAAACCCTACCATGGTGGTTTAGATTCATCGTGGGAGTCAGAGCTATGCTGCAAATCTATAGGTCACTTCAGATTCTCAAGTGCACTGATCTTGGCCGGAGGGCATACCCCATTGTCAGACATGCCACAGTGGCAGGGTTTCTCAGAGAGCTCGATTATAAAACCGGGTGGTGGTTGTTACGGAGCAAGTCTGGAAGCAGGTTGCAACTGTACTCAGTGTTAACTCCGCTGGCCTTATGTTCTGGCTCTGTGGTTCATTACCAGGTCTTTCCTGGTGCACAGGGAGTTACTGTGGAGATTTAATAGCGGATGACGCTGGTGGAGCAAAACGAGAGCAACTGCACAGGTTAAGCCACCTGGCTGTGATTCTGTGGACAGCAGCGAGCAAGGTGAGATTCCTATCATTGTAGACGTGGCTCTTATCTCATACACTTGCAGCACATGTCATTTTCAGAATGCAATCGTTGTACATGCGAGGAAACTGTGTCCCCAGGACACTTCCTTTCGAATGCATTAGATACAGGCACTAACATAAAATATAGAACACATCGTGGAAAAACACTATAAAATGTAATGAGGAACCAAGATACAAAACACATGGACACAGCAGAATGCTGTTGCCAGTGACGTGTCAGAAACAGAACATGGCATATACAAACAAAGTCATCTATACAGAAGGCGGAGAAGACGAAGACAGGTCGACATAGACAACTCGAGTTGCTCCATTGTTGATCATGAAACGAGTGACAGTGACATCACTGACATAACATGGACATACAAAACATACAAAATATAAAACACATAAAACATGCACAACTACTCACGTGAACGCTAATCAAAGATTACAGTTTATATCTTATTATGAATGATCAGTTTACATCTTATTATGAATGAATCTAATTAAAAGCAGAAGTAATCAGAAAAGTCTGTGGATAAATACTATTCTAGAACCCACTTTAAACCTGTACCCAACATTGTTAAGTAGTTATATAAATGAACATATCATTGTAAATGTAATATGAATGCGATATAAATTTAATTGAAGTAAGAAAGGAAAATCAAACACTGTAAACATACAGAGAAGCATATCATGCATATTACTCAATTATACAAAATTAATGGACCCACTACTCAAAAAAGTCTCGTTCTATTGTATGAAAAATTTTTACGATAATATTAATATGTTTGTGGTCACTTGTTCTTTCTCCTCCAGCTACTCAAGAACGGTATACGACTTAATTAGGTTACACTGACACAGAATATTGTTCCAAAACCCATGCAGCATTTATTTACTCACTAACCTAGTAGTAGTTGTTGTTATGTAATCTATCAAACATCGACACACACAGTACTCTAATAAAATATACAGAAACAGATTAGATCTGCATGGACTGAACAAATGGAGTTTCCTGTAGAGGAATGTTCATGTGGATCATATTAAAACGGGTAATAACACATGAGGATGCTGGATTTGCAGTTAAAAACCATGTCCCATTCCCCAGGTGGTGGTGTTAGTGAAAGGATACCTATATTTACTCTTTCCGGTCTTCTTTTATTCTCTTCTTAAATGATACCATTAATTCCTGTATTTTTCTTTAAAGAAAAAGCGCAGTTGCTGTTCATAAACGAAAGGTAACACCAAAGGGCAGACAGAAGTACTCCAAACATCCCACCTCCAGGTGGTGCTGCATGGCCAATGTGAGTGTGGCCTCAACTGCATAGTATAATTTTGCTGCACGGTGGTGGCCATGGATACTGGCTAAGAGGCCTGTTTGGAACACTACATCCAGCATAAAGTAATAAGGTGGCAGGCCCTGGTAATAATAATGTAGCTAGAAAAAATGTAGCTTATGGGAAAGTAACCATCACAGCGTTGTCTGTCTGTGTTCTCTAGCAGCTATTCACTTATTATGGCTGAGCACGTTTTGGAACTTTGATTGGTGGTAACTTCGTTGGGCCACGTGTTACAGCCTTGGTGTGCGACCAGTTCCTTCAATCCCTTCATTGGCAGCAACCGACTGAGCTCCTTGTGTTACTGTTGTAAATTGTGTTTCAGATTGCCAGGCATGTGCATGGTGCAGCAAAGGCTCTCTTAAAGTATATTTCTAGTTTCCCTCATTATTCAGTCTTTTAAGAATTTGTCCTTTAGATATTATGGTTTATAAAAGAACTGTGTCTTGTGCCCCTTACTTGTGCTTCATAGCTATGTCTAAACTGAGTATGTAATCTGGCAACTTGTAAAACTTAGCGAACATATTCTGTTCTTATTCCTTGTGTTTTAGTGATGGATGTCACCCTTACTTGGTATTGTAACTCCCGATAACGTGGGGTCAAGTGTTGCTAATGGTACGAAGCGAGTGTATGCATATTTAGTTTCTTGTTTAATGATTTGGCATGAGCGATGTATTCTGCTTTAGTCCATTTGCTAGGGAACTTGTTTGCTTTTTAATTCAAAGTATGCAGTTTATTTGTGGTTTGTGGTTTGAGTACACGCACGTTCGTTATTTAATTTCTGTCTCCAAAACCAAGTTTTAGATTAACTCACCCTATTTCGTGTACTAAGGTTTGTGCACTTGTTAAAATTGTTTGGGCTTTTAATTAATTTCAAGTACATACTCAGTTTACCTTTTTAAACATGATGATTAATTAAAGTGACCGTTCTATTGCCTGTTTGAGCCCATAGGCGATTGCTAAGTTCTTTAGCCATTAATTTTTAAGGGTGTATCAAATTTGCTGATACTATTCATTTACACTGTCGATCTTATATTTTCTCAAGGAAATCTGTGGTTGCAATAAATTGCATTTAAAATTAATATGTACCACCTTGTTTGTCCAGTCCTCTCATCACCAGGACTACGAAAACGCTGACCGCGTTTGAAGGTATATATTTATTTTTCCTGTTAATATTCATGAAAGCACTTTTCTTAATGTAAATAATACAATCTAAAAAACAGGCAAATATCGTAATGCATATATTCTTTGTATTGCTGAGTGGTACTTAAGTAAATAAATTAGTGAAATCAAAGTGAAGTAGAAATTAGAAAATAAATGAAAGACTTGGTTTAGTTTAGATAGTTACATACTGGCAAACAGCGGGCAGAGCAGAAGAGACAAGTTCAGAAATAGCCATCACCCTCCCCACATAAGCGGACGCTGTTGATTCAACCGTCAGGGCATCGCCCGACCGTCTCACGTGTTTCTCAGTTGTCACATGTGAGCAAAGGCCCTCGCCTACATTCCAAGAGACAATGACCGACGTCAAGAAGATTCTTTGAGAAGCTTTTCGACGTGACACAAGAGGTAATGACGTGAAGTCGTTCACCTCCAGTGAACTGAAATGAATAAATACGCGAGACGCTGTGGGCCCGATAAGGAGAAGAAGAGTAGTTTTCAGTTCACTTTCGGCGCTGAAGACCGTCATGCAGGAAGGAACTACATCGTACACAGAAGCACCAAGTCCGCCGCTGTAATGGAGTAGCAAGCAGCAGCCTCGGCACCAGAAGACGAAAGTTAAAAGGTATTTGAAGTCTGATTTGTACGTACCCGGATGACTCGTGAGCACGGGTAGGAAACTTCCTCACATTAGCAGTCACCTGTGAGCTGGGATGAAGATCTGACAGCCGAAGACTGGCAAGCGGGAGTCCGTTGTTCGAGTCTGGGACACTGGCCTTCCCACGCCGCACCGCTCCGCTGGCCGACGCACAACACTGACACACGCGGCCGCTAGAGGAGAGAAACACTGGGACGCCACATCCAAGGTATCGCCATCCGATTCACGACTTCGCTCTCAATAATTAAACGGACCACCTCACGAGGCGCGTCTCCAGTCAACTGGGCGAGACGGCGACACGAGATACACACCACCAGGTGTAATCAGACGCCGCCGCTGCCGCAGCAGAAGGCTTCGCAGACACAGCTGCCGCTCTCCGAGCCAGAACAATCGAGTAAGGGAACAGTTGTACAAATCTTCAATAATTGTTGTCTTATGTAGAAATGCTATTTCATTCCACCTCATACCCGAGCCAAGGAAGAACCCACCCTGCCCACATGTTGTCAAGAGAGAAAAATTAATTAATTTATTATTTTCACCCTGACCTAATGCTTTAGAATCAAATGCCCGTTGCAGTCATGCTCATCCTGACAATTGACTAGTATCAAAAGAGAAAATCCATTTACATTTAGTAGCAGAAGTGTTACAGTATGTTATTTAACAGAAAATAAATGGAACTCACTCAAGATGGAGAAACTTCTACAAAAAATGTATGGGCACTAAAATAAGTAAAATTGTATTTGCTCGAGGCAGAACCACGTTTATTTGTTACATTTTAAGAGGCAAACGTGGACAAGGAAAGTTCTTCGACAAGAAACAGAGATAAAATGCTAGGGTCGAATCTCAAATCATTACTTATGCTCATTCACTCCTTTGGCTCCGATACGCGTATTTCTTCCATATGTAGGGTGACTTCATTACGCACGTTACTGGTAATTCTTTCCGTACTATTTTCGTCACTAACCTGAGAGACACTTAATTTTGTTAGATACATCTTACCTTAGCGAATTTCTTGTATTTCTTCCTCTGTTTCTCTTACTATTTTCTTTCCCTGTTAGTGTAATGTGTCCAGAAACTTCTTAATGTGAATTACTGCATATTTTGCTAGCCTCACGAGTTTCTTCACTACTAGTGCCCCTTTTTCTGTCCCTAATGGTCCACTGCTAGCTATTCTTGAGTCTTTCTTACCGTCGATTGCTGTATATTTTGACTCAGCTCCCGTCTCCTAACTGTCGTCATCTCTTCTTTGATTTCGAATATGACTTCCCTCAATTTATTTCCTTAAATTCTTTCTCTCTTGCCCTTTATTGCTTTTACCACATCTCTTTTGCCTCATCATTCATCATTTATCGCAAATACACAGGTCATTTAAGCCCATGGCAGAAGACAAAAATATACAAATACAAGACATACATACAAATAATGAAGTGATTAACATATCGAGTCCACGGATCATGAAAAAATAGTTGTAACATCACAGAAGTTTATTACAGATATTTGCCCATTTACTGCTGTTTCCCGTATCTTCAGTCTTGGTAGCTGGATCTGATTCTCCCAGGGTCACTAAGGTCCTGTCTCTTCCATCTCAAAGTTGGCTGGTGTAGAAATACTGTTAGGGAGAGTGCAATCTGCTCCTAAGACCTGTCCTGCTCACTATAGACATCTTCTTGCAATCACTCTCCCAATATAATTTTTTAAAGCCTTGACACAGTTTTTCATTGTGCTTTCTTTCCCATTTTG
Organism: Schistocerca gregaria; assembly: GCF_023897955.1. Lineage (NCBI taxonomy): Eukaryota > Metazoa > Arthropoda > Insecta > Orthoptera > Acrididae > Schistocerca > Schistocerca gregaria. Next base: position 115,691,497 of record NC_064926.1, read on the forward strand.
CAGTTTATGCATTGTATACTGGTGCATAAATCTTTTTAAAATTTTCATCTCAAACGCACTAATGCACTCTTCCGTTGTCTGTGTACTTGCCCATGTGTCACAGCCACAGAATACAACCACTCGCACTAGTGATCTGATACTTGTATTTTACTTTCCTGGTATAGCATGCGTGACATATATAGGTGGTTTAAACTGTGGTACACCAGGTTAACACATATTATTCTTTGTCGAATTTGCTTCTGTATCTCACTTTTATTCGACAATATTGACCCCACAGACTTGAATTTTGCAACTCTTTTTAAATTATGACGTTTATACTGATCGTGTCTGTCTCATTGTGTCGACAAGACCACCAGATACCTTGTTTTCTCATTTTTATTCAGTAACTCTAGTTTGCTCGCTTCTCGCATAAATCGACAGGTATCTGCTGTCACCTCATTCAGAGTTTACAAGGATCGAATCACTTCGAACGATCTCCATCACCCTATTACAGCCAACTGCCCGTCTCACTTTTTCAAATGGCTCTAAGAAGTATGGGACTTAATATCTGAGGTCATCAGTCCCGTAGGCTTACAACTATTTAAACCTAACTAACCCAAGTGGCAGGATCCGAAACAGCGATCGTAGCAGCAGCGCGGTTTCTGACTGAAGCGCCTAGAACAGCCAAAACGGCCGGCTCACCTTTTCCAGAGCAGCCTTGAACATAACTGGTGAGAAAGGATTGCCCTGCCTCTTTCGATTCTTAGCTGTGAAGGGTTCCGACAATTGATTTGCAAAGTGTACATTGCTACTTGATCGGCTATAAAAAACTCTAGTCAGCTTCAAGTACTTCGTTGTTATGCTGAACTCCCTCATTATCTTCCAAATGGTGGTCTGATTAATGCTGTCGTATGCCTGCCGAAAGCCGATAAAGATAGGGTGTAGATATTCATAAAACTTCTCGATCATTTGTCTCGATGTGGCCTTTGGTTGAACGTCCAGAGGTAAATTCACACTGGTATTCCCTACAATCTCTCCTTACAACGGTTTTAGTCGACTTGGTATTAGAGTAGTGAACACTTTATATCCTACCTCCTGCAACGAGATCCCTCATTAATCATGAACTTTTGTGACATCGCCTTTTTAAAAATGGGGCATACGATTGTCTTTTCCCGATCCGCGGGGATCTTCTCTGCTGACCACATTTCAGCCATAAGCTGCCTAAGATTTTTTATTACCGCTTCCCCCATACCGAGAGACCTCCGCATTGATACCACTACCGCCAGAAGCCTCGCTGTTTGTCTAGGCCTCCAGGATGGCTTTTATCTCATCCGATGTTGGCTCGGGAATTTCTTCTTCTGTCCCTCCTAATCTCTCCAGTTCTGCTGTTTCTAGCAGATATTCATGATTAAGTACTTTGTCAAAATACATCCGCTGGGATTAAAGTTTGCGGTCTATAAATACCTCTCGCCAAACTTGTCCGTCCGGAGAAGCCGCTTATTGCTTTCCTTGAATCCTCAGTTTGCCTCGATAGTTGCTTACCTTATTCTCGTTTCTTCTGCTTTACGATTCTGTCAGTCAGTCTTCTTTCCATCTCGTGTGCTATCTTTGTGCTGTCAGGCGGATTCTTCGGCCATTCCAATTTTCTTGCCATCCTAGTCTTTACCACTTCTCTACACTCATCATCAAATCACGACTTTTTCATTCACTTTGTTTATTGTCTCAGTTGTTCACTTGCAATTTGAATGATAGTGTCTCGCAGTGGCCGCCATTTCTCTTCAACTCCACTTACAATTCTGGACGATAGACGAGTCAAGACTTTTCTTGATAGTACCATTTCACTTTTTCATTTTCAAGTATGTCTGTGTCATGACGAGCCACCGCTTCATTTCTCTTTCGCCATTTGGTGGATAGTTTCAGTCGCAGTTTCAGAATCGTTAGAAGACGGTCGGAATTCCTATCAGCCCCGCGAACTGTCCTTACATGTTCGACACACACACACACACACACACACACACACACACACACACACACACACACTCTGATTCCCATCTACCAAAATATGATTTTCAGTCTGGCCATCTGGTAATAGCCATTTGATTTCATGTATCGCTTTGCTATGCAAATATGTGCTGCTAATGCTCATTCTTCTATTGGCAGCAAAATTAATCAGTCGGACACCGATGTCATTGATTTCCTTATTCGGCTGATTTTATTTCTCCTTCGCAATATGTGCGTTAAAATCTCCCAAGATTAGACGGACTCTGTGTTTTGGTAAGCTTTATACGAATTCCTCTGACTCTGGATAAAATTTGTTTTCCACTTCTTATCTGTGTCCTCTGATGCTGCATGGCAATTAACGACGCAAATTTTATATGGAGATGCGTTTAACACTATCGCACATACGTGATCACCTTTCGCTATCCACTTGGTAACAGCTGTAGATAGTCTGTTATGGACTACAAAACCAACAGATGAGGCCAAATCTGTTCGTCACGCATTCTGAAAGGAGGGTATATTGATTACGGATCTTCATGATCATATGGGAAATTCTCGTTTCTTCGAGGGCTGTCACGATGCATTTATAGCTGCCTGCTTTAAAAATTCCAAGATACCATTTGCGTTTTCTTCATCATCACTACTTCTAGTAAGGACGCGTGTGAACTCATTACGCTGAGGTGCTTTGGTGGCAAAACTTACACATGAAACCTATTTTGTGAAGCATTCCTGATTCTGACTACAGCATCAGCATGCCTGGAATCAACTCCTTCTTTATCTTCACTGTCATCAATCGCATCATTCGGTTTCTCACAGTCTGATACTGCTTTTTCTCTACTGTCACCCCTCCCACCCGTCTGCTCCGTATGAAAATTCATCAGTTCGTTACCAGAGTTATCTACCTTCTGTTTTGTATACAGCTGGGAAACAAACAAATCATTTAATAAACGTGTGCCATGACTGTGACTACCTGAAATCAAAATGTTCACTATCCTGTCACATTAAAAATAATTGGTAATTGAAATTATATGACTCAGAACCAATTCTGCATGACTAAACCAGATCCTGCCATGCGTTGACTGACCCATGATATTAGTCCAACGTTACTGGCACAACTGCATCATAAACGATTTCGAAACAATCCCGAATCCTCTCAGGGAATGACAAGTTATACATAGTGTCACGTTTAGTGGGAGGTTATTATGTATGATACCTCTGCTGCACTCCTGGTGCAGAAAATTCTATTCAGTTACAGTACTGCGAAACTGAATAGAACAGGATATTTATAAGAAAATGACTAATGAGGACCCCTAGTAATGAAACTCCAGTTGACACATTGTATAATATTCTAAAATAATGCTATTATCTTCCACATTAAAGGTCGGTCACTGGTATCTTTTGAAATAAGGGATGTCATTGAAGATAGAAACAGATCTACTACAAAAGAATGAAAATGTTATTGGGCATGAATAGGCATAGACAACCGTGATTACATACAAGCCCCTGTTTGATTAAATGAAGTATGTAGTGATGTACAGTAGATAGAGTTGGAAAGTGGTGTAAATCTAATTTCGACTACAATTTTAATTACTGATAATGCGATTTGACTAATAGTGATCGGGAACTGCGAAGCTGCAAGCTACCACAGTTTGGCGAAATTGGACAGTGAGTGTTGCTGTTCCATAGATCATGCCATGGATAGTTAAAATTGACCTCCAATGTTCGTGGTGCACAGGCGCTGTTAGTAGCTCGTCATATACCTGCAGGAGTCTCCAATGCAGCGACCAGGGCTCGTGTGCGTCAACTCTAGCTATGGACCTCCATCTCATTCTCTTGCATCAGGATCCCGTGACCATATCTGCGTATCAATGGCGAATATACAACCAAACTCGCCTCACGAACAACCACTGAAAGAATAAAAACCGCATGCAAAACCTGAATCGATCTGCTTGTGGCCGAAGCCTGAATATATCTCCCTGTCTTCTCGGAGCCCCACTATCATTTTCATAATCACTCCATATGGCGTACTCTCGAAAAGTTAAAGCAACCAATCACAATGCAACACTACTTCTACGTGCTAGTCGCATAATTCTCAGTACAGTCCCCTTCCAGAAGACAGGCAAATTCAGTTCCTCCATTTCTGGCACTTGTCAGAATATAGAACAGGCATCCGCTGGTGGATCTTCTGACGTTACCGTCGACATTCCAATCCAGGTGCTTTTCCTCCACTCGGCACAGCTTTACATGAGTGCCTATGTGATGTTAAAATATGTAATGGCTATCCTGGCGGCAGTGTGCGAGGTTTCCTGGCATGCCAACCCATTTCAACCACCGTGGTGAAATGTCTTCATGGTTCTAACAGATATGGATCTTGCAGGGTGTTTCGCAGGACAACATGAGGTGAATCTCTGCAGAATCTGAAGAATGGATTCACTTTGACAGAGAGCAATTAGCAGGAGCCCGTCCGTCGGGAGTCGGCTAAGGAAAATTGTACAGAACTCAGACACAAGCGTCTGGGGCAGTGTTGTCTATTCATAACACCTCTGTGTCTGTGGCTAGCGGATCCCCAGTCAGGTCCCCTAGTGTATGTTCTTCTGCATGGAAAGAGTTTCCGAGAATCCCAGATCCAGCTGCTATACCTATGTCCAGGTCGCTTCCTTATTCTCTAAATTCATGTTAATAAAGTGGTTGTTTTTTTCGCCATTTACGCTCGACAAGCTTTCCTTTGCCCAGCTGCAGCGATAACTGCCCAACAAAACATAGACTTAGTCCTGTAACCTAAAAATTATTCTGTACAAATAGCTACCAATGATCTCAGTACGCAACTACTGTTAAGCCTCTTTAATGAACATCATATCATACACATAAAACTAGATACAATTGCCCTAATAGCATGTGTTCACATGAACTGAGTAAATGAACTGAAAAAGGGCGAGTCTGATGTATCTGCTACCTTTGAAGTTAAGAGACGGTTTGGACTGGTGAATGCAGAGTTTCGCACAATATCACAAGCGGACTGGTCCATATGTTTTGGCTACTGCGTCAGTCGTTTGTCTGGAGCATGTTGGATAGTGTAACAGGCGTACATTACCTTTTTAATGTATATTCCTGCAAGTGAGTACACTCTCTTTCATTAAAGAAATAACTGTTCTTGGGAAATCTCCTGCTGAAATCATATGGCAATCTAAAATCATTGAGGGAGCTGGAGCACTTCTGTGGAATGTGGCAGCAAATTTTCACTGAAGCATCACATAGAGAATTCCACTCATCCTGACTTTTCGTATCACCATACTTGTAAAGAGGATTTTCAAAAACCACCACTACGTAGACCTCATGATACATCGTTACTCACACACTAACATTTTACTATCACTGCTGCTTAAACTATATACTTAATTGCAGGGCAATATTTACGCATCAGGTGATTGTGATGATATTCCCTCACATACATGAAAAAAGAGAATGTCTCTAATGAGTTATATATTTGTCTGTGACAACATTCTTCTACTACTGTCATCATTGTCGCCAATACGTAAGTAATATCAGCGTTCAATAGGGGAGTACACTGCTGCCACACTTCTCGACATGATCAGCATTTAAGAGTTCATATGTGGCTGGGAGAACACTGTGTATGCAACTTTAAGAAAAAACGGTAGGTGTATCATCTCTGTTTTCAGATATTAAAGAAAAATTCACGGGGCATTCCGGCCAGTTCACCACTGTCCCTTGAGCTAACTTTTATGTACTATTGAAAATGAATAAATTTATGACACTTGATGCTCAATCTGATAAACACGGAGTGGTGCTTACGGGTACTCAACGGCGAGGTTATTGGCGGTGGTAATATTTATTATTAACTTAAGTGATGTTGACATGTATACTCCAACTCTGAACCATCTTTCAGAACTTGGAACTCATCCATTAAGTCGCTTCTAAGGCGTCAAATTATCCCTGGATATGATGCAGTGCCCAAACTGGAAGACTATTGACTACAAGAGTACGTTTAATGCTTATTACTTGTTTGAATGTCTTAAATCTAAATACATCCAAATTGCTTTTTGAAATTAATGAAACTCTTATGGAAGACAGACATAATTTGAATGCAACTGACTATTACTTATTTCCAAAAAAACGGACGCTCTTTTTATGTAATAATTCACACAGATTTCAAGAGTTACTTAAAGTGTTTCGGAGAGATGCATATATTTCGAAGTATGATTACTGTGACAGTCATTTTCTGTTGGACGGGAAATGTCAATTTGATATACAGTGCTGTGAGGGCTGTAAAATGAAACGCGTAAAATAAATTCTTCAAGATGTGCCTTTTAAGTTTTTCTTAAAAATCCTTACCAAAAATTGTGCAGTCTATGTAGTGTAGTCAGATTCAGTAGAACACTAGTGAGATTTGTATATTTTTATGTTAACCTCATCAGTTACCTCACTCATTGAGTTACTATGAATACACATCTGTATAAACTATTAAATAACAATAATTGACACGATGGGCTGGGAATAGAAGTGAGTTTAATAAGAGATATTATTGTATATTATATAGACATTATTTGTAATGGTGAGCACAGTCATTAAAAAATACACTAACTCTTTTTGTTATATCAAACCCATCACAGTATTTCCCAAATAACAGTTTATTATATGCTTTAAATTCAAAATGTATCGCATCCAAAGGTATTGGAACGATAATATGTGTAGGTATTCCCTCTGAAAATTTCGCCTTTATAGATTTAATACTTTTGACATTTGGGGAGCAGACTTTGGTACTGCATGAGTGGATGAATGTATACATCATTTTAACTTACTCATATGTGCACTATTCTCGTGCAGATAACTTAAAAGTCATTGGCTCATGCTTTCACATTTAGTTGACAGTGACTCATCCTGTCTATTGGAAACCACAATGCACAGTACAGATCACTCAAGTTCATAACACGTGATGTAAATAAATGTAAGGGTCTCCGGATGTTAACTTGAATGTAGCCTCCCCACGCATCTTGATGATGGAGACCTTAATGCTAAAGAAGCAGAGGTCTGAAGGAGAGCCAAATGGCTCCACTCCATTGTCATCTGGTTGTCGTTGTACTCCATTCTACCACATAGCTCATCCCAATCTAGCTCCTAAACTGCACTTTAACACGAAGTTCAAAATTCTTGATCTCAATTCCTATATGTCAGTTACTATTTACTTCAAAATGAACCAGTATTTAGACATTTTAACCTACTGGCAGTCAGTTACATCTAGTGTCAAACAGTAGTAATTGGAACCATGTAGCTGTGGATAGGTGACTCGTGGTAGCAGAGCATGCATCGGAACCTCAAAGAGCTCTGTGCGTAGCTTCAGAATACTCAGTTTGGACTTCTGCTTGATAAGCAGTAGTGATGCTGACAATAAAAATTTGAACAGGTCTATCTGCTGATCCCATATAAGAGGCAGCATTGAGCTCTGGTACAATACTGTGTAAAAAAGAGAAATAACTATGAACATTTGTGAAAAATCTGCACACAGTAAACATTAGTAATAAGCAAAGGGTTAATACCTATAGTCAACTGTGTGAGTCAGGTTTTTTGTTCCTTCTAATGGTGATTGAGGCAGATATTTGCTGACACATCGTGCTCATGATCCTTTCATTGTAGTATACAGAACACAAGTGATAATTCTGTCTGTTGGTTAGCATACCTGAATAAGTGGTGAGAGTAAGTGTATACAGTGCCACACTTACTTTGGACTGCTGTCGGAGGAAACGTAGCCACTTTTTGATACTAAATCATAGAGGGGATGTGACTGGTCACCAGTTAAAACAAGTGAGTACTAAATTATAGAGGGAGCTGACCGACATTCACTCCAACCAATAAGAACATATAATTTTGGATTTCCCACCATTTTTGCATCACATGATTGGTTTACAAGGGAGGGGGAGGGGGAAGGGAGAGCGGTATGCCGGAAGGCTCTAGATCGGGAACGAATGAAGAATGTACTCAGGAGTGCTTCGACCCCCTACTTGCAGCAGTCTGCCGGCCGGAGTGGCCGTGCGGTTCTAGGCGCTACAGTCTGGAACCGAGCGACCACTATGGTCGCAGGTTCGAATTCTGCCTCGGGCATGGATGTGTGTGATGTCCTTAGGTTAGTTAGGTTTAATTAGTCCTCAGTTCAAGGCGACTGATGACCTTAGAAGTTAAGTCGCATAGTGCTCAGGTCCATTTGAACCATTTTTTTGCAGCAGCCTCTTATGCAATGAAAAATAGTCATCTGGTGGGAATTCGTTTCGTTCATTAAGAATGTCATACCAATGTAATTGGAGCGGTCTCTTCTGTAGCTTTAGATCTCTATTTCTTTCAAGGGGTATAAAAATTGGGCCTTTAGTGCAATCGTACCTTATGTGTATTGTTATCTATGTTTAGTACAGTACTCTTGTGTTCTGCAAGGAGTAGTCCGAAAACAGTTTTGTTCTGAAAATGTGTGGTCTCCCTCAACATAGTATTAAAATTCGTGCCTTTCCGTTCAGTATAAAATTTTTCTTGCACAGTTTCCCGTTTCTACAAGAATCTATCATTCGAAACCACTGAATAAAAATTCGGGAGCACAGCCTGTGATTCTACATATATTCAGGCCACTTTTTTGGAAAACGTCTGAGCGAGAACATGCACAGTACAAAGAACTGGACAGATCGGAGCCATTGTGTTACAAACAGTTGCCCGCAGCGGTGTAGAACCAGGACAATGTAATATTTCGCAAATGAAGATAAGATTGTGTTGGAAGCCTTTCCACGAGGGTACGCCAAAAGGGAGGTTCTCCATAAATACGTGACGAGACCACATAGAGAGCGGTGCCGCTGTGCCAGTGTGCAGCGGAGACTCGAAAACAATTACGAAGCAGAGCGTGACTCAAAGATGGCTGAGTGGCGAGGGGGAGAAGGGGAGCGACCGGTCGGCACCGCGGCTGCCTCACACACCCTTGGCTGCTCCAGGTCGCGAGCTCGTAATTTTTTCCCTTCTTCTTTGAGATTTCTAGACGCTTTTTGCAAATTTCTGACGAAACGGAAACATAGGGTTCAGAAAGTGTCGGTCGTTCATCGAATTCATATTACACGGTTTTGTGTCTTAGGGTAGGACTTATTCTTTCTTTACCACAACACAAAAACTGCAGAGCATGAGCGTACAGCAAAGTACAGGCTGCGACAATTATTTGTAAAACTTTTGTTTCAAGAGTGTTCGTTGTGAACTACCTACAGAATGTAGACCAAACATTAATATACCAATTCAGCTCATTATGCACCCAACTTCAGTGTCCGGTAGGAGAAGTATTGTGCAGTCTTATAGGAAATAATTTAAAAATATCAATTTAACTTTTTTCTATACATTTAACGCATTGGCCAGTGCTTAGGAAACTGTATCCATGCATCAGACATTTTATTAAATTAACCTGCATATTCGTGCAGGAAGCCGAAATGCAACTTTGGTATGGGAATTTAAAATCTCGGAAGAAGTCATTAGCTTTGGTATGTCAGAAACAGCTAGAGCGATCAGTACACACGTGCCATGAATTCGGCAAATTAATGTACTGTTTATGCTGATTCAGTCTGCTGTGCTGATGTGTACCTTGAGTTGTTGATAAAAGAGTCTAACTGAAATGCTGATGCCATAGACCTCCTGTTGATGATCAGCCCTGAACGTCTCGACTCATGACTTTGGGACTCAGTGACTGAATAATAATTATACCATCAATATTGAGATCAATATTCGTGCTAAGCAAGTGTGTCAAAAACAGATTGCTGATTACCTGAGCAATCAATGACAAATATCCACCTTTCAGGATGGAAGCACTAGGTACCAACAGAACAATTTTTAGAGTTATCTGTGTATGCAAAAGCAGTGTGTATGCATGCATGTATGTCCAGGATAGACTCCCAAACCCCAGGATCGATTTCAGCAGAAATTTGGCACACAGACAGCAAATTTCATGAGTATATGCACTGTGGGTTTACAACCTCCTAGATAGTATAGGAGCTGAGATATTGAAAACATTGTGTTTTCTTTAGCCCCTGCCATATGGGCTGCCTGCCCAAGAGACATGTTGTTTGGGTATAGTACTGGCCTGTCTTATCAACATACTTTCCAGGACATCCGACATATCAAAGGCAAAAAAACACTTTTCTAGACATCAACATATGCACGATGGGCACGTTGTGCTGGAGTAGTATAAACCTTCTTCATTGACCTACTTGCGGTGGCAGCCTATATATTACATTCAAATTTGGTTTTCAAACGTCTGCCATATAGGCCGCCTGTAGAACACCCATGTTGTGAGAGTAGTACTGAACTCAGAATGAGATTTTCACTGTGCAGCGGAGTGTGCGCTGATTTGAAACTTCCTGGCAGATTAAAACTGTGTGCCCGACCGAGACTCGAACTCGGGACCTTTGCCTTTCGCGGGCAAGTGCTCTACCATCTGAGCTACCGAAGCACGACTCACGTCCGGTACTCACAGCTTTACTTCTGCCAGTACCTCGTCTCCTACCTTCCAAACTTTACAGAAGCTCTTCTGCGAACCTTTCAGAACTAGCACTCCTGAAAGAAAGGATATTGCGGAGACATGGCTTAGCCACAGCCTGGGGGATGTTTCCAGAATGAGATTTTCACTCTGCAGCGGAGTGTGCGCTGATATTTAGTACTGAACTGCTTAATCACCCTGTTTGACAGAATCTATAAATACGGATGATAACACTGGGGGAAGATTTAGATGGTTGGCGGGAGGGTAGGACAAGGGGAGTGGGCAGAAGGGGATGGACAGGGTGAGGGGCTCATAATAGGATCAAGCGAGAGGTGGCGAAGGAGGGGAGGGGCATAGATATAGGGGGAAGAGGAGCAGCATAGTGAGATGGAGGAGGAGGAGATGAGATGGACAGAGGGAGTGTGGAGGTGGAGAAGGTATATAAAGAGAGTGGCGTGCAGGAGATGGACAAGGAGGCCGCGAAGAAGATACAGATGGAGGGAGATGTGGGAAGATATGGACACAGAATGCTTAGATCTGATGGACAAAGAGAGGGGAAGGAGAAGATGAAGAGACAAGGGATGGGGGAAAGAGGAAATAGAGAAAGATGGGTAGATGGGATAGTCAGAGAGCCAGAGGCAGGTAAAACTGAGCACAGAGGGGAGGACGAAGTACGAGTAATACATGTGTCAAATACATATGTGGATGAAACTACAGGGAAACATCGAGTAGCTACTAAAAATGGAAGTATGTATCTGTGTATGTTCATAATCTCCTCCTACACTACCAGATCAAATTTAACTAAATTTGGCACATGTCACTTGCTATCTGGAAAGCCGAATGCATTTACCAGATCTATATTCATCCAGCGTTAGAGAATGAGAGCGTTAGCAGCTTGCAAAAAACTTTGCACATAATTTCAAACGTTTAAGAACATTTTTCTTGCCTACTTCTTCCACAAAATGAACGCGAAAACAAGGTTTATCGATTCTCCATATTCACTGTTGATACAGTAAAAATCCCCCCTCAGACATGGAATATTAATTTATGACTTCTTAACTATGAACTCTATTCAAAACATACTTTGCATACAGTATCCACGTATACCACTAAATGTGACTACAAATTTACATAGTTGTACATCACATAGTTGCAGAGATATGACCTTATAACCATTGATATGCATGAAAATCTGCCGCAAAAAGCATGAGCTTTTAATTTATTTCTTCCTCCCTACTAAATCTATTCGTAACTCATTTTACAGACAGTCTTCACAAATTCCAGTGAAAGTACATGCAAAATTATACTATCACATTGAGCATAGTTAAGGAGGTATCACATCATGAAGATTGAGATACACGAAAACTGTCGGATCGGGCTGGACATTCCAATGTATTACTATTTTATCACCATCTCTACTAACAAAACATTTTTATGACAGTATCCACGTATAAAAGTGAATGAACCTGCAAAATTATAGCATTCTACGAGACATAGTTAAGGAGATATAACGTCAAAAACTCCGAGATACGTAAAAAGCTTTTGCTGAAACTGGAGCACAAATTACCCAATTATACTTATCCAGTGCTCGTTAGTGAGAACACTTAGTAACTCCCAACGAACTTTCAACGTGATCTAAACTTTTTCTCGCTTGCATGCTAAGGTCAAGTACTTAACACATTGACTCATTTCTAAAGTAATCGGGAATTTGAAGCTGTTTTATACAGAGTATTGAATCTTTAAAGAATTGAGGGTTTACTAGCTACTTACTAGCTTAAAATTTTGTGCCAAACAGGCAGCGGGAATGAGAATTGTAGCGAGCCAATGATTTTGTCTACGTCTTTCGGGACCTAACATCAAGTCACGCGGCAGAATACCACAGACAAATTTAACATCCTTTCTGAAGTCGTATGCAGTCAAATAGTAGAGACTCGGACGTGTATGTGTGCAATATACGTGACATTCTCACTTATTCAACATCTCCTGCTAAGCCTCTGGAACGATGTGAACCAAATATGTTATACATATTACTTAATATCTGATAAAATATTTGTGGGTAAAAACCATCGACCTTCCATTAGGGTGGGCATAGGGGAGAAGGCTGAGATGGGAAGGTGGACAGAGGGAGGGAAAGGAGGAGGTAGACAGAGAGAGAAAGGAGGAGGAGGTGGACTAATATACATAATTAATTTCTTCCATTTCTCTCTCATTAACTTTAATGGTTAATCTATTGGCACATCAAGAGGCTGCAGTTGTGAAGTACGTCCTCCGGGAATAACAGCGAGCTCTGTATTTCCCTGTCTCCATTGTCTTTCACAGATATTTCTTTCAAATGACTACAAACTGATCTAGCACAAGAGGAGAACTCTTCTTCAATGAAGCACCTTACCTTTTCTTCCCACGCTCGGCTAATACATAATTTCGTACCAGCCTCGCCCATCCAACGCTTGTCATGTACATGAACTACAACACCTTTAGGTATTTCGGAAGGTTTTGGCATTGTTTTGCTCTTGAAAATGATTACTGGTAAGTTTACTACCGTCAGCACAAAGTGAAAGGACCATAGTGTAATGCATTTCATCATGTCCACTTGTTGTTACACTCACAGTTTCAGTACCTTCCATGGGAACAGTTCTGGTATTCGGCACATCAAATTACAAAGGAGTTTCGTCCACATTCTCTATCTGGCTTAGTTCCAAATTGTTTTTTTTTGGTCAGTGTTGTATAATAAAGCTGTGGAAAGATAATATTTTCTCTTCGCATTCTTGTGGCATTTTATGAGATATTTTGATTTTGGTTCTCATGCTAAGTCCCTGCCGATTTATACACCTTTAGCACTAATCAACTTCAACCTTAAAGTCTCTTAAGTTCCACACCACGACTAGCTTATGAGTGCGTATTTGAATTATTTTTGGACTAATTCCAATGACATTTTGACGACGTCCCTGGATCCTTTTCAATAAGCAATCTTCTAGTTTTTTTCCCCATTTTGCCTTCAATCCTCGATTTGCACATTTAGTCTTCTTCATTTCTTTCAGTTCTTTTTTGCTGGCCCGCCAATCGCAAATGATTTTCCCTGTTGGTCGAGGGCCGAAGTGCCCCTCAGGTACTCTGTTTCCCTGTCCTTCTGCCTATGCTATTACTTTCAATTTATAGCCCGCATTATACGAATACCTTTTATTTTTTCCATTACGAAACCAGCTACTAACAAAAATATTGAACTGTTTCCAATAACACGAATCACTTCCAATTCAAGTTCACTGACACCGTAGACTGCAATGACGCTTCATGCTCTAGACAGTGTTCTGCGTGTTGGTGGGTGGAAGGGACACAGTGTCAGCAAGTATGTGAATCCCCGCAAGTCATGTTCGTCGCATCAGTGCACTGCTGTTTCTAGTTGAATCCAATGTTGCCAGACAGACGTAGGTTTCTCGTCGCATCGAATATATGACCATTTTTTACGACTAGCGAGAATTTTAAATCAAATCCTAGACATATTTATATTAATTCCAAGTGTACGACGCACCTGAATTTTTAAGAAAAGAGTTCGTCTTACAGGTCATAAAACACGATAGTCGTCTCTCAGCAACCATTCTACGACAAAGTATGCATTTACTCACGTGACGTTACATACTCACAGTCAAGGAAATTACATGGCAATATATACGAATGTAAATAGACTGCTTAGAAACAACACTGATAAATACATATAATTCTAATTTCGGTACGTATAAATGCTCTACCTCACTTACTGCTTAACGTTTCTCTGAAATATGGGTGGTCATCACAAATAATGCCTTACGCCTCCGTTCCGTTTCACTTTGGACACTTTGCTCTGTTATACGCGTATGTGTATAATTCGTTTCCGAAGTACCATCGGTCGGAAGTATAAATAAAAAATAAGTTGTCCTACTCTTACGAAATTTCAACAGAAAACCACATATCTTGACTTAATTGAGTTTATCTAAAATTCTGTGTAAATATCGCAATTATAGAACAGTCCATATCTGTTATTCGAGAAGAGAAATAATTTAGAATACATGATATCGGACCGTCGGTAGGACAGGATAGTGCTTATATTTTGTTACCCACCGGAAAAGTGTTCTCACAGAGTAAGGGAGAAAGTGGCTTAAAGCTCTTTGGCCATTTCGTTAAAAGGAAATTTGTTTAAGGCCTCCTTCACGAGTTTTATAAAAGATTCGTAGAACTGTCGTTCTCCAAAAGATTGAACGGCATCGACCGAGGCAGCCTGAGGCTAAGCAGTGATAAAGGGACTCTTCAGCCTGTCGCAATGTGAAGACTGCTGGAAAACCTTACGGGATGTGAGGTCGTGGTCCAAGAAGCTGATTTAATGTTCCACTGTGTGTGAAATCGTATTGGACTTAACTGCTAAGGTCTTCAGTCCCTAAGCTTACACACTAGTTAAGCTAAATAATCATAAGGACAAACAGACACACCCATGCCAGAGGGAGGACTCAAACCTCCGCCGTTACCAGCCGCACAGTCCATGACTGCAGCGCCCTAGACCGCTCGGCTAATCCTGCGCGGCAGCTGATTTGATAATGGTTTCTCCTGCTGATAAGGGGAATACTACTATTGTTATGAATACACAGGATTATTGAAGCAAAATTTTGAACCTTGTAACCTCAAGACTGTACAAAACACTTACTAAGTACCCTACAGCCAGCGTACTGAGGGAAAGCAATAATCTAATTAAGACATTCACCTCTATTCAAAGAAAAGATAAAAGTGCTTTGTTGAAGAGTGAAGCTATGTGTCTTATACTGTATCGCGTACACAAAATTCATAAAATAGATTATCCTTTGAGACTAATAGTTAATGCCATCAACTCTCCCACGTACAAAATCGCGAGATTTCTAGCAACTCGTTTACAATTATATATTCGGAAAACTGACTTATATATAAAGAACTCGCGCCATTTTATTGAAAACTTGAAGGACTAATTCTGGCTCCTGAAGATATTCTTGTAAGTTTTGACACAGTGTCCTTATTCACTATGATTCCAGTTAACGAAGTTAACGATTTTCATTTTTTTTCCAAGTGATTTTACTGCTCTTTTTAGACATTGCCTTACATCGAGTCAATTCCAGAGGGACGATGAATTTTGTGAGCAACTTGACGGTGTAGCAATAGGTAACCCGTTAGGTTCTGCGATCGCTAATTTCTATAAGGACAAATTCGAACAGTCGGCTCTGGACAAAGCAAATAAGAAACCATCTCGCTGGTATTGGTTTTTAGATGACACATTTGTGGTTTGGCTCCATGGTAGAAAGGCTTTGGACGAATTCTTTGATCATGTAATTAAAACTAATCCAAAAATCCAGTTCATAATGGAAAGTGAAAATGATAATAAAGTATCTTTTTTGGATGTTTTAGTTATTAGAGGATCCGAAGGAGGTTTGGAACATAAAGATTTTCGGAAAGTAGGACATACCGACAGATATTTGCATAAAAACTGCCATCACCATCCACAACCAAAGAGAGGTGTCATTAAAAGTCTTGTCGATAGAGCCGAGAGCATATGCACATCGGAACACCTGGACGCTGAAATAAAACCTTTGAAGCAAGGCTTGGAGAAATATGGCGAATCAGTGAAAGAGATATAGAGAATTTTACGACCAAGGAAAAGGATAAACCACAACGTCGGAAAAATACAGTGTTTCTCCTTTTCATTAAAAAAGGAGCAGATCAGATCGATAAGATTTTACGGAAACAGCAAAGAAAATAAATCAAGTAATCCGATCTGTGAAGGATAGACGCACTCCTCTGTCGGCATGTGGTGTATACAATATTCCGTGTACGTGTAGTAAAGTTTGTATTGGAACTACCAAGAAGAGCGTAAATACACGGCTAAAAGTGCACAAAAGTCTTTGTCGACTAGGAAAAATAGAGGTATCAGCTGTATCAGTGCATGGTCGTCAGTTAGGAAACTACGAACTGAAGTTCAGAAATTTTATCTACAACGACAAATTATTATCCACGACTATATAGAGAAGATATTGAAATTTATAAGCATCAGGATAATTTTAACGTAAAAGAAGAGGCAATGGAAGTTAGCGACATATGGGCAGTTGTTCTAAAGAATCGCTAGACAATTTTATCTTTGACAAGATGACAATCGAGTTAAGTTTTATCTTCAACAAGGATTATCTCTGCCTATTACGGGTTACTTCGACCTCCCCCCCCCCCCTTTCCTATAGTATATATGCCGCTCTCGGACTTCCGACCAGTCAGTCGGCAAGACTCAGTTGAGGAGCACCTCTGAAAATGTGCATCGCAGTCCTGGACGAAACGTAAGGAACGGAAGAGTTTCTTGGACCATGAACTCACGTCCCGAAAGGTTTACCAGCAGCTATGTCAGCCGGTCGTGAAAGCTTTCATTCTGTGAATGTGAAGACTAAATGTTTCAGAAGGCTGGCCTCCATGTCAGGTATGGTAAGCTGAATAATGAAACTACCGCCGTAAATGTGTAACCAAGTCAGATCAACAGTCGATTTGTTTGTAAATATAAATCAGTTTGTACGCCCTAGATTCTCATCGGCCAGTGGGTACCTAATTCGTTGTCACCCATGTTTAAATGAGCAAGTTTTGCTTGTACCATAGAGGCTTAGCTTTGTTTGCTTTCCAGTTTCGCTATATTCGAGAAAATTTGAAGCGAAAGATTTGAAATGAAAACTTGATCCTGAAGTAATTATTTTTTGTCATTAAAATTGTAAGCCACTAAAGCCAGTTATACGAACTCGGTAAGTTTGTTTCTCATCATTCTGAAACACTCCTTTATTTGACATCACCAAAAGTCCATGTAATTATTATTTCGAGGTGACAATTTATGATTCGAGGTTTCAATATAGAAAGTGAGATTGTTTAAAATAGTTTCGACAATGACGCAGTTTCACGTTTTCTGGTTCTTCGATTGTGATGTCTCGTGTTATTTTTCTGATTATAGATACATACACTTCTAGGCAGTTTCAGAGTGTTAATTTAGTGATATTAGCTGTTTCTAAATTCGAAATGAACTCCATGAACGACCCTTGAATGATTTTGCATCTGCAGATGCAGGCCAATAACCACTTAGGTTTATACAGTAATTCGCTGACAGTAGCAGAACGAGTTTTGATAACCTCTGTGTATGTTTTCTCCTGAAAGTTTTTCAGTTTGTTTACGTCTGCTGTCGTAACAATATGTTATGTTCATTGATGTACTTGTGCGCTATAGAGACGTCGTAGAGTCAACTGAGGTGTTGATCACGGAATTTTGATAGGACACTATAGTATTAAGTGGAAGTAGATACATGATCCTCCTCATTTATAAGAATTAGTTTCACAATTGCGACATATCGACGACAAAAAAGTACAGCTGCACTACACTATAAGACAAAACAAAGGACGCACCGCGACAGAATTATCTGAACTTCACTACAATCGATAGATGTGATTTATATGTACAGCCAATGAAATGACTACAATTTCACAAACAGTGGATGACTTAGTCAAGGGAATGAGATTCACAAATTGAAAAAGTCCACATCTGGCCCCTATGTAAGCAGTTATTCGCCTTGGTATTGATTGACGGTGCTTGTTGAATGTCCTCCTCAGGGATATCTTGCCAAATTGTGTCCAATAAGCGAGTTATATTATCAAAATTTCGAGATAGTCGAAGAACTCTGCCGATAATGCTGCAAACGTTTTCAACTGGGGAAGACCCAGCACCCTTGGTGTCCTACATAGAATAAGGAAAGCACGAAAACAAACAGTAGAAACTATCTTGCTGAAATGTATGCCCAGGGTGGCTTGCTATGTATGGTAACGAAATGGGCGTGGCGTATCGTCAACGTACCGGTGTGCTGTAAGAGAGGAGAGAATGGAAACGAAAGGGGCCGGCTATGGTAAGAAATGGCACCTCAGACCATGTCTCCTGATGGTCGTACCATGTGGCTGACGACAGACAGTTTACTATCCCATGGCTGTACAGGGCGTTTACAGACATGTCTTTCGACTGGAAACTCATTGACTGGTGGAGTATTGTCTACAGTGACGAGTCCCGCTTCGAACTGAGCCCCGATGAGCAGCGGAGAAGTGTTTGGAGAGTCTCTGGACAGCGGTAGGATACCAGAATGATTGTCACCCACCATATGGGTCGTCAACCAGGAATGATGATGTGTGGAGACTTTTGGTATCAGGACCCCTTTGGTTGTCATCTGCGGCACTCTTACAGCAATGCGGTACCTTAATGACATTCTACGCTCCGTGATGTTGCTCTTCATAGGAAGCCATTCAGCAAGATTATTCCTGGCTGCGTAGGAGGAGAGTTTCTACTGATTGTCTCCGTGCTTGCCAAACCCTAGCTTGGCCAGCAAGGTCGGCGGATCTCTCCCCAGTGGAAAACGTTTCGAGCATTATAGGCAGAGTTCTCCAGAATTTGACGAGCTAACGCGCCAGTTTTACAGAATCTCGTACGATATCCAACACGAGGACATCGAACAACTCTATCAACCAATGTCCCGAAGAATAACTGCTTGCGCTAGGGTCAGAGGTTGACCTACGCGTTATTGACTTTCTCCATTTTTGCAGCTCTTTCTCTTGAGTGGAACATCCAACGTTTCAGATATTGCAATAAAAGAAGCAATCATTTGTTTGCCTGTACAACACATCTATCGATATCCGTTCCCTTCGGATAGCCCCTTCATGGGTCGTCGTCCTCTTATTTTTAATTTTTAGTGTATCTTTTTCTACTTTTCGCGACAAGGAAAGAGGTATAGAGTAATCGCTGCTCGTAGGACAGATATTTTACCGACACAACAAGGGAATTTGCTAATTCATGTCCATGCTGTGTTCAAAGCAGCGGTAATACCGAAGGTATAACACGATGGAGCAGTCATTGACATTTCCTCGCCCGCTCTACTGATTTATCAAACGCCACTCATTCGCATGCATAGGTCGCATCGGACGAGGAGGGGCAGAGCTTTGCGACAGGCAGGAAGATCCGTAGACCTGTGAGCTAGATGAGTGGATGGGGCTCTCTTGGGGAGTGGGGGGTGGAGGACTGCTACTGCAGGCGGCAGATAAGAAGGAAAGCGACCGCGTCGGCTCCTCAGCTGCAGCCTGACCCAATTGCTGTTCTCCCCCAGTTTGAAGATCGTTGCAGCTGATATTTTCTAGAAACGAGTCTCACTACCGCTCGAACTGCAAATTGGATTCCGTCCAGGAACTGTGATATTTCTACGTCAGTCGACAGAATTTGAAATCTATACTCTGACATTCAAATCAGCCCTCACAGAAAGTGTCACATTTCGCATTAGACAGTGGATGCAAATTTTCCCTGCACTCGACACAGTTCGTAAAAGTGCGTTTCTTAGTTTCACTAATATTTTCGTAGCACTATTACGCAGTGGAAGTCCTACATGCACTGAAGAAGCAAATGATTGCGATATATTCCCATAGTGAGGAAAGGTCTCACTCGGTGACATCGCTGACATGTAACCTGTTGACAACAGTATACAGGCGGGGCAGTGGCAAATAGGGAATAACTTCAGCGGCGACATGGGCCGTAAACGTGTGAGTCCACAGACATTAGCCAATTTGACAAAGGGCAGGTAGTTCGGAATGGGCGACTAGTATTGAGCATCTCGAAAACGGCGAAAATCGACGACTTTTGGTGTGCTACTGCCGAGGGCATTTGTGGGAAATGGTCGAGGGATGGTAAAACTATGAATAGGCAACGAGGCATTAGACTTCCACTCCTCATCACACAGGTCAAGGTAGCATGATCAAAACGCAGGGAACAATGCCTGCGTAACACAAGGCTTCACTGCCTAACACTCAGGTGCATCTCACGTAAGGTTAGCACCGAGAGATGGCACCACAAGATAAGGCCAACTTTATCCTTGCGCCGTGCGTCACTCAGCACGCAAGTGGACATAAACTCACCGGTCGTGGACATAAACTTATGCTCGGCTCTACTGTCAGTATCACCAACAATTATCCACAGTATCAACAGTACCCAAGGCAACACCAGGGCTATGTCTACAGGTCCCGCCAAGGAAACGTAAAACTGTCATTCTACAGGGATCGTAGCTATTATTCCTTGGATTTGGGGTAGCCCAGAGTTGAAGACTTAGCAGTGCAAGTGAACATTAATCTAGGGTGCTCACCATCTTTATACTAAAATTTTGTAATATTTTTGTTATTAAATGGTTGTGGAAATGGTTGCTCATTCTACTTGACCAGGTGACAACGTTGTGCGGTTCATGTGTGCAACCAAGCCAACTCATAACAGAAACTACTTTCAGTTTATGGGTTGCTTCTTACCACGCATATACTTTTGACACCGATGGTATTTGGTTTACACAGTAGTGGACGTCGGATTTTGCCCTCTATCTAAGGCTGGATAGGCGACGATCTCTGGCTTAGTTGACGACTCAGTACAATCGTGGTATGGGCAGAAGTGTTTCGGAGAAGACTGGTCAGCACCCATTGTTCAAAATGGGGCACCACTGCAATTGATTGCAATATGTTCCCATGTTGATCTAATATCATCTTCGTCTACAAGTGCGGTAGTCACGGGATCATCTAGAATGGATGGTGCATAGAAGAAACCGTCTCGTGTGGTCACATGAATAAGGTTTCGTGCTACCCAAGGTTTATGATCGTGTCCGTATACACCGTCATACAGACGAACGGCTACTAGAAACATATTCTGTGCGATGGATACTTGCCGGTTGGGGCAATATTATACTGTGGGAACAATCATCTCAGCTTCCGAGGCACCAGCGGCACTAATGAAGGAAACTGTAATAACTCAGTGAACATGACTGTCCTTCTCCAGTATCATTTTCTTCGAGGTCTTCCTCGTCGGTGATGCCTTCTTCAATTTTGGCAGCTGTACGATTCGTGCTACAGTGGTGTGAGGGGCTTGATAGTGAACTTTTGTTCATGCCTTGTTTACTAAATTCAACTGATATGAGCCCTTTGGAACAGGTTAGCATCGCTGTCGGGCCCCAGCTCCTCGCACACGATCCACTGGCCCGTACCTTACAGAAAATAGGTGCCCTGTGCCTTCTGCGAACACTTCCGGTGTTATTTACCTCAGAAAACCTACCAAGGACTTGTCGAATCCATCCCGCACATAACTGCGGCTACACTGGCTTCCGAAGATGGACCTACACGCCATTAAGGAGGTCGTCATTTTACTTTGGTATTGATCCTCACTTATTCCTAAAGTTTGTTGCAGAAACTTCCACTTTAGACATTTGATAGACTATGAGATATGTCGCTGATGTCTTGGTCATAATAGCCGCGCTGGGATTGAGTACTGACGTACGCTTACTTTGGATAAAATGGTGTCGAGGCATTCTCCGTAATGAAATTGCTGACCGCCTCGCTAGGAGAAGCATTACGGAAGGACATCTCCACCCATTATCAGTCTCTTACATGGATTTAAACTCGACAGTGATGAAAGTTCTTTTCGCGTCTGTAACTGTGAATGACACGCACCTCAGCACTATGAGGGCGACTACATGGTGGCCATACTACGTAACATTTCTTGTTGGCATTGGGTGACTGGAATTCAAGAGTAGGAAATGCGAGAGAAGGAAACATAGTAGGTGAGTATGGATTGGGGGTAAGAAATGAAAGAGGAAGACGTCTTGTAGAATTTTGCACAGAGCATAACTTAATCATAGCAAACACTTGCTTCAAGAGTCATAAAGAAGGTTATATACATGGGCGAATCCTGGAGATACTAGACGGTATCAGACAGATAATATAATGGTAAGACAGTGATTTAGGAAGCAGGTTTTAAATTGGAAGACATTTCCAGAGGCAGATGTAGACTCTGGCCACAATCTATTGGTTAAGAACTGTAGCTTAAAACTGAAGAAACTCGAAAAAGGTGTGAATTTAAGGAGATGGGGCCTGGATAAATTGATTAAAGTAGAGGCAGTACAGAATTTCAGGGAGAGCATAATGGAACAATTAACAGGAATGGGGGAAAGAAGTACAGTAGAAGAAGAATGGGTATCTCTGAGGGACGAAGTAGTGAAGGCTGCAGAGGGTCAAGTACGTAGAAAGACGAGGGCTAGTAGAAATACTTGGTTAACCGAAGTTATATGGAATTTACTTGATGAACGGAGAAAATACAAAAATGCAGTAAAAGAAGGAGGCAAAAAGGAATACATACGTCTCAAGAATGAGATCGACAGGAACTGCAAAATGGCTAAGCAGGGTTGGTCAGAGGGCAAATGTAAGGATTTAGAGGCTTATCTCACTAGGGGTAAGATAGATACTGTCTACAGGAAAATTAATGAGACCTTTGGAGAGAAGAGAACCGCTTATATGAATATAAAGATCTCAGATGGAAACCCAGTTCTAAGCAAAGAAAGGAAAGCAAAAAGGTGGAAGGAGTATATAGAGCGTCTATACAAGGGCGATGTTCTTGAGGGCAATATTATGGAAATGGAAGAGGATGTAGATGAAGATGAAGTGGGAGATACGATACTGCGTGAAGAGTTTGAGAGAATATAATATCTCTTTATATTCGATGAATTATTCTGATACAATTCTACCCTTGAATGACGTTTACTAATTTTCTATCTTCATTCTCACAGAATCCCTGCTCAAAATAGTTTCATAAAATAGCTATGCCATGAGCGCATAATTATTCTTTGTAGTACTCTCTCTGGTGGTTGTTAGAAGAAAAGCTTCCGAGATTGTCTTCGTGCCGATCAGCCTGAGCTATGTTTGAAGAATTGTAATCTGAATATTGCGATTTATGACAGAAGATAACTGATACGAAATTGTACGATAAAAAGGGAAATATGTATACTGCTCCTTCATACAAAAGGTGTGTATTTGACATTTGAGAATTAATGATATATTGCGTAGTTGTTAACCAGAAGGGAACTTCCCAAAGACTGGATACGAACCTGTATTTATTAATCCAAGAGCTCCATTACTTCTTCAGAAGGTTAAACTTTATCAAAGCCAAATATCCGCTTGATCTGAGGTTTCTCGACTGACTATGCAACGCACCCAAAATTGCGAGGCATTTTACTTGTACAGATTAGCAGACTGCCGCAAAGTACGAGCCTGCAGAGAAGAAGAAACATCGCCTGATTTCATTCTAACGAGTAAAATTTCTGAATCATTTTGAGTGACTGAGGTATGACTGTGTTTCCTATTATGAATGATTGATTGCTGGAACGATCTGAAAACTACATAATTACATAGATAGGAGGAAAAATTACAAGAGCACTGAAAGACCTAAGTCGAAACAAGGCCCCGGGATTAGACAAAATTCCATTAGAACTACTTACGGCATTGGGAGAGGCAGTCCTGACGAAACTCTAACATCTGGTGAGAAAGATGTATGATACAGACGAAATACCCTCAGACTTCAAGAAGAATATGATAATTCCAATCCCAAAGAAAGCGAGTATTGATAGATGCGAAAATTACAGAACTATCAGTTTAATAAATCACAGTTACAAAATACTAACACGAATTCCGTACAGACGAATGAAAAAACTGGTAGAAGCCAACCTCGGGGAAGATCAGTTTGGATTCCGTAGAAATTTTGGAACACATGAGGCAATACTGACCTTACGACTTACCTTAGAAGAAAGATGAAGGAAAGGCAAAGCTACGTTTCTAGCATTTGTAGACTTAGAGAAATCTTTTGACAATGTTGACTGGAATACTGTCTTTCAAATTCTGAAGGTGGCAGGGGTAAAATATAGGGAGCGAAAGGCTATTTACAATTTGTATGGAAATCAAATGGCAGTTATAAGAGTTGAGTGGCATGAAAGGGAAGCAATGGTTGGGAAGGGAGAGACACAGCGTTATAGCCTCTCCCCGATGTTATTCTATCTATAAATTTGTGACACAATTTGGCTAGAACACGGCATCGGTTGGTATGACAAGTTCTGAGGCATCAGGGGATTACCAATTTAGTACTGGGGGACAGCGGGGAGGGTAAAAATCGAAGAGGGAAACCAAGAGATGAGTACACTAAGCAGATTCGGAAGAATGTAGGTTGCGGTAGGTACTGGGAGATGAAGAAGCTTGCACAGGACATAGCATGGGAAGGCGCGCCAAATCAGTCCCTGGACTAAAGACCACAACAGCAACAACAGCCTTTAACTCGCGAGGTGACTTTTGTGTGAAATACACCGCGAGGTAGGGTCTCTGGTTCTGTATGTTTAAACCGAGATTTAACGCACAAATCATTTCAAATTTTAAATTTATGCCACATAACATTCATTTTTACATCTATTTTTTGTTTAAATGTTTCTAGTTTAGTTTTCCACTAAACAAAGCCTGCAGCATTTTACTATTTGTCACACAAAAGGACATAATTTTGTGTGGTTCGTTTAAACAGGGTACATAAATACTCAAGAGTACTGAGCTTTAGATTCTGGAGAATTATACAATCTCTGTAACAAATAAATTTCCAGACAAAACTAAATTCCAGGGTATAAATTTGCACATAAAAATTCCACCCGATAGGTACAATTGAAAGTCTATGAAATTGACATTAATTGCTGGGAACTACATTTTTTCACCACTCAGAAATAATTCGATTTTAACACAGACTTTAAGTATTTCATTGAAGAAACAGACAGATTCCCATCACAACTTTCCTGAAGTTCTTCCTCTCAATGATACTCTTGATAGATAGCAAAACTGTGATCACTGGCTAATGTAAAATCATTCCTTCTTCGTTTATTTCTTGATCTATATCACTGACACGTTCCTCTGTAGACCAACTGACAATTTCATCAAACTCGGAGACTTCAAAATGACGCATTCATGTCAACACATTTTGAGGTTCCATACTGAAGAAAACAGGCACCTAGTTCACGAGGCGCGGTCTAGGAGACTCCAGCACAAAACATCGTAGGCTTGGCAATTTTAGGAGGGTAGGGGGTGTAAATAAGCATTCCACCACAAGTGGCCTCGGACATGGAGTTCGAAAATTTTCGCGCGCTCTGAGAGACCACACCTCGTGAGTTAAGAGTTTCTTAGTTAATTCCGCTGAAGGTATGAAAAAAAAGCAGTTAAGTTACAGAATTTTATTCCTGCTATCATTTGGATATTTTTGACAGTATAGTGAAGCCCATGAGGCTGAGGTTCTTACACTAATGTATCAATTGTCACGTAGGTTAACTTGGCGTTTCTAATGTTATAGTGAATTGAAGTATTCTACTCCCTTTTATATCCAGAACATGCACATAAATGTTTAGATTCCTCTTAGGATGGTGTTTTTACACAAATCTACTACTTATGGGTTAATGCACCAAGAAAATTTTTTTCTTGTGATTTCTCTGTCTGAAATAAGACACATGATACATAACTCAATGGGGAGGAATTATAAGGTTAATCATCTAGCACATTTTCATTGGTGCGTAGGACCAGAAAAGATATTTGAATGAATTTGTTCGAAGAGAGAAAAATATTTTCAGTATGATACCAAAATGTGAACAACTGTGAGTCAATTTGCTTTTAGCATAATTTTTTAGTCACTAGTAAATTGATAACTGTGTGAGACTTGGATCTGTAATAAGATTTTTGCACTTTTAATTTTGTTGGATTTTCTCCCAACTTACCTTTATCTAGTGTATCATATGACATGTTTATTAATATTATGTTCCTGTGTCCTATTTTAATACTATCCCACATGGGCAGATAATTTATCTGACAAATTGTTAGCCGCGCGGGATTAGCCATGAGGTCTAAGGCGCTGCATCCGTGGACTGTGCGGGTGTTCCCGGCGGAGGTGCGAGTCCTCCCTCAGGCTTGGGTGTGTGTGTGTTTGTCCTTAGGACGATGTAGGCTAAGTAGTGTGTAAGCTTAGGGACTGATGACGTTAGTAGTTCCATAAGATTTCACACACTTTTGAACATTTTGAACAGATTGTTACTCTTACAGTGAGTTGAAATAGTCCACTTTTATTAATATCGAGGGTATGCATAAAACTGGATTGACATTTGTAAAGTTATGCCTTTTATGTGAATATGCCAGCTGTGAATTTTTAATACATGTACAATTTTAATCTTGAAATTGCTGTACTTGTGTGCAGAGGATGCTCATCAAGATATATTTCTACTATCTCAATATACTTTGAGGGTAAGTATGGTCTGTTGATCTAATTACCATACCTTTAGCAATTCCATTACCCAACTTCTTCACTCTTTGTGCTTTTACATTATATTAACACAATAATAAATCTTTTATGTCATATACATTGACAGTAAGTTATATCGACAGTGGAAAAGCTTATGGATAGGATGTAATAACTTGAGTGAGCCACACAATTACTATCTCTTACCTTACCCCAATTTTAAGTAGATAATAGTTGTTGATTTTTATGTTAAATCTCATTTTCGCTGTAGTCTGTGCAATAATTTGTACAGGTTCGCAATACTGTCATTTATGTGATGTCACATTCGCAGTCTTTACATAGTGACCTGGTCAATAAGAACTTGATGTATGGTTTTCATTACTATATCTTTCTCTGTGATTGTATTAAAAAATTACAATGCTACATGACGATAGTGGAGGTAAGTTTCAGCTTTCTTTAAGTTATTTGTCACAATTTGTGATTCAGTACTGTACATATCGATATCTTCATAGGTATATCTTCACCATAACGAGATCTTTGGGCTGTGACAACAAGTAACTTTGTATTCTTGTTGTAATCTTAGACGAATAGGAGGAATGTTACACTTGCAAATGTTAAGAATTAATCTTTGTATTATGTGTTTCATGTAGGTTAATTCATTCATTGCTTTTTGTTTCCATATTTATGACAAATGGAATGTTTTAAGTTATTTTAGTACGTATACAGTTATGTGTTTGTTTGGTGCCAATTTGTGTTTTCTTAATGTTGTCCTACAGATTGGAATGATGTAATGTTAGGTACCAGATGATGGCTTACTACCGAAACAGGTTACTATTAAAATCCAAATACTGTTGTTCAGTGTCATGGTAGTACTAAAAGAATCCAGTTAATGTAGTTCAAGGTCATGAGGTTTCTTGAAACAAATAAAAATCCCTCTAGTGGTTCCTAGGATTAGCTAGAATATATACAGATAAGCGAGTAGACAACTTAACATACGCAGTATATCGTCCTTAATTAATATAAATCACATATATTAAAGAGAATAGACATCAACAGCTTTTTTTTGCAATTCGTTGTGCTACACAACCAAATAGAAAAGGGCGAGAGTTAGAATACTACGAAATGATTACCAAGAGTGAAGTGTGTCTGTCAATAGGGGAAACTGATCGTATCAGGTCCCACATGATCTGAACACTGCCTGTCTGACAGCTGGAAAGTTTCACGGAGGACTGGCAAGGCAAAATTAGGCTATCCTTTCCCGTATTCAGCCAATTCCACGACGTTGGAAACACGGTCATTCCCCTGGACATCTTCTCCAGAAGTAGTTCTACTAGCTTATATAAAACCACACACATCTCGATTGTGGCACGAAGGGGCTGTACAGGATCATGCTCCTCCATTTCCTCAAAAATTTTGAATGTTTGCCGTAAAGCTAGTTTTATATCTAAAACCGCTAAAGCGTTGCACGTGCTACCTGAAATTGTGTTTTGTGGGCAAGAATGAACCTGCGATTCAGTACACAGCAGTTCCTCTCTATATAACCTGCACCCCTTTTCAAAAGTGTTCACACGTTCTGACGTCCTACAAAAAGTAGCTCCAGTCAACAACAGACTACACAGGAACATGCCCAACGTCGTAGCTTCAACACAATTACAAAATTTCTTATTCACAGTGGCCGAATAGTTCCGAGTCAGAATCGCTCCTCATCAACAACAGTAAAATCCCATTTTAGAGGCAAGCCCTTACCATCCTATATCTCTGCACTTCAGGTTCTGTCACCTAATCTTCTGGCATATTGGGTGCCATCACTTTCAAACAGTCTAGGACAAAACCACGTTGATTACTGTGCCCAAATTTTGTATGGTAAACCGCTTGAAACTCCTTTTAGCTAACAGTTTGGGCTTGAGAACTATGTTATACCACACCCCACCGAGTTTAGGTCCCTAAATGTAACTTGCTTGAAGCTATCCCAGCCGTGAGGCCGGTGGGGGTAGGAGGGGGTGACGTGGTGGCTGGTACGGCACAGGCCTTTTTGGAGGATTCAGTGTACTTTATTTTTGCACCGTGGACCGTTGTCTTATGCATAGTGCTCTCTGTTGATTCTCGTGCTTATCTTAAGCAGGCTTCCCGTCAATCTCATCTGTCGGACTACTATTTATTACGCAGCTTGAATCCAGTAGAGCAACTAGTGGTAGCTGCGGTTGTTTCTTGAGTCGTATGGGCATGCCATATGTTGGAACTACGAAAGGCACAAGTGCGTGTGCAATAAGGTGCGAATTTGCCGGCAGGTTGCGGCAGGGGTGGGTGGAGGAGTGAGGATTCACAAATATCCACAAAAAAACGACTGTAATTCCGTAAGCATCGCTCAAACTTTCCACTTTCAAGTGGGACAGCTGTGTGGTCCTTCAAAACAGTTCATGCATCCAGTTGAGTAAAGTTGCACCATAAGCTTCATTCACCAAATTTGTCATTTCTTCTTGTAAAACTTGAAAATCCTCCTTGCCGGTTGGCGTGGTGGAAATTATGTATGTAAATGGACTCTGTATTTGACAAATGTTAATTAATCATCCTTTAAAATAATGACCTAGGAAACGAATGACTACTATAAAAACATGAATCACAGGACCGTTGCTATTCACAATATACATAAATGACCTGGTGGATGACATCTGAATTTCACTGAGGCTTTTTGCAGATGATGCTGTGGTGTATCGAGAGGTTGCAACAATGGAAAATTGTACTGAAGTGCAGGAGGATCTGCAGCGAATTGACGCATGGTGCACGGAATGGCAATTGAATCTCAATGTAGACAAGTGTAATGTGATGCGAATACATAGAAAGATAGGTCCCTTATCATTTAGCTACAAAATAGCAGGTCAGCAACTGGAAGCAGTTAATTCCATAAATTATCTGGGAGTACGTATTAGGAGTGATTTAATCGTCAGTAAAGCAGATGCCAGACTGAGATTCATTGGAAGAATCCTAAGGAAATGCAATCCGACAACAAAGGAAGTAGGTTACAGTACGCTTGTTCGCCCACTGCTTGAATACTGCTCAGCAGTGTGGGATCCGCACCAGATAGGGTTGATAGAAGAGATAGAGAAGATCCAACGGAGAGCAGCGCGCTTCGTTACAGGATCATTTAATAATCGCGAAAGCGTTAGGGAGATGATAAATAAACTCCAGTGGAAGACTCTGCAGGAGAGACGCTCAGTAGCTCGGTACGGGCTTTTGTTAACGCTCCGAGAACATACCTTCACCGAAGAGTCAAGCAGTATATTGCTCCCCCCTACGTATATCTCGCGAAGAGACCATGAGGATAAAATCAGAGAGATTAGAGCCCACACAGAAGCATACCGACAATCCTTCTTTCCACGTACAGTACGAGACTGGAATAGAAGGGAGAACCGATAGAGGTACTCAGGGTACCATCCGCCACACACCGTCAGGTGGGTTGCGGAGTATGGATGTAGATGTAGATGTAGATGTTTTTTTCCATTAAAGTTATTCATAGGCCGGCCGGGATGGCCGAGCGGTTCTAGGCGCTACAATCTGGAGCCGCGCGACCGCTACGGTCGCACGTTCGAATCCTGCCTCGGGCATGGATGTGTGTGATGTCCTTATGTTAGTTAGGTTTTAGTAGTTCTAAGTTCTAGGGGACTGATGACCTCAGAAGTTAAGTCCCATAGTGCCCAGAGCCAAAGTTATTCATACAAAAATTGACAAACAATTGGAAAAATTATTGTAATGAGAACTTGGCAGTGGATCCGTTCGGAGATGATGATCGTGCTAGCATGAAAGTGGACGCTGTCATAAAGCAGCATCTGCAAGGCAATCTTTTGTGGACACTAGCATTCCTGAAATGGCATCACAATCGGTTCCAGACGTTACTCTAGTGGGACATCCGTTGGATGAGCTAGGACGTCCACTTTCCACCACCAGACTCTTGGGTCTGACATCACCACTTTCTCTGTCTTCGCCTCTAGAGCAATAGGGGGCTGTAATCCCTCCATACACTTTCAGACACGTCACTGAAATTGTCCCCATTAGATTTCAAAGTTCCACGGAGGCAGAGGATGGACCAACTTCGAATACGTTTGATCAGGTAGCGTACTCTCTTCAGTAACACTATTATTCATATCACACACAGGCTTCATTCACGCAAACAAAACGTCAGAACTACAGGTATACAGAGTTTTCTATTAGTTTCGGCGTTTTGTGTTGTATATAAGCGGAATAGCCATCTTACCTTGGAATTCAGTAGTTCTGCTCCTGAAGACGATGGTGGAATTTCATTCCAACTGGCGTGACTTGCAAACAGAGAATATTTTATTCAGACAAAAGGCTCAAAGGACACTTTGTCCCCTTATGTCGTCATTTAAACTTTACATCCGAATTACAAAAGGACGTTTACGTTTAGAATGTTACGTTTTATCTCAACGACAGTTTGGTATTTCAAGATTTGCGTAACGAGCCTGTCGCCTTTCACACATGTATACAATACTATTTCAAGCAACATCACGCACAGTTGTGGCGAAATTTAATGATCGACATTAGCTGAAGAATTATAAAAATACAGTGCTCTTTAGTTGAGCTTTAGGCTGCAGTTTCCATGTACCAATTTTACAACCACAGCCTTAGTTTTCCCACCTGTCTGCATTACAGGTGTTATTGGTTCCGCTGACAACTTTATATCCAGATTAGTTTTATAGCGCTTCTTACGGTATTGTATAAAACTCATATCTGATTTCTGTTTTCTGACCCTGTCTTATGACGTGTCGGGAGAAAGTTCATAATTCATGCATGCTGGGTGCTATTTTGCTTAACTTGCAACTACTGGATTTTTCGTACCTCGTTTCATCATTATAATCCCGGCAGCATTGCAACGGTTCATTTGTTTCGTTGCAGCAACTAAGTGTGACACTGATGTTACTTGCACATCTCGCCGATTTTTGTGATCGTAAGTCTAACATACGATATTGAGCAATACCGAGGAATGTGACGCTTATCCCTTTCCTGGAGGACTGATCACCACATCTATAGCTTCGTGGTCGTTTTATGTAAAGCATTTATCATCAGAATGTGCACTAAAGAGAGTAGTCAGCTCGTTAAGAAACCTATAAACATACCATGACATCTACTTATTTTTTCTCATTTACCAACTTTAGTAAGGCACCTACGACTTTACCGAAATATAAGGACGAGCTAAAATATTGTGAGCGCCTGATTTATAGCGTTTTGGTCGTATTTAGAACTCAATGCAGCAGCGATTCTGCGTGATATGTTTTTGATAAGATTGGGAGCTTTCCGGACGTATTTGTCACTCGTAACCGTTCTCCTGGTCGACACATACCTTAATACGCCTATCGACTTTGTGTAGCAAGAAACCCAATTCATTCCACCAGGCATCACACTTCCATTTGTCCAAGATCGCATCTTGATGATGAAACAGCACTGCAACCATAATATAAAAAAATTATATCCATATAAACTTTGATATCGGTAGAAATAGTGTAGCCAGGTTTTTTCTTTTTGTTTCAAATGGACTGATGCACTTTTTTTAACGACACTCGATAAGGCTTCAAAGGACGAGTAGAGCGATATAATGCTTGTTAATTTGAACATTTAAACTCTCAGCAAAAGAATAAGAGCGATATCCCAAATTTGAAAAGCAAATCGTCCGAAATTGGCTACTGCGTAGTAGACACGCTCGTGCTATAATTCGTCGTTATATAAAGCCTTTGAACACGGCACTTCACTTCTGCTTCATCATAAGTTGCATTCAAGCATTTACAGCAATGACGAGAAGTTAGACATGCCATATTTATATCGCTAATGTCCACAAATGCTGTCGAAATGGAAGGAGAAAACTGACTCACAAAACTGTAAATGTCGTCCACAAAAACATAGAAACATAATTTTCATAAGTCCCATATGATTCGCCGGAAGAGCGGGTCTAGGCGCTTCAGTCCGGAACCGCGCTGCTGCCATGGTAGCAGGTTCGAATTCTGCCTTGGGCATGGGTGTGTGTGATGTCCTTTGGTTTGTAAGGTTTAAGTAGTTCTAAGTCTAGGGGACTGATGACCTCAGATGTCAAGTCCCACAGTGCTCAGAGCCATTTGAACCATTTTGAAAATGCCGTAGTTCCGTATACAAAATTATAGCTGGCGAATGTTTTTGACACACAGAAAATGTGGTTTTATCTTAGTCACGTAGGCTTGTCTTGCTGTCTACAGCTCTGCTTATCGGTGTTTGCGCCTTCAGTGGGTTTTTCGGATTCTCTTCTGTCATTACTAACAAGTGCTCTATCAGTGTCTTTCCAAGAGCTACTGATTGCAGTTGTGAAAAGCATACGTTTCCATGAAAAAAACGATACTTGTTTCAATATCTCGGTATGTACCAGGCTTCCGAGAATTATTTACACAAAACATTACGTGCCGCTAAGTATTACTATCAGCGGCAAAAAATCTCGTTTCTACATCTGAAGTCGTACACGAAATAAAAGGGGTGTTAGATCTTACGTGACTCAGATTGTATGTTTCTTGCTGAGTCACGTATTCACAACGCAAGTACGCAGTTTTCAGACTCGTGTTGTATAGTGGTCGCAGCATGCTGGGTAATCAGTGTGTTCTCCATACTTGTTGCACATACACAATTGAGCCGTGGTAAAAATTGCTGTATGAAGAGCTCGTCGCAGCGCATAGTATGAAGCAGTCACCCTCCGTCTCTGGTGGTAGCGCCACTGTGGCAATTGCAGCTTTGGTGTCTCCCTCTGGTGGGAAAGGGGCGCTATGAGCTCGCCAGTCGGTCAGTCGGGGTCAAAAAAATGGTTCAATTGATTCTGAGTGCTATGGGACATACCTTCTGAGGTCATCAGTCGCCTAGAACTTAGAACTACTTAAACCTACCCTAAGGACATCACACACATCCATGGCCGAGGCTGGATTTGAACCTGCGACCGTACCGCTCGCGCGGTTCCAGACTGTAGCGCCTAGAACCACTCGGCCACTCCAGCAGGCAGTCTGAGGTGAGTCTGGGTTAGTCTCTCGTCCCCAGCTTGCTAGTCTGCCTCTCGTCCGTATTTGTTAGGCAGTTAGTGTCTGTCTGTCGTTGGGAGTGCTAGTATGTCTCTCGTTTGGCTCAACTTTTAAAGCCGGCAAAATGAGAGTCTTTCAACTCCGCCAGTAAGAGAGTTCAGCGAGTGGTCGCCCGGTTGGGACTTAGTTCCTGCATCTGAGTCTGCGCGTTAGGCCGCCAATCTGCTCGAGTTGCTTGGTCAACGGTCATTGGCGGCTGGACAGGTCGGTTGGAAGGTCACGCACTACGGCACAGGATGACTTGTCCGCCTACATCTACATCTACATCCATACTCCGCAAGCCACCTGACGGTGTGTTTCGGAGGGTACCCTGAGTACCTCTATCGGTTCTCCCTTCTATTCCAGCCTCGTATTGTTCGTGGAACGAAGGATTGTCGGTATGCCTCTGTGTGGGCTCTAATCTCTCTGACTTTATCCTCATGGCCTCTTCGCGAGATATACGTAGGAGGGAGCAATATACTGCCTGACTCCTCGGTGAAGGTATGTTCTCGAAACTTCAACAAAAGCCCGTACCGAGCTACTGAGCGTCTCTCCTGCAGAGTATTCCACTGGAGTTTATCTATCATCGACGTAACGCTTTCGCGATTACTAAATGATCCTGTAACGAAGCGCGCTGCTCTCCGTTGGATCTTCTCTATCTCTTCTATCAACCCTATCTGGTGCTGATCCCACACTGCTGAGCAGTATTCAAGCAGTGGGCGAACAAGCGTACTGTAACCTACTTCCTTTTTTTCGGATTGCATTTTCTTAGGATTCTTCCAATGAATCTCAGTCTTCCATCTGCTTTACCGACGACCAAATTTATATGATCATTCCATTTTAAATCACCCCTAATGCGTACTCCCAGATAATTTATGGAATTAACTGCTTCCAGTTTCTGACCTCCTATATTGTAGCTAAATGATAAGGGATCTTTCTTTCTATGTATTCGCAGCACATTACACTTGTCTTGATCGTCGGCGCATATGAGTTCGCCACGTGAGTCCGGGGGGCGCGACGTATAGCGAGGGGTGGCGGCTTCGCGGTCGACACGAGAGCAACAGGAGTCAACCCACGACATCAGACTGGCCGAGCGAGCTGCGACGCCGTGACACGGGAGATCGGTGCGCCTTCCTGCGCCCGTGGAAGCGGCTGGCAGCGGACGATTCCGAAGAGCGATTTAGGGGTGCTGCGCCTGGTCTTCGCCAGAAATCGCAAGTTAAGTGATTGGTGATATGTGGTGTGATTTACTCTTATTAAATGCTACTTGTTTTCTTGGTCAGTCTCTCATCCCCAGATTGCTCGTCTGTCTCTCGTCCGCACTTGTTAGACAGTTAGTGTCAGTCTGTCGTTCGGAGCTGCCTGTCATGTTTGTAGCATTTAGTACGTTAATGAATTTATTGCTTGGAGTGTAACAGCCTAATTCCTGAAATTGCCTATCATCTTGAGAGGCGGTATCTGTGTACTGTAGAATATCTTAACTTGTTTGCCAACCCTGTAGAATTTTATACAAGATTGCATTTCATGGGCTTTTATTTAAATGATCATCTTAGTAAAGTTGCCACCCTTTCATCGTAAGACTTTTCTTAGAAGTTAAAATGAAGTTGCACCAATGACAAAGTCAGTATTTTAATTCTTAGTGTTTGTACCATTTCCATCCCTCCTACGGGGGTGCATAGTTGGTGTGCTTGTGTAAATTGTTAAAACTTTTAGTTTCAAATAATCTGGTGTGTTGCAGATTGGCACCAGTGTAGTCTTTCAGAGGCTGTTGCGAGCGGTCGTAACTACGGCCCTGTCAAAAGATAGCGGCAAGGTTCTCTCCCCGAATGCCCGTACAGTTAAAATTCGTTTCCAAAAAAAAAATGTTCAAATGAGTGTGAAATCTTATGGGACTTAACTGCTATGGTCATCAGTCCCTAAGCTTACACACTACTTAACCTAAATTATCCTAAGGACAAACACACACTCCAATGCCCGAAGGAGGACTCGAACCTCCGCCGGGACCAGCTGCACAGTCCATGACTGCAGCGCCTAAGACCGCTCGGCTATTCCCGCCCGGCAATTCGTTTCCTTCTGCCTCTGAATAAATTGTAACTTGGTATTTAGAGAGAGCATTCTGATTGTAATTTTAAATCTATTTCTTTAAAGCAATGCTTTTAGGCACTATTAAAGTAAATAAATTCCCATTTGTAAACGGAATTGGATTATGATTTCATCAGTTACTCCCTGGCAACTACTTCTACGCTTACATAGTGTGATTAAACGTGTTAAGGTTCTTGATGAATCGCTAGTAAATAAAATAAATTCTTAACAATATACTTCGCAAATAAATCACGGTTCAACAATGATCACTGCTCTACAAATGATCCATAACCTTATAAGTAGGCTGTTTAGGTTTTTTTATTGGTAACGCCACATAGCGCTCTGTATGAAAAATCACTGGCTGTGCTGTGTGCAATCAGTGGCTGGTTGGCATAGTTGTAATACTCGCCATTGTAGTGTAGGGCGGCTGGGTGTTAACAGCGCGTAGCGTTGCGCAAATGGAGATGAGCCGCCAGCAGTGGTGGACGTGGGGAGAGAGATGGCGGAGTTTTGAAATTTGTAAGAATGGATGTCATGCACTGATATATATATTATGACTATTAAGGTAAATACATTGTTTGTTCTCTATTACAACCTTTCATTTGCTAACTGTGCCTATCAGTAGTTAGTGACTTCCGTAGTTTGAATCTTTTATTTAGTTGCCAGTAGTGGCTCTCGCTGTATTGCAGTAGTTCGAGTAAAGAAGATTTTTGGTGAGGTAAGTGATTTGTGAAAAGTATAGGTTAATGTTAGTCAGGGCCATTCTTTTGTAGGGATTATTGAAAGTCAGATTGCGTTGCGCTAAAAATATTGTGTGTCAGTTTAAGCACAGTCTTGTATAAATTTTTCTAAGGGGACGTTTCATATGTCGACTCTTAGCCGAGGATACCTCACTGGAATATTCTGATTCTTTTCTTGTTGTTTGTGTAATTAGTGCAGCTTTTGTTTATTGCTAGCGCGTAATCATAGAGAGAATTTCCTTTGTAGTTGCAGTCTTTCATTGTTGTACAGTAAAATAGTTGTGGCATGCATGTAGTTTTGCACCAAGTATTTCGCAGCTGCGCTTGCAATTAACTAGATATTATTTTCAGTGCTATGTTAGTGTTTTCTCTTATTTTTGCTCTTCAAATTGTGCTTTTTTGTGTTATCGTGTGAAATATTGTGACAATAATGGCGTGTGAAAAACGTAATACTAGGCTCCAAAGTAAACTGAGAAATGACAGTGAAGACGATAGCAGTGTGTTAGCGCCACCATGTAATGAATTAACTAATGTTCAAAGTAGTAATTTGGTAATTATGCATAGGGAAATGGAGCGGGTTGCAAATAATGGTGTAGACAGCGAAACAATTAGTGAACAGGGAAGCATTATCGATCGATCGGTCGGCAACAGCTCGCCTCAGGATTCCGAAATGACAGGACACAATCTTGCAAATACTGTAGATTCATGTTTTGCGTCCTCACCGTTTTCTCAAATAAGTCAAGACACATTTTCTGTTTTTCAAACTGCGAATATTGCCGGTGCAAATGCATTGCCGAATAGCACTAAGGAACATGTTTCAGACACCAGTGCATTGTTATTACAATTAATGCAGCAAATGGGACAAAAGCTTCAAAAGTTAGACACAGTGGAACAAAATCTTCAAAAGTTAGACACAATGGAACAAAATCGGAGACAGACACAGCAAAAGCTTGAACAGTTAGACACAATGGAAAAAAATCTTCAAAAGTTAGACGAAATGGAACAAAAGCTTCAAAAGTTAGACTCAGTGGAACATACGCTTGAACAAACACCTGAAGATTTAACTACTGAATTACATAAAATCGGATCGAAAGTCAAAAAGTCTGTAATGACGTAAAAACACAAATTTGTGAGCATTTCCAACCTATGTTTTCGCGGCATGAAAATGCATTACAGAATCACGAAGCAGCCATAAAAGAACTGCAAACTATTGTTCATGAAAATCATGAGACCTTGCAAGCTAAAATTGACTCAGTTTCATCTACCGATTCGGTTACACAACTTGCAAAAACTCAAGAGAACTTAAAGGACACAGAAGATACTCTGAAAATTGGTTCAGAAAGACACATGGAGGAAATTAGTTCACTATCTGATAAAGTAGCCGAACTTTCAGATCAGTTCACTAACTTATCTACAAAGGTAGATGATGATCTGAATGACACAAAACCTGTAGCCTTCACTGACACTCAAGAGTATGAGCAAATTAGAAAATTCAAACAGAATCAAAATCAAATCAACACACAGTACAAAAGAGAAATGCGGGAAGTACAAGATCAGTTGGCTCAAGTAATACAAGAATTACATATTTCAGAGGATACTCGCGCCCCAGTACGGGAAGAGGGACATAGAAATACAGAACAACCACAAAATAATGACACAGGACATTTCGGAAATCATGAAAGAAATTGGCAAGGTACACCGAATTTTGAGGTGGAACCGCCGAAACGACGTAACAATGACCGACATGCGATTCGCTGACATGATGATTTTGACTATAAGCTGTTCATTACTACACGTAAATTCAAAACATTTAAGAATTCTGGCAACGACATTCATCCACAAGCGTGGCTTCATCAATTCTCTCATTGTTTTCCTCCCAACTGGTCATTAGAATTTATGTGTGGCTACTTGGAGGATGAACCAGCTGTAAGAATGCGGTCGGTCATTCACGATTGCCACAGTGAAGGAGAATTTTATCATGCCTTCCTCTCAGCATATTGGTCTTAAGCTACACAAGACTGAGTAAAACATGGCATCATAATGATGAAACATTTCGAACAATCTGAATTTTCTAGTCTTGTGAAATATTTTGAAGACATGTTGCACAAGAATCAGTACCTGTCAAACCCATACAGCCCCTCAGAACTCATCCGCATTTGCTGAATCAAATTGCCTGAACATTTACGATATATTATTTTGGAAGGGCGTTGCAAAGACGACATTGAAACTTTTCAGGGACTCTTACAAGAATTAGAAATTGACACTGACAATCGCGGAACGCGAAAACAGAAACACAACAATTACAGGTCATATCCGTCGCAATTTCGCGATGAAAGAAATAATAACTGGACACGACAAGGCTATTCTCACAACACAAATCGTGACCAAAACAGACACCACCCGAATGACAACCGTTGGCAGAGTAGTAATAATTACAGGGAAAGATCACTTCTCCGCGGTAATTACTATCGCAGAGACAACCATAGAAACAGAGAGAAGGTGAATTTGTAGAAGTTAGGTCTCCTAATCCGAATAACGACACGCGCCAACTAAGACACAATAGGCAATGACTCATACCGCTGGCAGCCACAAAACGTACTCATGAAACTGACGACGCAGCTACCGTAGCTAGTAATTACGTAAAAATGGAAGACATTAGGGACATCTTACTCCAGGAACACGACGTAAAACATAACAACATTGCATATCCTGTGATTCACATTACAGTGAAGTACTGCAGTACTTGACTCCGGAAGTCCCATTTCAGTAATTAGTGAAACAGCCTTTAGCAAATGCAACAAATCGAACGATTGCCCCGCACTTCCGTTACGTAAGATTAAATTACAAGGTGCAATCTTTGGGAAAAGTGTAGATGTACGCCAATAAACCAACTCAGAATTCTCTTGTCAAAGCCACAGCTTCTCTATGAACTTTCTTATTGTTCCATTGTTGTCGACGGAAATTATATTGGGAGTAGACTTTTTCAATGAATACAAAGCAATCTTAAACTTTCACGATGCTGAAATAAGTTTAGAGAAAGAAGGTAAGTCAATAGCTTTGAAATTTGAAGATTGGCTCTCAAACCATGACGAGGAAATTAATCGGCTTTACCTTCTGTTAGACAACAGTTCTGAATTTTCTACGGAACTAGACACTAACAATCACTCTGTAAGTACTGACAGGGATGATATCGACGGCATATTTGAAACTAATGAGTTAATTCAGAATAAAATTCAAACAGTTGAGAATTGTAATGACACTGATAGGCAGGACCTTTTTGAGATTTTACAAGCACATTCCACCGTTTTTACTCACAAAAGAGGAACAATCAAGGGATTTCAATACCAATTTCGTGTTCGTGAGCATACTAAATTTTGTGTTAGACCATACGTAATTCCAACACATTATAGGGACCGTGTTAGAACAGAAATACAATCTATGCTTGACGAGGGCATTATTGAACCTGCAGTAAGCTCATACAACAATCCATTACATGTTGTAGAGAAGAAAAATGGATCGATCAGGCTTGTCTTAGTTTCGAGACAAATCAATACTATCATTATTCCTGAAACAGACAGGCCGCAAACGTCGGAAGAACTTCTTCAAAATTTTAATGGTGTAAAAGTGTTGTCTTCCATTGATCTCAGATCCAGCTTTTATCAGATCGAACTTCATCCAGAATGTAGAAAATACACAGTTTTCTTTTGTTTCGGCGTTTGTTATCAGTTTCGGAAACTTCCTTTTGGTTTGAACATTTCTTCGGCAGCATTCATTCGCGGGCTAAATTCCATATTACCTGAGCTCTTAAAACGCCACATCACCTTATATGTGGACGAAATTCTGATAGCAGAAGCCTCATGGGAACAACATAATCGCATCCTCAACAGCGTGTTACATATTTTTGCAGAATCTGGAATTACAGTTAACTTGGAAAAGTCTGAATTCGGTAGGACAAAGTTGAAGTTTTTGGGACATATTATTTCTTCTGAAGGCATTCAGCCAGATCCTGAAAAGTTAGAAGCAATCAGAGCCATTCCAGTTCCATCCACAAAAAAACTATTCCGCAGTTTTCTAGGTCTCGTAAATTTTTACCGTCGTTTTCTGAATACGCAAATTCTAGTTACACCAAAACTTTGTTCTCTCACTGGAAAAAATACTATTTGGAACTGGGACGAACAAGCACAGTTGGAATTCAATTCTTTGAAAGAATCGCTACTTAACGCGCCAATACTAGCTCATCCAGATCTCTCACAAGATTTTTGCCTTAGCACAGATTCTTCTAAAGTCGGTCTTGGTGCCCATTTATTTCAAGAAGCCATAGAAAATGACACTACCGTTCAGAAAACCATTGCTTTTGCTAGCCGAGTGCTAAAAAAATTTGAAAAAAATTATTCCGTTACTGAATTAGAAGCTTTAGCTATCGTTTGGGCATTTAACAAATTCCGTTTCTTTCTTTATGGTAAGTACGTAAAAGTATACAGTGATCATCGTGCATTACAATTTCTTATGTCTTCAAAATTAAATCATGACAGGTTAAAACGTTGGGCATTGTTTCTGCAAGAATTCCACTTCACAGTGGTCTACATTCCCGGCAAGGAGAACATTGTTGCGGACGCACTGTCACGCGCACCGGCTGGGCTTGAGAAAAGTAACACAGAAAGCAACCTCGAGAAAAATTTCAGTATTCTTTACATTCAGAAAGTCACCTTTGAAAACTTCATCACCACATCTTTAAAGGACATTGCTCATGAACAAGATAAAGATCCGATTTGGAAAGACATCAAAAGTAAATGGCATGAAAAGACACACACACAGATTCGGCATTATTCTCTGGTTAGAAACAACATACTGTTCAAACGATGCACTGTTGATGACAGGCTGTGGGTACTTTGCATTCCAGACGATTTTGTTAATAAGCTCATTTGGTACATTCATTTCAGCTATGCACATTTTGGTCCACGAAAATGTTATCAAATTCCTCGAGCGATTTATTATTTTAACAATATGGAAAAGAGAATTCGAAGAGTCTTGTCTATTTGTAAACTTTGTCAAAAGGCGAAACCATCTACTGTCTCGCATCGTGCTCCATTGTTTCCTATCATTCCTGCTAAATTAAAAGAATTTGCTGCTGTTGATCTCTTGGGATCGCTTGTTAGAACATCTAATGGATTTTCGTAGGTTGTAGTCGCTGTTGAACTTACTTCAAAATTTGTTTCTTTCATTCCGTTAGGTAAAGCCACTGGACGGTCTGTATCCAACGCCTTTGTTAAAAATTTCTTACATGAAGTTGGACACGTTAGTACAGTAATTTCAGATAACGGACCGCAATTCAGATCTGCTGTTTGGTCACGCATGCTTCTTAACCATAAAATCAAATCTGTTTTTATTTCATTGTACTCACCACATTATAACCCGTCTGAACGGATTATGAAAGAAATCAATAAGCTTTGCAGACTTTATTGGCACAGAAAACATCAGCATTGGGACAGATATTTACACTTATTTCAAAACGTGCTGAATGAAATGCCTCATGACTCCACTGCTTTACCACCTGTTCTTGTAATGAAGAATAAAGGACCACCGAACAGAATCAGAGAGCTTGTACCTTTTCCGAATACACGTAAACTTCGACACAAAGACATAATTGATTTGTCTATTAAAAATATAAATTCTGCTGCAGACAAAAGGAGAAAATTGTACAGTAAAGCAAATGCAAAGAAATTATATATTGGTCAGAAAGTTCTCATTAAAGCTCATTCACTGTCACATAAGAAGAAACATTTGAGTCACAAATTCTTTCTAGTTTACAATAGACCTTACAGAATCCGACATATACCACACGATAATTGCGTTGAAGTAGAAACACTGCGTACTAGGAAGAGTAAAGGTTTACACCACATTTCACATGTAAAACCGTTTATTGAAATATAATCTGCTTTTTAACTTTGTCTTTGCCATAAAACATTTCACTTCACGTTACTAGTACTCTTTTTCACACTTAGAAACTGTTAACATGCAACGATGTTTGAAGTTAAATATCGAGTCAAGAACAAAGAGAACTTATTTAAACAGAAATTGCGAATGCATAGTTACAGTGAACAGACGTCACAGTGTTATTGTGTGTGTACATCGTTGCTTGTTAGTTGCACGATTACGTAACGACTATAAGGCTTACATACTTAGAACATTTACCAGTACTGCTAATGAGATTTTAATGCAACATTTTGGTTTACTTGAAAATAATTCTACATTTGAAGTACATTCGGTGAAATTAAAGATGACTTAGCATTTGGTTTCTCTGATAGCTACAGGATTATATCACGACGCTACTAATATGTGACACGATTTACATTGTTGCTTTTGCGATGTATCTGTTTTATATCTGCACAGTTTTTCTGTATTATTCTGGAAAGTAAAACATGTTTTAGTAGTAACTTTTGTGGTATAGCTACAATGAGACAGCCTTTATCGTAGCACAACAATACGTTACATTATAGTACTTTCTTGATCACGGTAAGGTACGTAAGAACTACGATATCTATACGGAAAGCATTTCACTTTCGTTTATGATGAGGTGAGTACATTGACGTCAGCAGAACTTTGCTTACAGAGGACGATAACTACGACAGTTCCACAGAATTATCTTACAGCAAAACGCACATTTAGCACTACAGGGCACGCATTTGAGTGATTAATTTGGTCCTTAAACCATTTATTTATCAAGATTATTGAATTACAAAGAAATTTTTTCGTGATACATTTCATTCCATTGCTGTAATCTGTAACACCTGAGTGTATAATTACATTAATCCTCAGGGGGGTACACGCGTACTTTGTGTACCATGTGGATGGCAAGCACAAGAAGCCCTAGCTAATATGGTATTTGCTTATACAACTTTACACATTGGTACCATATTTCTCTAACACACAAATTACACAGCTATCTGTTCATCTAACTGGGAGAGTCAAACATTTATTTTAATACATCAGTGACAGATGTTTACGTAATTACACAGTTGGATAACTTCACACTTATGAAACTGTATTTTGTCTGTACTTCGTGAACTCTTCGTATTTTTCGGAACCATTGTGATAAGAGCTTTGAATGTTGTATTTGGTATGGGATCATAATTTTTAAATTACGTTTGAGGCAGATGACACTTTTGACATCAGCAGAGAATTTTTTTTAGGTTTTGAAATTATCGGAGGAAGCTACGACGATTTTGAGAGTTGACTGAGGTGTTACGATGTTATTATTACGATGACTATGTGTATTATGCTGTTGAGGTATGTTTATCATCAATAAACTGATGCTATATGAGGAATTTGATTATGCTATATATTTATTATGATGAAATATTGAAGAAGTGTCTACAAATATGTATATGTGTAATAAAGCAACGAATAATGAGTAGTGGTTAGGGACACTGACTTGTGAAAAAGGATGTTGGAAACCGAGGATCGTACTTTAAGAGTTATGAAATGTGTGTATATGCGTGAATGTATCACTATGCTGGCGAAAATTTTTTGGGCACTATTATATTTAAATGATTTTATTTCTACAGATTTGTAACGCAAATTCTTGACCAGTGATTTTTTTTTTTTATATGAGACTGCCACTGTAGCGGAAACTGGTGTCGTAAATATTTCGATAAGACAGTTAAGTGACCACCTGCACGTAATGCGTCATGGGCAACCAGCTGGGCGACAACCACCTGACAAATGAAAGCCAAAAGTGTGTGCCTGTCAGAGGCACAGGCGGAGAGAAAAAAAAAGAGGCCATTATCCTCGCTATTGACATTCCTTTGTAGAAAGCATCGTAAATACGACACCCTCAAACTTGAAAACATAATTACACTGTAGAGTTCTTAATTTATGATATTTATTGAAATGAAATGATGAGAAACGTTTTATATCTATTGTCTTTCTAGCTGAGAGATTGCTCATTTTGTTTAATATCCAGTTTCTATCTGCACTGCACCATTGGTTAAAATAAAATTTAATAGATGTACTAATATCACTATTTTCTGTCTACAGACCCAGTAAAGAATCATTTTATGATGTACTTTCTTGGAAAAGAGAGCACAAATTCCTTCACAGGAATTGCAAAAATAATTTTTTTTTACGATTTGGTAACTTATCTGCTAGTGTATGTTCTTGTGATGCATCACTCTAGTGTAAGATGTGACATATGTATTAAACATTTTTACTGTAA
Source organism: Schistocerca gregaria (assembly GCF_023897955.1). Classification (NCBI taxonomy): domain Eukaryota; kingdom Metazoa; phylum Arthropoda; class Insecta; order Orthoptera; family Acrididae; genus Schistocerca; species Schistocerca gregaria. Next base: position 115,736,230 of record NC_064926.1, read on the forward strand.
TACTTTTTCTGCTTCAGCTTTATCATATTTAGATATAAGTTATTACATTTATTGCTGCTTGCTTTGCTTACTTGCATCTTTTTGTCATTGCTGTTTGTATTAATTGTTTTGTGCTGCTGCATTGCCTCATCCCTTAGTTTAGCATCTGAGCTCAGTAGGTTTAAGTTAGCTTAAGAGGGGGTAGACTATATGAGAAACTAACTATAATGAATTGGAAGAAAAGCATTGAGAAGCTATAAGAAAATGATTTGGCCAAAAAAGTAGTGTACACCAGAGAAAAACTATTTTTGAAAGTGGATGTGAACAGAGTACAGAAAACATGCTTGGATAGGATTTTTTTTGGCTGGAGCAAATGGTGAAATAAGAAGGACGATCTATGGAATGAAGTTTTGGATTGGACTGCAATACCAAATGTTACCCTGAAAACAAACCCTGTCCTTTCCTTTTGTGTTATCCCACTATGTGTTTGTGTACCCTTGTGTATTTATTTTCTTCCTGTCTCTGTGTACTGTTTCATAGAATTTTTTCTCTTCTAATACTAAGCTACATTCACTATGATTAGGAATACTGTTATCCTCAAATATAATTTGCATTAATAACATGTTATTTACTTCGTAAAGATGTTTACACATTATTTATTCTGTTTAGTTCTAATGCTCATGTGTGTAGTTGAGGTTTCAAAAGTTATTCTGATCTTTATGTATGTATTTATGTCATACTTTTTGTAACACTGATATATTTGTTATTTCGATTCTTTTGTAAAGCCTGTATTACTGCAAATGTTATCTGTACTATTATGTTCTTTAATGATATATTTTGTACCTTTGTTATTGTATTCTCATGTTATAAAATTGTAATTGACACCAGTTCATCAAATTAAGTAACTTGTAAATTGCATTTCACTGCACACGTTTCTGTTGGTCGTAGTATATGGAGAAAATGTGAGAAGAAGAACTGTTAGTGTTTGCACGTGTGTTAACAATTCGGCAAGGGACTGGACAACAGCATTGCTGGTTCTAATGACGATTCCAAAAACTTTATGTGTGCACAAGTGGTGGTTGATGGACTTGCTATATTCTCCGCAAGATTCGTCGATGGTGGTTGTGCAACTGCACAGTCACAACAGATGGCTGTTGGCCATCTCTACAAGGACTACAGTGGGTCTACACCTTTGATGACTCACCAATAGCATTATTTCTACAAGGACTGCAGTGGGTCTGCACCTCTGGTGGCCCACCAATAGTAATCTCTACCAGGACTACAATGGGTCAAGAGTCAGCACTGTCTTTCCGTTGGAAGGACAACACTACTTCTTCATGGCTGCATGGAAATCCACTACTTCCATGTGCATTCTCTTTTACTACTTAGACTTTGAGAAAAACATAACAATTTTATTTTGATAAATGATCAGGACTGTCCTTATGGACTGTGAGAAAATTTTAGCTTTTGACCAACATTGTATCGATAAGTGTGTGCATTTCATTTCTTTGTTATTGTAATTATGAAAAAAAATTTCAAATCTGTATTGGCCACTGGCCAAAACAATTTGTAAATTTGTTTGTGGGGAGCATGGGGGCTTTGCAAGTAGGCTGTTTAGGTTTTTTTTATTGGTAAAGCCACATAGCGCTCTGTATGAAAAATCACTGGCTGTGCTGTGTACAGTCAGTGGCTGGTTGGCATTGTTGTAATACTCGCCATTGTAGTGTTGGGCAGCTGGGTGTTAATAGCGCGTAGCGTTGCGCAAATGGAGATGAGCCGCCAGCAGTGGTGGACGTGGGGAGAGAGATGGCGGAGTTTTGAAATTTGTAAGAATGGATGTCATGCACTGATATATATATTATGACTATTAAGGTAAATACATTGTTTGTTCTGTATTAAAATCTTTCATTTGCTAACTGTGCCTATCAGTAGTTAGTGACTTCCGTAGTTTGAATCTTTTATTTAGTTGCCTGTAGTGGAGCTCGCTGTATTGCAGTAGTTCGAGTAAAGAAGATTTTTGGTGAGGTAAGTGATTTGTGAAAAGTATAGGTTAATGTTAGTCAGGGCCAAACTTTTGTAGGGATTATTGAAAGTCAGATTGCGTTGCGCTAAAAATATTGTGTGTCAGTTTAAGCACAGTCTTGTATAAATTTTTTCCAAGGGGACGTTTCAACCTTCAATAAAACACAACTGGTTACAAGGAAGAAACAAAGAATGAAACCAAGGCAGTCGTTTTTAATCGTACCTTGCGTTGTTGGAGAGTACCTGAATCCCACTGCTTGCGAGAGACGTCGATCAGTGTGCCAGCAGTTACAACGTAGGGTATCAGAGGCAGGCAGCGCTGATTTGTTTAGTCTGGCAAAGTACTCTGCTTAAGAGGCGACGGCTCTGAAATAATTGGCACCCCTCTGTTCAGCAGACAGAGATGCATAGCTCGGAAAGTGGGTCTGACAAGTCAAAGAAAAAAAGAGCTTCAAGGTTCCCTTCGTAATCCTACCCGAAGATGTATGGCTGGAGAAGGAAAACGAATGGAGGGAAAGACTCCTGGAGCCTGGTACATAGTTCTGTCACGAAAAGATGTTAAGAAGCATTAACAGCAATTTTCTTTGACTTGTGGACGTATCAATCTCTAACAATACTCAACGGATCAATACTTAAAGATTCCTAGCGCCCTAATATGCAGCTAACTCCATGTGTACGTATAATTCCTAAAATTGAAACAGTTTCGCTTCTTCAAATGACTAGTTCAAAAAAATGGCTCTGAGCATTATGCGACTTAACTTCTGAGGTCATCAGTCGCCTAGAACTTAGAACTAATTAAACGTAACTAGTCTAAGGACATCACACACATCCATGCTCCAGGCAGGATTCGAACCTGCGACCGTGGCGGTCGCTCGGCTCCAGACTGTAGCGCCCAGAACCGCACAGCCACTCCGGCCGGCAAATGACTAGTAACTTCAAAGAGTAATCTATTGTAAATAAATAATAATTAACGCTGACGATAACACATCTGATACCATAATTGAAGAATTAACTAATAAAAATTCAAAATAAATGATCTTTACATACGATAACAGTCCTGTCTTTGAGACAAACCTGTCGCATATATTCTGAAAACTATTTTCACAGTTTGTGAGCCTAGTAATTCCTAGCTAGCATTTTTTTTAATGGAGATCCAATTAATATCAGATTCAGTCAATTATCCTGGCCTGACGCAATCAATAGTATAACATCACCTAGAGGTGAACATGCATGAGTACAAAAGAACGACTCTCATAAGCAGTTTATTGTAGTGTTCTTGATCTTCTCGTGGACGGCTGCAGCTACTTGTGTGCAGCACGTGTTGCTGCTCTGCTCACAGTGCTTCTGACGAAGCAGTTCTTCTTCTGGTTTGTTTAGGTACTGTGTCACGTCCCGCGAGCCATTGAAACTAAAGAAGTTAATACAACGATTATTCCCTACGTGCAGCTCTAATTCCATCACTCAGCAAACATCTGTATGGCATACACAGAGCACAATTATTTTAAAGGCGCAAATAAAAAATGCGCATATACGGACGACACAGGCCCTGACAACACTTGTGACCTGTCACCAGGAAGCCAACTGCAAGTTGTCTGATTTCCCTCTTCTCCATAGTGGTCGCACCCAAAGATTGAAAACCTAGTCTTGTCACAAGGGAACCAACTGCAAGTTTCCTGCTCGTTTAAAGATTTTGTTATAACCTTTTCGTCTGCTTGACTTGTTATTTGCTATCATATTATTTGGCACAGTACTATTTGTGGACAGCATTTTCAGGCAACTTCCTCTCGAGATACACATATTATTATCATATCTTCCACAAAAACGTGCCTATGTGTGACATTTCCTGTCCAAGTACTTCTGCTGCTCTTCCATAGATGTAAATCAATAAACGAACTGTGGTAAAGAAGTCTACTCAGAATACACTACTCACATTTTTACAGGAGTTGTTAGTTATGATCTAAGATTTTTCGGTTTTCGTAATGAAAAACATACTGTTTCATGTTGCGCAATACCTCCCACTTATGCACCTTCACCGCAGGTGACAAAGACTCACCCCACACTCCAGGTGACGGAGCGTGCCAGCTCCATTTGTCATCACAGATCCAAGTGAGATGGCTGAAGGCGTGATTCGTTTAATACTCTTTCATACCACAGGTGACAGTGAAGCTGAAGTGAACGTCCTCTGTAGCACATGTCCGCTGTGTACCCCCCACCCCTGACCAGCATCCCTGGCTCAGTATCTGTTTAGAGAACTAGTTCGTCTGCATGACGCCGTAGTTGGTCTCGACCGTTAGTCCGACATAACAAAAAACGCAATTCATCCAGTTAGGTGACACGTTTCTGTTCATTCCATAGAATCTGAAGCCCACTGTAATCGTAATTGATGGTATCGTTAGATCACCATGGTGCACATGGGGGTCGTCTGCTACGGAGCTCTGTGTTGAGCAATATTCACTGAATGCTGTGTTTGAAACGTGCCTTAGATTAGATTAGATAAGTTTTTCGTTCCATAGATCCGAGCTGAGGAGATCCTCGTGGATGTGGAACATGTCAAATCTTTTTATTTTTATTTTAAAGCTGAAAAAACAATACTAATACTACGAATATATACATCATTTGTTTCTATTAAAAATTTCGTCAATGTAGTAGAATGAGTTGGCCACTAGTAAATCTTTCAAGCTCCTTTTAAACTGATCTTTATTTGTAACTAAATTTTTTATTTTTGCTGGCAAATTATTGAAGATGAGTGTTCCTGAGTAGTTGATCCCTTTTTGAACTAAAGTAAGTGCTTTTAAGTCCTTGTGCAGGTCATTTTTATTCCTGGTATTGTATGTATGAACTGAGCTGTTTGTTGGAAAAAGGGATATTATTTAGGACAAATTTCATTAAGGAGTAAATATACTGAGAGGCAAAAGTTAGTATACCCAGTTCTTTGAAGAGGTTTCTACAGGACGTCCGTGAATTTACTCCACAAATAATACGTATTACACGCTTTTGCACTCTGAAAACTTTTGTTTGACTTGAAGAGTTACCCCAAAATATTATACCATATGACATTATGGAATGAAAGTAGGCAAAGTATGCAAGCTTTTTCATTTTTATGTCTCCTGAGTCTGCTAACAGTCGAATTGCAAATACAGATTTGTTAACGCGTTTCTGCAGTTCTCTTGTGTGCTCCTCCCAACTGCGTCAATGCATCATCCAGCATGAGACACATCTGCACCTATCTGGTCATGTAGGAGGCAAGCCTGTGACATCCACATTTTGAGTAGTAGCGTGAACACCCAACACCTCGTAAGTTATATATTTCTTCACCGTCCTTCAATCACTTTCCATTAATGCGAACACCCGTTTCTAAGGCTTTCGTTTCTAGGCACCGTGATGTAACCAGCTTCTCTTTGTTATAGTTGCCTGAACCAGTATTTTTCACAATATGCGGCCTTTGTGATACTTAAAATGACCCCTATCCGTCTCTTCTCTGCAAATATTTTCTTACAGCGCCAGATACCAGCGACCCCACCACGAATATTTAAAGCTTAGGATGGGAAGCAGTCATTATGTTTCAACTCCCCAACATAGGTATTTACTGACGTCCTTCGACTTGGCCAGTCCCCAACTCTCAAAAAATAATGCGACACACTTGTAATGGAAACAGAAAATAGTTTTAGTATAGGAAGCAGTCAGATGTAAGGGGATACACGTATCCGCTAACCTACAAAAGTAGTGTAAATGCTATTTAGAAAACTGAAGAGTGAATTAATGAATATGGTCAACAACTTGTACTGCGGTGAAGAGTATTTTCATACAAATATCGAGAAGTAATAATTTTAGTTATTTTGCATTCAAATTTAGCTCTGTAGTACGATCAGCTTTCGTAAAATGGCGTATTTCGGTGTGTTGTACTTGAAATACAGGTGCATTTAGTTTTCAACTGTTTTTCACATGCCACGTATACCTCTCCGTGGAATATATGGCTTAAGACTTATGTAACCATGCACTTGAGCTGCTGATATAAGCAGGTATCTAGAGGCTCCGAAAATGTCACGACGAGACTGGAGGACCTGGTGTGGAAGTTGAACACGTGGCGGTCACGCGCAGCTGTCGGTGAAGCGCAGGGATTTAGGGGCTGTCCCTCAGGGAGGGTGGTGCCACACCGCGCCCTTCAAGCCTGGCAGACTGATGGCCTCACCAGAGGAGCGGCGCAGATGGAGGTGAAGCCTCGTGGCGGCAGGGTGGAGCGAGCAGCGCAGCCAAGCTGCCCTCCAGCAGCCGCTGCTGTTACTCTGGCGCTACAGAGGAGACACGCACTAGGTCAATGTCCTCGTTTCTCCACTCTCAGCTACGCATATTTAATACTTGGCACTTTTCTTTATAGACAGTTCCTTGGAACCACCTTAAATATGCAGTAGTAGACCGTGATTTACTCTTATTTATACAATTTTGTTTTTATTGTTACTTAAGTAATATATGATAATTGATTGGCGACGCCTTGGAGTGCTGTGTGCTCAACGACCATATACGTGAAATTATTGATGTTTGTCATGAGTTTAATTTGTACATTACACCACTGAAGATGATAACTATGTGATTGAAAACCGATTTTTCTGTCAATAAACCATCTATATTACAGCCAACGCTGACCTTCCTTCTAATTTCTAACATGTTGTTGTTGTTGCGGTCTTCAGTCCTGAGACTGGTTTGATGCAGCTCTCCATGCTACTCTATCCTGTGCAAGCTTCTTCATCTCCCAGTACCTACTGAAACCTACATCCTTCTGAATCAGCTTAGTGTATTCATCTCTTGGTCTCCCTGTACGATTTTTACCCTCAACGCTGCCCTCCAATAATAAATTGGTGATCCCTTGATGCCTCAGAACATGTCCTAGCCACCGATCCCTTCTTCTGGTCAAGTTGTGCTACAAACTTCTCTTCTCCCCAATCCTATTCAATGCTTCCTCATTTGTTATGTGATCTACCCATCTAATCTTCAGCATTCTTCTGTAGCACCACATTTCGAAAGCTTCTATTCTCTTCTTGTCCAAACTATTTATAGTCCATGTTTCACTTCCATACATGGCTACACTCCATACAAATACTTTCAGAAATGACTTCCTGACACTTAAATCTATACTCGATGTTAACAAATTTCTCTTCTTTAGAAACGCTTTCCTTGCCATTGCCAGTCTACATTTTATGTCCTCTCTACTTCGACCATCATCACTTATTTTGCTCCCCAAACAGCAAAACTCCTTTACTTCTTTAAGTGTCTCATGTCATAATCTAATTCTCTCAGCATCACCCAAGTTAATTCGACTACATTCCATTATCCTCGTTTTGCTTTTGTTGATGTTCATCTTATATCCTCCTTTCAAGTCACTGTCCATTCCATTCAACTGCTCTTCCAAGTCCTTTGCTGTCTCTGACAGAATTACAATGTCATCGGCAAACCTCAGAATTTATATTTTTTTCTCCATGGATTTTAATACCTACTCCGAATTTTTCTTTTGTTTCCTTTACTGCTTGCTCAATATACAGACTGAATACCATCGGGGAGAGGCTACAACCCTGTCTTACACCCTTCCCGACCACTGCTTACCTTTCATGTCCCTCGACTCTTAGAACTGTCATTTACTCTCTGTACAAATTGTAAATAGCATTTCGCTCCCTGTATTTTACCCCTTCCACCTTCAGAATTTGAAATAGAGTATTCCAGTCGACATTGTCAAAAGCTTTCTCTAAGTCTACAAATGCTAGAAACGTAGGTTTGCCTTTCCTTAACGTTTCTTCTAAGATAAGTCGTAAGGTCGTTATTGCCTCACGTGTTCCAACATTTCTACAGAATCCAAACTGATCTTCCCTGAGGTCGGCTTCTACTAGTTTTTCCATTCGTCTGTAAGGAATTCGTGTTAGTATTTTGCAGCTGTGGATTATTAAACTAATTGTTCGGTAATTAATCACATCTGTCAACACCTGCTTTCTTTGTGATTGGAATTATTATATTCTTCTTGAAATCTGAGGGTATTTCGCCTGTTTCATACACCTTGCTCACCAGATGGTTGACTTTTATCAGGACTGGCTCTCCCAAGGCCATCAGTAGTTGCAATGGAATGTTGTCTACTCCGGGGCCTTGTTTCGACTCAGGTCTTTCAGTGCTCTGTCAAACTCTTCACGCAGTATCGTATCTCCCATTTCATCTTCATCTACATCCTCTTCCATTTCCATAATATTGTCCTCATGTGCATCGTTCTTGTGTAGACCCTCTATATATTCCTTCCGCCTTTCTGTTTTCCCTTCTTTGCTTAGAACTAGGTTTCCATCTGAGCTCTTGATGTTCATACAAGTGGTTCTCTTATCTCCAAAGGTCTCCTTAATTTTCCTGTAGGCAGTATATATCTTACCCCTACTGAGATAAGCCTCTACATCCTTACATTTGTCCTCTATCCATCCCTGCTTAGCCATTTTGCACTTCCTGTCGATCTCATTTTTAAGACGTTTGTATTCCTTTTTGTGTGCTTCATTTACTGCATTTTTATACTTTCTCCTTTCATCAATTAAATTCAATATTTCTTCTGTTGCCCAAGGATTACTACTAGCCCTCGTCTTTTTACCTACTTGATCCTCTGCTGCCTTCACTACTTCATCCCTCAAAGCTACCCATTCTTCTTCTACTGTATTTCTTTCCCCCATTCCTGTCAATTGTTCCCTTATGCTCTCCCTGAAACTCTGTTCAACCTCTGGTTCTTTCTGTTTATCCAGGTCCCATCTCCGTAATTTCCCACATTTTTGCAGTTTCTTCGATTTTAATCTACGGGTCATAACCAATAGATTGTGGTCTGAGTCCACATCTGCTCCTGGAAATGTCTTACAATTTAAATCTGGTTCCTAAATCTCTGTCTTACCATTATATAATCTATCTGATACCTTTTAGTATCTCCAGGGTTCTTCCATGTATACAACCTTCTTTCATGATTCTTAAACTAAGTGTTAGCCATGATTAAGTTGTGCTCTGTGCAAAATTCTACCAGGCGGCATCCTCCTTCATTTCTTAGCCCTAATCCATATTCACCTACTATGTTTCCGTCTCTCCCTTTTCCTACACTCGAATTCCAGTCACCCATGACTATTAAATTTTCGTCTCTCTTCACTATCTGAATAATTTCTTTTATTTCATCATACATTTCTTCAATTTCTTCATCTGCAGAGCTGCTTGGCATATAATCCTGTACTACTGTAGTAGGTGTGGGCTTCGTATCTATCTTGGCCACAATGATGCGTTCACTATGCTGTTTGTAGTAGCTTACCCGCATTCGTATTTTCCTATTCATTATTAAACCTACTCCTGCATTACCCCTATTTGATTTTGTGTTTATAATCCTGTAGTCACCTGACCAGAAGTCTTGTTCCTCCTGCCACCGAACTTCACTAATTCCGACTATATCTAACTTTTACCTATCCATTTACCTTTTTAAATTTTCTAACCTACCTGCCCGATTAAAGGATCTGACATTCCACGCTCCGATCCGTAGAACGCCAGTTTTCTTTCTCCTGATAACGACATCCTGTTGAGTAGTCCCCACCCGGAGATCCGAATGGGGGACTATTTTACCTCCGGAATATTTTACCCAAGAGGACGCCATCATCATTTAATCATACAGTAAAGCTGTATGCCCTCGGGAAAAATTACGGCCGTAGTTTCCCCTTGATTTCAGCCTTTCGTTGTACCAGCACAGCAAAGCCGTTTTGGTTATTGTTACAAGGCCAGATCAGTCAATCATCCAGACTGTTGCCCTTGCAACTACTGAAAAGGCTGCTGCCCCTCTTCAGGAACCACACGTTTGTCTGGCCTCTCAACAGATACCCCTCTGTTGTGGTTGCACCTACGGTACGGCTATCTGTATCGCTGAGGCACACAAGCCTCCCCACCAACGGCAAGGTCCATGGTTCATGGGGGGGGGATTTCTAACATATGGTAAGTTAATTAATTTCTGAGCATTGCTCTGCCACTTAACGATCATCACCCATGTGAAGTAAGATGTTGGACAAATTTCTTTCCCCAACTTTACTATAAATTACTTACTGCCTTCAGCACATTTCCTAATACCATCTGTTGGACCCCCATTAGGTCCTAATCATGGTCTTTGGTCTCTTCTTGTCTCTTGAAACTTTCTTCGTTAATGTGCAACCAAATCGCTTGGCTGAACCTACCGCCTGCCTCAATTACATTCTCATTACATTAATTCAATTTTCGACATGAATCTATTTCCCTCCATAGTAATCTGCGTTTTTCATTAAATGTTCATTTCTCTCTGATAGTGGTTAAAGCTTGGATACATACCGAATTGCATTTTTCAGGTTCTGACTAACGAGGAGTTTAGTTATTTAAGATTTCTATAACAGCAAATGTCTTCCAGTCAATGATTACTCTTCTGTTCCTTTTATTGTTAATGCAGTCCATCTTCAAAAAAATGGCTCGAAGCACTATGGGACTCAACTGCTGTGGTCATCAGTCCCCTAGAACGTAGAACTACTTAAACCTAACGAACCTAAGGACATCACACACATCCATGCCCGAGGCAGGATTCGAACCTACGACCGTATCAGGCGCACAGTTCCGGACTGCGCGCCTATAACCGCGAGACCACCACGGCCAGCAGTCCGTCTTCAGCTGTGCATATCACGTATGGCTCCGTTACTTCCGTTACTTCCGTGTCTATTCCGCGTGATTCTAGAAAGCCTCGATTAACTTCTAGAGGAGGTAGAGTAGATACTACATCACACACAATATATTCCTCTATGGTGCTGAGAGCTGTTTTTGAGAAATGTACAGATTTAGTCTTATGCTTATTTCAGTTTTTTGAAACCCTGTTATTCAGTTCAATAATAATGAACCCCTGAAGAGTACAGTAAATCATGTTGCTACAGATAATGGGATTCTGAAGTGAAGTACCTTTGTAAAGATGCCTGCGTCACATATGGCCAAGACAATGTATAGGATGCATCTACAATTGGTTCTGCGAGTGTAAGACATAAGTGTGATGTAATGTGTTCATGCACGTAATACCTGCATAAAACAGCGCTCTTGCAACCTATATACGGTGTAATATTCCATGCATGACAGCAAATTAAGATCATTGCAATCAGAGACGATCACTAAATATTAGAACTGATAGGTTTTTTTTAATGTGTTGTGTAAAATTGTAATGTGAATGTAATTGTGTGAATTTTGTTAATTACAAGAAACTTACTGTAGTCGATTCTAGAAAGCCTCGTTTAACTTCTAGAGGAGGTAGAATAGATACTACATTATTAAAACATGACAATCGGAAATACTTAACCTGGAAACAATCAACCTCCGCAGAATAGTTCCGTGAACTCTATAGCTTATCACTACATACAGTACACATTGATAGTCTCATATCAGTGTACAATTGACTGTTAACTCCAATACCGATCTGACATATAATGCAATTCTCGCTGCTAGATCTGAGCGATGGTAAAACGAGTGGGCTAAGCGGCGTTGCACCCTGACGCAAATATTCTTCCAGCAACAGTGGCGTATGGAACCTCTTGAAAGCGCGTCTTCGTTGACATCCCTCATTCTTTTCTTTCTCAGGCTGCGAGTGTCCTTACTTGTGGCTACGTCGAGAGGTACTAAGTTTGCCATGAGACCTTGTTCTTTGGACGACACCACTCTTATAAAACTTAATTAGTACGTGAAAAAACAGCTGTATGGATATTTTGTTTTATGAAAACCATCTTAAAAACAAATGGGAAATACTGGTAATACATTTCAACGTAACTGGATACCAATGACGCTCAAGCAGGAATCACCGGGAGGGCGCACGCAACCTTGGTACAGAGTGGTAAATTATGCTGCTTCTATGATGTGAGCTCAAAGCATTTTACTGTGGTCTGAATTGTGCAGGCAATCCTAATGAAAATTTGGACTACACTTCAACATATATTTAATAAGACTACAGCTTACTGAGGTAAAAAGCACTAATGGCGGAAATGGTAAATCTGTACGCATGTTTTAGTGTCCCTTTTGCGATGTTTAAGAATAATGCGTGTCAAGTATTGAATAAGACCAAACAGACCACACAGAAAGTCAATTGTAAAATTATATATAAAACTGTTTACAATATTATAACATCGATACTACGGTAGGGAAAGACAATAACGATGATAAGCAACATACCAATAAAGAATATGGCGAAATAAACATTTATATTTTTGTATAAGTACAGAAGATGGAAAAGGTAAGTTATTACTCGCTCTTCGGCTTCTTCTGATTCTCACCTTACTATTGTTAGTAGATATTACGTGTAACTATGAACGCTAGCAGGTATTCTTTTTTGTTCTTGAGACTAGACGATGAAAAGGTGTGTATCAGGTTACTGATGGAAATAGATGTGTAAGTGTGAGCTCGTGGTATTATTTTAAGAACATGCCAGCCACTAATTTCAATGTTTTAATTGAAAGTAGAGAATAATTAGTATTTTTCAGCTATCCAGAAGACGAAAACAGCGATCGCTGACTGGCAACAATTGCCCGCCATTATGCGACGGACTTAATATTAACTTTTCTTACAGCTTTCCACAAGAGCAAAGTGATAAAATAATTTTAAAACATTATTTAACTTAAATCTGAATAGTTCCATGAGTTAATTTTGCTAGAGTTCAAATACTTTCAGTGATATAATCTGTCAGAGATATGGGAACTTTGGCCTTGACTGTATTTAGATGAAAACTAGTTATGATAATCTTGGAGGGAGACTGGCGCTCATTTAAATTGAAAAAAAAACCATTTATTTTGTCCTCCTATTAGATACTCTGCTTCCAACGGTTTCACCTACGTAAAGAAAATAATTAATTCTAACCTCATATCTTATGTAGTGTCAAAAAGCATAAAACCACTACAGACGACCGTTAGAATAAGTTTTACTTGATAGCAAGTGAAAGACACGCTGTTATACAACGGTTCAAAAGTAAACTAAACATAAATGCATCCAGCGTGACTAACATTAATACACTCCTGGAAATTGAAATAAGAACACCGTGAATTCATTGTCCCAGGGAGGGGAAACTTTATTGACACATTCCTGGGGTCAGATACATCACATGATCACAGTGACAGAACCACAGGCACATAGACACAGGCAACAGAGCATGCACAATGTCGGCACTAGTACAGTGTATATCCACCTTTCGTAGCAATGCAGGCTGCTATTCTCCCATGGAGACGATCGTAGAGATGCTGGATGTAGTCATGTGGAACGGCTTGCCATGCCATTTCCACCTGGCGCCTCAGTCGGACCAGTGTTCGTGCTGGACGTGCAGACCGCGTGAGACGACGCTTCATCCAGTCCCAAACATGCTCAATGGGGGACAGATCCGGAGATCTTGCTGGCCAGGGTAGTTGACTTACACCTTCTAGAGCACGTTGGGTGGCACGGGATACATGCGGAAGTGCATTGTCCTGTTGGAACAGCAAGTTCCCTTGCCGGTCTAGGAATGGTAGAACGATTGGTTCGATGACGGTTTGGATGTACCGTGCACTATTCAGTGTCCCCTCGACGATCACCAGAGGTGTACGGCCAGTGTAGGAGATCGCTCCCCACACCATGATGCCGGGTGTTGGCCCTGTGTGCCTCGGTCGTATGCAGTCCTGATTGTGGCGCTCACCTGCACGGCGCCAAACTCGCATACGACCATCATTGGCACCAAGGCAGAAGCGACTCTCATCGCTGAAGACGACACGTCTCCATTCGTCCCTCCATTCACGCCTGTCGCGACACCACTGGAGGCGGGCTGCACGATGTTGGGGCGTGAGCGGAAGATGGCCTAACGGTATGCGGGACCGTAGCCCAGCTTCATGGAGACGGTTGCGAATGGTCCTCGCCGATACCCCAGGAGCAACAGTGTCCCTAATTTGGTGAGAAGTGGCGGTGCGGTCCCCTACGGCACTGCGTAGGATCCTACGGTCTTGGCGTGCATCCGTGCGTCACTGCGGTCCGGTCCCAGGTCGACGGGCACGTGCACCTTCCGCCGACCACTGGCGACAACATCGATGTACTGTGGAGACCTCACGCCCCACGTGTTGAGCAGTTCGGCGGTACGTCCACCCGGCCTCCCGCATGCCCACTATACGCCCTCGCTCAAAGTCCGTCAACTGCACATACGGTTCACGTCCACGCTGTCGCGGTATGCTATCAGTGTTAAAGACTGCGATGGAGCTCCGTATGCCACGGCAAACTGGCAAACACTGACGGCGGCGGCGCACAAATGCTGCGCAGCTAGCGCCATTCGACGGCCAACACCGCGGTTCCTGGTGTGTCCGCTGTGCCGTGCGTGTGATCATTGCTTGTACAGCCCTCTCGCAGTGTCCGGAGCAAGTATGGTGGGTCTGACACACCGGTGTCAAAGTGTTCTTTTTTCCATTTCCAGGAGTGTAATTATTTTCTGCCTTAGCAATACCAATAAATTTTCAACATTGTGTGCTACTAATGTAGGAGGTGGGCTCTATGAGAACCACAAAATCTACAAAAGATCACTTGTCATTAATTGTTGTTGACTTTAATTAACAACAAGCTTTCTAAAGAAACACTAATTGTAAGTAGGGTACGAAACCTGAAAATACTAAGAGGGGAGAAGAGTTTATAATTATTTCACGTAGACTTACAGTTTTGTTTTAAGTTAGAGTTCAAACGTTTTCAAACAATTATAGAATCTGGTTAAGGAATTCATTAAAAACAACAATTCTTTCAAAATTTTAGTAGGTACATATAGCACACAACTAGATTACAATATTTACAAGAGGTGGACACAAGTTACCTCAATACTGGTGTTGTTCGGGTTGCTACAGATGTGTTTCACTCCTACTATGATGAAAAATGGGTTTAGTTGCAATGTTTTAATGACAGGGCTGATACTTTTCAAGTGAACTTTAAAAGTAGTGTTGCTGAGTACAGTTTGCACATTACGTACTCGGTCTGTAAAATTTAAAACTTAAGCTTTTTTCATAGAGTGCGAGTAGTAAAGGAAGAAGTGGCTGAGCAAAATTAGCTCTTTAGTTCTTTATGTTCTATTCAACTGAGAAATACTCGGTTATCGTAAGACTACATGGACAACTGTTCTTTGGTGCACTGGAAACTTGTTACATTTCAGTCCGGAGTTAGTAGATTATATAGTCTGTGGACTGTGAGCCGTGCACGACTCGCCTTTATCCAATTATTTGTTTGTCATCTTCTATTACGGTACTGCCGCCTCGTTTTCTTATTCCATTTACTGGTGTCACTAAGTTGCTGCCTTACTTGCCTGTGAGTGGCAGCAGTAGCTCGTATCGATAAGTGCACTGCCGTACCATCTCTGTAGCGACCGATAGTATTTCCGGGTGGTGGGGTGTCTGGGAGTCAGTTCGGAACGGACCAGCAGTGCAGTCGGGAGGAACCAGCAGTGAAGTTAGGAACAGAGCGCTGGTGAGGCGCCGACAGCCAGTGTTCACCGACTGCTGGCGACAAACAAGAACTGTCCGATGGAGGGAGATTGGAACGGCACAACTGTTGGTTGGTCGTTCGGTTGGTCGTTCCATCGGCCGACGTATTTGGTCCTTTCACCGTTTCCGGGCCTGGCAGTCGGTCGGCTGGCGTGGAGCAGCGAGGACTTCTCCACGGGATGTAGTGTGGCCAGAGCCGCTGGTCGTCTTTAGACGGTGTCCTAGTGTGTGGTGCTGTTCCCATCGCTACGAGGTCCGTGGCTGACCGACACTGGACACGAAAGTTGAGTTTAGATTTTATCTACCAGCAAGTCAAGACTGTTCACATTGTGTCGTTTGGAGTTCGTCGGCGGCTGGTGGGGTAGTCCCGCAAGCAACACCGTGGTTTTCAAGTTGGAAAATTCTAGCTACCCTCTGATTGAGTTTCACTTTATTTGGTTATTTGAATTGAAGGGCACCAGCAGAATCTTCTGCCTTGTGGCCGTTAACATTAAAGTTACGTGCCCTGCCCATTGACGTAAACTTCCGGCAGTCTAGTTTCGTCATCGTGTTGTTGCTGTCCAGCTCCGTGTGTAGTTTGACAGCTCCATGATTAGATGTGGGCGCCAATATCTTCTCCATTGTTCCATTGAATTCCCTGTTGTGCCCTGGTCGGGTGAAGTGGAAGTTATCTTGTCAGTGGGTCCGTTGACTGTCAGTCGGTTGAGTTGCCCTCGGATCGTGAATGGTTGGCCTGACTGCCTGTTTCAGCTAAGCGAGCGTTAGTCTTTGACTTCCAGGCCGACCCTCGAACATCTGAGCGCCCTTGGGTGTGCTGCCTTTCTTTATTTGTTCTTGCTGTGTGTGCTTCTAGACGATTTTTTAAAATTAGCGTTGTTTTGCCCTTACGGCGTAACATTCGTTAGACCTTCAGCCTAACTTAATGACCTGTTTCACGTACGACCTCTGGCATTTTAAAGGTTTTAATGCTGTTAAATTTTAAGTGTTGAGTCTTCAGCCGATTTTGCGTTTGTGTTGTTTTGCTCTTAAGGCCTTGATCCTCCAGCCTAACTGAAGAACTGTTTTACGATAAGGCATTCCCTTTTTTCTGTCTTGGTTGTGTTTTGCCTAATTAAGAAGTGTTTTACATGAGTAATGATGGCCCAAAGATTAAATTTCTGTGTTAAAAAAAACACTCAGTGAGTGTAAAAAAAAAAAAGGCATGTAGTAGCTGACCAAAGAAGGTTCTGGAGTAATCGAGACCATTTAGGGTCCTTATATTAGCAGTCAGTGTCCTATACTCTGGGCAATTATGAGACTTATCTCCATGGTCACTGGTCAACGTCCTCTTTGAGACAAGGGGTCCATTGTTCTCTAAAAGTCAGGATCTTAGCCTTATCACTTTTATTTTATGTATCATCCAGTCTATTTCATCAAGAAATTAAGTAGCTACTTATAATGACTTATTACCCAAAAATAAGGATTTTCACTCATCAGCTTTTATGTTGTTGACATAACATATTATTTTGTAAATCAGACACTGAGATCGATGCCAAACGTTGTATGTCGATAAAGTATGAACCAAAACTCCGGCTTAGTTCATTCTATTCGCTATCGTCCAGCAGGAGGAGCGTAAACATTAACTGGAAATAACTTCAGATTTACGAGGCAATGGAATGGGCAACTGTGTGTGATTGATATGTGCAGATTCCATGGGGTAGTTGGTAGAGCGCTTGATCTTTGCACATGAGGTCTGCAGTTAAATCCCCCATAATGACTTTTCTGTACTGTATTATGCGTTTAAGTTCATCTCGGCAATCTGCTTTTGCTTAATTCCTTTGAAAGTAGTAAACCTACAGAGTACATTTGTAGTTTTACAGAATGTTTAACCAGAAGTGAAAAATAAAGAAACAACAGTATCACAAGTGCGCAAGTAATAATTATAATAGCAATAATAGTGATAAAACTAATAGTAGTAAAACACAAAATAATACAATCAACAAAAAGTACATAACGTTCATCTAAGGAAGCAAAAGCAGACTGCCAAAAGAACATTGCTACTAAATCCGAAAAGTAGTTTTAAATCTGTTCTACCATATAACGGTTTCATGCATAAACAGATAAAAAAAATATTAGCAGCGAGGTTTCAACGCGGACCCTTTGTACAACGACGCATGCTTTACCAACTCATCCACGAGAAATTAAGAAATAAGTTACAGACAGACATGGTTTTCCTTGGCTTAGTAGTTCTGGTGTTACTTTTAATTACCGTTCGTTCATGTTCTACTGGGCGACAGCACACACCACGAACTAAATCGGTGTTTTGCTCGATACTATATCGACATACAACGTCGGGTACCAGCCTGAATATAAGGTATGTAGAGGTCTGGGTGTAAACTTCACTACAGTAGGTTTAGTGAAATAGTCTCACCCAGTTCGTCATTCATATTAGAACCTGCACAACATCATGGACATCCCCTAAACAGGGGCAGGCTTCTCTTGAAATACAGCACCACCCACAACCAACACATAGATTCGAGTGTAAAGTTGAGAGTAAAGCAGTTAATAATGGGGAATCCTCTGTAAAACCAGTTCGATCAACCCGTGACTGATTCGCATTGGTCGAGAGCAAAATTATTCACCAATGAAGTAAAAACTGCTTCAGTGACCAAGAAAAGAGGCTGCTACAGTACATATTTACAGAAAGTATTACTAAGACAAATACCGCGATCTGCTAGAAACAAAATTTAATGGGAAGATACGAAAGTGCCCAATGATGAGGCAACTTTGAAAGTAAAGAGACCCTGGTGCGGAAGCTAGGATACCCCTGACAGTGGGAAATAATGCAAACGTCATAATAAAATAAATAATTTATTATTCATAATCTAACACTCTGCATGGTGTCTGTTTCTTCTCTATCGTCTCTCCCTACCACTTTTGCACAACGACGCTCTGAGCGTGTTTTCTTAGGGAATTGACTAGTTTGAACCTGGGACCTGTTGCTGGTAAGGAGACGTCAGACCACACATGACATGTAGAATTCAGAAGAGTTCAGTGAGACTAGCGATGATATAACCAAATACTTAATGGTTTCAGCATCAGCTCCATTGCACTCCTTGTAAAAGAATCTTAATACTAACTAAATTTAGTGGATGGGGTTCAAGGCTTTCCTATTTGTAGTTAGCTGGTTAAAATAACGTCGAAAAATCTGTTAAGTTTACCAATGGAAATTTTTGTCTACTCACAAAACATTGTTTATAAATTGCACTATTGATAAAAGGAAATGTTTTAATACAGGACGGTAAAAACCAACTGCGTTCAACAAAAATGTGAACGAATATTCCCTGAAAGGGTTTCCAAGTTCTACAATGGAGCGAAGGATGTCCTATGCCATATCGCATATATAATCTAGGTTTAAATTAAGTTTCAGAAAATGGTCTACAGTGGCCCTCGATTATCTTTAATTACTTATCTAACTTGTTGTAAATTACAGTGACTGATGTGGCTTCTAAATAAATATATAACAGAACAGTCATTGCGTTTCAGATTTTTACTTCAAGTGGCAAATGAGAACACCATGAGCTTTAATTGACGACCGACACTAGTATTACGCAAAAAGGGGGTATAACAGATGAGACTTCTGCAGTTTTAAGTGAAGCTTTATGCGCTGTTCATTACCTTGCCGGTGTTCGTCAGAGGGCGGAGGGCAGCACAGCTCCGCTCACCTCGCCGTCTCAGAAGCAACTCTCTCCTAACTTCTCCTTACTACAGTTTAAAGAAGTTGGTTTAAAAAAACTATCTGGCTGTGTTTTCATCTGACCAATCAGGGTCTCAATGTTAATCTTAAGCTCCGCCTACAAAAATTCTGTCTATCCAATGAGAAACGTTACACTTTTCGTGGTGGGGCAATGTTTTGAAAGTTTGCAACGTAACTGAGAAGCTAAAAAGTCTCACGCTAACACCTGCAGCTGGTGTGGTCCTTTTAGCGTTATCGTAAGATCTATACTGTTCTTCTGGAGGGCTCTATCTTTTAAGATGGGCTGGAGGGTGGTCCTAATGTAACAGACACGCGAAAAAGTCTCACGCTAAAACTTGCAGGTGGTAGTGGCCCTTTTTGTGTTATCGTAAGATCTATACTGTTCTTATGGAGGGCTCTAGCCTTAAACATGGGCTTGGGAGTGGTCCTGACGTAACAGAGACGCGAAAAAGTCTCATGCTAAGGCTCTAGCTTTCAACATGGGCTGGGGGGTGGTCCTAACGGTTATCTGGTTACGTGGGTATCCGTCCCTTATCGTAGGGCCTTCTAACTTAACACAGTTCTGCCCTCGGCTTCTCGTTTCTCCCCTCGGAACTGTGTCTATCTCACGGTGGGAAGGTATGACATGCATTTAGGCATTCTTGTGTTAGTCTGTGGTATTCCATTTGCTCACTCGTTACTCGTATTACTTTGGTTAATTTAATATCACGATTTATTCGGAGCTATGTGACATACTACTGGATTTGCTTATCATGTCAGGGTTTTCATGGAAGGTGTTGGATTTGCCAGACACCTTACAATAATCAGGCCATAATGGAGAGTAGAATCAGGGAGGTTTTAAAGAGAGAAAAGAAGTAGCATAATATTTGTACTAAAATATAAGACAAAATTCTCACGCCGGCTCACAGTAACCGTCTGAAACCTGACAAGAAATACTAATTTCGAGAACTGTTAACTTACACATTGAAGAGGGAAGGAAAATAGAGACATAACACGCAACTACTCAACTACGCAGTAGCTGCCCACGAATGTTGGTGGAAGAGGAGGACTGGGGCGTCTCTGTTGCTGTGTCCCGGAAACGTAACCTAATTACGAGGACACGGTAACTCTCTCCGCTTTCACCGGATATTGTGACGCCACATTACGTGAGAACTGCGAACGAGAGTGTCGTTAAAACCACACTCCACATTAGTCAACTAAAGACACCGCTATCTATACTGGCGTCAGTGGCCTTTTCCCAAGGAAAACTGTCACTAGACTAACTTTCCATTTCTTTATTCGGCTGTATCATTAACCAAACTGAGCGCACCCCTTTATGATGGACACGCTATTTGCGACAGTTTCGGGTAAAGGACCGAAGATATTGGCATTAATAATTATAAGCTGATATAAATATGTTATCTGCTCAACCATGACTCACAGCAATTTTTACATACCTTCCTGTATTTTCGTTCATGTATGACGTACACAGGACGATTCTCTAGTGATGCTCCAAACTTTGAAGCAAGATGGAGAATGGTAAATTTATCAATATAAGCTCAGGGATCCTGGTTCGGAAACGAATGAGTAGACAGTTAGAACCAAATTCGTTCTGATACCTATGACAGTGGAATATATGCAATGTTGTTTTTCTAAAACAAAGTTTGATGGTGCTCCGACATTGGATATAATTCAGCGAAAATTACTTATATCTGAAGCAAGGGATACCACCCGTCTGCTTTTAGCCATGATGTCATCAACATGCAGAAGTACAAAAAAAAAAAGTAATCGGACTCTTCAGTTGAAATGAGGTCAAATGAAAGAAGAGATACCGAGAAACACCCAAACATGCAGGAGAATGTGATGTCGAACACCTGCAACGAAAGACAGGATACACTGTAAAACTTCGCACAACCGACAAGAACGGAACAGCAAACGCAAACGAATAAAGAACAACAACACAAAGATGGCAATAAATCGCAAAGGATCATCGTAGTAGGGCCGTAGAAACATCTATCGATAGCTCGGCGTTTGAGAGTACGCATATCCATTTAGCACTACCATCACCATCACAGCTGGCGAGGGCATTACATGCTTGTCGAACTGGCTGCCAGCGATTCAGTTGTCGAGAACAGTTGCTTGAAACAGCTAATGACATCGCTTTTCCCACCAGAAACTGCCTGGTATCGTTCGTATTGCAATTACCAACACGAAAAAATGAAATAAAAAATTTAAGTCCGTGAAATAAATCCTTGGCACTCTTCCAAGTTCTCAACATCGTAAAGAAATTACTTTGTTTAGGGGTACACATCCCACAGCGGTCCTCCAGAAAAACAGCACTGGATGTATGTACCAGAACTGTACTTGCTACAACTGCAGATAGGCAACTTTCATAGGTGGTATATGGACCAAAACAAGAAAAAAATTGTCTGATATACATGGGCTCTAACCAGCGTACATTATGGAGCTACGAGTCCTTATTCGCTTCCAATACTGTGAAACACAGCTCTTCGACTGCAACCGCTCCACTTTCGATGTATTGGAGTAGGTAGTGTGGACCAAAGCAAGAAAACAGTGTCCCATATATAGGATGCTTAAATGCATACCTTAGGAGTTATAAGCAATTGTTCATCTCCCCTAGTGGAACACATCTCAACTATAGAAAAAGTGTTGAAAGCACCTCTTAAGTTGCCTACCCTACATCATACCAACAACAGTACGGCCACATATATTCCACTGTCAGAGGTACCAGAACGATGTTCGCTTATAGCTTTCGATTCGGTCGTTTCCCGAACAAGATACCTTACCTCAAAATGACTTGTTTCCTCATTTCCTTCGTCTCTGAGAGTTTATAACGTCATCATGAGATCACCCTGTACATTAATTTACTTTAAATTTTTAATTAGCTGTGTGATGAATAACGACCTAGATCTATTGATCGAGGATCCGAAACACACTTCATTTAAGCCGTCTCTTTAAGCAGTTTATTCACTGAAGAAATCTGTCGTAAAAATTTGTTTGAAATTCTTGGTAATAGAGATTTTAAGAAGTATCATG
This sequence comes from Schistocerca gregaria, assembly GCF_023897955.1. NCBI lineage: Eukaryota > Metazoa > Arthropoda > Insecta > Orthoptera > Acrididae > Schistocerca > Schistocerca gregaria. Next base: position 115,758,496 of record NC_064926.1, read on the forward strand.
CAGGATGGAAAAATCCCTCCAAGATCGTCCGCGAATTTAAGATCCACATTGAGAACACTGGTTTACCACCTACCCACTGGAGATACAGCTTGGAGAAAGTCACACACTTTCCGAATAGATGATATAATTGTTGTTATTTAAGGACTTCTGAATGGTAGGTGAATTCTTATGTAGAGATCAGTTGCAAAATACACTGCTGTAAATGTGCTACATGACACAAATATTTCCATAGGGACCTACGCAATTTGTCCTGCTGACACTAATATACGTCTATCTAAAATATGATCTATGAGACACATTTGTAATTGAATTACTTGACCGCATCTCTGTCCATTAAGAAATTTGACAGAGATGAAAAGTCCTTCTTTGTGGAGGAACAAGGACATTGATTCCATGATAAAGTAACTCTCAATTCTGTTGGTGAATATCCTCATATATGCTTTTAAGGACTACCATATCTGAGTAGTGAGTCGGGGTGAGGGCTAGTCAGGAATTCGCTGACATCAGCAGCAGCGCTTTCTTATCTTTTAGTTCATGACATTCAGTTCTTAGGCAGTTGTCGTTGTTATACTTCCCTGACACCGACACTTCCTTTATAAAGACCATTCCCAGAATACTGCCATAATCGCATCCTGTCACCTGCATTACTACCATTCTGGGATTTGTGACATCCCCCATGTACCAATCCTCCATCCTCATGCTAATGGTCAGTCAGTTGGATGCAAATACAGCTAAGCAGTTTTGCATACTGTCAGCCAGTGGCGTGCCAGTCCTGCTCCCCAACCTTCGAGCAATGGTTTTGTATATAATAATTTGATTGTGTGTACAAAATCATTTGCTAAGCATAATGAAATGCCACCATTTGCAGGAACAGCGAAAGCCTGGGAAGAAGAGGCTATTGGTGTGTATTTTGTCCATTTCCAATTATTCCTTTGTGTGTGTGTATCTTTGCACTTAGTGATTCGTTAATACTACTGTTGCAGAAGAGGTTGTAGAGGTGTGTTAAACACATCATAGCGGCAATCCTACATTCATAGGATATCGTCCTGACCTATTGTCGTTCGACTACGCAGCAGCTGCAGCAATTAGTGCCTGATCCAATGCTGGAAGATGTTCCTACCTGAACCACAGCAGCAGTCACTCTCCACAGGATGGCCATTACTGTCTGGCTGTCGTGGCACACTCACAGTACCTAAGTCCCCCCCAGAGTACTATCATTTGCCAACACACACAATATAACTGCCAGTGGTTCTAAATGCCTGAAAGTTGGCTTGGTACCTTACAATGACTCTGTAGTGTTTATAGAGGTAGCAAATGTATCAAGTGTCAGCGTTAAGGTGCAGTATTTATGGTATGAGTAGGAATGTCTGTACAGCATGTTGGGGTATAAAAGCAGAACATGACAGACGAGTATGACGCATCCTCATACTCCAATTGACATTCATATGCCAGGAGGTAAAATTTGCATTTGCTGATTTGTGTTGAGAGGTGATAATTGCAATAACTTCATTATACCTCAAACACTTACCTAAATTTTTAGCATTGTGAAATTAGATGATCTATATTATGTGTTATCAATTGCTACAGATAGACTCAACAGTTGGTAGCTGTTTGTTAGAGGTTTTTGTTGTGACTTTGTTGAGTATTTGCACAACAGTGTAAATATAGAACAAATGTAGAATACATCAATGTCTCTGTATTCGCCCTATACAAAATCGTGTAAGTGTTGAGTCTATGAAATCGGTGCAGGCTGATTTTAGGATCGCTACTCATTATTCCACTGTACGTGTTTGCACCTGTTGGGCTCGATGCAGCACAGGCGAAACTCAAGAGTTATGGAAGACAGCTGTTTGCAAAATACCATGCTAGAACAGAATGACAGTAGATAAACCACTGTCTTTACTTAATCCAACACAGATTTAGAGCTTACTGGAACCCATGTTTTCGAGGTTAACAAATTAATTTCTAAGTTATCGCTGGTAAGACACACACATTATCAACATAAACATATATCATGTGTAGTTTCAACACAGCTGCCATTGAGGCTGCTGCCTCGACTCCTATTAGTCTCTGCTCGAGTCTGCTTTATAATGTACACCACCATATGCAGGTAACTGGTACAGCAAACATATTACAAGTACTGTTGTTGTTGTTGACATTTAGACATGCACAGTCAGATTGCTGTAATCGAATTAGGTGACATAGCTTACACTACCTACATAAGTAGTAAATGATCATAAGCTAGTATTGCTGGGTTGAATTTACTCATACATTTATCCCTGTCCTTTAGTACGAGCAATTCCCATCTGTTGGTGGGCGAAGTTCACCCCACCATTTTTGTAGTCCAATAGGGAAGAAGAGGTGTTTGTTCAGATATGACTCCTATTGGTCCGATCCTGCATAGATTCCAGATAATGCCAGATTCCTATCTATAAATCACATCAGACTCAGTCTGGTCGCTGGTAGCAGCAGCACCACTATTAGTTTGATTCCTTCTGCTGATTTCATTCTGGAGTGAAAACGCCATACTATGAGTTGTGTAGTAGATCCGCAAAATGGTTAATGGAATATAATCACCAGCACCATATGAACTCAGCTGCTATGTCGTTGAAGATAGTGATGAACTAGATATGCTGAACAATTTCAAACGTGTCCTGTGTCTTCGTGAAGGACATGGAGACAGTAAAGTTAGTTAAGGACCAGTTACCAGAATATGATATTACTGAGGACGAGGAGTATCTCTCACTCCCTGCCTTCCGACTGAAAATGTATTTTGACAAATGTGAACCAGTGAAATGTGGAATAGTTGGAGCATCGGTGGTGTGATAGTTACTTGTGAAATTTCTTATACGAAGAAAATGTAACGTTTTATTATGTTGAAATGAACGTGTGTGAAATAAACCTTGTGAAACAATGAAACGCTATGTTTATTTTTACGTATAACAGTTATAACTTATACTACTGCAAAAATGCTGCAAACTTACTTGACTTGCCAATAGACATAGTCCACAGAATCTTCCACCAGACCTTCAACATTCAGCTCCTCCCAGTTAAAAACCCTGACAAAACTGTTTAATCCAGTCCTGTAAGCCTAAGTACTTTTAAAGTAACGTGAGGTGAACTCTCCATGAGGCTGGTCTGCACTGCTGCTCAGCACATCTTTTTCGAGTCGAGGGGCATGAAAGGGAAGCAGTGGTTGGGAAGGGAGTGAGACAGGTTTTTAGTCTCTCCTCGACGTTATTCAATCTGTATATTGAGCAAGCAGTGAAGGAAACAAAAGAAAAATTCAGAGTAGGTATTAAAAATCATGGAGAAGAAATAAAAACTTTGAGGTTCGCCGATGACAGTGTAATTCTGTCAGAGACAGCAATGGACTTGGAAGGGCAGTTGAACGGAATGGATAGTGTCTTGAAAGGAGGATATAAGATGAACATCAACAAAAGCAAAACGAGGATAATGGAATGTAGTCGAATTAAGTCGGGTGATGCTGAGGGAGTTAGATTAAGAAATGAGACACTTAAAGTAGTAAAGGAGTTTTTCTATTTGGGGAGCAAAATAACTGATGATGGTCGAAGTAGAGAGGATATAAAGTGAAGACTGCCAATAGCAAGGAAAGCGTTTCTGAAGAAGAGCAAATTGTTAACATGGAGTATAGATTTAAGTGTCAGGAAGTCATTTCTGAAAGTATTTGTATGGAGTGTAGCCATGTATGGAAGAGAAACATGGACGATAAATAGTTTGGACAAGAAGAGAATAGATGCTTTTCAAATGTGGTGCTACAGAAGAATGCTGAAGATTATATGGGTAGATCACATAACTAATGAGGAAGTAATGAATAGGATTGGGGAGAAGAGAATTTTGTGGCACTACTTCACTAGAAGAAGGGATCGGTTAGTAGTACATGTTCTGAGGCATCAAGGAATTACAAATTTAGTAATGAAGGCCAGCGTGGAGGGTGAAAATCGTGGAGGGAGACCAAGAGATGAATACACTAAGCATATTCAGAAGGTTGTAGGTTTCAGTAGGTACTGGGAGATGAAGATGCTTGCACAAGATAGAGTAGCAGGAAGAGCTGCAGCAAACCAGTCTTAGGGCTGAAGACCACAACAACAACAAAGAAGGACGGTAGGTGTGCGGTTCCATTCCCTCTCAGACACAAAAATTATTATCCTTAGTTCAGATTCAAACACCCAGCAGCCGATAAGAAAAACCGCTATATAACATTTCATCTTACTTAGTTAACAATCCGATTAGGTGTTGGGTTCGTATCTCTGTCACAGAACTTCTCATCAATCTCTTTATCTTTCAGTGCATGCATTCTTTTATACTTCTGAATGGAGGTATATCAGACATCTTTCGTGGTTAGTTAACAGGGACGAAAGGGTCTTGATAGGAGTCCCGTCTTATTACAAAAGCTGTCGTCTTTTATTTTCAAGTTTGGATTTCGTTCGTGATATTGGCGATAATTTCGGTAATTCGTGACTCTTCATGGCTAGTCAGCAATAGGATTAGATTAGATTAACACTTGTTCCATAGATCATAAATACGACATTTTCTAACGATGTGGAACATCTCATTTTAATGAAAGATTTCTTAACATACCATGATTCAATTTCCTTACAACAATATTTTACTCTGTCTCTCATTCTTCTTTATATTTATCTCAGTCTCTCTCTCTCTCTCTCTCTCTCTCTCATCACATCACATCACATCATATCACACACACACACACACTTCCTTTTTTTTTATTTGTTTGGCAAATTTGCGGTTTCCAGCCCAGGAAAGGTGTTGCACGTGGAAATCGCAACTGATCTCGTCCTTTAAATAGCGGTTTACGAGTTCTAGCCACTACTGACCACGTAAGAGGAGGCCCAGACGCATACCTCTTCCCTAGCTCTGTGGTAACTTGCCGACCTGTGAAAAAGCGTCTGTTCACTATTCCACTCTCACTGACTGTAACGTTCTTATCCCTTCTGTGAAAGAGCTACAAGCTGAAGATACACCGATAAGGTAATCGCAAGAAAATACTTTCAACTCTTTAGTGAAATGGTGAAAAACCTACAATGCTGCACAACAGGTAACGCCTCTGTCCACTGCTGACAAGAAAATTTTGGGTTTCTAAGAATACATAACTTTATTTATGAAATGCCACGTTTGCATACCTCGTGAGTATGACACAGCATACCAATTAAACACAGACCCAATCGAAATGAGTAGCATTTTACGATTTCGTGCCGACAGAGGCGCACTTGTGTGCAGATACTCAGTTTTATTAAAACAGACTATCATCATAGGGACATCGTGTATAGTTTTATTTCATTTCTGATAATACACTGCACAATTTTCGTAAGGTTTCATTCAGTGTTGTTAAAACAATAATAAACATGAAAGAGAAATTAATCATCAATGCTATTTGTGAATTCTCTGATGTTATGTATAACAGTCTGATGATGCACATGCTATTTATTGATTACATGCATGTAGAAAACTTGTTCTGAGTTAAAATTATCAAACAAGATTTGAAGAAGAATAAGATGCCACTACCACACGGCAGCTAGTGTAGAAGATACTTTTCTGACGTATTTTGGCACGATGCGCTCTCCCCGTACATAATACAAAAGTTTCGAGATGCATCTGATGCCTGGGCGTCTATTAAACCTGAAAAGAACAAAATGTCGCAGAAGTTATCCCTTTCTCAGCATGCGACTATTTCGGGTTAAGAAGTGAAGGGAATTATGTTCAAAGTTTCATTACATTGGTCAGCAGAGAGCACTACTGCGTTTAAAAAAATGTAGCAGTGAATGTATCTAAACTCGCGATGTCTTATATATGGTGTGCGACGCTTACCATTACGCTACTAGTTGACACGTACCTACAGCAGCTCCAGAAGTCAACAATAATTCCTCTAGAACTTCCGCATTCGACAGTGCTGTGAGATAATGCATATGGCCGGATATAGACTTCTGAGAGACAGTTACAGCATGTCTTTTACACTGCACGATGGTTTCAACAAACATATAGCGCAATAGAGTAGCTCCAATGGAAAGGAACTCTTCCTATTTAAATTTCTGCATCTACGCTGTTGACAGTTCTGCATAGGTGGTAGTTACGTGATTTTATTTCGGTGATTACAAAATAGAGTTGAACGTAAGCTCTGGGGTAGCCGAGGCAACTAGTTCATGGCGGTTCGGTCAACCAAGTAAATGAATGTACTGATCCTGCTGCAAACCACTACCAGGAGCCTGTGTGTCAGAATTCTCATCCAGTGTGGCGCAACGGCGTTACCATAGAAAAATGAGCCACAGAGAAGAGGATTTGCTGGTCTCTTTGATTGATGATAGGTTCATATACTTATGGCCTGGGTTTGACTGCAACTTCTGCTAATGATTTTTGATAGGGAGAGACATATTCTATTCTCTTCTGGCTATGCCAAGTGAAGAAGGTATAATGGGATTGTGGTCTGAAATTCACATTAAACATGATATTCCTTCTCTGCCAAGTACATATTAGGTTGAACCACAATAAAGTCAGGAGTGGGCACATGTAGAAACTCTATCACCAGTAACCTTTCTCATACTAGTTACTTGATTTAGTGACGATCAAAGGCTATGTAGGGTCACAGGACACTTATTCCATCTTTTATTTGAGCTTCTATATATCGATAAAAGTGGTTCTGAACTGGGAATGCTACTCAGACCGCTCTTGACGCGGAATCTGATCCCTTCGTGACAACACAGCTTGACTACGATTTGTTGTTTGTACAAAACTTCAGATTCCTCAATATCTACACATGTTGCGCGTGAAAGCAAACATGAGAACATATATCTCCTGGTGGATAACAAGCTATTTCGAGCTTCTGGTGGAGAAAAAATCGGTAGCTGACGTCTCTTAGTTTGTAGCCAACAACGATATGTGTGGGGTTTCGATTACCAGTCAGCACTGAACCCTTTGTCGTATTATTTCTAGTTCAAACATGCTCCCATGTCGCTGCTGGTGTAACAAATCTACATTTAACGCTCGTTTTCTCTAGAATATATCAGTGATAGGTGCCGTGTTGGAGTCCTGGGAAGGAAAAAATTAATGTCACGAGTCGTCATTTCAGTTAAAACATCTTGCTACTGCTGAGAAAATCCGATATGTCTCAGTTGATTGTGCTTCGATAACAATCCGATTAGATTCCGGGTTCAAATCCCTGTCAACACAAAGCTTTATCTCACGGTATTTCAAGTACGTTACTTGTGAAGAAGCAATATTTAACATCTCTCATGGTTTGTTAACAGGGAAAATAGATGCTGGGTAGGACTCACGACCGTTAAAAATGTTTACATTATGTAAATTAAAGTTGATATTTGCTGATACTGTCTAAAATCGAGGTGTATCCCTCTCTGTATGCCTAGACAGAAATGACTTTTAGTTTCTGTCAGTCACTAAATCTTTGCTTAGCCTGCATAACCTTCGTTTGAATCCATATGCAGAATGAGAAGGTTCGTCGTGACATTTGAAGTTCATACGTATTCTCATCTATCTGCTCGTGAATAATTTAATTTTTTTATGGAATTTTGTGTTAAATAATAAGTATGGTATGTTATTTTGAAGAGGAAATTATGAATACGACGAACTTAACTACATGCATTACCTATCTGACGTAATAATGAGAGTGGTAACAATTCAGGTATGTCATTTATTGTAATAAATGTGACCTTAGAAGCTTTAAGGACAGTCTTATTTCTGATAAGGTGTTTCCTGATATTTGTAGTGTCGTGGTATTACTTTACATCTTGAGTTTTTGCCATACAGAGCAGTGTTTTCTAGCGGTAACTTGTTGGAACCATTTTCAATAGTCAAACAACGGTACCGAGGAGCGATTAGAGGACCTGCTAAACAGCTGCGTTTTTCGGGTTGCACACGAATCAGGCGAAATGCAATTCAGGTCGTTCGGATACTTTTGAGCACGACTGTACACTCTGCTTCCTAATATGTATTTCCAAATAAAATCTGTACCTCAGTTTGAACGTTGTTGTGCGTGATTCAGACACTCAGTAAAAGCTGAATAGATATGCAATGCTTCATAAAGTTTGTTGGTGGTGTTTTCAATTAGATGCAGCTACGTGTGCGAATTACAGCAAATGCATAATGTGCCTTATTTTTAATGGTTAACACAAAATTAATGAAAAAGTGATCGATATTAAACTGGAAGTTGTGGAGTTTTCCTGATACAAAGGAAACAGAAAACACTGCTGCTGATGGTGTATTAACCACATCAAATGAATAATGTTCTGTCGGTGCTACAGGCTCCTACGCACAACACACGAGGAAATGGAAAGTGCACATTTACCTCAAATGGTTCAAATGGCTCTGAGCACTATGCGACTTAACTTCTGAGGTCATCAGTCGCCTAGAACTTAGAACTAAATAAACCTAACTAACCCAAAGGCATCACACATAACCATGCCCGAGGCAGGATTCGAACAAGCGACCGTAGCGGTCGCTCGGTTCCAGACTGTAGCGCCTAGAACCGCACGATCAGTCCGGCCGGCTCATTTAACTCAGGTTGTAATGACTTGACTTGGATGGAATATTGCACATATGTCATCCAAGAAGCAAATTTGACATGGAAAAGTCCCCCACGACACATTCTGTTCAGATGACACTACTTTACTCAGAATATGTCCTGAAAGTGACAAATATCCTTTAGGAGAACCAAAGAGTGTATGCTGTCCCATGAATCATCCTTTTCATGACAATGTTTCAAAGCTTGATGCAATAAAAGCAAACTTCTAGTTCACCATTACCAATGAATATTTACATTCTTTCACTTAATTCATCTGGTAGTAGCTTAATAGCAAGTGACTACTTACCGAAGGATGCTAATATCGCCTCTTGCGTGCTGCATCTGAACTCTACTGAGGTGTTTGATCTGGAAATGAATTTGGTCATAGTTCCATTCTGCATCTGTGTAGCGAGAGCAAAGGTCTATCTCCTACACACATATACAAAAATAAACACACTCAAAAACAAACACACACACACACACACACACACACATATATATATATATATATATATATATATATATATATATATATATATATATATATATATATATATATAGTCAAGAGGCCAGCTATCACTTTCCCCTGCTAAGCATTCCATACAGTGAAATGAGGTGTACTGATAGTAAATGTAAATAATTTAAACGTATTAAATGTGATACAACATAGAGGTGTACTTTACACGTGAGGATCGATCTTTCACTTTTTTTTCAATCTAGTATGAGCATATATGTAATTAGAACTGATTTATCTTGCTGCTATTACAACATTTTAGAAATTGTAAGAAAATAGTGTGTGTAGTTTTCCTCTTTCTGAGAATTCCTCCTAGACTTAATGAGCTCTTTATTTTTCACTCACAAATCTATTGCATTAGGAGGGGTCGACTGTATAACAAAGCTGCGTTTGTTGTGAAGTAGGAGGAAAAAATAATTCACTGATCATCATCTATGTTATTTATTAATGGTGTTTTTTCTTGACAGTATACCGTACTTCCCATATGCCTTATGCAGTTAGTTTAAGGTTATAATTTTCGTTAGGAAAATGCATTTTGAAATCATTCTTATGAAGTCAGTGCGGAAGGTGTAAACTATTGACAATCTTTTTTTCTTAACAAACATGCAAGAGCTGTTGCGGTTGTTTGGATTCCCCACGAAAGCATAATATCGCGGTATTTCGGTCATAGACACCGATTTGAAGAATTTGGAAGGCGCTATAATTTTGCTATTATGCACAACACAAGTTGTTCACTTTCTTTAAACAAGCTTTATGCTCTGCATATACAAACTAAGTTACATCAAGTATTATTTGCTTTTATACCGTAATTTATTCAGCTTTTAATTCATCGTTGCTTTACAGCGATTGCAGCGTTAAGTTAGACTTCTCCTAACCATGAATCTGCGTAAGTATTTCTATAACTGAATTCTAAATTACTTTACACTGCTTGCAGTGTTATGTTACTGTTCTCTTAGCCTCAAATACCACTCCATCTGCATGAAAATTCCTAAACATTGATAATATATTTAAGGTAGTAACCATCTTTTTCAGTGATACATAAATTAATGAAGAAATTGTTTCGCAGTTCTATTCAGTTATGATTATATGTCCAAAAGTTATTATACAGCAGATAATGATTTGTGTCGTTTCCAGTTTGTTAACCAGTTAGGCATCGGTTTCCCTTAGTTCTGCTTCTGTCCAGCTTGAAGAAATAAACAGCGTTCGGTTGTGCCTAGTACAGTGTCTGTACTCTTTAAAATTATCCAGTTTGCTACCTCAACAATTGATTTTAAATAAAAAGTGCTATTTACTTTAATTTGAAATTAATTGGAGTTTTAAGGTTAGTGGTAACTGACTCAGGTGAGTGTATCATCACTGATAAATTCATAGAGTCTGACTGAACTGTGTTCCTACTCCTCACTACCCTCATACCTTGTGATCCAATCATGGTTTCACAAATGATAAGACAACAATTCCCAAACAAAAGTAGCCTTCGCTATGACTATAAATAAAACGAAGTGTAAGACTCTTCAGTTTTGCATGAACAGTTATATGTGGCTGTTTGGCGAGTTTTTACATTCAGTGATATTTATGTTTGTGCAGAAAACACATACAGGCACAAAATAAACTGAAATCACAACATTACTACTAACGTTCTTTTCAGCGAAATTTTGAAAAACAAAGAAGTGTAAAATTAACAAAGACAGTATCTGCTTTTTATATGATTTGCAAATTGCGCGTGATGATGTCTATCCTTTACAGGGAGACTAACGTTTGTTACTGCAATTCAAAATATTTATTTTATTATTAATTACTTGAATTTATTTATTTCTCCAGTACTACATTACCTATCAGTGACTGGTCAGGACAGAGCGGAAATTATTTGCATGGAGCATGTAGTAAATGTTTATTTCATATTGCGTTAGTTATGATACAGAATCACAATATTCAAGATAAATTTTGTCAAGAGGGGGCTGATAAAGCAGTGGCATCTGCGGTCAGTGATCGCCTCACTGTCTTTTAATTCCATCACAGTGGCCTATACTAGATCAAAACAACGTAACGTTCGTCTGTAGGACATTGACATATGGTGTTCACACACCTAGAAAATATGATAATAGACTTAGTCCAAATATATACTTCCGTGGAAATGAAGTCCCATGCTTCTTGACAGAGCATAGAGGAACTATACGGGAGAACAGCATCTCTGTACTAGGCAAGGTCGTAATCGAGGTGGCTTGACGTTTCCTTCCATGGACCGTAATGGGGATGAACGATTATGATTAAGACGACACCACAATACTCAGTCGTTTCGAGACATGTGAAAATCCCTGACCCCATCGGTAATTGAACCTGGACCCCGTGCTCGGGAAGCGAGAATGCTATCGCAAGACCACGAGCTGGGGACATACAAATGTGTAATGATTGTATTACAAAAAAGAAGACATCAGTTGAAATGAGTGGTTATAGGATACGTAAAATGTATACAAGAAATAAACTTTCACTGGGTGGTAAAATACATGAAGTGCACGCCATTTACAGCCCCACCATTGCACATCGCTACATTGCAACTATTTAAGAACTTCACATGCTCCTCACTCTCGTTTAAGAAGCGTTTCGGGAGAAAAACATTTCTGTGTAATAGCTCTACAGTATCGAACTCTCTATAACGCTTAACAACTTTTCTCACTGCAGGTTTGTCAGTAAAGTCGCAAGATTTGGAAGCACTTACAGAAAGACTGCTTCACTACCGATGGTGTTAAGCTTCTGTAAAGATGATGGAATCATGTCGACTTGGTCCTGTGGCTATAGACTCGTACAATAACCAGGCTGTCCGACTCAGTACTATTAATAGGGTCCACACGTGGAAGTACCACTCAGCTGGTCAACGAAGAGATATTTTTTTCTGCAGAACACATACTTACACGTGTTGAGTATTTCTGTTGAAATTGCTGCATGGTGCTGCTTTGTTTCCACACATGTACATCTGTTCCTGCTGTGACCAGGTGCTGTCACGCTATCACACGACAAAAACAATGTCCTCAAACACTTTTCTGCTATCATGGAGTGATCAGGATCTGTCACTCTTTCTCATAACCTTACGAGGCCACAGTGGAACGTGGGAACGGAAGAGTGTTAAGGTTTCTTCTTGTTAGTTGTGGCAACGTGGCTGCTTGCGCAACCAGGAAACAGCAGGTACCAGAAACAGGTGACACACTGCAAATACATTAGGTTGTGCTTTACTAGGGAGTTCTGTAGTACAGTTGGGGCTTTGCAACACACCGGTATTAGCACTGATGTGAAGTCGAAACCAGCGCCTTCCAGGAAACTGGGACTCACACTTGGTTACACACATTGACTGATCTGTATTCGTCATTTCTAAATCAACATGTGATGTATTTGACTTTATTCTATTACCCGAGCATTTATTAATGGTGGGAGGAAGCCCAAATCCATTCGATTCTAAATACTGTCATGCAGTCAAGATTATTTATAACATCTTTATTATTATTATTATTATTATTAGTGGATATGCGAGGAGAAGCATTGAACATCAAGGCATTTCTACTTCAGAAAAACAACTCGTTGTGGCTGGTTACCTTTCCAGCAACATTTCGTCGCTGCTGGAAACTACTTGATAGCGCCTTATTTCCAACCTGGCTGGATGGCTCCTGTCGGTCGTGCGTGCGTGTTACTTTTATAAATCATTGTGTATATGTGAATGTGGGTGTGTGTGGCGACTTGGTACGGCTACTGAGAGCAGCTACAGCCAGCAGAAACGTAGATAACAATTCTTTCGTCTACTTTGTTAGGGCTTTTTTCAAACCCATGACGATAATTGATTGCACTGCATTAATCGTTACGAGCTGACAGTTACTGTTCTGGCAAGAATTTATGCAAACTGTCGGTCGTGCTTATACAGGGTGATTCAGCTGCTTCTATCTCTGGGTTTTGTGTAACTTGCAATGTCTTCAAATACCATGTACTCGATTTTCACGTTCTCCGACTCACTATGAGGAGAGTATTAGTCGTACAGAAATAATGAAGTCGACCTGTTTGTAAAATTTCATGTAGTTAAATTTTGTACCGGTATGCGAAAGCCAGAGGTCATAGTTTTATAATTATTCAAGAAAATCGTACAAAAGCGATCTTCAAAAGCACTTTCCTTCTATAACTCAATAACTGTGACCTTCATCGAAAACGTATATCAGTACAAAATTTAACAATACTACATTTCATGGAAAAGGTCCTGTTCAGTCTGTTGTGAGTCTGATAATTGGGCATGCTCAGCGAGAGAATAGAAAAATTTTACATACGGTATTTAATGGCGCTGTGGGTTGCATAAAACACAGCGGTAGGGGCAAGTGGGTCACCTTTTATGTACATCTATCGATGGGTCGATATATTACACTACGATTGAATATGTATTAGCATTTCGCAACTGCTATCGATGCTGCAAATACAGTATTTCCTCTCTCTGTGTATTAAGATCCTGATGTCATCGTCTCTCTGTAAGCCCACAATGTCGTGTCACCTGACACACACTCTATAATGTTGAAATATCATACCTCATAAGATTTACAATCATTTTTCTTAAGCTTTGCTTCTCAAACAGTAGATGGTCTTATGGTGATGGTATACAACAATAATACGTGGTTCATCTCCATTTTATTAAAAATTAGGACAAAAATCTTGCATTATGTCCAGTTCAAAAGGTAGTAATCATCTATCCTGCCGTTCTCCGACACTTCATGCAGTCCATTCATTAAGATGATGATGATGATATTTCAAGGCAGCTTTCTTCGCTACTACAGTGTCCGATACCCTCAGTACAGAGCAAATTGCCTAGGAATAGGTATCCCCCTGAGGCATAGCATCTTATATCAAGCCTGGGTATGTTGGACAGTAGTAAGCAGACACATTCATAAATGAGTCATGGTTTTAACATGACAGTTGTACGGTCCAACCCATTAGGCAGCTACAGGTAGGTACTTGCTTAGATAAGTCGTATGTAGTTAAATACATTTTGGAAACAAAACGGTATCAACTGTGAATATTTTGTCATCATTAATTTTATTGATTTAATAGGTTTGATTATTAGTGTTAATGATAGTGTGAATAGGTAGGAAGTATTTAATAAATTAATATATTTATGTCTATTAACTGGGTATGCATTACTGTCAGAGCTGTGGCTGTATGGAAGTTACGAATAATACGCAGTGGAAATTTGTAAAAAGCAGCTACTAAATTTATGGTACTGGGAAACAATAAGCATCTTAGATAATTGAGGTTTTTCCAGAAATATTTATTTTAATAATAGTCCGTTGTAACTGCGGCCGGGACGGTCGCAGGGCTCAAATGACGGAGAGCGCAGCGGAGCCCGCGAAGAGGCCCGCGAACAACAACGCAATGGGAGAGGACGGACACGACCAACAAAGGACAGAACGAACAACTACAAGATCGAACAACGGAGTCACAAGGAAACCTAACAATCAAGTCCACTCGTGCACAGACCAAGTAAGTAAGCTGTATAACGTGAGGCGATATGTCAATACACATACCAGAGACTAGACTTACTGACTGACTGTTTTTTTTCCTTTTTTATTGAGTTTCGATTCCCCCCAAAGGGGGCGGGCTGGCAGCAGCTTAGTATGCCGCTCTTCAGCCTACAGAATTTGTTGTAAAAGGATGAAGATATTAATAATTAACAAGCGATAAAATCGGAGACTTAAATGGTAACATGGCGGAAAAATCGTGGAACTTAGAACATAGAACAAAGGGATGATGATAATAATAAAATACATATGAAGCAGAAGGGTAAAATAATAGACAGACAATTAAAAAACTCGGCGACAGTCTGGTTTCAGTACGTAAGAGATATAAAATTCACACCCAGCGACAGCATGATTTCTGTTCGCAACACTTTGGTAAGACGAACAACACTGAACATTCACTTGAACATTGCACTAAAAAGTTGGCAAATATGATATACTACAGCCTAGGACAGGTGGGAGGAATCTGGACAGACGATGGGAAAATAAAGAAGTGGGGAAGGAGAGGAAAAACGAAGTTGGCGTGGGAAGGGAGGAAAGGAGCCAATGGAGAAAGAGGACCCATAAGAGGGGGGAGGGGGTGCCGGGCAGACGCAACAGGGATTGGGGAAAGGCAGAGGAGGGGAATACAAAGGACTCTGTGGGGGAGACAAGGGAGGTAGGGATAGGTTAGGTGGGGATAAAACAGGATTGAAAGAGGGGGGGGGAGAGAAAGTCCAGGGAAACGACAGAGAAAAGGAAGGGGGTGAGGATCATTCATAGGAGGGATAAATGGAGGGAGAGGGGGCATCATCTGGGAGGGTTTGGCTGAGGGAGAATCAGGCACTTAAGTACGCTATCGGGGACGCCGCTATTGGCCGCTGGAACCACGTGTTCCGCTGTGGCGCCCCCACACTAAAAGCGGGCCAGCAAGTGCGTGCCACCACAGCTTACGGCGCGATGGTGCAGAGACCTCTAGGGGTCTTCGACGTCCATGACTTCGCGTTCGGATTCAAATTCCGCGGCGCGCGGTAGCAGATACACGAATTTTTAATTTTTTTATTTTAGTAAACTGTTCATGAAAGCTACTAGATTGTATCATTATATTCGTGTGTCTTTTATGGACTAAGAATTGCTTTGTAAAGCAGAAAAAATTTGGGAGCCCAGTCATGGCCATGTTCGGACGCAAATATAAGGAGCTCTGAACAAATATGATAAATCTGTGGAATAGTGACTGAAACTTGACCAAGAAGTGCCACAAAGTGAACACAAACGAGTAGAAAGGAATTCCTATTTTTATGTGTAAACTATGACTTCAGAATAACTAAAACCGATGTTGTGTATTGTGCAAGTAGGGACTGAGTATTGAACCTCCAAAGAGGTCGATTTGGACAATATTAGAGAGAGCATTATCCCGCAGGTAATCGGTTGTATAATATTTCCGACAGAGGCATCCGTTAAATCCCATAAGCTGGTTATCACGAGTAACTGGAACTGCTTGTCAGATTAGCACGGGCTTTGCAGTGTTTAGTCCAATACAACATATTGAAATTTTCATTCACAAACTATCTATCCTTTAACTGCTCAGTTAAAAGATGCTAGAAAGACTTATTGCTGCCTTTACACTCCTGTGATGTTACTGGTTGTAGTACAGCTTATGCCAGAGAAACATAATTTTTCTTGGAACAGGGCAAGCTTATGGACTGGACTGCAGATGAAGAAATTCACCACAATCTAGTATGGCCAAAAGGCAGCATCACTGCACACACTACAAGCATTGAGAGAACAATAGTGCATGATTTATAAACAAATTACAGCAGCTCTCGTGGTATGGTTACATAGATACACATCCAAGTAAAGTATTCAGCCTTACTTTTTTGCTGTCCTATGAATTTTTGAATTTCCTGAGCATTAAAAAAAGTGTCAGCTACAATATTCTGCTGCTGTCAGTAGAGTTCAAAAGTAAATAATGAAAACGAAATTGCTTTTCTCTCCTTTTCACAGAGCCAACCATGCACATTCGTGACAGCCGCTCGCCTGCTGGCCTTGCTTCTTGTACATCACAGAGATCGCTCCTGGTTTATGACAATGGCTCTCTCCAGGGCCCGTTGACCATCCATATTATGTAGCATGTTTCTTACTGTACAGCCTGCCACATTCTCTTGTACTGCCTCTAAACCCCAGCACCAGATCAGGTTCTGCATCAATAACAACAAAATCTAACTATCAACATAGCATTATTAGCATAAACGTTAACTGCTGCCCTCATGCTATTTGAATTCTTGATGACAAAAATTATTAACAAACTACTTAGTGTTATCCTGCTGGACTAATTCCTGCTGTACTGCTGGTATATATATAATTCAAAATCACGCAATTATAGTAACTTCCATTTATTGTATTCGAGCACCCAATCCAGTGATGTGTCTCCTAGACTTGTATGTTCTGACTACTCTAACCGTGTATCGCTGTCACCAGATCTGCCAGCACTAAATCTCATGTTTGGTACCCAGAATGTAGATTTGTTCTGCTGCTGTAATGATTTAGGCAATATTATGTTGTGGAACAAATCCACTTCCTGATCTATCAGTTCCATCAGTGCTGGACTGGGGGGCTAGCGGGCTGCAGATATTTACAGCTGACCTGTTAGACAACAGTGCGTAGTGGAATACCTATATATCCGATAGTTCTGGTAGCATAGACATCTTCTCGATGGACATAAAGACATATCGCTGGCAGCGCTTAATGTTGGACAGCATATGACAACAAGTATGAAAATTCTAATTTGCTCATCTGGACTTGCAAACTATTGGCTGACAGCGTGCAAAATTGCAAAGTGCTGAGTGAGACACTTGGGCGCTCAGTGTGAGCTGTCGGTTGCGCCGGGGATTAGGACTGACCTTAATGATAAGAAAGTGCTTGAAGACACCCGGAAGGGGCCATGGTCTACGTGTCTGGATACGATGATGGGAGAATTCTATGAACAACCTTGATAAGACAGTTCAGATGCCTATGAGAGCGAAAAATAACAAGCAGAAATGCCTGAGAACCAGATGTCGTGACATTGAAGATGACGAAGTGGTGATGCCGAGGTCAGAGGAGTTCTTGCTCATATGTCAAGTGACCCACTAGTTACCTGTTCTAATAAATATGTCTCGGCAACTATATATTCTTTCTGTTCATTTTCAAGGGACCCTCACTTTCTGGGAGACGTGTATGCTATGGGCTAGTATCATTACCATGAGAGCATTTCCTTCTGCTGTCTCAGCTCCCACACACATGATGACAACCCAGCAAACGGACTGCCCAGGTACAGAGCGGCAACCTGTAACGCGGGCCACCTATGGCGCATCTGCCACGCGGTGCCGACGTGCCCCTCCCCCCCCCCCCCCCTCCATACCCCCAGCCACCTTCTCCGCCCAGTGGCTGACTGCCGGTATTTTCCCGCCTATGCGCCACGCGGCGCCATCGCAGCCTTCCAAGGCGTCGCTTATTAAATTCCTGTCGCCGGAATTCGGCGCGCATTAAAGTCCGTCGCTGCCAGATTCCGGGACATTCCTCTGCGCTAGGATCCTCCCGGCCCGCCGACCAAGTTAGAGCCCGCTCAGAGCTTCGTTCGCCATTCAAACTTTCTGATTTATGTCGGATTGCTCACACTGGAAATTGACGTCGCCCTTTCTGGTCGAGGTGCTGGGTAAAAAAGAATTGTTAGGTTCCGATATTTTATTACATGCTTGGCGCAAGGCAATTCATGATAAAATGTTCGACTGTATCTCTTTTTTATTTTATTAACACGACGCCTTTCGAGACGTATCCTTATTACCTCCAAATACATTGAACTTGTAGATATTTTGTTCATTTCCACTGGCATACAAAGAAATGGCGATCGCAATAAAGTAAGAGAAATCAGAAATGGAACGAAAATATTAAGGTGCTCGTTTTTCCCGTGTGCTGTTCTAAAATGGAACGTTTGAGAAATACTCTGAGAGCATGTCTGTGATCCATCTTCCAAGCACTTGTGTCTATTACAGAGTTGTTGTGCAGGTATAGATGTAGATCAAGCATCGGTTAGCATCCAAAAGCTATTCAACTGTAGGTATAGCACTTTTAGACCTTCCTAACAATACACTATCACGCAAATAATCCTAAAGGTGGCCAACATACATCATAACAATGTATGCTTGCTACATAATGACCCGTTGACCCGTCCAGATGCCGTGTGCGTTAGTACGCTACTTCCGGGATTCGGCGAGGCGCGCAGACCTCGAATCAAATACCCTGACGCCTGGCGGACTGTCGACGAGAGCAGGTTTGCTTCCCAGCCCACTTATGGCTTTTTGAAGGTTTACCATAGTCGATTAGATGAATATAACGCTGGTACCACGCCACTTCTCAGCTACATGATTCTCAATTTAGAAAACGTGTGCACATTCCCGCATGGGGTAACACTAGATGCGTATGGGTGGAGAGCCAGAGGTCGATCTGGGAAGGAATGGAGGTTAGGGATAGGCAAAGGAAAGGCCTTCAGCACACCCACTACCACAGATATTGCCAAATCTCCAATTGACGTACCCATCTAATGAAGACACGAGACAAAGGCCAGGAAAAGGGGTATATAATATTCACGTATT
The DNA here is from genome assembly GCF_023897955.1 of Schistocerca gregaria. Classification (NCBI taxonomy): domain Eukaryota; kingdom Metazoa; phylum Arthropoda; class Insecta; order Orthoptera; family Acrididae; genus Schistocerca; species Schistocerca gregaria. The sequence goes on from NC_064926.1 coordinate 115,777,705, forward strand.
AATAATGTACATAACATATAGAAAATTGGAAAAGGACTTAAAGGTTTGTTAGTGGAGAAACAGTTTGCATTTAGAAAACACAGAGACAAAGGTACCACAAAACCAGTTCTGATGTTGCATGTAGTATTGGTAAGAAGACGTGAAGGAACATAAAAGAAACAGTAAGACTCTCATAGAATACCTCGATCTTCACAATGCGTTCGACAGCGTGGTGTATTGTATACAAATCTCTAGATATGATAGGTAGACATAAAATAATCATAAGAAGCAAAGGGAACGATAAGCAATAAGAATGGAACAACAAGAAAGAAATGCTTCGATTGAAATAGATGCGAAGTATGCTCTCCTGTCCAACCTACAGATCGAAAAAGAAATGAATGCAACACACGAGAGTTTGGTTAAAATTCACGGGGAAAGAATGTCAACGGTAAGACCTGCTGATTACCGTGCTGTCCATTGTGAATGTGATGAATAATTACAGGCCCTGCTGACTGAAATGAACAATTTAATGAGTGCTTAATACGAATTCAGAGCAAGCCAGAAAATGGGTGAAGCATTAAGGAGCAGCAAAAATATGAGTGCTTAATACGAATTCAGAGCAAGCCAGAAAATGGGTGAAGTATTAAGGAGCAGCAAAAATATGATCGGCGCCAAATGTCGCTTCAAAATTGGAGACAACGCAGTCAGGAAATCAAGCAATTATCGAATCGAGGAAACAGAATAATGTCTGTTGTACCAAGGAATGGGAGCATTCTGCCTCTAAAGAACTGTAGTAGTATCAAACACAGCATTGAACTTCTGAAATATAGCATTCTGTGTAGGGTGATGAGAAAGTGAGGTTTTCCGCAGAAACAGCGATCCCAGAAATATCTTGAAATCACTGATTCGCTGAGGATATGAGGTAATGGGACACGTGTCGTATACCAGAGAATAACTTTCACTATACTACAAAACAATAAATGGTGAAAACTGTAGGGTACATAGGAATTAGAATATGTAGGGTAGTCCATTGTGAGTGACCGGGCCAAATATCTCACGAAATAAGCATCAAACAAAAAAAGCACAAACAACGAAATTCATCTAGCTTGAAGGGGGAAACCAGATGGCACTATCGTTGTCCCGCTAGATGGCCCTGCCATAGGTCAAACGAATATCAACTGCGTTTTTTTTTTTAATAGGAACCCCCATTTTTACTACATATTAGTGTAGTAACTGAAGAAATATGAATGTTTTAGTTGGACCACTATTTTCGCTTTGTGACAGATGGCGCGGTAATAGTCACGAACGTATAAGTACGTGGTATCACGTAACATTCCGCCAGTGCTGACGGTATTTGATTCGTGATACATTACCCGTGCTAAAATGGACCGTTTGCCAATTGCGGAAAAGGTCGATATCGTGTTGATGTGTGGTTGCGTTGGGTTGTTTCGGGGAGAAGACAGGACAGCGAGGTGATCGGTCTCATCCGATTAGGAAAGGACGGGAAAGGAAGTCGGCCGTGCACTTTCAGAGGTACCGTCCAGGCATTTGCATAGAGCGATTTAGGGTAATCACTGAAAACCTAAACCAGGACGGCCAGACAAGGGAATGAACCGTTGTCCTCCCGAATGCGAGTTAAGTGTGCTAGCCACTGCGCCAAGTCACTCGGTGTTGATGTGTGGCTATTGTGGTCAAAATGCCCAACGGGCGTGTGCTATGTATGCTGCTCGGTACCCTGGAGGACATCATCCAAGTCTCCCGACCGTTCGCCAGATAGTTACGTTATTTAAGGAAACAGGAAGTGTTCAGCTACATGTGAAACGCCAACCACGACCTGCAACAAATAATGATGCCCAAGTAAGTATTTTTGTCACCGCTTATCCGCACATCAGTAGCAGACAAATTGCGGGAGAATCGTGAATCTCAAAGACGTCGGTGTTGATAATGCTACATCAACATCGATTGCACCCGTACCATATTTCTATGCACCAGGAATTGCATGGCGACGGCTTTTAACGTCGTGTACAGTTCTGCAACCGGGCACAAGTGAAATTACGGGACGATGACAGATTTTTGGCACGCGTTCTATTTAGCGACGAAGCATCATTTGGCAACAGCGGGGCAACGGAAAATCCACGATGGTTGCGACAAGTGGAACATCAGTGACCTTGGCGGGTTAACGTATGGTGCGGCATTATTGGAGGAAGGATAATTGCCCCCCATTTTATCGATAGTAATCTAAATGGTGCAATGTATGCTGATTTACTACGTAATGTTCTACAGAAATTACTACAAGATGTTTCATTGCATGACAGAATGGCGATGTACTTCCTACACGATGGATGTCCGGCACATAGCTCTCGTGCGGTTGAAGCGGTACTGAATAGCATATTTAATGACAGGTGGATTGGTCGTCAAAGCACCGTACCATGGCCCGCACTTTCACCGGGTCTGCCGTCCCAGGATCTCTTTTGTGGGGAAATTTGAAGGACATTTGCTATAGTAATCCACCGACAACGCCTGACAACATGCGTCAGCGCATTGTCAACGCATGTGCGAACATTACATAAGGCGAACTACTCGCTGTCGAGAGGAATGTCGTTACACGTATTGCCAAATGCATTGAGGTTGGCGGACATCATTTTGAGCATTTATTGCATTAATATGGTATTTACAGGTAATCACGCTGTAACAACATGCGTTCTCAGAAATGATAAGTTCACAAAGGTACATGTATCACATTGGAACAACCGAAATAATATGTTCAAACATACCTACGATCTGTATTTTAATTTGAACAACCTACCTGTTAACAGCTGTTCGTCTAAAATTGTGAGCCATATTTTCCTGACTGTTACAGCGCCACCTACCACAAAGCGAAAAATGTGGTCCAACTAAATGATTCATATTTCTTTACGTACTACACGAATATGTAAGAAAAAATAGGGGTTCCTATTTAAAAAACGCAGTTGATATCCGTTTGACCTATGGCAGGGTCATCTGTCCGGCCAACCATAGCGCCATCTGGTTTCCCCCTTCAAGCTAGACGAGTTTCGTTCTTTGTAGTTTTTTCGTTTTACGCTTATTTTGTGAGATATTTGACTCAGTCACGATCAATGGACCATCCTCTATATAATATATGCAAGTGCTATATGGGCAGATAGAGTTGAATAACTAAATGAATAAGCATTTAGTATCAGAAACATAGTTATATTAAAATATTATACCCCAATCCCAATACTCACATTGCCAACATTTTTTGGCATACCAGTCTGGGTGTGACACTTATTTAAACTCTATATAAATTGTTCTTTTAGGTAAACAGCATAAGGAAACCAAATAATAAATAAATTATAATATCAGAGAAAAAATTGTCAAGGTTACTAGTCGGTCGATATCACATCCTGATTTTCGTAAAGCTGTCTTTTGTTGGCAATACAGCTGATATGTTGCTGCAACATCCGCCATCTACAACTGTTCAGGATTTTTCCATAATGTATTACGTATATTTAATAAAATATTAGCTTGAAAATAAAGGTATGTGTTATTAAGTGGTAAATTTGCACTTTATGTTGACAGCAGGTTCTGAATGGTCGGCCTGTGCACCAAAACTGTCACTTTGTGTAATCATGAATGTGTGTGTGCGCGCGCGCGTGCGTGCGTGCGTGAGAGAGAGAGAGAGAGAGAGCTCTCAAACTCTTTTCATATTATTTTATTTTTTTGCTTAATTCATAGTTCATTGTTGACTACTGTACGTTTCTACATTGTAATGCTCCACTCTCGAATGACATCTTGTAGGTACAAAACGTATTAACTGTTCGTCTCACAGTATGGTTAAGAGAAAAACAAGAAAGAAATTTTTCAAGTATTGGAAGACTCTGATGATCTCAGTGATTTCAATGATGAAGATTTGGAATACACAACAAATTTTAATATAAATAAGGGAATATGATCATGTAAGCGTCATCAGTGAAATAAATTACGTCCATGACTCAGCAGATATTTTCTACCTAGAAGACGAAGTTGAGAACCAGTAGTACTGAAAGTACTCAAAGTGTACGTCTTGAAAAAAACTTATTTAAGTGGAATAAAGTTCCACTTGAGAAAATAAAAATTAAGAGACATAATATAATAAAATCTCTAGAAAAATCCTTCGCCCCAGGCTTCATAATAACAAACTAATCCACATCAGAAATGAATCCCTCTGCTAAACTACAAATAATCTGTCGGACACAATGAGGAAAAGAGGAACGAATTTCTGTGGACACCTTTTCAGACTGATCCTATATAAAATTATAGAAGTCTGACTACTTCTAAAAAAAGGAAAAAAAACGATCAAACTTTATTAAGGAAACAGAGGAGAACTTAAGAGATCTCCAGATGACAGGAAATACACTCCTGGAAATTGAAATAAGAACACCGTGAATTCATTGTCCCTGGAAGGGGAAACTTTATTGACACATTCCTGGGGTCAGATACATCACATGATCACACTGACAGAACCACAGATACATAGACACTGGCAACAGAGCATGCACAATGTCGGCACTAGTACAGTGTATATCCACCTTTCGCAGCAATGCAGGCTGCTATTCTCCAGCAGCGTTCGTGCTGGACGTGCAGACCGCGTGAGACGACGCTTCATCCAGTCCCAAACATGCTCAATGGGGGACAGATCCGGAGATCTTGCTGGCCAGGGTAGTTGACTTACACCTTCTAGAGCACGTTGGGTGGCACTGGATACATGCGAACGTGCATTGTCCTGTTGGAACAGCAAGTTCCCTTGCCGGTCTAGGAATAGTAGAACGATGGGTTCGATGACAGTTTGGGTATACCGTGCACTATTCAGTGTCCCCTCGACGATCACCAGAGGTGTACGGCCAGTGTAGGAGATCGCTCCCCACACCATGATGCCGGGTGTTGGCCCTGTGTGCCTCGGTCGTATGCAGTCCTGATTGTGGCGCTCACCTGCACGGCGCCAAACACGCATACGACCGTCATTGGCACCAAGGCAGAAGCGACTCTCATCGCTGAAGACGACACGTCTCCATTCGTCCCTCCATTCACGCCTGTCGCGACACCACTGGAGGCGGGCTGCACGATGTTGGGGCGTGAGCGGAAGACGGCCTAATGGTGTGCGGGACCGTAGCCCAGCTTCATGGAGACGGTTGCGAATGGTCCTCGCCGATACCCCAGGAGCAACAGTGTCCCTAATTTGCTGGGAAGTGGCGGTGCGGTCGCCTACGGCACTGCGTAGGATCCTACGGTCTTGGCGTGCATCCGTGCGTCGCTGCGGTCCGGTCCCAGGTCGACGGGCACGTGCACCTTCCGCCGACCACTGGCGACAACATCGATGTACTGTGGAGACCTCACGCCCCACGTGTTGAGCAATTCGGCGGTACGTCCACCCGGCCTCCCGCATGCCCACTATACGCCCTCGCTCAAAGTCCGTCAACTGCACATATGGTTCACGTCCACGATGTCGCGACATGCTACCAGTGTTAAAGACTGCGATGGAGCTCCGTATGCCACGGCAAACTGGCTGACACTGACGGCGGAGGTGCACAAATGCTGCGCAGCTAGCGCCATTCGACGGCCAACACCGCGGTTCCTGGTGTGTCCGCTGTGCCGTGCGTGTGATCATTGGTTATACAGCCCTCTCGCAGTGTCCGGAGCAAGTATGGTGCGTCTGACACACCTGTGTCAATGTGTTCTTTTTTCCATTTCCAGGAGTGTATGTTCACGGTTAAAACTGCAAAGAAACTAACCAAAGGCAAGAAAAAAGTGTTGCAAATCAAAATAGAAACCAAATGGACGAACCAAATGTCTGAAGAAGAAAGAAAAGAAAGATTGGAAAGAATGAAAAAATACCAGGCTGATAGAAAGTCACTGAACATTAAAAACCGATTCAATTTACTTCAAATTCTGATGAAACGAAAGAAGAAGAGGAAGAAGAAGAAGAAGAAGAAGAAAAAGAAGAAGAAGATTTCAGGTTGATACATTCCAGCTTCCGCCTTTGAAAATTATTGTAACTCTAACAGATGCATTTGAACTACAGATTTATTCATATATTAGAGAGAATATTGTACTGTTTACTAATAACGAAGTGGGAATGGTTAATAAGGAAAATAACTGTGAGGAACGCTGCAGCAATGGTGAAAGTGTACAAATAAGAGCTCTGATTGGTCTTCTGATAGCAGCTGATCAGTATATGAGTTCAAAACGCAATAAGCATGGAATAAAGTGTTGTGTGTGAACCTCAAGACTCCAGTGCAGTAGTAAGACAAAAAACTACAACAAGGATGAAGTGTTGTTACGTGTGCAGCCCAAAAGAGGGAAGACTGCAGAAAACTGTTTGGAATAACTGGAGAAGAATCGTTTTGTCCAGCATTCATGTTTACAGTGAAGTTCAGCAATTGTTCTGTATGGAAACAAGACACAAAAACAGAACTTGTACAAGACTAGTTGATCAATATAATGTAAATATTTGTAACACATACACAGAATCTTTTTTCTAGAGTCCACCATTGAGTGAATTTTGAAAAACAAATAGAAATTTCCATATTTATCCACTTTAAATATTTGTATCTCTGTTAATAAAAATTTCTCGAAATTGTATTTGTATTTACTGCGCTTTCTTACTGAAAAGATAATATTATGAAGGAAATGTACCTATGAGTCTTGCAGACTCGTCTCTGATGTCTACAGTGATAAAATAGCTAGGCCATTCTAGGGGGAAAAATTCATAAGTCAATTTTAAAATCTCGTAGCCTATAATTCATTTTCAGAAAGTTCTTGGATAATGTAGACAGACAACTATCATTCTTAAATGGCTTCCTGTGTTCTGCGTACCTGAAATTTGGAGTAATCTGTGCATTTGTGTTAGTGTTAACTGTCCACAGTTTCTTTCAGCCCTTGTCTGTTTAGTATGATATCAACACTGTAAGGATGTTTATTGTTGTAGGCAATGGTATACCATTTTTAATTGTTGTGGATGCTTCTCTTTCAGGTGTGTGATAAGCATTTGTGGTCTGTGTGGTTATCATCTATGTACCTATGTTTGTTTGTTGGTATTGACCAATCTCTTTTTTTCTGTTGGAAGTCTATTTCATCTGTGTTTTAATCTTGTGGATCAGTTTGTCTATTATGTTTGTTTCATATCCACTGCCAGCGGCTATTTCTTTCATTGGCTGTATTTTTAAAGTTGTCCTCACTGACTTCAGTTTTATTCAATCACTGTAGAACATACTGCAAATTAGTCTGTTGTGTGTTAGAGCATGCTTTGGTGTTTCACATATGGCTGTGAATTTCCTGTATGTGGAACGATGATGTTGATAGTGTCCCTGTGTATTGTGGAGTATAAGAATTTTAATGTTTAGGCATGTTCTGTTTGCTTATTAAATTATATCTTTAGTTGGATTGTGTTGATATCACTATAGAATTATTGTATTTCATGGAAAGACAAATGATGTAATTTACACTATGCTGTCAATATATCATTCAATACTGCATGCGGTTTCACTACAGTTTCAAATACTTTGTTCCTAATGTGATTTATGAAGATGCTGAATAGGGGCTAAATGATTGGTGATCCTATACGGAAATTTATACTCTTCTGAACAGAACTGGCTGTAAGATGAGAAATAATTTTGTCTGGTTATTAATTTTACGTTATTTGTTATTTGTACAGCTTCAAAGAGGTTTGAAAACGTGGAGAAACAGAAAGTAAGTACAAAGAAGCTACGCATACCCTCTCTCCTACGATCAGCGATAACAAACCAACGAATAATACTTTATGACAAGACTTTTTCTACCTTATTACATTAAACTAAGAAATATTACCTGAAAGATAATTACACAATTTTGACCCGCGAATGTCAGATATACAACTGCAGTAATACAATCCCACGTAAACAAAATGATGTCCTGAACACAGATAGTTTCATTTTAGGCCTAACATTAAATGTGAGAAATATAGTTTATATAAATCGTTATTAGTTCACGAGAATAATGTGTATCAAAATATCAGCTGCACTGCAGGTGACAGATAGTTACTTGCACATCAGTATGTGAGAGTAATACATGTTGATCTACTTTTAGTAATACTCAGATGAATATAAACACTATAGTACTGAAAATGTATATACTATCAAGGACAATTTTTACCCATTATTCTATAGAAAATAAAATGAACGCACTGACGATGGTAAGAGTCTAGTGAAACCTGTATGAGAGTAAAACAAGAAAATGGTATTTGCACAAGGCATAGCCCTATTTATGTAGCACATTTCAGAAAGTAAACACAGACAAAATGTAAGCTTCAACAACAAGATAATGTGTGTGCTTGGAGTTTTTGTGGTGGCATGCCTTAATAAAATCTTATTATTTAACAAGCTGCATCATTTGGAATAAAGCACCCAAGCTTTTGATAGCTGTCTCCACCATTGTCATCAAAGTGGAGAACCGACGATTAAAACGACAGTAACAGCTATTGAATGCTTAAGTGATATATTTGAAGTGGCACAGCTAGTAAACTCAGAAGATGGTATTCAACAAGTCATCTTTCTTCCTTGTTTTTTCGTGACTGGTACAGGTAAGGACTTTGTGTGGTCACATAAGGTGATGTGACGTATTTTTCCCGTTTTATGGGACGCCAGCAACGCTTGTATATGAAGTGGCCTTACGACAATCACTGGAAAGGGAAAGTTACGTTACAACAGAAACCGAGGAGTGTAGCGTACTGTGTAACGTAATTCAGTGTGTCCGTTTCCCTTCTGTCCTCACCACACAATCAGACAATTTTCGTCACTCGATCCGAAAAATTAAGACAGCCGTTTTTGCCTCATTGTGATCTATAAATAATGGAATTTAATTGTGTTCGAGGAAAAAAAGGAAGCACAATTACTGAAGAAAGGACAGTGAAGGGAATCCTGGACCGGTACCTGCCCAGCTGAATAGTGCGAAATATGGCGTTCAATTACGCCTGCTCGGCCATTCTTACAGGCGGCTGGGGTGCACGGCTTGGGCTGGGGGTCCGGGGGACTGCAGTATTTCACCGCCGGCGCGCCCTGAGGCATGGCCGCGCTATACATCACATATTTCAGTTTCGGGCGCTTCGCTTCGCGTCGCCTGAGCCACCCCGCTGCGGCGCCGGTATTTATGGCGGCTGCCGGCTTAACGCAGACAGCGCCGCCGGGGGCCGCAACCCGCAGCACGCAGTCCGCCTGCTAGTGCGACTCTGGATCTGGTGCAGCGGCGGAGGCGGCATGCCAGGCACATGTTGGACTCATTGAATTCCTTTCGCTATAGTCTCAGAGAAAAAAAAAACTGACCAAATACGGCGGTGCCATTGCCTGGCTACACAGACGAATTCGTAACAGATTGTGTGGTCAAGTGACATCAAAATCTTTTGGTCCAGAGGTTATTTGAAGATGTAGGATGTACTTATGTTCGATGCCATGTAAGAAGCAGTGACATCCAATAGTTCACCAGCGAAAAACTATTGTAGCACAAAAAATACTAAAATGTTGCTGCTTATATAAAATACTCTTACAAGTGGAGTACCAGCTCCTTCCTTCTACCATCCTGGTTTTTAAAAATTTTCCCAATAAATTTGACATGAGAACTTAAACGTCGGTTTTTTGAAACTTACAACTCACCTCAAACTCCCACAATTTCCCCTAATTGCAACTCACAACCACTAGTCCATCACTGTATGTAGGTCATACCAATCCATTACTAGTTGTCCTTTCTCACTCACTCATTCATTCCCACTCATTCACATCACCTCTTTCGGTCTCTCTGATGTTGTGTCCATGTTACAGTCACAATCCCTTTCCTTCAGTTCAGCTCCTATAGTCTCCTCTCATTGTCACTGTCTCCTTCTTGTTCTCTCTTACTGGTAATGTCTCATTCCTTCCTTCCTACTGATGCTGTCTCTTCTCACTGTTACAATTTCCCGCCGGTCGCAGTGGTCTCGCGGTTCTAGGCGCGCAGTCCGGAACCGTGCGACTGCTAAGGTCGCAGGTTCGAATCCTGCCTCGGGCATGGATGTGCGTGATGTCCTTAGGTTAGTTAGGTTTAAGTAGTTCTAAGTTCTAGGGGACTAATGACCACAGCAGTTGAGTCCCATAGTGCTCAGAGCCATTTGAACCATTTGAACCACAATTTCCCACTTCCTTGTTGTCACTGTCATACACTCTGTCTCTCATTATCACTGGCTCTCCCTCACTTCTACTTTAACATTCCATATATTCCTCACCCAATTGGACTATCTCCTTCACACTTTTCCGAGCACTGTTCTGACAGTGTCCACTATGTTCCACTGCCTCTTCGTCTCTCTCTCTCTCCTCTCTCTCTCTCTCTCTCTCTCTCTCTCTCTCTCTCTCTCTCTCTCTCTCTCATTGTCTTTGTAAACCTATCTCTTCCACATTACAGCCACTGTCTACTATTTTCCAGCATTTATTACTTCTCTGTGTCTTCGTTACTACCACTGTCTTCTTTCTCACATGTGAAAATTTTTGAACAAATATTTAAAAGTGCTGAGGTGCACTTCAAAGTCCTTTAAATGAACAGAAATATTTGGCATTTTTGCATCGTTAGGAGCATTTTTCAGCTAGTTCTCTCCTTTTCTTTACTGCATCAGCGCATGTAACTAATACGAAAAGAAATGTATTGGTCAGTTAAATTTCAAATAGTTTAATTACGTGAAACTGAAGTAAGGCGAAACTAATTTTATACTTCAGAACGGATTTTACCTGCAAAGTTTTTGTATGTGTTTCAGTAACTACAACATGGGGTTTGTAGATGGTTACTGTGACGCGTTGCATTATATTTCTCAGTGACACATCAGTTTGTAAACTTTTCGTCTCACACCGAATCATACGTGCTTAGTTTACGTGCACAAGCAGGTAAATTGGAGCCTCTGTATCTTGGAAACGGATGAAGATATGGAGAATATTTTCAGAGTCGTTCTAGATCAGCGTCTTAGGAATACATCGTCAAAATTAAGCCATTTGCTGTGAACAGCCGACTTGGAATCCGCGACTGGTTTTTTACAGCCAAAAAGAAAAACAAGTTTTTTCGCTGTTTCCAAATAGTGGGACACTACACCGTAAAAATCTGAGCAATTTGCTGCAGTTATTTATTATTTACATTTCGCCTCATACCGGATTTTACGTGTAGAAGCAGGTTACATTCTAACCTGTGTATCTTGAAAACGAATAAAGATATCAGGAAAATTTTCAGCGTTGTTCGAGATCATGATTTTAGGAACATACCGTAAAACTTTCAGCCATTTGCTGCTTATAGCCGTTCTGGAATCTTCTGCTGGGTTTTGGTCCGCTGTCGACTGTGAAAACAGAGTAAAAGAGAAACTTTCTTGAGGACTTTTCCGAGGAAACGTCCATGAAGTATTGGTGCTTCCTGAAGTTTCATCTTGCCCACCCTAGCCTAATAAAATGCAATGGGTTGGGTTGTTTGAGGGAAGAGGCGAAACAGCGAGGTCATTGGTCTCATCGGATTAGGAAAGGATGGGGAAGGAAGTCGGCCGTGCCCGTTCAAAGGAACTATCCCAGCATTTGCTTGGAGTGATTTAGGGAAATCACGGAAAACCTAAATCAGGATGGCCGGACGCGGGATTGAACCGTCGTCCTCCCGAATGCGAGTCCAGTGTGCTACCATGCAATGCTCCATTTGCCCAAGGAGGAGGAAATGTGTAATATTCATATTTTCATCATGTACAGTAGGATAGAGCTACTAAGACGATTATTCTGTTGGGAATACGAAAGAACCCTAGCCCAAGGGTTAACCAAAACACTTGATCCTACGTTTTCATCATCAACCGAGATATGACCACCGTAGAATCCCGCAATTATGTGCAGCGTTTTGGAACATACTAGGTACACATGCTGTTGCATGCATACCGACTACCGAGTGACTTGTTATTGTTGTAAATCATGTTTTGGAATAACTTTTTGCATTCACAGAAAATAAGTATACAATGTAAAAGGACGATAAGGAACTTCTGTGATGTATGTTCGTGAACTGAGTATTAGCCGATTTCAAACTGCTTTTTGGCTTTTGTCTTGGTTTCTTTGGCCGACGTTTGTTTAATGATTTTTCTGACGTTTCGCCAGCACGAGTGGCTGGCATTGTTAGAGCCTTACCCTTCATTGCTGATGGTGGGATAGATGGTGAAACTTTGTCAATGCCAGCTACACGTGCTGGCTAAACGACAGGAAAATCATCAAACAAAAGTCGGCCAAAGAACCCGAGACAGAAGCCAACAGGCAGTGTATCAACAAGAGGCTAAGAAAGCCTACATAGTTTTCCAGTGGCTGTTTTTGTAACATCTTGTAAGCTGCAGCGTCCAGTTCCGTCACACTGTTCGATATCAGAGGCTCATAATACTAACTCACTCAAATTCGATGGTATCGTTCACTCAGTAGATATTTCACAAGAATATTAAATAATGGAAAACAAATTTGGAATAACAACAATGTGAATTAGGATAGTTTGCTACTCACCATATAGAGGGTGCTTTGACTGACAGACAGACATTTATCTGTGGACTGTTAAATTCTAATAGGCTATCAGACGATGTCATTCGTCAGTCAGTTACTCGTCGGTCCAATAGCTTAAGACCACGTAACACTACTTTTAAATGCCCATGTCTGCCACTCAGTGCCTCATATATAGCGTGTAGCAGTCTATCCTAATTTATAAGGATCGATCAAAATGTTTCAGTCCAGAATCGATATTTTAATCAGGAGAAACCACAATGAGCATTGAGGCCATCATCCGATCGACCACCAGGTTGTAGATTCGCTGCCACACATCCTCGGCCGACAGTAATCGTTGACCTTTCAGGACTTTTTAAAGGGACGAAGGCGTGATAATCGCATAGAGAGAGAACTGTAGGGCAGGAGCGTCTCGCACTCGAGTTGGCGTAATGGATGAGGCTGACCTCACAGAAAGACGTGCTCCCATGATCGATTCGCAACCAACATGGAACCTAGAACACTATTCCACATTTCGAAAGAAATACTTCCCCGTAAGCCTTGGTTGTCCGGTAGATATCTACTGGTGTTTGATCTTCAGCAGCCAACGTTGTTCCAATTTGGACGTATCTGGTAACAGCTAATTACTCCAGTTTGGACTCCTTTGGTAATGACGTCGCCACAGTTCGCGTTTCAGCATTTATTTCAAACACGTCGTCAAAATACGATTTCAGTCACAGTCGACAACACTCCCCTCAGTGCACCGCCCACTCGCTCTCTCACTCTGCTGACAGGCACATGACCCGCCACCTCGCAAATATCCCCGCACCACTCGAAACCAAACTTGAAGGACACTGCAACCGACAAGCTGTGTGTGCTTGAACAGTCTTTGAGACAAAGAGCTTCTGACGAGAATCTCTGGTTCAACGACGCCCATCGATAACTAGATAGACACTACCCTCGACGAGAAGTCTGTATACATGGTGCAGTCCTCCCGCCCGTAAGATGAAAACCCAGGGTTGGTGACGTAACTGAACCTTTACACAAATGGTTTCCTATACACTTGTCACTGACAAGTTTCAGCTAGCTAATACCTTACCACCAAGTGTTTCCTGAATCAGGAATGTGACTGGAAACAGCACCTTGATACCCTCACATAGTCCCAAGAGACGTGGCATCATCTTGGACGACACCTTATCGGCGCATTTGTTGTTTGCTCAAAAATGTTTCAAATATACTAGACAAACAATATGCAGAATGATGGAATGTCTACCTTTGTTGTATCGGGCAGCCTGCCTCCAGTGTGCACACAGGATGTTCTTCCCAGCCGCCTCGCAATTTCTTTAATAGTCTTGGTACAATTATCGACCGGCAAGATATCATTATTTACCAAACATTACACAGCGAGAAAAAAAAAGGGAACACAAATCCGAAAATGGTAGGTGTTGCCGGATGTGATTCGTGATGTGCAGTATTCATTGCAAACGTAGCCATCCAATCCATTGGTCCCAACGAGCTACACTGTTCGAATGAAACGTGATGAGAGCAGACCTGAGGTTGCGATTGACATGTTCAGCGAAGGGCGCTAGTGGATAGTATAGTATGTTCGTCGCATGGCGTATGACACTTCCAAAACGAAACCTTTTAAATTCTGTGAATAAGAATGCTTGAGCACTCATCAACACCACAGGTGCACCAAAAACAGACAACGCTTTGGACGGTTGTATCGTGATCTTGGAGAGCCTTGCTTTACACAGAAACAACGATATAAAACGAGAAAACCACCAACAAATGCCTATTTTCTTGCATAGTGCGACGGAGGGCTCCAACATAGCCAATAAAAACCATTTTCATGCGTGTCTCCGCTATCTCAGAATTCAATTCACCATTTCTGCAATTAATATTGAGTTTATCTCTCAGATAATACTGACAGTAGCTTTCTAAGCGCTTACCATCCTGATTCAGGTTAGGCCACATCCAACTTTCCTTAATTTTCATTATTGTGTTCAATGTACTCAGGTGTCCTCCACGTGTCGATCATGGAAGTACTTGAAGATAGCTGGGACTAAGTGGTTGGGCAATCAGAATGTATGTTTGTCATCATTCTTAGTTCTGTAACACAAGATTCGTTTACTCAACGAGTCCCCTTGTACTATCTCACCTGCTTCAGCACGGTTCTTAATTAGTTTCAACTTCAGGTCGTTCTTTTGCTCACCGTCCAAATTATGAAATAAATAATGTACTTCGGCATTCTACGAGTGACGTGCTTCCAAGATCAAAAGCTGCCTCGTTGGCTTGCTCCTCAGGCTGAAATATGTGACTTAGGGAGTTGACAACTTGCTTATCAGTTCCTTTAATATGCCGAACCTCAAAACGGAATGTATATATCCGCACCGCCCATCTTGCTAGCCTTCCTGTCTTTCGAGGACGCGATCACATCCAGCATAAAGCTTGGTTAGCTGTGGCCAATACAAGCAGCATATGTTATAAATAAAGTTTAAACGTTTCGAGACCAAAAAAGACGGATAACCGTTCCGACTCGTATACAGAGTACTTCCTTTCAGCCTCAGATGGAGCCCGGCTGCATTCAAACGGCAGCAATCCAGGGGCTCGATGCATCCGGTTGTTATCAAAATTTGGAACGCTCAGCACTGGATCTTTAGCCAGTACTGTTTTTGAAGCCTGAAATGACGCCTGCTATGATGGCACCCACACAACAGGTTCGTCCTTAGACTTCAAATGTTTAAGTGAAGCAGCCAGTTGCGCAAAATTTTGAAAGAAATTCGCCATTCCAATGAACTCTGCCATCTCTTTTCCACTCTTGGGCACAGGAAACCTCTACACGACTACAATTCGTTGCTGATCGATATGGACTCCCACATCAGAAATTATATGGCGAAAAAATGAAATTTCCTGACGCACGAAATTAATCTTCGAAGTGTTGATAGTAAGTCTCGACTCAAGCAACTGCTCAAGAACCTAAGCAACATCACGCAAGTGATAGTCAAAATTTCCACTATAAACAACCACGTCATCAAGATAGTTTTGGCAATATTTGTATTTCGATCTCCCAACACACCGTCCAATAAACGACACAATACCTCCGCTGCCGTAGTAAGACGAAAAGGCTCCCGTTTGTATTCGAATAAGTTCCACTCCATGGTAAATTCAGCTTTCGATTCTTCAGCCAAAGGTATCTGATGATTCGCCTGAGTCAAATCAGAAAGGCATGTAAAACAATTATTCAGATCACATAGTGGAACCGATTCTAAAACAACCTTGGCTTGAGTGCCCTATTGTTCATTACTGTCCGATAGTCTTGTCTTTAAGATTTCTTTACAAAAAACATAGGCGAATCGTAAGGAGATGCAGACGGCCTAATTTCCCCTTCAGTAAGCATGTTATCTACCAGCTTGCTTAATTCTCACATCTTAGGAGGAGACTGACGTATAGAAACCTTACAAGTGAGCTGTATGGTATATTAAGGACGGTCCGTAATCCCTCCTCCCCCCCCCCCCCCCCCCCAATTAGTTCCGTAAGCACCTCAAGAAAACGTTCTAATACCCTTAATAAGGCCTGGCATTGATCCTGATCTGAATGAGATGTTTAAAACTTGGGATCGCTGTCCTGAAAGTTACATATTCCCGATCGACACTGATATTGACACCATAAGAACTTAACGCTTGAACGGAATTGAACCTGAATAGCAACATTAGTATAACCTAACAGACAATGGTTTTTCTTAAGGAAATCACTGCCAAGAAAGTCACGCGTAGCCAGCTCTTTTGCAATAGGAAACTAAATAGGCCAAGTCAATTCCTGAATCTTGACACAAAGAAAAATCCTTCCTACCACTTGGATAACGTCCCCATTTACACTATGACAAAGCAAATCAGACCTCTGAATCCGTGGCTCCTTGAACACACGCACGAAGTGTTTATAGAATTTTTTTGGCAATAAGAGGAAGCGTACTGCCAGAGTCTAACAACAGACAAACTAGCTCTGTCTGAATAGTGGCAGAAATAAAATGCAAAGTGGTGTGCGAACGTGGTATAGATTTACACGTTCTTCTGATTAATGGCTTAATTTTGTTACACTACTCCCCTCTCCTCTGGCATCTATTTCCACTAGTTCCATTCCGTCCCTCCTGCATTCGCCCTCGAAATGCCCTTCATGATTACGTTTAAAACACCTTTCTTACCAGACACTTTGTCTCAGTCACGCATATATGCCCTTCTTTATTACATCCGAAACATACCGGATTTCTTGCAAGACCGGTTTTTTGGTCAGGTTGCTTACTCACTGCCTCTTCTTCCCGGTTGTAATTAGCACTTTCTTCCGCTATATCATGTCTCTCATCACTAAACGAAAACTGTTATATATGAAATCAACTCATCCTACTCCACAAAGTTTGAGGTTTATGAAAAACTGTGGCCTTTACCGGTTCAAATGGTTCAAATGGCTCTGAGCACTATGGGACTTAACATCTGAGGATAACAGTCCCCTAGAACCTAACTAACCTAAGGACATCACACACATCCATGCCCGAGGCCGGATTCGAACCTGCGACGGTAGCAGTCACGCTGTTCCTGACTGAAGCACCTAGAACCGCTCGGCCACAACGACCAGCCCCCTGACCGGTCTTCTGCACGAATGCCTTGCGCTATATTCTTCACGGTATCAACTTCAGAAATCTCTAGAAACAAAGCAGATGTGGCTATACGAACATGTATTTACTGCGCAAGACTCTCTGAACCGCGCTGCTCGAGATAAACGACAAGCGAGAATTCGTAACGGCACCGTTCTGCGAGTAGGCTCCGTAAAATTCTCCTCCTAAATTCACTCGAGGACATTGATGCCTTTCGTGATTACTCTATTAAGTCTATCAAGCGGATACAGAACCTGCAGTACTTCGGTATCTGACTCAGTACCTCACTTAAGTTTTGCAATCGCACACTCAATAACAACAGCTGTGCTACTTGGTCATTAGAATCTACCGCAAGACTAGAAATTCCTTCCAGTAGGTCCGAAAAAGGACTGGGTAACTTACTGTATTTCCCTTAACTCCCTGAAACATAACCTACATTCCAGGAATTATCTGACGCTTCCCTTGCCTACTCTCATACGTGATTACTTTCCCTGCATTCCCTAACCTCCAAATCAGTAGACTGCTTTCCAATTCTAACTTGATTACCGTGTCGCGCAATACGTTAATACTATCAGTAATCAAGTTTACATCCTCAGTATGATTTACTAAATGGTTGACCTGGGTCTTTATTCTACACACCTGAGATCGGCTTGGAACAATACCTTTCAATAGCTGTAAATTAGCATGCACGTGGTCAAGAACACTATCGCAACAGTCAGTCTCCTGGCCCAAAGTGTCGAAGTGTCGCTTTTGATCACAAGACGACCCTCCCCCCCCCCCCCCCCCACCCCACCCCCAGCATTCGGTGTAAGCGTTACGCTAACTGATCTGCACCACCGTGACGTTTTTCCCCTCGGATTGCAAGTTCACATTCTAGTTGCATTTTGGTCAAGTGTGATATTCCCAGCACATTCTTGGCCTCCATACTCTACACTGATGACGCCTGCGCCAGATTTAGTAAGAGCAAATATCAGTCACAACTTAGTACTACCATAGCACGGCATCAAAACCGCACGAATCTCCTAGAACAAGCTCTGCTACCATTGAAATGGTAGGAGTGGGAGGAGAGTGGTAGGGTGCCAAGCCACTTTACAAACGTATCTTAGAAACAGATCTACCATTAGTCTCTTCAAAAGTTTAAACACCTGAGCACAGTAGTCAGTTCAGAAGGCATTAAAGAAACTGATGAGGAGAATCAGATAACGTTGTTAACTTCACAACTCTGATCGCTGACAGTAAAATAATATTGACAATAAACAATGTTTACAAAGAATTCCAAGAATACTTAAGTATGGAATTCTCTCGTTAAAATAAATAATTACAACCCATAATTTCACAAATGTCTGTCTCGGTAAATCAAGATACAATGCTTGCAGATCCATTGACAACCAGGTGACAAACAGCAGTACTTAACTTGAGAGGGGGAGGGGGTGTTTATAGGCCAGAATACTGGTCTTAGCTTTACAAATGGTAGGTGCTTCAGTGAACTTCCTGGGATTTCTCTTTAACCTAGTCCACGTCTTGACCCTTGAGGTTAGAAAAACTCTTAACATAAACCTGTTAGCACCAGACAGAGACCAGAAGTCAAAGCGCTTGATGAAGATGTTTAATAACGACAGCAAACATACGTAAACCCCCTATTCCCACCGACACACACTCACACACGCACACACACACACACACACACACACACACACACACACACACACACACACAGAGAGAGAGAGAGAGAGAGAGAGAGAGAAAGAGAGAGAGAGAGAACATGCAGTGAAAAGCAATTCCGAGCATTAGAATGATCTCTTGGCATTAAACGCCACAAACCATTTAATTTTAACTTTTTAATTTGTTTGTCTGTGAATTAGGCCAATAGATGATTGCTCTTTCTCATACCAATTTAACAAATCTACTATTACAATTACCTGCAGACACTTCAAGCAAGAAACAACTATTTGACCAATGGAAACAAGAGCACTGCGTGAAGCAACTACGGATCAACAGCAGTTTAAGCCAGTTACTCGTATTCCACACGCACTCACTAAGTCAACAACCTGTTCACGAATGCCTTCATCGGTTTACGAGAAGCAACAGGGTCAGCGCTTAATCGTACTAGAACTATAAGCAATTTAGCTGCTATCCACCTAGTTAATCTTTATCTAAGGGCTGAGTAAAAGGAACTCCCTTGAAAGCACAAAATATTTAAAATATGGTGAAACAACAACAGCACATCGCAGTTCTTTAAATATGCACAGCGTACTAAATTACAGCCAACTGAAGTTAACGGGAGAAAGAAACTTAAACCGTAAAACGTGTGTAAATTACTAATACCAAATCACTAAGACCAACCAACTGCTTCGTAGCTAAGTAGGGCAATCTGGAGACAGAATAGTACATAATAGAGTAACAGTGCTCATACTTCTGCTGTAGCCAGACTGTGGGACACACTAATGCTTTAAACAGACTTCTAGCCAACCAAACGGTCAGCGCTGTTTGGGAACACCAGTGCAAACTGGCCGCTGAGACTCGAGCACAGTACTCTGTCGGACTCGTACTCAGCGGCCACTCCGGCTCCCCACAGTCACAGGGGAAAGAAAACACGCCCCTCACTGCTCCAACCGCTCACTCGCTCTCTCACTCCGCCAGAGGCTGCGTGACCCGCCACCTCGTGGAAATCCTCACGTCACCGTGGAACCAGTCCTGAACGACTCGAGAGCAACCGACACCCCGCCCACGCTTAAATAGTCTTCCACTCAGACCCTCAGGCTAGCGTCTCTGATCGGAAGACTAAACCACGGATGACCATCGACAATCAGAGGCAGTACTCTGGCCGCGAAGCCAGTGTAAAAGTCTCAGTCACACTATACCCTTACTAGAAGTCGATGTTAGGAGTCGGGTTACGTTGCATATACTCTGCTACAACGCGCTTAATGGCAAACTTCTGGATCGTGCCTTATACATTGTTATCCGTAATATTATTAGTTCGATAAGATTCTTCGATAGGCCTAACTGTTCAGAAAGCCTTGCAGGAGTGCCTTACAATTGCACAACGCCATATTATTTATCATATATACCATAGTAAGCATTGAAAATATTTAAAAATGTCGTCATAAACCTTTATTATTATCTCCAATAAGCATTCTGTGAAAATTAAACTTAACCGTTGTCATTCAAGTTCTCTGCATATTCTCGTTTCTACGTAACACGTGGTGCCCATCGACAGACGACTTGGTGGACACTTTAGTTGCAGAATTTTTCATTTTGATCGTTCAGGAAACATTCCTCTTCGAAAACCACCTCGATCCTTTTCTGGGATGTTGTTCGAATGATGCACACGTTTCCTCATCTGAGAGAAGAAGAAGTCACTGGTTGCCATGTCATAAAGTGTGAGTGTGTTCTACGATGAATGAGATGGGCGTTATTTCTTATGGTTCCACATTCCAGTCTGTAAAAACGGAACGCTAATAACGTAACCTTGTTGTCTGCCTGTTAAGATCGTTTAATCTCTTAATGGGTAAACGTATCAGGTTGACGTTTGTGTCAAGAAGACAGTGAGGCAAAACCGACTGGTTCGGTCAGACCAGCCTCTTAAAGATTTCCAGTTAGGTGCTGCTGTTGGATGGCAGTAGTAGGGAGATGGCGGTACTGGTGCAATTTTGACATCAAACTATTATGAAAATTAATTAAATTGAAAAATTAACTACCCCACACTGTCCAACCAATCCCCATCATTCATGATGTCATATATTTATGCGACTTTCTATAATGATACATCTGTTAATTATCTTCATTTCATAGATACTCCCCACAAGTATGATGTTAGGAATTTTCTGCCCAAATACCTAATGTGGGTCCCTCTTCCAAATAGTGTTCTTACAGATAGAAACATAAAAACCTTGTGTCATTGTGGAAAAAGTTGTGCTTTTTGAAAAGTTTATGGTCATAATGTCCCCTTTTCGGTTGTGGTATCCACAGTATTGTCATATGAGTGGAAACATGTTTACTTTTTACTTTTCGTATTTTTATTTTTTATTTTTCCTTCTTACAGTCATCATCCTACAGTGTTCTTTTGGTTCCTCCTTGTAGAATGTTGTTTAATAGTTGCTGAGTACAGCAGTGGTGTTTCCATTGGTGTAATCCCTTTTTAAAGTATCATTCCTTTACATATACCTACTATAAATTGCACCTTTCTTGTAGTGTAGCACCTTTACTTTGCCTGATATATGATCCTGTTACCTACTTTACATATGATTAGTCGTTCCATTTTCCTCTTTTACTTTTTGACAAAACCAATAGGGTCTACCATGTACAACCAATCATTTTTATAGACAATGGATACACTGGACTGATGGTTGCATTACTATGACACTTCTGTTTTGTAAATACTTCTGTTGGGTTAGTGAGGATTTCACAATATGCTTAAATAACTAATTTCTGATAGTACATATTGCATTGTATAACATAGTTTTTCATTAAGACTGAGTTCTTTTAATTGTGTAAATTAATAGGTGACACTTGTATCTCTTAGACAATTCACTCTGTATTTTAATATATAGTTATTGCTCTGATATAACCTTCACAGTATATATTTTAATTATGTCAATTAATATGCAACACTTGCATCTTTTAGACAATAAGCTCTGTATTTTAGTATGTACTTATAGCTCTGTTATAACCTTCACTGTGGTTGTTACTGCTTTATTTGATCATGTATTTTCCCCAGCCAGTATGTGGTTCCAACCGCTCCCTCTCTCCCATCTACGCTATTGGGGGGAATTTCGAATTTTGGGTGGAATTTCGAATTTTGGCTGGAATTTCCTTGTTCCAGGGCTGTGATGACGTCTCCCTCCAACCCCAGCCTGAGAATTGGCTGGAAAATGAAACACTTAGTGCCCCTTACAGGACAGGAACTCCAGTCCTTCTGGATAGAAAACCCAAGGGTACCCCTCAAAACAATTATACCACCAGAGGAGCTTGAAATTGTTAATAGCCAATATGAACACAACACCCAATAGTATTGGAACAACAGGGGAACGAGCACAAAGAACCGTTATCCAATGATGTCACAGAGTCACCCCCTGTGATGTCATCCAAGATGGCGGCTGTGACGTCACAGACACACCCACTCTGATGTCATCCAAGATGGCGGATTTTGGCGGGAAGAAGGTCAATTGGGCTACCTCCACTAACCTAACCACTCACCAAAAAAATGGCACCAAGTTCACATTGCAACAGGGTAATGTGTCAGATCTAAGAAATGGCACACAAAAAGGACTTGTCTTTATTATTTAACCAATTTCAAGCTGATAACAAAAGGTGTTCACTATACTTTCAACTACCTAGTTTCAACTACTTTTCAAGGTCTAGACCGCCACCTCTTTCTAGGAACTGGTACCGAGTTTGAATTCTGGCAATAAAGGAAGATCACTTCCGCTTTCGCTGCCAACCTAAGAAAATTGTTTCAAACGAAGCTCACCACCACTAACCTAACCAGGGCGCAACATTTTTCCTAGGGGTTTCTGGTAAAAGGACTCAGCCTGCACTAGGCTGATGGAGAGAGGAAGGAGTGTACTTTGTTTATTTGGGGGACAATTTATTTAGGTATGGAGTATATATATCACAGAACACACGCTCTGACATGCCCCACAGCATTCAGACCTACAAACTACTCATACATAACTGATGTATAAGGCTATACACACATGGTTGCTAATTGTAAACTGTCAGAATTAACGCATTGCAGAGCCTACAGACATGCAAATCACTCATAAATAATGCAATGCACTTACGTCTAGATAGCCAAACAACTCATAAATTGTCACAGTAATAATCCATCTAAAAGATTCTGCTTACTAATTGTCAACTGTCATACACCAGCCTTTATTTAAAGAATTACAGGCAACGCCACCACCCAGTGTATTCACAATGGAGTCCAGAGCCCAACTGACTTAGTTCATATCGATGCCACTAGAGGACACTGTAGTGACGTCTGGTGATGACGCAAGTACCATAATCTAAGATGGCGCTACCTAGTGGGTTCACCATGAGCTCCGGTTCCCAACTGTCTTAGTACATTTCGTCGCCGCCAGAGGACGCCTCTGTGACACCAGCTGATGACGCAAATACAGTTATCCATGATCAAGGCAAACAGGGTGTTCTCCAGGAACTCAAGTACTCGGTACTACCAACAGAGGATTCCGTCGTCCTTTACGTGACGTAAACCAAGATGGTGACGGAAAATGGTGGGAAAACGACTCATCCTGCTCTGGACTGCTGGGACGAGTAAGGATGCAGTGCACACTATTTATTTTCAAACAACTTATTTAATAATAGAGTATATCTATCACACTGATACAAAACATCCCCCTTGATGTGCCTGTGGTTATGTTGTACAGCCCACAGACACGCAACCAACTCGTAATTTCAGTTCACAATACAAAACTGCTCCTAAATAATTCTTCAAACTGATGTGTAGACATTCTCAGTGCCCGTATACTGTCTAAATAATGCAATCAATGAGCGCAAGCACAGGTCACCGCCCCTATCCAGTAGAGTTCACAGGAGGTAGCGGTAAGTGTCACATCCGTCAGATATCAGATTGCGCCCAGCCCCTGCTCGGCTTCCGCAAGCATCAGGTGGCAGCACCCCCATTCATACGTAACACACGAGGAATTCCTGTCCACTGGACACTGATGATGACATGAACACACGTACAGTCAATGCTGCCGTTAACTCTCCAGTTCGTAGGAAGAGGTGGCGGTCTGGAACTTGAAAAGTAGTTGAAAGTAAATTATTGATAGTATAGTGAACACCTTTTCTTACCTGCCGGAAATTGGTTAGATTATAAAGGCCTTTTTCTGCTTCTTTTTATTAGGTGTGATGCATTATCCTGTTGGAATTTGAACTTGGCGCCATTTTTCTGGGGAGGGTTTAGGTTAGTGGAGGTATCCCAATTGATCTTCTTCCCGCCAAAATTCAAACTCTCCGCCAAAATCCGCCATCTTGGATAACATCACAGGGTGTGTGTGATGTCACAGCTTGGATGCCATAACGGGGGGGTGCGTTCGTGACGTCAGGGCCGCCATCGTGAATGACGTCACAGGGGGTATGTATGTGAAGTCACGGCCGCCATCTTGAATGATGCGCAGGGGGGGGGGCGTCTGTGATGTCATCGTCGCCATCTTGAATAATGGTGCTTTGTGCGTGTACCCCTGTTGTTCCAATACTTCCAATCACATCAGGGATATAAAGTGGACGCAGGAATTCTGCAAATTCAGTTACATTCAGTCAGTCAGCATAAAGTGCCAGCCAAGATCATACAGTGCTGCCCTGCTGCAGTAGCAGCAGAATAGGAAGAAAAAAATGGGAGAATAAGTTCCCCTTGGTTAATGTTTGTGTTTACTATTGTGGGAAATGAAGAATTCTTTGTGCTGCTATTAGCCTTTATAACGGATTTTCTTCTTTGCTCATCACTGGATGCAACGTCTCCGGACTGTTGGGGGTCTGCAGCAGCGATGTGTCCCAGCCTGTCAGGACCCCTCCTGTCACACACCTGGTCAGCTCGGTGGAGCAGAGCAATGAGCTGTTAATGTCGGCTGAAAACACCCAGGCAGTACCTGACTGACAGAAGGGCACCAGGATTCTTAATCAGTGCGATAAAGGTCGGTACTGGTTCCCATCATATGTACCTTTGCAGAATATTTTAGTGATACTGCATGGACAAAGTGAAGATGTAGTGGATCAGAAAATACCAATTAAGCACTGAACACGATTACTGTTCACTTCTGCATATAATTTAACGGTTAGTGGTTCAAAGCATTAGCATATTGGTACAGAAGCATTTGTAGATGGAGGCTGACATGTTGTAACTGATATGGAGAACGTAGTGAAACGTGTTAAAGTGCAGTTTGAAGAGGTGCAATGTGATAAAGTCAGTCTTTCCAAAATGTACAACAAGCAGCAGTTAACCGCCGAGTGTCATCCAAACCGTCCTGTTCTGGATATTCACTGTCCTGCTCTAACTGTATCTGTTAAAACAGTGTATGATGACTCTGCACTCTGTGTGAAATCAGGTGACACATCCATTTATCTACAGCACTCCACCATTACAAACTTGTTCAGTCTGCATATAAATCTATCCATTGTGTTGGATAGGCTGAACAGATGGCTTCCTTGTACTGTAGCTGTGTATAGAGACATTGCAAAGTGTCTCTATATATAAAGTCTGCATGTGGACGACTTCGAACAGTGGGTCAATAAGATGCCAACGGAAGCTAACGTAGAGCCAATAGGCTTGAGAGAAATACGTACTAAATTCTGTGCTTTATTTTCTGTATTCTGTACTGGTTTTAAGATAAAGAAAGAACCTGTTAGTGTAGCGCATCCCATGCATGATTACTGAATAATGATGTACATAACCATGTATTTGTTTTTATTTCGTAACTGTTCTTATACTGCAATTGCTAAAGTTGTAAATATTCTTGGGCATTACCCGTGAAAGTGACAATAGAGAATGACGTCACGCATGTGACTGCTGCAGACGGGGACGAGTCAAAGCCCAGACAAACTTTAAACAGATCACAGCGTCGAGATTTACAACAGACGTTTCAAACCGATGATGGAGAAGTATGGAATACATCATTACTCGAAATTTACCCACCTGAAGGCGAGTATCGTGGGACGTCTGTACGGACAGTGAAAGCCCAAATGTGGATGCAATTCACTCTTTGTGGCTCACAAAATGACAGATATCTTTCC
Organism: Schistocerca gregaria; assembly: GCF_023897955.1. Classification (NCBI taxonomy): domain Eukaryota; kingdom Metazoa; phylum Arthropoda; class Insecta; order Orthoptera; family Acrididae; genus Schistocerca; species Schistocerca gregaria. The sequence goes on from NC_064926.1 coordinate 115,803,583, forward strand.
GACAATAATTGCACAGGAAAATCGAACCATACATCGCCCAGTAAAAATTAGACCAATTGATGTGATAATAGACCTGTAGATACAATATTCAATCATACTAAAATGTTGGATCCAACCAAACAGTAGTTTAATGTAGGTGATTTAGTACGTATTTTAAAACAAAATACAGCATTTGGGAAGTCAAATGGTTGAAATGGCTGTGAGCCCTATGGGACTTTACTTCTGAGGTCATCAGTCCCCTAGAACTTAGAACTACTTAAACCTAATTAACCAAAGGACATCACACACATCCATGTCCGAGGCAGGAATCGAAACTGCGACCGTAGCGGTCGCGCGGTTCCAGACTGTAGCGTCTAGAACCGCTCGGCCACCCTGACCGGCACTACTACAGATTTGGTTGTGTGTGTCAGGAAGAAATTCGTTATTTCGAGATTCTGACGTGTAATTCTGCAGAATACATTACCGAAGACTACGTGAAAATCAGGAGAATGCGGAATTGTGCGTCTGGATGTAGCAGGAGGACCTGGAACTCTCTGGGTAGCCTGTTTAATAAAGAAATACAAATAACGTCTACTATATCGACTCATTCGGCAACCTGTGACCCCTACAAAAATTACGATAATTCACAGCCAAAAGACGTGTCTTCTACATTTTTCGACGCTACCAAGACTTTAACAGATACCTGTGTAGTCATCTATCCATTATTTTCTCATGACACTTACGAATGATATGTAAGAACTTGTATTAAGCATTCACTCACCACTTAATACGTAAATGCAATGTCATACACACTTTCTTTAAAAGAACGATCATCTGTATTACGTGCGAATTTCTTCGCAGCAATTGATTTAAGCATTGAAGATTGGAGTATCGCTCTGATTGGACTGGAGACATAAAAAACTATCACAATTATCACAGAGACTAACAATAAACTATATCTGGAAATTACTGTTAGAAACGAAACTGTGGAAATTGAACTTGGTGTATACAGTTTCTAAAAGGGATTGAGCTCCGTGCAAACATCAGTACACTTAAATCTGAAATAAGGATTGTGAATGAATCGATTGACCATAAACATAAAGATTTAGTAAGCTCAGTACACGACTTCACAAAGGGCCAGGTTTTGAAGACGAATCCCAGTAAATTTTACTAAACTGATCAGATACAACAATTACAACAAGTGTTGAGTGTATTCTTACCGTCAGTTGTAACAGGATATAACTCCTATATACCTTTCAGTGACAGTTCAGGCATTGGAATATCTGGAGCCGCGTATTGTGGACCAGAAAAATCAACTTCTTGACTTCGTGGCGAGGAAATAATTGTACGACTGCATCTGATACATGATGGACGTAAAACCATCACTGACAGCACAGCACTTCACAGCAGAACTGAAACGTAATAACAAGTGTGACCTACGAGTTTGTTAAATCAGTAGTCTTGAAACCTCTCAATGACTTCGTCGTTCAATAATTGTCACCTAGTGTAATATGATGAGGGAATCATACGCCAGGAATACTTCTCACGTAAATCTTATGCTTCAACGACGTTTAACAAGAACGATAAAATTAGGACTATCACCAGCAAGAAGACGTTTTAACTCTTCCGTGTAAGAGTTTCATGTATCTGGATGTATCATTTGAGAAAAAGGGTGGCAGTCAAATCTTCCACGTAATGCTTTGGCATACCTGTTCCAGGACTTATGGGGACAGAGAGTGATCGCAGATATAACGCCGGGATTCGTCACAGCACCACCCTCGGATCCGAGTAGTGCATAAAATGCTGGGTGGTTACTAGACGAGCCTGTGGGCAGAACAACAGAAGACTACCAGCCATTTATTGCATGCGTACTTCTAATAATGCTTATAGGGTACTTTGAGGACATTCAGCGAATCAATATGAATCCTAAACAGGAACTTATTCTCCTACGGAATACAACGGATAGCAACTCATACATTCAAGGAGGTCAAGAGGAGAAGCAGACCATCATCAATAAAATTATATGGAAAATGCCACGCATCACTGTGGCTGAGGAGGAGCGTTTGAAGTTTTTAAAATTTCTAGTTACTGGTACAAACCTGCCTCCAAAACCAAAGTAAGTTCGTTTGAGACGTAACCAAATCTGTAGGCACTGTTAGCCACGTTTTTTATGAAAAATTTCGCAGCAGTAGAACCAGCAGTTTTAGAGAAAGAGTACATTTTAGTCGGAAAACAACAATTTTTAGCTCTGTTTACAGATCGGAAAAATATTGACTCTCCAGAAGTATTAGAGCCAGAGCAGTGAAAGCATAACTATAAACTCGGAATCCATCAAGTGAAACATTGGCCGAAATGTTGTTGGAGGATACATGTGAATTAAACAAAATTTCTAATTATTCCTAAACATTCTGTAAGCACTGTACTGATACGTCTGACGAACTGAAAGAGGACGTATTTTGTTGCAGTCCAATATTTGACTATTTCAGATGGAAGAAAACACCGACAGCTTTTTTTCAAATATTGTGACCGATTCCAACGACAATACACAAGTTGTATCCGTGTCACTTAACTTGAAAGAGCCTTATATGAGATAGAGATACAAGATCCATTAAATGTTTCAGATGAACATTCAACTTCCTTGAATGTAAACAAAGGACCTCATCACGTGGCATAAATTTACGGAATAGGGAGAAGATGATTGTTGAGAGCAAAATGTATCCCCAGCGCAAAAGAAAAAAGACTGACTGAAAGGGCGAAAGCATCCGCGGAACTGAAAATAAAATAACTGGAGTCGGGTACGAATGAATATAAAAATTTATTGCTACTAAGCATAGCAATTCGTACAAGAACACCCCATCCTACTAATTAAATTGGGTAAAAAAAGGATATGGAATTCGGGAATTAAATGATGGATGTAAAACTAAAAATGAGAAGTTTAAGAGTATGTCAGAACAGACATAATGATCTTAGAGGTATGATATATCGTTAAAGTATAACTTTCTTAAAAGCAAAATATCACCTTAATTAATACAATTTATATTTAGTTGTCTGGCAACGACCTTGCCGCAGTGGATACACCGGTGCCCGTGAGATTACCGAAGTTAAGCGCTATCGGGCGTGGTCGGAACATGGATGGGTGACCATAGAGCCGCCCTGTGCTGTTGCCATTTTTCGGGGTGCACTTAGCCTCGTGATGGCAATTGAGGAGCTACTCGACCGAACAGTAGCGGCTCCTGTCAAAGAAAACCATCATAACGACCGGGAGAGCGGTGTACTGACCACACGCGCCTCCTATCCGCATCCTCAACTGAGGATGTTACGGCGGTCGGATGGTCCCGATGCGCCACTTGTGGCCTGAAGACGGAGTGCTTATATTTAGTTCTCTCTGTCTCTTCGCTGCTGCAATCCTGTCGACTGTGGGAGTATAAATGACTTTTATCACACTGATTCAGTACTATGCAGAAGTTTTACCTAAATAATGTACATAAGTACTATTAAGTTTCACTGTTTCACCTTAAAGGAAAAATAAGACAGCACGTAACGGGAAGCATTACAATTACCATCTAAAAATATTTGCTCTTTATAATAAATGAGGAATGACTTAACGTTCCTTGATGTGTTAAAACGTTACGCGATATTAAACCATTACAACTGTGACAAAGAGAAAAATTATTGTAATAATTTGAGCCAAAAATGTATTACGGATGTAAGTTAGCGTCACTACGAGTTTTGCACCTGCACTGATTAGTTCTCTGTAACGTGCCAAATAAGCGCAAACTAACCTACAATTAAGTCTGAATTTGTTATCGTCATTTAAAGGGTGCCTGTTAATCAAAATGTTATAAAACCTTCACTAGCATGTGCAGCAAAAATAGTATTAATCTTCTTCTACAACCTGCTGAGGAGCTTCGGTAATATTACCGTGTCGTGTTTTTCTTGTAATAAAAATATCTAAATAGTTCAAAGTCATATCCAATTCGGTGTCGCTCCTCTCCGTCCCACAACCGCCTGCGCCGCGGCTACGTCTAGCAAACAGCGGCGATTGCGGACGAAATTCGGTCACTTCGCGGTGTATCTGAGCGAGCAGGCGGCCCATTTCGCCGCGGTGGTCTGTCGCTATCGCACCTAAGACAAGGCCACTTAAGAGATAATTAATTCTCAAAACAAATTATAAAGCTGGAAACTACTAGAAGCAAGATTTAGTAAGAATGTTATTTGGTTTTATAAAAAATCTAACACTAAAGAGGTAAGGCAAATGATTGCGATTGCAGGCGGTGACTCCCTTGTGGGTCACTGCCACGCACCACATCAGGAGCTCGACAGAGTTTGCTAAGGTACTCGAAGAGCTGTGCACTGATGAGAAGGACCGACTAGTCAGCTTTGATTTTACGTCCCTTTTCATCCGCGTGCCGCTTCTTGAAGGACACTTCGATGAATATACAATCTGTCTCTTACACCATGTGCTAACTACCACCTATTTCAAATGTGGGGGAAAATTCTATGAACAAATAGATGGGATTGCCTCGGACTCTCCCTTAGCTCCGGATATTGCCAAACTTTACATAGAGCACTTTGAAGGTCTGACATTGGATGCCGCCCGCATAAAACCAAAGGCCTTCTATAGATAAATAGACTATTATTTTGTGGTATGGTCACATGGCAAGGAAATCCTGCAGGAGGTTCTACGTAATGTCAGTGGCATAACTGAAAATAACAACTTCACCATGGAAGCAGAAGAGAACGGTTGCCTATCCTTCCTGGACATTTTAGTCAATAGAAATTCGGAGGATACGTTGGGACACTCGGTCTACAGGAAAAAGACACACACGGACGTTCATCTTAATGCTGTGAGTTGCCACCATCCAGCACAATGCAACTCGGTACTAAACACTTTGGTATATAGAGCCATGTCCATCTGCGACAGGGGTAGTTTGCCACAGGAGTTGCAGCATATGCGGGATAATTTCCGAAAAAACGGCTACGGTGAGACGCGGATAAGACGCGCGTTAATGCCATACCAAGGGGCAGGAGGATAAGGAAGAAGAAGATGAAGCAAGTCGTGTGGCGTTCCTGCTCTACGCTGGCCCGCCAACAGCCTAAACCGCAATAATACAGAAAAGTCACGGTATAAAAGCCATCTTCCACAGCCGGCTGGAGTGGCCGAGCGGTTCTAGGCGCTACAGCCTGGAACCGAGCAACCGCAACGGTCGCAGGTTTGAATCCTGCCTCGGGCATGGATGTGTGTGATGTCCTTAGGTTAGTTAGGGTTAAGTAGTTCTAAGTTCTAGGGGACTGATGACCTCAGAAGTTAAGCCGCATAGTGCTCAGAGCCATTTGAACCATCTTCAACGCAACGCGAAAAGTAAAGGACATACTTGGCTATACCGAAGAAAGACTCTTTAGCATTATAGATGCCGGGAATCTACAGTATTGAGTGTGAATTTGCAAGGCAGTACATGGGACAAACACAACGGTGTTCATCACATCGCTGTACGGAGCACATCAGAAATGTAATCCCCAACCATCGGCCACGCCTCTCGGCACCTGTCTCCGGAGGCGCGTGATTGGCCCGCCTGCAGAAGAGGACTATACAGATATCCTCGCTTGAGAATGAAAGATACGAAACTCGTCGAAACTTTGCGACAAGACGACGCCACCACTCGGCTGATCACCCGAGAAGACAAATAATTATTTTCAGTTTTACAAATGGACTTTAAATTAATGCCGGCCGGACTGGCCGAGCGGTTCTAGGCGCTACAGTTTGGAACTGTGGGCCTGCTACGATCGCAGGTTCGAATCCTGCCTCGGACATGGATGTGTGTGATGTCCTTAGGTTAGTTAGGTTTAAGGAGTTCTGAGTTCCAGGGGACTGATGACCTCAGCAGTCCCATAGTGCTCAGAGCCATTTTTTTTTATTAATTGTTGATCAACTTCGTTGAAAGGAATGGCGACATACTGGTGTCAAATCAAAATATTTATTGCGTAAGGTTTGTATAAGAGATTCTATTTACGTCAATTTTATTGTAAATGAATGTTTCGTAAACTCGTTTGAGTTCACGACAAACCCACGATGGAACGAGATATGAGAGAAACGCAGACGGGAGATGAAACACGAGAATGGATGGACGCCACCTGCATGCGGAGCACCGAAACCTGAGCCTTCTGGCGAACAACTGAGCTCACTGCGTGACATTTTGAAGTATTCCCTGCAACGTTCAGGTGTTGGTTACTTACGTCTTCACAAGAAATGGTTTGGCCCGCTGTGCAAACCTGCACCTCAAGGGGCTGCGAGGTTCGCCGTCTGCACCCCGAATTGTCGTGCAGTCTCGCCGCTGCCCAGAAGAAGGGCAGCAGAAGCACTACTTACGTATACATTGTTTCTGACGTCAACGGGGAATTTCATGCTGCCTCTCTGTAGTGGTAGGGAGCTGCGTTGTTTTGGGAGTGGTAAGGTGCTGGACCAAAACAACAGTAAATACTGAATTTAATCAACCACAATTTATTTGACGAAACAGTTGCGCAATTTGAGGACCGAAGACACTTGACTCGACAGAAACAAGGATACAAATTTTAAAAAAATCATTGTTCCAATGAACCGCCAGCGGCTCCATTCGTAAAAGAAATAGCAGAATACAGTAACACAGTAGGTTTGGCAAATTAAATTGATTATTCAAAACAATGCCCATAATAAAAAGCAATTTCTCTTCCGGATTACTAAAGAGATTTTACAACGTTTCGTCACAATTATCTTTAATTTTCTTGCTAGGACAGGCCAAGCGTTTACAAGAGGTACGCACACTAAGTCATCTTATGTAGGTCTTGAGGTGTTTTAATTGTCCTCACACATGAACATTCCCCAATGTGACTGATCAGAAGTGAAAGGCATAAAGCCTCGGAAAGTCTCACTGAAGCAAGCTGCATACTTCAAAATCAGTCTTCTGCCAAAGACCAGTTAGGGTTCAAATGGTTCAAATGGCTCTGAGCACTATGGGACTTAACATTTGAGGTCATCAGGCCACAAGTTAGGGAGTTAGTCTGCCATTTAGCGTGGTCGACTGATCGTAACAGATATAAACACATCGTCAGTAAACCTTAAAGGAGTACAAGGGAAGAATATTATTGGTCAGGCAGCAAGACACAAATAACTTTTCTAACAAACAATGCTCTGACCGTTACCCTTACAGCACAACTTGGGATTATGTTTACACATTATTCACAGCCATCTAGCAAGTTAAGAGGCATCAAACTAAATGATCTCGCTTAAATTATCTCCGAAAATCACAATACAGATGCATCATTTTGCCAAAGGGAATTGTAGACGAATCTATCACATGTGGCCATCCATATAAGTATACTCAAGAGCAAGAGAGAGAGAGAGAGAGAGAGAGAGAGAGAGAGAGAGAGAGAGAGAGAGACAGAGAGAGAAACACGCACCACGAAGGAATTATACGAATGGGGCGCTGATCGGTAGATGCGATGTACCACGTACAGACAAACAAATGATTACAATTTCAGAAAACTTGGGTAATTTATTCAAGGGAAACGGCTTCAGAAATTGAGGAAGTCAATAACTCTTTGGCCAACTTCTGACGCTTATTTAAGCAGTTATTCGGACTGAAATTGATTGATAGATTTGTTGGGTGTCCTTCTGAGGGATATAGTGCCACAGTACGTCCAATTTGCGTCTTAGATCTTCAAAATCCCGAGGTAAGTGGAGGGACCTACTAATGATGCTCTCAGCCTTCTCAATTCGCATGACGTGTTGAGTGCTATTAACAAGGCATTTCAAATCGATTCCATATTTCCGGATCTCCAGAAGGCTTTTGACACTGTACCACACAAGCGGCTCGTGGTGAAATTCCGTGCTTGTGGAATATCATCTCAGTGATGTGAGTGGATTCATAATTTCCTGTCAGAGAGGTCACAGTTCACATTAATTGACGGATAGTCATCGAGTAGATCAGAAGTGATTTCTGGAGTTCCCCAAGGTAGTGTTATAGGCCCCTTGCTCTTCCTTATCTACATAAACGATTTGGGAGACAAACTGAACTGCCGTCTTAGATTGTTTGTAGATGAAGCTGTCCTTTATCGACTTACAAAGTCATCAGAAGAACGAAACAAACTTAAAAACGATTTATAGAAGATATCTGAATGGTGCGAAAATTGGCAGTTGACCCCAAATAACGATAAGTGTGAGGTCATCCACACGAGTGTTAAAAGGAATCCGTTAAACTTCGATTACACGATAAATCAGTCAAATATAAAGTCCGTAAATTCAACGATATTCCTAGGAATTACAATTACGAACAACTTAAATTGAAAGGAACACACAGAAAATGTTTTGGGGAAGGCTAACCAAAGACAGCGTTTAATGGCAGGACACTTAGAAAATGTAACAGATTTACTAAGGAGACTGCTTACAATACGCTTGTCCGTCCTCTTTTTAGAATACTGCTGCACGGTGTGGAATTCTTACCAGATAGGACTGGCCAAGTAGATCGACAAAGTTCAAAGAAGCACTGCAAGTTTCGTATTATCGCAAAATATCGGAGAGAGTGTCACAGAAATGATACAGGATTTCGGCTGGAAATCATTACAAGAAAGACGTTTTTCGTTGCGACGAAATCTTCTCACGTAATTCCAATCACCAACTTTCTCCTCCGAATGCGAAAATATTTAGTTGTCACCGAGCGTCATAGGGAGAAACTATCACCACGATAAAATAAATCGGAGCCCGTATAGAAGGATATAGATGTTCGCTATTTTCTCGCGCTCTACGAGACTGGAATAATAGAGAATTGTGAAGGTGGATCGATGAACCCTCTGCTAGGCTCTTAAATGAGATTTGCAAAGTATACATGTAGATGCAGATGTAAAATTGGGGAGAGATCCGGCGACCATGCTCTCCAAGACAGGGTTCGGAATGCGCGCAGAAAAACGGTACAAACTCTGGTCGTCTGTAGCCAGGATTTTGCCATGAGAGTCCACAAAAGGAAAAGGTTGGGGGGAGGGGGTCTGGCGAGTGGGGGGGGGGGGGGGGGGGGAGAGAGAATGTCACCGCTGGACATCAGGGCTCAGTTCGAAGCAGGCCTCATCACTGAAGACAATCCTACACCTGTCAATGATATTCCATGTCAACCACGTGTCTGGAAATGCCACTGAGATAACAGTCTGACTGTCACTCGTCATACGGCCCCACATACACCGCAGGAGCATTATGAGCTGGGCCCTCCAAGCAGTCAGTGCCCAGCCAAATAACTATTTCCTTTTTTTCTCTTTTTTTAACAGGCAGAGAGAGATTATGTTGTAGTGCATCTCCGAATACTTTAAGAAAATCTCTCTCGGTGTGTTTAAATTCATACATTAAGAGGGGAAATTCACCGTCTCGTAGAAACACGCCATCATACACTGAGATGAACTAAGTCATGGGATATCTCCTATTGTCGTTACAGGCCTCCTTTTGCCCAGCATAGTGCAGCAATTCGACAAGCCGTGGTAACTTCCTGCAGAAATACCGAGCCATGTTGCCTCTATAGCAGCTAAAATTGCCAATGTGTAGCCAGTGCAGGACTTTGTACCCAAACTGACCACTCGCTTTTTTTGAGCAACTGGTGTTTACAAGAAAGACGGAAATTAACTTAACCAAAACATTACCCTAAGTAGATGTACTTAACAGCAGTTTGATTTTTTTAAATTTTCTTTTAACACGGAGAGTGGGGGGTCCAACGCTCAAGAGCCATGCAAACGTTTCAACTCTCACAAATTTAAAGCTACCCCTGATGGCTGTAGGAGACCTACAAACAAAACACAAGCTCACTAAACGTATGGCTAAACTAAAGCCCGATGTCCAGCGAATAATATTAAAGGAAAGGGTATCTTGATTATGGTTTAAGCACAGAATCAACGCCGTTGGTTTCACAGCGTTACACAGAGTAGTGCAATTCGCCAGCTTGCTCTTTATAGCCGGCCGCGGTGGTCTCGCGGTTCTAGGCGCGCATTCCGGAACCGTGCGACTGCTACGGTCGCAGGTTCGAATCCTGCCTCGGGCATGGATGTGTGTGATGTCCTTAGGTTAGTTAGGTTTACGTAGTTCTAAGTTCTAGGGGACTGATGACCTCAGATGTTGAGTCGCATAGTGCTCAGAGCCATTTGAACCATTTTTTTGCTCTTTACAACATCGATGTTTGCAAAACGCCTCAGTCTGTGCCGCCTGGCCACCAAGAGCGGTTGCATAGCGATTTGATTCACGGATCCAGTTATATGGCTCCTTCTGTGTATAGCGATTTTACGAATATGACGTGTGGAGCCTGAAGATGGCATCTCAAGTTCATAAAATAAAGATCTACAATACATACGGCTGTTGGTAAATTATTGCATCAAGAAATGTAAAGAACTTGGTCACAAGAAGTAACTTACGCCTGCAACTCGCTTATACTCCTATCCATGGAAACTATAAAAATGGATCTACGTATTTATGGATATATGTTCCAAATCTACTCCTAAACTACTGGACCGATTTCACCCAAAATCGTTACAAGTATTATTTACTGTCTGTAAAGAAATACTGTGCGGGTAAGAACCACCCACATATAAAATGGGTGGAGGTGGAGGTGAAAAGCTGTGTATCCCACGACATGGAAACACTCACATGTTGTGATTCAGCGTTTGAGAATGAGGGCACTTCGAGACTTACAACAAACTTTACACGTAATTTCTAACTATTATGAAACATTTTCGCTCAGACGCATCCACAAAATGATGAAATAAGAAAAGTTTCCCGCCTACTTCAGTTTCTCAGCTCTTGCTGTAAAACTGCTGCATGAAGCATGACGTTTTCGTTTATTACTAATTCTTACTAAACGTGTTCGTGACATATTTTTCGGACAGTATTCACATATATCACTGAATGTATCAGAAAAAATACAAAAGCCCGCCTGGGTGGCGGAGCGGTTCTAGGCCCTACTGTCTGGAACCGCGCGACGATTTGTTTGAAATTTCGTTATCTTACGTCTTCCAGCTCTTTAGTATTGTCTGAAGTTACGCTAACATTCACTGGTTCCCTTGAAATCACCGTAATCTATGTCGTGCGCAGTTTGATGTGCATGACGTAGTTGGTCACTATCACACACATCCTTGAAGCGCACAAATACCGGTTTTTGTAACAAGTGAACATTCTCCTCCCTTGAATATCGGTAGTTGTTACGCACTGCACTATCATACTGCTGCGGACTTATTCGACATCTGTTAACAACTGCTTTCTCATTATACTGCTGCTGATCTGCAGATCTGCCTGTGAGTGGACATGTGGCTGCTCCTTCAGCAAGGTCCGAGCAGGCACATGGGGGGAGGGGTTTATTAGTTATTGGGAGCTCCAACGTTAGGCGGGTGATGGAGCCCCTTAGGGAAATAGCGGAAAGGTCGGGGAAGAAGGCCAGTGTTCACTCTGTCTGCTTGCCGGGGGGTCTCATCCGAGATGTGGAGGAGGCCCTACCGGCGGCGATAGAGAGCACTGGGTGCACCCGACTGCAAATTGTTGCTCATGTCGGCACCAATGACTCCTGCCGTCTGGGTTCAGAGGTCATCCTAAGTTCGTACAGGCGGCTGGCGGAGTTGGTGAAGGCGGAAAGCCTCGCTCGCGGGGTGGAATCAGAGCTAACTATTTGTAGTATCGTTCCCAGAACCGATCGCGGTCCTCTGGTTTGGAGCCGAGTGGAAGGCTTAAACCAGAGGCTCAGACGATTCTGCGGAGAGCTGGGGTGCAAATTTCTCGACCTCCGCTATCGGGTGGAGAAATGTAGGGTCCCCCTGAATAGGTCAGGCGTGCACTACACGCCGGAAGCGGCTACGAGGGTAGCGGAGTACGTGTGGAGTGCACATGGGGTTTTTTTAGGTTAGAGAATTCCCTCCCTAGGCCCGACAAGACGCCTCCTGAGACGCGGCAAGGCAGTAGGCAAAATGCAACAAGGAATAACAATATTAATGTGCTTATAGTAAACTGCAGGAGCGTCTATAGAAAGGTCCCAGAACTGCTCTCATTAATAAACGGTCACAACGCCCATATAGTACTAGGAACAGAAAGTTGGCTGAAACCAGACGTAAACAGTAATGAAATGCTAAACTCGGATTGGAATGTATACCGCAGAGATAGGCTGGACAGTGAAGGGGGAGGCGTGTTTATAGCGATAAGAAGTGCAATAGTATCGAAGGAAATTGACGGAGATTCGAATTGTGAAATGATTTGGGTGAAGGTCACGGTTAAAGCAGGCTCAGACATGGTAATTGGATGTCTCTATAGGCCCCCGGGCTCAGCAGCTGTTGTGGCTCAGCACCTGAAGAATAATTTGGAAAATATTTCGAGTAGATTTCCCCACCATGTTATAGTTCTGGGTGGAGATTTTAATTTGCCGGATATAGACTGGGAGACTCAGACGTTCATAACGGGTGGCAGGGACAAAGAATCTAGTGAAATATTTTTAAGTGCTTTATCTGAAAACTACCTTGAGCAGTTAAACAGAATACCGACTCGTGGCGATAACATATTAGACCTTCTGGTGACAAACAGACCCGAACTATTTGAATCAGTTAATGCAGAACAGGGAATCAGCGATCATAAAGCGGTTACTGCATCAATGATTTCAGCCGTAAATAGAAATATTAAAAAAGGTAGGAAGATTTTTCTGTTTAGCAAAAGTGACAAAAAGCAGATTTCAGAGTACTTGGTGGCTCAACACAAAAGTTTTGTCTCAAGTACAGACAGTGTTGAGGATCAGTGGACAAAGTTCAAAACCATGGTACAATATGCGTTAGATGAGTATGTGCCAAGCAGGATCGTAAGAGATGGGAAAGAGCCACCGTGGTACAACAACCGAGTTAGAAAACTGCTGCGGAACCAAGGGAACTTCACAGCAAACATAAACATAGCCAAAGCCTTGCAGACAAACAAAAATTACGCGAAGCGAAATGCAGTGTGAGGAGGGCTATGCGAGAGGCTTTCAATGAATTCGAAAGTAAAGTTCTATGTACTGACTTGGCAGAAAATCCTAAGAAATTTTGGTCCTATGTCAAAGCGGTAGGTGGATCAAAACAAAATGTCCAGACACTCTGTGACCAAAATGGTACTGAAACAGAGGATGACAGACTAAAGGCCGAATTACTAAATGTCTTCTTCCAAAGCTGTTTCACAGAGGAAGACTGCACTGTAGTTCCTTCTCTAGATTGTCGCACAGTTGACAAAATGGTAGATATCGAAATAGACGACAGAGGGATAGAGAAACAATTAAAATCGCTCAAAAGAGGAAAGGCCGCTGGTCCTGATGGAATACCAGTTCGATTTTACACAGAGTACGCGAAGGAACTTGCCCCCCTTCTTGCAGCGGTGTACCGTAGGTCTCTAGAAGAGCGTAGCGTTCCAAAGGATTGGAAAAGGGCACAGGTCATCCCCGTTTTCAAGAAGGGACGTCAAACAGATGTGCAGAACTATAGACCTATATCTCTAACGTCGATCAGTTGTAGAATTTTGGAACACGTATTATGTTCGAGTATAATGTCTTTTCTGGAGGCTAGAAATCTACTCTGTAGGAATCAGCATGGGTTTCGAAAAAGACGGTCGTGTGAAACCCAGCTCTCGCTATTCGTCCACGAGACTCAGAGGGCCTTAGACACGGGTTCACAGGTAGATGCCGTGTTTCTTGACTTCCGCAAGGCGTTTGACACAGTTCCCCACAGTCGTTTAATGAACAAAGTAAGAGCATACGGACTATCAGATCAATTGTGTGATTGGATTGAGGAGTTCCTAGATAACAGAACTCAGCATGTCATTCTCAATGGAGAGAAGTCTTCCGAAGTAAGAGTGACTTCAGGTGTGCCGCAGGGGAGTGTCATAGGACCGTTGCTATTCACAATATACATAAATGACCTGGTGGATGACATCGGAAGTTCACTGAGGCTTTTTGCAGATGATGCTGTGGTGTATCGAGAGGTTGCAACAATGGAAAATTGTACTGAAATGCAGGAGGATCTGCAGCGAATTGACGCATGGTGCAGGGAATGGCAATTGAATCTCAATGTAGACAAGTGTAATGTGATGCGAATACATAGAAAGATAGGTCCCTTATCATTTAGCTACAAAATAGCAGGTCAGCAACTGGAAGTAGTTAATTCCATAAATTATCTGGGAGTACTCATTAGGAGTGATTTAAAATGGAATGATCATATAAAGTTGATCGTCGGTAAAGCAGATGCCAGACTGAGATTCATTGGAAGAATCTTAAGGAAATGCAATCCGACAACAAAGGAAGTAGGTTACAGTACGCTTGTTCGTCCAATGCTTGAATACTGCTCAGCAGTGTGGGATCCGCACCAGGTAGGGTTGATAGAAGAGATAGAGAAGATCCAACGGAGAGCAGCGCGCTTCGTTACAGGATCATTTAGTAATTGCGAAAGCGTTACGGAGATGATAGATAAACTCCAGTGGAAGACTCTGCAGGAGAGACGCTCAGTAGCTCGGTACGGGCTTTTGTTAAAGTTTCGAGAACATACCTTCACCGAAGAGTCAAGCAGTATATTGCTCCCTCCTACGTATATCTCGCGAAGAGACCATGAGGATAAAATCAGAGAGATTAGAGCCCACACAGAAGCATACCGACAATCCTTCTTTCCACGTACAATACGAGACTGGAATAGAAGGGAGAACCGATAGAGGTACTCAGGGTACCCTCCGCCACACACCGTCAGGTGGCTTGCGGAGTATGGATGTAGATGTAGATGTAGATGTAATTACGTTTAGTACTGTCCTTTACTACATTTCACAGGAGACGGGATTTGTGGCTCCCTGTCCGACTGAGATGATGAACTACATGTATCGACACCTTTCACTTCTTAAGCACGTATCGTAATCATTGTACTTCTGATGTATATTGGCATAAACGTCACCGCACATTCCACTGACGCGTTTTGCAGAAACGCTAATAATCTAAGAAATTCCTTGGGTTCCTTGTCTGACGAAATTTCAGCTTCGGCAACTGTTGTTGTAGATATAATGCAACGTTTGCTTTGTTTATCGTTGTCATTGCTCAGTTATGTGTCTACACCACTGCTGCAAGTTCTCGTCGAATAAGCAGTTTAACTACACTCCGTGACCGCATGCTTTGCTCACCTTTGGATACCTTGAGTCCCACCCCTGTTTCCTCTAGCAGCCAATACTGTAACTGCGTGGCAGACAGTATGTGGGGCGTCGACATGCCGTGAACGTTATTGGCCTTTTCCGAACTCGTTCTCCAGGGATTCCTTGTAATTATCGGACAATGCGGTATTTTTTGGTTCAAATGGCTCTGAGCACTATGGGACTTAACTTCTGAAGTCATCAGTCCCCTATAACTTAGAAATACTTAAACCTAATTAACCTAAGGACATCACACACATCCATGCCCGAGGCAGGATTCGAACCTGCGTCCGTAGCAGTCGCACGGTTCCGGAATGCGCGCCTAGAACCGCACGACCACCGCGGCCGGCTACTTCCTCTATTCACATCACGTTTTGCAGACGGCATTCACATATGTCACTGAATGTACTTAGAAAAACATTTCGTTGTATGATCCATAACTCATGAGATATGACGTCATAAAGACTGAAATGCGTTCAAAACTTCCACAACGGAGATGTCGTTTTAACTTAGTACTTCTTTACTAATAACTCTATTCACAATATTGAGACGTGGGACTTGCGGAAAGCAGGAACGGTGTGGACGGGGCCTAAACAGTTACCGTTGTATGCACAAAAACACATACACTTTACTTTTAAAATAACAAAACTCTCAACAATCGTTCTTAGAAGATTTTACTACACTGACGGCTGAAAGCCTTATTAGATGAATAGCAAGATATTGTTGGCTGAAGGCCACAAGCAATGTTACACATAATCAACGGCTGAAGGCCTGATAAAAAGGTTCAAAAGTATTCGTCGGCTGAAGGCCAGAAGCAGTTTGAAAAATACACAACGGCTGAAGGCCTAAACTACTAATAAGGCGGACAATTACACTTTAAAAATACTAAAATCCTTTCTAATAATAACCTGCAACAAGCTACAGTGATGGCAGAAGGCCTCACTAAAACAGGACTGAAAATTATTTGTCGGCTGAAGGCCACAAGCAATGTTACAAACAATTAACAGCTGATGGACTGATTACGAAATGACTCAAAGTTATTGGGGGCTGAAGGTCACAAGCAATTTTGAGAATACTCAACGGCTGAAGGCCAGAATTACAAGCAAGGAAGGCAGTAGCATGTTAAAATACTAAAACCTTTCTAAAACAATCTTAACGACCTGTAACAGGCTATAGCGACGGCTGCAGGCCTTATTAAGAGAAAACTGAAAATAATTTGTCGGCTGAAGGCCAAAAGCAGTGTTACAAACAATTAACGGCTAAAGGCCCGAATTACAAGTGGGGAAGGCAATAACTTGTTAAAACATTAGGGTAAATTTTAAACAATTACGCCAACTTGTCCAAATAAGACGTAGTGATCCTAAGACAGTGCTCCATGGACAGACCTGAGGAAGGTGACTACAGCTGTGTAAGCGGTGAGACAGGCAGCCAAGAGTTGTATTCACGTAACAGGATGGAAACTCACACTAGGGGTACCTTAAGCGCCAACGGACGACTAACCAATCCGCCTAGCGTCCGATCACCGGTACAACGATGGAATATTTTTAGGCAAGGGCGAAGAGACAGACAGCACTACGTCTTCAGAAAACAACCAAGGCCAAAGGAAACACTAGAACCAAGATAGACCTCCCAAGAAATATGCACAGTACAATAAAAGAGGCTGTCGAACTACACACCGTTTCGGACAGCAAAAACACGACGAGGAAAGGTATGCTGCCGGAAAAGCACGCTAACCTCCAGGGCAGGTAACTGGGACGTTAGCGGCCACAAGGCAGAAAAAACCGCTGGTTGTACTTCACTAATAAGAATAATACTAAATTCAATGATGAATAACAAATAGAGAAAGACGGCTGCAGTATTTCACCGCCTCGGAGCACTTCACTCGTTCGCGCCAGGCTCAGCGGCCCTGGGAGGAACAACTCGCCGACCAGAGGCAAGATCTCAGAATAGTCGAGGTTGCATAATCAGCTGACTCTTCACTCAATCGTCCAGGGTTTGGTGTGCAACGAAGTCGTCGCTCTCGCAGCTACCCCTCCTCGATCCGGCAGTGGCAGCACACCGACAGCGGACCTCGGCTTGCCTTCACACTGCACGGACCTGGTGATCCCGAACCGAAATGATGTCCGTTCGCAACTCCTCACCAAATCCAGTACGCAGACAGCATTAAAATAACAACTCATTCAAAACCACAAGATACACACGAATGCGGGATAACAATTCCACCAACAACTCACAATACTAAAACCAGTGCCGGCCGTGGTGGCAGAGCGGATCTACGCGCTACAGTCTGCAACCGCTCACAGCTGCGGTCGCAGGTTCGAATCCTGTCTCGGGCACGGACGTGTGTGATGTCCTTAGTTAGATTTAAGTAGTTCCAAGTTCTAGGGGACTGATGATCTCAGACGTTAAGTCCCATTGTGCTCAGAGCCATTTGAACCATTTTTGAACTAAAAACAGTCACTGTGTAACAACACGGACGAAGTATGAGTCGGCGCTAACACAGAGAATCCAGAAGCGCTAGGAAGACCAAATGCACGTCGTCCGCTGCGACGACCGTCCGAGCGACCAACCAACGGTCGTCCGTACTCAAGTTAGGCAGGGGAAAGATCCCAGTATAAATTGTCGACTGACAGCTTATTGCCAGGAGGTCACTTCGATGGGCAGACACACACACACACACACACACACACACAACACACACACACACACACACACACACACACACAGGTGAAAGTTGCGCTACTCGAATATGAGGGTCCACTCAACTAAAACTCGCTGAATCCAGGCCTTGGCGTGGCCGTGCACTCTCGCGGCCACATCCTACCGTCGGACAGTGCATGTGTGTCGCCAGCGGTCGGGCGAGTACAGCCAGTCCGGACCTCACTATTGCTCCGTCCTAACTCACCTAACTCGACACACGACGACCCGAACATAATAGAGGCCGCTCCAAAAATGGTACCACAGTACGCGCTATCGATAAGCGCTGCTGCTGCCACTCACGGACAGACAAGACGAGTAAACGTAGCGGCGACAGTGAACATACTAAGATAGCCAAACGGCACTATCGCTGTTACAAGATGCCAAGCTATGAACGGCATCAATGCGAGTAGCACACGGCGCGCACGTATTTCGCAGTCTGTAGCCATACATAACTCTGACTGTAACAGCAAAATTATATCGTTGAACGGTACCTAGTTCAGGAGATACGATGTCATAAACATTGCGTTGCGTGAAGAGGAAGTTTTTGGGCAAAATTCGTTACTCATACAAATGAAATATGTGTGCAAGTACTAGTGAAATTTGTTAAATATATTTGAATTATATAGAATGTGCGTTTTCGGGCCAAGTCATGTTTTAAAAGGCCATCCTCAACCCCTGGAACGATTCCAATCAAATTTAGTACGCATATTGTTTACAGTCTGTAACGAAATATCGTAGTGGTAAGAAGCACCAGCCTCCTATTTGGGTGAGTGTGACAAAGTGAAGAAAGAACAAAGGGCGAAGAGATTGACGAACAGCAAGGATAAATCTGGATAGGAGGAGGAGGATATGGACAGAGATAGGGTGGCGGAAATGGACAGAGAAAGTGGAGATGAACAGGGAAAGAATAGAGGAGGAGATGGACAGAGACAGGGGAAGGAAGTGTCAGGAAAAGAGATGGGGGAGCAGGAGATGAAGAGACGGAAGCGAAAGAGGAAATGGTCATAGAAAGCGAAGGAGACGCACAGGGAGAGGCGAGAGAAGGAGATAGGCAAAGAAAAGAAATGAGAGCAGATAACAAGGGAGAGGGGGAGGAGAAGATGCAAAGACGAGGAGAGAGAAGGAGATGCACAGAGGAGGAGCAGCAGATTCACTAAGAGAGAGAGAGCAAGAAGTGGACAGAGAGAGGAACAGAAGGAATGTACAGAGAGTGGACAGAGAGGGAGAGGGGTCTAGATAGAGGCAGGGAAGGATGAGACGGGCCAATAGAAGTTTGGAATAAATATAGTATATACCTAGGCAAAGTTGTTTACTCAGCCACTATGTATATAATCACTTAGGCACAATTACACCAGAATTTAAATGACTGTCGGAATTAGTTGGAATCAGTACACAACAACAAATAATAAATAGCAAGCAGCCATATTCAGTAGTTGGTTCAGAGACCGTAATTCAGATCGAATGGACCATCAATTGCTCACAGTAAAAATACGTCGATAGATTGGAGCATAAGTCTAAGAGAAACACTACGAGCTAGAACACGTAAACCACAACTGGCCAAATCTGTGGATTACAGAGAACAGCAATTAGTTATGACTGGTCATAGACCGGGCACACTAAAATATATTAATATGTCACAATTTCGTTCTCTAACTGAAATACGACGCAACAATACACAATAAATAGCTACTGGCCCAAATCTACAGATTACATGCAACAGAAATATATTGAATAGTCACATAAATTTTTTCACAATATATCCGTACATGTTAAGAAGCTACGGTGTAAATAGCTAATCCACAAAAGCCAAAATTTATACATGTTCTACAGGCACAAGCACGTGCAAAATTACTGACGGGAACAGTAACTGAAGAAATAGCACATGGAACTAATATGGCGCGAAGAAAATAGAACATGCATTAGGAACACCTTCCTCCAACCTCCCCCTCAAGCTTGAACATGCGGTGTCAGGGGTCGTGAATCTATTTTGAGTTGGCTAATGTACATTTGGAACGACTTATTGGTGGATGGACCTTAGACTGGAGTGCCATTCAGCGAGGTCTCCTTCCCTTCCTTAAACTGAACCTCAACCTGCAGCCCCAGACTGATCATCGTCCCCAATTCAGTTACTGAGTTGACGTCGCCTTACAATGTGGCACCCATTCCTGACAGCAGCACCCATGGGTGTTTGCAAATTTCAAATATATTTCACACGTATTTCACAAATTTCACACATATTAGCGACTTTTGCCCGGCAGTTTCATTTTCTCGCACCTCAAAGTTTATGACACGTATCTCCTGAACTACATGTTGTAAAATGACATAATTTTGCAGGTAACTCCATTTCTTCTGTCTGTAATATGTGTCGTTAATAGGGTATCTCCTTAACTGTGTGTTGATCAATGACGTAAGTTTGCAAGTAAATCCAGTGGTATATCTGATTTCTGTCTGTGACACTAAAGTGAACAGAGTTAGTAGCCAAAAAGTAATAAATTCAAATGTCATGCATCATGCAGCAGTTTTTCATGCATCTTAGTATTTGGCATCATATCTCCTAAATTATCTGTGATACAATGACATAAGTTTTCAGATGCATTCAACGGAACACAGGGATACTGTCCCTCAATTTCGTTCTGAACAGAGATAGTAACAAAGAAGTAATAAACCTATATTTCATCCATGATGCGGCAGTTATTCACGCATCTCAGATTTTATGACATATCTCCTGAACGTCTTACAACGGTATAATTTTACTAGCATATTCGATGGTACATGTGAATTCTGTCTGCGAAATGTGTCACGAACACAGGTAGTAGAAAAGAAGTAACAAATGGAAACATTGTGGTGCATGTGGCAGTTTGACAGCATGAAATATAAAAATACAGTAAAAGATGAACTTTTTCCTTAAATCATTTTCTGTGGCTTGCAGAGAGAAAAATTTCATAAAGGCTTTAAATTATGTGTCAAGTTTGTTGCAACTCATCAAGTGCTCTAACTGTCAAATTGAGAATGAATTAAGTATGTATTTTCGAGTGTTGTGGGCTACACTACTTTTTCACCACTACACTATGATAGGTAGGTAGTTCTTACCCCAAATGCGATGATTTAGAGACGCTAAGTAATATGTTTATCAAGTTTTATGGTCCAGTGGTTTAGGAGATGTGGAACAGATATATATATATACATATATATGTACATTGATCTTCACAATAGCTATGTATAAATTGGGCATTTAAAATTATACTTATAAACTTCGAGGTGATGTAAAAGGTGTTTTGAGAAACAAAATGACGATAGGAACCCATGTCTAGAAATGTCATCCAACAATGTTACCGAGCATCGAAGATGTATGCGCCGGCACCTTGCCCTAGACCATCCTTCGGTCAGCAAGCATGACGTTGTATGTGAAGAGACTGGGTAGGTATTCGGTGATTGCAAATGACTGTACAATCGCCAGCGGATAAGATGGAGCTTGCTGCTGCATAGGCAGGCCTACTTCCTATGAATGTGACGCTCTGTTTGCTGTTGTGGCTGACAGTGTCGGGCCTGAGCTCCAAAGTATTGTTTTCAAGAAACCCTATGTGATCTCCAATATGTTTCGTATAGAATACAGGACGTAGCAGACAGAGAACGACAGCGTCGAAATTTCCGGGATGGACGTGAGCATACGCAGGAGCCATAGCCGTATACTGCAATGGAGTGTGCGCGAAATATGTAGGGCAGCTGTGTGCTTATTGAATTTAAAGGTCAGGAGCCATGAATGCAACAAATCAGGGAGGCACCATATGTGTAGACTCTATGGCAGGCATCAGACAATAGGGTACAAGAAATAAACATTACCATATATTCTGTTGGTACAGGAAATAAAATATGTTGTAAGAAGTAAACAACATGTTAAACAAACGATAAAAGCTAAGTGATCCGTTGCAATCAAGACTTTTTTCTTCACTTGTTTAGATTAGTGTATAGGATTTCTGGAATTTCTTACAACAAACTTTCACCTCTTACGAATTAAACACAATCACAGTAGGTGTTCAAAATCCCAATAGTGTCTAATGTCTGCCTATCCGTGACTGCTGTACTCACTTAAAGATGCTGCACAAGGTGCAAACAACCTCATATGCTGCATGTAGCTTTGTCACTTGTTCTTCCCCTGAATCCACCGCCTTTTGTACAACACTACTTAATTCAGACAGCCTCATAGGAACAAGTCTAGCGGGTTGAGGTAAGGTGACCATGATACAGGGCCACCTCAACCAAACTAGCAATTCCCAAACATCCGTTCAGTCTGGGTTCTGGCAGCTTCATCGAAGTGTGTGGCTGCCACCTTGTGCATGAACCACTTTAGCATTCACAATCGTGTTGTATGGAGTCCATTCCATTTCCAGTCCTGTTATTTTGAAAAGAATTACAACTCCTCAAACTGTATAGCATATCTAACGGATCCGTAGCATCAAGAATCCTTGATTTCCCTAAATCACTCCAGGCAAATGCCGGGATGGTTCCTCTGAATGGGCACGGCCGACGTCCTTCTCCACCCTTCCCTAATCCGATGAGACTGATGACATTAAATGTCTGGTCTCCTACCCCAAATGACCCAACTCATTTACGGTAATCCACTTCTCTTTAATCTCATCCAGCAGCTTGGATTTCAGAACTCTGAGTAGGTCTTTATTGCTAATTGGATCAGTCCAGTATCACGTCTTATTTACATATTTTCCAAAATATTTGTGCAGAACCCCTTGCCTCGGATTGTATGGCTTATCCTGAATAGCAACTTGTGCAAACGTTCCTGAACTGATGTTAAACAGTATATTCCAATAAATGCCTTCTCAAACTCTTCATAAGTTTTATAGGATTAGCTGTCTCAAATGCCGACAGTGCCCCATCATTGTGAATAAGCCCATTTAAACACTTATCGTTTGTACATCAGTCCATAAACGTGGAAATGGGTCTCTCAAAGCAATAACTCTTATACAGCAGACTCATCTTTACCAACAATAATACTTTCACTGATCTAATTCTGAATGAGCAAATGGAGTCATCCACCACCATCTTCCTAAATAACTTTCAAACCAACTTTTGAATAAGCATGATATTGCCATGATGGTTATATCAATCTTATATGGTGATTCATCAAAAGAAATTATTCAGGTTCTATTAATACAATACAGATTACTTACACTTTGACTGTAAAATTGAGATTTATACGATTTTACTAGTTGGGTATATAAAAATGCCTTTTATAGCTGATTTCTCTGAATAGTACTGATCAATAAGTAAAACAATTTATACTATTATTAATCAGTATGCATGTGACGCCGTGTGTACCTAATATGCTGCAAAACACCGAGCACAAAAACGCGTTTTTCCGCTTCTTGTACGTCAGGGTCCGTTGGTAATAAAATGGTAGTGTCAACTGTTTCTAATAGCTGTTGAACTAGGAGCCATTTATATTCCCAGCAGAAGGATCATCTTGGTGTAGTATACTACGGTACAGTTCAAAATATAAATATTACGCACCTCCTCCTGCTTAGGTACATGGAGCAAATCGGTTGGCTCTTTTTGAATTTGATGTGATCCACGATGGGTATGGTGGGACTTCCGGAGACACCATTAGTTCATGGGAAGTTCCTTGAAGAACCCTAAAAAATGGGTTTTGACTACACTTTCGCAGTCACTAGTGGACCAAAACCCGGTCGAGAGTTCCAAGACAGCTAGCACGGAAAATAGCTGAAATTTTTAAGATATGTTCCTAAGAGTTATCTCGAGCAGTCTTGAAAATTTTCTTGATACATTTATCCGTTTCCCAGATACAGAGGTACAAAATTACCCGACTTCTGTACGTGAAACCCGGTATGAGGTGAAATCTAAATAATAAAGATCTGCAATAAATTGCTCAGATTTTAATAGTATATTCTCTAGGAATTTCTCTAAAAGCACAATCTCCACGTTTACAAAAATATTTATCCGTTACCGAGACACAGACCCAAAATTTCTTTTCTTGGTACTTGACTCCGCGGCGAATTCTATGCACAGCAAGTGGCTAGAATTTTTGCGACCTATACCTAAGATTTCTATCTCTAATGAATTTGAATTTTTTTTCATATTTTAATCCTTTTCCAGGATACAGAGGTTCAAAATTACAATACTTATACACGTAAAATACGAAATGAGGGGAAAACACTGTTTATAAAGTGACGTAGGGGGGAGAAATATGCCATAAATTGTATCCGTTATTATCTCTGGACCCCATATTGTAATACTGAAACTCACGAAAAATTTTTGTGGGTATAAAATCCAGTCCGAGATGTAAAATCACTTTTGCGCTATTTCAATTTTACCAGCTGCCTAATTCTATCTTTCTCAGCATCTTTAAAAAATTTCCGAACGTTTGTGGTATGGAAACATGTTACAACTTTTTTATGGAAACAGAGAAGAAGACAGCGTCAGTGGCAAAGAGACAGAAAGGTAATAAATACTGGAAGGACGAAGGAGAACATGTTAGTGTGACAGGAATCGGGGGACAAGTTGACAGTGGCAGAACAGTTCTAGAAGAAGAGTGGTTGGAACAGTGCTGAGGAGGGGGGGGGGGAAGGGGCGGAGTAAGGAGATAAGGAGAAAAAGAGAAAGAGGGAGTGGAAGTGGGTGACAGTCAGTGATAAAGACACACAGAGAATATGAAAAAGACAACGGGTAACAGAGATATAGTGACAGTGAAAAGAGACAGTAACTGTAGAAAGGAAGGAATGAGATGTCAGTAGTAGCAGAGAGCAAGTGGGAGAGAGTGGCAGTGAGAAGAGATTGCAGTAGTAGGACAGAATGATGTTAACTGAAGCTAGAAGCTGTGACATAGTAGACAATGACAGGGAAACATAAAGAGACAACGACAGTGAGTTGGGCCGAATGAGTGAGTGGGAAAGGTTAAATGGGGTTGATAGTCAGCTACTTGCTGTGAGGGACTCGTGGGTGTGAGTTAAGTTTAGGGGAGCTTGTGGAAGTATGAGGTGAGTTGCATGTTTAAAATACTGAGAATATATTCGTATGTCAAATTTTCTCGAAAAGATTTTAAAACCGCAGACAAATAAACAGGGATATATTCATAAGTTTTGTGCTTCGATAGAATCATTTTGCCACTGGTAGTGTAGAGTTCAACTCAAGATTCGATATCTAATTTCAGTACCTTCAGTGTATTAGAAAATGTATCTGTATTTTATTCATCTTTTTTTTACTATATATAGTGTAGGTCATCTAATGCCCATGCTCAATGCTGACTCTTTTTGTGTACAAACATTATAGCTTATCTTTTACATTCTAGTCCCTCCTCCACAATTGTGTGGTCTTACTGCACAGGACCCAGGTCTGATTCAATCTACTGTCAAGTATTTTCCCTTAGTGGGAGCAATGGTGTGGAGTGCACTCAGGCTCGTAGGTGCTAGCCAAACACCCCTCCATAACGCATCATGACGCTACATGGCAAAGAGTGAAGTAGCGGTCAAATGACTTTCCTTGGTACTTCAAGGTTTGTACTTGAAGCACGTCTTGCATTATAACTGGCTAAACAGTAAGTTATATCACAATACAATTTGTAATATAAAATGAAACTTTAGATTAGATGTTGACACTCGATTTTATCGCTGTATAAAACAAAAGAAAATCAACAGTGTTTTATTGTGTTCTAGAGCTTATTTTCTAATGCTTATGCTTAATTTTCATGCAGTTACATGTACAAATATTTTATCTCACTAAAATTTAAAATATTTGAAATTCCTTTAGAAAATTCATACATATAAAATATTTTTATTCTTTATGTATAATATGTGTCTGTAAAATCTTAGCTATTCATTCGAATGTCATATTAGAAGTTATTGTACATAATTTTACTTGTCTCCTCGACCGCCAAAATAACTTAAACGCTGTAGCATATTTTACTCTGCTCATATACTGTGTACAGTTTCTATACCTTGACACCTTTACAGTTCTGAAATCTTTCAAATTAATGTCTTTGTTGTAAATAATCTTCACAGGTTGTCCACCGGATCACGTTGTGCAAATTCCACAATATTTCCTCGGAGCAACTGTCCGACATCTTCAGGTGGTAAACCTCGCTGGTGGCTAGGTACGACTGACCGTATCCGCACGTCGACGCCCCGTTCGTCTATGTTACTTACCTGAAGATGGGTCAAATTTTGTAAACGTTGAGTGTGTGTGCTACAGTAAAAAATGGAATGGTGTGAGTCAAGCAATTTCGACTGAATATAACAACACTCGCGTACTGCACATGCAAATATGTGTTAACTTCTTAATATAAAGCAGAAATACAGTACAATCTCGACTAGCAGCCATATACACCACGTAAGCTACTGATCATTTCATGTTCTAGTGATTTCTATACCATTTCATGTGTATTTCCGTGAATGTAAAAATAAGTCGGACGTTCGTTTACAAAAAATAAGGCAAAGGTCAACACAAGGTAATCGAGCAATTAATAATAAAAAGTACATTCCTTGGTTAGACAAAATTAAGGAAAAGACGAAGAAAGCTCATATGACTCAATAACACAAATCATCTGTTTATATGGAGCGGAATATTGCAAAATGGCAAAATAAGCTTACGTAGCATTTAACGAAGACAATGAATAAATATTGTCGAAATGTTGTGGGTGGAAGATGTTAATATACGGAAGAACACCCTTCACTCGAAGATGACTAGATGAGGAAAACGTGAAGTCAGGCAGATGAACTTTTTGAGAAGAAATTCTTGAATGTCAAGGTGACAGTAAGTCCCAAATATTCAAATGAGGCAATGAGTGAAAAGCATCACATTCATCATCAAAGATGTGAAACAACGGCATTTGAAATGGTATGGTAATGTGATGTGTTTATACAATGTTGGCAAACTAAATAGAAGAGAAAAAGAGAAAGACCCTACTCAAACTGGAAGAGAAAAATGTAAGTGGATTAACAAAGAAGAAACTGGAAAGAATATTTACACATGATCGAGAGTTTTGGATGCCAGGTATGCGAGAAACAGCTTAAAGGACAGTAACGAAAAGATGAAAAGAAATTACATAACTATGAAAAAAAGACTATTTTTGTTTATCCTATTATAAAAAACCATAAATGGTTATCATCAAACAAGGTCCCAGTACTTTAAGTCAAAGAAATTTATACTAGTCATCTTAAGACACATTTGTAATAAACCGTGGTCTAGCGGTTCTAGGCGCTCAGTCCGGAACCACGCGACTGCTATGGTCACAGGTTCGAATCCTGCCTCGGGCATGGATGTGTGTGATATCCTTGGGTTAGTTAGGTTTCAGTAGTTCTAAGTTCTAGGGGACTGATGACCACAGCTGTTAAGTCCCTTAGCGCTCAGAGCCATTTTTTTTTGTAATAAACCAGAAACTGGTAACAGTCTGATTTCAAAAAACTTTTTCATACCATATTAGTGACTGGTTGTCGTTTTAATCATATTGTAGGATTTTATATAATAGATTCAGAACATATAGCATATGACGTTATGGTTAAGAGTAAATTTAAATATGTGGTCATAAATCAGTGATAAGTTTGTACAAGCAGGAGGCTCTGTCATGAGAAAAACAGGTTCCCAAGTTTATTTACTAACAAACGGTAAGTGGAGACATACACGAATTAAATGTTGATATGGTTTTCTTTTCATTTTCACTGAAAAAGTTTGTACAAAATACAGAGTGCTGTCGATAAAAGTGCATATATTTTTATATGTGGTACCTTAATATCTGGTTGATTTTGCTCTGTGTCTACCAGACTTCCCACAAACACACGACAGACTTTATGATCTTATGTTTGCTGCCTGGTCGTAACTGCACCACTCAGTGGAGTTCCCCTGTCAGTACAGACTATTATTTTGCATCCACAGGTCCAACTCAACACCTGGCCTGCTGTTGGGTTGGGTTGTTTTGGGGAAAGAGACCAGACAACGAAGTCATCGGTCCCATCAGATTGGGTTCAAAATGGTTCAAATGGCTCTGAGCACTAAGGGACTTAACATCTGAGGTCATCAGTCCCCCTATAACTTAGAACTACTTAAACCTAACTAACCTAAGGACATCACACACATCCATGCCCTAGGCAGGATTCGAATCTGCGATCGTAGCGGTCGCGCGGTTCCGGACTCATCGGATTAGGGAAAGAAGTCGGCCATGCCCTTTCAAACGAACCATCCCGGCATTTGCCTGAAGTGATTTAGGGAAATCACGGAAAACCTAAATCAGGATGGCCGGACGCGGGATTGAACCGTCGTCCTCCCGAATGCGAGTTCAGTGTCTAATCACTGCGCCACCTCGGTCGGTGGCCTGTTGTCCAGGGTAAAATAAGCATTAATGGTTTGCTCTTACCCTACATACTCGCAGCCACTAGCCAACATAAAAACATACGACTTGTGGTAGTTACAATCCTTAGTCAACAAATGACATGAATACTGACGTAATGTTGTATAGAATATCATACTGAGTCAGAAATGGAAATATATGCACTTATATCCGTTTCACCCTGTATGTTATGGCTGAGAGAGAAGGAAAATATGCAGCAAGCTGTTGGTGTTTCTACAAAGAAACTCCGTGGCGGTACAGACTATGCAAATACAATTAAATAGTTGTTTAAAATACTGGTAGTGCTCTCCCCATGTCCGAGCTTAGCTTGGATTTTATGGAAGTTGCATGAGAAAGGACTGCTTGCATAGTCACACGATAGTAGACGCCTTAGGGAGTCCTGCAAGTGCAGTTGACTATTGAGTTCATTTACCACATCTTGCATCAACAATAACATAACAAAGAAATCTTATCAAAATGCGTTAACTTGGCCTGAAAAAAAAGTGGGCAAGTCAGCTTTAAAGAATTGCATTAACTCGTCACGTAAAGGTTTCAGTTTAGCTTAACACATTTTGGTTCGATTGCGATCTTATGCTATTTGAACGAGTAATGTATATACTGTTGCTGTAAGAGGTGGTATATAATCTGAAATCGATGTGTCAGTTCGTATGAAGGTCATGTACTAGGGAAGAGTACGGTTGAAATAACCGTAATTGAAGTAAACTGATCATTTCATTGTTAACAAATCGAATTCAGTTATTACTGGCATTTTCAGAAGAAAATTGTGATCTGGGTAAATTCCGATTAATTTTCATTGTGAAGTACTTCGTCTTTGTAGAACAGTATTCAGTGAGAGTGGTTTATGCTTTTTACTAGAAAATGGATTTTGTGGAACAGCCCTCAGTGCTCGTGGTGGAGTCGAAGACCATTTTTTATTTTTATTTTAGCAGGGAGTAGTGTCGAACACCAGGTATCTTGAGGTGTTACCGAACTAAATTTACCTGACAGCTAAAATTAGGCTATACTTGATTGTGTTCTCTGTCGCTTTTGTGTCGTTATAAGGATCTATTAGAGGTAACAGCATACAGAGTTAATAATAGTCATTTACTACAAAACAGAAGTGATCTTTCATCTCAGTTGTAACAAATACTGGGAAGAATAGTTAGCTAGAAGTTATGTGATGGAAATTTGTTCGTTAGTGATCAAGTGGCAGCGGCACTAGTATTATTTTGGAACACGTATCAAGTTCAAATAACACTAAAATCAGTATGACTCGTAGCATTAAAGCAAAGAACTGGATTATTTATTCAGTAACTATTTGGTTTAAAGAACATATAATTACTAGTATCCAAAAGAAAGTTTAAATCATATGTTTCGAGAGAGAGGCTAATATTACGTTACAACAAAATACAAAATGCGAAACAACAGGGAAGGAAGGACAAGAAACAATGTATTTCATGTGCAAAAATATGATAGTTTAAACTAGGCGTTGAACTAAAGTATTTCTGAAATGCCGTCATGTTCCTCAGTAAGACGTTATTGGGTAAAGATTAACATATGAGTTAATGAAAATAAAACACTGAATAACATAAAATAAAATCATATCATCATGATATGCCACTGATATGTCTTAAAAGGAATTGACGATTTTCATATTCATAGTGTGTCTGACCAGCGAGTTGACAAAGTTTTGCAATCTTAATACTCGCAGTAGCAAAAGAAATGGTAAATGTTAATTTTTTGTAGAGTTCAATTTTGGAATAAATGTTTACCACCTGATTTAGATACTGTATGGTACACGATACTAAATAGGCAGAATTGGATTCTAAATCAAAGTGTATGCAATTTGTAATAACCGAATCAGTAATACTACTTGTTCCAATTTAATTTGTAATAAGACACGCGATCTTTATGTGTACTTAAGTAATTTTCTCTTGCTGACATTCATGTATATAAAGGGTGCAACTGATAATACATTGTATTATTATTGTGTGCGACGACCACTTGAACTGCATATAGATAGTTTCATCTAATTTACGAAGACTGTGCGCTGCTAAGTGTCAAAATATTACTAATTTCTGTGAGAGCTTACCACGAACCACTACAAATATTTAACAATGAACACAGCATAGGTACAGAGATACTGAGTATAGATTATTACAGCAGTAGCTGTCATATATTTGATTTCAAAATTTTGGAGAACTTTCATGAATTTTAACTATTTTTACATGGAGAACACTCATTATTTGAGCCACTTTGCTTCAGTGCAGTCTCAGCACGAGTATGATTTGCCTCTAAATTTTCTTTGCAATTTGAGTGTAATATTGTCTATGAAATGCAATGTAACTCTGGCATAAACTGGCAAACTGAGCACTCGTGTTTACTTTCCTTGAGAGGTGATATCATTTGTAGAAATTACCACTGACTGATGTATAAAGTTTGTTTATTTATTTTAATCATTACAACCAGTTAAACTAAGGGATTGTTAATCGAATTCTGAACTTAAATGGGAAGTGTGTAGCTGTGAATGCTACTTCCTCTGTGTGTTTTTTGGTTCCCCTTCTACTCCACAGCTACTTGCGCTGCACCTTACGTCGTTTTAGCTCAGAAAAATCGATTAAAACTTAAGTTGATACGTGATGTCAGTTAGTTGATACAGAGATAACACTACAAAAGAAACTGAATTTTCTGTACGATTTCAGCTGGTCAATACGAAGATAACAAAAGGAACTGAAGTTGTTATACACTGAAGAGCAAAAGAAACTCGTACGCCTCCGTAATAGCGTGTAGGGCTCCCACGAGCACGCAGAGGTGCCACAAAACGACATGGCATGGACTCAAATAATGTCTGAAATAGCGCTGGAGGGAACTAACACCATTAATCCTGCAGGGATGTCCACAAATCCGTAAAGATAGTAGTGGGTCGAGATCTCTTCTGAACAGCACATTTCAAGTCATCTCAGATATACTCAGTAATGTTCATGTCTGGTGGCCAGGGGAAGTTTTTAAACTCAGAAGTGTGTTCCTGGAACTACTCTGTACCAATTTCAGACGTGTGGGGTGTCGCATTGTCCTGCTGGAATTGCCCAAGTCCATCGAAATACACAGTGGAAATGAATGGATGCAAGTGAACAGACAGGATGCTTACTTACGTGTCACCTGTCAGAGTTGTAGCTAGACGTTTCAGGGGTCCCGTATCGCTCGAACTGCATACGCTTCTCACCATTACAGTGCCTCCACCAGCTTGAACAATCCCCTGCGGACTTGAATCCCCTGGATTCAAGATGTTGTTTCTATACCCATACACGTCCATCCACTCGGTACAATTTGGAAAGATCAGGCAACACATTTCCATTCATAAACAGTCTAATGTCGGTGTTGACGGACCCATGAGAGGTGTCAACCGTTGTGTCTTGCAGTGTCGTGCAGTCATCAATGATACATGTGGGCCTTCTGCTCCGAAAGCCCATATCGACGACGATTCGTTGAATGGCTCGCACGCTGATTCTTCTTGAAGGCCCAGTACTGAAATGTGCAGGAATTTGCGGAAGTGTTGCACTTCTACCACGCTGAACGATCCTCCTCGGTTGTCGTTCTTGCCGGATTCTTTTCCTGCCGCAGTGATGTAGGATATTTTAATCGGATTCTTGATATTCATGGTACACTCGTGAAAAAGTCCTACGGGAAAATCCCCACATCGTCGCTACCTCGGAGATGGTGTGACTCATCACTCGTTTGTCGACTATAATCCCACTTTCTACTCATTTAAATCTTGATAACCAGCCATTGTAGAAGCAGTAACCGATTTAACAACTGCGCCGGGTTTCGTCTTATATGGGCGTTGCCGACCGCAGTTGCGTATTCTGGCTGTTTACATATCTCTATATTTGGCCGAGCCGAGCGGTCTCAGGCGCTGCAGTCAAGGACTGTGCGGCTGGACCCGGCGGAGGTTCGAGTCCTCCCTCGGGCATGGGTGTGTGTGTTTGTCATTAGGATAATTTAGGTTAAGTGGTGAGTAAGCTTAGGGACTGATGACCTTAGGAGTTAAGTCCCATAAGATTTCACACACATTTGAACATCTGTTTTTGAATACGCGTGCCTATACCAGTTACTTTGCGCTTTAGTGTATAATTCTAACTGGTCGACTCAAAGATAACAAAAGAGGAGGAACTGAAGTTATTATACGATTCTAGTTGATCGATTCGAAGTTAACAAATGAGGTTGAGAGGCAGTATGTTAGGGATCGGTAAGCTCTTGGTATAACTTCATATGATTTGAGGAAACAAATTTATGACAAATTTTTCTTATGTTTCCAAGATTTTCTTCCTTATGGTTGTTGCTACCTTATTTCGGCACTAAAAAAGTATATTTTCATACATTTTGACTGTATAAGGCGTAGCTAAACAGTTATTTTCTTGCGTATTCGTAATAACTATCTATTGTCGAACATACATAATTCGGAGACAGCCCATGTCGGTACTGCAGAACTACCCTGGGATGAGCGACGGTTTGCAGGGCGACACAGCGGGTCGTCATACGGGCTGACAGTGCGCCGTCACCCTGAACGTATATCTCCATTCTGGAGCCCGGGGCAGAATCTAATTACCAAATCGACTGAGCGAACCATCAATCAGCTAATGAGCAGCTGTCGCCCATCGACCAGGGACGCAGCTCGCGCCGGCTAACGCTGTCCGACGGGTCTTCCGCCACGTGACCCGCGCGTTAACACCCATCACAAGCGCTACGGCCGTCTGCTGTCGTGCTGTGCTCACCAAGGAACACTAGTGCGATACACGTTGTCCTCTACACGTAGCTTATACAGCCAACACTCTCAATGGTATGTTTCACATATTCTGATCGATAATTGCTTCCGCCACTTTCTCATTCAGTTCAGCACGGATCTCGGGTTTGTTTCATGGGGAGAGTGAAGGGAGGGTTGGAAGTAATCACAACTATGAACTGTCTTCTCCGCTTCCCGCCTCTTCCCCGCTCCACAAATCCGTCACCTCCGGTATTTACGTGCTGCAAATGACTACCATTTTAATAATAAGAGCAAAAGTAATAAATGTTTTAATACCTATAGTAATGGTAAGAATGATAATAAGTCTTTGCATGAGATTTTGGGACTGCAGCCGGATGGTATCAACCACAGTATTTCGACTTACAGCCATGCAGCCACATTCAGGTGAGTGTTCCAAACGAGATTGCTGGCCCACGTTGCTTAGTTTATATAATAAATTAGAGGGGAAACACTTTCACATGGGCTACCGCTGAAAGAGCGTCTTCTGTCGAGGTAAATCACAATTTCCAATACTGGAACGTCGACTGTCTAATTGCGGTCCCAAGGAGTTAAAATTCACGTGTCAACATCAAACATTGTCGACGCTAAACGTGACGTTAAGGATAAAAATGAATTCTTTCGGATGATATTATAGAAATCATCCCACATCTTATCCAGTTGAAGTCCGCTCTGCCAGACTCGGTGGGCGAGAGATTCTAGGCGCTTCAGTCCGGAAACGTGCAGCTCTTACGGTCGCTGGTTCGAATCCTGCCTCGGGCATGGATGTGTGTGATGTCCTTAGGTTAGTTAGGTTTAAATAGTTCTAAGTCTAGGGGACTGATGACCTCAGATGTTAAGTCCCATAGTGCTTTGAGACATTTTTTAGTTCGCTATCACGATTAATAAGACCTAGCTCCAAAAGTATTTCCTGATTACTTAGTACAGTATAACTCCGCCTAACCGAACAAGAAGGATGGAGGGGGGCGGGGTGTATTCGTTTCCCATAAATACATTCTCGGTTAAGCCACAAACACCTAATTTGTGCTACAGTAGTTTCGATTACAATTACAGTACACATTCCCGAAAAGTCTTGAAAGTCAAACGAATTCTAAAATCTTTTTGTAGCTGCACATACATCCTTTATTAAAGATTAACATTACATTTTTAGGATTGCCGTACATCAGCATTCAGTGTACTGTACTTAATAGTTACCAGCAAATGAACGGTTCATCCAAAGAAACTCTTTAACGTTCGTTTGTTTCTTGTGCCCTCGACACGTTTCATTAGGATATCATATGGATTGACCCACTGCATTATTGAACTAACCTTAGGGCAACATATAATAACAGAAACGCATCTACTATAGTTTCTGTGTTACTCTGTATTCAGTAGGTTTTTGGAATGCAGAATAACATCTAGAGCTTTAAAACTATTATCAGCGCAGTCACGTCGTCTACAACGCGTCAGCATTTGACTGCTTCAGTCTTTCTAGAATTTTTTAGTCCCTCAATCCTCGTGAATAATCTGCCAGAACCCACCCGTTAATCCACCTCGCACATAAGCACGTCTTCGCAAAGAGAATTCTTTTGATGATATCTGACAAGTTTTTAAGACTTTCTATCTTGTCTGCATCAAGCCTGTCATACAGTTTTCTCCAGAACCTTCGAAATGTTTCCGTTTTCACACTATCCCAGGCTTTCACACACCGATTGTTACGTGTTTGTAATTTTCTGCCTTCATCATACCATTCATGTCACTATTTTGCACGACGGTTTAACGATCCTGCAACTTCTTAGTTCGCAATGATGAGTAGGTGCATCGTCAATCAATGATATAATATTTTAGGCAAACTGTTTTCAAGCAGAAACTTTTCAAATTTCGGTACCAAACTGTTACTGAACCACCCGGTATAATGTTGACAAGATATACAAGAACTTTCCTGGGTGCTATAAAAGGTAGTAAGTTAGCGCACTTTCGGTAACACTGTAAGTAGGCTGTTTTGGTGTTTATATTGGTAACGCCACGTAGCGCTGTGTATGAAAATCACTGGCTATGCTGTGTGCAGTCTGTGGCTAGTTTACATTGTTGTCTGCCATTGCAGTGTTGGGCAACTGGATGTTGACAGCGCGTAGCGTTGCGCAGTTGCAGGTGAGTCGCCAGCAGTGGTGGATGTGGGGAGAGAAATGACGGAGTTTTGAAATTTGCAAGAATGGATGTCATGAACTGCTATATATATTATGACTTTTGAACGCTATTAAGGTAAATACATTATTTGTTCTCTATCAAAATCTTTCATTTGCTAACTATGCCTATCAGTAGTTAGTGCCTTCAGTAGTTTGAATCTTTTATTTAGCTGGTAGTAGTGGCGCTCGTTGTATTGCAGTAGTTCGAGTAACAAAGATTTTTGTGTGGTAAGTGATTTGTGAAAGGTATGGGTTAATGTTAGTCAGGACCATTCTTTTGTAGGGATTATTGAAAGTCCGATTGCATTACCCTAAAAAATATTGTGTGTCAGTTTAAGCACAGTCATGTACAATTTTTCTAAGGGGACGTTTCAACAACTTTCAAGACGCGAGGATTTTTCGACTTCCCGATACTCACTGGGGGCAGTACGCGTGCCGGAAGTACACTCTTGATCGGCCAACTTTATTGTTAACTCCGAAACGTAGCAGCGTATTGAATTTTTCTTTATTAGTAAATATTTCTCAGCACAACCTACCCTGATACACTCTCGAAAGCTTTTCCGACTGTTTATGGCCACTCTTTATATTTATATAGCGTGAGACACATAAGACATTCCCTTTAATCTAATATCATTTACCGAAAACCTCGTTCCGATTCCTGGAGCCGTCACAAAATAGAGGGGGGCGCTAAGTGTATATGTACTGTTTATCGGCGACGAATGTACGAGTTCAGGCACAAGAGCGGTCGCACTCTGGGCGCAGGTCGGAAGAGGATTTGGGTAAATGGTTCCTTGCTACAGATAATTTCATTCGCAGTTTCTTTTGTCTGGGATGAATAGTTAGTTTTTCCCACCCTCGCATTTCCAATTAGCCTCCAAGGTGGAGCCAATCTCCGTGCAGCAGAGCCGACCAATTGTAGCAAACCGCCATCAGGACGGCGCCTTGCCCCGTACAGTCGGTAACGTATGCAGCTCTGGCCTGTGGGGTTTCCACGGACTTTTTGGCCTCTCAGAATTCGAATTTCGGGTTCTCCGCAGTGGCATTCGTAGAACCAGATTGCCTCCTGGTACTGCATCCGATTACCCACCTGCTTTTCACCTGTTCTCTTTGCTCCCCCTGTCATAGTAGAGATGCACATTAGATTCCAGGCAGTGTCTTTCTTTTCTACGTTCGTGCCAACACCTCGATCAAGTAAGGAACATTTACATGTTTGGTTTATGTTAATCTGTGTTCCATATAAAGAAGGTAAAACCAATTGCAAGTTTTTAGGACGGCAATTATCTGTTAAACAGTCACACTTACCAGACTTCTTTCTCATTATCATTTTTGGAGGTGAACTTTGATCAGATGATTTAATTAATAAATTCATGAGAGGCAAGCCACCCCTCGCAGGATTTATATCAAGTACATTATAGCACTGTGTTACACACTGAGATAGCTGCTCAAGACATCACTTAGTTCCACTAAGA
Source organism: Schistocerca gregaria (assembly GCF_023897955.1). NCBI lineage: Eukaryota > Metazoa > Arthropoda > Insecta > Orthoptera > Acrididae > Schistocerca > Schistocerca gregaria. The sequence goes on from NC_064926.1 coordinate 115,840,202, forward strand.
TGGACGCAGAGACATTATGGGCAAAGTTTAAGTAGATCGTAAATCGTAGTCTGGAAAGTTATGTGCGTAGTAAGTGGATAAAGGATGGAAAAGCCCCACCAAGGTTTAACAACGAAATTGAAAAAATGCTGAGGAAACACAGGTTGCTGTGCTCTCGGTTCAAAAGAGAGCACGCAAATGACGACAAGCGAAGATTAGTGGAGATTCGTGTGTCTTTGAAAAGATCCTCCCCCCCCCCCCCCCCCCCCCCCCCATGAACCATGGACCTTGCCATTGGTGGGGAGGTTTGCGTGCCTCAGCGGCACAGATGGCCGTACCGTAGGTGCAACCACAACGGAGGGGTATCTCTCTGAGGCTAGATAAACGTGTGGTTCCTGAAGAGGGGCAGCAGCCTTTTCAGTAGTTGCAGGGGCAACAGTCTGGATAACTGATTGATCTGGCCTTGTAACACTAACCAACGGCTGAAAACAAGGGGAAACTACAGCCGCAATTTTTCCTGGGGGCATGCAGCTTTACTGTATGGTTAAATGATGATGGCGTCCTCTTGGGTAGAATATTCCGGAGGTAAAATAGTCCCCCATTCGGAACTCCAGACGGGGACTACTCAAGCGGACGTCGTTACCAGGAAAAAGAAAACTGCCGTTCTACGGATCGGAGCATGGAACGTCAGATCCCTTAAAAGGGCAGGTAGATTAGAAAATTTAGAAAGGGAAATGGATAGGTTAAAGTTAGATGTAGTGGGAATAAGCAAAGTTCCGTGGCAGGAGGAACACGACTCTTGGTCAGATGAATACAGGGTTACAAACACAAAATCAAATAGAGGTAATGCAGGAGTAGGTTTAATAATGAATAAAAAAAAATAGGAGTGCGAGTAAGCTCCTACAAACAGCATAGTGAACGCATTATTGTGTGAAAGATAGTCACAAAGCCCATGCCTACTACAGTAGCACATGTTTATATGCAAACTAGCTCTGCAGATGATGAAGAAATTGATGAAATGTATGATGAGATAAAAGAAATTATTCAGGTAGTGAAGGGAGACGAAAATTTAATAGTCATGGGTGACTGGAATTCGAGAGTAGAAAAAGGGAGAGAAGGAAACGTAGTAGGTGAATATGGATTGGGGCTATGAAATGAAAGAGGAAGCCGTCTGTTAGAATTTTGCACAGAGCATAACTTAATCATAGCTAACACTTGGTTCAAGAATCATAAAAGAGGGTTGTATACATGGAAGAATCCTGGAGATCCTAAAAGGTATCAGATACATTATATAATGGTAAGACAGAGATTTAGGAACCAGGTTTTAAATTGTAAGATATTTCCAGGGTCAGATGTGGACTCTGACCACAATCTATTGGTTATGAACTATAGATTAATACTGAACATACTGCAAAAAGGTGGGAATTTAAGGAGGTGGGACCTGGATAAACTGAAAGAACCAGAGGTTGTAGAGAGTTTCAGGGAGAGTGTAAGTGAACAGTTAACAGGAATGGGGGAAAGAAATACAGTAGAAGAAGAATGGGTAGCTCTGAGGGATGAAGTAGTGAAGGCAGCAGACGATGAGTGAGGTAAAAAGACGACGGCTGGTAGAAATCCTTAGGTAACAGAAGAAACATTGAATTTAATTGACGAAAGGAGAAAAAATAAGAATGCAATAAATGAAGCAGGCAAAAAGGAATACAAATGTCTCAAAAATGAGAAAGTGCAAAATGGCTAAGCAGGGATGGCTAGAGAACAAATGTAGGGATGTCGACGCTTATCTCACTAGGGGTAAGATAGATACTGCCTACAGGAAAATTAGAGAGACCTTTGGAGAAAAGAGAACCACTTGTAAGAATATCAAGAGCTCAGATGGAAACCCAGTTCTAAGCAAAGAAGGGAAAGCAGAAAGGTGGAAGGAGTACATAGATGGTCTATACAAGGACGATGTACTTGAGGACAATACTATGGAAATGGAAGAGGATGCAGATGAAGATGAAATGGGAGATACGATACTGCGTGAAGAGTTTGACAGAGCACTGAAAGACCTGAGTCGAAACAAGGCCCCGGGTGTAGACAACATACCATTAGAACTAGTGACGGCCTTGGGAGAGCCAGTCATGACAAAAATCTATCATCTGGTGAGCAAGATGTATGGGACAGACGAAATACGCTCAGACTTCAAGAAAAATATAATAATTCCATTCCCAACAAAAGCAGGTGTTGATAGATATAAAAATTACCGAACTATCAGTTTAATAAGTCACAGTTGCAAAATACTAAAGCAAATTCTTTACAGACGAATGGAAAAACTGGTATAAGTCGACCTCGGGGAAGATCAGTTTGGATTTCGTAGAAATGTTGCAACACGTGAGGCAATACTGACCTTACGCCTTATCTCAGAAGAAAGATTAAGGAGAGGCAACTTACTTTTCTAGCATTTGTAGACTTAGAGAAAGCTTTTCACGATGTTGACTGGAATACTCTCTTTAAAATTCTAAAGGTGATAGGAGTAAAATACAGGGAGCGAAAGGCTATTTACAATTTGTACAGGCACCAGATAGCAGTTATAAGAGTCGAGGGGCTTGAAAGGCAAGCAATGGTTGGGAAGGGAGTGAGACGGGTTTGTAGCCTCTACCCAAGGTCATACAATCTGTATATTGAGTAAGCAGTAGAGGAAACAAAAGAAAAATTCGGAGTAGGTATTAAAATCCATGGAGAAGAAATCAAATCTTTGAGGTTCGCCGATGACATTGTAATTCTGACAGAGACAGCAAAGGACTTGGAAGAGCAGTTGAACGCAAGGGACAGTGTCTTGAAAGGAGGAAATAAGACAAACATCAACAAAAGCAAAACGAGAATAATGGAATGTAGTCGAATTAATTCGGGTGATGGTGAGGGAATTAGATTAGGAAATGAGATACTTAAACTAGTAAAGGAGTTTTGCTATTTGGGGAGCAAAATAACTGATGATGGTCGAAGTAGAGAGGATATAAAATGTAGACTGCCAATGGCTAGGAAAGCGTTTCTGAAGAAGAGAAATTTGTTAACATCGAGTATTCATTTAAGTGTCAGGAAGTCGTTTCTGAAAGTATTTGTAGGTAGTGTAGCAATGTATGGGAGTGAAACAAGGATGATAAATAGTTTGGACAGGAAGAGAATAGAAGCTTTCAAAATGTGGTGCTACAGAAGAATGCTGATGATTTGATGGTTAGATCACGTAACTAATGAGGAGGTATTGAATAGAATAGTTGACAAGAGGAGTTGAGAAGAAGGGACCGGTTGGTAGAACATGTTCTGGTACATCAAGGGATCACAAATTTATATATGGAGGGCAGCGTGGAGGGTAAAAATCGTAGAGGGAGACCAAGAGATGAATACATTAAGCAAATTCAGATGGATGTAGGTTGCAGTAAGCATTGTGAGATGAAGAAGCTTGCACAGGATAGAGTAGCATCGAGAGCTGCATTAAACCAGGCTCAGGACTGAAGACCACAACAACAACATTGAAAAGATATATGCGTCAAGCATACAACAGTTACCATTGTGACACAATAGCAAAAAACTGGCAGAGAGCTCAAGAAATTTCTAGTCCTATCTAAAATCGTTAAGCGGGTAGGTCTTGTCTGGTGTGGCAGTTGAAGATAGCAACTTCAGATTGCTGAAGTTCTAAATTTAACGTTCAAGAAAACGCTCGCATTCGAGAATCGTACAAGCATACCGTCATTTGACCATGGGATAGACACCCTTATGGATGACATAGTAATTAACATCCCTGAGGTAGACACAACTGAAAGCAAACAAATCTCCAGGTCAGTGTGATATCCTGCTTTAAAAATTCTCTAGGGCATTGGCCCCGTAGCTGCCTTGCATTTATCGTGAATCTCTCGGCCAGCAAAATGTCCCAAGCAACTGGGAAAAAGCACAGGTGGCTCCAGTATATAAGAAGTGTAATAGAACGGACCCCCAATACGCCTAACATCAGTTTGCTACAGAGTTCTTGAACATATTCTGACACAACAAATTTTCTTGTGACTGAGAAGCTTATGTCCGCGAATCAGCATGGTTTTACAAAGCGTCGCTCGCGTGAAACCTAGACTGCCTATTTCTGACATTAGATACAGCGTACTATGTATGAAGGGTGAGCCGTGAATTTCAACATTCAAAATCTTTTCTTGAAGAATTTACTTTATTTACTGGCGATTCACATTGATCATTGACACATTTAATCACACTAAGTTAGCACGGAAGTAGTTACCAGGAAGTAACAGATGGAAAATTACCTTTAACTGTGAATTTATTCCTAAAAGCTTTTTCAAAACGGATTTAAAATTATAAGCAGAAAAACACACTCCAAACATCAAATCACAATTTTACAAATGTGAATTTTATTCCTAAAAGCCTTTTCAAAACAGATTTAAAATTATAAGAAGAAAAGCACTCTCGAAATATCAAGTTACAATTCTATTTAGAGGAAAGAACAGTATTAACAGTAGAAGCTTTAGGGGTGAGAAGCTTGACTGCTCCCTAGCAACACGGCCGTAGTCATGATCACTCACAACAACCTGTGAAAGAGTACACTGGTGCAAACCTGCAACACACCAGATTACTTAAATAAAAATTTTAAACAACTCACACAAACATGGTAACTATGCACCCTGTAAGAGGAATGGAAATAGTACAACACTCAAATTATTTGCCACCCAAAGTGCAATTTTCTTTTTAGGGCTCTTACGGAGGAAGGGTGGCAATTTTATAAAGATGACTTTAAATAAAACCCATAAAATTCAGACTTACATAAAATGTACGACATGCTCTACATTACACATATACTGCCCCGCAAAATGATAGGCAAGATAACAACATATTTCAGGAATTCGGCCTTTACCTTAATTCTATAAATTCCTTTTGAAGATGACTCAGTTTTTATACATTTTCACGTAATAGGGGCTATATTTACAATTGTACATGAGTAAAAGCCTAAAATCGTATGTTTCTTCTGTTAATTCTGTGTATTCACTTAACCCTAGAGGAAGTCTACGCAGGGAATCTGCCAAAATATTCTACTCCTCTTTGATATCCAAATCAACCTTTTGAAGGAAGAGACACTACCTGGCTAATATTTTGTGTAATAGTTTACATGACAGTAAAAATGAAAGTGCTTGATGATCCCTTCCTCATAGGAAATACTGGAATTCGAGAATTCCCACACCACTGCTTCTTTCTTTGTCAAAGGGACTGAATAAGACGTAAAGCAGTTTCATGGAGGTATACTTCCATATGATACACATATCCCTTAATTGCTCCTGGTTTCTTTTCAAAAACAAGTAAATATTGCGACAACAGTGTACCTAATTCTTGATTATGTGCATATGGTAAACTAACACATTCGTGCGTCTTACTTGGATAGCGCGAAAAACTGTTGTTTCTTCTGTCATCTGTTCTTAACTGCTAATTCACGTAAAGGGCTTTTGGATAAATCAGATGGATAATCACTTTATCTGCTAGCTGTTTGTTTTCATTAAATGAACTGATATTACGTTATCACTTGACTAAATATAACATTTGCCCTTGCCTAGCTCAATTTTCAATCGATTTTTCCTGAAAAACCCAGCCCTAGAATAAGTTAACAATTAGTTTTTCCATCACTAAGAATGTACAAGTGGTCGCAGCCCCAGAGAAAGTTATTGGAGTGGAAGTTTATAACATGTTGCATTCTTATTTACTTTCTATTAGCTTTTAAAATACGGCAGTTCTCCTCAGGTGAAGTACGTAGATTTACTTTGTCTTTCATTAGGTTTAACAAGCTGTACGAATTAAAATTAGCATGCGTTCCTTTTTCTAGTATCACATGTACACGTATTGTTCCCGTTTTTGCACTAACAATCGCCTGCACCTGATCGTTTGTTCGTTACGAAATAATTATTTACTTAGCGTCTTGCCCGGCTGCCGTCTATGGTCGGTGGTTGGGGGTGGGGGGATGTAGACAGGGTGCGGTCGCTGCCTTTAGTCATTTCTACAACGTGATAGGTATTTTTCCACGTTCTATTCCGAGCATTACTGGGGGCGGCGTTCCACTGGATTTGGCTTATGCCGCTTCCAATAGCCGCTTTTTTTGGTAACTGTTATCTATGCATTAGTGTTTATTCCTGTTCCTACACACTTGTCGTGGGACCGTGACAATTATTCCAAAAATTACGATTATTTCTTGATTGTGAGACACGGTATCCTGAATTGTAATTTCTATCATTTTTATCTTGAAAGCCATTACTCTGACGATTTTCGAATCCTCCATTACCATTATACCGCTGTGGTGGAGCATATGAATGCCAACAGCACTGTGGGCTGACATACTGATTTCTGCTATTACCGCCATTGTTGTTATTATTGTTGTTATCGTTACTACTATTATAAAAATCCTTCAGTTACCTCCGAACTCGACTAGCTTCGGTTACATTCATTTGTGTTTTGACTGCTCTCATAAATGAGGTCCATCGGATCCATCACTGTGAAAAAGTGTTCTAGATCATAAGTTGGCATAATTACCGGTTTCTCACCAACGTTACTCGGCAAACGGGTTTTCAAAACATCGGCATGTGATATCGGATTGCTCCAGAATCTCGTCTTGGTCACGTATCTTTCGAAATACTAGTTCAGTCCCCCTTGTTTCTTCTTAAATGGCTGTGGGTCGAAAACACCCGTTCGTAGTCTTTTCCAAATTCCGTAGGACCAGTATTTCTTCTGGGAGGTCTTTCACATTCTTCATACGTTCGACAATAATCTACCTCTTCGGCTGTCCACAATCTCGAATCACCTTGTGTGAAACCAAAAACGAACCGAATCTCCTGCATTTCGTAGCATTGCCGAGGTAAAACATTTCTGAAAGCTCTCACAAAGGCAACATTCAGTTATTTAGCTCTGGAGAATTTCTGTTTATTTTTTTGTTTTGATAACGTTCTCCTTTTCTCATTGTATCCTCATGGTAGAATCTGTCCAACGAAGACAGAAAACAACCAGTATTTCAACAATCACTGTTACAGCTACATTACTTTTTACTTACGATTCGAAGATTCCAGGATTTGGTCCCTTTTTTGTAGCAGTGTATTATATTGCATATTTGCTGTTTTATGTCTAATGAATTAGAATTTTTGAATTAGAAACGTTTTATCAGTTTTAAATGTGAAGTCATAAATGGTAGTTAATGAGATGCTTCTATAGCTTGATGCCGACAGACAGCATCAAGTAGATCTCAAGTTTAGTAGGAATTTTGGTAGTAAATGTTATTAGTCATATTTTCTTCTCAATCTTCTGAAGGGGAAACTTTACTGCTTTTTCCTGCTCCTAATTGGTGACCAGGCTGCCTAATGAAAGAAATTTATATGTCGATTTTACTCGACGTTATTTACACTAGCCCATTTACCTAACTGTTACATTGGGAGGAGCGATCTAATGTTCGCATCCTCTCTCCATCCACATACACAACAGATAACAAAAAGTAACAGTCACATCTATCTTCTCTAACAGCATCTCTGCTGCAGTACATCGCATATATATATATATATATATATATATATATATATATATATATATATATATGGAAATATCTAGAAAACGTCATTACAACAGTATACAGGAATATCTGAATACTACTGAACAATAGATCAACATTGTCTGTACATACCAATGGAAAACAGCTGTATGTTGGAGTATGTCCTCAAAGAAAATTACAGAACTGACGATGTTCACTATATTAAAGCTCACACAACAAATATGTTTGTAAGCTTCCATTAACATTTGATCTTCTTAGAATGTTTGGTTACTCTTATCTAACTGTTCATCTAACAAGTAAAGCTGCCTGCAGAATTTAAAACAACAGAATAATTAAATTTAACAGCTATCCATTCGGTTAAGTTGTAAGCATAAAACCCAATTTCAAATTCTGCAAGAATGTGCAGAAGGATTATTCGCAACATAAACCCAACATGATGGTAAATGCTTAAACAATAGCATAATTCAGGAAATAGAATGTGAAGATTGAATCCTTAAATGCTGTCGCCCTGTAGAATTACAAGAAGCAATGATGGTGAAAGGCATAGTTCACAGAATAACTGTATTTATTAAAGTTTTTATGTTAAAACAATTGGATGATTCGGATATAAATTAAAATTGTTGACTAAAAATTTAGTTGAATACTATGTTGTTGTTGTTGTTGTTGTCTTCAGTCCTGAGACTGGTTTGATGCAGCTCTCCAGGCTACTCTATCCTGTGCAAGCTTCTTCATCTCCCAGTACTGCAACCTACATCCTTCTGAATGTGCTTAGTGTAGCATCTCTTGGTCTCCCTCTACGATTTTTACCCTCCACGCTGCCCTCCAATACTAAATTGGTGATCCCTTGATGCCTCAGAGCATGTCCTACCAACCGATCCCTTTTTCTGGTCAAGTTGTGCCACAAACTTCTCTTCTCGCCAATCCTGTTCAATACTTCCTCATTAGTTATGTGATCTACCCATCGAATCTTCAGCATTCTTCTGTAGCACCACATTTCGAAAGCTTCTATTCTCTTCTTGTCCAAACTAGTTATCGTCCATGTTTCACTTCCATACATGGCTACACTCCATACAAATACTTTCAGAAATGTCTTCCTGACACTTAAATCTATACTCGATGTTAACAAATATCTCTTCTTCAGAATCGCTTTCCTTGCCATTGCCAGTCTACATTTTATATCCTCTCTACTTCGACCATCATCAGTTATTTTGCTCCCCAAATAGCAAACCTTCATTACTATTTTAAGTGTCTCATTTCCTAATCTAATTCCCTCAGCATCACCCGACTTAATTCGACTACATTCCATTATTCTCGTTTTGCTTTTGTTGATGTTCATCTTTTATCCTCCTTTCAAGACACTATCCATTCCGTTCAACTGCTCTTGCAAGTCCTTTGCTGCCTCTGACAGAATTACGATGTCATCGGCGAACCTCAAACTTTTTATTTCTTCTCCATAGATTTTAATACCTACTCCAAGTTTTTCTTTTGTTTCCTTTACTGCTTGCTCAATAAACAAACCTGCTTTAATCAAGGCTCTTCACTGAATGATGAAGTTGGTTCCTTTCTTATTGGGGTTTGCGCAATGATTAATATTTCCTGACTCTGTGTTAAGTCTCATTTCCGCGATTTTCGTATTTAGTGGACTACTGGCTCCTTACATGTACTCACAAGGAAATGGAAAAATAACAATATTTTCCTTGAAGTTCTTTGAAAGTAACTTCTCCCTACATCCATGACCTAATGTTTTTCTACTGGTTTAACATTGCATCCGTGTTCTCCTGGCGCACTGTTATCTGTACACAGGGTAATGTGGGGCTAAATAAATCATTTCAACTTTCTGAGCCCCAAAGGGGTACTAATAATTATAATATTATACATCTTAAATTGTATTGGAGAATAGGTCAAAGTTATAAGTTTTATGTGATACAAGCACGTTGCTTCAAAATTCACTCTCCTTCATTGTACATAAGAAAATGTAGGATCTTGAAACACCGGGAAAATTAAAAACTTGTGGAGCTATTTGAGTCGTAAATACGCTTATGTGAATCATTGCCACCTATCATTCAAGTACACGAAATATGGAAGATTACAATTCATTTACCCTTAATGTTCCATTAGTTGTTACACGCGGTTTCCACGGCAGCCCCCACAAAAATTTCGTGAAACCGCTCATTGCACTTAACGCAATTGATCCAGGCCTGTTGCCTCACACACCTAGGATTGCAGTTTTGATGATACAGAAACCACCAGGTACGTTTTTCTCCTGATACTCAGCCGTCGGTGATGTAGATGAATCATCCTCTCCATTTGGAGCTATCTCTTAAACATCCAGCACATTTCTGCAGCGCTTGATGTTCCGCCTTTGGGAGTTTTGAAAATTCAATTTTCTCTTCGCTCTCGTAACACTGAGATGATCTAACGAAGTCAGGTAGCAAGTTGAATTCTTCTCTCTCCTGGCACGTATGGTACCGGTAGCTTTCTTTGGAGTTGTCTAAACAGTATAAACTGAAGAAGGTGATGTTGATGATTACTGACTTTCCCAGTGTCTTGGAGGTTTAGAAAGAGTTGCAGGTTCTAGGTTTACTTCGGATTTTGTGATAACAGGACAAGATACATCATTCAAGTATGTAAACGAAGGGAGGAATTTGCGTGATGGTATTTTTTGTTAGTACTGAATGGGAAAATTCTTGTACACTCAAATCCCTTCGCAGCATTTCCTAAACTAGCTTCACGCCTCCAGGCGACGTCAAAATTTTTACCAAAAGCGAGTTTTGTAGTGGAGGCTGACGGATTATTGTGTGTCAATGAATTGGTTTCTTGATGGTAATACGCCTTTAAGTGCATGAAATCAGTTACGTCCAGGGAGTGCAGAATGTGCGCAGTTGCGGTGGCAGGCACACCAGTTCAATGTGTTTTTTACACCTTATTCCAAGCATTGGAGAGAAAGGTGTGAGCTGTGACCGTCCAAAAGTAGAAGACATCTGCCTTCTGAACGGTGCTTGTTTAAGTGTTCGTGCCAACTCAAAAACAACGCTTATGTAGCCCGCATCTCACATAGACACATGAGTACCTGGAGGGGTTCCCAGTTTGTATTCTTGTTGCATTATTTTGCCTTTGAAGATGATGAACGGTGCAACATAAGTCCCAGTAGATTGTAGGCAACAACGACTGTCACATTTTCCCCTCCTCCAAACTTGTCAGTTCAGCTACTTCTCTTTTTCCTTTTTCCCGCTCACAACTTTTTTTAGGCCTATTGTCCATGGGAAAGCCGCTTTCATCAATATTATATATATTTTGTGGTTTATTTTCCAAATTAGATTCATATAAGGCAGGTTTCAAAATCATGTGACATTTTTTAACTGCTGCCTCATTTAATCCCATGCTCGAACGTTAGAAAATGCCTGAGGTTTCCGTAATGAATTATCTTTCGTGTGTCGTTTTATGAAAGAAAGAAACCAATCCTTGCCAGCCACTTTCATGTCTTCTCCCCATGTAACCACTATGTCATTGATTTTGGCGTATTGGTACCCTGTCCTTCGAATGCTATGTGAGGTATGTCCAAAACCATGGCTAGATAATCTTTCCCGTCTTTCAATCTAATATTTTTCTTGTTCTTCTAATAACACACTTGGATGACCCATTTTTCTTTTTCTCTGAGTGATCCCTTGATTCGTTTGGATCTGTTAGATTGTTCGACAGAAACGAGTTTTCTGAATCCGCCTACAGAGCGTCGTAAATTGCACATAAAGTCCGGCTGCTGCGCCAATTCTTACATGCCTTTCTAAAACGTTGGTTATACCGTTTTCCATAGAGTCTTCTGACCGTTGTAAACGTGAATGGCTTCGTTTATATGTGAGCCGTAGATGTGTCCAGCTCTTCGAAAAGCGCGCCAGGCGGATTGCTTTCGCTTCGCGTCTGGTGTTTGTCTTGGTGCTTTCGGTTTGGCGCGCTGTTTGCATCGCTACCCGTATTTTTCCGAGTGTTTAAAACCGGAAGATGGAAGGTAGTTTGGAATCTTTCGCTAAATTACCTAACCCGATTGGACTTCTTTTGAAGGATATAGAGGAGTTAACTATTAATTCTTTGAATAAGATCGAGGAGGTACTTTGGTTACTGGTTCACTTTGAACAGCACGCCCACTACAGCTTTACTCCACTCTTTAGCCAAAGGAGGGACTTAGAGATCTTGTCTCCAGAGCTCTCGCTGAACAGATGTCCTTGCTTCAGCTTAGGCAGAAGATTATTAGTGAGACATTTACTGCGGGCTTTAGGAAGTATTTAGAGGGTACAGAGGGAGTGCGAGAGCCTACAGCAGTATATGGAGAGGGTGAAAGTTGCCTCACAAGCGCTCTTGGTCTATATGTCTGAGGACCAGTTGGTTTCCGCAATCTTGGAAGGGATGGCTGCTGCAGATAAATTGCATTTCATGTTCGAATCCCTTCCGGTTACATGGGAGGATTTGCATGGAGCAATAGTCACCGCGTCTGCGTTAAAGCTGCAAGATGAAACAGGGGGCGCTAAGGTTTCTGGGCCCGTAAAAGAACTTTAGGTGGCCTAGGAGTGCGCTCGGGGTAGAACCACCGGGGTTGAGACAAGGCGATGTTTTCGTTGTGGTGAGAGATCGTCCTGTTCCTCATTGTAGTAAGAGTAACAAATGACATAATGGAAAGCGGCGCGCCTTTTTTGGTAAATTTTCAGCTTGTTGTGGGCGTGCCGTCGTAGCCCTGTCCCGATCGCTTCTTCCCTATATTTATGTTCAACTTAACCACGAACCCATTTGAGCCTTGTTGGACTCTGGTATTACCTACTCCTTACTTAGTGAGGCTTGGTTTTTGGAGTTTGGCCACCTTACTAAACTTAAACCCCGGACGATCCCACTTCGGAGATGTCGTGTCGCTAATGGTCAGGTATTGCCTCTGGCGGGGTGGCTTGAGCGTAGTGTCTCGGTAGGGCAATTTTCCTGGCCAATCACCTTCGCTTTCGTGACGCGTTTGCCAGTGAACCTGGTACTTGGCTGTGACTTTATTTCTAAAACGCAGCTGGTGTTCAATTATTTCAGTGGGCTTTCCTTCATTAAGTTTACTCCTCTGCGGACGATCGCTCTCTGAGAATGTCGGGAGGCGTTGTCATCGGTGGTCTCTCCCTTTCCGGTAGGTTATGTTGATGAAGTGGATATTAGCCACCTTTCGCCGCAGCAAGGTCAGGGGATGCGTGAGTTATTAGGGGAGTTTCAGTATTTACTGAGAGATAAACTGGGGAGTGACAAACATTCTGAAATATGACATTCGTTTGACTGATGACGTTCCTGTTAGGCAGTGCCCGTACCGGTTGTCTCCTCCCAACATTAAAATACTACGAGGAAAGGTACGTAAAATGATTCGTCCCTCCACATCTTCGTATGCCTCCCCGATATTTCTGATCCCCAAACATCAAGGGGGGGGGGGGGGGGATTTCAGGGTAGTAGCAGACTACCGGCTTCTTAATGAGAAAGTGATTTGGGAATCAGTACACCTTCCCGACCTCCACAACTGCTTTACTTGGTTTGCAGGCGTGACTTAGTTTGCTGTACTTGATTTGAATCAGGCCTGTTATCAGATTCCTTTGACTGAAAATTGTAAGCATGTTACTGCCTTCTGTACCGATTGGAATCTGTAAGAATTCAATCGCGCTCCATTTGGGTTTGCTACTGAGGCTGCGGTTTTGACAGGTTTATTAGATAATGTGTTGTGTGATTTAAAGTTACGTTGCATCTGCTATTACTTAGACGATCTAGTTATTTATAGTAGGTCATTTGAAGAACATATGCTTCATTTGCGTTAGGTCTTGGGTAGGCTCCAGAAGACCGGTCTAACGGTAAAACCATCTAAGGTTACGCTGGCTAAATGGCAAATTTCCTTTTTGGGCCATATCGTTTCGGGGCAGTCAGTCCGGATCGATCAGGATCGCACGAATGCCTTGCACGCCTTGCCCCCTCCTAAGGATAGGCGGGGAGTGGCATCGTTCATTGGTATCGTAAACTATTTTAGGCGTTTCGTACCTGATTTTGCCACCTCAGCCGCACCCTTAAATCAGCTCTGTAAGAATGGTGTTCGTTTTGTTTGGAGTCCCACACAGCAGGCTGCCTTTGAGCACATTAAAACGGCTGTTGCCAACCCACTGGTCCTTGGGGTTCCCGACTTTGAAAAACCCTTAGTTGCGCAAACGGACGCGTCAAATGCTGGAGTTTCGGCTGTTCTTTTACAAGGGCCATAGACAATCTTTGGCTTACGCGTCTCGCAGGTTAAATGACGCCGAGTCGAAGTACTCAGTGTATGAGACCGTATGTCTTCTTATCGGCCATTGAAACCACTGGCAGCTGTTGGCTCTGACGAGTATTTGAAAGCGTGACGTGTTCCCGGCGCTGGGGTGGAATGTGAGAAGTTGAGTACTGAAGAGAAGGTTTTCAAGTTCTAGTGAATTGAATGTTTCTTCACCAGTGGTTTTGTTGGGGTCGTCCCACCACACTTTTCGTTTACCTGTCCGCGGGCATGTGGTGATTGCTTCTCGGTCGGGCCGTTTTCATTCACACCTCGATTGGATGATTTAGTGTTGATGTCGCAGGTCTATGTGGTTCGGAGTCTGAGCAGGCACCGCCCTTGCTAGATCTTCTGGTTTTGAGTAACTTGGGGAGATGACGGCTTCTAATGGAAGTTTTGGTGCTGGTCTGCTATGGCCCTGTAGACCACCAGTAACTATTCCGCCTATAGTGATTTGGGCCCCTTTACATGTGTCATTCCCTCACCGAGCTAATGAAATTTTTTTTGGGAACTGCCTTTAAGGTTTGTGTGCTGGCTTATTCACATTTATCTTGTAGCAACTGACAGGTGTAATATAAGTTATTTAATTGGCTAGAGACAACTATTTTAACTTTAGTACAAACTAGCTACTTAAAGGTTCTTTTTCTTTAAGTAATTGTTCTCTCTCATATATATATATATATATATATATATATATATATATATATATATATATATATATATATATATGTTAAGCTTAAAATCTTATTATTGCGAAGTTGTTAACGTCTTACCTTGCAATCTTCTTTCCATAAAGAAAATTTGTCAGCTATTGGAAATTGTTCTTGAAATTTTTTTTTAAATCTAGACTTAAAAATTTATTGAGAAAGTCTTTAAAATAAAAAGGTATCTTTAGCAATGTGTGTTATTTCACCAGCACCTCCTGTCCCCTGCTTCCACGATAACGTTTTGGAATAACATGTGTACTTGAGTTGTTGTTTGTGAACGGTTCTAACTGATGGTTCAATATGTTCGTATCATTTGAAAAAAAAGCGAAAATCAAAAGTTATTTTTATAATTACTAAATTAGAATCTCTTACTAATTACTATAGCCTAAATTAGAACATGACGGAATTATCGTTGGATGTTATAATAATTGGCTGCATGAGTACTCCAGTGAAGAAGAAATAAGGCATCTTACATTCTAGTTTAGAAAGACTCACAGAGACAAATTCACAAAGCCCCATTGCCTCATATTTTTAAAACATAAGAGTTCCTCAAATTCGCTACAGATGTCACTTCTTGTTCTGATGACCGACGTTATGGACCGTATAAAACTGGTAGGTGAAAGATTTGTAACTAGCACTCATGTATTCGTACACGAGATCTTATTTCCAAGCGACTTAATGTTGCATCTCGGATTTTTGTAAGCAGCTCTGTCTTACCCCTTATATTTCCTTCTGGGTGGTTGCTGTCTCGGTTAAATATATTTGGAAAACCCTTCTTGCAGATAGTAGACGACTTCTCTAGCAAAATTTCTGTAACATAATCGTGTTCTAGTTACGTACATGGGCTGCGCAGTAGAATATTTCACTATCCCTTTTTGCTTTGGATAATGACCATATTAAAATCTCTTTTCAAGGCAGAATCCATCCAGAGCAATTGCTTTATCAAGCGCCTTGACGTTTGAGACCGAATATAAATTTTATTGGTGACGTTCGAAGTTTTCATTTCTTCACTATGAACTTTAGTTCCCTTCTGTAGTCTTAGGTTGCCGTCTGATACCTGTACAATTTCTAAATAGCTTTCCTCTCCATGTTCTCTAAATCCAGTATAGCTATTTCCTAACATACGACTTATGGTCAGTATTACCTTCTATAGCTTCACTTTTCTCCTCGACCTATACTAATCTTCCTCGTAGTCGGCTTCTACGAGATATTCCATTCATCTGTAAATAATTCGTGGCAGTGTTTTGCAACCATAATTTGCTAGTCTCAAATTTAAATTTAATATTTGTTATCACTTGCTTCTTCTGAACTTAGTGTTGCTATATTATTCTTAAAGTACGAGTGAATTCCCATGCTTCATATACCTCGCAGACGGCGGAATAGCTCTCCCTTAATAAAGGGTTGTCGGGTCTCCAGCCGGGTGGTAACGTTGATATCTCGCGACGTTTCGGTAAGTTTCATACTACCCATCTTCTTACGCCGGCAAAGCCTACAGTCATCTAGAGCTCCTCCTTGTTTGCTATCCCAAGAATGTCGATAATTCTTGAGAAGGTGCCCAGAGGAAGCACACGTGTGTGGATAGCTTTAAGGTAGCAATCGCACTCGCTGCGCAATTACCCTAAGCAAACTGTAGCACGTAGATGAGAAAAGATATATAATGTTTTCAAAATGGTTTTCGTTGGATAATATTCAGAGTTAGGATTTGTAAGTACAAGGTTTGACACCGTAAGCGTTTCGTAACATTTTTGAAAGAGTGATTCGTGCTACAAAAATGTTGGCAATGGTAGGTTTTTGTGTATGACTTACAATTTTAACAATGTATATACCGAGGTCAACATTGTGTTTAAATCTAACAGCCTGAATCATAATCCACATCCTTTGCTTGTATTGAATATGAAAATGAGTAGTAAAGTTACCCAACAATGAAAGAACGTAAAGGAAATGAGGTCTCTACGCAATATATATGTTACCCAACAATGAAAGAACGTAAAGGAAATGAGGTCTCTACGCAATATATATGTGCAGTTCACGGTTTGAAATCGATTTTGGTGTAACAAACGTTATCAGAGCAAAATTACTTCAAATAACTAATTTTATCCCATTGCACGACTGGCATTATTCAAGTCAAGATATAATTTCATTAAGTAAACATCAGGGCCAAAAGTTAATCTTTCAGTACCATCTTAATGCCGTTGCACAAATGGCGTTATTCTCTTAAACTTGATTGCTGAGTCAAATACATTTTGCATGTCTGGCAAAAGGGAGGAGCAGTCAGATGGAGGTTTGTTGAATAATTAATTTGGAACAATCTTATCATTGATACTTTCACTAATTAAAAAGGAAACAATTTTGGTTAGAAACTTTCAACTGCTCTGTAAAATACTTCTGATAATATCATATCTTCCACCTCATCTTCATGTGCTTCCAGTTCCCCTGCTATAATAATATTTTGCAGTTCATTTCTCTTATTTAATACTTCTATATGTTTAATGGTATAGATCTCCCTTCTTTGTTTACTACTGGCTTACTGTTCTGGCCCTAATATCAGATAGATGCTTATCTTTTCTTAAAGACTTGTTTAAATTTGCCATTTGCACCACCATCCTTTCATTGTTTTTGCAGGGCTCTAATGCTTTTCACCTCTAACCATGCCAGCTTTGCTATTTTACACTCTTTGTCACTTTCATTTCTCTAGACTTCTGTATTGCCTTCATACTTCTGCATTTGCTGCAATTTTATTTTTTATCACTTCGCTAGTTTAAACTTTGTCTTATGTGTTATCTAATAGTTTTTGCAGAACACCGTCTTTTTGCCTCTAGGATCTTCTGCTAACTCCATTGCCTTTTATGTAAAAGCTCCCCACTCGTCTTTTACTGTAATCCTTTCCTCTGTTTTTGTGACTCACTGACTAAAGCCTCCTTTGAAACTCCAAATAACCTATCATTCTTTGGATTTATCCAAATCCCATTCTCGTTATTTTACACCATTCTGTAAATTTACGTATTTACTCTCTAGTTCGTAGCCAATAAATTATGGGCAGAGTTCACATTTACCCCAGGAAATGTTTTGCAGTTTACAGTATAATATATCCGAAATTTTATAATTTTTCCCAGAATCTTTCGTCGAGCAATTGGAGTAAATTTTCTCGTACCCAAAGCTTTTACGCCGTACGTCCTAGTATCTATGTTTTTCCGTCCTGTATCTGTGACAGCCCTTTTTAGAGATGTCAATTCCTCCGCAGATGAACTGGCTACCCTAGTATTCATTATCATAATATCTACTGCAGTACAGAATTTCATATGCACCTCATCATTCTTCACTGTTTTATTCTCCAACCGCTTTCTACACTGATTCTTCCGAGCGATTCCTTTAAACTCTGCTATTCAACGTTCCTAAATTGTGATATGAATCTTTGTCTCCTGCTGGGCACATCTTACAATCCAATATTTGATTTCTAAAACACAGTCTGACCACGATGCAATACAACTGGGATCTTTAAGTGTCTTCAGGACTTTTTTAAATATACGTCAGCCTCTTGTGATTATAAGAGTGTTATTGCCAGCAGAGATTCATATCAGAACTCTATTAATCTTTCTCGTCTCTCATTCCTACTACCCGTCCTATGTTCGCCTTTAACACTGCCTTCTATTCTCTCCCCTACAGCCGTGTTACATTTATTTATGAGCATCTGATTTTCATCTACGTTAATGCACTGAATAACATGGTTAGTATCCTTCCATACTCTTTCTATTAGTTCAAGTTCTCCTTGTGATGTCGGCAAGCATATCTGTTCTGCTATAAGCGTCAGTTTTTCTTCGATTACGAAGAGAACAGCCCTACCATTTAACTGTTCGTAATAACTGAATCTTCGTATTACTAATGAATTCTATTCCCTTACAACATCTTTTGATTCTCTTAATGTAATTATATATTCGTGTGATCAGAAATGCTTCAATTCTTTCTATTTTATATCCCTTCCTCCTTGCTGTATCTAGATCGAACCTTTGTATTTTTTCAGAGTTTCTGGTATCGACACCACGTTGAAACTTCCTAATATTTCACACCTCGGCACGAAGACTGTTACCCATTCGTTGATCATTCTGTCTTTTCCCGTGGTTATCCCTTCATTGGCACTCTCCTCGTGGAGTTCTGAAAGAGTGACAAATTGTAAATATTTCACTAATGTAGAACCTCCTCTGTCAGGCTCCCAGTGGAGATCAGAATGAGAGACAAAATAGGAATCTCCTTTATGTCTTTTTTACAGTTATAGACCACGTGACCTGAGGTGTTCATTATACGTCTTTATTCCAGCGGCTTCCATTGGCTTCTGCATTCTTATTCTGTTGATCATTGCTGATTTTAGTTTCCCTCGCCAAGGATAAGAGGTTGTTCTGAAACTCTGTCTGATCCTCTGACCGCTTTGACCATTAGCAGAGCGAGCGTGACTCCTTGTACTTTCCTCAACCTCCCAAACAATTATTTTCCCGGAAGGAAGGACTAACCCTTTTTATCCTTTCTTGACCCATTGCTGACTACAATGAGTTAAAATTATATTGGGAGTGTAAAGAGATAGTGTCAGTCAATCCTCAGGAAAATAGAACTTGTCGTATTCATGTGTAGCTGAGTTCAAACTCTATGGTCGCATGTTCCAATCCTGCCACCGGCATGGATGTGTGTGATGTCTTTAGGTTAGTTAGGTTTAAGTAGTTCGAAGTCTAGGAGACTGAGGACATCAGTCCCATAGTGCTTAGAGCCATTTGAATCATTTTGAGTTCAAACTTCTCAAATTTCTAATCGTCCAACGGGGTTTCACTGCGTTGTTTCAGTTGAAAGGTACGTTGTTTTCCTCACGGACGTCTCCATTGTAGTTCTTTACCTGTCTCTCATCACATCATTGTGAATAAAGACTCTTAACTTCATGTCTAGAAAAGACATCTCTCAGGAAAAGTAACGACTTGTGAGGTTAGTTTTAGTGACAAAAGAGGAAATAATTCAGCAAATTGACATTTACCTGATATGAACTGTCTTCCTGAGGAGTACTGGTAAGCTGCGTTGATGTTTTCGCTGCCAGTACGAGTTTTTGGAGTTATTATTTTCGGGAGACAAAACAGAGCGATCTTCTTTTTCCTAAAGAATAAAAAGTACAGGAGGCACGAGACGCTGGCTGGATTTTCCGTTGCAAAGATCATGAATATTTATAAACTCTGTAAAACATTAAATGTACTTGGCACAGAACTAGAGCCACCAGGAGAGTAATTCCGCAGAGTGGGAAGTTTCGTGTCGTCTGGTAGAGATGGCGTTCAAAATATGCAACTTAATTTTTTAGAATAAAATTACGTGCAAAGATGACAACAAACTTGGAGCTACGGCAAGTGACGACATTTCCCTTTCAGAAAACTCGTGACGAGTTATGACCTGATATCATACTATTAGGATGAGGAGGACTATTATTGTTCCATTAAAACAATAGATAAAGCATTGGCATTAATCACAAATTACACCTCAACATTAATTTCTGGCATGATATGCTTCTCGCTCTGGGTTCGTCAGTACAAAAGGCGTTATCGACAGCAAAGTTTTCGTCCACATAGCATAGATTATAAACGGGATTATCTGGAGCACGTATGGGGCTCTCTAAATCTTGGGGCTATGGGGATAGAAATCAGAAAATATTCTACTGAGCAGCCAACGTGCGCAGCTCAAACGCCATTGTGTTACAGAAGCTTTGCTAGACAAGTCGTCCACAAGCTGCAAGAAGCGTTTTTCAAACATATTTATCCCCGACAGTAACCACCCAGAAGGAAATAGAAGGGGTAAAATAGTACTACTTACAGAAATGGATAATTCTGTTTCAAATAAGATCTAGAATTCGAATAAACGACTGTTAGTTATAAATGTTTCCGCTACCAGTTATGTAGGATCTATCAAGTCCATCAACCGAACAAGAAGCGACATCTCTTGCAAATTTGAGTAACTACTTACATTTTAAAAATAATTACACAATGGAGCTTTGTGAATCAGTCTTCATGGGACTTTCTGAATCAGAATATAACGTGTATTATTTCTTCTTTGCTGAAATATATATGTAGCCAAATTATTATAACTTACAACGACAGTTCACTCACGTTCTAATTTAGGCCATGTTTACTATCCAGAAATTTTATATTAGGAATTATAAAAAAATTAATTTGTGTTTTTTTCAGACGCACACGAAGACATTCATGTTCACAATGATCAGAACACTCGATGGCACACAGTATAAACAGTATTTTACATGGGCATGTAAGCATGCAGGCTGCAGCTGAACTATATAATCTATAGATTCAGTCAAGAAATTCGGTTCCTGCAAGGAACAGAACAGAATCAAATGTGTCAAGTGATCACTCAGAGAAGAAGAAAAATGAGCCATCCAAGTGCTTTATCAGCAAAACATGATAAAGATTGGGTTGAAAGATTGAAGAGCTTATCTAATCGTGGCCTTAGACAGCCAGTGTACCAGTGTATCAAAATCATTGATATTGTGGTTCCATGGAGAGAAGGTACGAAAGTGGCTGACAAGTATTGATTCTATTCTTTCATGACATGGCATATGTAAAATATTTGATTAAGAAGTCTGTGGTACTTTCTAAAGCTCAAACCATGGGATCAAATGAGGTATCACTTTAAATATGTAACTAATTTTTGAAATCTGTCTTACATGAATTTGATTTGCAAATTAAACACTAAAACATATATACTATGGGCAAAAGCGCATTTCCCATGAACAATAGGCCAGTAAAAGTTGTGGGAGAAAAAGGAGAAAGAGAAGTTGTTGAATGTACCTCACAGTTCACACCTTTCTCTCAACGCCTTGGGAGCTACATAAACAACCACATTGAATTTATGTGTCTGCTTCCATATAGCACACGCATTCTGCAGCTGCTCTACAGAATTGTTTTGAAGCCATTAAAGGGGTATTACCACCAAGAAGCAACTTCAGTTACTCACAATAATCCGTCAGCCTCCACTACAAAATTCGTATTTGGTAATACTTTTGACAGCACCTGGAGGCATGAGCTATTGTACGAAATGCTGTGAATGGATTTGAATGTACAGTAATTTTCCCTTCAGTACCAACAAAATACCACCACACAAATTCCTTAATTCATCTTCATTCCTGAATGATCTACTCTATTGAGTTATCGCCGATTGCCATGCAACTCCTTTTAATCCTTCAAGACATTCAGAAAGTCAGACTCATCAACATCACCTTCACCAGTTTCTTCCGATTTGCCAACTACAAAGAAAACTACCGGTACCACACCTGCGAGGAAAAGAGAAACTTAGCTTGCCATCTGACCATCAATTCACCTCAGTCTTACGAGAGAGAAGAGGGAGTTGCATTTGAAAAATTCCTTAATGAAGAAAATCAAGCACTCAAGAAATGCGTTGCATGTTTAAAAGAAACCTTTAAATGAAGAAGGTGATTTATCTTCATCATCCCTGGAAGCTGAGTATGAGGATGTAAACGTGTCTTGTATTTCTAAAGCATCAACAATTACGAGAACAGATCTGTGAATAAAGGGGATCAGTTGTGATAAGTGCAGAGTGTCGCTGCTGCCTGTTGCAAGCAATACTGCTGTGAGAATTGCCTGTAAGAACTACTGGAACATTTAATAAGTGTAACTGAAGTGTGATCTCCATTCTTTGTATAACTGAATGACAGGTGGGAATGATTCACATAGCCCCATTTACGATTCAAGCAGCTCCACAAATTTTTAATTTTCCCAATGTTTCAACATTATATATTTATGTATCTAAAATGAAGAAGGGTACGTCTGAAAAGCAGTGAGCTTGTATCATACAAAACTTATAACTATTACCTATTCACCAGTACAATTTAATGTGGGTAGTTAAATAATTAATATCACTTTGTGGCCTATTCAGTTAGCCCCACCTGCACCAGGAGATCACAGCTGCAATATTAAGCCAGCAGAAACACATTAGGCCATAGATGTAAGGAGAAGTTATTTTCAAGAAACACCCACGAAACTATTGTTATTTTTCAATTACTTCGTGAGTATATATAAAGAGCCAGTAGTTTACCACATACAAAAGTCGCAGAAACTCGTCTGTAAACTTAAAAAAGTATTTGGCAATGTTAATCACTGTGTAAACTGCAATAAGAAAGTAACCAGCTTCATAATTCATTGAAGAGCCTCAACTAAAGGAAATCCGCTTGTCACCAATTAAACTGTCAGATTCATATCAAGTATATTTCCATTTTTAGTAAGTTTTTACTGTTTTTAATGACTATGGTATTTCATACACTCGTTTTGTTTTCATATGTAGATAAAAAAAGATTTTATATACATACCTCAAGTTAGAGTCTCCCTCATACTTGTGACTTTGTTATCATAGCCAATAAAAACCTGTAAGTTTCCACTTCAGGTACTCAGTATGAAATTCAAACAGTGCTAATATTATAGTGTGCTTAGATCTGACATGAGCGCCGATCCTCCCTAATGTTAAAGAAAATTGAAGCTGTTGTACTGGCTCACTTGGTGGCAAATTACAGGAGAATTCAAATCAAAGAATAATATTTGGGGCTTCTGTACTTGTTTCATGATTGAATTTCAGATTGTTGTAGTGTAACATTGAACTATGTAGTTGTTTGGCATTACACTGCCTAGAATTCTATAGATCACACAGCAGTCACTCTCCTTTATTAAACTGACCCTGGGTGACCACTTTGTTAGAGTGCTCTCTGTAATGACAGTTGAGGAAACTATCAGCGAAAATTTAATTTGTTTATTTTGTAAGCTGCTTTTGAGCTCATAAGGCCTACAGCAGAAAAGTAACCATCGTCATCAAGGAAAAGCCAGGTGAACAAACAATGTAAATGGATGTAACAGTCGAAATATGTCTTGCAAAGCAATTAAGGTACAATATATTAATGAAATTGATTCCACGACACTCGCAGGAAAGGACAAAATTAAGTGGTGGATTCAACATACTGGGACTTAATTTAGCAATTCAAACGAAAGATACAAATCTTGTCACAAGAGTAAATTCTCACAACTAAGGGAACATTGTATGTTAAATTCATTATAATTTGACATTTTCTGTTAGCTACTCCATAATGTACTTTGGAATTTTCTGAATATTTTGGTATATAATATATTAAAATCAGACAGTTGTGAAACCTTCAAAATAATATTTTGAATGTTGATGTGTGACTGTCAAATTTAGTGGCTAAGCATATACCGCCACAGTTGACCAGTCACGTTTTAGGAACTACACAGTCTAGAAGGCTGTGACTGCTTTGTTTTGTTCCTACTGCTACATCTCAGAAGTTGGCAGTACGAATAAACAGATCAATCCTTTGTTTCTGATACTAGTTTTCGCTGAAAGCAGTGTGATTATCGATTATTTTTTAGCAAACTTACTTGTATTGCTTTTTATAAGTAAATGAAATGTCCAAGCATCAAAGTAACTTCCAGAAACGCAAATTTGCGGCTAACAGGTATGTGAAAACTGCATTTTCTTCTGAAGTGCTTGAAAACACGTGTTAGCAGTGAAGCAAACCATGATAATAGTTTCTGAGGTGGCCACGCCCCTAGTGCACCGAAAAGGAAAGTAACTTTACAAACGAATGACAGTAGTAAAAGTAATTATATTAGGAACAATGTCGTTATTGATCTGCAGATCCTTGCACAAGTTCTTTCTGAAACTGTTTCTTGCTGCCTTTGTGGTGGTGAAGTTACACTTAATGAGGGTATTGTAGCTAGAATAGATGTTGTGTCTAAAGTAACAATTAAATGTTAGAAGTGCAAAAACGAGAAAACATTTCATACTTCATCAAATTGTTCTGGTAGTGAATTATATTAAACTAATGTGAGACTGTTTTATGGCCTTAGATGCATTGGTAAAGGTGCAAGGGCGGGTAATATTCTCTGCACTGTGTTGAATTTTCCAAAACCATCTTCTAGGTATATGAAACATGAGACAGCAATTGGGGACTATGTTAATGCTGTGGCTGAAGAATCAATTGTTGCGAATACATCAGAAGCTGTTGAACAAAATGAGGCTGGCAAAGACATCAGCATTACTGTGGATGGATCATGGAAAAGCGTGAATTTAGTTCTAAAATTGGTTTTACATCTGCAAAAAGTATTTACACTGTTTACACTAGAAAAGGTTCGAAGTTCTCAGTAAATACTGCCAAGGTTTTACAGTAATTCAGAAGAAGAGATTACTTCATAAGCAACATTGTATAATAAATTATGATGGCACAAGTGGAGGAATGGAGTTAAAAGGAGTAGTTAACATTTTCCAGCGTTCGCAGAAGGAGATAGGTGTCAGATATGTGAATTACTTAGGTGATGGAGACAGCAAGGCTTTCATTGCAGTACAAAACAGTAAGCCATATGATGTTCCTATACAAAAAGTTGAGTGTGTAGGACATGTCAAGAAAAGGATGGGACACGTCTGTGTAACCTAAAAACCAAGCTGGGTAATACAAAACTGTCTGATGGCAAGACAATAAAATGTGCTGGAAGACTAATGGAAAAAGTAATTGATGAATTACAGGAATGTTATGGGAACTATGATAGAGGTAACTGTGAAAATTTAGAGAAGTTGAAAAGAGTTGTGTGGAGCACTTTCTTTCATCGAATATCAACCAATAAAAAGCCATGTCATGCTTTGTGTCCACCTCCACCAAACACTTGGTCTAAATATAGTACTCAAAAACTGTCTCAATGATAAAGAAATACTTAAGCAGCCTATTTATGGTGCCTCTGATCCACATACAAGGACAATTGACATCACACACCACATGCACTTTTTGCCTTGTTGCAGAGGAGAGGGACATGAGAGGCGAAGTGGCACCCACCATCCCATCCACCCTCACACACACACACACACACACACACACACACACACACACACACACACACACACACACACACCTGTGTGTGTGTGTGTGTGTGTGTGTGTGTGTGTGTGTGTGTGTGTGTGTGCATATTTGCCTCTCCCAATCAAAATCCAATATATTACCAGCCATTAAAAACGATAAAGCCAACCAGAGTGCCCCTCTTCTGCAAGCTATGTTATTTTTGTGCACTACATGGCGACCAAACGAGAATATAGTTCGATCCCAACAATAATAGTCCAATTTTCCATACAGAAGTTCTGTGTCTAATAATGAATGAATATTCTGCCTGTGCAACAGAATTTCACTAGCGCTGTAAAAATAATCAATTTTACTGCTCAAAATACATGCATTTTGCTCTGTACAGTTACAAAACAAATGTAGCCCATCTGGGTACAGTAAGACATTTACTGTATCTTCTGCTGCCTCTTCGTACTAGTTTTCAAGAGTATCCAGCTGCCAACATTCAGCTACATATCACGAAAAGACATATACAAAATATGGTACATGGAAGAGATTTTAAGTATTTGGACACGGTAATACATATTCTTGTACAAAATCCTTGTCTTTTGCTGTATATGCTTTGCACACAAGAAACAACACTTTTTCATTTTTGGTTGTTGTAGTTTTAATAGTATACAGCTTCGTCTTTACTCAATAATTTCAATCTAGATCCAAATCATGTAATTGTTTATCCAGTTACTAATTTAATGAATACAAAGAAGATATGTTCTAATTCGTACTAACTCCTTCTTTGTGAACTATGTATTTTCCCATCTAAACAGCTATCTCCAGTCAGACTTGCAATTCTTCTAGGCAAGGCTGTTTAAGGATTATGACTTCACATTTTATTTCCTGCATTTTGCTATTGTTCAAATATACTCCATGTTGCTGCGAGTATGATGCCAACACTGCTTCTTCACATTTTTCCAAATTGGGCTTTATGCTTTCATCTTAAGTAAATGAATAGCTTTTAAATGTAGTTATTGCATTGTTTTAAATTCTGCTTACAGCGATACTATTGTTAGATGAAAGATTTCACTCAATAACAATTACATAAATGTAACCAATATTTTAATAAGATCGAAATGTGTGTGCTTTAGTTAATTCTGTAATTTTCTGTGAATAGATGCTCCATCATACAGCCAATCTCCTTTGGTATTTACAGTAAATGTTGATATCTGCTACTGTGCAGTCATATGCAGATATTCCTGTATACTGTTATAATGGTACTTGCTAGAAGCTTGGCTAAGATAAAATCGAAGCCATGCACTACAGCAGAGATGCTGTTATGTAAGAGACATGTAACTATCATCTATTTTCAAGGTGGCTGAAGGAAGAGTCTGTGGTTGATCTTGATGAAGAGAGGAGACTAACATTTTATGTCCTCCTGATGTACCATTTTTGTTAAAAATATTGGATTTTGGGTTAATATAAATAGCATCGTGTAAATCACCCTGGTTCTCAATTTATTTGACAAATAGTTCATCCCAACGATCGAAATATGAATTTCTTCCAGTAGGTGACATGGCCAACAATCAGCAGCGGAAAGAGAGGAAAAATTCCCATTGAGAAGGAAATAAAACTGAGAAAATTTACTATCAGATTTTCTACAAAGTTGAGATCTGTTTGATGGTGTTTATTCGGCACCATGCTGCAAATGTATTTCATTAATTTCCATTTATGACTTCACGTTTAAACATCATAAACGCTTTCCATTTCAAAAACTCTAATTCATTCGCCAGACAGTAGTAAAAGTAGAATATAATACACTGGTGACTTATCAGTGAAAGGGATAGTTTGAACGAGCCATCTTAAAGAGCTAATAAAAACATAAAAATACTAATGGAACTAGTCACCTGAACATTGTTTCATCAAAGTCATGTTATTATACAAGCGGAGAACAGTTTACAAACAATGGAATGTAAGTGTCAGTGCACCAAAAGTAGTACTGCAGCCGCTGAAAAGGCGTAGGATGACGTCGCAAACTGATAATGACCTATCGTCAGTCATAATATAACGAGAGTATAATAAAATAGTCAATTCTGTCTTCTCATGATAATCCAAGAAAATTCACCTAGTTGTCTTACTGAGTCCTATTAGAAACGCTTTACCAATGGTCCGAAGTTCGGTTTCAGACATGATGAATCGCGGTTGTGGGCACCCGAAGAGGCAGATCGATGTCGAACGTATGAAGAATCTGACAGACCTTCTTAGAGAAATACTGGTCTCAGAGAATTCAGAAAAGACTCACAGTCATCTAACGTAAAACAAGGCGGACTGCGCTCGAATTTCGTAAGATACATGAACAAGACGAGATGCTGGATCAATCTAATATCGCCTGTCGGTGTTTCGATCATATTAGAGAGTCGTTTGCCCGGCAAAATTGGTGAGAAACTGGTAACTGTTCCTACTTTCTCACAATCGTTGGATCTGATTGACCTCTTTTGTGAGAGTAGTCAAAACTCAAATGAGCGCAACAGAAAACAGTCTGGTCCACAGAAAAAAACTTTGCTTGATCGGCGAATCAAGCAGATGGACACACACAGATCGGAGGTGAATTATTATATATACTTTATTTTGTCCGTACATATTGTTAGTGAAGTAACCACTGAGACCACATTGACATAGCTCAATCATGTCACGGGGGAAATTCCAACTACTGCCATAGTTCTTTAGTAAAAACAATGAATGACTATTCCATTTACAATTTGCTACTGGATCAGCGAAATGCCAAACCCTGAATAAGGTAAAGTTTTGAAAATCTGAACTTTCAGATATAAAGTGGTGGTGACATCTAGAATTTACTTTTTTATATTATTCATCTCATTTAGCATCGGTTTATTAGATTCTTTCAGTCATTTATCGACAATCGGCGTTTGGTCAACGTAAAACACAATTTGAAAAATTTCTTGCATGAGTTAATATCCAATTTTAGTCCCCGAGTTGTCACTAACGACTTCTTCAGTAATTAATTGTGAAAGTGGAAGGATTTAAAAATTTAAGCAGAACTATCAGTTCTGACTTTCAGCAAGAAGCATCAACACGCTCAGGTCAGCAATTATATCTAGACAATTGAACTGAGAATAGTTAAAACCGAAGATTTGCCTTTTAAAAAGATTACCACCTTCCACCTTAAGATATTAGAGCATTGCGAAACATTACAATTATTTAAATACTGGAGTTGGCCAGAATATTTCTGTAAGATTTACCAAAGGAATGAATTGACATAAATCTAAAAGTTGTATTAAACTTTTATTAGTAGTGGAAAAAATAACCAGAAGTGATGCCTAAAGATCTTTATTTGCGTTTTGTTAGGACTTTAATTCATACACTTTTAACACTTTAAGGATTTGTAAGTAATTGATGAGATATAAATGTTAAAGTCATATCTTTTCTGAAGGTCATATATATTAGGCAAGAAGAGATATTTTAGTTATTTAATTCCACATTGCTACATGCTAACTTATGTATACATATGACACATCTATCGAGAGAATTCAGTACAAAAAAGGACGCTTCATTAGTAGTGAGTTGGCTTGTGAATCTGCTGTATTGTATGTTGATGATTCTGGTTTCTTTCTTTTAAGCATAAACTTAATAAGATACATTCAATTGAAGATGTGCTGTAGTGCCGGGTGACAGAAATACCAATTCGATGAAACACACGTGTCACATAGTTTTCAGTACAGTGTTTCTAGGAATTTGTGTTCTTCTGAGAGCCGGCCGGAGTGGCCATGCAGTTCTAGGCGCTACAGTCTGGAACCGCGAGACCGCATCGGTCGCAGGTTCGAATCCTGCCTCGGGCATGGATGTGTGTGATGTCCTTAGGTTAGTTCGGTTTAAGTGGTTCTAAGTTCTAGGGGACCTGTGACCTCAGACATTAAGTCCCATAGTGCTCAGAGCCATTTCAACCTTTTCTTTTGTTCTTCTGAGAGATTGTGTAGAATTCTATTACACCTCTCGACACGTAATTATCAATCGTACTTATATTTTTTCTTGATTTTCTCGAATACTGGTACGTTTTAACAGTGCTAATATACGAGGGCACTAGTACGCTGCAGTTCGGACAGTGTCCACGTTTTCATCACTCGAGATCGTGTTCATGTCATACTTATGTAAGGCATCGTTGAATGATGCTTTCGATTTTCTTCTGTTTGAGCTTACACATCGTTCTCAGCACTCAGTATTTGATGTGACTACTCAGATACTCTGCAGTTTGTATCCCATCACTCCTGCAAAGCAAAAGTAGTTTTATACGTTCTGTAACATTCCTTATAGTACCTGTACTCATACATGTTATCACCGCCGTATGAGTGTTGATACACTCCTGTGCATTAAATAAATCTAGAAATTCGGGTCTGTTCGTTTCTAGGGGGTCTATGACGTTAGCGTCACGAGTTAGTTCTCTATGTGCTCCAAGTAATTTTCGGACAAGATATTCAGAATAATGTCACACAAATCCGTCTCTGGTACCAACTTTGATAATGTCAGTTTTCCAATCTACATCTGGCAAGCTGACCTCAACTTGCATACGACGGCATGATCAGGAAACATACTCACGAAAATCTTCAAGTTCTCTATGAAGCGTCCTTCCACTACAGCTCCTGACGAAAGGGGCCTATAAAAGCATCCAGTTACCATTTTTGATCCATCTTTGATCGTTAACTTCACCCATATTAATTTACATTCGGAATACAAGACAACCTAGCTAAATATTATCAAATTGCTTACTGCAATTATTACACTGCCAACATTGGTGACTAACCTATCTATACGATAAATACTCGAACCTGAATTCAGAATTCGTTGCTATTCATTTCCGATTTGAAGAAATTTTCTGTTCGCAATACTATATGAGCATTATAACCTTAAATAAGAGATACTAATTCTCGGACATTACCATGGTTGCTCCTGCAGTTTACTAAGACATATTAACCTCACAGATTTCCTTCCCCATAAATGTAATTCAGCAAGAACATCTTAAACTCCGCATCACATATCTTCAATGTAGAATACAATTAAAGCCCCGAACTCTTCTCATTCTTCAATATTTAAAAGTACTTTACTCTTTGGAATCAGAAACAGTGAAGCAAATCCAGACAGCACGTTCTTATGATCTGTAAACATTGTTACAAACGATCTAAAATGGGATAAAGTCCGCCGATCAGTAGTTCTCTTGGGGATCACACGTCAAGCATCGTGGTTTATTCTTTAGAATTTTAGTCCCCTGGGGAACCAAGACTAATATTCTGATCTATTGACAAATTTCAGTTGGCCTCAAAAACAGTCATGGTAGTAGCATCAGAACTTACAGCTCTTCTCTAATGTCTTCAGTTACCTATATGCGTTTTCTCAAACACAGCAGTGGTTCCTGAAGTGACATTGCCTCAACACGTCTGTCTTATGGAGCATTATCCTTATTTTTAATGCAGTTAAAGGCCACTAGAAACAAACTCGATATTTATGATTTAAATGAATGCTAAACCCCTTACCTCAATACTAAGTGGATGATCAAAAGTTACACTTATTATCGTGTAAGGTCAACAAGATTAAATTAACACAAC
Source organism: Schistocerca gregaria (assembly GCF_023897955.1). Lineage (NCBI taxonomy): Eukaryota > Metazoa > Arthropoda > Insecta > Orthoptera > Acrididae > Schistocerca > Schistocerca gregaria. The sequence continues at coordinate 115,871,214 of NC_064926.1, forward strand.
TATTCAATAACACCCCACTCCTCTAAAATATACGTAAAAACCCTTACCGTGAAAAACCACTTCATTTGAATTCACAGACAACACACTCTCAGTCTCTCCCTTCTTGGTGACAGTGTGACGAAACGTTTTAAACCTTACAAACACTCTACTCGTCGCTTAACCCTCACGTAAACGAACACACATTAAGTGATTGGCCAGTGACCCCAGGACACAGACTCCCGGCGTTGTTACGGCATTTCAAATACGTCCAACTACATATATTAGATTTGTTACAGTTGCATCACTAGAATGAAATCCTAAAGCATAAAGCATTAAAAAAACCTTCAATTTTTTGGTGTTGACAGAGTTGTTTAAGCCAAGTGCCTTTTATTTCAAGTTTTAAGCATCTCAGCCGTCAAAGTTTCGCTCTACAGACATTGATAAGGTCGATATAAGTTATTGATGTTGAGTTAAGCTTTAACCACAACTGAGTGCGAGGAGAAAGACTAACTACGTCGCCACGATGAGGAGAGACGTGAGAGAGGGTATGTTGTCTCACTGCTAAAAATGATAAAATGATGCATCTTCAGGCAAGCGTCGCCAAGATAATCACCACCTATAGTATAAATAACGCACCGAAGTAACTAATTTATGTGTAAGCATATCGTACAGTTCTTTACATTCAAACACATTCTTTACGCTATTTATTTTTCAGTAGTCACATAACATGATTTTATCACGATAATATAATGTTACAGCTGTTAGTTCACTGAAGTTGGCAGAAGTCGTAAGTATAGGATAGTCGACACGATAACATGTTGGGAGCCGAAGACCAACTTGGCGCCGAAAACTTACAGACGTCATTCCACTCCTCGCTGCTGCCAAACTTTGCAATTTAACAGTCATTACAGTTGTTCATTGCCATTACGACTAATATTTTCCTTGTTCTAAATTGCCCCGAGCTAAAAGCGCAATAGGTATTTGCAAGTACAGCGTTTGTCGCATATTAGTCCGTCAATCACATCGCGATTACCAGCAACGTGCGGGTCACGGCTGCACCGCAGGTAGTGCAATAGAAGTGCGCGCCTCAATTTCGCGTTCCTGTTTCTCGCGATGTAATTAACGTATTGCAATGGAAGAAACGCCATTGTCATTTTGATTTCTCACGTAATTGATTATTGTGTTTCAACCAGTTTTCACAAGAGTTTACAATGTCTCTTAGTGTTTACTTTCTTTATCCCCTGACGCACAAACAAAAAAAAAAATTGTTCAAATGGCTCTGTGTACTATGGGACTTAACATCTATGGTCATCAGTCCCCTCGAATTTAGAACTACTTAAACCTAACTAACCTAAGGACATCACACAACACTCAGTCATCCTGACGTACATTTATATCAGAGAAAGCTGTTTCTCAGTATATACTGTGGTATCAGAGGTTCTGGCGGTGAAAAGTTTAGGTGGGACACCATGCATATCACGCTATGATTTTGAGCTATTCATGGATGTTGAAGTAAATTTCTTTGTTTCTCCCAGTCTTTCTTTTTCTTGACAGTCTCTGGAGTGTATGGATATGTACAGTGAAAACTAAGTGTAAGGTTTTTTCTAAAATGTTTAAAGAAAGAACTATTAGCCGATTCGTGAAGTTTTCTCGGTGTATCGTCCAATTAAAAACTACGTGTTAGAGCAACAATTTTTTTACTTGCTACCTTTTAGTGAATTGCATGGCTTCCTTTGGAAACATATCTGTTATACATTCTACGAGACCTCCTTCATAGTGAAAAAGCAACAACAGCATTTTCAGGAAATGTTTGTGGGTAATCTGATAAAGAAGTACCGGATTCTCCTAATCTATCAGTTATCAGAAAATTTCAAGAAATACTGATACAAAATGTCATCAGGTCCCACTTTTAAATACTTGAAGACTGTATTTAAATTCCGTTTCCTGTGTCCGTTATTTTTTTAAAGAAAAGCTTAGTATGGCAGCTTTGTATGTTCATTTCAGACATGTGTGACTGTCCAAGGCAAGTGCTCCTCACATACCAGATACATTGGTGCTGTAGTACATTGTATTGATGTTCAGTCACAGAATGTAGTGAACGTTTAGTTGATATCGGAAGGAGCTCAGCGTGTCCTTAATGTGGTGAGTGGAATGTGGATTTTGAACTGTTTCTATGTTTTAAATAATTTCGTAAGTACTTTTTTAGCCAAACTGAGTCACATGAAAGCCACCTCATAGTTATGATGCAGCAGCGTTGTTTACTATGACAATTTTGAAGCCAATATCTCAAATAAATGACATTTTTTGTCTTTGCCCTTATCTCGTATTTTATCATTTCTTCTAGTTCAAAAAAATATTTTCAATGGAATTGATTTCATTAATTCACTTCATACATAGGCTACGTATGTTCTGTTTTGAACGACAAGACTGCGCTTTTGAACTTTCAATTGTAAGATATGCTTTTTAAATTTTATTAAAATCTCTGGCATCATTGAAATAATACTTAATTAAATTTTTCACTATGGCGTTATAACGATATCACTTGTGTATGGTGATAGTTGAAACTTTGTCTCAAACTGGATAAACTTCTCATCACTGTTAAGCAAATAACTGAACCTGGCGATTCAAACAGGCTTTGAGGTCCAACTGAAACAGTCACGTGTCCCACTTACTATTACCACAAGTGTGTAATAAAATTCGAGCTTACTTTCCATGTAAAAGCCCTCTTGGGAAGTATTGTTGGTATAAGATGTGCAGAAGGAAAGATGTGATGGAGAGCGGATTAACTACAACTTATAAGCTTCCCTGTCAACCTCTTGACTCGTTTGCAACAACAAAATCCTTACGTGCCACGAGGTCTTTTACAGAGCTCATGCTTCCAAAAAGTGAATGATTCATTCTGGAGGGTGGATTGCAATGGATCCATTTCCCATTTTGCCTTTTCCCTCTCGATTACTAATTCTGAAAACTGTGCAGTATAAAACTTACAAGAGAGGTAATGTAGAAGTAAAGCGATGAACTGAGTATTGCTAAAGTAAGTCCAGAGGAAGACAGATGAGTGTCTCTGTCTTGCTATAGTGCTTTATTCACTGGGTTGGCTGTGGAAACAAACAAGGGCGTACCCAGGATCTGAAATAGGGGGCACGGGGGGGGGGGGGGGGGGGGGGAGCAGGTCATACTAGTCTCAGGAAACAAGGACTCAAGACAACATACAGCACTTCTTATTAGATAAAAAAGTAAACCAGTGAAAAAACTGCTTTTAATAAACATTTTAAATACAAGAATGCACTTGTACAATCCGAGAAAACATATCTCGTTAAATAAAAGAGTAAACTAGTAAAAAATTGCGAATGTCTTCTGCTCCTGGCTGGGTACGCCCATGGGTGCAATACTTCTGCAGTAGAAGTAGTGAGAGAGATCCGCCGTGGCCCGCCTAATCCCTGTGGGGCGCCGGACCGCAAATGCTGCGACCTGGCGGCGGCGACGCGAACTCTACCGCGAACTGTACGCTGCTGCCTGGCGGCGCCTGCACGCACGTGGTTGGCAGAACCGGCGCGGGCGGCGTGACCTGTGGCTCAACAAGGTACGTGGTATCTTCAGTGAATCATTTCGAAATACACTGACTGAAAAAATGGCGGCACCATGAAGCAGTTGTGCGACGTAAACGAAACTTAGTACACGTGTTTGTACATCTGAAAGATGTTGTCTATTCAGATTTCAGGCCAGATGCATAAGAATTGTGCTTGCATCACCTCTATGAGTATGTAAATATAGTTTGATTTAAATACATGCTATAACGGTCATGAGCTTTAGTTGTCTTTGAAATTGGATGTGGTGAGTTGAATTCAGTCAAGAATGACTTTATAGCGACGAAGATGCCATTATCAACGACACACTTATTTTGAACGATGTAGTAAGGGTGTACTGAGATTGTACGGACACAATAAGACCACGCTCTGGTCGGGCACCTGGCTTTTCCGAGAGGGAAGACCATCATGTTCGGCGTATGGCTCCGGCGCATCTGCAGTAGCAATTGAGCAGGAGTTGGCACCGCAACGACACCACCGTCACGTATCAGTTAGTCTAAGGACAGTCCCGACACAGACGCCCTGTAGCGTGCATTACACTGACCCAAAACCACCGAGTTTGCTGCTTCAGTAGTGTCAAGCAACAGATTATTCAAAGCCAGGGCGGAGGATGTCACGTTTTCCGATGAAAGCTGGTTCTGCCTGGTGCCAGTGATGGCCGTGTGTTGGTTAGAAGAATGGCAGGTGGGGACCTGCAACTGAGTGCGTGCTACACACACTGGAGATACACCAGGAGTTATGGGCTGGTGTGTGATTTCATACGATAGCAGGACCACTCTTGTGGTTATCCCATAACCTTGACTGCAAATCTGTATGTCAGTCAGGTGATTCAACCTATTGTGCTGTCATTCATAAACAGCATTCCATGGGGTGTTTCCCTACTGGATAACTCTTGCTCACATGTCGCTGTCGTAACCCAATGTAATGTGCAGAGTGTCGACATGTTGCCTTGGACTACTCTGTAGCCAGATTTGTCACCTATCGAGCACACTAGGGACATCATCGAACGACAACTCCAGCTCCACAAGCAGCATTATAGGTCCCTGTATTGACAGACCAAGTGCAACAGACGTAGAGCTACATCCCACAAACTGACGTGCGGCATCTGTACGACACTATGCATGCACATTTCGATGCTTGCATGCAAAATTCTAGTGGTGACACCACTTATTAACGTATCAGAATTTCATTTGTGGAATCTCTTACCTCGCACTAGGGTCTTGCAATATTGATCGCTTAAGGATGTCCAAAACCAACCCACTGTTTTATTCGAATGCCGCATGGATCAGTATGTTGAATGATTCGAGCAGCTGGTCAAACGAGACTAGCAACGAAGCCCCTTTCCAACTTCGTCCCGTGCAGACAAGGCAGTGTGACACGAGAACTTTGCATTCCATGTCCTTCACCGTAATCATTCAACATTTGACGCTTTCAGGCCCCTTGTAATGCCCTACCAGGTCTGACAACAACACTGAAAACGAAGAGTATTAATGCACTCTGGGGCCAATAATGCACTTTGGAGTCGTATCTATCACAGTGAATTGTAGCTAAAGTTATTTACATGCCCGTTAAAGGTGGGTACGAGCGCCAGTCTTCTGGGCGCTGCACGTTTCTTGTCAGGTACTGGAACATCAAACTGCTTCTCACAGCATCGCAACTCCACGTAATGTGGCAGCCCTCACCGTTAGAAATTAACATACGCAATGCAGAGCGATATTTGTAAAATGGGGACATCCCGGCCACAGACCCGACAGAGTGTCCTTGGTACGGAAGAACGTGCATACCAAAGTGCTTAGAGCCTTTTTCAATTGTAACCGTTAGGTACGATCTGGTTACGAAAGTTCTCTCTATGACAGAGAATAGACACTAGATCTGTGCCACACCAAGCCCATTTTTTGACCACTCCCCAGTTTCAGATTCAATAGCTCTTAAGTTCGTTTCAAAATGGCGGACTATAGTGTGAAAATAGACAAAGGAACAATTGATGGTCATGAAACGGGTGGCACCACACACGAGTGAAGTACGTCAGATTGTAAAGCCGAGCTGACGACATTTTCTAAAGGCCAAACGTAGCAAGATTGTGTGGATGGTTGGGAACTATGCATAATTTTTGCTCACTCCTGCAAAGCCACATATCGAAGGCTTCTTATACGTCTGTTGATAAAACGTTAGCGAATTAAGAATCGCTCAGTGTGCAGATTTATTTATGTATTATTTTATGTAGCTCACAGATTTGAGGGTCCCCAGGTAAAGTACTTACAAGTCTGACAAAATGGAAGACGATTAAGAAGGAAAATCAGTATAATGTTGGTATTTTACTTTATTTGACTCGACATTCACGCGATTTCATCCCTTGAAGAAGATAATTCCTTTGTTGTGTTTTAATTTTCTGTTCTGTTAACTAGGATGACGAAATACAAGAAGACAAAATGTAGAGGGTCATTTTTCTCTGTTTCCAGAATGAGTAATCATCCTGCAGTGGAGTGTGCGCTGTTTTGATTCTTGGAAGCTTATAGCTGTGTGCCGGACGGGGTTTCGAATCTGGAAATTTTGCCTATCAAGAACTGCTATACCGTTGGAGCTTCATTTTCAGTAAAATATCGGAATAATAGTATTTAGTTCTTCCTCATTACTATAATGGCAACAAAGTCAGAATGCGGAGTGAAATAAATTGACAAGTACAAAGAAAAGTGACTCGGTAGTTATGCTCAGGACTGCAAATTCAGAGGGCGGTGGTTCGATGCCCAGTAGGTCTGAGGTTCTTTTCTGTCACTTTTCGCCCTTTCGCCTCAGGCAATAGTTTTTAAACGTGTAAAATATCAAGATCTCATGTTTCTGAGTCGACGTTACACCGTAGACCTCCCCAAAACTGGCATGAGTTCCAGGACCGGAGGTGCAGCAATAAGTTGCCTTCTATGGGACTTAGTGTAGTGAAGCTCTGTGATTTTCAAACCGACCTCCGGATTAATATCAGCTGCAGTCGGCATGCCTAGAATGGCCAGTGCTCTGTTTTATACGCTGCTGAGTCAAAATTCATTATCGCGAACTTAGTGGTGCGTTGTCACAATTCTGGATAGCAACATAGCAGCGTTTCTGCTTGGCGTGAATTCGGCAAGCCCTTAGTAGTTTTCCGGTGGTATGTGCCACCAGATGTTTACTCACGGGTCACGCTATTCACGTAAATTAGGTGCATGTGCTTTATAGACGTGATGCTGGCCCCCCAGTAGCGTCCTAAATATGTGCCATCGGTCGTATCCTGACACGACCATGAACTTGTCGCAACAGTAAACGCAATCCTTCCAACCAGACGATACGCTTCCATAAATCCGCGGATCAATCTCGATGATCCCTTGTGCACTGCAGTCATTATAACAATTTTTGGGGTCAATGTGGAAACACATTGGCATAGGATGAATGGCTTGTGCTGGAATACTCAAACGGTAAGGCACACACACTGTTGCTTTCACTTTTCCGAAGACTAGCTCAAAATCTGGCATCGTCTAGGTGTCAGTTTATTCCAATGTTCATCTCCTCCTTCCCCCTGTCCCTGCCCATCTACTGACTCTTTTCAGTCCATTTCGTCCTGTTCCTAACTGTGTCTGTCTCCTCCTTCCCCTACTAGTGTCTATCTTGTCCTCTCCTTCTCTTTGTACTCTCCTCCTCCTATCTCTTACCATCCCTCCGCCTCTCGGGCTGTCCCCCTCCACCAACTCCTTTACCCCTCCTCCTCCTGTTAGTGAATATTTACTCCTCCCCATCCCATTGTCCTCCTGTCTGTTTCTATTCCCTCATTCTCCCCCCCTGTCCGCCTCTTACTCATGCCCTTCTCTGTAAATTACCCCTGGTCCAGTAGGAAGTACTTGGTTCTCAATAATGGAGAAGTCCAACGTTCTGACCCTAGATGGGTAAGTCAGACCCGACCGACTTCCGTGTCTTCCTTTGCCAATGACGCCATTGGATTTAATATGGAGGGGCATGTGTTCAGCACACCGCTGTCGCGGTTGCTGTCGGTGTTTGTGTCCTTGCAGCCGGTACTATGCGGTCGAGTAGCTCTTCAATGGCCTTGGGATGCTGACTGCACCCCCTACCGGTCCTTCAAGAAGGAGAAATTCCTGGCAGTATCGGGAATCGAATCCGGGTTTCCCACACAACACCCAGCAGCGCTGACAACTCAGGTATAGGTACAACATCAGCACGTTCGTCGTTTTTAGCTGCACAGTATTTGTTTCCAGACAGTCAGCAATAAATGTGCAAAAGTTTATTGAAATCGATATAGGGGTTTAGGGGGACAGAAGATCTCAACATCAAAAAGATAATTAATTTAGTGTAATGAAATTTCGTTAATACATTTACCTTGGTAACATATTTAAGTGATTAACACTGCAAGGTCACATGTTAATTTATAAGCACAAGATACGCAATTGAAAATATGCAATGCTGGTGCATTAATAACAGGTGTAACGCCAGAATGTTGGGTATTGGAACTTTGTGGTAAGGTATTATGGAACCAAACTGCTGAGGTCATCGGTCCCTAAGCTTACGCACAACTTAATCTAACTTACGTTGACGACAACATACGCACCCATGCCTGATGCTGTACTCGAACCTCCGACAGGGGAGGTGGCGGGGGGGGGGGGGGGGGGGGGGCGGCATGACAAGACGCCCTAGAGCGTGCGGATACCCCGCGTGGCGCCAGAATGTTGAATGAAAGCATGCAACCGTACTTGCAGTGTGTTGTACAGGTGCCGAACAGTTTGTGGGTTAGAGTTCCATGCCTGTTGCACTTGGCTGGCATAGTCAATGCTGGTTGTGGATGACGCAGTAACTGTCATCCTATAACTCCCATATGTGTTCGATTGGAGACCTATCTCGTGATCGAGCATGCCATGGCAACATTTCGATACTCTGTAGAGCACCTTGGTTACAACAGCGGAATGTGGGCGAACGTTATCCTGTTGAAAAACACCTTTTGAGATGCTGCTCAAGAATGGCAGCACAACAGGTCGAATCAACAGGCTGACGTCAGGGTGCGTGGGATAACCACCAGAGTGCTGGCGCTGTGATACGGAATCCAGGTTCGTTGCAGGTGCTGAGCTTGCTGTAGCTTGACACCACTGAAGTCGCAAACGGCGGTGATTTGGGGTCAGAGGAATGCACGCTGCCGGATTTCTGTCCCCGAGCTGTCATTGAAGTAACGTATTTGTAAGATTTTGTTGTGACAACTGCTGCTCAAACTGCTGATGCAGATGCGGTACGATGCCCCAGTGTCATACGCAGAACACGATGGTCTTCCCCCTCGGTAGTGCCACGTGGCGGTCCGGAGCCTTTCTTCTTCCAATCGTACATTCTCTTGACTACCGCTGCGAGCAATGATGTACAATGGCTACATTGCTAGCAAGCGCATCAGCAGTATCACAGAGGGAACAGCAAAATTCTCATAGCCCTGTTTATGAACTCGTTCAAACTTAGTGAGGTGTTGATAATGTCGTCTTCGTCGCGTCAATGGCACTCCTAACTAACATCAACTCACCATGTCCAGTTTCAAAGGTAGTTATCACTGATGTTACAGCGTGTATATAAAGCAAACCTGCTTTTCACCATCATTGTGGCGCCAATAGCACCACTCTTATAGAACTGGAGCGAAATCTGAATAGACGACATTTTTCAGACGAAGAACTACGCCCATCAAATTTCGTTTACGACCCACAACTCTTTATTGGTGCTGTGATTTTTTTCATCAGTGTAGCTCCATTTTTATAAAATGTATAGATTTGAAAATTGTTTCATTTCGCACGCAGTATCTCAAACTGTGCAGTCAATTACTATTAAAAATGTTTTCCCTTTTGTCTGGTTGCGCTATTTGTTACGTGTAATTGTTTTGCGTATACGGCTGTAATAAACGAGTTTAAGACGTAGTTTTGTGTCTGAATGTTGCTCCCACCGGAAACGGATGAAATACAGTGCCCCACATCCGCCAGTAACCAATTAGCGTTGTGCAGAGGTACACGCAGAGGATCACGTCAGCTAGAGTGGCAGTCCACATAATCATGACAAACGGAGAGACTGGACTCCATCTCGAGAGGCGAAGCACAACATGGTGCTATCGAGCGAGGTGGTGCAGTGGTTAGACACTGGACTCGCATTCGGGAGGGCGACGGTTCAATCCCGCGTCCGGCCATCCTCATTTAGGTTTTCCGTGATTTCCCTAAATCGCTCCAGGCAAATACCGGGATGGTTCCTCTGAAAGGGCACGGCCGACTTCCTTCCCCGTCCTTACCTAATCCGATGAGACCGATGACCTCGCTGTCTGGTCTCCTTCCCCAAATAACCTAACCCCCCCAACAACATGGTGATCAGAAAATGTTTGCAATCACCATTCGTATGTTTAATGTCAAATTTTAGAAGCTAGAACTGCTTGCACCGGCACCGATCTCAGTTCTAAAGTCACGGACTACATGAACGCCTAACTGTCCTCACATGGGAGGGCCTTCATTTCCCCAGAGAGGTCTCAGTCACTAAGAAGGAAAATCAATTTTAGTTTGAACGGAGTTGTTACGTATCTCATGCACTGTCCTATAGGCCTGTAGAAATTGTTTTCAGATTTTCCATACGCACTGTTTCCCGATTTCTTCCAACATGTCCAAAGTTTGTGTTAGTATCATCCCCGCCGAAAGCCCGGGGACTGAGTGTTTGTGTTGTCCTCATCATTTAACCATCATCATCATCAACATTCGTGACACTGGCTATACAGGACTGTGTAAAAGTTTGGTGTAAAATTTACGATATTTTACTGACCCTGACGACTGCGCCGTTGAGCACCCTACAGATCAAAACATCATCACATTCCACCGAAACCACAAATTTTATCACTAATGCTGAATGAGGGTGTTATTTTTTACTGACCCTGACGACTAAGCAGTTGAGCACCCCACAGATGAAAACATCATCACATCCCACCGAAACCACAAATTTTGTCACTAATGCTGAATGCAGAAATTGCTTTATACACTTGCTCTGACACTGTAGTGGAGGTTTCACTGTCACACACATTTCAATATGACAAATCACTTTGAACATCTTTTGCTGTATCAAAACATACGGCCATAAGAGGAAACATTGTTACATGTTTGTCATTACTAATATCTGTACTGATTCCGACATAATTAACATTTGATAGTTTATTTCTCGCACTGTCTTTAAAGAAAGCGATATAAAATGTTAGCTACTGCTTTAGTTTTAATTTTTGTGCTTGAAAACTGAACTGGTACCTTTGAAACACTAAAAATCTCAAATACGATTACTGATGTTCATGTGGAAGAATAGTAGAAACAGTGGCGTTTTAGAGCACGAAACGCAAATTTGGCTTCTGGTGCAGCAACCGTATTCGATTTTGTTTGATTGGTACTAATGTAAGTGGTGAATTGTTTCGAAGCTGAAGCAGAATTCACAGTTCTTGTGTTTTTCTTGCTTCTAAAATTATAGTTGAGCGCTCTTTTCCCTCTTTTGAGGTTTGAAATACAACTGCAATTACCTGATTCACGATTAGTGGGTAGTTATCATCTAACATCCTAATTAACGTTTTTGGGCCACATTGAGTCAATGATGGTTTACTAGACTGAACCTAGGTTACGTATACAAGGTTGTTACAGTATATGTACAATGTTATCTTTTGATTAGTGTAGAGGACATTTCAGTTTGCTCGGTTATGTTCTAGTAATGCGATTACTGGTCGAACAGGAATCGTAAAAGCGAGCAAGAACAGCGGACTACAAGCAGCACAGGGCCCAAAGAGTTTACCTTAACGGTTAGCCTCAAAGCTCAATTACCAATATTATAAAATTGTTTACGTGCTGGTTGTAATATAAAACTATCATAATTAAATGTTACTTGATAGTTTTAATGACTATGACAATAAATTATGCATGTCAGTGTATGTACCGAAGTTACTTACCAAGACACTTTACAAAGAGCCACAAGTACATTTTTTCCTCTATTAATGTTTTTAAATCCATCTATATATTCTACTTAGAGGTGAACTTTTCGTTTCGACAACATTTTCGTTTTCAAACTCTATGTGACGCTGTCCCCAGTACCTGTGGTTCAGGTGCAGATCCACAACTGAACTCCACGCAACTGAATATTAACCTCATACGGACCGTAGTACATGAGATGTAAACACGAGGCATGCACCAGAAAAATGTGAATTCACAGAGAATCTTTGATGTCACCGCCAAACACCACACTTGCTAGGTGGTAGCCTTTAAATCAGCCGCAGTCCGTTAGTGTACGTCGGGCCCGCGTGTCGCCACTATCAGTGATTGCAGACCGAGCGCGGGCACACGGCAGGTCTAGTCTAGAGACGCTTCCTAGAACTCGCCCCAGTTGTACAGCCGACTTTGCTAGCGATGGTTCACTGGCTACATACGCTCTCATTTGCCGAGACGACAGTTTAGCATAGCCTTCAGCTACGTCATTTGCTGCAACCTAGCAAGGCGCCATATTCCGTTACTATTCTGGACAGATAATGTTGTCAATCAGGTACCGTCAAGAGCGACGTTGATCATTAATGGATTAAACTTAAGTATGAAACTAATTACGTCCTCTTTCTGAATTCTCATTCCTTGTCATGTTCCAGACCTCACTTCAGTATAGCTCTTCCCTCTTCACGCCGGGCTGTGTGAGCTAAATGCGTGCATTTCGGCCTCCACTAGTAACACGGTGTTGGCTCTTCTGCCAACAGAACAGAATCGATTATGTCATTGCTTTCGCTGTCAATGTTGGCGCGATATATCGATGGTCTTGATCAGAGAGTAAAATAATATGGACTATTTCGTCAGCCACGATGTTGTCATCTGGAAACTTCTCTTTGGAGGAGCAGGAAGGTAAGGTACATTTGCGAACTTGTATGTCTTCAAATATAAACTCGCACACTGCAATTGTGGTCCAGCATCACCTTTAGAATATTTCAGGAGAAATGAAAATTTATTCTTCATCGGGACTCGAACGAGCATACCCTGCTTGTCGAGGGTGGCCGCCTTAAGCACTTTGACGCTGCGAGCACCCTTGCAGAAGAGCTCCAAATCACCACTTTTGTTGGTCTCTATACGTGCCCTTGTGCTAGCTTTATTCTCCCGCATTTACCGCACATGTTCAGACGCTGTTTACTGTAATTTTTCCTTGCCACGGCATGAAATACTGTGATACAGTATCTGTGTTACACTATGCTTCCGAAATGAAATGAAATGAGCTTATGGCGTTGTTGGCCGGGAGGCGTCTTCCGGGGAAGTTCTCTTCGTCCTGCACATTTGTCTTCTAGCACGAAATCGTGGACTCTCTGCTAGTAGAACGCTATTTAATTACGTCCATCTTTATTCGATACAACAAAGTGGGGATATTCCTCTTTCACAGTGCCTATCGATCATGCACTTAACCAGGTGAACCGACTTGCCTACCTCAGCGATACAGGTAACCGCACTGTAGGTACAATGGAGGGGTGTCAGTGGAGAGACAAGAAAGGATGTGGTTTCAGAAGAGGGGCTGCAGGTCTTTCCGTATCTGCTGGGTCTGCCGTCTGGATGACTCTGTGATGTGATCTAGTAACGTTAGCTGACATGCTCTGCCGTTACTGGGAATGGCTAAAAGCAAGGGGAAACAACAGCCATTCTATCTCCAGAGGGCATGCAGCGCTACTGTATGGTTACAAGACGATGGAATCCACTTAGATAAAACATTTAGAAGTAAAATAGTACTCTACTTTGTCGTCGTCAAAAGAAATAAAACTGGCATTCTACGAATCGTACGTAGTGGGAATCATCCAGTAGGAGCAGGACTTTTGGTCAGACCAGTACAGGCTTATAAATACAAAATTAAATAGGGGTACCGCATGAGTTTGTATAGACCTGTAGATATTAAAAGGCTTCAGTTTGATTTTACACTCACGGAAAATAAATTGCAACAGCAGAATTTGAATGCAAGCAAGCAAAACTTGCATGTACTGTCTTGTACGGGAGCCGGACCTCGGTTTGTGGAATGGAGTTCCATGATTGTTCCACTTGGTCGTTCAATGCAGCGACGCTGTAATTGTCGTTAGATAATGTCCTACGTGTGCTCGACAGGTGAGAGGCATGGCGACCGAGCAGTCCAAAGCAATATTTCGACACCCTACAGAGCATCTTGGGTTAGAACTGCGGTGCATGGGCGAGCATTGTCCTGTTGGAAAATATCTCCTGGAATGCTGTTCATGAATGGCACCACAACAGGTCGAATCACCAGACTGACGTATGAATTTTTAATCAGTGTGCGTGGGATAATCACCAGAGTACTGCAGTTGTCGTAAGTGCACACTAGATCGTAACTGCAGTTGTAGGTCCACTGTTCCTAGGACACACAGAGGTTGGTTTCAGGTCCTCAGCTGTCCTACTTCTAACCAACACATCACTGGCACCTGGCCTGAAGCAGCTTTCATCAGAAAACACAACATTTCTCCACCCTGCTGTCCAATGGGCTCTCGCTTGACACCACTACAGTAGCAAATGGTTATGGTTTGAAGCCAGTAGAATGTACACTACAGGGCGCCTGTCTCTGAGCTGTAATTGAAGTAACCGATTTATAATAGTTCGAGGTGTCACCGCACAGCTGCTCCAATTGCTGCTGCAGATGCAGTGCGATGCGCCAGACCCTCACGGTAAACACGAGGTCTTCCCTGTCGACAGAGCCACGTGGCTATCCGGAGTCCGGTGATTTTGCGATAGTGCATTCTAGTGATCACCGCTGCCAGCAATGATATACAGCGGCTATATTCCTTCCGAGACTTTCTGCAACATCGCAAAAGGAACATCCAACTCAGAGAATCCCTGTTACACGATCTCGATCATACTCTTTGAGATGTTGATGATAGCGTCTTTGTCGCCTTAAAGGCATTCTTCATAATCATCAACTTATCATGTCTAATCTCAAGCGTAACTAATGCTTATGAACGTAAGATGAAGTATTGAAGGTGAAAAAGGGTCAGGTGGATAAAAAGTCGAGGCGTGGTACAAGTATATTTCTCCGAAATGAAGTCCAGGGCGTAGATTTTTCCAACGTTCCTCTTGCCGTTACTCTGTCATATCTACGAGGAAGGAACGGCAGCTTTGCCACTTACCGTGTCTCGCAGCAACGGACTTTGAAGGACTTACTACGCAGATAATAGGAAAATGACCCATACATATCCTTCTCCCTTTTTAACCGCTCACTCAGTCCACTTGATCGAAGATTTTAACAAGTGAAGGATTAACACAAGATGGTTCTGTAGATTGTGCCACATTTAAAAGCTTCCTGTTAAGGAGCGTATATTTTTGGTGTAATTGATGTTGCCAAAGTTAGGAATAAGACTGTCTGCCCTAATAGCTAAGAGGTGTTAAGCACTTTGGGGCAATTCACGTTGACACTTGCTACTTCCCACATGCCTCCTTAAATAC
Source organism: Schistocerca gregaria (assembly GCF_023897955.1). Taxonomy (NCBI): domain Eukaryota; kingdom Metazoa; phylum Arthropoda; class Insecta; order Orthoptera; family Acrididae; genus Schistocerca; species Schistocerca gregaria. The sequence goes on from NC_064926.1 coordinate 115,886,239, forward strand.
TCTAAACAGTCAATATGATAGCACTCTGGCGAGTTATCAACGCACAGCAGCGCTACCGTACTTTGTAAATACTGCTTGTTGGTGGCCAACAAATTTACACAGTCTATGCTGTTCCCATGTATGAAGCACTATTGGGACGTAAGCTGGTAGACAACCATTCACTTACTCTACTGCTACTTCCATTAACGGGTGTAATAACTCGATGGTATGTGCTATGTCCGCTCACCTCGAATTGTTTTATGACTAGTGTAGTGTTATTTGGTATGCTGTATATCCTTGACTGAGATTTTCTTGCAGGGATGAACTTCGTTATCCAAGAGAGAAGTGGTTTATAAGACAGATATTTATTTACTAGTATCGACTCGTTAGGCTGGGACCCTTTGTGGAGCAATTTTAAAGTGGTGCCCCTGGATCGTTGTACGGCCAACATGAAGCTTGTGTGATTTGTGACTGCAAAACACCAGTCCAAGTGCCAGTCCAAATGATACAGCTTTTATCGCTACAATGTTGGGGTACGGAGTGTGGGGGGATCTTTGCCCAGAGACTGCTGTTGTGCCGTGACGGTCTTTCCGACTGGGTATGCGACACATGCACTTTTAAATCAACAAAATGAATTTTCGCAGCCTGTACTACGCCGGGGAGAGACAGTGTTGAGCCGACGTATAGAGCAGGACACGTAGCAGTGTTACAGATTGGCACTGGGCAGAGAAGAGGCCTGTGACACCCGGGGCTGTAGATGTTTCCGTAACTTACTTTCATTACGTTACACACTAATAGTCCAGGGAAAATATAGCAGTCACTTCGCTGGTGCATTGCTTATATTGTTTTGCGAGGCTGTGCTTCTTGTTTATCGGTGTTTTTGTTAGAATAATATGCTTCCGTACTGCTTATAAATTCTTTCTTAGACTGGAGGACGAGGTATTTGGCTATCACACAGCAATCTCCGTATCTCCCAAGTTCGTGGAACTCGTTAATTCGTGTTTACTGCCACAGTATTGTCGAACGGAATAGTCATAGAGGCAGTCTTCAAACTAACATACAGCTGCATTCGATAAAACTCAATAATAATAGTTCTAGACATAGTTATGTAAGAATGGGTGAAAGAACTCAAGAAATGTGGGGTATGGAAGCCAATCCGAGAGGGCGTTGCCAAAAGCTACCTCTACATACCACACTTTGCATTTGCGAAGGACCTGGCGATATTAATGGAGGATGAGCAGACTGCAGTCAAACAGCTGGAAATATTCCAAGAATGTGCAGAAAAAGTAGGTTTACCAATTTCATTTGAGAAAACTGAATTCTTCTGTTTAAAAGCATATAATTGCAAGCTTTAAAACAAAATATGGTAAAATTAACAGACTCCCTTTCTTTAAATACCTTGGAGAATTCATCGAACTGACAGGCACAGAAAAAATCTCACAGCAATATCGCCTCCAAAAAATTAAAGGAGGATTTGAGTTAACGGAAAACCTCTGCAACAACAAAAAATCAAAGAGGGGTAAAAGTTTGGCACTACAATACTGTCGTAAAACGATCAACCTATACGCAAATGAAACACTAAATTAACAGAAAACAACAATTTGAAGTCATCAAAAAAGAAGAGAGAAATATCATCAGGAAAGTTCTAGGAGGAAAACATACCCAAGACGGTTATTGACTACAATCAATTAAAACAACAGAAAAGTTTTCAAACATTGAAATTAACACTAGGAAAAGGCGAATGGAACTCTTTGGCCATCTCAGCCGACTACCAGAAAATCGTTTGATGAAGAGAATAATAGATTATGTAACCTCACTTAAGAATTCCACACCATGATTAAATGAAATTCGAAAGGACCTAAGTAATGCAAACATAACACCAGCCGAAATTCCGGAGAGAAACACCTTCAGCCACAAAGTAGACAAATGGGAATCTGTATCAGAGTAACCAAAAGAAAAACAGTACAGACCAAAGTGGTCGGATGAGCGTGAACAAGCCTTTTTGGAAAAAATGAAAGCCTATGTGAAGAACAAGAACTCAAAGAAAAATTTATCGAATTACTTGCCTGATGTCTTCCATTTCTGGGGAGAATTCGCCAATAACAATAATAATAATCATAATAATGCTGCACTTCCATTGTGTTATTACTCCTTTAGCTTTACAGACATTTTCGCTTTTTTTTTTTTTCAACTATCTGACGACACCACCACTATTGATAATGCTGCTGCTGCTCACATGGCAGATAGACGACTGACATTTGGAAATGTTAATTCATTTTTACAGCTACCTGCCCACTGCACTGGTTATTGATACTGGCCCTTGTATCACATTTTGACAGGTAGATGACCCACATACGGAAGTATTTGTTTCATGCACAATTCCATAGCTTTTTCGTTTCGCTTTCTAGCAGTCCGGTTGCTATGGGTCTGTTTATCGATTGTCATTGTTTATTTGTAATTACTATTGCTGTTTGAGTTTATGTATTACTCTTGTTATGTGGAAATAGAGTGTGGAGCTGTGGACACTAGAACATGGATTACCAAGTGGAGAAATCGGAACATCTCCGACATATTCTTATGAGATATGTAGAGGGTTGACAACAGCGAAGGCAGCCAGAATCATTTTCGTCGTGTGTGCGATTGGCAGAGTTCAGGAAGAAAATATTTTTTTCCGTTTTGAGAAGGATCGTTTTGGTACTAGTGACTCTCCACGTTCAAGAAACCCTTCGGAGTTTGATGAAGATCATTTAAACGCATTAATCCACTATGATACACGTGGGAACTGTCAACTGTGGTGAAGTCTGATCATTCCATCATCGTGCGACATACACATGCAGTAATAAACGTTCACATGTTCACATGTTCTAAGCCAAATCACAGAAATCATCTTGTGGCCGTATGTGCATATCTGCTTGCTCGTCTCGATTGTCTAGTGAACAACACGGGCCTTTCCTATCGTGTATTGTTATGACTAACGATAAATAGTATCTTTACGGTAAAATAAGGAAAAAAGAACGGTTGAGTCCAAACAAGCAGCATCTCCTACTACAAAGACCGGAATACATGCAAAAAAGATAATGTGGTGCCTCTTGTGGAATAACGACGGTGTAGAGTAGCAAGAAATGCTTCTACAAGAAGTAACCATCACTGCTGACATTTATTATTCACAACTGAGAAGCCCTGAAGACGCAGTCCAAACACAACGACCAGGAATACTGTGAGAGGTGGTGCTACTCCACGTTAACGCCAAGTCCGCATTCTGCTAGATTGCCCGACAATCCTTTATACGTTTTGTGCTGAGAAGTCACTCTGCACTCACCTCTTTCTCCTGATCTTGCGCTTCAGATTTTTATCTTTCCCGCTATGTGTAGAACAAGCTTCGAGGAACTTCCTTTCTGGATGAAAATGTGCTCCGAACACGGCTCCATGAGCTTATTGCTTCTTCAGTCGCGGAATCGAAAAGTTACACCAGTGTTGAAACACAGTTGTAAATAGTGAAGGAGAATATATCATTGATGACTAAAGTCGCTTACAAGTGTACCTGTCGTGTTTCCTTAGCTACTGAGAAACGCTCCCAACTTATGACTCAACCCAATATTGATTAATATTTTCAGCTATCTTGCTGCTGCCTGCTACCGCTAAAAATGTCTTTTTTATTTTTCATTTTATTTTATTAGTATCATTTTTTGTAACATTGCTGGTTTATGTTGCTACCGATGCTGTGCTGCTGGCGGACGCCTGGCACCGCTGCTGCTCACCCAGCTGATAAACTAAACTGAGTGTCCAGAGAGATCCAGTGCACAATACTGATATAGTTTTGTTTCTTAACTGGGGTCAGGGGCCATGGCCGTAAATTACATAAAAATCTCCCAGTTCTCGCGCTCTCATGCTACTACTAAAAGCTACATACAAATTACGCGACCATGAGACTTCCTATCACAGCTCCAAAACACAGTAACATGATTGACACAGATACGCAGATGGCAACTATTTCTTTTTTTTTTTAAAAAAAGAAAAGAAAAAGAAGTGCCTAAACAAACACGAAACGAATGCCGATGCTTCGAGAAGTGAAAGGACTTGCAATAGGTTCTGCACATAAATAAATGTAACATATTGTGTGTAAAAGAGGCGAAATGATCTGTTACTTTCAGATTACGCGAGTATGAACAGTATGAACCACGAAACACCTCATGAGCAGTGCAGGGGTTAAGGCAGTCCCTTCCCTACTTTGCGTCAGACTAAGGAAAAGAGGACGAATGATCAAATTCCGTTATTATTATAAGTCCTCTGGACCCAGGCATTCACTAACCATGTTCGTAATCAAACTTGTACTTTCTTGTGTAATTAAAGTTCATTCATACTCAATAGAGTATGGATAAAGAAAATTCTTTGTTCACAGTGCTGAAAATGATACCATTCCCAAATATTTTAATCTTAAATGATAGATAGGAGATAAGCACATTGCACCCATAGCCCAACAGTACAAAGTTGTTCTGTTTTACTTCACAGCCACTACATCATACTTAATTCAGAAGCAGCCATTTTTAAATAAAGGCAACAAAAAGATAAGAAGCATGCCATAATCCCTGTCATGATTCTGTATATTGCTTACGGTCCTGTAACTAACGTAAGACTCATGATAAAGTGTCAAATCAAACTGGAATAGATTAATCTCCACCGCATTATGAAATAGCAATTAGTACCGGTTCTTTCCTACTTTAATTTAACTCTAAACGAGAAACCACTATGAGATCAGGTTTGACTCCACGAAGAACGAGGGACACATTTCGCTACTCGTCTGGGTCGAGTGGCTATCATCCAGCTGAGACAGAGAGAGGAGTTTTTGGTGCAGGCCCTGTGACAGATTTCGCTGCCACTTCAGGAACCAGCTGCAGACTATGAGTATGATAAGATGCATTCGCAAAACTGTAGATAAAGGCAAATGATTTGTCACATTTTTCAGCAATTTCAACTTTCATTCTGAATATTTGCTTGCAGTTACAAATTCAGCTCAGGAACAGATGAACACTCGTGTTGTCCTGTAGTATTTGCTATCTGTACGCACAAAACTTTGGTAATCATGGTACATTTCCAGGAATGTAAATGTTTTGCCCAGGTACACGTTCATTTGAATCACATTCCCGATCTCCTATCCAATTTTTTAACTCACTCATTTCAGTAATCATTCAGTTTGTTTATGGTGAATGTGATTACACATGTGTAAAAAACTTAATTCATGGAGATCATTGTTTAATATCATAGTGAGATGAATTCGTTTACCATTCGTTTGATGGGTGATTGTTTACTTCTGCCAGATATTACAGGGCCAAATTAAGTCGCTTAAAGATTCCAGTTAAAGTACTGCCTCCACATGCTAGGCAATGGCTAAATCTACATCTACATCTACGTCTACATATATACTCCGCTAGCAACCGAGCGGTGTGTGGCAGAGGGCACTATTGGCATCAAATCATATCCCCCCCCCCCCCCCCCCCAATTCTGTCTGTTCCACTTGCGGATCGCGCGAGGGAAAAACGACTGTCTGAACACCTTAGTACGAGCTCTAATTTCCCGTATCTGTGAGTGGTGATCATTGTGCGATATGAAAGTTGGTGGTAATAATATATACTCTACATCCTCGTTGAAGATCGGATTTTGGAAGTTAGTGAGCAGCACCTTCGTTTAGCACGTCGTCTATCTGCAAGTGTGTCCCACTTCAAACATTCTATGAGACTTTTAACGCTTTCACGAAGGCTACATGTACCAATTGCGAATTTTGCCGCTCTTCTTTGGACCTTCTCAATCTCTTGCATCAGACCCAACTGGTAAGGGTCTCATTCAAACGAACAATACTCTAAGACTGGAGGAACTAAAATATTGTAAGGAATTTCCTTTGCTGAAGGACTGCATCGCTTCAGGATTCAGCAAGTCAACCGCAATCTATAGTTCGCCTTAACCGTTACGTGTGTAATCTGATCGTTCCATTTGAGATCATGTCGTATAGTCACACACAGATACTTAGCAGATGTTACCACTTCCAAAGACTAAGCATTTATTTTGCAGTCGTACATCAATGGGGATTTTCGCTTTGATATACTCAGTAGGTTACACTTACGAATATTGAGAGATAACTGCCGGTCATTACACCACGCATTTATTTTCTGCAAATCCTCATTGATTTGTTCACAAATTTCGTGTGAAACTACTTTCCAGTAGACTACAGCATCATCGTCAAAGTGTCTAATGCCGTTGTCAATACCATCAACCAGATCGTTTATGTAAATCGTGAAAAGCACCGGACCTATTACGCTGCCCTGGGGCAACACCTGAAGTTGCGCTTGTTTCTGTTGAAGTCACCCCATTCAGGACGGCATAGTGCTCCCTGTCTGTTAAAAAAACTTTCTATCCAACGGCATATGCCATCGGATAGACTATAAGCGCGCACTCTATGAAGCAAGCGACAGTGCGAAACAGTCGAACGCCTTTTGAAAGTCGAGGAATTTGGCATCAACGGAGCCGGTATCTAGAGCCTTTAGTATATCATGCACAAAGAGGGCCAGTTGTGTCTCGCTTGACCGCTGTTTCCTAAAACCATGCTGGTTTCCGCAGATGAGCTTCTCAGAGTCTACAACAGTCATTATGCCTGGACATAAAATATGATCCATGATTCTACAACAAATCGATGTCCGTAAAATTGGCCGGTAATTAAGTCCATCCGATTTTCAACCCTTTTTATAGATTGCTATGACCTGGGCCGTCTTCCAGTCCCATGGAACTTTCCATTTCTCCAGTGATCTCTGATAGATGGTGGGTAAGAATGGTGCTATATTTGTAGCATAACATAAAATCTTATGGGGCTACAGTCAGCACCAGATGCCTTCCTGGTGTATGGGATCTTAACTGCTTTACAATCCCAGATACCCTGAACACTACGTCTGCCTTCCTTGCGTTTGTTCGATAATTGAAAGGGGGGATGGTGCTGCATTCCGCTTCCTTAAACGAGATTTTGAAAGCAAGGTTTAGAATTTCAGCCTTCTGTTTATCATCGTCCGTTACATTAGCCGTACTGTCAACAAGAGAAGGTATTGAATTACTTGTAGCGTTCATAGATATTATGTACGACCGAAATTTTTTGGGGTTATTTTTTGAATCTGCAGATAAAATATTGCTTTCAAATTCGTTAAAAGAATCTTTCATTGACCTTTTGACGACTGCTTTCATTTCGCATGATTTTTGTTTGTGACTACGTTTAAAACGATTTTGCAAAATTCTCTGCTTTCTCAGCAACTTCCTCATATGTTTGTTGAACCAAGGTGAATCCTTTTTGTCCCCTATATTTTTGCTAGGCACATATTTCTCTAGCAGTTAGTGGACAATACCTTTACAGTCCAATCAGTAGCTTTGTGGCCCGCGGTGAATGCTTGGAGCTGACTGTGAAGATGTTTCCCAATGAGACTTTTATTTGCTTTCCCAAATAAGAAAACTCTACGCTTTTTTTCATACCTTCTTCTTGATTAAGTTTCTCAAAAAGATCAGGTCTGTTTGTCACCAAGATATCGACTTGGGTTTCTAACCAATTGTTCAAGGTAGTATGTTGAAAGCGCTCCTAGAATAACTTGACACGACTCTTTGCTTCTGCCTCCTGTGGTAAACGTGTAACTTTCCCTGTCAGTGGACGTCAGATTAAAGTCTCCACCTATCACTAAAGGATAATTGGGATATTTATTTCCTATGTACTCAAAACTTTCCCTGAAATCTGCTGCGACGTTTGTTACGGATGCTGGTGGTCTATAAAAACATCCTAATACAATGGTCACTCTGGAACTGCGCGATTGCTACGGTCGCAGGTTCGAATCCTGACTCGGGCATGGATATGTGTGATGTCCTTAGGTTAGTTAGGTTTAAGTAGTTCTAAGTTCTAGAGGACTGATGACCTCAGATGTTAAGTCCCATAGTGCTCAGAGCCGTTTGAACCATTTGAACAGTCGTCACTCCTTGTCTGATTGACAGCTTTATCCAGACTATTTCACAGTCTGACCCAGTATCGATCTCAACTCCGTTTAAACAACTTTTAACTGCAATGAACACCCCCCCCCCCCCCCCCAATAGCATCAGTCCTAACCTTCCTAAACATTGTCCAATCAGTTCAAAATTTCAGTGCAGTTTATGTCTCGTTTCAACCAGCTTGCGGTACCTAATACAATATTGTCATTACTAATGTTTATTTCAGAGAGTAGCTCGGGGATTTTGCTACAGACTCTTCGACAATTTACTAACATGAGATATAGCATAGTTAAATTCTTTGGAATGACCTGTTTAGGTGAGCCAACAATTTTTACAGTGTGCACACCCATATCAGTGTTATGAACTGGTAATTTTTCAGGCCAATCTAAAAGAAAAACCGTGTGCACGCCACAAGTGCTGTGCTACCCATGTAGATGCTTCCTGTGTGTAGTGAAACCCTGATCTATCTAGGGGCATCCTACAATCTTCCACCCCATAGCGCAGATAGAGGAATCTACAACCATTTTCGTCACAGACGTAGCCTCTGGTTTAGATTCTCCACTCAACTACAGCCTGCGTACGATGTTACAAATCGTCAGCTTGGCTTCCACTCCTCGAGAGATGGAGGCCGCCTTCGCCAATTTAGCCAGCCGTCGAAAGAATCCAAGGAAATCCTCGGAACCCCGATGATTGGCTTCGTTGGTGCTGACATGTGCAACAATCTTCAGCTGGATGCACCACGCACGCTTGATAGCTGCCTGAAGAGCCACATCCAGGCGAAGGGCCTCTGGCAAGCACACTGAGTGAACGTTCGACTTCTTCCCCACCCTAGCCGCTATGTTTATGAGGATCTCCACGAGCCACCTAACATTATAGCTCCCGATACCTAAAAAACCCCTATCCCGACGTGTCTGTCCTGACCTTGCTGAAGGAGCGGCCACTATCGTGGCAGAAATATCGTAAGTGAAAATAAAGTGCTAACCTGTATAAAAACACAGTTTTATAAATGCAATGAACGTGCACAAACTGACAGGCAAGAACCCCAAACGGATACCGGTACTTTGAGAATGATGGATAACGCTTAAAAAACAATGCTAGTTACCAAGTAATCCGTCCAATACAGGAACTACTGATTGCCAGGTGAAGCATCCTTGGATGTAGCAGTTGCTATAAAACGTGTATCCTGTGGAATTTTGTGCCACAGATATGTGTTCTCGACTTCGTAGCGTTTTTAAAACGAGCGCTGTAAAATATCTTTACCATAGTAATTACAAGAAAATGAAGCCCATTTTGTTTCTTACAGAGCCCTGGTACCTTGCCACAGAATTCTGTGCTTATAAAGTAATAATTACTTCGTATTTACACAAAGAGTGTCATATATCAATCATTTACTATTCCCATGTAGTTTTCATGTAACATATAGCGATGCAACTGTAGTTCACAAGGGTTGTGAGGTGACAAAAGTCAGTGGGTACCTGCCAATGTGATACCAGCCCCAGTTATGCTGGGCGTTGTCCAACAACTCGACTTGGCACGGACTCAACAAGCCGTTGGAAGTCCCCTACAGTAAGACAGTGTTCTTCTGCCCCTAGACCCGTCCATAATTGGGAAAATGCTTCTGGTGCAGAATGTTGAGTACGAAAAGTTCTGTGGCATTCATATATGGCGATCTGGATATCAACATTATTTGCTCGAATTGTCGAGAATGTTCTTCAGACCAGTCGCGAACAGCTGGGCTCCAGTGACATGAGATCGTTCGTTGTCTGGGAACGTGAAGTTCATGATTGGCTGCAGATGGTGTCCAAGTAGCTGAACGTCAACAATTAATTCAGTTGGACCAGACGACCTAATTCATTCCATGTAAACACCTCACACCATTATGGAGTGCCTAGTTGAGAATTCGGATCCATGGTTTCGTAGAGCCCGCAACGAAGTCGCGCCCTGTCATCAGCTCTTACCAGCTGGAACCGGCACTCATATGACCAGGCCACGGTTTTCCAGTCACCTGGGGTCCAACCGATATGGTCATCAGCCCAGAAGAGGTTCTGAAGGCGATGTCGTGCAGTTAGCAAAGGCATTCTCATCGGTCGTCTTCTGCCATAGCCCAATAATGCCAAATTTCCCAGCACTGGCCTGGCGGACACGTTCATAGTACGCCCTAAATTGATTTCTGGGGTTACTTCATGCAGTCTTGTTCGTTTGTTAGCACTGACAACTCCATGCTCTAGATCGTCAAGTGAAAGCCGCTGGCTGCCGAGTTGTCCGTGGGGAGAGGTAAGGCCTGAAGTCTGATATTCTCGGCGCACTCGTGATCCTATTCCTCAACGGTTTCCGCAATGGAATATCTCATACGTCGAGCTCCAACCACCATTCCGCATTTAAAGTCTGTTAATTCCAGTGGTGAGGCCACAATCAGTTTGGAAACCTGAATACAAGTGACAGCTCCACCATATCACTGCCCTTTTGTACCTACTGTACGCAATACTACCACCAACCGCGTATACGCATATCGCGCTATCCCATAACTTTTGTCACCTCAGAGTGTAAACCCCAAAAAGAACTCGATCCTACATTATACTGCAAATCATGTGAACATTGTAGAAGGATAAGTTCAATGCGTTTCAATAGAAGAAATATGTCTTAGTTCTCGTGAAACTGTGTTAAGTGAATTTCTGTCCCTGTAGTCGAAGAAGATTATGTCAGCATAGTGCTACCACCATTGCGTATTTCTCGTACGTGTCATAAGATAAGAGCTAATGTGACACAGTCACTTTTATTTCCCCCTTGTTCAATACAAATATGCAATAGCTGGGGTAAATGAATCTCTGAAGTTCGTTTTGACACCATGTTCAGTTGCTCTCAGCACTTCTAGCACCGTTTTGTTGATGTTAATAAGCTACGTATAAAATAGGACCTAAGAGAATTTAACAAGTTTAAATCACCAACAAATAGGAGGAAACTGCAGTAAATCTACTAGTAGCATACGGAGATATTGTATCTAGTGTTATGATAGCATATGTGACCTACGCACGATGTAACGTCTCTTTAATTGCGAGGAACTAGGGGACAGCACTCAGCGGCCTTCTAAATTTTGGATGAATCACGAGATTGACGACATAATTATGTGATTGGAAGTATCAGCATTTTATACGAGGGCTGGAACTTTAATATTGCAACTATTTAATTACTTCTTGTACAAATTAGATACGGGTTTTAAAGTTTTACTGACCATCAGAGTAGTCACCACCACAGTGTATAAACCGTTGCCAGCGATGTGGAAGTCGTAGGATACTCTAGGTAGTGCGAGTTGTGTTGACAGTTCGAGCGGCGCGGTGTATTTCCCGATGAATTTGTAGCAGTTCTGAAGTGCATGCCTTGAAGAGTTTCCTTCAATTTAGAAATCGAGTTGAACTTAGGGCTTAAGTCAGGGAGTGCAGTAGGTTGTGTAGCTCTTAGCAACCCCATCAGTCAAACAAATCAGGAACAGCTTGCACTCTTTGTCCTGCAAAATTATGCTCAGGTCCTGCAGAAATTGTTATCGCTTCTATCTCTAAGCTGGTCGGAGGTCGTGTTCTAAAAATGAACGCCACATGCAGATAACATTTGTTCCCGATTTCTAGTATGTGTTGGCCATCTGACATGACCATTTGGTCTGTCCTTTCTTGTAGCTGTTACAGCCTAGAGCATTAAGGAATTTCAATTTTGCCATTTATTTCCCGCATTATTCTGTTTCAAAATAACTCCACGTCTCCTTAGATATATTTAGGCATTAGTACTCCCCAACGTTGTTGTGAAATTTCTGTGTAGAACTTGAAGTATTTTGCAAATTAACTATCACTGAAATTAGTCGTACTGTCAATTTTAAACTCTACAAACGGCTTTTCTGGTGGCAGATGGGCAGTGTTCACTCCACCACGTTCAGTTACAACATAACCACTTTTAAGCGGACCCAAATGGAAATGGTGAATTGTGAACATATTTTTCGTATATCCTTATGTAAGTAAATGCCCCCCACTCTGCAATTTTCTGTAAGTGCTCCAATGAATGACCAACTTCTATTGCTGTTTAAAGTAAATTCAGATATCTTGCACTGTCCAGTCTGTGATAAACATTTTGCATTTCCTTTAGGTTTTCGTCTTCTTTAAAGGCAAAGAGAGAAGATGAAGCGGGAGCTCATCATAGAGCCTATGCCTACCGTCATGTATTTTTTGACTTTCAGTTGTTAAAAAACAGAGGATTTTTTTCTGGTAGGATTCACGCTCAGCTAGTGAACGAGTGAGAAGCACGCCATTTTAAGCGGGTAATTGTAGACAGCCATTTTGGGGTCGTTATGAATAAGTGAGGAGTATGTATTTCGTATGTGCACCGTTTAGAAAAATACAGTATTGTTTTATTAACAGAAAGGTCGTGTGAGTTGTTATTTCAAATAGTACAATAATTACAAGAACTGAAGCCCACCTGTGTACTTTGAAAAATTACGAAGATCCGATAAGCTTCATGGGAACACGGTCAAGACTTAAAAGGTGAACATGGCGACCAAACGCAGCATTATAAAGAATGGTAAGCACAAATCTACAGTGGAGAAAGAAACTACTTCGCCCTGCAAAATAATATGAACTAATAAAAATTTATTTCCGGGCATAGCTCAGTTTATCGTGCTTGTCATTCATGACGAAAAATTAATCTCATTAATTCCATATATTTTAAAAAGCCTCGCATTTCAACATTTTATTATCATCTATTCTATTATTTTATTGTATTATAAGTCGTATCCAGATTTTTCCCATATGCTGTGTTTAAAGCATTCCGCAATGGTCTGCACTTTTTCTGGTATCGGTTTCTATTCTTCGTCTGTGAAAATGTTTTCTCAAAATTCTTTCTTTTCTTCATTTATTTTTTCTACCTCGACCTCTTCCATTTCCAGTTCTTGTCGTCCAAATAATTCATTAACTGCTGTTGAGGAGTAACATTTTTAAATAGGGAATGGTGAGTCTGTTTGATACTTTGATTCTATCTCTTAAGACATGCACAATAACATTCGTGGGATACAATCGTAATACGGCAATATCTTTATTTGGCGGTATTGTGCAGAACCATGTCCTAGATTGAGAAAAATACGTTTCTCTAGCTCCAATATAACACCTACGTTAATTTTTATATCGTCTTTTTTGTAGTCTATGTAAACAATCTCAACTTATTTTACAAAAATGGTTCAAATGGCTCTGAGCACTATGGGACTTAACTTCTGAGGTCATCAGTCCCCTAAAACTTAGAACTACTTACACCTACCTAACCTAAGGACATCACACACATCCACGGCCGAGGCATAATTCGAACTTGCGACTGTAGCGGTCGCGCGGTTCCGGACTGAATCGTCTAGAACCGCTGTCGGATAATTGTTAGGCGCATCATAAATTCCGTGCTTTAATATTACACAGCTTCTCTTCTCTAGTTCTTCTTGGCAGTACGCTTCTTCACAGACTGTAGCCACCGTAACATTGCCACAAAACTTTTCTGTAATTAGTGTAAGCACATTAAAATTGTTCTTGATGAGGTGCATGCCATTCTCGGTGTAATGTCGGTATCGAGAATGCCCAGGTCCTCCAATAATCACCAGTAACCAAACCATTCGTCTATTCCTTTTGTCTTCTTCGTAGTTAGAGAGGAATGTTAAGCTTTAAAATGTGTGTGAAATCATATGGGACTTAGCTGCTAAGGTCATCAGTCCCTAAGCTTACACACTATTTAACCTAAATTATCCTAAGGACAAATACGCACACCCATGCCCGAGGGAGGACTCGAACCTCCGCCGGGACCAGACGCACAGTCCATGACTGCAGCGCCCTAGAGAATGTTAAGCACTTCGTACCGAGACAATCTGACGCTTTCCACTACTACAAAACACTGATTGAAGCTTGTCGCTTGTTATACATCCTAAAGATTCAAGATGTGCTGGTCACATGATAATGTCATCACTTCTGGCTAAAGCTAGCAATTGTAGGACGCTATTGGGTGTTGCGCTCTAGCTTCACACAATTAAAAAATCTTTACATAGTGTATGTGAGTCACGTATGTTGCCATAACACTATATACATTATAAGCCTATAGTAGATCTCCTGTTTATTGGTGATGTAGCCTCGATAAAGTCTCTCAGGTCCTATATTAATATCATAAGGGTGCCTCATTAAATGACGGCAACAGGACCAATTCTACACCTAACATAAAATCAATTTTCGTTTTGGCTGGAACTTGCCAGAACAGTGTCCCAACATCTCCCAAGGAGTTTTCTTTAACCCACTGGGACAAGTCAGCACCGGAGACTGAGAATACTCTGGTGACCAAAATTAAAGCAACAAACTTCTGTTTCCCCGTTCTATGTCTAATTCGCGATCTACTTATACAAATTGTTGGCAGATGTCGTTACGATAATTTTCTGTACGTAAGATGGCCTTCCGTACAACGGACAACCGCGCCAACAATGGTGTTACGGCACCTATCAAGTGGGGTAGCGTTTCTAGGGTAGTCCCACATCCACAATCGATGTGTACACAGTCACAAATGGTGCAATATGGCACAGAGAAGACGCCTACAGAGTCTGCTGTGGAAGGTCGTAGGACGAATGGATGCAGGAGAGTCGGAAACCGATGTGGCACCTATGGCTTAATGTGAATCCTGTTGCTTCTCGGATGAAGCGACAGTTCGAAACTGTATCCTGAAGACCTGGACAGTGCCGACCACGGTGACATCAGAAAGAGTGGACCAGTATCTGCCTGTAAGGACACGACGGTACTGCCTTAGCACTGCTGTGCAACTGGCGTCTGTCGTCGCAGCATCCCTTGAACGTTTCGTATTCGGGCAAACGGTGTACAATAGGCTTCATCACAGTGGCCTTGATTGTTGTAGACCTTCTGTCTGTTTACCTCTGGCGTGTCTTCACAGAAGGGAATGTCTAGAGTGCACCTGTGAACATACCACTTAAATGGTCGACTGGTGCGCCAGTGTTGTTTTCACAGATGAGTCCAAATTTGTCCGATTCTCAACGGATGCGCATGTGCAGTGTACGTGGTACACGATTATAGCACCCAAAACACTGTGGAAACGGACCGATATCGAGGAGGATGCCTAATGGTGTGGGCAGGTATTATGTTGGCCACTGTAACATCTCTTGATGAAATTTTAAGGATCAATCAGCAAGATTTAACTGCTGTCAGGTACTGCGAGGAGACCACAGGTGCGGTTACTGCGTGGTGCTGTGGGCCCAGACTTTTTATTTGTGGACGATAATCCTCGACCTCATAGGAGGTCACACCCCATATTGAGCACATTAACCAATTGTCATGTTGTGTGTTGAAGCATCCCCAACTGTCTTGTGGTTCCCTTTTTAGGTACTCCACGTCGACGTCTACTCGTAGATGCGTATCGTCGGTAGGTTTTCCGGCTTTACTTCCTGACGTGACAGTGACGACTCTCCGATGAGGTGCGGGCCATGTGTTTTGCTATTACTGCGAGTCTTGTAAATATAGCTTTTATTTAGTAATTTACCAGGCTAAAACTCTCCCCTTTTATGATTAAGACAGCCTGCGCCACCTTTCTGGGGGAGTGGGGACGTCAAAGAGTCACAAAAGTCTATATTAAGCAGTCCGTAAAACACGTAAACGTTCACTTCAGTTAGCGTATTAGTTAATGCCTACGCTTTCCGCTAGATGGTGCTGACTTACTGCTGAATAGCTTTGATTCCGTAAAACGTTCACTGATTAGTACTAGATAAATGAAATAAGTACAACACTCTTGTATTTCACTTTCACTCTACGTTCAAGGATTAAAATGGTGATGGATGATGGTCTATTGAAAGGTTCCTAGCCTGGAGGAATCTAAATAGTTCGCAGATGCCCATATGCACGAGCTCTCCGTCCAGATTAGCAACTAACGGCACACGACTGACAAGGGTTCCCCGCCCTTTAACGAAACAATCAAGGAATAAAGGCGGCAATAATGACGATCAGGCCTTTTTATAGGTTTTTCATCACAAGTGTTTAACGTCACTGCCTTCTCCATGAGGGAGCTTCTGTGGCTTTGCTGCACTTGGACGTTAAACTACTTGCTGATATAGTATAATTTTGATCTGCAATTACCAAACTCTGATTCTACACTATCTTCCCCTCTAAAAATTCTGTTCTTAATTTTACATTATTCTTTCTATAGCTTTTATCACTTTAAACTGAACTGAGCTGCTACAGTGTGCAAATCCGTTAAGTTCGAAAAAACGAAAAACGTTTTTGTCTACCGTTATTCATGTTGCAGTTGACCACATTCGGTACTCTTTACATTGTCTCTAGTTTACTGCTGCCATTATGTACTGGTAAAATGAGCACAGCCTTCCAAAATAGCCGTTTATGCTTTAATTTTGAACACATCATACATTTGTATTAAACCAAAACATATATATAGTTTTCCACTGCACGGCACCAATGAACTTGACAGTGGGTGAAGGGATAGGTAGGGGCGTTGGGCAAGGAACTTTTTGTGTGTATGTGTATGTCCAATATATCCAATTTCAGCTCTGTTCCGAAGTTTCATCACGTTTCATACTCTCTTTATGAGGCGTATGAGAAATACGCGATGGTGGCAGTATTATGTTCACAAAGTCTTATTCTGGAGCAGGTCCACAAAATTTACATAACACAGTTTCACAACTGCTGGTATTTCCTCTATGTAACTCTATTTAAGATCCCCTTTGTCTATAATTCTGATAAGTTTTGGCAGTACAATTTTGGTTCAAGCACTTTGGCGTTTTGTAGCAGAATTCTGTAACATTTTCAGATTAGACATGTGTCGTTCTTTGTTGCATGGATACTGTGTAGTAATGGTAAGTGCTGGACATTCTTGGAAAAAATACGTCAACATCACCCTCACTGCTCAAAAATGAAGTCGTTACCGCTTTATAAACAAAGGATACCATTGCAGGGATGCGATGCTCTATAAGGAGTAAAATGGGAGTGGTTTACTTCGATAGTTGTAATTGCTACGTTTTCAATGCTCCACATAGTCCAGAAATAGGATCTGTGACCCCTAACTCCACAAAATACAGCTTTTGTAACGACTGCACCACCCAGACAGTTTTGCCCATCAAGAAACGATTACTGTGTGTGAAAAACATGTTTTCTAATACTTCGTAATTAGCTTCGTTTTGTTAAGCGTTATCCATCATTCTCAAAGTATCGAAATTTGTTTCCCGATCGCTTAGACTCTATTTTTTGTCGATCGCATATCGGGATGGCCATTGCGTTTATGGGGCTGTAATAGGAAATTTCGAGAGGCCGTGAACTTTTTATGTAGTTTAACAGTTCAGTTAGAGGCTGAGGAAAAGACCAAGGTCCACCTAAAGGAATGGAATTGCTTCATCGCGACAGGAATTCTGTATCGTAGTCCTATGTATCTGTTGTGGTTGTCTAAAAATTGCTGCTTGTGAAATGTATATGATGTGCTGACGAGGTACTGCTTCCACTAGTATGATCTATCAATAACGGATATCTTACGTTATTTCATACGCAATATATATATATATATATATATATATATATATATATATATATATATATATATATACTCCTGGAAATTGAAATAAGGACACCGTGAATTCATTGTCCCAGGAAGGGGAAACTTTATTCACACATTCCTGGGGTCAGATACATCACATGATCACACTGACTGAACCACATGCACATAGACACAGGCAACATAGCATGCACAATGTCGGCACTAGTACAGTGTATATCCACCTTTCGCAGCAATGCAGGCTGCTATTCTCCCATGGAGACGATCGTAGAGATGCTGGATGTAGTCCTGTGGAACGGCTTGCCATGCCATTTCCACCTGGCGCCTCAGTTGGACCAGCGATCGTACTGGACGTGCAGACCACGTGAGACGACGCTTCATCCAGTCCCAAACATGCTAAATGGGGGACAGATCCGGAGATCTTGCTGGCCAGGGTAGTTGACTTACACCTTATAGAGCACGTTGGGTGGCACGGGATACATGCGGACGTGCATTGTCCTATTGGAACAGCAAGTTCCCTTGCCGGTCTAGGAATGGTAGAACGATGGGTTCGATGATGGTTTGGATGTACCGTGCACTATTCAGTGTCCCCTCGACGATCACCAGAGGTGTACGGCCAGTGTAGAAGATCGCTCCCCACACCATGATGCCGGGTGTTGGACCTGTGTGCCTCGGTCGTATGCAGTCCTGATTGTGGCGCTCACCTGCACGGCGCCAAACACGCATACGACCATCATTGGCACCAAGGCAGAAGCGACTCTCATCGCTGAAGACGACACGTCTCCATTCGTCCCTCCATTCACGCCTGTCGCGACACCACTGGAGGCGGGCTGCACGATGTTGGGGCATGAGAGGAAGACGGCCTAACGGTGTGCGGGACCGTAGCCCAGCTTCATGGAGACGGTTGCGAATGGTCCTCGCCGATACCCCAGGAGCAACAGTGTCCCTAATTTACTGGAAAGTGGCGGTGCGGACCCCTACGGCACTGCGTAGGATCCTACGGTCTTGGCGTGCATCAGTGCGTCGCTGCGGTCCGGTCCCAGGTCGACGGGCACGTGCACCTTCCGCCGACCACTGGCGACAACATCGATGTACTGTGGAGACCTCACGCCCAACATGTTGAGCAAGTCGGCGGTACGTCCACCCGGCCTCCCGCATGCCCGCTATACGCCCTCGCTCAAAGTCCGTCAACTGCACATACGGTTCACGTCCACGCTGTCGCGGCATGCTACCAGTGTTAAAGACTGCGATGGAGCTCTGTATGCCACGGCAAACTGGCTGAGACTGACGGCGGCGGTGCACAAATGCTGCGCAGCTAGCACCATTCGACGGCCAACACCGCGGTTCCTGGTGCGTCCGCTGTGCCGTGCCTGTGATCATTGCTTGTACAGCCCTCTCGCAGTGTCCGGAGCAATTATGGTGGGTCTGACACACCGGTGTCAATGTGTTCTTTTTTCCATTTCCAGGAATATATATATATATATATATATATATATATATATATATATATATATATATATATGGTGTGTCAAGAATGTATACATACTTTGAACTGTCATAGACAATTTATTTCCCATTCTAAAAGGTTAAATATCTGCGAGAAAGTAATGTTATGTTTCTGCAACAGGTGGCAGCAGTGGCAGGGAAGTAACTGCAACATGGCTGACGTGCGTTTGAGCTTCGAAGCGCGGAAGCCGATAATTAAGTGGTATTGGAAGTTTGTGAATGAAGCTGCAGTTCGAAGACAGTGGAGAAGTGAGTATGGTACAGAACCACCTTCAAGGTTAACAATTACACATCTACGAAACAAATTCTAAATTCATGGAACAGTGTGTGATGTGCATAAAGGTCGATCAGGCCAACCTCGTACAGCTACAAATGATGATTCTACAACTGCGGTCTAGGAACTGTTTCAGCGTTCGCCTCAAAAATCTTCAAGGCAAGCGACACAGTTCATTATCATATTCGTGCAATATCTAACTGGAATTCATTTCCGTCCGTAAAGCAGCAGCTTCCTTGTACTGAGTGTGTTAATTTATTATTTTGAGCGTGTTAATTTATTATTTTGGCGTGATTTCCAAGATGTCCAGAGGCCCCTTTTCATCATGTACCAAGTAATGCATTTTGCTGTATTTATTGTTGCTAAGATATCTGATTTACGATCATGATTTAACAAGAAGCTATCTTTAACAAAAGGTAACTAAGTGATGTGTTTAGACAATAAGCAGCACAAGGAATCATTTCGTGATTTTCCAAAGCTTGATTCTATTTGTACCTGGTAGAAGACAAAAATAAAATTATGCAGCTTGTCCAGTGAAATGTTCCAATGAACCATCTCTTCTTCTATTTTCCTCATATTTACTCCTGTATTCTTAACGTCCGAGAATTTATTTGTAAATAAAACAATGCACAACAGAGCAGGCTGTTTTTGTATAATCTTCTCTAAGTGTCAAATAATGCACCCGATAGTGCGTATCAGTCCACATCAAGTGTCGAAACACATCTTTTATTAATAACTTACGTAATCACAGAGGACGTTATGCTCTTTTGAACTGCATCAGACTGTGCTTTAACATGTCTAATTACAGATGAGGAATGTTGCATGACATCTGAAACGCTGACTTATCCAGAATGTACATTTACTCCCATTAATTCTTGGCTTAGTTTTTTAATACGTTCACAAGAAGTAGCATTAAAATGTCTCATATCTGTAGTACTCACTGCAACATATTTCGTCGTTGTACCGTTTATTGTAGGATTGTGTTTAAACACTCCTCGGACTGATCGAACAACTTACTCGTAGGTTGGGGAAATCTCGGATTCTCTTCGATCTTTTGATTGGCCTGCGACCTAGTGACCTTTCTTGGTACTATGACCCGTTTTTAATGCACTGTGAATTTTAATAATAGAAATAGCTGTTGAACATGGACTGAAATATCTCGTAAGGCAGAGGTCATATGTAACAACGGCAATAAATAAATACGTAAAAGATCGCTATCATAATTCTGTCCAATCTGGTGCTTGCACTCGTCCTGAACTTAGTGACACCTGATGTTACTATTTCCAAGGCTGGTCTTGTAATTTATTCTCAGATAAAAATTTGTTTCACTTTACTACAATTTATTTTATTTGTTCAGCATTTAGTTCTTCATTAATCTCAGTGATTATTTCAACTGAATATTGCTGTCTTGTATTCCAACTGATAAAAATCAATTATTCTAATCTGTTAACAGGGATTGATTTCTCACTTGCAACCTTTTCTCATAAACAAATAAAGAACAAAACAGTATGTTGAGTTAAATTAAGTAAACACGCCCATCATTGCACATGACTTCACATGCATCCTCCACTCCAAACACAGCACCGCTCCTGGTCACGACCGTGTCAGCTACTGACATCTCAAGGAATATCCCCTGTCCTTCCTGGCTGCCCTTGCTACCCTGTACAAAGTCCTACTCTCCACTGACTTTTACCTTGTCCTGTGTAAGACTTTCTGTGTCCTTTTGTTCCATAAACCCAACAAATCCCCTTTGACACCTCTTCCTATCGTTCCATCTATCTCTCCACCGTGTTCAGTGAGGTCTTCAAGTCCATCCTCTTCCACCATATTTATCGCCACCCTAACCAGCACCACATCCTTCCCCTTACCAGTGTGGCTACCAGCCCTCCTTCTCACCCTACTACCGGCTCCTTAACCTTGCCAGTTTTCTTTCCCTCCAACTTAACTCCCGTCGCTCTTCTACCTTTGTTTCCCTCGACCTTAAGAACGCCTACGACCGAGTCTGCCATCCAGGGCTCCTCTTAAAACTGATCAGTTTCGTCTGTCTCGTTGCCTCCTTCCTCTCCCATCGTCCCTCCAGTGTCACTATCCACAATACCAACTCCCGTATTTTCTATCCCACCACCAATGTGTCCCAAGGTACGATCTTTCCCTTCTCCTCTATCTCCTGTATATTGCCGATATTCCCAAACCTTCCCTAGCTGTTTACCTCCTTCAGTTTGCTGATGACATTGACTTCCTCGCCCTTTATTCTACCCTTCAATGGTCACAACGTGCCTTTCAGACACACCTTGACCAGTTCACCACCTGGTGCAACCCAAAGCTCCGTCGCATCTACCCTTCCAAGAAGTATGCAATCATCAAAGATCATACCACTCACTCCTTCCAGATCCACGATTTTTGCGTCATCATTTATGGTCGTCCTATCCACCTCCATCCAACCCTGAAATCCTTGGCCTCACCCTCAACCATCACCTCACCTTTACATGCAACACAAAATCCCCAGTACACTGTGCCTCATGAAACTCCTGTCTGGCTGGACATCGGGACTGCATCCTTCCACCATCATTTACACCCACAAATCCTTAATCAACCCCATCTTCGTTATGCCAGTGTTGCTTGGATTTCCACCACTCTCCGACTCTATAAAGCCTTTCAAATCCTAGAACGCCATGCAGTCCACCTCGCCTTCCGTATCTGCCTCCTATGCCCCACGATAATTCTCTATGACCTCATCCCCTTCCCCATCTTCTTTCCCTGAACGCCTCTGCACCCTGTACATCGTCTACAGACTCAGTCCTCCACAAAGCCTGGTGTCTTCCCTCCTCTCCACCCCCAGCCCATTGGTGGGCCTTTACAGATGTGTCCCACCCTCTATCCATCTCCCCACTCTCCACCTCCTTTCCCAATTCAACTTTCAGCACCAACCCCTCCTGGATGATGATTGTGTCCCTGATCTCTAACTCTCCTACCAATTGTAACCATACCTCTCCTCTCCTACTCCTCAGGACTCCCTCTCCCCACCCTTTCCCTTCCCCTGAGCAGTTGTCATCTCTCCTACACCCCATTCCTTTCCTGTTGCCCCCTTCTGTGTCTCTGTGCTCCCTTCTGCCTTGCCTTCCCTCTTCACCTCCCATCCCACCCATCTCCTGCCTCCCTTTTTTCTCTTTCTCCCACACTGCCCAGCCTCCCCACTGCATGTTCCTTCTTTCTGCCTCCTCTGAGGCTTGCTATCTCTCTGTAGGTCCCTACCAGCGGCTTTTATTCTTAATGTGTGTTCTGTCATTTACAGTGGGTTTTTAAGTGTCTCTGACTCTGTGTGTTTATATACTGTGGCTAGCTTTTTTTAACTTGTGTATCTCACCCAGTGTATTTTAAGTGCCCCACAAATCACCAATTGTGTTGTTTTAACTTTTTCTCGACATTTTTAGCTGTTCCCCGTGTTAGTGTCTATTTTAACGTCCACTGTCTCAATTTACTACTCATATTTCCTCCTTTTTCCGCCTTTTTTATATGTCTTGTAAAGCCACTTGTTTGAAGACCGGCAGACTGTGCCGCTAACAGCCTTTCCCTGGCATATGGGGCAGGGACATGAAATTACAATAAAGGAAAAAAAAATCAGTTAAGTAGTATTATTTGGCAGAAAACATTTTCGATTTTCTCTGTAGTCTGTACTTAAAAATCAGCATAACTATTTATATATTCACACATAACTGTACTGCATAAGGAAAATTGTAGATTTTTTCAAAAACACTAGAAGTATTTGCAGTGGTAGAAAGTAACGCTGTTTCCGCCAGTGTTTCAAGAAGTTGTCGAATTTTAAGCAGAGCCATAGCTTACTGTTATGACTAGATCATAGTTCTTGCACATCCCTTGCACTAGCGCCACTCGTCAAACGCCATGTGATTGTTCGAATAATCTCGATAATCGAAGGCTGTGGCATATCGGGCAACCTCTAGCCGGTCGGACTCAAGAATCGTCTGCCAAGCCCTAGGTTTTTTACTGCCAGTATCCTTGAACAGGATGTATCTGTATGTGATTTCTTACAACTGCATTTGTTTAAGAGAGTCGTTCCTGGCTGGAATCAGAATGATGTGGGTCAGTTTATGCATGACACCGAGATGACTAGCTAGTTTCATCTACAAGCAACAGAAATTTAATCCATGTTTCGCAATTTAGTCCCATTTATTTCAGTCTTCCTTCTTACTGCAGTGGATTCTTCTCACAGCATAATTACAGATATGAGCTGCATGTAGACTTGAACGTATAGAGACATGTTAAGCATCTTTGAGGTCAATTATGACCTAGGTTCTGGTCTTGGCTACGCTCGGGCACTACAACCAGTGAGGGCAGTCCCATCCAGTAGGGCTGTGCTCGTTCTCTCTTGGATTTTGTCCTCGCTTTCTGGGTCATGCAGGACTCTAATAGGGACTAATATAGTGATAACAATCAATTGGTATCACCATCTAGGAAAACAGTTACAGATTTTGTGTTTCAGCCACTCAAGTTTGACAGATTCCTCCACACAGCCGATGGATTTAGGTTTCTGCATTGACTGGAACAATCCTCCCCAATTTTACCATTGAAAAAGTAATGATTTGCCCTTTCCGAAATTTCTGGTATTCAAGCAATTGACGTAAGTCACAACTTGACATGCAATAAGGAATACTTTTTCTTTGTCAGATTGTGTTTGTAGGAGCGTAGGAGGATATTGGTCGCATATAGCGCTGGAGAATAAATTGATGAATTTTTGTATCATTTGTGGGCTCACTGGTTATTTGAGAGCGTTATGTTCTTGAACAGTCGTCTGCCAGAGGATCAAAATCTACATGTTTAACATATTACAAGCTACGGGACGTGATTTGTGCTTTTGGGGCTGTGATTAAACCACGAGTACTATGCTAACCACTCCCTCCTCTCAGACTTGTTGTCAATGGTTTTACGTCCCACTATCCTGGCCTTGAGTAGTCCCATTCCTTTTTTTCCAATTTCTGCTACTTTTGCACTTTCTGCTTTTTGGGAATAGAGTGGGCCGGCAGGGCAGTGGATGACAAAATAGGAACAGCGAACAAAATGTTGCGTTTTATTGCGAGGACATTAGACGAGGTGACAGATCTACCAAATAGACTGCCTACCCTACCACTACATTTATCCATCTTCTTCTGGAGTATCCTTATAAGAAAGAATTGACGGGAGACATCGATAAAGTTCGAAGACTGGCAGCTCGTTTTGCTTTATTTTGAAGTAGTGTGGAGAGTTTCAAGGATGTGATAAGCGAATTAGTATGGCGATCAATGAAAAAGGGCGTTTTTAGTGGCAGCAAGACCTTTTCACTAATTTACAATTGCTAACTTCCTCCTCATCAAGGGAAAAAGACTATTGTGAGAAAATAAGAGATATCAGAGCTCGCTTGGCAAGATTTGGGTTTTCCTGTTTCCTGTGTGCCGTTGGAGAGATGAGTGGTGAAGAAATAGTCGAAAAGTAATTTTATGAACCCACTACCAACACTTGAGGATGAATGTTTGAGTAATAATGTGAATGTATAAGTAGATACTAGGTTCCTTCCTCATAATAACATGTACCTATACTTTTCCCAAGATATTCAGTTACAGTGTCTCCTCAGGTGTGAACAAAACTTTTAAAAGTTCATAGATATAAGCGGTATTGTTACGACCAACTGCGACATAGTTGTGTATACAAACAGTGATCCGATACTGTCAAATTATTTTTATTGCAGTCTTTGATCACAAAATCAATTCTTTAAATGATGACCGGTTTCAGTCTGTAATGACCAGTCTGTAATGACCATCCTCATATCTACAACATAGAAAATATATACACCTAGTGAGCAGTGTGTCTTTCAACATAATACAGTAATACATATCACAATATACTATCATTCAACCAGGGAAATGTACAGATAAAATATGGTAAAATGTACCTTTTTTCACTATGTCCTAAAGTGATAATGCCATAATGGTATCGTCAAAACATATAAACATAATCAGCACACCATCATCACGTAGATCTAATATAAGGTGTAGAACAGGCCACATCGTTCACACAGTCATTATTGCAACTGGTTACTAAAGTACAGTAGCTACTAGAAATCTGATTGCCTGGATCCTCCCTAGATGTCGCTATTGTGGGCTTAGATGTACTCATCATTTACGCAAAAAAACATAATCTGATAAAAACGTATTAGGTAAAATATATGTAGCAGAGTTTTCAAATTCATAACTATCATAGAAACCAATTGTGATATATTAAAAGATGAATATAGTTACCTATATAAAATTATTGAAAGGAAATATATGAAGATAATTTACAGCCAACAGTTAACATATGTAATACATTGCCTGTAGCAACCTATAAATACACAACATCCTGGCTTGCCACACAGGGCGCTAAGCATTTATCTGTCTTTCTTCAGACGTCATACAGACAGTTTATCTTTCATAAACCTTTTCTTGTGTAACAATGGGAACCCAAGTTTCATTTCATTCTACAACAATTTTCCCTCCTTTTGAAGACTATCCCTAATTTCAGTTTAAGTTTCACTTTTATCAGACCATTTAAGAATTGAATCGACTGAAATGGACCTCCAAGAGAAAACTGCTGTTAAATCTCCTTCCTCACCAATTTCTTTAAAACATTAAAAAATCCACCAAATAATTGTAATGGATAAAGTACTTCTTTCTTCTTGTTTTTAATTTTGTCTATTATTAAGAATATGCGTTTCCATAATGAGTTCACTTTATAGAAATGAAGTCAATCAAATAAGAGTGGATTGAGAAATAAATGGGTGTTCTATTCTAGGCAGAATACTGTTCCTTTTTTAATGGTGATAACATAGAACAGTTTTGCCGAATAACTATCGATAAAATGTTTATTTGATTTTCCATGTTATGTTGGATAACCCGTTCCATTGGTTCCAATAATACTAAAAAACATATAATGCTGTGAATAATTTGAATTAATCCATCCAACTCAACATATTATTATTAATTTCTGTTGGCTTCCTTTGAATATTTAGTTTAAATTATTTTTTGTTACTCTCATTTACAAGAGATGAGTAAAATTTATAATTCACAATTTCATTTGTGATTTATTAAGAAGAAATTTCATTTTGCCATTTTTAAATTTACTATTACACAAGCACAATTGTAATCAATCGAATAATCATTCCCATCATTTACAGTAATTATAAATTTGTGAATAGTATTAAAAATTGGAATATAAGTTGGGTAGTTTTGTTCATAAATAATTGGTCCTCTACATTCTGCATTAGTCTCTCTATGAAAGTGATCAGTATATTTCACAAACATTACAGTAGGAAAATGAAAATTAATATTTAGCAATGCAAAACTCAATAATTTTAGAAATACCTTTAGCAATAATTTTTCCATTAGCTTCAATAACCTCATCATTAAAGTCTTGAATTAGCCCATTACTACCATCTTTATTCGTTTATGAATAAGTTACTGTCACTTTCTATTAGGATTTTTGACTGAATAATTTTTACAAACTTTTAAACCAAATTGAGCAACAGAAATTTCTCTCATTTCGTTATAAGACAGCAGGCTAGCGAATCCTTGAATGCATGTGCTGGCATCGTACAAGACATTAATTTTTAATGTAATACTTGGAGTTAAAAAAGGTGAATAAAATTGAGTAATGTAAAATTTTTATAAGTTTCTCTTCTTGGGACAGTTAATCGTTTTTACAAACAAATAAATCATCACTAAGCTGAAATAAGCTACTCATTTATATTAATGATATTTAGTTGTAATTTAATGACAGAGTGGAAACCAAAAATAAGAATTCCAGAAAACAAACTAAAAAAACTTAGTAAACTTGAACCAAATTCTAGTCAGTGCTTAGTAATAGAATCAAGTGGTTGTGAGGAAAAACTTAACGATTGATAATTGTGTTCTAGGATTGTTAAACTGGCATAAAATTAATAATTGTACATTTATTATAAAAGTTTAGATAACCAAAATATAAAGGTTTTATTTTAAAAAGGAACAAGGATGAAAAAATAATGAATAATTACTACTTTTATTAGGAACAATTATAAAAACATTCTATTAGGCGAATGTGAAAATTAATTCAGTTGTATTGTTTCATGATTTTGCTCTCGAAAATTAAGGTGTGGTTAAAGACTACACTCCTGGAAATGGAAAAAAGAACACATTGACACCGGTGTGTCAGACCCACCATACTTGCTCCGGACACTGCGAGAGGGCTGTACAAGCAATGATCACACGCACGGCACAGCGGACACACCAGGAACCGCGGTGTTGGCCGTCGAATGGCGCTAGCTGCGCAGCATTTGTGCACCGCCGCCGTCAGTCTCAGCCATACGGAGCTCCATCGCAGTCTTTAACACTGGTAGCATGCCGCGACATTCACTATGATGAGGAATACAGTTATCCTTAAATATAATTTGCATTAGTAACATGTTATGTACTTCGTAAAGATGTTTACACATTATTTATTCTGTTTTGTTTTAATGCTCATGAGTGAAGTTGATGTTTCAGTAATTATTCTGATCTTTTATGTATTTACTTATGTCATAATTCCTGTAACACTGATGTACATGTTTATTTCTATTCTTTTGTAAAGCCCGTTTTACTACAAATGTTATCTGTACTATTATGTTCTTTAATGATATATTTTGTACCTTTGTTATTGTATTCTTATGTTATAAAATTGTAATTGACACTAGTTCATCAAATTAAGTAACTTGTAAATTACATTTCACTGCACACGTTTCTGTTGCTCACAGTATATGGACAATATGTGAGAAGAAGGGACTGATAGCGTTTGCACGTGTGTTAATAATTCAGGGACTGGATAACAGCATTGCTGATTGTAAGGGCATTTCAAAAACAATTTTTGTGAGTGCACAAGTGGTGGTTATAGACTTGCTATATTATCCACAAGACTCTTCAATGGTGATTGTGCGCCTGCACAGTCAAACAGATGGCTGCTGGCCATCTCTACAAGGACTACAGTGGGTCTACACTTTTCATGACACACCAATACCATTATTTCTACAAGGACTGCAGTGGGTCTGCACCTCTGGTGGCCCACCAATAGTAATCTCTACCAGGACTACAGTGGGTCTGCTCTGTGATGACCTACCTAACAATAGTCTTCAATGTCGACTGACTCTGCTGTGGCCCATTACGTGTCTGCATGTCAAGAGTCAGCACTCTCTTTCGTTGGAAGGGCAACACCACTTCTTAAAGACTGCTTAGAAATCCACTAGTTCCAACTAAAATTTCTTTTATTGCTCAGACTTCGAAAAAAACACTGCAGTTTTACTGTGATGAACGATCAGGACTGTCTTTATGAGTTGTGAGAAAATTTTAGCTTCTGACCAACATTGTATCAATAAGTGTGTGCATTTGAAATTTTTGTTATAGTAATTATGAAAAATTTTATCAAATCATTATTGGGCACTGCGCAAAACAATTTGTAAATTTTTTTTGTTGGGAGCATGGGGGCTATGTAAGTAGGCTGTTTGGGTTTTCTTATTGGTAACGCCACATAGCGCTCTGTATGAAAAATCACTGGCTGTGCTGTGCGCATTGTTGTGTGCCATTGTAGTGTCGGGCAGAGGCAGCTGGATGCTAACAGCGCATAGTGTTGCGCAGTTGGTGGTGAGCCACCAGCGGTGGTGGACGTGGGGAGAGAGATGGCGGAGTTTTGAAATTTGTAAGAATTGGTGCCATGAACTGATATATATATTATGACTATAAAGGTAAATACATCGTTTGTTCTCTATTAAAATCTTTCATTTGCTAACGGTGTCTATCAGTAGTTAGTGACTTCCGTAGTTTGAATCTTTTAGTTAGCTGGCAGTAGTGGCGCTCGTTGTATTTCAGTAGTTCGAGTAATGAAGATTTTTGTGAGGTAAGTGATTTGTGAAACATATAGGTTAATGTTAGTCAGGGCCATTCTCTTGCAGGGATTATTGAAAGTCAGATTGTGTTGCCCTAAAAACTATTTTGTGTCAGCTTAAGCACAGTCTTGCACAATTTTTCTAAGGGGACGTTTCAAACATACTGTTGGAAAGAGAAAACTCTTGACGTTTGCATTGTTTCCACTAGGTATCAGCAATGTGCAACCACTTCAGTTCTGGCAAAAAAAGTGTTTGGGACAACAGCATCGGTTTTGTATTCTAACTTTTGTGCAGAACAGGTCAGTAGTAACTGTTCAACGCAGCTTTCATATCAGGTATGGTGTGGATGAGAGTATTAGATGGTGGAGTGAACAATTCCAAGAGACAAACTGTTTGTGTGCAGGAAATTCGCCAGGTCATCCCCGAGTGTCTGAAACAGACATCGAATGCATCTGCTGTAGTTAGACATGGAGCCTAGAGAAATCTTTTTGTCTTCTAGCTCGAGCTGTACATGCCCCCCAAGTTGATCTGGCAACTGTTGCCCCAACATTTACATTTGGAACCATACAAAATTCAGCTAGTGCAAGCTCTTCAAGAAGATGACAATCAACAATGTGGTCAATTGGTTGCATTAGACCAAATGATTCAGCCTTATGATACTGCTCTCAAAGGTCACTGAATCAGACTATGCAATTATTTCTTGTGAGGGTTTATAAAAGACTCTCTTTATTTGCCTGCATCACCAACAACAATGAATGAACTAAGCCATAGCATAACACAAACTGTGGAAGCTGTAAGTCAAGGCATGCTAGCTGCAGTGTGGGAACAATTTGAATTCCACATTGACATATGCTATGCATTTCAAGGGGGCATGCTGAACACCTAAAAAATTTATTAAATACCTTTTTTAGTTCACATTCATCGAAAACAAAATTCAATGTATGTGTCTACTAGTTACAGAAATTGGATGAATCTTTTTGACACAGCCTGTATAATGGTAAGACAGAGATTTCGGAACAAGGTTTTAAATTGTAGGACTTTTACAGGGTCAGATGTGGACTATGACCACTATTTATTGGTAATGAACTGCAGATTAAAACTGAAGAAACGGCTAAAAGTCAGAAATTTAAGATAAACTGAAAGCACCAGAGGCTGTAGAGTGTTTCAAACAGCATTTGGGTACAAATGACAAGAACAGGGAAAAGGAATGCAATAGAAGAAGAATGGGTAGCTTTGAGAGATGGAAAAGTGGATATAGCAGAGAACCAAGTAGGTAAAAAGACGTGGGCCAGTAGAAATCCTTGGGTAACACAAGGTATATAGAATTTAATCAATGAAAGAAGAAAATATAAAAAAGCAGTAAGCAAGTTAGATGAAAGAGAATACAAACGGAAAAAAATAAAATCGACAGGAAGTGCAAAAGTCTAAACAGGAATGGCTAGAGGGCAAATGGACGGATGTAGAAGTAAATAAAACAGAAAACGTAAAGAGGCCTTTTGAGGAAAGGAGTCCATCTGTATGAACATCAAAAGCACAGATGGGAAAACAGGCCTGAGCAGAGAGGGGAAGGCAAAGAGGTGAAAGGCATATATAAGTGATACACACAAGGGAAACGTACTTCAGGGCAACATCATGAAACTGGAAGAGGATATAGAAGAAGGTAAGAAGTGAGATATGATAATGTGAAAAGAATTTGACAAAGCACTAGAAGACTTCAATCGAGATGTGGCCCTGGGAGTAGACAACAATCTGTTAGAGCTACTGGTAGCATTGGGAGAGCCAGTCACGACAAAACTCTGATTTATGAGGCAGATTACACACCCTCAGACTTCAAGAAGAATATAGTAATTCCAAATCCCAAGAATCAGGTGTTGACAAGTGTGAAAATTACAAAGGTATCAGTTTAATAAATCATAGTTGCAAAATACTAACACAAATCCTTTACAGAAAATGGAAAAGCTGATAAAAGCCAACTTTAGGGAGGATCAGTTTGAATTCTGAAGGAAAGGAAGGAAAACAGGAGCCAATACTTACGCTATGAAATCTCATTGAGGATAGACTAAGGAAAGATAAACATGTTTACGGCTTTTGTAGAATTAGACAAAGTCTTTGACAAAATATATACTGGAATACTCTCTTTCAAAGATCTAAAGGTTATAATGGTAAAATACAGGGAGCGAAATTTACAATTTCTACACAGACCAGATGGGAGCTATAAGACTCGGCGAGGTAACCACTGGTCAAGAAGGGAGTGAGTCATGAGTGTAGCCTATCCTTGATGTTACTCAGTCTCCATATTGAGGAAGTGGTAAGGGAAACAAAAGAAACTTTTGGAGTAGGAATTAGGGTACTGGGAGAATAAATAAAAACTTCAAGATTTGCCACTGACTTTGTAATTCCATCAGAGACTGCCAAGGACTTGGAAGAGCTGTTGATGCACAGTTTTTTTGAAAGGAGGATGTAAGATGAACATGAACAAAATCAAAATGAGGATAATAGATAACGGAATATAATCGTATTAAATGTCCGACCCCAGTAGCTGTGTGGTCAGCGCCATAGACTGTCAATCCTAAGGACCCAGGTTCGATTTTCGGCTGTGTCGGAGATTTTCTCCACTCAGGGACTGGGTGCTATGTTGTCCTAATAATCATCATTTCATCCCCATCGACACACGAGTCGCTGAAGTGGCCTCAAATCGAAAGACTTGCATCCAGCAAACCATCTGCATAACAGGAGGCCCTAGTCACTTATTTATCGAATTAAATCAGGTAATGCTGAGATAACTAGAATACGAAATGAGAATCTTAAAGTAGTAGATGTGTTTTGCTGTTTTGCAAGCAAAATATCTGATGAAGATCGAAGCAGGGTGGATACAAAATGTAGACAATCAGTGACAAGAAAAGCATTTGTTACGAAGAGATATATTTTTAATGTCAAATGTAGATCTAAGTGTCAGGAATCCCTTTCTGTAAGTATTTGTATTGAGTGTAGCCATTTATGGAAGTGAAACATGGTCGGTAAATAGTTTAGATCAGAAGAGAATAGAAGCTTTTGAATCAGAAGAATGCTGAAGACTAGATGAGTAGATCATGTAATTATGAGGAAGTACACAGTAGAATTACGGAGGACTGACATTTGTGGTATAACCTGCATAAAAGAAGGGATCGCTTGGTAGGACACTTTCTGAGGCATCAATGGATCACCAACTTAGTACTGGAGGAAGAGTGTGGGGTAAAAATCTTAGAGGGAGACCAAGAGATGAATACAGAAAGCACATACAGAAGTATGTAGGTTCTAGTAGTTGTTAGTAGATCATGATACTTGCACAGGATAGAGTTGCATAGAGAGCTGCATC
This sequence comes from Schistocerca gregaria, assembly GCF_023897955.1. Taxonomy (NCBI): domain Eukaryota; kingdom Metazoa; phylum Arthropoda; class Insecta; order Orthoptera; family Acrididae; genus Schistocerca; species Schistocerca gregaria. The sequence continues at coordinate 115,918,825 of NC_064926.1, forward strand.
AGACCAATCTTTGGACTAAAAATCACAGCAGCAACCATACGATTTCTATAATGAAAAGTATAATATTTTTTGTTAATGTTTTCAATAATTTATTACTTTCTTCCAGTGGTCTATCCTTATGAAAATCATGCAATGTTTTTTGGATATTCTATATTGTCTTCTAAAATATAACTGTATTTGTAAACATGTGATGTTTTATATATTTTTTTTAGAAATAAACATATTTAAATGGAAAAATTGTGACATTGACCAAGTATATAAACTAATTGTGCCCTAATATGGGAGATAGTTTAATTGCTTTCCCAAATCAAAATTTTTCATTCTTTTATTATCTGATTAATCATTTATTTTAAATTTTTATGAAATTCCTACCTGAAATTCTTTTCAAGCAACAAAATCAGGTCATAATCGTTCAGTAAATATCATGCAGTAAACTGCAAAGTTGGATCGAGTTTATAAGATTTAATACATATATCTCTAAAATTTTGAAAAATATCTGCCAATATCGAAACATCAGATTTATTATATAATTAATTTATATTCATCTAAACCTTTTCAAACTAACATTGTATATGATAGTTTCTACCTTCTACATGTCTTAAGTCTTGAATAAAAATATTTTTTGTGAATCAAAGTACCGCAGTTAATTTTTCTTCAGAATTCATATACTTGTAAGGATAAACTCCATTCTTAATCAGTAAATTTAATTGTTCATCTTTCAAATAATTTTATGTTTCTCTGAATTGTTCTTTCTTGAGATTAGGAGCTAATTATCAATACTTATAATTTGAAATCTGTCAAAAATCTTAATGTTATTCCATCGTGAAGTGTTTTACTAAAAGAAATATATTTTTATTCGTTATTTGGAATAATATCAGTATTCAGATTATGTAATGCCATTTGTTAAATATCCAAGTGAACATCATAATTTGTTAAACTATGAATAGAAAATGGAATAAATTTAGGATTTTAATGACAAGAATTACTACCCTCATGAGCATTCCTCTGATTTTTCTGTTAAGTGACTATGATCTCTCACTTTTTTCTTCATTAGAAATTTCTTTTTCACGAATAAAACAATTCTTTTAGTTTTTAATCATTATTCTTTCTTTTTTAGTTATTTTCGTTGGTACACTTCCATCCTATACTTATTTAATTTATCTACCTTATTATTTTACAATTTCAACGAATTTTTCTGCAGCATCTTTACGAGTATACATTACAGCATTTTTATAGTTACTATTACAATATTTGACATAAATACTAAATGACAGAGGTAGATTAAGATGACCTTTTTCAGGATTTGTCTGTCATGGGCTAATATTACTTCATAAACATTGAAAATCTTCTTCATTTACAAAAGTTACTAATGGCAAAAGTTTATAATATTCTAAATAAACTCTCTTACCTTTTATGAGGATAGGTATTTTTGCTTCTGTATGTTCTTCACAATCATTTTCGTGATTGTCTAATTCTTCTTAAAAGCTAAAATGTTAGAAACTGCTATCCCCAAAATAAATTTGGTGTCCACTTTCAGTTGACTGAGGACTAATTAAGGTAGATAAATTTTTTATCCAACAAAAATGGTAATAATTTCCTTTTAGAATTAAAAGAACACTGATATATTCTTGTTTATTTTCTGTATGGCAATGAGGATGTACCACAAAATGGTTCGCATATTCATGAATATTAGTAGAAGTATTTGATTGTCTTCAAGTTTTGGAATGTCTGTTAACTGAGTAGGAAAAATAATGGTTTCTTTTCCACAATTTTATCAAATTCTAATCCAATTTTTTCATATTCCTTAACTCTTACCACATCACATTCTGCTGGATATAAAAATGACATAATCGAAAAAAGGAAAAAATTTAACAATTGATTTAAACATTAATTACAGCTTTTGTCTTCTAATCGTTTTTGAAGATTGGTATAAGAAACTAAAAATTGGTTTCTCACTGTTAACAGTTAATTCTTCCATTTCAATTAATAATTTACTTGTTGCTTTTTGATAATAACCTTACAAATCAGATATTGTTAATAAAAATACATGACTCATTTTAAAATTAAATTCTTAAAATTACAATAAAATTTCATATTAGCTTCAATTGCCCTCCTTTATACTAAAATATTCTTGAATTTGATGAGCACTTCATCAATTTGTTTAAACAATTCTTGTGGCTCATAAGTATTACCATTGTTATTAATTTTATTAGGATACAGGGATTAGTGATCACAAGGTCATTGTAGCTAGGCTCAATACCATTTCTTCCAAATCCATCAGAAACAAACGCAAAATAATTTTATTTAAAAAAGCGAATAAAGTGCCACTAGAAGCCTTCCTAAAGGACAATTTCCATTCCTTCCGAACTGACTATGCGAATGTAGACGAGATGTGGCTCAAATTCAAAGATATAGTAGCAACAGCAATTGAGATATTCATACCTCATAAATTGGTAAGAGATGGAACGGATCCCCCGTGGTACACAAAAAAGGTCCGAATGCTGTTGCAGAGGCAACGGAAAAAGCATGCAAAGTTCAGAAGAACTAGAAATCCCAAAGATGGGCTAAAATTTACAGACGCTCGAAATTTGGCATGTACTTCGATGCGAGATGCCTTTAATAGGTTCCACAACGAAACATTGTCTTGAAATTTGGTAGAAAATCCGAAGAAATTCTGGTCGTATGTAAAGAACACAAACGGCAAGACGCAGTCAATACCTTCACTGTGCAGTGCCGATGGTACTGTTATCGACGACTGTGCCGCTAAAGCGGAGTTATTGAACGCAGTTTTCCGAAATTCCTTCACCAGGGAAGACGAATGGAATATTCCAGAATTTGAAACACGAACATCTGCTCGCATGAGTTTCTTAGAAGTAGATACCTTAGGGGTTGCGAAGCAACTCAAATCGCTTGATACGGGCAAGTCTTCAGGTCCAGATTGTATACCGATTAGGTTTCTTTCAGATTACGCTGATACTATAGCTCCCTACTTAGCACTCATATACAACCGCTCGCTCACCAATAGATCTGTACCTATAGATTGAAAACTGCGCAGGTCGCACCAGTGTTCAAGAAGGGTAGTAGGAGTAATCCATTTAACTACAGACCTATATCATTGACGTCGGTTTGCAGTAGGGTTGTGGAGCATATACTGTATTCAAACATTATGAATCACCTCGAAGGGAACGATCTATTGACACGTAATCAGCATGGCTTCAGAAAACATCGCTCTTGTGCAACGCAGCTAGCTCTTTATTCGCACGAAGTAATGGCCGCTATCGACAGGGGATCTCAAGTTGATTCCGTATTTTTAGATTTCCGGAAAGCTTTTGACACCGTTCCTCACCAGCGACTTCTAATCAAGCTGCGGAGCTATGGGGTATCGTCTCAGTTGTGTGACTGGATTCGTGATTTCCTGTCAGGAAGGTCGCAGTTCGTAGTAATAGACGGCAAATCATCGAGTAAAACTGAAGTGATATCAGGTGTTCCCCAGGGAAGCGTCCTGGGACCTCTACTGCTCCTGATCTATATAAATGACCTGGGTGACAATCTGAGCAGTTCTCTTAGATTGTTCGCAGATGATGCTGTAATTTACCGTCTAGTAAGGTCATCCGAAGACCAGTATCAGCTGCAAAGCGATTTAGAAAAGATTGCTGTATGGTGTGTCAGGTGGCAGTTGACGCTAAATAACGAAAAGTGTGAGATGATCCACATGAGTTCCAAAAGAAATCCGTTGGAATTCGATTACTCGATAAATAGTACAATTCTCAAGGCTGTCAAATCAACTAAGTACCTGGGTGTTAAAATTACGAACAACTTCAGTTGGAAGGACCACATAGATAATATTGTCGGGAAGGCGAGCCAAAGGTTGCGTTTCATTGGCAGGACACTTAGAAGATGCAACAAGTCCAGTAAAGAGACAGCTTACGCTACACTCGTTCGTCCTCTGTTAGAATATTGCTGCGCGGTGTGGGATCCTTACCAGGTGGGATTGACGGAGGATATCGAAAGGGTGCAAAAAAGGGCAGCTCGCTTTGTATTATCGCGTTATAGGGGAGAGAGTGTGGCAGATATGATACACGAATTGGGATGGAAGTCATTACAGCATAGACGTTTTTCGTCGCGGCGAGACTTTTTTACGAAATTTCAGTCACCAACTTTCTCTTGCGAATGCGAAAATATTTTGTTGAGCCCAACCTACATAGGTAGGAATGATCATCAAAATAAAATAAGAGAAATCAGAGCTCGAACAGAAAGGTTTAGGTGTTCGTTTTTCCCGCTCGCTGTTCGGGAGTGGAATAGTAGAGAGATATTATGATTGTGGTTCGATGAACCCTCTGCCAAGCACTAAAATGTGAATTGCAGAGTAGTCATGTAGATGTAGATGTAGATGTATAAATTATCATTCTTGACTGAAAATCAGAAGCATTTCTGTTAATTCGTTTCTATGATTGAAGGATTATCGTAACCTAAAATATAATATGCAGATAAAATTTCTAGTAGCTTTTGTTTTCTTCTTGATATTTACCTAAAGAAAGCTTTTTTAAAATAATTATCTTTATTGACATTACCCCTCATCTTCTCATCAACTCATTAATTGTTGCTCATTAAGCTGAGAACAATTTTTTAACTTTCTTGTTTTACAGATTTTTGGAAGATGTTCTAAAGATTTCTTATTCACCTCATCATCATTAATGTTAATATTTCCCCAGCTTGATTCATAAGATTGATTTTTGAGTTTTTTATTCAATTCAGTATCGTTATTATTAATATTGTAAGCAGTATTTAAACTAAGATTGCTTAATTTCCCTTTATTAAGTTTGAAGTAACTTTTTAAAGTTCTTGTTTCACGGATTGTTCGAAGTTGTGAAATAGTTTTATATCTTAATTCCCTCTTCTCTTATTTCAAACTAAAATAGTCTATAAGTTCTAAAAGATCTAATCTAGCTACATTTGAATATCTTGTTTTGCCCACAGAAATTTTCTAAATCAGTGTAACTTGATGTATGTTTTTTTTACAATAATTATCTAAGTATTGACATAGCTCCACTTTTGAGTAGATTTTTTAAATTTTCATTTATATACAAAATTAGATTATTATCTTTTTAAAAATGTTTGTAGATGAAATGAACCTTTGAGCTTTTAAATTAAAATTTCAGCTCTTTGTATGGCTAACCATGATCCAGGAGAATGTATTTATAAGGATCAAAATTTATAAATTGTTTTTAAATTTTTAAATAAATGATAATTTCTTTTGTGAGTATAGATAATCACAATCTGGTGGATTTTATTTAAAGAGAAAAAAATTATTAGACTTTTTATATTTCTAAATAAATTATTATTTTTTTGGAGATATAAATTTTTGAATGGGGATACAATAAAACTTAAGTTTTGGTATTAAACCTTTGAATTTTCAAAAATATTACAATTGATTAATTTATCGATTCTATTAATTAGTAAATTAAACTGATTATTTAATAAAATGGAATTTTTAATATATTGCTACAGAATTGGCATATAATATCATCTTAGAAGATCATTTAAAAAAAGGTAAGATCCATTGTAGAGAATCCACAGAATGTAACTCAACATTGAACAAACTTCATATTTAAAATCTGTGAAACTAGAAATTACAAAAAAGATAAAAACAGGTTAAAGTTACCCTTAAAGTGAACCTTTCCTCAGACCATACGACTGACCTACTCAGGCAGCTGCAGTGGGACCTATGGTTTAACGTTGACTCCACACAATGTTTTCAGTTCGGTTTTCTCACTTCAACACATAATATGAAAGGCGAAAGGTGTGAGAAGCTGTGGATCTCAAAGGGATTGCTTCCCCACCTTTTGCAACCATAAGTAGACTGCTGTCATTTACCTATTATTGATTAATATTGTTTGTATAGGGACTTATTCCCTCACTACAGTCCTTGCTTTCTCTCACCTAACTTTGCCTACATCTGCATGGGATTCATCAGTTACACATGTTTTTACCTTGATACATTGGAAACGTGACTCATATTCGTATTGAAAGATGAAATATGACCTATTTTATACTGTATTTTTGGAGTATGTAGATATTAAGAATTTCTTCTTCACATTGGTTTCACATAACTAGAAATCTCCAGGAAGTTGTGAAAGAAAACGTATCTCTTCCATTACTTTTTTTCAAACTGTTAACCAAACATGTAAAGTCATTCATTAACATTTCAAAAGGAAGTTGTAAGTAAGCAAACTTAATGGTAATCAAATTCAGCCCTAATTTAAATGGTATCTTTTCATTAAACAAATGAAAATAAGAAAGGAAAAAGTTGTTTGTTTAAGATGTGTTCCGAATACCATATATAAATTTTGTCACAAAAAATGGTTCTGAGCACTATGATATTTAACTGCTGAGGTCATCAGTCCTCTAGAACTTAGAACTACTTAAACCTATGTAACCTAAGAACAACACACACATCCATGCCCAAGGCAAGATTCGAACCAGCGATCGTAGCTGTCGCGCGGCTCCAGACTGTAGAGCCTAGAACCGCTCGGACTCTCCGGCCGGCAAATTTTCTCACAATTAACTACTACCACCACTGGTGTATTTATCTGTGCTGGCGAAAACATTACCCTCTTCTTCAATCTTCACTCAAGGGACATCATGCCACACACTTGATGTTGCATCGAATGCAATATTGTATATAACGTTGTCGTGCAGAGAAGGCGGCTTTTTATGTGAAAAAGAGTGGGAGGGGGTGCCACATGTTATGTCAACAACATTCGGATAAGGGTAACAACACTCTTTGCGTGATAAACAGGTTAGGCAAAGAGCAATAAAAGATAATGTTATAGAGGGGAAACGTGACGATATGCAAGAGCATGCTGTTTCTCCTGATAAGTCATAACGTTCAGAATTCCTTTTCACTATCTCACTGACGCCAATGAAGGTTGAAACGTGCTACAGCTCCGGTAAATGTCACCACAAAACAATTAACCCGTTTCTAAACAATTTGCTGCAAGAGATATGGGTTATGTAAGTTATTATTACTTTAATGGTGGGCTGCTAAAACACGTGTGCACATACACTCCCTATCTATGTGTCAGCTCATACATTATGTATGTCGAAAATGTTGAGGCCTTCAGAGCTTTCTGACATTGCGATAGTTGGTGTGCATTTCTAATTTTTTCAGTCGTAAGTTGTTTTGACTATATCCTAATTTTTTTCATCAATAGTGTCCAGTATTTCGGAAGAACTGTCATCATCATTTACTAGTACTGGGCTAGAATACCAGACACGCCACCATACACTTGTGATTTGTGTGACCTTCTTTCTGTAATGATAGTTCAAATGGTTTCTCTCAAATATCTACTATGGATGTTATAAGTAAATTCAGTGCAACTGCTATCCAGTTGAGTTGCTATATTTTTTTAAAAAATTCGACACGTTGTAATATAACGGGAGTGCTAGAATATTACTGTAGTGAGTGACGTCAGAAGTGGTGCACAGGCTTAGGCATGCTGCCGAATTAGGTATCTACTGTAAATGACATCAGAGACAGGTTGGGTGCAGAAAGCCCAAGTTACATTTACGTGGAACCTTCAGAGGAACAGCTGATATCTAACGACAAATTTTCTCCAGTAAACGATTTAACGTATGCACTAGATGAAAAGAGCCACTTGGACTCGATGTTAAACGTAAGCACACGCCGATTTAAGTGTTCGAATACGCAGATATTAGCTGGCCACACACGACCTGATTTTAAACATAAACCGTGGATATATCTGACAGATTCTCCAAAACCAGGCCCGTGGGTCAGTGGAGTGGCAATTGCCAGCTGTTCTTGGAACTAGAGATCCCGTCACTTTTGTTGGACACACAAAACGGTCTTCTGTGACGGGCTGCGTCCAGATAATCCGTCAGTTTTCCTGTGGTTTTCAGGTGATAAGTTTTAGCTGCTGCAACCGTGACAAAGGAGTGCACCAGTGATGAGATAGGAAATACTATTTAACTTTTAGACGAAACACCTTGTTTGTGGAAAGTGACACACGAAGATTAGATGAAAAGAAATGTATAAAAGAACAAGGAAAAAAAAGAAAGTGACTGTTGAAACATTTCTATATGCTATTCGAACTGTGGGTCAAAGAGCAATAAAATTTAAACCACAAGATTTGAAATGCAGTTCACAGAAAAGAAATACTTTAAATTGTGAGCATATTGTTCGTAGTTGCTTTATAATAACTGAATGTAATGGAACGTATTTACAATCTTGCTTGCTGTCTGCATCAGAATTAAAGTTTCATTTTTTCGGAATCCCGTAGTTGCCTATATTTGCGATATATAAATTTTAATTGTAGCCCAAAAGTGCGTACAATCTTGCTCTGTAATGGCGCTAAGACGTAACGTCCTACGATGTCATTCTGGGGCTCGACGACCCTTCGAACAGCCGGGTGTTGACACATACGAGAAAAAGTCCACAGCTCAGAAGTTCATGTGACGTGGAAGGTGGGTTAGTGACGTCACATTGACACCAAATTTCGTCACATCTCTGGCCAACGCTGCCGTGTTCGTATTACACGATGGGAAAGTCGTCACAGCACCTCTAAAGCACTTTTCAGCCGTTCAATCGACACCTCAGCGATGCAGGCCGCTACTCTGATGCTGACATTTGAAATCACGCCATTTTGTTACAAGTCTCCGAGGAAAACATTCCAGGCATTACGCCGCTCAAAATAAACACGAAGAGGCCTCATTAGGTTACATAAAGGACGTCAATGAAACGACGCCTTTCTCTGAGCCATAGATTCCCAACACATTTGGCTGTCGTAGACGACAGTTCACTGTTCGATGAGGAGCAGGGTGACATTCTTGACAGCTTTAGAAATCTGACACCCTCTGGCGTTTTAACCCTTCTCCAAGGATACTGCGAGCAGGCGAATAGGACTACTTTACGCACTGTCTATGCACACCCTCATTTTTCAAATACTCATCAAGGATGGGTGGATTTCACCGAGGATTTTGCCGAACTGGACTCTATGAGGGCCTCTATGTCCTTTTTATTCGCGACTGTATCAATTCGGTGGGTCTCCGTGATCGCACCAGAAAAGGAAGCAAAAGAATAGATCTGGAAAAACATAACCACCCATAACTGCTTCAGATTAAACTCATATTTCGTCAAGCAGTTTTGAACAGTTCCTGAAGGCTCCTGATCGTACACCACAGAGAAACATTGCGGTCGCGCTGCATTCCATAGGGGTGTGATCACATTTAATGGGAATGCACCCCCACAGTGTCCTTGGAGAAGCGTTGAAACGCACTGTGGTGTCAGCAGTATCAAAGTTTGTCGAGATGTTCATCCTCCTGATCGTTGCACTGTGAACCGTTGTTCTCGACTTCGAAATTTTGCAGGAACGTACGTCCAAGGGAAAGCGGCGGATTGACTGACGCCCTTTACGCCACTCCTTGAGGCCTTTTCGTGCTGATTGTATCAGCGTGTCTGAAATGTTCCTCTCGCTAGCTTATAAGAAAACCACGTGAGGAGTCGACACAAGGGATGAAATGGGAGAAATATGGGCTGTGCATGTGTCGACACCTTGATGCTTAACGTGTTGTCGGGACCGAGTGCAACGTTGCAGTGCGCCACGGTTTTGAGGAACAGAAGTAGGCCGTACGCACCTTTGAGCGAAATTTCAAACATCGCATTAGAGGCAATTACGTGGTTCAGAAAAATTATCCTCTAATTATGTCGCGCAATATCTGATTATTGTTCACATCAAGACACGCCGTCTGCTTGCATTTTCGTCAGGTGTTCCCTCGTTTGGCACTGTTGTTTTCTGCTTAACCCCGACATTACTTTGCAGAACTGTACATTTTTTTCCACGTGAAATATTTTGTTACTATTGTTTACAATTCAGCCAACGTTTCCTGATGCGAACAAAAAACCGACATAAAATGCAGAAAGTAAAGTCCACATATTTTGTAACTAACGTTTTTAGATTTGGTAGCAAACTAAGATTTAGATATACTTCATTTAATACCAATAACGATGTTTTACTGCAATTAACCGAAACGTGTTTGGTGAAAAAATATTCATCTTCTTGTAATTCAAAGACATATTTCAAATAACTTCAATGATTTCAGAACAGTTCTAAGAAAGTTGCAGGTTTCTTGAAAGAAGTGCAAAGAGGGGCTTGAACTGTACAAACAGGTACTACGATGAGTGCCACTTAAAACTTACTTGTACTACGTCAGTTAATATATGATCCATGAGATCGTTACCTCCCTTATTCTACACACATTATCAATAGCGGCCCTTTACCATGGATTAAGAACTATCTCTTCCCAGCATATCAAACCTTCATGACCCACAGGGGAATCCTCACAATTCTGAATCAAACTCATATATCTCGATTGTTGCCCTTGGCAGTACATTTCTTCTTTCTTTCAAGAAATGTTTGAGTAAAAGCGTACAGATCGCCGTCGAGCGCCACCATTTTCTTCTTACTATCGTCCATATTAACTTCTTCTAGACGACATAACCGAGTTTGAGAACCCAAATGCCTACGAACTTTTCGTTATATAACGCACTTTCGACGGTGCACGGTCGCAACTACCGAAATCCATCGCCTCTGACCTGTGGCCTATCGAGCATGCACTGCAGTACTGTATCTCCGGACAGAGCACGAAATCCACCGACTTATTGCACAAACGAAGAGGCCTGCTCTTCGGGAATATCTGAGACCATGGTTCCGATGTGCATATCCCGTACGTTAGTGGAAAACGACACGCCTGAGATCGGCAGACCAGACTCGTCAAAAGTATTCGCCTAACTGGACCTCGGTTATAACCGGTCACAGAAACCCTCGAGTGAGTGACCAGGTATTCAGAGCTTTTGTATGTCAACAGGGCACTATTGATGCCGGTGGTGTAGGTACCCCTACGTGAAAACCTCTGCGTGCAATGGAATGTGCATTTTAATACGTCTGCCATTGCTGGTGAAAGACTGAGGGAACTATATGTTGTTCATAAAGGTTGTTCATAAAGGTTGTTCATAAAAGTTCTTACTTACTTGCCCTTAATCAGGCAGGTAGGTTAGAAAATTTAAAAAGGGAAACGGTTAGGTTAAAGTTAGATATAGTGGGAATTAGTGAAGTTCGGTGGCAGAAGGAACAAGACTTCTGGTCAGGTGACTACAGGGTTATAAACACTAAATCGAATAGAGGTAATGCAGGAGTAGGTTTAATAGTGAATAGGAAAATAGGAATGCGGGTAACCTACTAAAAACAGCATAGTGAACGCATTATTGCGGCCAAGATATATACGAAGCCCACACCAACTACAGTAGTACAAGTTTATATGCCAACTAGCTCTGCAGATGACGAAGAAATTGAAGAAATGTATGATGAAATAAGAGAGATTATTCAGATAGTGAAGGGTGACGAAAATTTAATAGTCATGGGTGATTGGAATTCGAGTGTAGGAAAAGGGAGAGAAGGAAACTTAGTAGGTGAATATGGATTGGGGCTAAGAAATGAAAGAGGAAGCCGCCTGGTAGAATTTTGCACGGAGCACAACTTAATCATAGCTAACAATTGGTTTAAGAATCTTGAAAGAAGGTTGTATACATGGAAGAACCCTGGAGATACTAAAAGGTATCAGATAGATTATATAATGGTAAGATAGAGATTTAGGAACCAGGTTTTAAATTGTAAGACATTTCCAAGAGCAGAAGTGGACTCTGACCACAACCTATTGGCTGTAGATTAAAAGTGAAGAAACTGCAAAAAAGTGGGAAATTAAGGAGATGGGACCTGGATAAACTGAAAGAACCAGAGGTTGTACTGAGTTTCAGGGAGAGCATAAGGGAACAATTCACAGGAATGGGGGAAAGAAATACAGCAGAAGAAGAATTGGTAGCTTTGAGGGATGAAGTAGTGAAGGCAGCAGAATGCTAAAGATTAGATGGGTAGATCACATAACTAATGAGGAACTATTGAATAGGATTGAGGAGAAGAGAAGTTTGTGGCGTAAATTGACAAGAAAAAGGGATCGGTTGGTAGGACATGTTCTGAGGCATCAAGCGATCACAAATTTAGCATCGGCGGGCAGCGCGGAGGGTAAAAATCGTAGAGAGAGACCAAGAGATGAATACACTAAGCAGATTCAGAAGGATGTAGGTTGCAGTAGATACTGGGAGATGAAGAAGCTTGCAAAGGATAGAGTAGCATGGAGAGCTGCATCAAACCAGTCTCAGGACTGAAGACCACAACAACAACAACAACAAGGTTATTTTCTACGTGTACAGCATCCAAAAGGTTACATGTAACTACAGCAAATCAGTTATCCATCTGATCCCTTCCAGACAGGAATGATTTGCATGTTGTGGATGTATTTAAAGTCAGTTAATGGTGAATGGTCATCACAACATTAGGGCTATTTCCCTTGCAATCAACTCTGGCTAGTACTCAAAATGTGTGGGGACGTTGATCCCACAGTCCGCTCTGACCAATGCTTGTATACAGTGGGTCTGTCTACCTTGCACTTATTTTTATCGATTTATCGCAATCTGTGGAGGGGCTGGACTGACAGTCAGCTGCAGCCAGTCCTCACACACCCGAGGGCAGTCAGTCACATAGTCACCTCACGACTTGTGGTGGAATTCGTTGCCCAGTCAGCTCTTACTACACTCACAACCTAAGGGACTGTTGGACACCCATCAAATTGCGAGTAGTCCTCACAAAACGTGGAGTGGTAGTCTCCTCGTACAGATCTGACGAGTTCTTACGGCTGTGCCTCAATTGGCCTCAATGTCAGCTCTGACGATTTGTCACAGACTGAGGGGCAGTTTGCCTTGCAGTCAGCTCTAACCAGGTGTCAGAGCCCTCAGAGCGGTTCGCCTCACTGTCAGCTGTTAGCCCCACTGGCACGCTGTGGAGAGTTTGGGTCCCAGCTGACGACCTGAATGGTTCGTGTAGTGCGCGCTAGGACACACTGGCGCCGTCAGAAGATCAATGGGGGCTGAAACACGCCATTAGCGATACACCCTTAACTGTAATGCTTCAGAGAGTGTTTTCGCAAAATCTCTCTAATTCTTCACTGTGCTGGAACAAGTTAAGTGTTTGGGTACTGTTAAATTCTAGCTCTCCTTTACCAACTATAAACGGCTCTAGTTTTATAGACTCGTCAAATTTGATGTCAGATTCTACCACTTGGTTGAACATTTCACCAGTCTGCGAGAAAGCACTATGGTAGAGTGATCAAACAATTCTGACTGTCACCCCGAAAGAATCAGTCGGCGTCAGTGGGACTTGGTGAGGGTGCGAGGCCCTATCTAGATTCTCTCAGTGCGATAACTGACGTGTCTACTGATTGAGGACACGGTTGTCCGGTAGTCCAGCAAACGTTCCAGATCTAAGATCATCTCGTCAGTAATTTGGAAATACTTCTCAAGCAATGGTTCCTCATCCGAGGAAAGAGAAAGGAGCGACTGGGTGCTCGTCAGTAGATTGCGAGATGATGAGGAGAAATTCCATGGCCCGAAGAAATAGCAGGCGTGAGCTTGTGCTGTACAGAGTAGCCTGTGGCGTTGTCGTGGAACAACAGCTTCCCCTTCGGACAGCTTCCCGCGATGCAATGCCCTGACCGCTTCCCTTAACTTTGTCAGGAGATTTCGACAATAAGCGCCTGTGGTGATCTGTCTCTTAGTACCAAATTCCTTAGCACTGTACATGGCAGTCCGAGGAGACACACCTTGTCCATGGGGGTTGGGACTCCGCTTTTAGCGTTACTGGTGAATAACTATGTTTTTGTCCCTTGCATTGACATTTGTCTCTGGGGCACAACGATACACTGAGTACTCGTCCACAGTATTTGGTGACTAAATATGCTCATCTGTATTCCCCTGTCGCAGATGGAACTTTTCCAAAGGCTCTAAGCACTATGGGACTTAACATCTGAGGTCATGAGCCCGCTAGACTTAGAACTACTTGAACGTAACTAACCTAAGGACATCACACACATCCATGCCCGAGGCAGAATTCGAACCTGCGACCGTAGCAGCAGCGCGGTTCCGGACTGAATCGCCTAGAACCGTCCCGCCATAACTTTTCCGCTGTTGCCTCGTTTCAACGTATATTTTAAATGGGTATCAGCACTCCCGGATCTTTGTCTTTCTTAAAATGCTCAATAAGCTTATTGACTGACTTTCGCCTGCTCCCCTATAGCCCTGTCTGGGACGGTCCAGTCACTGAGAGTGACGGCGTGCTCCTCTCTTGCGCTCTCCTATTCACATAGCTGTCTGTTTGTTCTTTCTCAGTGAACTGACTCAGTTATAGTTTTATTTCCATCCTTAGCCTACATAAAGTAATTTGAAAACACAATGATATTTTATGGAATCGGAAATAGCACTGTTATTACGAGAAACAGATTGGCTTGCTATTTAGACCTGAATCGTAATAAAGCTATTTCAGTTCTTTATTAATATCGAAGGTGAAACTTTGTCATTGGTATCACTTGTTTTTATTCTTCTCTTGTTATTTGTTCATATGTTTTCCTCATTGGCTGTATCTGTACGGACATATAGTTCACGTAAGTCATTTTATTGAATAATATGTTCGGGTGTTAAAGAATCTGCTGCACTGTGCTCATTCGTTTTAATCACGGTATTGTGGTTTAGTAGCTCATCTCGTGGAACAAGCGGTGAGTTGTCCTTACCAGAATTAGCCGGCTTGGCCGCGATCTGTTCAGTAGCCACTGTGGACATCTCACGGGTTTAATTATTACATACATACATTACACAGAACTTGCATTGACGAAGGCCGATTTGCGTGTGCAAATAGAGATTGGTGCACATACAATTTCAATTTTCACGTTCGCCATTCAGGTATGCTCAAGCAAACCTGTTGATTCAGAAAGTGATACTTTGTATTGAAATTATTAATTAAAGCGCGAGACCCATTTATTTTGTCGTAAGACATCCGTAACGAAAGATTAGTTTTCTCTCTGCCTACATGATGCGCATTTTCTTTGATCTCAAACCACTATTCATTCATACATTATTTGCTCAATAACATTTATCATTATTTTTTCATTGCTCAGATTGCATACAATAGGTGTTACATCATTCGCACATCTTAGACAACGCTGCATCTGGTATATATAACCAATGTTTCATATGGTGTTGGAATGCTACACTTCCAAAAAGTCAGCGTGGATTGTGGAAGTGTTATTCTGCTTTAGATGCAGAAAATGAATCACCACACGATCCTCCGTTTTATTAATGGACAGCACCATTTCTTTTTTGCTCATTCGACGACCTTCTAAACGGGCCGGGAAAGGAGTGGAGGACTTGAATGTGTAAGTGTACTTTCTCTGCCCGTCTTTCCTAATTGAAAGAGAGTCTCAGTGGGAATAAAATATTTCCCTTCCGAAAACCAAAAATCATACCCTGGGGACGGAAATAGACCCTGAAATGACCAACGCTGAACAAACCTCTGCTCCAACTCAGAAGCCTATTTCTCGGCGAAACTCTGGCGTTGACTATGACTGCCAATAGTCGGCGCATGGGGCGTCCGCAGTGACTTCTTTTTCTTTATTGTGATTTCATTCCCCTGCTCCACGTGCGCCGGGGACAGCTGGAAATGGCACAATCCGCCGCTTCTCAGCCGAGTGACATTACAGGTTAGAAAGGCGATAGAAAGGGGGACATAAGAACACAATAAGTGGCGACAATGGGGATTCAAACATACCGTAACAGGGAGACGTACATTGTGAGACAGTTGAAACAGTTTTACTACACCGTAAATTACAGCGTCATCTGCAACGCAGGAGGGAGCGCAGAGACACAGAGAAGTGGTACGCCCTATGATGATTGCCTGGGTCTTGGAAGGAGCCCCTGGTTGCTCAATACGGTGAACTGGTCGATGTGGGTTTGAAGGAGACCTTGGGACCATTGAATGGTAGGATAAAAGTCCAGGAAAGCGGTGTCATCAGCAAACTAGAGTAGGTGAACAAGAGGGGGAAGTTCGGGTATGTCTGCAGTATACAGGAGATAAAAGAGATGGGAAAGGGCGAGCCTTGGGTCACTCTGCCAGAGGGATAGAAAGTACAGGAGTTGGTATTGTAGATAGTGACATATGAGGGATGACGAGAGAGGAAGGAAGCAACGAGAGTGACGACATTGATGGGAAGAGGAGGCTGGGATACCAGACACAGTCGTAGTCATTCTGAAGGTCGAGGGAAACAACGATAGTCGAGTAACAGGAGTTAAGTTGGAGGGAAAAAAGAGTGGTAAGGTTAAGGAGATGTTCGTCGGCTGAGAAATAGGACTGGAAGCCACATTGGGTAAGGGGAAGTGGGTGGTGATGGTTAAGGTGGTGATGAATACAGAAGGAGAGGCTGGACTCAAAGATCTTACTGAACATGGAGGTGAGGCAGCTGGGGCGATAGGAAGAGATGTCACAGGGGTTTGTTCGGTTTAGGGAACAACAGGACAAGGGAAGTCTTCCACAGGTGAGGGTAAAAGACGGTGGAGAGGAGGACAATATACAGCATAGCAAGGATAGCCAGGGAGGAGGAGAGGATTCCTTGAGGTGGCAGTAGGTGACACCATCATGACCAGGGGCAACAGCATATGAAGCACAGGATGAGTTGGATGTCACGTGCAGTGATGGGAGTGTTACTATCTGAAGGGGTAATTGATCCAAGTACTACAAACTGGAGGCAAAGAATGAGACACAGGTATTGGTGTGTGCAAGGGCAGTGGGGAAGAGCGAGTAATCAAAATGGGGATCGTCAGGAATGGAGAAGGCCTCTTAGGTGTGGGAAGCAAAATGGTTAGCCTTACTGAGGTTGTCAGGGAAGGGGCGGTTGTCGTGGAGAAGAAATAGAATGAAACCTCCAAATACACTATTTGGTCAATAAATGTAGGATACTTGAAGAAATGGAAATTTTCATCAACACAATTACAGCTGCTGACTACTTAGTCAATGACCAAACTGAAATGAGAAACAAGTTTTCCTTCAGAATATCGGAGACTTAAAAGTTCAAAACAAGTTATTAATCAACCAACACAATACCCCCTCCCAACACCCCTCCTCCTACCCCTTTAAACCCAGAAGCGAGTTTCTTGAACCACTCTGTAGCAATTCTGGACGTGTGGAGTGTCGCACTGTCCTGCTGGAATTCCTTAAGTCCGTCGGAATGCACAATGGACACGAATGGATGCAGGTGATAGGACAGGGTGCATACGTTCGTCTCACCTGTCACAGTCGTATCTAGACGTATCAGTGGTCCCAATTCACTCCAACCGCACACGCCCGCACCATTACGAAGCCTCCACCAGCTTGAACAGTTTCCTGCTGACATGCAGGGTCCTTGCATTCATTAAGTCATCTCCACACCCGTACACGTCTATCCGCTTGATACAATTTGAAACGAGACTGGTGCCACCAGGCAACATATTTCCAGTTGTCAGCAGTCCAATTTCAGTGTTGACTGGCCCATGCGAGGCATAAAGCTTCGTGTCGCACAGTCGTCAAGGGTACACGAATGGATCTTCGGCTCCGAAAGCCCATATAGTGGAGGTTTCGTTCAACAGTTCTTGAACAATTAGTTCATGAGCCCACACGAATTGTAAATGGTAGCAAAAACACACTTGATCTCTTAGCCACAAAGAAACCTGATCTTGTAACTTCTCAACAGACAGTTTTAAACTGCCAGGAAGTTCCATATCAGCGCACACTCCACTGCAGAGTGAAAATCTGATTCTGGAATCCTGATCTCATAGAGAGCGCCATGATGGATACAGGGATTAGTGAACGTAAGACCATTGTAGCGAGGCTCAAAACCATATCAATTAAAACCACTAAAACACAAAATATATCTATTTAAAACAGTAGACAAAAAATTCGCTTGGTGCCTTCCTAAGAGAGAGTCTACATTCCTTCCAAGCTAATTGTGTCAATGTAGACAAGATATAGCTCTAATTCAAAGACACAGTATCGTCAGCAATAGATAGTTTCATACCACGTAAGTTAATAAGAAACGAGATGGATCCACCATGGTACCCAAAACACATCAGAACACTGTTGCAGAAGCAACGAAAAAAGCTTGCCAAATTCAGAAGAGCGTAAAGACTGGCTAAGTATCACGGAAGCTCGAAATCTAGAGCGGACGTCAATGCGAGATGCTTTTAATAGTTTTCACAGTTCAACATTGTCTCAAAATATGGTAGAAAACCCAAAGAGATTCTGGTTGTATATAAAGTACACCAGTGGCAAAAAACAGTCAATACCGTCACTGTGCGATAACCATGGAAATGTTACCGATGATGGCGCCACTAAAGCGGTGTTACTAAATACAGTTTTCCGAAATTCCTTCACGCAAGAAGACGCAGTAAATATACTAGAATTAGAAACCAGAACAGTTGTTAGCATGAGCGGCATAAAAGTAGATACTTCAGGTGTTGCGAAACAACTCAAATCACTTACGAAAGGCAAGTCTTCCGGTCCAGATGGTATACCAAACTGGTTCCTTTCAGAGAATGCACACGCAATAGCGCCTTTCTTAGCAACCATATACAGCCGCTCACTTGACGAAAGGTCTGTTCCTGAGGACTGGAAAGTAGCACACGTCACACCAATATTCAAGAAATTAAATAGAAGTAACCCATTGAATTACAGACACATATCACTGACCTCAATTTGCAGTAGGATTTTGGAGCATATACTGTACTCGAACGTTATGACTCACCTTGAAGAAAATGACTTATTGATACATAACCAACACGGATTCAGAAAGTATCGTTCTTGTGCAACATTTTATTCCCATGAAACCATCAATTCCAATTACAAAATGATCTAGAGAGAATTTCTGTATGGTGGGAAAAGTGGCAATTGGCACTAAACAAAGAAAAGTGCGAGGTCATCCACATGGTTACTAAAAGAAATCCGACAAATTTTGGGTGTACGATAAAGTGTACGATAAATTGCACAAATCTAAGGGCTGTCAATTCGACTGAATACCTAGGAATTAAAATTACGAACAACTTAAATTGGAAAGATCACATAGATAATAATGTGGGGAAGTCGCAACATAGACTGCGCTTTGTTGGTCCAACATATAGAAGATGCGACAAACCCACTAAAGAGACAGCCTACATTACACTTGTCCGTCCTCTGCTGGAATATTGCTGCGTTTTATAGGAGCCTTACCAGGTAGGGCTGACGAAGTACATTGCAAAGAAGGGCAGCTCGTTTCGTGTTATCGCACAATAGGGGTGAGATTGTCACTGATATGATACGCGAGTTGGGGTGACAGTCACTGAAACAAAGACGGTTTTCTTTGCGGAGGGATCTATTTACGAAATTTCAATCATCGACTTTCTCTTCCGAATGCAAAAATATTTTTATGACTCCCACCTACGTACGGAGAAATGATCATCATAATAAAATAAGAGAAATCAGAGCTCATACGGAGAGATTTAGGTGTTCCTTTTTCCCACGCCCCATTCGAGAATGGAATGGTAGAGAACCAGTATGAAAATGGTTCGTGGAATCCTCTGCCAGGCACTTAAGTGTGAATTGCAGAGTAAGCATGTAGATGTAGATAGATGTAGACGCTGACACTTGTTGATGACTCAGCAATTTGCGGAAGGCTTGCACATCTGTCACGTTGAACGATTCCGTTCATTCGACGTTGATCCCGTTCTTGCAGGATCTTTTTCCGGCGGCTGCGATGTTGGAGATTTTATGTTTTACCGGATTTCTGATATTCACGGCACACTCACGAAATGGTCGTACGGGAAAATGCGCACATCATCGCTAGCTCCGAGGTGCTGTGTCCCATCGCACGTGCGCCGACTGTAACACCACGTCCAAATTCACTGAGATCTTAATAATCTGCCATTGTAGCACCAGTATCCGAACTGGCAACTGCACCACACTTGCCGTCTTATGTAGGCGTTGCCGACCGCTGAGCCGTCTTCTGCCAGTTTACATATTTCTGTATTTGAATATGCATGCCTATACCACTTTCTTTGGCGCTTCTGTGTATTTTTTTGCATTACAAGTAAATGGGTATTTTTCCAGGAAATGCGTTACGGTTACTTGGAGTAAGCGATCACAATTGGTTCAAATGGTTCAAAAGGCTCTGAGCACTATGGGACTTAACTTCTGAGGTCATCAGTCCCCTAGAACGTAGAACTACTTAAACCTAACTAACCTAAGGACATCACACACATCGATTCCCGAGGCAGGATTCGAACCTGCTATCGTAGCGAGATCATAACTGGACTGTAATGAAACATATATGGACTTAAGCTTTCTACCAGACCTAAAACAGTTATAAAAATGTCGATTTTAATTACGCTATATGATGTCGGATTTTCGCTCTCATCAGGACGCTCTGTCAGCTTTGTAAACTGCAATAACTGATGTGAAACACGACAAGTTTCACCTCGAAAAATGTATAGTTTTGCAAAGCGATGCTGAGTTAAGGATACAACAACAGTGCCAAACGATGGAACCACTCACGAAAGTGCAAACAGACGGTGCATTCTGACATAAGCAATGATCGGACATTAAATACAGTAAATAAAATCAGCAAATTTCGTAACATGCTGTTTTGTAATCTACATTGAGCCACAAAATTAAAGGATCATTTACTCTGAGTTCCTTAACTGCCTCTCATTGCTGTGTATAGGTTTGAAATTTGGCTGAAGGTGCCTACAACCTTCCTCTGTAATGGTGCAAAAGCGTGGCGCCCTGTAACGTCACTCTCGGGCTGGGCGACGCTTCAGACGTCAACATATCGATAAATTAAAAAAAAGGCCATAGTTCAGACGCTCATGTGACGTGGAAGCTGGTTTAGTAATGTCAGATTGGCACCATATTTCACCGCAGTTCTACCCAACGCCATCGTGGACGTATCACGAGATGAGAAGACCTCCATAGCTCATCCGTCCCCCTCTTCACGCCTTTACGATGAAGGACAACAGCGTTAAAAGAATGAGGTTTCTTTCTCCTGTGTCCACCCCAATAGCTCAGTGGTCAGCGCGGCGGTCGCGCCAAGGGGCTTGGGTTCGATTTCCGGCTGTGTCGGAGATTTTCTCCACTCAGGGGCAGGGTGTTGTGTTTTCCTCATTATCATTTCACCATCATCAGTGGAAGGCAACGGGAAACCACCAGTGGAATCACTTCCCTAGACGCTCATGCGTCGGACCTCTCTGACGAGGCTTCTCCCATGACCAGACCTGTCGCAAGGCAGAACACACCAGGTTTTCAAGTTTTTCTCTCTCCTGTAGTGAGACCGTAGAAGCAAACGTTATTGACACAATCGTAAATAAACTGCAAAGGGTCCCTCTCAGCCTCCCTTCCACCTCCCCCCTCCCCCCGCCCCTCCAACTCCCAGTTTCATAAAACCCTCAGTGTCAGCCAACCTCTTTTACAGAGATTTTTACAAGGCGTGTAACGCAGTCTGAAGAGCATGGAGGTGCGATCACATTCAATGCGGATCGAGCTTCACAGTGTACTTGGGCTGAAACGCCCTTCGGAGTCAGCATTTCAAAGGCTTTCAAAAACGTCATCCAGCTGCTCATCGCAACGCGAACTGTCGTTTTCGAACGCGAAACGTGTGGGACCTACGGCTTTATGCCACTGCCTGAGGCCTCTTCGTCTTGATGGTGAGTGGCGGCCTGTATGGAATGGCTAAAAAATGGTTCAAATGGCTCTGAGCACTATGGGACTTAACATCTATGGTCATCAGCCCCCTAGAACTTAGAACTACTTGAACCTAACTAACCTAAGCACAGCACACAACACCCAGCCATCACGAGGCAGAGAAAGTCCCTGACCCCGCCGATAATCGAACCCAGGAACCCGGGCGTGGGAAGCGAGAACGCTACCCCACGACCACGAGATTCGGGCGCCTGTATGGAATATTTTCTTCGGAAACTCAGAAGGAAACCGCGTGATTTCAACTCCTGGCGTCGCAGTTCTGTCCTCCATCGCATAGGCGCCGAATGGAGTGGTTCAGGTTGGTTGGTTGTTTTGGGGAAGGGAGACCAGATAGCGAGGTCATCGGTCTCATCGGATTAGGGAAGGACGGGGAAGGAAGTCGGCCGTGCCCTTTGAAAGGAACCATCCCGGCATTTGCCTGGAGCGATTTAGGGAAATCACGGAAAACCTGAATCAGAATGGCCGGACGCAGGATTGAACCGTCGTCCTCCCGAATGCGAGTCCAGTGTGTAACCACTGCGTCACCTCGCTCGGTGGAGTGGTGCAATGTGGATAATAGCTGCCGTGACGACCTTCCCATCGTTTAATAAGTTCACGGCTGCGTTGGTGAGAGTTGTGGTGCGATTTGTGCCAATGCGAAGCATTAACGCACCACGTCACACGAACGTGCGAGCCTTGGACTTCCTTTCGCACGTAACGACACGTTGTTGTTCGAAGCATAGCCGAATTTCAAACTTATGCCTCGCAATGTAAGGTAACTACGGGTTCCGAAGAAGTGATCCTTTAATTCTATTGCGTGGTGTGAGAAAGAAAGCCTACGTGTAAATATGTTTCATTACATTCAGTTATTATAAAGCAACTACGGATAATATGCTCACAAAAATAAAGCATCCCTTATCTGAAACTTCATTTCAAATTCTGTAGCTTATATTTTTTTGCTCTTTGACCCACAGTTTGAATGCCATCTAGAAATTTTTCAACGATCCCTTTGCACTCACTACTTTTTTCATTGTTGTTTGTATAATGTTCATGTGTCACTTTCCGCAAACAAGGTATTTAAGTGAACAATTGTACAATATTTCCTAAGTGCTCATTAGTGCTCTCTTTCGGTATACTTGTAGCAACTGAAACTTGCGACCTGCTGGAAACCACAAGAAAATTGATGGACTTTCTGAACGCGCCCTGTCACAGAAGTCTGCACGTGTCTGCCAAGCTAGGGTGGCGGGATCACCACTTTCGAGAACAGTTGGTAATGGCCACTCCATAGAGGCACAGACCGGGAGAGCGGGTTCTGGAAGGTCTGTCACAAATCTCAGTGGCCCGTCTCTAACATCCGCTGGAGTGCCAGCTAATGTCAGCGTGTTCCAACCCCTCGATGGGCATGTGCTTACATTTATCACGATTCACCAATAAACGCGACTTTTTTCTACCAGAATATGCGTTAAGTCTTGTACTGGAGTGAGAAAAATCTTTCATTATATACCTGCTGTTCCACAGAAATTTCCACGTACACGCATCTTAGGCTTTCTGCACCCCAGCCTGTGAATGCACTGTCAGAAGGCTATCCCTGCCATCGTCTTTAGTTGTTACATAACTCGGCAGCAAGCCTAAGTCTTTGTAACATTTATGACGTCAGTCATTGCAGTGAAATTCTAGTATCCCCATTTATACACACAACGGGTAGAAAGTCAAAGAACTAGAAATTTTAACTGGATAGCAGTAGCACTGAAATTACATACATCATCCAGAGCAGTTATCAAAGAGAAAGCATAAAAACAAGTCACGGGAAGAAGATCCACCAAATCACAAGTGGATGGTGACGTGGCTAGAATTCTAGTCCAGTACTAGCAACTGGGTTCTCTTGCTGATAAAAAATTAGGAAAACGTCAAAGCAACTTGTGACTGAAAGTGTCAGATACTCACGCCTAATAACGCGATATTTGAGTGCTCCGAAGACCTCAACAATTTCGACGTGCATAATGTACGAGCTGTAGTGTAGATAGGGAATATCTGTACTTCGTTTCCTGGACTACTTGCCTTTGTAAACTTGTCTTTTAACAGGCCACCTTTAAGGTCACAATATCTTCCACTACCCATATTTTTGCAGCGAGTTGTTAGGAAACGGGTTAATTTTCTTGCCGTGACCTCCAACGGTGTCGTATGATGTTTCAAACTTCAGTGCCACCAGTGAGATAGGCGAAAGGAATTTCGAACGATACGACTTATCAGGAGCAAGTGCGCGCGCTTGCCTTCAGTTACGTTTCCTCCTCTTTAACTACCGTGGTTATCACGCGAAAAGTCTAGTTCTCTTGTCGGAATGTTCTTGACTCGAATATGTGTCGCCGCCTTCCGCTCTTTTTACACCTTGCAAGCAGCCTTCTCTACACGGGAATGTTACGTCGTAAATTTGATTCGATCCAATATCAAGTGTGTAGTTCGGTGTCTGATGGGTAGACACTGAAGGGGAAGGTAATCTTCACTTATACACGGAGCAAGACAGTAATGGCGGCGATCTTAAATGTAACCATATTCCCAACAGGGAATCATATAGCGCTCGTAGAAAAAAGTGTTCAGAGACACCTGAAATGCTCCTCCATTATACTGACAAGAGGGAGATTGAGTTAATAATTAAATCACTAAAGACCAAGAACTCTCATGGATATGGCAGGGTATCTAGCAGAATACTGAAGTATTCTTCCATGTATGTTAGCCCAGTACTTAGCCATATCTGTAACTTTTCCTTTAGGAGTGGTCGGTTTCCTGATCGATTAAAGTACCTGGTAGTGAAGCCACTTCATAAAAAGGGAGACAGGGATATTGTTGACAATTATAAACCTATTTCTATGCCATCGATGTTTGCTAAAGTTATCGGAAGGTTGTACATACAAGGTTACTGGAGCATTTAAATTCACATAATTTGCTGTCAAATGTACAGTTTGGTTTTAGAAATGGCTTAACAACTGAAAAAGCTATAGTCTCTTTTCTCTGTGAGATTTTGGACGGAGTAAATAAAAGGCTGCGAACATTAGGTGTTTTCTTTGATTTAATGAAGGCTTTTGACTGTGTTGACCACAAAATATTACTGCAGAAGTTTGACCATTATGAAGTAAGGGGAGTAGCTTACAATTGGTACGCCTCTTACTTTATGAACAGAAATCAGAAGGCAATTCTCCTCAATACTGAGAGTGGTAGTGATGTTCAGTCCCAATGGGGCAAACTTAAATGGGGCGTTCCCCAAGGGTCGGTGCTGGTGCCACTGCTGTTTCTTATTTATATAAATGATATGCCTTCTAGTATTACAGATGATTCAAAAATATTTCTGTTTGCTGATGACACCAGCTTGATAGTGAAGGATCTTGTGTGTAATATTGAAACATTATCAAATAATGTAGTTCATGAAATAAGTTCGTGGCTTGTGTAAAATAATTTGATGCTAAATCACAGTAAGACTCAGTTTTTACAATTTCTAACTCACAATTCAACAAGAACTGATATTTTGATCAGACAGAATGGGCATATTATAAGCGAGACGGAACAGTTCAAGTTCCTAGGCGTTCGGATAGATAGTAAGCTGTTGTGGAAAGTCCATGTTCAGGATCTTGTTCAGAAAGTAATGCCGCTTTATTTACCATTAGAACAGTATCTGAAATAAGTGACATTTCAATACGAAAAGTAGTCTGCGTCGCATATATTCATACGCTTATGTCATATGGTATTATTTTTTGAGGTAATTCGTCTGATTCAAAAGGGTATTTTTGGCTCAAAAACGGGCTGTTCGAGCTATGTGTGGTGTAAGTTCGAGAACCTCTTGTCGACCCCTGTTCAACAGTCAGGGAATTTTGACATTGCCCTCACAGTATACATTTTCTTTAATGTCGTTTGTTGTTAGCAATACTAGCTTATTCCCAAGAGTTAGCAGCTTTCACTCAGTTAATACTAGGCAGAAATCAAATCTGCATGTGGAATGCACTTCCTTGACTCTTGTGCAGAAAGGAGTGCAGTATTCTGCTGCATCCATTTTCAATAAGCTACCGCAAGAACTCAAAAATCTTAGCAGTAGCCCAAACACTTTTAAGTCTAAATTGAAGAGTCTCCTCATGGCTCACTCCTATTCTGTCGAGGAGCTCCTGGATGAACTAAAAAAATTAAGCAAATTCCAGTGTTACATTGTTGATTTTCTTTATTTAAACTTACGACTTGTCGCCTGAATATGTTTCTTATATTTCATTTTAACTGTTTCTACAATCTACAACTGAATATGTTTCTTATATTTCACTTTATCTGTTTCGACAATCGTGTTATGATATCCTGTATTGACTCGTTCCATGACCATGGAGACTTCTCCTTAATGTGGTCCCACGGAACAATAAATAAATAAATATATGACATGCAGAATACACCTTGGACAAAGTTACAGTTTTTTCCCCTTTCTAATTTTCTTTTAATTAAATAAAAAGATACCTTTTGACGTAGTTCGCAGAGCTTGCTTCAAAGTTATTACTTCTTCTTGAAAAGTAAAGAAGATACTTTACTTGATTTATTTACATTTCAAAATGCAAAGAAAGATACGTCTTCTTTCATACGTTAATGAAAATTCTTTGTTGTGCCAAAATAAAGAGGAGAAGAGGTTCTTTATGTTTGTATAAGCCGAAAATATAACAATAAAAATCAATAGCGTTTCCAACACATACAAATTAAAATGGGGGACATTCTGCCTTACATGGATGATGAATCCCTCGTAGATGTAAGCCAATTTTCTGAGCAAAAGCAAGGGTTGTAGGGGAGGAAAGATGCTCTAGAAAAACAGAATGAATCATCAATAGGTAAACTGACAGCAGACTGCATACGGATAAAAAATGTTGGGAGCAATGCCCATTGAGACCCAGTGCTTCAGTCTGACACTTGTTACATCTTTGGCCTCTCCTGTTGTTTGCTGACGTGAGAAACGCCGAACTGCAACAGCGGTTCCGAATTTACGTTCAACAGTAGGTCTCACTGTATGTGACTGAGTGAGTCAGTCCACAGAGCCCTGCCCAGTAATGCTCAGTGCTGATCAGACAAGCATTGAGATTGATGTCAGCTTTTCCTTGTTATTTGTGAATAAAAATTTTTTACTGGCTATTGAAATACTTTTATTAAGATATCTCTACCACTTTCGTATTAGTAGAGATTTATCTTCAGGCGGTCTGTACAATAAATCAGTTAAAATGGTTTTATAATAGATGGTTATTGCCATAAAGCGCCATTATGTCAATGAGAGCTGAATAATCACAGTTTTTTAAATAATTATGTTGCCGCAAAGTGTGTATCTTGGATGGAAATTGAAGAAGAAAGCAAGTACCACCGTTCACCGTCAAGATAAAAACACTCGTGCCACGTTAAAAGTGGTTGTCTATGAATGAACTGGTTGGGACCGCGCGCCACCTAAAAGTGATACGAAGCCTGGTAAAAGTATTTCAATTTCTGACTTCCGTATAATTATGGGAACTAACTAAAAATATCACATTAACATGTCTTAACGTCGGCAGGTAAGTATAACAGAGCCTTGAATGTCTTACCATCTCGTAGACAGCATGGAAGTGCGTTCGGCACCAGCGTAAACTGTACTGGTGGGTCTCTATTACGAACCACGTGTGTGGTGTGGTGCTAACGAGAGTTTCGGATCGAACTGATGCCGTACACGACACTGCGTCTCATTTACGTACGATTACGTGCTTTATGATCATTATGAAATTATTTTTGAAAACACAGTTAACAACGGTTAAAAACTTTGAAATACATATTAAAACAACCCTGATAAAACGAAGCTGATAACATAAATTTGTTTGAGAGCCATATTGGACTGTATTTTAGAACCAGCATGCGTACAGCGTATCCATGGTGATGCAAGTCACGTAAAGGAGTCTTTTAAAAATGACCAGGTTACGCTACATATTATCTACCTAGGCTCACACTAATACGCGCATAGACGGTCGGTATGCTACACTAGCAGTAAGTGCGTCACGTGAACTGTGCATTAGTGAAGCTGGCATACTATAAACAAACCGCAGCAGCCAATTGAACTCAGGCTGTTTCGGTGATCTACAGCTGGTCAAGACTAAATGAAAACGCAAAAAATTGCAGCAGTAAATTCTAATTTTCTTAGAACTATTGAGAAAGGGAGCGAGAGAGAGAGAGAGAGAAAGAGAGAGAGAGAGAGAGAGAGTGAGAGAGAGAGAGAGAGAGAGAGAGAGAGGGAGAGAGATGGGGAGAGGGGGGAGAGAGGGAGGAGAGAGAATGTGAGACAGAGAAAGTTGCATTGGATTTATGTAGGAAAGCGAGACGTGGTGAGACGTCAGGCATGACCCAGTTATTCATAAGCCCGAAGTCCGGACAACAGACATGGAGCGAGAGCGTGACCGAGCAGTGTCCTGCGGAGCCTTGTACTACTGGCTCAGTCGCCTCTTCAGCTGGCGAGTCGTAGCCAGCCAAACAAACAGTGTTACTAAACTCCGGTCCGCATTCTACAACTAACTATCAAATCCAATAAGCCCCAGATCATAATAGAGAATGTTTCTCAATTACTATGATAGTAGCCCTCCTCCATGAACCATGGACCTTGCCGTTGGTGGGGAGGCTTGCGTGCCTCAACGATACAGAGGGGTATCTGTTGAGAGGCCAGACAAACGTGTGGTTCCTGAAGAGGGGCAGAAGCCTTTTCAGTAGTTGCAGGGGCAACAGTCTAGATGATTGACTGATCTGGCCTTGTAACACTAACCAAAATGGCCTTGCTGTTCTGGTACTGCGAACGGCTGAAAGCAAAGGGAAACTATAACCGTAATTTTTCCCGAGGGCATGCCGCTTTACTGTATGATGGCGTCCTTTTGGGTAAAATATTCCGGAGGTAAAATAGTCCCCCATTCGGAACTCCGGGCGGGGACTACTGAAGAGGACGTCGTTATCAGGAGATAGAAAACTGGCGTTCTACGGATCGGACCCTGGAACGTCAGATCCCTTAATCGGGCAGGTAGGGTGGAAAATTTTAAAATTCGGAATGGATAGGTTACAGTTATAGTGGGACTTAGTGATGTTCGGTGGCAGGACGAACAAGACTTTTGGTCAGGTGAATACATGGTTATAAATACAAAATCAAATAGGGGTAATGCAGGAGTAGGTTTAATAATGAATAAAAAAATAGGAGTGCGGGTAAGCTACTACAAACAGCATAGTGAACGTATTATTGTGACCAAGATAGACACGAAGCCCATGCCTACTACAGTAGTACAAGTTTATATGCCAACTAGCTCTGCAGATGACGAAGAAATTGGAGAAATGTGTGATGAGATAAAAGAAATTATTCAGGTAGTGAAGGGAGACGAAAATTTAATAGTCACAGGTGACATTTTACAGGAATGTGGAAAAAAATACAGCAGAAGAAGAATGAGTAGGTTTGAGGGATGAAATAGTGAAGCCAGCAGAGGATCAAATAGGTAAAAAGACGAGGGCTAGTAGAAACCATTGGGTAACAGAAGAAATATTGAATTTAATTGATGAAATGAGAAAATATAGAAATCCCGTAAATGAAGCAGGCAAAAAGGAATACAAACGTCTCAAAAATGATGTTGACAGGTAGTGCAAAATGGCCAAGCAGGGATGGCTACAGGACAAATGTAAGGATGTAGAGGCTTATCTCACTAGGGGTAAGATAAATAGTGCCTGCTGGAAAATTAAAGAGACCTTTGGACAAAGGTTTAGTTGGAACCCCAGTTCTAAGCAAAGAAGGGAAAGCAGAAAGATGGACGGAGTATATAGAGGGTCTATACAAGGGCGATGTACTTGAGGACAATATTATGGAAATGGGAGAGGATGTAGATGAAGATGAAATGGGAGATATGATTCTGCGTGAAGAGTTTGACACAGCACTGAAGGACCTGAGTCGAAACAAGGCCGCGGGAGTAGACAACATTCCATTAGAACTACTGACAGCCTTGGAAGAGCCAGTCCTGACAAAACTCTACCATCTGGTGAGCAAGATGTACGAGACAGGCAAAATACCGTCAGACTTCAAGAAGAATATAATAAATCCAATCCCAAAGAATGCATGTGTTGACAGATGTAAAAATTATAGAACTATCAGTTTAATAAGTCACAGCTGCAAAATACTAACGCGAATTTTTTACAGACAAATGGAAAAACTGATAGAAGCCGACCTTGGGAAAGATCAGTTTGGATTCCACAGAAATGTTGGAACACATGAGGTAATACTGACCATACGACGTATCTTCGAAGAAAGATTAAGGAAAGGCAAACCTACGTTTCTATCATTTGTAGACTTAGAGAAAGCTTTTGACAATGTTGATTGGAATACTCTCTTTCAAATTCTGAAGGTGGCAGGGGTAAAATACAGGGAGCGAAAGGCTATTTACAATTTGTACAGAAAGCAGATGGCAGTTATAAGAGTCGAGGAACATGAAAGGGAAGAAGTGGTTGGGAAGGGAGTGACACAGTGTTGTAGCCTATCCCTGGTGTTATTCAATCTGTATATTGAGCAAGCAATAAAGGAAACAAAAGAAAAATTCCAAGAAGGTATTAAAATCCATTGAGAAGAAATAAAAACTTTGAGGTTCACCGATGACATTGTAATTCTGTCAGAGACAGCAAAGGACTTGGAAGAGCAGTTGAACGGAATGGACTGTGTCTTGAAAGGAGGGTATAACATGAACATCAACTAAAGCGAAACGAGGATAATGGAATGTAGTCGAATTAAGTCAGGCGATGCTGAGAGAATTAGATTAGGAAATGAGCCACTTAAAGTAGTGAAGGATTTTGCTATTTGGGGAGCAAAATAACTGACGATGGTCGAAGTAGAGAGGATATAAAATGTAGACTGGCAACGGCAAGGAAAGCGTTTCTGAGGAAGAGAAATATGTTAACATCGAGTATAGATTTAAGTGTCAGGAAGTCATTTCTGAAAGTATTTGTATGGAGTGTGGCCATGTATGGAAGTGAAACGTGGACGATAAATAGTTTGGACAAGAAGAGAATAGAAACTTTCGAAATGTGGTGCTACAGCAGAATGCTGAAGATTAGATAGATAGACCCCATAAATAATGAGGAGGTGTTGAATAAAATTGGGGAGAAGAGGAGCTCGTGGCACAGCTTGACTAGAAGAAGGGATCGGTTGGTAGAATATCTTCTGAGACATCGAGGGATCACCAATTTAGTATTGGAGGGCAGTGTGGAGGGTAAAAATTGTAGAGGGAAACCAAGAGATGAATACACTAAGCAGATTCAGAAGGATGTAGGCTACAGTAGCTACTGGGAGATGAAGAAGCTTGCATAGGATAGAATAGCATGGAGAGCTGCATCAAAGCAGTCTCAGGACTGAAGACCATAACAACAACAACATGATAGCAGCTGTAGTGGGACCCTACTAGATACAGTTTTGACAAGGAACCCACTTCCATAAATGTAACGTTTGGATTTAAAATAAGTCTGAATATCAGATCAGTTTCAAATCTCCTACTGCATAGTAGACACACAAACTGAGAAGAGGGTACCGTCGTCAAACCCTCTTGGTATAGCGACATCATGTACCATTTTCGTCGTCGGACATCAACAATGGCTGCGAGGAACATGTAAGTTCACAATTAGAAGGATCGTTGTGGTGTCCTGCACAACCCTGTGTTCTGGAATTTAAAGAGTATGCGCTTCGTTACACAGAGAGATCATTGTCTGCGTTGTCTGAGCTGCGTGCGGGAGATTAGAAAGTGGTTCGATTTTCCAAACCTGTTAGATATCCAAGGTGTACATTTACGGATTTGCTTTCCTTAACAAGACTTTATATTCGTGGGGTCCCATTTATAGCCCCCGTAAGCCTATATTGATATTGATGCAGGAAGATTGGCCAGGAAATTGAGAGCTGCGATCGCTGCGTGGCGTTGAACAGCGTGAATCTCAGAGCGATGCCATGTTATACCGTGCGGCGTAGCCATACCTTGTCCTTTTCTATGCGTGCAGCACAGACGCGTTATTCAGTCGTCCCATTCATTTCGGACGGACTAAAGACGTTTTCAACGGAATACTCGTATCTTATGTATCAGTCACTGAAGAAACGATGTCTGTGACAAAGGAGTGAAAACCTATTCTATATTTGAAAAGTCGCATTCATGAAGAAATTCACCATTTTTATGAAGAACTTAAATGTCAACCCTTGGTGCACAAGGAGTATGTTCCAAAGTAAACTAATCCGTTTGAGTATATAGGGATGGTATGAAACATGTTCTGCAGTTGAATTTTGCTTTTTTTCCAATGACTTACTCGTATGTCTATTGAACAATGGTTGACGGTGATATCCAAGTAAAAAAACATATAAAAAACTGAAATTTCCTGGCAGATTGAAACTGTGTGCTGGACCGAGACTCGGACTCGGGACCTTTGTCTTTCGCGGGCAACTGCTCTATCAACTTTATTTTTATTTTGTATCTGCTCACGGCGAACGTCGCAAGACATCCGTTTCAGTTCGTCGTTGATCCATTAACTCAGTTTTTTATTACAGAGGACAGCTAACCCTCTGACCGAACCCGCTGAGTTATTGTGCCCGCAAAACTACCGAGTCACCGCCACTCACGCCCCATCCTCACAGCATTACTTCTGCCAGTACCTCGTCTCCTACTTTCGAAACTTGACAGAAGCTCTCCTGCGAACCTTGCAGAACTAGCACTCCTGAAAGAAAGGATATTGCGGAGACATAGCTTAACATGGCATCCTTTCTTTGAGCTGCAGAGTGAAAAACTCATTCTGGAAATAAAAAAAACGGTTCGTATATTTCTTTGTCGACATAACGATACAATATTTGCTTTTATATTTTGTAAAGGTTAGTAAGATTTGAATGATGATGTTGTGGCACTTGTGTCGTACTTAGTTTAGACAACACTTTTAAACACTTTTCACTATCTCAATTCTAAAAAGATGGCACTAGTTTCATAACTGGTATTAACAACTTCAACCGAAGCCTGTCTTCGTCATCGCCATTTTCTTGGTCCTGGAGCAGAATTTTAATCTTCTCTCTCTCTCTCTCTCCCCCTGTCTGTCTACCTATCTATCTATTTCTCCCTCCCTCTCTCTCTCTCCCTCTCTAATTTGAGATGCATGTTTCCATCTTTTTGTTTATGTTCGTATCTCGTTGGAAACTGTTGAATTTATCGAACCTCTAAACCTCGGTTGTTTCTGTTTTCTTGCGAATTCAGCAGCATTACCGGTTCTGGCTGTCCAACTTCAGAAACAAGAAGTTCCGGCTCATCGTTGACATCGATGGGACCCTCATGACTGACATTGACAGGAGCGTTTTAGAGGGTATTTTAAAGGTCCTCACATTCAATTTATCTTCTGGAGCAGCACCCGTAGAGTCTAAAACCTCCGAAAACTTTGTCTCTGTTGCTTGCTCTAACTCAATGTGCTCATATATGTTTCAGCATGGAATCAAAATATGGCCAACATACATCGGTTAACTATCAGTTTCAGCTGCAGAACGTGCCTTGACTATCTTTCTCAGAATTTTTGGGAATATGTCCGTTATATTTTTTCGTATTTTCTTTTACGTTGCACCTGAAATAGAATTAAAATAACATTCAAGAATATACTTCAAAACATAATAGTACTAAAACGTCGTTACATTTTTGTTGTTTTCTTATTTCTTTCTTTTTTACAAGAATTTCCGTTTCAGTGTAAAGCGCTTTGAAATAAAATATTACCCATGAGTTGTACGAACTTCCTCGGCGGGAGATAAAAAAATATAAAACTACGCATGCTGTTGTTGCATCGTTGTACATAGGAGCTGAGGACAATAAAACGATTGTTAATTAGTATAATATCTGATGAGATATGAATGAACACCTTTCATCCATCGCTCATTGTTAATTGAACAATTTGTTTATCATCGTTCCAACTGATAGCTCTCTACCAAACCGGACATGTTTTCGTTGACTCTAAATTTTAAACATTAAAATCACATAATACCAGCAACTCACTAGAGTACTACTGTGGCTATAATACCAAGCTAGTTCTCTGTCCTCAGCAGTTGTGAAACAGACGGGCTACACAAAAAATAATTTTCTTTTACTACTGTTCAGCGTATAGCATAACATCCATAAAGAAAAGAAAAAGCTGTAATTTAGAACCTACTCATTTCCTTGAAGCTAATTAAAAATGTAAGACATTAATTAACGTTTTTTTTCATTCTAATTAATTATCCACGGGCGTATACCTCTCTCAATTTGTTTGTGAAACCATATGGACAACATTGTTAACGAAGCAGGTGTCCGAGCCATCAGAAAGTAAGATTCAACAAATAGCACATTTTTCTTGGGACAGATGGTAAGTATTGATGGAAAACACATTCGCCTAAATAAATAGTAAATCTGGTGTCATGTATTATTGCTACATATTCTTCTTTTCGACTAGACTACTAGTTTTCACTGATGCAAATTATAGGGTTGTTACGGTGAACGTGGGCTCCTTCAGCAAGGATGAAAGTTTTTGATGAACGTCCTTTCCGAGATGCAACGTAAAGAAGAATTCTTGCTAGACTCAAGTATCACGTGCCCATTTCTCTTAGGGAATGCAGGATTTCCTCAATAGGAAAGTTTAAAGAGAGATTTTCCAGAATAAACAGCAACTGTGGATGACGCTGAAGAAGGGTACAACTGTCAGATATCTCGGCCAGAATGGCCGTATAACATCTACATATATACATCTGCTGATCCATCGTGGACGCGGGACAGCTACAGATCCAATATTTAACAAGGAAAATTGCAAAACGGCAGTGTAATTTGAGAAATAGCTTTATTTTATTTTGCGAACCAGTTTCGGCAATTCTGTACGCCATCTTCAGGTCCCATATGCACTTCATGCATTAGACATTCAAATGTATTGATGTTGGGGTACTGAAGCCACCAATATCTGCATTCCGTGAATTTGTATTTCAAACTTCGACGACTTCTGAGCACGTTGTTGTCATCTTCGAAGTAAGCATATAAAATACGAGTTCACAGCTTCCGCATACTGATGGCTCCAGTATCCAATATCGATACGTTTCAATGCCTATACTTGATGTGCATATGGGACCTGAAGACGATATACTGAATGGTTAGCAAGATGAAATAAAACAATTTCTCAAATCTCACGGCTGTTTGGTGATTTTCCTCGTTAAATCTACATGTACAATTTATAATAAACCTATTGAGACCAATGTGAATTTTTTTTCACAATCACGAAAACTTGAATGACGTGTGTGTGTGTGTGATAAAAAGCAAAGGCTATTCCCATGGATAGTGATAATCAAACTTAAAAATATACAAGCTAAGCAAAACGAATAATTATCATGCCCCACAAAAAACAATTTCGAAACGCTGCCTGACTCATTGAGTCAAATGGTTGCAGTTACACACTTACTTTCGTAAATTCAGCAAGAGGGAAAATACATAGCAACTGCGTAGCTGACGTTTGAATAGCGCACAGTAAATATTTATTTGCAAAAGACAGTGAATTAAAATGAACTTGTCTTACTTTCCACTTTTAGCATCCAGCGGTGTGATGGAAACGTTTCCTCCGTTTCGTAGTTGTTGTCTGAGTATATGAAAAGTCAAAAGTAATTCATGAAAGTCAGTTTGATTTATGAGAAGAGAGAAAACCATCCGCGTGATATATAAGCTACAGCAGTCGCTGAAACAGCTCCCTTTCATCCACTCTTCGAATATGTAAACTAATACCACACAAAGGGAAATCGTTTGTTATCAATGTCTCGTGAGATTATGATCGTCTGACAGATTTCCTAGATGGTTGTGAATCGTAAGGCGATTTCTCCAGATTCAACAGGACATCCTCCAATCAACGTGGCACCAATTGCTTAATATAGAGAATGATAATTTGTCATTATCATAAGCAGTTGTACTCGCGAAGGGAAACTCCCCATGGCAGCTCAGATTGAATGGTAAAATGGTCCAGTAGACGGAACGTCAAAAAGTGAATACAGATCAAGCATGAAAACAGTGTAAAAGTTTACTGAAATATGAAAAAAGAAGCAAAATCGAAACGGTGAACGGTCCAAGCTTAAGATGAGCTACATCGACGAATCGAAGTAGCCAAGGCGTCGTGTCTCTGTGGTCATGGTATTGGAGTACAGAGATCAAGATCAGTGTCCAAAACTCCCTTACGCCCCTTTCGCAATGGTATGAACGTTCCATCTGGCTACTGACGTGTCTGTTCTCCTTCTGTAGCTTCGGGAGCTGTCTTACTATGTATTGGTCGGTTATAGAATATGAGTCATTTGGTAGGAAGATATCACGTTCGAAAGCAAATGTGATGAGTAGTGAGAGCAGGCTGGATGCCGCATATATCTCTCACAAAAATGAAAACGACTAACTTACAGGTGTGAACTATGTCACATCAAAGGAATTATAACATACAGGTGGGAGCCATCTCACAACAAACGAATTCCAATACGGGACGCAAAATTCATAACATGTGGTACTTGTGTAGAACAAATAGGAGGTACTTACATCTGGAGGTCCCTTCTGTACACCACGCTGTTACAAGCGTACGTTACGCAAATATGAATACGGCGAACAGATACGTCACTGAAGGGGTGGACAGTTCACAATTTTATGAAGAAATATTTTGAACAAGGATCTCTCGCTGCACAGTCCAACATCTTGACCACACTACCAAGAGGCCTTGGCTGTTCATATTCGCTCGATGTCACACATCCTGAGCTTGGGTCGTTCACTGTTTCGATTTTCATTCTTTCTTCACAGTTCAGTAGACCATCTTCCTTTCTTCATGATTGATTTATGTTCAGTTTTTGACGGGCTATCCATTGGGCCATTTTACCACCAAATCTCTAAATCTAAAGGAGTTGCGATTGGGAGTTTCCCTTGTCAGAGATGAGTGTGGTGACCTCACGGAAACATGCGCCTCCATCCCGCAAGGTTGCCAGAATGTCTTAGTGTTTACTGAGGGGTAGACAGGAGAACTTGTTTTCATCGATCCACCTGCTTGCTTGCCACTCGGGATCTTGTCGTCGATCTTCCCTTCCATGATTATTTTGTGTAGATTTTCTCAATCTCTCCTAGTAATACCGCCAAAGACCTGAAGAATTCTTCGGTTAACAGGAGAAGTAAGCCCCGTAAAGGTAGAGAGCTGCTCGATGTTGAACACATTTGTTTTTCCTTCGGTCGATTTTGCGCGCACGAGGTCCATGTTTCGCGGCCATAAAGGAAGACGAAAAACACAAGTGTTCCAACCTGTGTGCTGTTCGTTATCGTTATTGTTGTGTCCTGCCGCATCCTGGTGAGCTTCTTCATAGCCACTCGCTCTAGCGTCACTGTCTTCGTAGCCCATCTTCAGAGCTTCCGGTGTCGCAGATGTATTTCTAATGACATGTTCTGCACAGATGTTGTACATTTAGGGGATAGGACACAATCCTGTATGACTCCTTTTGATACATTGCAGTAATATGACTCGCCAGCACTTGTTTCACAGCAGTGAGGTGACTATTGTATGGATCTCTGATGGTTGCTGTCTAATCTGCCAGAAGTTGTTCCATAGAATACTGACAAAAGTTTTTTCCACAGAAAGGAAACAGATGACAACCAGAACACAGAAGTCTCGAAATCTCTCAATTGTTTGTCTTAAGTAGAGGATCTGTTTTCGAGTTCCTTTTCTTTCAAAAACAACTGCCTATTATGTGGATATGTGAGGCTGAATGTACAGCTTCAACTTGTAGACCAAATTTTAGTTTACATGGAATATGAGCATTTCCAGATTGATCCTTTCTCGTGTAGGGGGTGAAGAGTTGTATTGTCCAGTCATTTACCACTCCCAAGATTCCGCTGTTCCTGTAAACAATTATCACAGAACGTCAAAACCTTCTTTCCCATTACTTTTATCCAGATATACCGTCCAACTCAGCGGATTTGTCTTTCTTCAGAAATTAAACTGCATTCACCGTTTCGCTGTATAAGACAATAGATTTCGATGTAAGTTGCTCATCTGTTTGACTGCCTATGCTGTTGTTAATTCTAGACTACAATTTTTCACAGTACTGTGTCCACCTCACTACGTCTTCCTTGTCTCAGATATCGTTGCCATTCTCACCGTCTACTAGCCACCTACGATGGTCAGATTCACCGGTGATGCTGCTTTGTTAAGGGTTCACGAATTTTACTGCGGTTATGATGACGTTATAATATAACGTATATTTTGCAACAAATTCTAGTCAAGTGGATTACAATTCAAGAGAAGCAAGAGGAATGTCACATTTCATTACATGTTCCTTGTAGTGAAAACGATTTCATACTTCAGATGGGGAAACATCTTTGAATATACAACACGGCGAAGTGATAAAATAATGTACGCCGCTTAATTCGGCTTCTATTCAACTTACTATGAACAAGATATCAGCTTCTATTTCACTACGAAGAAGCAGATGATTCAGTCCCTGCTCGTGGAGCGATCCCAGCCAAGCAGTGCCCACATAACCTCGAAACAGTAGCTGTGGTTCACACCAAGGCAATTAAAATGAAATGATCTCACGGAATTCTTCATTATACGAAGAATTTGCACAACAACGTTAACATCCAGTAGTATGAGCCACTCTTCTATCCAAATGCAGCTGAACCAAAAAGCGTGAAACAGAAATCGTGACAGCACTTAGTATCTGAAATAGTTCAAATGGCTCTAAGCAATATGGGACTTAACATCTGAGGTCATCAGTCCCATACACTTAGAACTACTTAAACCTAACTAACCTAATGACATCACACACATCCATGCCCGAGGGAGGATTCGAACCTGCGACTGCAGCAGCAGCAGCGCGATTCCGGACTGCTACGTAGACTCGAATGTTTAGTAATGGCGAATGCTGTTCGAAACAGGAAACGCCTCATAGTGTGTCATACGTGAACAATTCCCATTGGTGAAACTCGAGTTAACTCACCAAAGACGTGCAACTCCTTCCCTGACCAGTCAAAGAGGATGCTACAGTGCTTACGTCGATCAATCGAAACTGATCACAGCAAACTCGAGTGAAGTACTCCAACGATAAATATCGTGATCCACAAAATGGAACGGGAAAAGTGAACGTGGCGAGTGAACGGGGAGCTTTCATCTCCCATTCACTGCACATAATTAAATGTTTATTATAATGTTTATTGATTTTGTCTCACAATGCACAACGTTCTTGAACAGGACTGGTCAATATTTCAGATATTCTAACTTGAAACACAAACCGCTCCCCCTTCAAGCTAAAACATGCAACCAACTGAACACATCCGTTTCGTTGCAAGATGCCCCAGAAGCGAGCTCTCACATAGGACAGCCTATTCAATCACTGTGGTCTCTTTCACAGACTGACTTGACGAAAGTCTTGGGACACTTTCAGATGTAGTTCAGACCTCCCATCCTGTGTAGTACAGCATGTCGACGTGAGATGGGCTCAGCAAGTCACTGGAAATCCCCTGCACAAATACTGAACTTTGCCGCCTTTATGGAGTCCATAATTGCGAAGGTGTTGCCTGTGCACGAAGTGCCTCTAGATTATGTCCCATAAATTTCCGATGCGGCTCACGTCGGGTGATCTGGATGGTGATAAAATTTTCTCGAATCGTCCAGAATTATCTTTAAACCATTCGCGAACAATAGTGGCCAGGTGTCATGGAGATTGGTGATCCTTAAATATTCCTTCGCTATTTGTGAACATGAAGTCCATGAATGGCTACAAATGTCCTCGAACTAGTCGAACATAAACATTTCCTGTAAACACTGCCCAAACCATTATGGAGCCACCACCATCTTGCGGAGTTCCTTGTCAAATTGGGTCCACCGAGGGGGATGGCGCAGTGGTTAGACAGTGGACTCGCATTCGGGAGGACAACGGTTCAGTCCCGCGTCCGGCCATCCTGATTTTGGTTTTCCGTGATTTCCATAAATCGCTCCAGGCAAATGCCGGGATGGTTCCTTTCAAAGCACACGGCCGACTTCCTTCCCCGTCCTTCCTTAATCCGATGAGACCGATGACCTCGGATCTGTTCTTCCCCAACCAACCCCCACCCCGACTCAACTTGGGTCCGTGGCTTCGTGTGGTCTGCGTCACACTGGAATCGTACCATGAGCTCATACCAATTGAAATCGGGACTCGTCTGACCGGGTCACGTTTTTCTAGTCGTCAAGGGTCCACCCTATACC
The DNA here is from genome assembly GCF_023897955.1 of Schistocerca gregaria. Lineage (NCBI taxonomy): Eukaryota > Metazoa > Arthropoda > Insecta > Orthoptera > Acrididae > Schistocerca > Schistocerca gregaria. The sequence continues at coordinate 115,958,760 of NC_064926.1, forward strand.
GTGAAGAGTCCAGCAGAGGCCCTGTATGTGACGTCGTGATGCTAGCAAAGGCACTCGTGTCGGTCGTTTGCTGCAGTAGCCCATTGACGCCGAATTTCACAGCACATTTCTGACTTAAACGTTCGCCGTACGTCCCATATTGATTTCTGCTGTTATTTCACACAGTGTTGTTTGTCTGTTAGCACGTACAACTCTACGCAAACGCCGCTGCTCTCGGTCGTCAGGTAAAGATCGTCGGCCACTGCCATATCCGTGGTTAGAGGTAATGGCTGACGTCTGATATTCTTGGCTCATTTTTGACACTGTGGATCTCAGTATACTGATTTCCATAACGATTTCAGAAACGAAAATCCAGTCTAGCTCCATTCTGTATTAAGAACCTGTTAATTCTCTTCGGCCATAAGCAAGTGGAAACCGTTTCACATGAAACACCTGAGTACAAATGACAGCTCCGCCATTGCACTGCCCTTTTATACTCTGTGTACGCAATACCACAGCCATGTGTATATGTTAATTTCGCTACAAAATGGCTGTTTCTTGTCTCGGTGTATTTTCGTGAAGTCGCAGCGCCGTGCCACATTCGCAGCAGTTCGCTCAGATATGACGGCGTCTGTGTGTTTCTATAGGTACGATCCCAACATTTGCCTGAGATGGTTTAGAAAAATCAAGGAAATCCATAGTCTCGGTGGCCTGATGGGGCTTTGAACCATCGTCCTCACTAGTACGAGACCAGTGTTTAACTGCTGCAGCATCTCGCTCTGCAATAAACAAGGAAAGAACTATTGTGACACTTTTGAAGCCATAGGCAATGTCGGCATTAGTATAACCATGATGTGGAGTGTCGAGGACAAATTATTACTGCTTTTGACAGATACATTTACTTTTTGTCTCATTAAACGAATACATCCCAGGAAAAGAAACGTAGTCTAGTGTATTTCGAAGGAAGGAACCGCACAATCTTTTGTTTGATGTGCTGTGTAAAAAAGTGCTGAAATATATTGTTCACGATGAACTGAATCAATAGTCTCACAAATTTTACCTACTTGTCAAATATACGTCCGGTTTTTGTAAGCAATATAGCAAAAATAATGAACTAATTAATGTAACTAATGAGCTGAGATATGTCATATAGTAAAGTGAGACCACGATATTGACACAAATTAATTTGATACTGTTCACATTGGCGTACTGCCCAAAATATGCAGTGGTTTGAAAGCTGTTGTCACAATGAGAATGGTCTCTCAGGAGTTCCACAGTGGTCAGTTCTGGGGTGCTATTGTTTTCGTTTGATATCATTGACATGTTATCGGTTGCGTCCTCCTGTACCGACAACATCCAGCTGTATTTATGTACAAGACCTGACGTTTAATACTGTATCGTCAAGATGAATGATGATCTGTTTTTAGTGCTGAGAAGGGCGCCAAAGTTTTCATATTAAGCTGAATGTGAGTAAGTTTCAAGAAATTTTCGTATCCCATCAGAAGGAAGATAGTCAATAATTCAGTCAGTTGCCTCACACACTGAAGAGCCACAGAAACTGGTACACCTGCCTAATAGCGTGTACTGGCAACCCGAGCACCCAGAAGTGCCGCAACGCGACGTGGCATGGATTCGACCAGTGGTTAAGTACTGCTGGAGGGAAATGACACCACGAATCCTGTAGGCGTAAGAGTACAAGGGGGTGGAGGTCTGAACAGCAAGTTGCAAGGCATCCCACATATTCTCAATAACGCTTGATGGCCAGCGAAACTGTTTAAACTCAGAAGAGTGTTTCTTCAGCCACGTTTCAGCAATTCTGGACGGGGGGGTGTTGCACTGTCCTGTTGGAATTGCCCAAGTTCGTCGGATTGAACAATGAACGTTAATGGATGCAGATGATCAGACAGAATGCTTACGTCCGTGTCACCAGTCCGAGTCGTATCTAGGCGTATAAGGGTGCCATATAATTCCAACCGAACCAACCCCACACCATTCCAAGCCTCCACCAGCTTAAACAGTCCCTTACTGACATTCAGTTTCCATGGATTCATGAGGCTCACTCCATACCCGTACATGTCCATCCGCTCGATACAATTTGAAACGAGACTCCCCGACCAGGCAGCATGTTTCCAGTGATCAACAATCCAATGTCGGTGTTGGCAGGCCCAGGTGAGGCGTAAAACTTTGTGTCGTCAAGGGTACACGAGTGAGCCTTCGGTTCTGGAAGCTCATATGGATGATGTTTCGTTAAATGGTTCGTACGCTGACAGTTGTTGATGGCCCAGCATTGAAATTTGTGTGGAAAGCTTGCACTTCTATCAAGTTGAACCATTCTATTCTGTCCTCATTGGTCCCGTTCTTGGAATATCTTTTTCCGGTCGCAGTGATGTCGAAGATTTGATGTTTTACCGAATTCCTGATATTCACGGTACACTCGTCAAATGGTCGTACGGGAAGATCCCCATTTCATCGCTGCGTCCGAGATGCCGTGTCCCATCGGCCGTGCGCCGACTGTAAGATCACGTTCAAACACGCTTAAATCTTGATAACCTGTCAATGTACCAGCAGCACCCGATGTAACAATTGCGCCAGACACTTGTTGTCTTATACAGGCGTTGCCGACCGCAGCGCTGTATTCTCCCTGTTTACATCTCTGTATTTGAGTACGGATGCCTATGTCAGTACTGTTATCCATGGTATTTACTTATCCTACGATAAAGCTATGAAGAACTTGCATCTAACTTCAAATGATTGCTGAAATGAGCATAACGTACGATCGCTATGAGCAGAAAGACATGTTCTTGCCCTCATAACCACAAAAAGTCAAAGAGTATATTTCCATGAAATATGATATGTAAACGTGTGCAATGAAGTTCCGCCAAACTCAACTGCTTCGGTGTATCAGAACACAGCAACTCTAGACTATTAGGAAAAGCCACAAATGATTGTGTGTTCTACATTTGCAATATCCATCTATTTCTCCATATCAGTGCTTCTCACACTCAGTTAGGATAGTTGCAGCCATACACATTACAAATCCATTACATAACTGCTTTATCGGTTCCTCAGAGCATATACATCACCAACACAATGGTAAGAGATTAAGTACATGTTACCTCATTATAATTCTCACATAAGGTCGCCCTTATGTCTTACCTGTGTTCACACAACAAAACGCGAGTCGTAAAGTCCATCTATGCTACTGCTGCCTGCCTTAGACGGTTCTGCACTCTCCACACAATCTATTGTCTATTCATTTCCCAGTCAGCCACACTCCTGCTTTTTGCGACTCTCCTCATTTTGCAGCCATCAACACCCCTGTGTCTGACCCTCTCTTCATTGTGTGTGATCTCTCACGTTCTTCTTTCTTTCACTCTCCAACTCCCACTCTCACAAGGTTTTCTGTCAGTGACTACAGTTTTAACCTGTCTGCTCATAAAATATCTTTGTTGGTCTCATTTTTGTGGAGGAATTAAACTGTAGAAAACATACTTATTTTTCGTCTCTCGATCGCTGTTTTTTTTATTTTTAACTTTTTATTTTATTTTATTCTTACATCCAACTGACCAAAATCGCACGTGCAAAGGAGACTAATTTTCATGTCGAACGATCAGTCACTTGAGATACCGTTCGAGCAGTAAAAATGGCAGCATTAATTCTTTGAACAAGATCCTGAACGTGGGCTTTCAACTACAGTTTACTATCTGAACACCTATAAATCTGAACTCCTCAGTTTCACTAATAATATGCCCATTCTGTGAAATTAAAACGTCAGGTTTTGTTGAATTGTGTGTTAGGAACTGTAAAATCTGAGTCTTATTGTGATTCAGCGTTAGTTTATTTTCTACAAGCTATGAACTTAGGGCATGGACAGCACTGTTTGAAACCGAGTCAATGTTGCACACAACATGCTTTACTACTAAGCTAGTGTCATCAGCAAACAGAAATATTTTAGAGATAACCGTAATAGTATAGGGCATATCATTTATATAATGTATAGTGACCGATGCTTCTTGGAAAAATCTCTGTCCAACGAAGGACGCGTTAGCCTTTATGACTCTCACCCCGACTCGGTTATCACATACACTCCGCCATTTGCCCGAATAATACAAAACGAACTGACTTGCAACAAGGTCGTGCGAGCAAGTCCGGTTTTCTGCATGCCGGCTGGCGACACACATCTGCGATTATGACTCGAGGTGATCGCCGTGTCACAATCAAACTACTCGCTGCTCAGCTGTATGTCTATGCTGGTACTGCTGACACACACATCGACCAGTTCAGGTACTCAAAGGTATGCCTACCAGCCTCCGACATCCGTTCGTTTGGCCTAATGAAGAACGCACTCCGTGGGAAGCAGTGCGTGGATGATGGGGAGGTAATTGATGCAGTAAGACTTTGGCTTCCACTTAGACCAGTAGAGTGGTACGAAGCGGGTATACAGACCATCCCAGTAAGGTGGCGTAATACCGTAGCATTGAACGGAGATTACGTTGCAAAATTGTGTTGATCATACATGAAAAACACTTGTTTTCAGAATAAAATGTGTATCATTACTTACTCAACGCGTATGGTAAAATCTCTGCATATTTAGTTGAATTGATAACATTTCTGTTTGCGTCATGTATTGTACAACCAAAATTTAAAGTACTTTTTTGTAATACCAGTTTCACGGACCTCAGTTAATTGTCACTTACCACTCTCTACGTATTCGTTTTCTAAGTCATTTTGTAGTTTGTTTGGATGTTCTAACGACTCCACAGGACGGTAAACAAGAGCATCATGTGCAGACATTCTATGGGGTCGCTGCACAGATAGTCTCTTAAATCATTTATATGGAGTGGGATTAACAGAGGGCCTATACTACTTCCTTCTAGAACACGGAATATCACTCCTGTTTGACTAGATGGCCTCCTGTCAGTACGTTGTGTGACCTCTCTGGGAGGAAATTGTGAATCCAATCGCACATCTTAATCGATACGCATTGTGACTAGAAGCTGATTGTAAGAAACAGTGGCAAAGCACTTATAGTCATATATAATTTTGGAATCAGCTTGAGAAACCCTGCAGACTGGCGATTATATTCTGCACACCTTTCGCAAATTACAACGTTCTATAGTACTTAATTAAACCGATTTGGAGAAATATTCTTCAAACATTTCCACGACATTAGGTAGAAAATCAGTATGGGTTCATATGTTGCCTACTGTAAAACGTTAGTCCTGTAATTCGTTGATTAGAAATACGTTAATTCAACAAAATGTTAATTCACGTCTCCATGGTACACTTCTCCTTCTAACAAGTATTGCGTAATGAAATCGTGTTCACTAATAATAAATAACACTGTCTGATGGAAACTGCGGTGCTCTGTCTGACACGTAAAGTGAAGTACACAGAGGGAGAAGAGTAAACGCCATGCAACTTCACAGTTTTGGAGGGAATGGGTACTATTACGGTGATTACAAAATGAAGTAAAATTCAGAAAGATGTTGGCGGTATGCGCCCACTTCTTACTATGACATTGCACCCAGTCCGGGCTGCATGACTGCATGATTCGATAGGGAAGGGTGTCATAAAGGCGTTGTATCCTCTCCTAAGGTGGGCTTGTCCAGAACTGTTACAATGGGTCACTAACATATTGGCTACTGCACTGGGACGGCATTGGCCCCCAAGAAGGTCCCACACATGATGCATCAGGGACAGATGTAATGACCTTGTCACCCACTGGAATACCTCATCATCAAGCAGAGATTTCATAAACATATGTGACATATGTGGACGAGAATTTCCCTGTTGAAAAATAGTAACACGGCACTGTCACAAAAGAGGTAACACGTGACGATGGAGTATGTCCGTGACATGCAGTAAGAGTTCCCTAGATCAATGTCAGCTGTGAGTTAAATCACAATTGATAGCTCTCCATGGAGGAGTAACACCGCTGTGCCTCGCTAAAACATTGGAAGTATTGGAACTCTGCTCAGGTCATCGCATTACACGCCTGTGATGACCACCCAAGGTAGTACAGAACCGTAATTCACTGATAAACATAGTGCAATGTGTTTCACCAGCAATTAGTGCTTCTCGATAATTTCACCCCTCCACGCTCAGCTGTTTGTGTTGTGGTGTTAACGGCTAACTACAAATGGGACACTAATTCCCTAGTCCAGCTGCTGATAGTCTCTGGCCAATTGTATGGGGTGAAAAAGGGGAGTCTAATATTTTCTCCTGGACGGTAGGCACTGATGTCAAAGTGTTATGATGTGCTTCACTGTCCCATCTGAATGCCCCAAAAATGTGGGTACTGCACGATTCTACTAGCTGGCCGAATACAGACCCACAACGAGGTCCGTTTCACTTTCTGACATGTGCTGATAATGCTTATGCCTACGAGAACACCACATCTTCGTGTCCTTCACAATGATCACTCAATATCTGTCTCTTTTTTTTTTTCCTGTCTACCCATATGTGGACTGTCACTGGTACAATATTCTGCCCTTAAACCAAGAGTATTGTAAAAAATTAACAAAAATTAGAAGAAACTTTCGGACTGTTTTTCTCTTTTAAATCAAAAATTGGAGGAGGGACAGCTAAAAAACGAAAATATATAAATTTTAAAAAGGCATCTCAGAATGGTGAAATTATTAGCTTCATTGGATATCACCAATCTGTACACAAACATTCCCGTAAAAGAAACGATTGAGATCATTAAGGACAATCTCCTCACTCATGGTAAATTGGCACTGGGGGAAGTGATTGAACTAGTGGAAATGTTGGAACAAGTCTTGTCGTTCAATTACTTTACTTTCAATGGCAAAATTTATCAACAGAAAGACGGGCTGGCAATGGGGAACAGTTTAGCTGGTACGCTGGCTGACATATTTGTAAATCACTTAGAAAACAAATTCTTTGATGAAAATCCTAATATCGCTGAGAAAATTGTATATTACAGGAGATATGTTGACGACTCCATTTTATTATACAAAGGAGATAAAAATGATATCGAAAACTTAGCACAAAAAATGAGCTCTCAACACCCGAAAATTAGATTCACCATGGAATTTGAAGAAAACAACCGTATAGATTACTTAGATTTAACACTAATGAAGATAGATGGGAAGCATGAATTTAGCATATTCAGAATACCTACGTGTACAGATCTCGTTATCAATGAGCGCTCTTGTCACCCACCGCAATACAAATGGGCATATTTTACTCCAATGGTATACAGGCTACTAAGATTGCCACTAAGCCAACAGGAAGTAGAAAAGGAGTTAGGTGTTTTATAACAAGTGGCCGTAGCGAACGGATATACGTGTAAGCAGGTGATGAATATTTATAGGAAGATAAAGAAGAGGCAAATGGAACAAATAAAAGGAAGTCAAGTAGCAGTTAAGAGGAACAACAAGAAAAAATATGTAGCTCTCACTTACAATGGAAGAATTACAGATAAAATTGAAAGATGCTTTCGTAAATCCGACGTTAAAATAGGGTTTCGAACAAATAACACGTTAAAATTGAAGCTCCGGCATAGAACATGTAATAGTAGGATTAAATTTCAGGATTCAGGTGTATATAAGATCAAAGGTAATGACTGCTGTAAACAATATATAGGGCAGACTGGTAGGAACTTTGAAACCAGATTCAGGGAGCACACCTACTCTCAAAACAAAACAGCTTTTGGGGCGCATATGGTTGCGACAAAGCACTCAGTCACGAATATTGAACACAATTTAGACATCCTTCATAGAGCTCATAAGGGACGGTTTCTTAACGTTTTGGAAGAAATTGAAATATACACCCACAAAAATAAAGATCCGGATTTAATCCTCAACGAGCAAAGCGAATTCAGTCATAACGCCTATTTTAGCATTTATGACGACCTACTAAGATGAAAACTGTTGCGTGTGGAGATCCAGGCTGAGGGATGAGAGATGGTGCGCGGTGGAGAAGCCGGAAGACGCGTGCAGCGCCTGGCGTCGTTGACGGGGCCCTCCTGTGCGGCCCTCTTGCCCGCGGCGATGGACATCAGACGACTGAGCTGACCGCGGCACAACACCGAAATGGCGGGAAATACGGAAGCAGTCCGTAGAGGAAAACAAGTTCGCACCATCACCATAGATATATAAATCGCCCTATGTTTTTTTAGATCGTATAAAAATGATAATTTTACTGTTTTTTATCAATTCTGACAAGTACAGATTTTAACCTTGACATCTACACATTTTAATGAAGTATTTTAATTAAAAAAAAGATCTACTGAATACAGTATGTGCAAATGGAATGTAACAAATGTACCAGACGCCACCTGTCGGTAATAGTGTTATAATTAATATAAATGACGTGCACTCTGCCAACCAATTTTATGTGACGTAGCATGTGAAAATTGCTGGATTTGGACGGGTTACTCCTGTAACTGAAATATGAGGTACGCTCTGGTACATTTGATGTTGATTAGATAGGATGAAAAAGATTTGCTTCCGTGAAATAGTAAATTAGTATCATTATTTTTACAGATCTGAAGATGGTTCCGAATGAACCGAAACCGATCACATGAATAAAAAAAAAATTACAGTCAAGACGGTTTTTAAGTAACATTATAAAATCACATATTGCTTATATCCCATAAGACATTATGTCTGTTTTGCAAAGACACGAACAACACTGACGCACTCTGGTGCCCATTCTACCTGTGACGGAGAATTTCAACCGTAATCGTTTACATACCTGAATACAGTGTGTATCTGTACAACCCTATATCGACCTCAGGAACGCGTTTCTTCTGGGTAAATCACAGTATAGTACTGACTTTTCTCTTGAACTTTGAATCACAAAGTAATTATTAATCTGTCTATCACCACCTGCGAAAGCTTTCATCCACAAAGTAACTGTTGTCATATGCTCGTGCCTTCGCATCCGTGCAGCCCAATAAACTTCAGCCTGTCCCTAAGACAAACTCCCAGTGTGGGAAATCCAGCCAACAATTTGTCTCGGCCCATCCGCAGGTTATCCATTTGTCAACGTTAAAATGATTGCTCGACCTCATTCACAATGCAAAAGCACTAGAACTGAGGCGTTTAAAAAGGGTAAGCCTTCGTCAACAGACTTATTTTACAACCTCAGAAAAACTACAAAAATAAAAATATAGTGACTATTGGAGATTGATTTTTTTTTTCAATTTCACTTATGCTTTTATTTCTTTTGTGAGATTCTTATGATTCTGGTAGAATAATTCTGATGATGAAGTTTTGCTCCTCTGAAACGCGCCAGTTCTACTGCTTTTGGATTCTGAAAGGCAGTTGGACGTACATTTTCATACTGATTCTAACAACCACGACCCGTATCCCGTCATGGATAAAAACAAAGTTACCCAACAGTTTTCTGAACACTGTGGGTACTGGTTACGTAGAACAGACACATCTCTACTTTCGGCAGCCGTCTTCTCTAAGCTTTTTAGCATTCTTTACAAAACTGCTTTCATTGGGGAAACAGATAAGGCCTGCGGGTTTTCATGATATATACACTATTTCCACTGAGTAAAGAAGATGTTTACTACACCATCGAAGCGCAATGAATTCAATTACACTTTTTTTACTGTTGTGTTCTTCGTACAGAAATCTTTCAAAGTGTACAAAAGACATCTAACTCACACTGTGTACACTACATTGGGTTAGGATGTGAATAGTCCACTGTTCAGCAGGTAACTAGTACTCGTGACGGTGCCGCTCCATTTGCTTTAAGGGAGACTACGAGTGCGCAAACTATGATTGTGGCAACACATCACTTGTGCGTATATAAGGCGCCACGCTGCTTTTAATTCCACAACCGGGCGCCATATATTACAGTTAACTTCGCTTAATATAACTGCGTAAGATTCTGCTGTAACGTTTACATGTTTGGTTTTCTTCCAATACCTCTGAAGATGATCAGTAATGGTCGAAACTGAACAAACGAGATTGTTAATATTTTTTTTTTCTTTTTGACTTCTTAGCTCTTGTGATTCTTACCACATTACTCATGCGGCTCTAAACGATATACACTCCTGGAAATGGAAAAAAGAACACATTGACACCGGTGTGTCAGACCCACCATACTTGCTCCGGACACTGCGAGAGGGCTGTACAAGCAATGATCACACGCACGGCAAAGCGGACACACCAGGAACCGCGGTGTTGGCCGTCGAATGGCGCTAGCTGCGCAGCATTTGTGCACCGCCGCCGGCAGTGTCAGCCAGTTTGCCGTGGCATACGGAGCTCCATCGCAGTCTTTAACACTGGTAGCATGCCGCGACAGCGTGGACGTGAACCGTATGTGCAGTTGACGGACTTTGAGCGAGGGCGTATAGTGGGCATGCGGGAGGCCGGGTGGACGTACCGCCGAATTGCTCAACACGTGGGGCGTGAGGTCTCCACAGTACATCGATGTTGTCGCCAGTGGTCGGCGGAAGGTGCACGTGCCCGTCGACCTGGGACCGGACCGCAGCGACGAACGGATGCACGCCAAGACCGTAGGATCCTACGCAGTGCCGTAGGGGACCCCACCGCCACTTCCCAGCAAATTACGGACATTGTTGCTCCTGGAGTATCGGCGAGGACCATTCGCAACCGTCTCCATGAAGCTGGGCTATGGTCCCGCACACCGTTAGGCCGTCTTCCGCTCACGCCCCAACATCGTGCAGCCCGCCTCCAGTGGTGTCGCGACAGGCGTGAATGGAGGGACGAATGGAGACGTGTCGTCTTCAGCGATGAGAGTCGCTTCTGCCTTGGTGCCAATGATGGTCGTATGCGTGTTTGGCGCCGTACGGCTGAGCGCCACAATGAGGACTGCATACGACCGAGGCACACAGGGCCAACACCCGGCATCATGGTGTGGGGAGCGATCTCCTACACAGGGCGTACACCTCTGATGATCGTCGAGGGGACACTGAATAGTGCACGGTACATCCAAACCATCATCGAACCCATCGTTCTACCATTCCTAGACCGGCAAGGGAACTTGCTGTTCCAACAGGACAATGCACGTCCGCATGTATCCCGTGCCACGTAACGTGCTCTAGAAGGTGTAAGTCAACTACCCTGGCCAGCAAGATCTCTGGATCTGTCCCCCATTGAGCATGTTTGGGAGTGGATGAAGAGTCGTCTCACGCGGTCTGCACGTCCAGCACGAACGCTGGTCCAACTGATGCGCCAGGTGGAAATGGCATGGCAAGCCGTTCCACAGGACTACATCCAGCATCTCTACGATCGTCTCCATGGGAGAATAGCAGCCTGCATTGCTGCGAAAGGTGGATATACACTGTACTAGTGCCGACGTTGTGCATGCTCTGTTGCCTGTGTCTTTGTGCCTGTGGTTCTGCCAGTGTGATCATTGATGTATCTGACCCCAGGAATGTGTCAATAAAATTTCCCCTTCCTGGGAAAATGAATTCACGGTGTTCTTATTTCAATTTCCAGGAGTGTACATCACTGTCATCCTGTCATCTGTTCTGTTACGTTTTCACTTCTGTATCACGCAGACACAATGTTATCGAACGTGGATTGCAATACAAAACACTATCTGTGCAACTCTTTCTGATTTTTATATTGGATGTTAGAAAGATCCGATATGAATAATAGGTGTTACCTAATATAACGTTTAGTTGCGGTCTGAAGAAGTAGCATTGTGGAATGAAGCAGACAGACCAGATGAGTTTTACATCTGTGTTCGTTGCTGTTGAAGTCGAGCTAGACTACGACTCGAATTCGGACGTGTTCGTCGCACATGGACCGGGCACATCTGCCGGACAGCGCTCTGTTGTGTACATTATTCTGTTCAGAACATAAATACTGGAAATGTAAATGAGCGTTTCGTGTCATTGGCCGGGAGGCCCCCCGCGGGGCAGGTCCGGCCGCCTTGGCGCTGGTCTTATTACATTCGACGCCACATTGGGCAATCTGCGAGCCGGAAGGGAAGAAATGATGATGAAGACAACACAACACCCAGTCTCTGAGCGGAGAAAATCCCCGACCCAGCCGGGAACCGAACCCGGGCCTGTAAGACAGCAATCCGTCACGCTGACCACTCAGCTATCGGGGCGGACGTAAAAAAATGGAGATTTTCCGTTAGTGCGGTGACCAGCACAAAAACTAAGGGAGAGGGCAGCATTACCTTATCGTGTTATGTACGTAAACATACAAGGAAGAAAAGCCATTTGTACCAAAAGAAAAAAGAAATTACAGTCTTATCTTTACGCCTGACGTCAACGTAGCGTTAGAGGAACTTACAGGAAAAAGAAGACCGATAAGAAAACTACAAGCTAGCGCACAGAAGTTAAGGTAACTACTGCATACGCAGGTACTGATAAGCAATCGGCTGCAACCTCAGTCACCGCCATTCGGTGCGTATGAGAACTGCAAGGCACCAAGGCTCCGATGGAATCCAGTCCAACATGGTTCCCGGTTTTTATGAAGCACCATTTTGCGAAACACTGTTTTTCATTTCTTTGGCCAGTAAACATGTTTTGACACGTATGAGGTGTATTGTATGGGTAGAAATTCGTGTGTTCCGTAGCATGACTGGTTGCCAAACTAAATCCAAATATTTTGTGTTCTGGAGAATACAGATTTATAAAAGCCATACTATTTAGAACGCACGTATAAATCCAAGAGCCTCAGCAGTCCCCAAGACGATTGTGTTAATACTTGTCTGTAAGGCCCGGCAAATTCGTGCTAATGATGTGTAACACTTACGTATACTCTTGTTAATCGTACATGTAAATTATGAAACCATAATAGATGTAATTTGCTTAAACATAATATTCTATATTGAAAATAAACTGCCAATAACATCGTGTTTAAAAAGTAAATTGTTCATCAGTTCCAAAGCGGATTTGAAAATCATGGACTGTATTTAGTAGGGACGTACTGCAGGGCCACGTTCTTCAGGCCAGACAGCTGTGTCAAGAACAGTTGCCCTGCGTGGCTCTCGTTCGACGATCAAGTAGGTGGCTCCACATACGCGAAGTATCATGTAATTCATATTCATTACATTAGCTGAATTAGAAATCTTAACTTCCATTGAATGATATGCAATGTTACAGAACCTTCCGGTTGAAGACTCGTTTGAGTGAGAAGGAATGCGTGTCGTATCCCTTGCATTCGATGAGTTACACGTGCTCCAAATGACGAGCGTATTAGGGAAGTAGCTAAGGGACACTTGTGCCGCCATTAATTAACTTCACGTTCTGTACAGGCCATAGCAACTTTGCCAGATACGCAGTTTTTCTTGGTTTAATCGTAAGAATCAGGACGAGGGTCAGACTTGTATTAAAAGTAAAAGAATAAATAAAAATAAATATAAAAAATAAAAGTTAAACATCGAGAAGGGCTACGTGACACTGGGTTTTCTGTTAAGCAAGAGAAGCAAACGTTTGCTGACAACCCTGCAATAGGGCAGCAAGAGATATACGGAGCTCACCCTGACATCAGTACTAATTTCACAGATGGTCCTCAGAACGCAGTGGTTTCCAGAGCCACTGCTTACAATCAATCAAGAGGGGTGCGGACGGCTTGTCGAGGGTATTAGCTGACGAATAATTCCTTGACAATACTTACTTATTACATTTCGTATCCGGGCAACAATACCTAAACTCCGTTTCCAAACGTCTACAGCTTTAATAGCTTCTGGCCAATAGTTGCACACCTACTCATACCGAGAATGTTTATTACATTCGAGAAACGCTGTTGTTAGAAATGGGCCTCCCTCCTATGCACAAACATTTTATATTGAGTGCAGGCACTTGAAGTAGGTGAACAAATAAGTCCGTAGGGACTTTCCTCCTTGTCACAAAACTTCAGAATGAAAAAATTGTGGGCGTGCGCCAGACAGTTACAGAATCTCACCAATTTGTTGAATAAATATATGTGGATATAAAATCCTTAAAATAAGCTTGATAAGAAGCAGGCATTGCTGATATAAGGAATACAGCGAAGAAGAGAAATACATTTGTGTTTATAGCGATGTTTAACCCGTTACCTTTACCAGAATGCGCAAGGAGTGGTTGCAGTAATTATAAGATGAGGCTTAGAGCCCCAAGCCTATTTGCTACTTTACGTCCCAGCACTGTGGAAACACAACCATATCATGCAAGGAACAGAGTACGAGCGGCATGTGTGTTTACAGCGTCACTAGTTGCGCAGTCGGGAAACTCTTGTGCTTGAAACGCGTGCGTATGCTATTCGGGGAAACGTTCACTCTGGCGTCAAGTCTGTTCGGCGTTCATTAGAGATGGTGGCATAGGGTTATCAGTCCAGTAACATATTCTGAAGCCAGAAATATTTACAGGGCACCAGCAGTGTTTGTTACATCCTTTGCTACTGTCGGCGAAAAAGCAGGCGAATAGAAATACCCTCCAACACGAAACCAGTCAGCAGAAGTTGGTATGAACATATGTACCCGCAACTAGTTTTTGAAAAACTGAAACTGTGTTGCAGTCTATAGGTTTCTTAACACCATCTTCAAACGTGATACACGTAACTCACTGGAAAGCAACAGAAAGCTAGAACTTTGAAGACAATCACAACTTCATTCAATCTGCTTGTCCAGTTTGGAGATTGGCAGTTTACGGGTAAGACAGAAGTTGAGACTCTCTGTTAGATAAAAGCAAGAAGCACCCCCAAGAAGCGATTGACAACATGGACAATAGATACAGCAACTGAGAAGGCAGACGGCTTCCATCAACCCGTCTAACATAAAAAAGGACGGGGTTGCAATTTCTAACATAGTGTAGGTCCCCTTTTATATCTACATCTACATATATACTCCGATAGCCACCAAGTGTCGTGTGGCGGAGGGCACAATTCGCGCCAATTTCCCCCCTTCCCCCTTCTTTTCCATTCACGGATCGCAGAGGGAAAATCGACTGTCTGAACGCCTCAGTGATAGCTCTAATTTCCCTTATCTTTGAATGGTGATCATTTCGCGATGTGAAAGTTGGTGGTAATATATATATATATATATATATATATATATATATATATATATATATATATATGTATACTCAGTGAAGATCGGATTTCGGAATTTAGTGAGCAGCCCCTTCCGTTTAGCGCTCCGTCTATCTGCAAGTGTGTCCCACTTCAAACTTTTAATGAGACTTGTAACGCTCTCGCGATGGCTAGATGTACGTCACGAATCTTGCCGCTCTTCTTTGGACCTTCTCAATCTCTTGAATGAGACCCAACTGGTAGGGGTCCCATGAACAATCAGACTGCAGGAAGTAACGTACTGTAAGCTATTGTCTGTGTTGAAGGACTGCAGCGCTTCAGGATTGTACCAATAAATCGCAATCTAGAGTTTGCCTTACCCTTTACTTGTATTATCTGATCGTTCCATTTGAGATCGTTTGAAACATTCAAACCCAGATACTTGTCGGATGTTACCCCGTCTAAATACTGGGCATTTATTTTGTACTCGAACATTAATGGGGATTTTCGCCTTGTTATACATAGGTTACACATACTAATATTGAGAGATAACTACGTCATTACACCACGCATTTATTTTCTGCAAACCCTCATTGACATATTCACAACATTCGTGCGATACTACTTTCCTGTGGACTACAGCATCATCGCCGTCAATACCATCAACCAGATCGTTTATGTTAATTATAAAAAGAAGCGGATCTATTATGCTGCCCTGGGGCATACCTGAAGTTACACTTGTTTCTGTTGAAGTCACCCCGTTCAAGACGACTTGCTGCTCCCTGTCTGTTAGAAAACTTTATATCCTACCGCATATATCATTGGACTGACCATGGGCGCTCACTTTTTGGAACAAGCCACAGTGTGGAACTGAATAGAGCGCCTTCCGAAAGTCGAGAAATATGGCATCAACGGCGAGCCGGTATCTAGAACCTGTTGTATATCATGCACAAAGAGGGCCAGCTGTGTCTCGCATGACCGCTGTTTCCTAAAACCGTGGTGGTTTCTGCAAGTGAGCTTCTCAGATTCTAAAAAGATTATTGTGTCTGAATTCAAAATATGTTCCACGATTATACAACAAATCATTGTCAGAGAAATTGGCCGGTAATTATATTTTTCACCCTTTTTATAGACTACTATGACCTGGGCCTTCTTCCAGTCGCATGGAACGTTCAACTGTTCCAATGATCTCTGATAAATGATAGATAAGAATGGTGCTATATTTGTAGCATAGTCAACATACAATCTTACGGGGATACTGATGGGGCCAGATGCCTTCCTGGCATCAAAGGATCTTAACTGTTTTACAATCCCAGATACACTAAACACTATGTCAGCCACCCTTGCGTTTGTTCGATATCTGAAAGGGGGAACGGTGCAGCAGTCCTCTTCCGTAAAGGCGGCGGTGTCCATGTGTTACGCATAAACGGAATAGATGGCCTCAATAAGCCAGGAGTTTACTAGCAGCTGCTGTATCAAAGCAATATATAGTCGTCCCACGTTCGCTTTTCCTACCCCTCATAAACTAGCAGACCCAAGGTCTCTGCCTAGCTTCGTCACACACTTCCCACGATTATTTAATCTGTAGATCTTTCCGTCACACGTCATAAGATTACACATTGCGGTACAACCTGACAAGTTGTCGGCCTGTTGTTGTCAGAAGGCCCACATCTTCTGAAGATTCCTAACCAAATTTGCCTTATAGGCGACAAAAGAGAAAAAGCATACTTCACCATAACGACCCCAGTAGAAATTCATGAACCTGACACTCACTCCTATCAGACCAATGGTTAACTATATAGCGACTAAGAAAAAAATTACACTTTCACTAAAAATTAAATACATGATTATCAGTCTACACTAAAGCGACCTGATACAAGAAATTAAAATGTTCATAATGGAAACAGTGGAAAATTTATTTTATTAGATGTAATCACATGTACACTAATGTATCAGTTATTGGAACCAATAAAATTGTTGTGCATATTTCACATAAAAATGGTAAAATGTTAGCAACTGAAGGAGAAGAAAAATATCAGAAGGGGGGCCAACATTGGCCGCTGAAGTTGAAATCTTTTTTCTGTTGCAAGTCTATTTCTTCTGTGCTGTGCATAAAACACTACATGTATTTTTGAATGATATCTAGATGTAAACAAATATCAACACCAAACAAAATCTTGTATAAACAGCATAGACAATTCTCATAAACATATTTAGATAGATTGAGGTCATTCATTGCCATAACACGCTCTTGGCGTTTGACTCTGAAGAATGATTACTCCACTTTACTGCCATTGAGACTTAGTCTACAATGTACCACTGCAGTTTGCTGTTATTAAATTTTTCTCATCTAATCCTAAGTTGAAACACAGAGTAACTGTATACAGCGCTCTCATCTGGCGTTTTGCAGCAGTGTCATGATATATAGACATTATTACCTGGCCACTGGAGTGACGGCTCTTGTTATTCGTAACTGGCAACAGAAGTAATACGAAACACTCTCAAAAGTGAGTGCTTTTCGCTGACTTCTGCTCGTTGAGCAGCATACATCTGGCCGACGTTTCACTACAAAGTACTTCCATCTCCACTTCCTTTTCTACAACTGTGCTATGGTTTTAATTGTGAGGTCAGATGTGATATTCAAGTGGAACCTCAATGCAAGTCTTCTTCCGGATTTCTCAACACAAATAGCATAACATGCAGAACACGCAAATTTTTCCCATTTATTGTTTTATGCATTAGTTGTTATTATGTTTCTTTGTTTTTGGGCAACTCTGTTATAAATGTCCATCACATGCAGCGTTGGGTAACTGTTGTTCCTGGCTATACATTATATCACTTTTAGTTCTTTATCAGCATTTTGTTTAGAAAGTGGTAACCTAAATAATGATTTAAAGTAGAGTGGAAGATTGCTTTCTTGTGTTCATTCAGATACTGTGCACCATAGTCAAGGATTACATCTATGAAAGTACGTTTTCTATAGAAATAAAACACTCTTTAGCCTTTCTCTTTAGTAACTTTTAAACACAATAAATTAATGGAACCCCTTCCCCATTCTCCACTGAAAACACAATATTTCTGTGAAGTGTATTGAATTTGCTTACAATCTCGTCTGTCTGTGTTTGATCAACATTTATCACTCACTAAAAGAGCATCGGCCACATACCTGTAGAATTTTTTCCGCTAAGGCTGCAAAATCATGAATATCCGTTATCTCTAAACAGTTGATGAAAATATACGCTAATAATCACTGAATTTAGCTTCCCACACTCAATGTTGTATATTAAAACTAAAGTAGCTGTATTTAACACAATACAATAGGAGATCTACAACTTTGTTCTATACATACTTGTTCATTTGAAGTAAACGAATCGTATTTCTGACAAAATGATAAAACATCTACAATTTCACTAACTTCATTACTGAACTTGTTACCTTGACCCTGAAACTGGCAGGAATAGTTTGCTGAATAGTAATCTGTTATAGATACATATTTTGTCTCCACATCTGACTGAATACTTTTGTTACCTGAAGCTACACTGCTTTTTTATGTTTCAACATTTTCTAGAAAAATTGCATAGGAGTTCCCCTCTTCTGTCTTATCATCTTATGTTCCTTATGGATCTGCAATTTAATTTTGGACCCCTCATATTCATAACTTTGAGACTCTGTATGACACATGAAGACATAATATTGAATACGACTTTAACTAGTCATTTAACTTTCTAAAAATTTCATTGGTGGCATTCCTTGTCACTGCTATAACATTATTTTCTTGAAGAAACTGTAAGATCTCATCAATGCACATTTTCCTCATAACTACAGTAAGCATATTGCCTTTAATTGTCTTGTAATGATTAAATCTCCCTCTATGAACTACTTATTTATTTCTTTAACCATATTATGTCCTTTGTTGAACTAAATTTTCCGTTTCGTCGTTCACTTGTAAGTATTCTGTCAACCGCTATTGTCATTCTATTCTGTACTAAATTTGGATAAAATACTAGTATCCATTCCAAATTTAACTGGTGATGAAGTATTTTTACTGTTTTCTTATCTACACTTCTGTTCGCATTATATTTAAACTGTCTTTGAATAGCCTATCTTCATCCTGGGTTAAAATCAATATCAGTAAGATTTAAAACTCTTCGATAAAATTTATAATATGCTTTCTCATACATTATCTTGTCCTCTAAAATTAAACATTTGTTTGTTATGTTTATGACTATCTCACTGATACTGTTTTTAATCAGAATGAAGAGAGGCTGCTACAAAAAGGACTTATACAAAATATGAATAGAACGATAGATATGAAAGCAGTAAGGAATGCCATAGAAGAAGTTAAGTTTCTAATGTACCCTAGTAAAGTGTCCAAGGCAGAACACAACAAAATGACGATAGCAGTTAACAGATTGCTTATAACTGAAATGAGGAAAGGGAATATTAATGCCACTAAGGAGGATAACAAGATTACAGAAATAAATAGAAAGTTTGTCGAGGGAGGTTTAACCTTTACAAGAGCACAAAAATCTTATACCATTACTGTTGTTATGAACGAAACGTATACTGATGAGACCATATAGTTTTCTCAAGAAAATAATATAGTATAGTGACTAGGGAACCCAGTAATAAAATTCCTAGAAGATTAAATTCAAAAGGTAAGGTCATAATCACAAATTGTATACCTAAGAGAGATGTAACTTCTGGAAATTATGAATCCAAAGCCTCCAAAATTAAGACAGCAAATAGACGTCCATAAGGAACATAAACCAGTAAGATGGAAGAGGAGAATGGTTATGTGAAATTGTTGGAAATGTTTAAATATCCTAAAATAATAGTATAAGTTCAGGCAACAATTTTCAATAGAAAGTAGTATTTAGATAAGGAGAAAACGATGTACCTGCGACAGGTACAATGATATTTGTGTCGTTAGATATTGTTAACATACATGCAAACGTTCCAATTGAGCAAATTATTGACACTGTTACTGCTAATTTGAGAAATCAAAATAATATATAAGGCAAAGAAAAAAATAAATTTATAGTCCTTTATCGTGTTGTGTGAAATACATTTACTTTATTTTTAATGAACAGGTAAATGTACAAGAGGACTGAATGTGGGAAACTCCATTTTGGGATTATTAGCGGATCTTTTCCTCACATTTTAGAGACACAGTTTAATTCTAAATTTAAACCTCAGCCAAAACAATAGTTTTCTATTACAGGAATGTGGACAATACTCTTCTACTGTTAAATGAAGATCAAATAGAGACAGATGAGACTGTGAGTAAAGTCAGTATTTATAACTTCATCGTATTACGGTATTCTCAACAGAATAATAGATGAAATTTTAGAAACAGAATATTAATGAGACATTTCCTGCTGAAAGTAGTTTCGGTTATTTGGTAATTAATAAATTCACAAACATGATCAGCTGCAGGAATCAGGTATTTATAGACTGGCGTTTTCTGCATGTTATTCTGTTTGTGTTGGGAAAACCGGAAGAAGTCCTGAAGCGAGGTTCCACGAGTGTATCGCATCTGACATCACAATTAAAATTGTAACGCAGCTATAGAAAAGGAAGATATCTCGATGTCCTTGAGGAGACGGAGGTACTATGTAGCGAAAAGTTGGCCAGATGTACAGTGCTCAACGTGTAGACCTCGACAAAAAGCACAACGAACAGACTTCTATGAAAAGTACGCACTTTTGGGAGTGTTCTGCATCACTTGTGGTGCCAGTTACGAATAACTAGACCAATCAGTCCATCGATCAGGCAATAACGTATATATTTCAGGACAATGCAGCAGAAGGCCATGTGAGAGCAAAACTTGTTTGGGGGGAGTGTATATAGTTACTCTGTGTTTGTATTTATGTTTAGATAAGAAATATTTCATAACAGCGAATTGTAGACTAAGTCTCAATGGTAGTAAAATGGGAGTAATCACTCTTCAGATTCAGTCGCCAAGAGAGCATTATGGCAATAAATGGTGTTAGTCTATCTAAATATGATTATGAGAATTGTCTATGCTGTTTTTAAATGATTTTATATGGTGTGATATATATTTTTATATTTACATGTTTTTATATGTCATTCAAAAATGTGTAAGTGTCAACAATAGTGTCAGAGGTTGTGAGTACAGTCACTGTGTCTAAATATCGATAATGACAAATCGGTAATTTGGTTTCCTGAAAGTTTTTACATGATGTTGCGTACTTTTATACGCACAGTATTTTAAACCTTTCGAGTAGTATGACGACAGAAGTGAACGGTATAGGGCATAATGCTACATCATGGTGTTTAGGATGTGGTTCCTGAAACAAGCGCCAGAAGGGCTGCATACTGTCATTTTATGGTTAGGTGATTTTATGGTGACTTTTACATCTAAGGTTCTTGATGAGTGCATGGATTAGGTACCATATTTCGTTATGTCTTTTGTTTTCATTAATAAAAGGTTTTTGTCACAGTGAACATAAGGGGGCCGTTTTGCTTCCGGTTTTGGCAACAAGTATAGCTGTAAGCAGTAAACAGCCTGCTGAGCTGCAGGGATGCATGTTAAAAGAACGTCTGAATTAAGAATTATGAAATTGGAACTAGAGCTCTAAATACAAGAACTTAGTGTAGCACTGGGTCACTGCTAATACTTTATTTCAACGTATGGGAGATAAATGCTTCAAAAAACTGTTCAAGACGGACTAGCAAATTCTCAACTACTACAGACACATCAATGATATATTAATTTTATTTTAAAGCACGCAAAATGAAATAAACTTCTTCCTCTCATAATGCAATAAGTTTCCACAAAAATATCGCACTTATAATCGGATACAAACGGAATATTAAAATAAAATCTCTAGATCTCGAAATCACAGGACATGAACAAATGCACCAATTTAGTATCTACTAAAAACAGTCACAGAAAAGGTAGCGCACAATAGCTCTGGTCCTCGAAATCATAAACATATTTTTGAACCTCGATTGAGAGAATAACAAGGTATCCATTGAGTGAGTAAAATACATCTGAATTAAGCACCTTAATGAGAGTACCTAAAAACAGTGTTAACAGTCTCAAATTCGACTGATTTTATACCAGGAAACTACACACTAATGAAAAGAAAGTAAAAGACAGCATTAATATAACAAAGACAAATTGTAGCAATAATACATAATTCATTGTCATGTCACACAGGGAAAAATTTCAGATAAAATCAGACTCGAAATTCATAATCTCATCCTAAAAACAAAATTCAGAATTCGCAACACACACTGATGCATATTTCTTGTAACATACAAGAACCATACTAATTTGCTTGCTCAGGTGTTTCTAAGTAAAACTGCGATAATGTGAGAAAATTCCTTAGGAGAAACTGGACAAAATTTCGAAACACTATTTAAGGAACGTCTTAATGTAGTATTGTATACATGGAAGAAGCCTGGAGATACTGATAGGTTTCAGACACATTATGTAATGGTAAGACAGAGATTTAGGTACCTGGTTTTAAGTTGTAAGACATTTCCAGGGGCAGATGTGGACTCTGACCACAATCTATTGGTTATGACCTGTAGATTAAAACTGAAGAAACTGCAAAAAGGTGGGAATTTAAGGAGATGGGACCTGGATAAACTGACTAAACCAGAGTTTCAGGGAGAGCGTAAGGGAACAATGGGCAAGAATGGGGGAGAGAAATACAGTAGGAGAAGAACGGGTAGGTTTGAGGGATGAAGTAGTGAAGGCAGCAGAGGATCAAATAGGTAAAAAGACGAGGGCTAGTAGAAATCCTTGGGTGACAGAAGAAATATTGAATTTAATTGATGAAAGGAGAAAATATAAAAATGCAGTAAATGAAGCAGGCAAAAAGGAATATAAACGTCTCAAAAATGAGATCGACAGGAAGTGGAAAATGTCTAAGGTGGCATGGCTAGAGGACAAATGTAAGGCTGTAGAGGCTTATCTCACTAGGGGTAAGATAGATATTGCCTACAGGAAAATTAAAGAGACCTTTGGAGAAAGGAGAACCACTTGTATGAATATCAAGAGCTCAGATGGAAACCCAGTTCTAGGCAAAGAAGGGAAAGCAAAAAGGTGGAAGGTGTATGTAGGTCTATACAATGGCGATGTACTTGAGGACAATATTATGAAAATGAAGACGATATAGATAAAGATGATATGGGAGATATGATACTGTGTGAAGAGTTTGACAGAGTATTGAAAGAGGAGTCGCAACAAAACTCCAGCAGTAGACAACATTCTATTAGAACTACTGAGAGTCTTGGGAGAGGCAGTCCTGAAAAAACTCTATCATCTGGTGAGCAAGATGTATGAGACCGGCTAAATACCCGTAGACTTCAAGAAGAATATAATAATTCAAATCCCAAACAAAGCAAGTGTTGAGAGATGTGAAAATTATCAAACTATCACTTTAATAAGTCACGGATACAAAATACTAACACGAATTCTTTACAGACGAATGGAAAAACTTGTACAAGCCGACCTCGGGGAGGGTCAGTTTGGATTCCGTAGAAATATCGGAACACGTGAGGCAATACTGACCCAACGACTTACCTTAGAAGCTAGATTAAGGAAAGGCAAAAGTACGTTCCTAGCAGTTGTAGACTTAGAGAAAGCTTTTGACAATGTTGACTGGAATTTCTTTCAAATTCTGAAGGAAAGAAAAGAAATATTCAGAGTAGGTATTAAAATCCATGGAGTAGAAATAAAAACTTTGAGGTTCGCCGATGACATTGTAATTCTGTCAGACACAGCGAAAGACATGGAGGAGCAGTTGAACGGAACGGATAATGTCTTGAAAGATGGTTATAAGATGAACATCAACAAATGCAAAAGCGTGGATAATGGAATGTAGTCGAATTGAATCAGGTGATGCTGAGGGAATTATATTAGGAAATGAGACACTTAAAGTAGTAAAGGATTTTTGCTATTTTGGGAGCAAAATAACTGTTAATGGTCGAAGTAGAGACGATATAAAATGTAGACTGGCAATGGCAAGGAAAGCATTTCTGAAGAAGACAAATTTGTTAACATCGAGTATAGGTTTAAGTGTCAGGAAGTCAATAACAATTTGTTCATTTTATTCGGACTGTTGAGCTCCGTGGCCGAGGATAATGATATTTCACTGAAAAAATACTGCAACCAGCCACTTTTTAATGAGCTAAATTGAAGTAAATGATTGGAGTCGTTGCTTTTGCACAGGCCTGCTGCAGCATCCAAACTGCTCTTGAGATTGTACTACTGTAGTAACTGAAGATCCATGTAATTTGCCAGCTGAAGATGGGTGCAAACCCGAAATGCATATTGGCGTAAATAAAAAAACGCATTAAAATGTGGCTGGTTGCCGTATTTTTTCAGTGAAATGTCAGGAAGTCGTTTCTGAAAGTATTTGTATGGAGTGTAGCCATGTATGGAAGTGAAACATGGACGATAAATAGTCTGGACAAGAAGAGAATAGAAGCTTTCGAAATGTGGTGCAACAGAAGAATGCTGAAGATTATATGGGTACCTCACATAACTAATGAGGAAGTATTGAATAGGATTGAGGGGAAGACAAGTTTGTAGCACAACTTGACTAGAAGAAGGAATCGGTTGCTAGGACATGTTCTGAGGCATAAAGGGATCACCAGTTTAGTATTGGAGGGCAGCGTGGAGGGTAAAAAACGTAGAGGGAGACCAAGAGATGAATACACTAAGCAGATTCAAAAGGATGTAGGTAGCAGTAAGTACTGGGAGATGAAAAAGCTAGCACAGGATAGAGTAGCATAGAGAGCTGCATCAAACCAGAATCAGGACTGAAGATCACAACTTAATATAGTTGGCAGTGACATATCATCATCTTATGTACACAGTTAAAAAAAAAAGATCACATGGTCAGCGACATGACAAAACGCCAATCAGACCTACATTCTGCTGTGTAAGGCAGCTTACTATATAATTAATGTGGAGGAAATAGGAATTTTCTCACACTCAATGGAATGTCCAACCTTTATTGTAAATGTTAAGACCTATCTAAAAATCAAAAAATTCGTCAAAGCTCTCACTAGTGTTCCTTAAGATCCTATAATATTTATTGTTCCGTTGATGGAGGTAACTCAGAGTAGAAGTGACATTCTGTGAAATACAAATAAATACAAAGAAATAACGAACTTTCCTTGTACAGCAATTGCGACTGACATCTACACATTGCCTTAAAAATGTCTTGTGCCGAGTACATATTTATGCATATTATTACACGCTTATTATCAAACACTGTCTTTGGCATACACTAAAGTGCAGTACATATAAAGCAAGTCAAATTTCAATGATATGGAAAGTCACATACTCATAAAACATAGAGCATTATCGATAAAATATTACAACAAATATTTGTCTTCAGTAGGATAAGGACTACCGATGATAGGTGAGTGCCTTACACTAGTCTGATAAAGTAAAGTACCATCAAAATGTGGCTTACATCACATACCTAATTATTAACACGATATTCGTTGAGATTTGTGACAAAAATGGACCAGAATCGGTATTTGGCTGTTTGAGTATGACTTCCGTTATGAAGTTTGTAACTCGCTTTTAGAGAGATAGTTAGATATTGATAACGTTTGTATGGAGCGTGCCCAGGCAAAATCAATTAAGAGGTACAAAATTGTTAACAGGCTATCTGATCTTGATGCACAGAAAATAGCAATAAATAATGTAGTATCTTATATATCTTATGTACCTTTGCAATAGTTTACTAATAAGATATTTTAAAACGAGGTTATAAATGTGGCAGAGGGAATGGGATAAATGATTCAATAGAAGAAGCAAAGGCATATATCAAAAATTTCATTCCACAAAACCTTAAGTAACTAGAAATAGCACCAAAGCCCTTCACTAAAATTAACAAAATTCTAAAAATCGAAGCTTCATATAGTGGTGATGGAATTACAAACAGAATTTTGAAAAGCTGCATTAGCTTAATAAGTAACCTTCTTAGTGATCAGTGAAATGCGTTCCTGGCAGAGTGATTTTTCCAAGTAGGTTAAAATATGTAGCTATTGAACCTCTTCATAATAAATGTGAGAAGAAGGACTTAGATAATAATAATCCAGTTTCCATCGTAACATTTTTTCCATATTATTCGAATAAGTAAGGTACTTAAGAGTATTGCCATTGTAAAATAGAATCAATTTACTTAGCACATATTAGTTTGGGTTCCAGTAGGTATTACTCAACTGAGAATCATTTTATAGATTCACTCGTCAAATATCACAAACATTAAATAATAAAATATCCCCATATCCCGTTATTTTTTATATTTCCAAAGTGTTTGATTGTGTAAATCATGTTACTCTCTTAGAAAATCAACTTTGAATCTTACGAATCCTTAACAACAGAATGCAGAAGTCTGTGCTGATTATTCAGACAATGCTCAAATGAGACAAATATTTTAATGACTAGAGAGAAATCATGAATGGAATCCCATGAGGCTAAATTATAGGTTAACTTTCAAGCATTATACATATGAATCACTTTCCACCTAATTTTCATCAAGCACAATTGGTACTTTTCTCAGATGATACAGTTGTTATAATAAATCACATGAAAAAAAGTAGCAGACGAGATGCGTAATGGTGTTTTGAAAATGTTATTAAGTGGTTCTCTGGAAATGGGCTCTTTATAAACTTCGATAGTTAACGCTACTTTCAGTTATATGAAACAAATACATTCATAACATGAGCCGATGTAGTATAAGAACAGGAGCCAGTAAGCAAGGTAGAATGCCCAAAATTTTTGGGTGTATATACAGATGAAAACTTGAGCTGGAAGTGGCATATTATTAAGCCGCTCAAAAAATTAAGTTCAGCTACATAGGCTCTTCGTATAACTGCTTCTGTTTGATGGAATGTCCTGAAATACTTTGTATATTCTTAAGAATACTCTATGTTATGGTCCATTACATTTTTGAGCAGAATAATAATATCAAAATCTGTAACACTAGAGGGAAAAATGATCCATATTACTCATTATGAAAGCTGTCAGTGGTTCAGAAAAGACTTCAGTATACAGCACTAAAAAGGTTTTGGTGGTTTGGCCAATAACATATAGAAAGCCGGCAGAATCGTCGATGCAGTCTACAAGAGCGTTAACAGAGATGCCCGACCATCTTAAATGTGATTCTGTAGAAGGAAAGTGGCGTTGTTCTCACGGAATCCTATAGCTAAAATTTAGAAACGGGGTGACGGAACGGTTGTCGGCGTGATATAAAAATAACTGTTGTAGAGATTATTCTTCCGTGTGTTTTTGCTTGTAGGAAGCTTTAATAGTCGAGTGCTAGTAATAGTGTTCCATAGATTTCGTGTCTGTTTAGAATACAGTCAGAGAGAGTCCCTTTAGTCAACCATAGTGCCAGTAGTGTTAATATTTGTTTTCAATACAGTCCAGAGGCAGGTAGTGCTATTTTCATTGAGTTCTACAAAAGTGGCTAGCAACCACAGTTTATTCAACAATCAGCCGCCTATAGTGAATTAGCAGTCTAGTTAAAAGCTGATTAACACTCTATAGTAAATTGATTTCTTAGGATGGCTAGAATGTGTGACTGCTGTGTACGGACGCAGGAGGAGCTGGCCACTCTTCTCGAACAGCTGAGCGTGTTGATGGCCGCGGTCAGCCGTCTTCAGGCTGCTGCCTCGGAGTGTAGCGGCAGTGGGGAGTCTAGTGCGTCACATGGTACACACCAGGTGTTACATGCTTCACCCACTGTCCCTGCTGTCGAGACATCTTCGCGGGTACCGGGCGCGGTTGGGCCACCCTCTCCCCAAGGGGAGTGGCGGGTTCAGCGGCGTTCACGGCGCACGAGGCGGAGGGTCAATGTGGAGGCTGGCCGTGTGGCGTTGCCCGCTCTGCCTGTGAGTGGACATGTGGCTGCTCCTTCAGCAAGGTCCGAGCAGGCACACGGGGGGAGGGGTTTATTAGTTATTGGGAGCTCCAACGTTAGGCGGGTGATCGAGCCCCTTAAGCAAATAGCGGAAAGGTCGGGGAAGGAGGCCAGTGTTCACTCTGTCTGCTTGGGGGGGGGGGGGGGGAGGGGGGTCACATTCTAGATGTGGAGGAGGCCCTACCGGCGGCGATAGAAGGCACTGGGTGCACCCGACTGCAAATTGTTGCTCATGTCGGCACCAATGACTCCTGCCGTCTGGGTTCAGAGGTCATCCTCAGTTCGTACAGGCGGTTGGCGGAATTGGTGAAGGCGGAAAGCCTCGCGCGCGGGGTGGAATCAGAGCAAACTATTTGTAGTATCGTTCCAGAACCGATCGCGGTACTCAGTTTTGGAGCCGAATGGAAGGCATAAACCAGATGCTCTGACGATTCTGCGGAGATCTGGGGTGCAAATTTCTCGACCTCCGCAATCGGGTGGAGAAATGTAGGGTGCCCCTGAATAGGTCAGGCGTGCACTACACGCCGGAAGCGGCTACCAGGGTAGCGGAGTACGTGTGGGGTGCACATGTGGGTTTTTTAGGTTAGACAATCTGATCCCTAGGCCCGACAAGTCGCCTCCTGGGACGCGGCAAGGTACGAGTAGGCAAAATGCAACAGGTAATAACAATATTAATGTGGTAATAGTAAACTCCTCCGCCCATGAACCATGGACCTTGCCGACGGTGGGAGGATTGCGTGCCTCAACGATACAGATAGCCTTACCGTAGGTGCAACCACAACGGAGGGGTGTCTGTTGAGAGGCCAGACAACGTGTGGTTCCTGAAGAGGGGCAGCAGCCTTTTCAGTAGTTGCAGGGGCAACAGTCTGGATGATTGACTGATCTGGCCCTATAACAATAACCAAAACGGCCTTGCTGTGCCGGTACTGCGAACGCGCGGAAAGCGGAAACTACAGCCATAATTTTTCCCGAGGGCATGCAGCTTTACTGTATGGTTAAATGATGATGGCGTCCTCTTGGGTAAAATATTCCGGAGGTATAATAGTCCCCCATTCGGAACTCCGGGCGGGGACTACTCAAGAGGACGTCGTTATCAGGAGAAAGAAAACTGGCGTTCTACGCATCGGAGAGTGGAATGTCAGGTTAGAAAATTTATAAAGGGAAATGGACAGGTTAAAGTTAGACATAGTGCGAATTAGTGAAGTTCGGTGACAGGAAGAACAAGATTTTTGGTCAGGTGAATACAGGGTTATAAATACAGAATCAAATAGGGGTAATGCAGGAGTAGGTTTAATAATGAATAAAAAGATAGGAGTGCAGATAAGCTACTACAAACAGCATAGTGAACGTATTATAGTGGCCAAGATAGACACGGAGCCCATGCCTACTACAGTAGAAGAAGAATGTGTAGGTTTGAGGGATGAAATAGTGACGGCAGCAGAGGATCAAATAGGTAAAAAGACGAGGGCTAGTAGAAACCATTGGGTAACAGAAGAAATATTGAACGTAATTGATGAAAGGAGAAAATATAAAAATGCTGTAAATGAAGCACGCAAAAAGGAGTACAAACGTCTCAAAAATGAGATCGACAGGAAGTGCTAAATGGCTAAGCAGAGATGGCTAGAGGACAAATGTAAGAATGTGGAGGCTTCTCTCACTAGGGGTAAGATAGATACTGCCTACAGGATAATTAAAGAGACCTTTGGAAAAAAGGGAGCAACTTGTATGAATATCAAGAGCTCAGATGGAAACCCGCTTCTAAGCAAAGAGGGAAAAGCAGAAAGTTGGAAGGAGTATATAGAGGGTCTATACAAGAGCGATGTACGTGAGGACAATACTATGGAAATGGAAGAGGATGTAGATGAAGATGAAATGGGAGACACGATACTGCGTGAAGAGTTTGACAGAGCACTGAAATACCTGAGTCGAATCAAGGCCCCGGGAGTAGATGACATTCCATTAAAACTACTGACGACCTTTGGAGAGCCAGTCCTCACAAAACTCTTCCATCTGGTGAGCAAGATGTACGAGACAGGCGAAATATCCTCAGACTTCAAGAAGAATATAATAATTCCAATCCCAAAGAAAGCAGGTGTTGACAGATGCGACCGGAACCGTGCGACAGCTACGGTCGCAGGTTCGAATCCTGCCTCGGGCATGGACGTGTGTGATGTCCTTAGGTTAGTTAGGTTTAAGCAGTTCTAAGTTCTAGGGGACTAATGACCACAGCAGTTGAGTCCCATAGTGCTCAGAGACATTTTTTTTTTTTTTGACAGATGCGAGAATTACCGAACTATCAGTGTAATAAGTCACAGCTGCAAAATACTAACACGAAATATTTACAGACGAATGGAAAACAGACAGAAGACGACCTCGGGGAAGATCAGTTTGGATTCCGTAGAATTGTTGGAACACGTGGGGCAATAGTGACTTTACGGCTTATCTTAGAAGAAAGATTAAGGAAAAGCTAACCTACGTTTCTAGCATTTATAGACTTAGAGAAAGCTTTTGACAATGTTGACTGGAATACTCTCTTTCAAATTCTAAAGGTGGCAGGTGTAAAATACAGGGAACGAAAGGCTATTTACAATTTGTACAGAAACCAGATGGCAGTTGTAAAAGTCGAGGGGCATGAAAGGGATACAGTGGTTGGGAAGGGAGTGAGACAGGTTTGTAGCCTCGCCCCGATGTTATTCAATCTGTATATTGAGCAAACAGTAAAGGAAACAAAAGAAAAATTCGGAGTAGGTATTAAAATCCATGGAGAAGAAATAAAAACTTTGAGGTTCGCCGATGACATTGTAATTCTGTCATAGACAGGAAAGGACTTGGAAGAGCAGTTGAATGGAATGGACAGTGTCTTGAAAGGAGGATATAAGTTGAACATCAACAAAAGCAAAACGAGGATAATGGAATGTAGTCGAATTAAGTCGGGTGATTCTGAGGGAATTAGATTAGCAAATGAGACACTTCAAGTAGTAAAGGAGTTTTGCTCTTTGGGGAGCAAAATAACTGATAATAGTCGAAGTAGAGAGGATATAAAATGTAGACTGGCAATGGCAAGAAAAGCATTTCTGAAGAAGAGAAATTCTTTAACGTCGAGTATAGATTTAAGTGTCAGGAAATCGTTTCTGAAAGTATTTGTGTGGAATGTAGCGTTGTATGGATGTGAAACATGGACAATAAATAGTTTGAACAAATAGAGAATAGAAGCTTTCGAAATGTGGTGCTACAGAAGAATGTTGGAGATTAGGTGGGTAGATCACGTAACTAATAAGGAGGTATTGAATAGGATTGGGGAGAAGAGACGTTTGTGGCACAACTTGACTAGAAGAAGGGATCGACTGGTAGGACATGTCCTGAGGCATCAAGGGATCACAAATTTAGCATTGGAGGGCAGCGTGGAGGATAAAAATCTTGGACGGAGACTAAGAGATGCATACACTAAGCAGATTCAGAAGGATGTAGGTTGCAGTAGGTACTGGGAGATGAAGGAGCTTGCACAGGATAGATCAGCCTGGAGAGCTGCATCAAACCAGTCTCAGGACTGAAGACCACAAAAACAACAACAATAGTAAACTACAGGAGCGTCTATAGAAAGGTCCCAAAACTGCTCTCATTAATAAACGATCACAACGCCTATATAGTACTAGGGACAGAAAGTTGGCTGAAACCAGACGTGAACAGTAATGAAATACTAAACTCAGATTGGAATGTATACCGCAGAGACAGGCTGCACAGTGAAGGGGGAGGCTTGTTTATAGCGATAAGAAGTGCAATGTAATTGAAGGAAATTGATGGAGATCCGAAATGTGAAATAATTTGGGTGAAGGTCACGATTAAGGCGGGCTCAGACATGGTAATTGGATGTCTCTATAGGACCCCTGGCTCAGCAGCTGTTGTGGCTCAGCACCTGAAGTTTAATTTGGAAAATATTTCGAGTAAATTTTCCGACCATGTTATAGTTCTGGGTGGAGATTTTAATTTGCCGGATGTAGACTGGGAGACTCAAACGTTCATAACGGGTGGCAGGGACAAAGAACCCAGTGACATTTTTTTAAGTGCTTTATCTGAAATGTACCTTGAGCAGTTAGAGAACCGACTCGTGGCGATAATGTTAGACCTTCTGGTGACAAACAGACCCGAACTATTTGAAACAGTTAACTCAGAACAGGGAATCAGCGATCATAAAGCGGTTACTGCATCGATGATTACAGCCGTAAATAAAAATATTAAAAAAGGTAGGATAATTTTTCTGTTTAGCAAAAGTGACAAAAAGCAGATTACAGTGTACCTGACGGCTCAACACAAAAGTTTTGTCTCAAGTACAGATAGTGTTGAGGATCAGTGGACAAAGTTCAAAACCATCGTACAATATGCGTTAGATGAGTATGTGCCAAGCAAGATCGTAAGAGATGGAAAAGAGCAACCGTGGTACAACAATCGAGTTAGACAACTGCTGCGGAAGCAAAGGGAACTTCACAGCAAACATAAACATAGCCAAAGCCTTGCAGACTAACGAAAATAACGCAAAGCCAAATGTCGTGTGAGGAGGGCTATGCGAGAGTCGTTCAATGAATTCGAATGTAAAGTTCTATGTACTGACTTGATAGAAAATCCTAAGAAATTTTTGATTTATGTCAAAGTGGTAGGTGGATCAAAACAAAATGTCCAGACACTCTGTGACCAAAATGATACTGAAACAGAGGATGACAGACTAAAGGCTAAATGTCTTTTTCCCAAGCTGTTTCACAGAGGAAGACTGCACTGTAGTTCCTTCTCTAGATTGTCGCACAGATGACAAAATGGTAGATATCGAAATAGACGACAGAGGGATAGAGAAACAAATAAAATCGCTCAAAAGAGGAAAGGCCCCAGGACCTGATGGGATACCAGTTCGATTTTACACAGAGTACGCGAAGGAACTTGCCCCCCTTCTTGCAGCGGTGTACCGTAGGTCTCTAGAAGAGCGTAA
Source organism: Schistocerca gregaria (assembly GCF_023897955.1). Lineage (NCBI taxonomy): Eukaryota > Metazoa > Arthropoda > Insecta > Orthoptera > Acrididae > Schistocerca > Schistocerca gregaria. Next base: position 115,991,600 of record NC_064926.1, read on the forward strand.
CGTTCCAAAGGATTGGAAAAGGGCACAGGTCATCCTCGTTTTCAAGAAGGGACGTCGAACAGATGTGCAGAACTATATCTCTAACGTCGGTCACTTGTAGAATTTTGAAACACGTATTACGTTCGAGTATAGTTACTTTTCTGGAGACTAGAAATCTACTCTGTAGGAATCAGCATGGGTTTCGAAAACGACGGTCGTGTGAAACCCAGCTCGCGCTATTCGTCCACGAGACAGAGGGCCATAGACACGGGTTCACAGATAGATGCCGTGTTTCTTGAGTTCCGCAAGGCGTTCGATACATTTCCCACAGTCGTTTAATGAACAAAGTAAGAGCATATGGACTATCAGACCAATTGTGTGATTGGATTGAAGAGTTCCTAGATAACAGAACGCAGCATGTCATTCTCAATGGAGAGAAGTCTTCCGAAGTAAGAATGATTTCAGGTGTGCCGCAGGGGAGTGTCGTAGGACCGTTGCTATTCACAATATACACTCCTGGAAATTGTAATAAGAACAGGGTGAATTCATTGTCCCAGGAAGGGGAAACTTTATTGACACATTCCTGGGGTCAGATACATCACATGATCACACTGACAGAACCACAGGCACATAGACACAGGCAACAGAGCATGCACAATGTCGGCACTAGTACAGTGTATATCCACCTTTCGCAGCAATGCAGGCTGCTATTCTCCCATGGAGACGATCGTAGAGATGCTGGATGTAGTCCTGTGGAACGGCTTGCCATGCTAATTCCACCTGGCAGTCCTGATTGTGGCGCTCACCTGCACGGCGCCAAACACGCATACGACCATCATTGGCACCAAGGCAGAAGCGACTCTCATCGCTGAAGACGACACGTCTCCATTCGTCCCTCCATTCACGCCTGTCGCGACACCACTGGAGGCGGGCTGCACGATGTTGGGGCGTGAGCGGAAGACGGCCTAACGGTGTGCGGGACCGTAGCCCAGCTTCATGGAGACGGTTGCGAATGGTCCTCGCCGATACCCCAGGAGCAACAGTGTCCCTAATTTGCTGGGAAGTGGCGGTGCGGTCCCCTACGGCACTGCGTAGGATCCTACGGTCTTGGCGTGCATCCGTGCGTCGCTGCGGTCCGGTCCCAGGTCGACGGGCACGTGCACCTTCCGCCGACCACTGGCGACAACATCGATGTACTGTGGAGACCTCACGCCCCACGTGTTGAGCAATTCGGCGGTACGTCCACCCGGCCTCCCGCATGCCCACTATACGCCCTCGCTCAAAGTCCGTCAACTGCACATACGGTTCACGTCCACGCTGTCGCGGCATGCTACGAGTGTTAAAGACTGCGATGGAGCTCCGTATGCCAAGGCAAACTGGCTGACACTGACGGCGGCGGTGCAGAAATGCTGCGCAGCTAGCGCCATTCGACAGCCAACACCGCGGTTCCTGGTGTGTCCGCTGTGACGTGCGTGTGATCATTGCTTGTACAACCCTCTCGCAGTGTCCGGAGCAAGTATGGTGGTTCTGACGCACCGGTGTCAATGTGTTCTTTTTTCCATTTCCAGGAGTGTACATAAATGACCTTGTGGATGACATCGGAAGCTCACTGAGGCTTTTTGCAGATGATGCTGTGGTGTATCGAGAGGTTGTAACAATGGAAAATTGTACTGAAATGCAGAAGGATCTGCAGCGCATTGACGCATGGTGCAGGGAATGGCAAGGCAAGTGTAATCTGCTGCGAATACATAGAAAGAAAGATCCCGTATCATTTAGCTACAAAATAGCAGGTCAGCAACTGGAAGCAGTTAATTCCATAAATTATCTGGGAGTACGCAATAGGAGTGATTTAAAATGGAATGATCATATAAAGTTGATCGTCGGTAAAGCAGATGCCAGACTGAGATTCATTGGAAGAATCCTAAGGAAATGCAATTCGAAAACAAAGGAAGTAGGTTACAGTACGCTTGTTCGCCCACTGTTTGAACACTGCTCAGCAGTGTGGGATCCGTACTCAGATAGGGTTGGTAGAAGAAATAGAGAAGATCCAACGGAGAGCAGCGCGCTTCGTTACAGGATCATTTAGTAATCGCGAAAGCGTTACGGAGATGATAGATAAACTCCAGTGGAAGACTCTTCAGGAGAGACGCTCAGTAGCTCGGTAATGGCTTTTGTTAAAGTTTCGAGAACATACCTTCACCGAAGGGTCAAGCAGTATATTGCTCCCTCCTACGTTCATCTCGCGAAGAGACCATGAGGATAAAATCAGATAGATTAGATCCCACACAGAAGCATACCGACAATCCTTCTTTCCACGAACAATACGAGACTGGAATAGAACGGAGAAGCGATAGAGGTACTCAGGGTACCCTCCGCCACACACCGTCAGGTGGCTTGCGGATTATGGATGTAGATGTAGATATGTATGGAGGTATAGATAATTATATTAGTAACTTAGTTACATATTCTAAAATCATTTAAACGATTCTGTTATGTAAATCTATGCAACGATTCGTTTCGCAGTATATGTATACATGACCAGTGTCGTCGTTAATGAACATATGAACCTATTTTCAAGCCTATTACGGCAACTAAAGAAAATTAGAATCATTCTATAGGCTACGTGATTTTGAACAAAACTTCGTCGATGGTGTAGAAGGCGTTTTCTAAGCAGAAATGATAGTAGATTAGATTAAAAATTTGTTTTACTACCTGTATTATTGAACACGGGCAGAGCAGTATCCTGGAATTCTAATAACCTATACAAGTGCCTCATCCACCATTTCTACTACAAATTTCATGTTTTCTCTTATCGGTGTTATTCTTTAACCTCTGAATTGTTTTTTTTTTTTTTGCTCCTGTTCACCGTCAACTTGTATTCCAGTGACTACTTCCAGATCCGGACATAGCAGCTCAAGCAGAAACTGGGGTTGCGCAACAATAAGCCGAACACTGTACGAAACACCGATTGCGTTTGAAAGTAGAGGAATGAGGATCACATCACCATTTATGGTTGTTTGTGACAGGCAGCCGAGGAAAAGAGCAAAGGTCCAACCTAGAGCCAGGGCCGTGCTCTCTGCTGAGAAATTCGTAGCCCCCATGGCAGCAAAGGCAGCATGCCACTATGTAGTAAAGCACAGGTAAAGGAGAACATTGCATTACTTCCTGACCTCAGTCATTCCGCGAAAGCAGCATATGGCTTCAGGAGGTTACATGATGCTCTGGCCACGAAGACGACGTTGTCCACGCAGCAGTAATGGATTTCAATGTTGTGATGTCATCGCAACTTCGTATCAGGGTCGAGTTTCTGGAGTTGCTGAAAGGAATAGTTGGAATTTCAGTGCTTCTCTTCCTCTTCTCTGTGCTGGAGCTGCGTACAGCGTTTTTTGTGACATAGGATACTGAACCCGATCAGGACAAAAGCTACTATAATATGTCGCAGTACATCACCGAAAATCCTCACCTGCTAAGTCTTGTGTTCTGAAGTGTGTTGAGCAACTAACGTGTTGAGCAATCCAAGTTTTCCATCTTCCGTTTCATGGTCTTCCTTCGATCCTGACAGCAGTGGGCGTGCACGGGCAGAAGTTCGACAGACCCTCACACCACCAGGACTTGGCTGCGCGCCGACCATTTACGATCTGCCGCGGTCCCAATGAACCAGGCCATGTCGTCTAGCGGCAACGTCACATTCGACGACGGGCGATATCATGATCCAGGCGTCATCCATCAGTTTTCAGTAATCATCAAGATCAGCAACCTATTTCCAGCAGCCATGCCAATAAAACTTATTTTCTATTGCGCCCTATCCCGCATCTCGTGGTGGTGCGGTAGCGTTCTCGCTTCCCGCGCCCGGGTTCCCGGGTTCGATTCCCGGTGGGGTCTGAGACTTTGTCTGCCTCGTGATGGCTGGGTGTTGTGTGTTGTCCTTAGGTTAGTTGGGTTTAAGTAGTTCTAAGTTCTAGGGGACTGATGACCATATATGTTAAGTCCCATAGTGCTCAGAGCCATATATTCTGCCCTATCTTCATGGGTAAAAAGGGAACCCTTACAGGATTACTTTGTTGACTGTCTGATTGTCTGTCTGCCTATCCGACAGTTAATAACCGTTTTTCTCAGGAACAGCTAAACATATCAAGTTGAAATTTATGTCACGTGCTAAGAACTGCGACCTCATGGTGGCGTAAAAAATGTTAAGCTTCAATTCGAAGCGGTTAATTGGTATAGCCACGTATGTCATATTTTTTGATTCTAGCAAATTCACTCGTCAAAGTCTATAGGGTATTACCTGTTGACCTAGACTCATGAAATTTGACAGAAGCGATGTTTCACTGTAAAAGTTATAAAAAAATCCGAAATTGTTAATTGGTAAATGTATCACACAAAAAACTTTTTCTCATTTTTTATCGATATGTCTGTCTATCTGCGTTTTCCTGAGGAATTGCAATACACAAAAAATTTAAACTTAAAATTAAAAATTACAAGACTGTCGAGAGTCCTGAAATTCCCTGGACTGAAACATTGCCAGTATCTTCATCGATAACAGGCAAAAGCCGTCGAGATTCTCGATACCCAGTATGATACATAATCCTCACAGGGTGTGCCGTACTCACACTTGGCCAATATTTTAAAATAAATGTGGGTAATACTAGGAGAGCTATGAGAGTTCCAATGTTACGATTTATTACCTTCCATCACTATCTCACCCTTATTTAAGATTTATAATCCACCTTCCTCTCCCCCATTACCATTATAGTTACTGCTGATTTAATTAGGATAATGTATTTCGGCCCTGTCTCCTGGTCCCTATCTGCCAAAATTTTATCCCTTCCCGTCTTCCTTATTCACAGACAGTTATCTATCACAATTCCAGATAGCATCGTCTATGAATTGTCGTATAAGTCTATCAGTCCGACCTCATCCAATGAAAAATGGTGGGAAATCCTGAAAGATACCTTACATGTGGCATGGCCTATTTAGAAACATTTTACCGCGATGTGTTACGTACAACACTTTTTATGAGCATCTGCGATGCAATATTTAATTATCAAGACGTTGCTTTGTAAGTTTATATAAACATTTAAGAACATTTGCTCTTACAGCATTGTTATGCAGATGTCACAGCGGAGCGAGTGCACTTTCTAGATTGCCGAGTGCGCACACCCTCCAGTCCCCAGCATCTGGTGGCTCCACAGCCTGTGGGGCTGCCAGTCAACCTTTATGTTGGGGCCAAACCTCCGCCAAAGCTCCCATTTTCCCCCTGGACCAAAGCCTTCACTCACTTGGTATGCAGATGCCAAATATTTCACGCGGTTCTCGTGAAAATATGCATCGACACTCCTGGAAATGGAAAAAAGAACACATTGACACCAGTGTGTCAGACCCACCATACTTGCTCCGGACACTGCAAGAGGGCTGTACAAGCAATGATCACACGCACGGCGCAGCGGACACACCAGGGACCGCGGTGTTGGCTGTCGAATGGCGCTAGCTGCGCAGCATTTGTGCACCGCCGCCGTCAATGTCAGCCAGTTTGCCGTGGCATACGGAGCTCCATCGCAGTCTTTAACACTGGTAGCATGCCGCGACAGCGTGGACGTGAACCGTATGTGCACTTGACGGACTTTGAGCGAGGGCGTATAGTGGGCATGCGGGAGGCCAGATGGACGTACCGCCGAATTGCTCAACACGTGGGGCGTGAGGTCTCCACAGTACATCGATGTTGTTGCCAGTGGTCGGCGGAAGGTTCACGTGCCCGTCGACCTGGGACCGGACCGCAGCGACGCACGGATGCACGCCAAGACCTTAGGATCCTCTGCAGTGCCGTAGGGGACCGCACCGCCACTTCCCAGCAAATTAGGGACACTGTTGCTCCTGGGGTATCGGCGAGGACCATTCGCAACCGTCTCCATGAAGCTGGACTACGGTCCCGCACACCGTTAGGCCGTCTTCCGCTCACGCCCCAACATCGTGCAGCCCGCCTCCAGTGGTGTCGCGACAGGCGTGAATGGAGGGACGAATGGAGACGTGTCGTCTTCAGCGATGAGAGTCGCTTCTGCCTTGGTGCCAATGATGGTCGTATGCGTGTTTGGCGCCGTGCAGGTGAGCGCCACAATCAGGACTGCATACGACGGAGGCACACAGGGCCAACACCCGGCATCATGGTGTGGGGAGCGATCTCCTACACTGGCCGTACACCTCTGGTGATCGTCGAGGGGACACTGAATAGTGCACGGTACTTCCAAACCATCATCGAACCCATCGTTCTACCATTCCTAGACCGGCAAGGGAACTTGCTGTTCCAACAGGACAATGCACGTCCGCATGTATCCCGTGCCACCCAACGTGCTTTAGAAGGTGTAAGTCAACTACCCTGGCCAGCAAGATCTCCGGATCTGTCCCCCATTGAGCATGTTTGGGACTGGATGAAGCGTCGTTTCACGCGGTCTGCACGTCCAGCACGAACGCTGGTCCAACTGAGGCGCCAGGTGGAAATGGCATGGCAAGCCGTTCCACAGGACTACATCCAGCATCTCTACGATCGTCTCCATGGGAGAATAGCAGCCTGCATTGCTGCGAAAGGTGGATATACACTGTACTAGTGCCGACATTGTGCATGCTCTGTTGCCTGTGTGTATGTGCCTGTGGTTCTGTCAGTGTGATCATGTGATGTATCTGACCCCAGGAATGTGTCAATAAAGTTTCCCCTTCCTGGGACAATGAATTCACCCTGTTCTTATTTCAATTTCCAGGAGTGTATTAACTTATTTTTACGATTCGTCTGTAACGCTGAGTCCCAACTCTCATTTGGTGCGTTTCTAGGTCATGCAGGGGGAATGTGTAGGTACAGTTAGTATTTGTGACACATCTCACTCTATCAGACGTGGCTATTTATGAGACAGCGGACAATTGGTGCCAGTTGCGTGCCATTCTGCGTACGTCACCATACTGTTCTGCCTTCTTCTGTTACATAAAACTTGCACATGTGCAGAATGGGTTTTATGTCTACAGTTTATTTACAATGGCACGGTCTTAGCAGTTTCAGCACGAGCTTAGGTTTTACAAATAGCTATCATTCAGAATCAATCTTGCCTCATTTATTATGTACAATTGTAGGCAGATTTTCTGCTGTAATAGTATTAATTTAATACTGCAGCCATCGTCCAACACCGACAGATAGCAATTGGGGTCAGATCCATACCACAGATTTCTTCTCTTTCATTAACAATACGTCCTGTCATCAGTTATGAATTGTACAGTAACGTCCTTCGTTTAAGTCGGTAATAATGGTTCAAATGGCTCTGAGCACTATGCGACTCAAATTCGGAGGTCATCAGACGCCTAGAACTTAGAACTAATTAAACTTAACTAACCTAAGGTCGTCACACACATCCATGCTCAAGGCTGGATTCGAACCTGCGAGCGTAGCGGTCGCTCGGCTCCAGACTGTAGTGCCTAGAACCACACGGCCACTCCGACCGGCTAAGGCGGTAATAATTATGTATTGCACACTATCACATTGACAAAGAAGAAAGAGAAACTAATTCCCACAAAACCATGTCACTTAATTTCTGAGAATCTGATTTGAAGACAGCATGGAGTGCATAGCTACCAACCAGTTGAAACGCACAACATATTTAAAAAGAGAATCATGACGTATTAAAAAAGGGAAGATATTTTATACAGTAAATACTCACTGCTTACACTCACTTCGAAAAATGGAGTAGTGTCTTTCTCATTGACAAATTGTAAGCTCAGAGCCTCTAGCATGCAGCCTAGGTCTGATTAAACCGTAATACGATAACTTACTGAGAAGAAGCACTCCAGAAACTAGAGTATCATGGTTCAACGATTACCTCCAGGGCACAGAGAACAAGCTGCAAAAAAGCAAACGTATGGCAAATGGTAAGTGTTCCATTTTTCCTTTTAGCTACTTTTCCATCTGCTCATGTAACTTAAGACCCAGCTTACCATGTTTCACAAGACTGAGACGTGCGCATGGGGCTGGTTGAAATGGTTCAAATGGCTCTGAGCACGATGGGACTTTACTTCTGAGGTCATCAGTCGTCTAGAACTTAGAACTAGTTAAACCTAATTAACCTAAGGACATCACACACATCCATGCCCAAGGCAGGATTCGAACCTGCGCCCGTTGCGGTCGCTCGGTTCCAGACTGTAGCGCCCAGAACCGCACGACCACTCCGGCCGGCGCATGGGTCTGGTACTGCAGCCACATCAATGGCCTTAGATTTTGCATCATCTCGGGTTTTCAGCGGTCATTTAGTCGTTCTTAATTTATTATTCTCCCATGATGTGTCTATCTTAAGTTTCCCGCCTGTTCTTGTTCTCCTGTTCACTGTGGTGAATCGTTGTTGACGATCCCTTACCGATCGGTTCACCTTCAGCGGGTTCTTTGGTCGTTCCCGCTTTTCTACCGAATGTCCGCCTTCTTATCTGAGTGGTAACATGTTCACTTACCATCCAGCAGGCCTGAGTTCGATTGCCCGACGGGCTGGAGACTTTCTCCGCTCGTGGACTGTGTGTAGTGTCGTCCTCATCATCATTGCATCATCACCGACGTGCAAGTCGTCCAGTGTGGCATCACGTGAAAATAGACTTGCAACCCAGCGGGCGAGTTTCCTGACTAACAATGCCATAACATCATTTCATCTCATTTCTGGCAAGTCTCAGTCACTATTACGGGATTTGCCGCTGTCTGTTCGGCACTCAGGACCGCCTGGATGCTATTTAGGGTAGTTACTGACCTGCGCGTATGTAAACATGAGGCTGGTTTCAAATCTCTGCATTATTAATAGTGTTCTGTGCTTTTTCAGAGTTGTGTTTCGATAAACTGTAGTGTAATATTCTTTGTGCCTCTCCTAGAATCAAGAATCCAGTAATAACGCAACAGTACCTCCCAAAAATATAAAAAGCTGTCTTAGCCTCAAGCTGTCGCTGACTATGATTGCTGCCACCACAATGATTATACAAACTGCTAAACCCTCATATGAAATTAACAGTCAAGCGACATTTCCTGTCACACTTCCATAAACACTTTTTACAAAAGAACGCAAGCAGGCAACCGATACAAAAAATGAAGACTAAACAATCAATGAGCATGTGTATATAATTCGAGAACTATAAATTCTAGAACGTAGATACGCAGGGTGGTCCTTTGATAGTAACCGGGCCATATATCTCACGAAATAAGCCACAAACGAAAAAAAATACAAAGAACGAAACTTGTGTAGCTTGAAGGGGGAAACGAGATGGCGCTATGGCTGGCCCGCTAGATGGCGCTGCCATAGGTCAAACGGATATCAAATGCGTTTTTTTTAAATAGGGACCCGAGTTTTTTATTAAATATTCATGTAGTACGTAAAGAAATATGAATGTTTTAGTTGGACCACTTTTTTCGCTTTGTGATAGATGACCCTGTAATATTCACAAACATATAAGTACGTGGCATCACGCAACATTCCTCTAGTGCGGACGGCATTTGTTTCGTGATACATTACCCGTGTTAAAATGGACCATTTACCAATTGCGGAAAAGGTGGATATTGTTTTGAAGTATGGCTATTGTGATCAAAATGCCCAACGGGCATGCATGCTCCTCGGTATCCTGGGCGACATCATCCAAGTGTCCGAACCGTTCGCCGGATAGTTACGTTATTTAAGGAAACGAAGTGTTCAGTCACATGTGAAACGTCAACCACGACCACAAATGTTGATGCCCAAGTTACTGTTTTAGCTGCTGTCGCTGCTAATCCGCACATAAGTAGCAGACAAACTGTGCGAGAATCGGGAATCTCAGAAACGTCAGTGTTGAGAATGCTACATCAACATCGACTGCACCCGTACCATATTTCTATGCACCAGGAATTGCATGGCGACGACTTTGAAAGTCGTGTACAGTTCTGCCACAGGACACAAGGGAAATTACGGGATGATGACAGAATTTTTGCACGCGTTCTATTTAGCGACGAAGCGTCATTCACCAACAGCGGTACGTAAACCGGCATAATTTGCACTATTGGGCGACGGAAAATCCACGATGGCTGTGACAAGTCGAACATCAACGACCTTGGCGGGTTAATGTATAGTGCGGCATTATGGGAGGAAGGATAATTGGCCCCCATTTTATCGATGACAATCTAAATGGTGCATTGTATACTGATTTTTTACGTAATGTTCTACCGATGTTAATACAAGATGTTCCACTGCATGACTGAATAGCGTTTTATTTCCAACATGATGGATGTCCGGCACATAGCTCTCTTGCTGTTGGAGCGGTATTGAATAGCATATTTCATGACAGGTCTATTGGTCGTCGAAGCACCATACCATGGCCCGCACGATCACCGGATCTGACTTACCCGGATTTCTCTCTGTGGGGAAATTTGAAGGATATTTGCTATCGTGATCCACCGACAACGCCTCAACACATGCGTCAGCGCATTGTCAATGCATGTGTGAACACTACCGAAGGCGAACTAAAAATGGTTCAAATGGTCCTGAGCACTATGCGACATAACTTCTGAGGTCATCAACCCCTAGAACTTAAAACTACTTAAACCTAACTAACGTAAGGACACCACACACATCCATGCCCGAGACTGTATTCGAACCTGCGACCGTAGCAGTCGCTCGGTTCCGGACTGAAGCGCCTAAAACCGCTCGGCCACTGCAGCCGGCCAAGGCGAACTACTTTCTGTTGAGAGGAATGTTTACAGGTAATCACGCTGTAACAGCATGCGTTCTCAGAAATGATAAGTTCACAAAGGTACATGTATCACATTGGAACAACCGAAATAAAATGTTCAAACCTACCTACGTTCTGTATTTTAATTTAAAAAACCTACATGTTACCAATTGTTCGTCTAAATTTGTGAGACAATTCTTGTGACTATTACAGCGCCATGTATCACAAAACGAAACAAGTGGTCTACCTAAATCATTCATATTTCTTTGCGTACTACACGATTATGCAATAAGAAATGGGTTTCCTGTTTTAAAAAACGCAGTTGATATCCGTTTGACCTATGGCAGCGCCATCTAGCGGGCCAACCATAGCGCCATCTGATTTCCCCCTTCAAGCTAGACGAATTTCGTTCTTTGTAGTTTTTTCGTTTGACGCTTATTTCGTGATATATTTGGCCCGGTCACGATCAATGGACCACCCTGTAGATGTAAGGTAGTGCGTATAAGATAAGCGAAGATATCCACTATTGTTAGATCATGCTAGTACAAGAATACCTCGTCAGCGCTATGTGGATGCACACATCACACACAATTCACGAGCAACAGTTTCTAATAACTACAATTAGATAGGTAGTACGCTCCCAGTTCCCGTCACGATCCGACAGTACCACTCCATTAGGTGTAAAGTGGTCTACTGCTCAGCCTGTCACTCACTTCGCCGCCATCTATCATTACAGGAAAATAAACTGCTAAGCTACCTAAAAAGTTCACCGACTGTCGAAATGTCCTGTCATAGCTCCAGGAACACAGTGCTCTTGTTCATGCCGACAGACCACCAACCACGTTCACTGCTGCCGTGTAGCAGAAAACTATAGTTCCGTTACAGTTGCCTTTATTTTGCCACAAAACAGCGTAAGCAGGTGACAGTAAAGTTGAAACAGTGTAAATAATACAGAGCATGATCAACTGCAACATGTATAACGGTACACAAAAATATTCTTTGTCTTTTTCCACTTAACGGCTTTGCAAACACCTTCTGAAACTGGTTAATGTGCTAAGTATGGAGTGTGACCTCACCTGGCACCAAAACAGACCTGAAAACTTGGAACGTGCCGTGAATGAAGTCATCGATCTCATGTTGAGCCAGTAATGTCTATTCTTCCTGAAGATCCACTCTCAAGTCTTGGAGAGTGGTTGGTGGATGCTGACATGTTGCAACCCGTTTCACTAATGCACTCGAAACATGCTCTATAGGCTTCAAATGGGGAGAGCGAGCAGTCCACGCCATGTGTGCAATCTTCCATTTACAAGAAAATACAAGCACCCACCCTGTATGAGAGTGAGCATTATTATCCATCAGTACGAAGTCTGATCCCACAGCACCTCGCAACAACCGTGCATGAGATACCAGGATCTCCTCGCAGTACCTGACAGCAGTTAAATCTTGCTGATTCACCTGCACAATATAGTGAAGAGATGATCGCGTTACCGACATAATTCCTGCCACACCATTAGAGATCCTCCTCGATATCGGTCTCTTTCCACAATATTTGGGTACCAAAATCATTTTTCATGTGCCGTGAAGATGGGAATCCGTTGAGAATCACTCTCCAGACCAAATTGGGTCTCAGCTGTGCAAAAAACATTGGCCCATCATTCGACTGTCCAGGTGCATGTTGACAGTTCCACTTTAGACATTCCCTTCTGTGTAGACACGCCAGAGGTAAACAGACACCAGGTCTCCAACAACAAACGCCAACTCACTGAACCCTTCTGTACACCGTTCACTTCGACATAGCACGTCTAGGGGATGCTGCGTGGTCAGATGTCAGTTACAGCGCAGTAGTAAGGCGGTACAGTCGTACCTTTGCAACCAAATAATGGTCCACTCTTCCTAGTGTCACAACTGGTCGGTCCCGTCCCTTTCTCTGGGACACAGCTTTAGTCTCTATAAACTGTCGCCTTATCAGTGAAACAACAGAATGATTCACATTAAGCCATCTAGCCACATCAGTTTGTGACTCTCCTGCTTCCATTCTTCCTATGGCTCTCCACAGCAGATAGAACGTAGGTCTGTTCTCTGTGCCTTACTGCGCTGTCTGTGACCGTGTACACAGCGATTGTGGATGTGGGACTTCTCTGCAAACACTACCCCACTTGACAGGTGCTCTGACGTCATTGCCGGTGTGGCTGCTCGTTGACCAGAATGCCATCTTCTCTGTAGACGCGATCATATGTTGAGAGTTTGTATGATTATATCGTGGATTAACATGGGATGGTGAGATAGCACATTTTTTTTTAATTTTATACAGCAGAATATTTTAAGTCTCCGGTGTAGCTTTTTCCTGTGGGCTAAAAAAATCCACCGGCGATGTCGGGACACGATTCCAGCGGGTTCCAGCGTAAATGAACCATAATTATACATTAGATGTCGATTTGGTCCTGTAATGTCATTGCACCAGGCAGTCTTATCATTATTTTGATATAGGACCTGAGAGACTTTATCGAGGCTACATCGCCAAAAATTGGAGAAAATGTTTGCAAATCTACTAGAAGCTTATAATGTATATAGCGTTATGCTAACATACTAGACTTACATATACTATGTAACGACTCTGTAATTGCGTGGATCTAGAGCGCAGCACCCAATAGCGTTCTACGTTTGGCAGCTGTAGGCAGAAGTGATGACATGATCACGTGACCAGAATGTTGCGGATCATTAGTGTGTATAACACCTACAAGCTTCAGTCAGTCTTTTTGTGGAACCAGAAAGAGTCAGATTGTCTCGCTGCAAAGTGCATGACATTCCTATTTTATTATGGAAGAAAACAAAGTGAATAGGGCAATGGTTTGGTTAGTGGTCATTATTGAGGAACATGGACAACCTCGTTACTGACAAATACCGAGTGTGGCATGCCCATTACCAAGAAAAATTTAAATGTGCTTACACTAATTACAGAACTTTTGTGACAAAATTGAGATGGTTACACATTCTGAAACTGGTTAATGTGCTCAGTATGGAGTGTGACCTCACTTGGCACCAAAACAGACCTGAAAACCTGGAACGTGCTGTGAATGATGTCATCGACCTCATGTTGAGCCAATAATGTCTATTTTTCCTGAAGATCCACTCTCAAGTCTTGGAGAAGAATTAGAGTACAGAAGCTCTGAAATGGCAAAGCACGGATGATGAACCTAACAATTTTCCGAGTTCGTCTCTGTGAAATAATATGTTAAGGCAAAGCTAAAATTTATCATACACGGTAACAATAATAAGACAGCAAGAAGCATAGAACAAAACTTGGTAACTACGCACTAGAGAACATTCTGAGGAAACATAGCAATTCTATGACCATACCATATATAGTGCAATTTTATGGCGCTAAAATCTGTATTCTCATGGACCTAGTGCCTAGAACATTGATAAGGCTTTGTGTAGATGGCTGTTACCTTACGGAACTGGATGTAATTCAAGATTTGGTTTAGATTTTTAACAGAATGGTGATATGTGACTGCTTAATAACAAATCATAGTTCTGTTATACAAGAATGCTACGAAGGAAAGAGCAATGTGACAATAAAGAAGAATAGGCAGCTGGGATAGGCTGTTTAAGATGGAAGAGCTCCAATTGCAGTATAAAAAGTTATAAGAAATACATATGTCAAATCACAAGCCCAAATGAGAACAAAGATATCATACTGCACCCTGACATGTGTCTCTGATAAACTTTTATGTCTTCTGCGCTAACGAACTTGGCATATCCACACCATAAGAACAATTACAATTACAGAATGGACGGCGTTATTGACGCTGTGGAAAACTGTCTACGTATATTCAACCGCAACACGCGACACTTATAATATGCTCTACCAAAGTCTGTGCCAATCACTTCCATGTATTAATATCATCAACTAGCCTAAGAAATAGCTGTTGTGTTGTATTTAAGTGTTCTGTAATTTGTGTACTGGGGCAATAAGAATACACTGGCACATAAGTAAAAATTACAGACACTCAAAAATGAGAAAAGATTATACGCTATGTTCTGTTTGCCCATGAATTTAATTATTTACCTGTAAGATATGTTGAGATTATTAACACAGACTCCAAAGAAATATAAGTATCAGGTGGGAGAAATATATATTTCTGCATCTAGGACATGGTTCTCCAAAATACAATCATGTATAGGTACTGCCAAATTACAGTCCCACGAATGGTGTTGTTCCAATGTATTAAACAGACTGAAACCATTCCCTATTAAAAATTACTCCCTCAAGTGCACTTAATATATTGTTTGGACGAAACAAATTGTAAGTGGAACAGATCGAGCTAGGAAAAAAAATAAAGAAAAGAAAAGACAGCATTTGGCTAAATTATTTTCGCAGACGAAGAATAGTGGTGGTGGTGGTGGTTAGTGTTTAGCGTCCCGTCGACAACGAGGTCATTAGAGACGAAGCGCAAGCTCGGGCTAGGGAAGGATTGGGAAGGAAATCGGCCGTGCCCTTTTCAAAGGAACCATCCCGGCATTTGCCTGAAACGATTTAGGGAAATCACGGAAAACCTAAATCAGGATGGCGGGAGACGGGATTGAACCGTCGTCCTCCCGAATGCGAGTCCAGTGTGCTAACCACTGCGCCACCTCGCTCGGTCAGACGAAGAATAGGAACTGGAGTTAGAAAAAGAGCAGGCCATTGCACATGTGAGGGTAAAGCTTACAGATTACTTTAAACATGGCTTATGGAAACATCTGGGTACCACTGGGAAATACAAGATATCTGCATTTACTGTAAATAGCAATGTAAGGTTGTCATACATTGGAGCATACCGAAAATTAGAGAACTGAGGGCATTACTTATGTAAGGATATACATATATATGTTTAAACATCACCATTCCGATCTGGTTCTACTCACACAGGGGGGGTTAATATTGTAACTGAACGTTGTGGACTGGATGCTGTGCATCTGCCTACAGAAAAGCTGTTTGTAGAGTTTAAAATTGACAGGACAACTAATTTCAATGGTACTTAATTTGCAAAGGCTGAGTACTTAAAATTTCTTCACAGAAATTTCACAAGAATGTAGGATAGGAGTATTACTAACATACAGCCAAGGAGACATGCAATACTCTTCAAACAGAGTAGTGCTTAAGCAAAGGCAAAATTAAAATCATTGAATGCACCTGGCTAGAACAACTACAAGAAGGGACAGATCTACCTGTCAAGGGGATAAGGCAGATAGTTGATACATTTTGGAATTATAGAACAAACTTCCTCTGTATTTATTGAGGTACTCGACTGAAAAAGAATTACAAGTTTCTGGTCTAGAATAAAACTACAAGTTAAAAACTGAGTCGGAGGCTATCAAAGCTATGCCAGACATCATAAAGAAAGAATTTTTTCCTGTACATAAATGCATATGCAAAAATTAAAAAAATATTGGGTACAGGAATACTTATTTTCTTATTAATGACCCTGAAAAGTGTTGTTTCAGTATCCTATGCTGATTCGGATTCCGCCACACTGAGAGAGTATCTACAAAGTGTCCACAGAAGTACTTCTTCCTGTTGCTCTTCTTCTTCTTCTTCTTCCAAATGTCTACCGAAAGCTCTTCAGCCACTACAATACTAGTTAGCTAACCTGTCCTATATTTACACTAAAACACATTGTTGTGGTGGAGGTGGGGTGCGTTACAATGTTAGTTAACGCAGTGTAGCTAAAAGTGATGGTTTTAACTACATTAATAACAGCTTTAAGCTAGATGACTCTTTCAAAATTTTGCTACCATAAAAGGCTAATCAACTATCGTTATCAAGGGATGCTAAATACTCTGAAGATATTGGATATTAATATTTCCAGTCACATAACCGAGCTGTCGCTCTCATTATATCTCCCAAAGTTAGAAGGCGGCTGGGTGCTGTCCCTTACTTCCTCGCAGTTAAAAAGACGATGTACACGATTCACTTATGTTACCATAACACTAAATACAATATCTCCATATGCTACTGATAGATTTATCGCAGTTGTCGCCCGTTTATTGGTGAGTTACACTCGTTAAATTCTGTTAGGTCCTGTATTATTAATATCGGCACATTGGTGCAAGAAGCGCTGAGAGCAACTGGACATGTAGTCGAAATAAACTTAGGCGATTTCTTTACGCCACCTATTCCATATTCGTCTTGAACAAGGGGAGAACAAAGTGACTGTGCTATACTGGCTCTTATCGTATGACCCACACGAAAAATATCCAATGGTGGTTGCACTATGCTCACATACTCTTTTTCGAATTCAGGTGCTAGAAATTCATAGTGTAACGAGAACTAAGATTTATTTTTTTCCATTGAAACTCGTTTGAGATCCCCTTCTACAATGTTCGCATGATTTGCAGTATAATGTTGGATCGAATACATTTGGGGGTTTATACTAGAACAAGGAGGTGATGAAAGTCATGGGACAGCGATATGCACATATGCACTTGGTGGTAGTACTGCGTACACTATGAATAAAATGGCAGTGCTTTAGCTATATTACTTCTTTAATTTCCCATAATAGTTTTGATGATAACTGTCACAGTCTAAAATTAAAATTGTCCTTTCATTCTGCATGTACATCGGAAGGCTCGCTAGCAATTATGTTTATAACGTTGGAAATGTTATAGTAACTAGAAGAGCATTGCAAGTGCGTTTGTTACAAGTTCTTCTTTTCGTTGCTTTCCATAATGGCAGATTTTGCTCTATGTACCACAGTGCTATATACCGTAGATAATCAGTTATTAACAAAATATGGAAATTGACTTTTACATCACATCAGAATAAATGAAGTAGTAGTGAAATTATAACCAGCTCAGTATACATTATTTATAGTCGACTACTAAAGAAATTTTAATAATTTGGCAACTTTTGCAACATTTCTCTATCCTCAATGATCACCAATGAGTGCGCTAGAGCTTACATTTTTAGACGCTGGGCAATAAGCACATACGTTTGCTGCAAAGTGTAGCAGTGTTTTACTTTTCCCATTTTACTACAGGGTATAGGACAGTGTGATCTACTTGAGACTGTACATCTGTTTTGTTGAGCCACTTGAGAAGTCGAAACTAGGTGCTGCTAGTGAGTGGCTCTGCTGGCAGCACCTGACCTGGGATGTGACCTGGCTCTGCCTTTGTCTGCAGTGTGTCAACTGCTTGCCCTTGCATGTTTGGTGTGGCCAGCCCAGGTGTGTGACATGCTTAATGGCATTCAACACATATGGCGTTCCAGAGACATCTGCTTACAGTCTTGTCACACCAGAAAATTTCGGTATGCGTAATAGCCACATCTCCTTACACCTGCTACAAACACTATGCTTACCTTTTATGTGCAAATTATATGTATGAAGTGGATGACAAAAAGACAACTGGTCCGTTCTCTTTGGAATAATTGTTTTCTTACACCTCACGAACACTGGTCTAGACAATATCTGCATGTCCTGGCACACCCAGTAACACATTATGCAGTTTACACGTGTGTATAATGGGCTAAACACATGAATAAGTTGGAAGTATATATTTGTTAAACGCCCAAAAAATAATTGCTCGTTTTCATGTTTAACATGTTTCTAAAAGAGTTATGTAAATGTGGTAAGATTTTTAAAGCCAGTTATGCTTTTTAACACAGTTGCTGAAGCCAATTGTTGTTGTTGCTGTTGTAGTCTTCAGTCCAGAGACTGGTCTGATGCAGCCCTCCATGGTAATTCCAAGTAACTACTCCACACTACATCCTCCTGAGTCTGTTTCGCGTGTTGATGCCTTGGTCTCCCTCTACGATTTTTACCCTCAACGCTTCTATCCAGTACTGAATTAGTAATCCCTTGATGCCTCAGAAACTGTTCTACTACCCATTCCTTCTTTTAGCCAAATTGTGCCATAATTCATCTTCTTCCCAATTCTGTTCAGTACCACCTTATTAGTTACGTGATCTACCCATCTAATCTTCCGCATTCTTCTGTAACACCACGTTTCGGAAGCTTCTACTCTCTTCTTGTCTAAACTATTTAGAGCCCATGCCGCACTTCCATACATGGCTGCACTCCATACAAAAACTTCCTGACAAATCTATACTCGATGTTAACAAATCACTCTTCTTCAGAAACGCTTTCCTTGCCATTGACAGAATGCATTTTATATCCTGTCTACTTCGACCATGGTCAGTTATTTTGCTCACCAAATAGCAAAACTCATTTACTACATTTACTTAAGTGTCTCATTTCCTAATGTAATTCCCTCAGCATCAGCTCATTTAATTCGACTACATTCCATTATTCTCGTTTTGCTTTTTTGTTGTTCATCTTATACTCTCCTTTCAAGACACTGTCCACTGCTTTCAGCAGCTCTTCCAGGACCTTTCCTGTCTTTGAAAGAATGACAATGTCGTCCGCAAACCTCAGAGTTTTTATTTCTTCTCCATGGATTTTAATTCGTACTCCAAATTTTTCTCTTCTCTGCATTGTTGCGTGCTCAGTATACTGATTGAATAACATTGGGAATAGGCTACAATCCTGTCTCACTCCCTTCTCAACCACTGCTTCTATTTCGTGCCCTTCAGCTTTTATAACAGCCATCTGGTTTCTGTACAAATTGTAAATACCCTTTCGCTTCCTGTATTATACCCCTGCCACCTTCAGAACATGAAAGAGAGTATTCCAGTCAACATTCTCAAATGCTTCCTCTAAGCATATAAATGCTAGAAATATAGTTTAGTCGTTCGTTATCTATCTTCTGAGATAAGTCGTAGTGTCAGTATTTTCTCACGTGTTCCAGTACGGAATTCAAACTGCTCTTCCCCAAGGTCGGCACTACGAGTTTTTTTCATTCGACTGTAAAGATTTCGTGTTAGTATTTTGCAGCAGTAACTTATTAAACATATAGTTCGGTAGTTTTACCACTCATCAGCACTTTCGTTCTTTGGCACGGGGATTAATATATTCATCTTTAAGTCTGAGGGCATTTCGCATTGACTGCATGGTAGGGTTTTGTGAAGGCTGGGTTTCTCAAGGCTATCAGAAGTTCTAATGCAATGTTGTCTACTCCTGGGGTCAGGTTTCCACTTAGGTCATTCAGTGCTCTGTCAAATTCTTCATGCAGTACCGTATCTCCCATCTCATCTACGTCCTCTTCCATTTCCATAATATCGATCTCAAATTCATCACCTTTGTATCGACCCTGTATGCAGTCCTTCTACCTTTCTGCCTTACCTTCTTAGAACTGGTTTTCCATCTGAGCGCTTTATAGGCATACAACTGATTCTCTTTTCTTCAAAAGTCCCTTTAATTTACCTGTAGGCAGTATCTACCTTACCCCTAGTGATATATGCCTCTAGATCCTTACATTTGTCCAGTAGCCATCTCTGCTTAGGCAGTTAGCACTTCGTGTCTGTCTCATTTTTGAGACGTTTGTATTCCTTTTTGCCTACTTGATTTACTGCATTTTTATATTTCCTCCTATCATCAATTAAATACAATATTTCTTCTGTTACCCAAGCATTGCTACTAGCTCTCGTCTTCTTACCTACTTGATCATCTGCTGCTTTCACTATTTCATCTCTCAGAGCTACCCCCCCCCCCCCCCCCCCCGTTCTTGTCAATCCTTCCGTAATGCTCTCTCTAAAACTCTCTACAACCTCTGGTTCTTTCAGTTTATTTAGGTCCCATCTCTTTAAATTTCCAACGTTTTGAAGTTCCTTCGGTTTTAACCTACAGTTCATAACTAATAGATTGCCGTCAGAGTCCACATCTGCCCCTGGAAATGTCTTACAATTTAGAACCTGGTTCCTAAATCTCTGTCTTACCGTTATATAATCTATTTGAAACCTTCCAGAGTCTACAGGTCTCTTCCACGTATACAACCTACTTTCATGATTCGTAAACCAAACTAGCTAAACAACTAATAATAAAGCTGGGAAAGTAGACCTACGCGAAAGCTCAATGTATGTCGCTACATATCATCAAAGTGTGTAGTACATAATACAGGTTGAATACTCTTGTAGTAAACTTTCATGTACAAAGAAATAATTCTGTCATGTAGCTATACTTCTTTTGGTATACGACAGAGGAAATGCAGCAATTGTTTTTAATTTATGAATGTGAAACTACGTTGCTTGCGAAGAAATGCAGCCCGCTGGTAGCACAAATCAAGACACATACTATCTAATTCGAAAACACCTAGACTCATTAGTGAATAGTTATGATTCTAATTCCTACACCCATAACCTTAGGCACAGCCAGCTTTTCATTTCCAGGGGATTCAACAAAGGTCATCATTGTAATCTGTACTTGTAATAGTAACCCCTATGGCAATGTATAGATGGTGTAATTATATATAAAATCTATTCTAGTCAGACATTCAGTTAGTAAATTATAATGTTTATCATCAAGCAGAAATCAGTCAATATGTTCTTTTGATGATGGTGTCTACATAGAGAAGTGCATCTGTATGCGGTGACGTTCTTTAGAGATAGCAGTGAACATTTGTACATACATGTCGACAGTCCAAGTCTTTCCAATATGAGTTTCAATTTTAAACAATAACGAGTTAGTGTGTGGAGGTAACAGCAACCAGTGGCCGCCAGGAAGAGAGGAGAAATACATGAAAAAGAATTTCCGTTTTCCACATTTTTGATAACGTACGCGTTATTTCCAGTTCTTTGGCCCATCGACTGTTTGGTTTGGTTGGAATAAGGAAATCAGTTTAATGCTTCATATCTCGTTGACAGGTAAGGTCGCTGGATACGGAGTATTCCTCCTGTTTTCATTTGTGGTCACTTCAAGGTATCATTCTTGCATTCGGCTAGAATGATCTGCGAACGTACGCGTTATTTCCAGTTCTTTGGCCCATCGACTGTTTGGTTTGGTTGGAATAAGGAAATCAGTTTAATGCTTCATATCTCGTTGACAGGTAGGGTCGCTGGATACGGAGTATTCCTCCTGTTTTTATTTGTGGTCACTTCAAGGTACCATTCTTGCATTTGGCTAGAATGATCTGCGAAGCCACAGAAAGCCTAAATCGGTATGGTGGGTATGTGGTTCAAGTCGGATATCCCGACTGCGAGAGTAGTACATTAGGCACTAAACCACCACTCTCAATGCCACAGTGTAAATAGCAGACGAAAACCACAAGGTTTCCTGAAAGCACGCAACAGGACCGTTATGTTCAGACGTACTACTTATTGATAGAAATGAATAATGAATTAAATTAAGCTTATCTTAAAAATGTTCGATCGCAAAAGTAGACTGTGCTCGGCTCCTACACGAAGCTTAACGACTTTCTCCGACATATAGGCTTACTAATATCAACTATAACTTGTAGACGTTATCTTGGCATTTTCGCCCCGTTTTCCTGATGGGTGCTTGTCGGTAAAGTCGGAAAGCGTATTACCGTTTGTGTTCTGTTTGAAGTCCTTGTCAACATTAGCAATCAATGAATATTTGCGTTACATAACTGAATTCATTAAAATTTATTCTCCTTACTTCAAATAAGCACATTTCAGTGGTGTCTATAGTAGGCCTTCACCATACATTACTACTTCGACGCTTTCCTAGCTAGAATACACCATAAAACGCTAGTACTTCATTTGTCCGAAAAGGACTCAAACGCCTATCAAATCCTGTTATTTCAGCTGCAAGACGGGAGATCCTTCGGTACTTATACATATGTAGATGTCAAGAAAATATTCGACGAATGGACTGGCCTCTCCATTCTTCCGACTTAGATCTCATCGATCACGTGTGGTATGCGTTGGGGAGATTTATTACAGAAAGATCACATGTATCAACAACCATGCAACTGATTTCTACCGCCGTGGTGGAAGTACTGGAAGCTTTGCCACAAGAACTCTTTTCAATCTCGTGGACAGAATGGTTCAAATGGCTCTTAGCACTATGGGACTTAACTTCTGAGGTCATCAGTCCCCTGGAACTTAGAACTACTTATACCCAACTAACCTAAGGACATCACACACATCCATGCCCAAGGCAGGATTCGAACCTGTGACCGTAGTGGTCGCGCAGTTCCAGACTGTAGCGCCTAGAACCGCTCGACCGTAGACAGAATGGAGGCACGTTTCACATGCCATCTTTGGTGATCCCTCACCCTATTAAGAACCACGTCACGTCTTTTGTAATGTCCAGAGGACCATCATAAAACGCGGTGTCTCCCGTGTAATTATATGGCTTGGAATATAAGTATCATTTCTTTTCGTCTCACTGTGTATGTCTTCAGTTACTGTCTGTAGTGCACTGTAGTATATCTTCCTATGTATGGTCCAAGCTTTATCGAGCTATGTTAGCAGTCACAAATCATGCGAATGTTACTTTCGTCCTTAAGTTTTAAACTTCTTGATGCACGAGATTTCTGTTAAGCTGATAAATCGTGATATTTATTTGAGAATTAGGTTTATTTGTCACTTTCTTAGTCTCTTTGTAAATACACTTTGATGTCCTGGAACTTTTCTCTTGCTCAAGTATACTTCAAACTGGTCAATTCTCATATATTGCACGTATCATGCGAATATAGAAAAATAAACGTATTAAAACAGAGTATATCAAATTGTGCAAAGTATCCAGTCTCTCTCTTACATAACACAACTTAAAATAAGCAATTAAAATAATACTAACCAAAATAATAACAACAATTTTCAGAGCTTCCAGAAAGCGTGGTGATCATAATAGTTCTGAGCTGCTGTCGTCTGATCAAATGTCTTCTCACTGAGCCCAGCCACAGAAACTGTGATAATTATGGCAGGACATCACTACTGATAATTATGGCAGCCTTCATGCAGGATATCACTACTTGGACGTTACAGGACTCCAAACAAACCAGTTTTCTTTGAGTCTCAGTCCAGATATCGGTACCGGTACTGTAGGCAAAGCTAGCTTATCGCTGCCATGTTCCAATCCTGCTCTATGAAACACTGGCAACACCCGCAGTCTGAAAACGCGGTAATTTTGAAATAAATATTACACCGCAATCGATTTTTAGACCAAATCACCCATTTTTAGCTTTGTGAATATTTCAAGAGGGGTCTGAACCCTGAATAGACCCCTCTGGCTACACCCACGGCTACAACTGATTTCTGATTCAGGAGGCATGTCGTAGCAACGCTTCACTTGCAGTTAATTTAATATATTGTTTCATTTACTTTTATCATGTTACTTCTACTACAGATATGAATACATCAAACCAAAGAATACGAACTAATTATACGCTTCTGGCCATAAAAATTGCTACACCACGAAGATGACGTGCTACAGACGCGAAATTTAACCGACAGGATGACGATGCTGTGATATGCAAATGATTATATTTTCAGAGCATTCACACAAGGTTGGCGCCGGTGGCGACACCTACAACGTGCTGATATGAGTTACCAGCCGATTTCAAATACACAAACAGTAGTTGACCGGCGTTGCCTGGTGAAAAGTTGTTGTGATTTCTCGTGTAAGGAGCAGAATTGCGTACCATCTCGTTTCCGACTTTGATAAAAGTCAGATTTTAGCCTATAGCGATTGCGGTTTATAGTATAGCGAAATTGCTGCTCGCGTTGGTCGAGATCCAATGACTGTTAGCAGAATATGGAATCGGTGGGTTCAGTAGGGTGATACGAAACGCCGTGCTGGATCCAAACGGCCTCGTATCACTAGCAGTCGAGATGACAGGCATCTTATCCGTATGGCTGTAACGGATCGTGCAGCCATGTCTCGATCCCTGAGTCAACGGATGGGGACGTTTGCAAGACAACAACAATCAGCACGAACAGTTCGACGACGTTTGCAGCATCATGGACTATCAGCTCGGAGACCATAGGTGCCGTTACATTTGACGCTGCATCACAGACAGGAGCGTCTGCGATGGTGTACTCAACGACGAACCTGGCTGCACGAATGACAAAACGTCATTTTTTGGGATGAATCCAGGTTCCGTTTACAGCATTCGTGTTTGGCGACATCGCGGTGAACGTACATTGGAAGCGTGTATTCGTCATCGCCATACTGGCGTATCACCGGGCGTGATGGTATGGGGTGCCATTGGTTACAAGTCTCGGTCACCTCTTGTTCGCACTGACGGCACTTTGAACAGTGGACGTTATATTTCAGATGTTGTATGAGGGCTTAATTATATAGAATACTAATAATTTTAATTTTAGTCGCTGTTTGTCCGGTTACGCAGTGTCGTAACCGGTTGGCCCTGAGTAATATTAGTACGCGATCTGACTGCATAGAATAACAACAAAGAATGAAAGGAAATTTCCGTCAACACAATTAATTAATTAAGTCCCCAGCAACTATAAAAGCTACGAAACAAGAAAGCCTAAGTGTAGCTGTTCTGTGTGTGGAAGTGTGATTCAACGTACACATCTGGCACGTTTCTTCCTCAATACGACAAGATATTTTAAACGCCATTTACAATGAAGTAATTAAAAAAACATAAATATTTTGATTGCACATAGAAACCTGAATTACTCTTTAATACATGAACACAAGCCAGATGCTTTGTTGACTGTACTTGTGAGCAAGAGGCATTGTTATTTACGAAATTTAAAGTACAAAAATGCTTTAATTACCTCATATGTATTGACGAAAAATACACTCTGATCATTACAACATCCCCAACCGAACACCATCGGCTGTTTAGCCCATCAGAACAACTGCACACCACATGCTCACAACTAGTACTTTATCGACATCGTCTCAACAAGCACTGATCATGCCTACCTCAGAACTGCAACTGCCCACAGCAACTTCTCAACAAGCACTGCCAGTGGACGCGGCTGAATAATATTCTTTGGCGCAATCTCTGGTGCTGTGACTCAGTGTAGCCACCTTTCAATTTCCCCTCCTCCACGGGTGTTCGAATTTGATAGTATTTTTGCCAGCATTGGTGGTGAAAATACCACCAAATTCGTCCAAAAATACACACAAAAATAAAAGATAATGTTAAATAAGTAAATACCACATAACTAAATAAATTTTGGCTTTGCATTGACGCTTCAATAACCGATTATATAAAATACAGTAAGGAATACAAATGCTTGCATACATGTGATTTTACATAATAGTTTACACAAGTATCATGTGGTTAAACAATTCAATCAATAGCGTCAGCAATGACAAATTGGTGCAGGTAAGAGTCTCACAACATTTCATAAACAGTAAACATACAAAAAAATCTGTTTATACAAATATTCACATAAAATCCTTTCAATAGTTCAATAAACAAGTAGAGTAGTTGACAGTTCCAGCAGTAGCACCCAGCAATGGTCAACAGGTGCAAATAGCAGTCTCATAACATTTCATCAGCATTATTTAAACAGCTCCAACAGTGGCACCCAAAAATGGCGAGCAGGCGCAGCCAACAACAAGTGACATTATCTCAGTAGAAGCAATTCCATTAGTGACACCCAGCAATGTTGGACAGGTGCAGACACCAACAAGTGACATCATTTCAGTAGAAGCAGTCCATCAGTGGCACCCAGCAATGTTGAACAAGTGCACACAGCTACAATTAACATTATCTCAGTAGAAGCAGTTCCATCACTGGTACTCAGTAATGTTGAGCAGGTGCAGACAACAACAGTTAACATTATCTCAGTAGAAGCAGTTCCATTAGTGACACCCAGCAATGATGAACAGTAGCAGACAGCAACAAGTGACATCATTTCAGGAGAAGCAGTCTATCAGTGGCACCCAGTAATGTTGAACAGGTGAAGACCCCAACAAGTGACATTATCTTATTAGAAGCACTTCCATCAGTGGCACCCAGCGATGTTGAACAGGTGCAGACAACAACAAGTGACATTACCTAAGTAAAAGCACTTCCATCAGTGGCACCCAGCAACGTTGAACAAGTGCACACAGGAACAAGTGACATCATTTCAGTAGAAGCAGTTCCATCAGTGGCACCCAGCAATGTTGAGCAGGTGCACACAGCAACAAGTGAAATCATCTCAGTAGAAGCAGTTCCATCAGTGGCACTCAGTAATGTTGAACAGGTGCCGACAGCAACAAGTAATATTATTTCAGTAGAAGCAGTTCCAACAGTGGCACCCAGCAATGTTGAGCAGGTGCAGACACCAACAAGTGACATTATTCCAGTAGAAGTAGTCCATCAATGGCACCCAGTAATGTTGAGCAGGTGCAGACAGCAACAAGTAATATTATTTCAGTAGAAGCAGTTCCATCAGTGGCACCCAGTAATGTTGAACAGGAGCAGACAGCAGGTAATATTATTTCAGTAGAAGCAGTTCCATCAGTGGCACCCAGTAATGATGAGCAGGTTAAGACACCAACAAGAAACATTGTCTCATTAGAAGCAGTTCCATCAGTGGCACCCGTCATGTTGAACAAGTGCAGGTGACAGTCCATAATATTCTCTATCACTAATTAGACAGTTCATCAGAGTTAATCAGCAGCAATTAAGCATTTCCAAGTGGCACCCAGAAATGGCGAACAAGTGCAGGTAACAGTCCATAATATTCACTATCACTTATCAGACAGATCATCAGAGTTTATCAGCAGAAATTAAACATTTCCAAGTGGCACCCATCAAAGGCGAACAAGTGCAGGTAACAGTCCATAATATTCACTATCACTAATCAGACAGTTCATCAGAGTTTATCAGTAGAAATTAAACTTTTACAAGTGGCACCCATCAATGGTGAACAGTTGCAAGCACGAACAACAGTTCGAATGCACACACAAATGCTTTTACAAAATCAATCCTCTTACACTAAACATAGAAATTATAATAAACACACAAATGATATCAGATAATTGTAACATTAACTATTACAAATACACAAATGTCAGTAAACCTATAATATTTATGGGTGTCAGTGCAAGCCACAACAAACAAGTAAAATAATATTTAGGAGATAGATCGGTACCAATTATTTGGGATTAGGAAAGGAAAACACACAAAACACACTCACTCATCTTTCATCCACATTTAAGTGCTACTGTGTAATAGAATGGTGTTAATTGTGTAAATGCAATTTTGTCAAAATTTTATGCTCAATATGTGTATCAAGTAGTAGTGGTACAGTGTATAACAGTCAATAATAGTTAATCAACGTCATATTCATCATGTCAAGACCAATGTTTGCCAAGCC
Organism: Schistocerca gregaria; assembly: GCF_023897955.1. Classification (NCBI taxonomy): domain Eukaryota; kingdom Metazoa; phylum Arthropoda; class Insecta; order Orthoptera; family Acrididae; genus Schistocerca; species Schistocerca gregaria. The sequence continues at coordinate 116,019,414 of NC_064926.1, forward strand.
AACTTTTTCTGAACAACTGTCAGTGTGCCATGATATGCAAATACTTCCCTTCTCCAAAAAAATGTATATACTGCTTATTGATTTAACAAAGTTTGTGTGTGTGTGTGTAGACAATCTTCTAGTGTTCTAGTCTGCCATCTTCATACTCCTTGTTCCAAATAAACCAACAAAAAAATATGCTCCTCACTTACTTTACCTCTTATCCACCAAAACTCCAATAATCATCAGCATCACATGATCTTAATACTTCAATAATACCTCTTCAATACGTCGATACATATCAACCTTATCACCAATATCATTTACCTTACCTCTTATCCACCTAAACTCCAATAATCATCAACATTACACAATCTCAATACTTAAATAATACCTCTTAAATACGTCGATACATATACCAATATCATTTCACTTCAATAACAACTCTTTCCCCTAATCAGTCTCCTGGAACAAGTACAGATAAGATCCTAGAGCAAACAATCCGAAGACAGAATGTCCACACACAAGCTCTGTGTAATCCATCTGACCCTAATCTTCTACTCATTATTAATTATAAAATACATTTCGGTTACCTCGTCCATCATTAAATAAAAGAAATGCATACAGGACCTGTAACAGCCTTTAGTTTGAATAACTTGCAGTAAGTAAGTACGAGTACTGAGTGTGAATGATCGTAATATTTCACAGTGTGTACACCACTTCAGGAATCATGGCACAACAGAAGCACACATGTGGAGTATTTATTGTGTCAAGTGTCACTTGCTATTTCAATTGCTTACGAAGAATGCAGTGTAATAACTGTCAATAGTCTAAACCTAGTGTTGGTATGTCATGTCGTTAGCTTCCTTCCTATTAGCATAAATTTATACAGCTTCCATAAAACCTCTAGCTCATGTGTTTTCAATGAAGTTTCTTGTACCAATGTCGTTCGTAGAATTATAGCAGTTCATTTTCTTATCTTAAAATATAAGGCACTGAGCGTAAGCAAAACATGCAATAGTGAGTAAATGTACCAGTAGAGAACAGAAAGTTAACAAGTGGCTGTAGCATAATTCCTATAAACAGGCTCTGCCAAGCGAACAATCTATAATTAATACCATAGTGTGACCCAGACTCCATGTTCGTACACCGCATATCAGCATTTCAATATACCAAATTAAAGAGTAGTTACGATAGCTAAATATAAATGTGTAAATATGCAATCCATACGCAAAGCATCAAATATGTATCTTACATAATAAACAGGTCATTAGCATCATATCAGCATATGCAAATAAATGTTCATATGCAATTTTAATAAGTGAACATGAAGGCGCAAACAGATAAATCACAAAGTATAACCTACACACAGAACCATATCAGCACAACTAATCAGGTGACAATTATAATTTAAATAAATAAGCACAGCAGGCACATAATTAAAAAAATGTTACATCAGTGAAAAAGCAGTGCAGCCAAGCGATGCATAATATACATAATTAACAACCCTGTTCATTAATCAGTCATTGTCAAAATCAGTTAACACAAAGTATAAATCACGTAATCGAGAGCAGCAAATTACGTCTAAAGTACGTACCTAAGTGGAAATATGTTACCTGAAAAATAAACTGAATTATTACTTTCTTCTTCGAAATTACATTCTTCCTGAAATTTTCTCGATAGCAAGTCCTCTTAACGTCGGACACACACAGAATTTACCTGAAGTTCTTAAATATTTTACGCAACTGTATCCTGAAAAATACTGAACGTTAATAACATAATTCATCAAGTCACTATAGCTTTATACTGAATTTATTCGGAGAAATTAGACTGTGTATTTGTTTACGGCTATCAGTGCATTCGCACTGAGCGCTCGATCAGCTGTAGGTACGCGTGACGTACGAAGTAATTGTTTGCGGTCAACGACTGCCTTGTGCGGCGCCCAGACTTGACTGTTGCTTTGAGTATGTGCCGCCGCCGGAACACGGCGCGGTATCCTTGTACTCTCCGTGTGTTATACGTATAACTGTTAGTTTCTCAAAAGTATGTCATTCCACGAAAATGTTAACGTTCGTTATATGATGCATTCCCTTAGAGCGCCGAGACTTAAGAGTTTCTACTTCGACAGAGTTATCATGAATAATTTTGCGAATTCTATATGGACCGTTATAAAGCAGAAAAAAATTTTGGGCACAAGCCTTTTCCTTTGTGAGACAAATGATGAGACCTAATTAACACCTTTTGACCAACTGACAAGGTTTTTAAACGACCAGGACGTTTAGATGATTTCTCACTTCTAGCAGCCACAGATGCAATATTTTGTAGAGCCAGATTGACAACTTCAGAATGCCGCAGTTTCCGTGAAGGCGGAAAAGGAACAATTTCAGAAATGCGATTTGCCGGTGCTTTATTTTTTAATATCAATATAGGCGGTAAAGAAGTTGTATCATTAGGGAGTTCATTCAGAATGTTTTGAAAAATATGAAGATACTGATCCCACGTTCTGTGATTCTGATGACAATAAAGTCTACACAATTTATTGATTTCCTTCATCCATCTCTCTGAAGCGTTAGATTGAGGGTGAAAAAGTGAAACGAAAATTGGTTTAATCTTACGACGCCGTAAAGAACGAAGCCAAATTTTGGAGCGAAACTCTGATCCATTATCTGATATAACCTTATCAACATGTCCCACTTCTTTAAAAAACGTTTGTTGAAAGCATTAGATACTGAACGAGCTGTTGCTTTGCGTAAAGGTGTAAAACACACAAATTTTGATTCAGTTCCACTGCTACCAATATGTACGCAAAACCATTAGTAGAACGAACCACTGGACCGAACAAATCGACTGCAGCCATCTCCTTTAATTTCGCTGGAATGATAGGAAACAACGGTGCTCTGTGAGAAATAGTTGGCCGCTTAGCCTTTTGACATAATTTGCATTTGGCAACAACAGATCGAATACATTATTCCATATTACTGAAGTAGCAATTTTCTCGTAATTTATGAAAGCATTTTCTGGGACCAAAGTGTGCATAACTGAAATGTGTATACCAAATCAATTTATTAACCCACTCATCAGGAATGCAAACTAACCAAACAGAGTTGTCGACCGATTTTGTTTAAAAAGAATATCATTGCGAACCAAATAATACTGTCTAATCGCTACGCTTTCCTTTCTCCGCCACTTGTCCTTAATGTCCTTCCAGATTGGATCCTTGTTTTGCTCCTTAGCGATGTCCTGGAGCGAAGTCGAAATAAAATTTTCAAACGCAACACCTTGAATATACATCAAACAATAACTGTTTTCTTTGCATTCCTCCTCAACACTTTGTTTCAAACCCATAGGTGCACGTGATAAAGCATCAGCAATAATATTTGAAGAACCCTGTGTGTAAACAATACTAAAGTCAAATTCCAGTAGATACAGCGCCATCGTGACAATCTTCCATTAGTTAATTTTGTTGACATAAGAAATTCCAGAGCTCGATGATCTGTGTATACCTTAGTATACAAAAATGTCCGAAACTTTGTGAAAGCCCAAACAACAGCTAAGGCTTCAAGTTCCATAATCGAATAATTCTTTTCTGATTTAGAGAGAACACGACTTCCAAATGCAATAGTTTTCTGTACTACAACTCCGTTTTCTTCTATCTCTTGAAATAAGTGTGCACCTAGGCCTTTGTATGATGAGTCCGTCTCCAAACAGAAATCTTTAGATAAATCCGGATGTGAAAGAAGTGAAGCAACAACTAAAGCATCACAAAGTTGTTCAAATTCTCATTGAGCTTCCTCATCCCAACACCAATTAGAATTCTTTCCAGATAGTTCACATAAACGAGGTGTGGCCAAATTGTCCAATTTAATAAAGCGTCTAAGAAAATTACAGACACCAAGGAACCTACGAACATCACGTTTTGTAGAGGAACAGCATAATTACGAGTGGCGTCTAGTTTCTCCGGATCAGGAAGAATACCTTCTGTAGAAATAATATGACCAAGAAATTTCACCTCAGAACGACCAAATTCAGATTTTCCAAGTTCACTGTAATGCCAACTCTTGCAAAAATACGTAATAATGAATCCAAAATTTTGTTATGCTCATTCCAAGAACGTTTAGCAATAAGAATATCGTCAACATATGAAGTAATATTGTCACGAAGATAAATAGGTAAAATTTCGTTTAAACTACTAATGAATGCTGCTGAAGATATAGTAAGTCCAAACGGTAATTCCCGAAATCACTTTTGGGTAAAATAGTCATATCCGGTTATTCTATACCGAATCTCTAGATAGATTGATAGTTGAAGAGTTGTTTTGATAGATACAAAGAATACTAAAAGAGTAGGCAGCAGTGCAGAAAACTAAATGGGAAATAGCACCACTACAGCTCGGGGCCCTGTGCACGCTACGGCACATATTCACTTAGTGTAGCGAATCCCCTGAGGACTTCATAGCCGCACATAAATTCCAGTTTGTCACTTAGTGACCAATTTGGCGGAAGTGCGTACATAAATTGATCTAACCATGAACATGGATGTATGTCATTCTTAGAACTGCGGAAGATCTTAAATTTCCGAACAGTTAAAAAGTGTTTATAGTCAAAGTTTTCGCCTCGTGGCGACAAAGACCTACCGCGTCTGTCCCATTCCCAATGTCGAGTATTGTCAAGTTCGCTCGCCTGGCGCTCTCTTGTTGCATCTCTTAAATGAAATAAATTATTTTCTTCAAAGCCCTCTACTATCTGTGATTCTAAATTTCTTCTACTGTCCTTTCCTACGATTTCGGTTTCAATTTGTTTGATTTGCTTTCGTAATGCCTCAAATTCCCTTTTAACGCGTTCATTAAATTTTCTCTGATTTTCAACGAGTTTATTTACGTTCTGGTAGTCTTCGGTTTCTGCAAATGGCAATGGAGCTGTATCATCTGAATCTCTGTCCCCATTTAACTAAGACTTGTCAGTTTATCTGAAATCTCCTCAACTCTTTCCGATAAGTCACCTATTAGTTCTTTCTGTTTATTTACGTCTTACGTAAGTGTCACGACTCGGGTTTCAGTATTGGCACATTTAGAAGTTAACTGTTCATATTGTTGAGTTAGGTTATTTATTCTTTCATTTGGTACAGATTCCTCGAGTCTTTCAAACATTTCTTCCTTATCGTGTGGACATTGCAAATTTAACTCTGAAAATTTTTGTACTATCACGCGATCTCCTTCTTCCTGTTCTCTATCCTGTTCCTTTGGTCTGATTTATATTGAAATTAATCTATTGTTGTGATAATTCAAAATCGGTCGTACTTCTTCTCTAATTTCTTTCTTTAATTCATCTTTCATGTTTTTAAAACATGTCGCTATTCGTGAGTCTAACCGTGTTTCCATTGTTCCCATCTGTGATCTCAAATTTAATATAGCACCCATCAACTGCTCCAAATTAACTGGTTCAAAATTCTTTTCACCCCAAACATTTCCCGTAAAACTAACTTCCTTCGTCATGGCCGTAAAGCTATATGTGTTCAATACTATTTCAGAATCTTCTATCGTTAATCTCGTATTCTGTGAATTTTTTGATTGTGAAAAATTTTGAACTAGTTCCGAACTATTTTCCCTGCTTATTAAATTATTTTCTACTTCATTATTCATCATACTGTTCTCCTGTGTTGGCGAGTTCGCCATGTTAACAATTTCGTCATTCAGACTATCATTCATTTTTACCTTTATCCTCGATCTCGTAATCATTTACAAAACATAAAAAACTCGTCACTATACGAAAATTACACACAAAATGACACTTTATCACCAACAATACCATTCACACGAAACGCTTCCAACGAACACTTAAAACCTTCACAATTGCCCAAATTGTCGAACCCATATACAAGCCATCAAAAATCAAATTCTGCCAAGATACCATTAGAAGAATGACAAGCCAACTACAAATGTTCAATTACCAAATCTACACATGCAATATAGACTACAATTACTAAACTACAAATTACTACAACAATCCTATTGTCTGCTGTTTTTACTATCAAAAGAATTCCAAGGGGCGATCCGAAGCAGTGGTCGCCACGTGGATGGGGGCTTAAATTAAATAGAATACTAATAATTTTAATTTTTGTCTCTGTTTTTCCGGTTACGCTGTCTCGTAACCGGTTGGCCCTGAGTAATATTAGTACGCAATCTGACTGCATAGAATAGCAACAAAGAATGAAAGGAAATTTCCGTTAACACAATTAATTAAGTCCCCAGCAACTATAAAAGCTACGAAACAAGAAAGCCTAAGTGTAGCTGTTCTGTGTGTGGAAGTGTGATTCAACGTACACATCTGGCACGGTTCTTCCTCAATACGACAAGATATTTTAAACGCCATTTACAATGAAGTAATTTAAAAAAACAGAAATACTTTGATTGCACATAGAAACATGAATTACACTTTAATACATGAACACAAGCCAGATGCTTTGTTGACTGAACCTGTGAGCAAGAGGCATTGTTATTTACGAAATTTGAAGTACAAAAATGCTTTAATTACCTCATATATATTGACGAAAAATACACTCTGATCATTACAACATCCCCAACCGAACACCATCGGCTGTCTAGCCCATCAGAACAACTGCACACGACATGCTCACAACTAGTACTCTATTGACATCGTCTCAACAAGCACTGATCATGCCTACCTCAGAACTACAACTGCCCACAGCAACTTCTCAACAAGCACTGCCAGTGGAGGCGGCTGAATAATACTCTTTGGCTCAATCTCTGGTGCTGTGACTCAGTGTAGCCACCTTTCAATGTGTTACGACCCGTAGCTCTACCCTTTATTCGTTCCCTGCGAAACCCAACATCTGAGCAGGATAATGCACGATCGCATGTTGCAGGTCCTGTACGGGCCCTTCTGGATGCAAAAAACGTTCGACTGCTGCCCTTGCCAGCACATTCTACAGATCTCTCACCAACTGAAAATGTCAGGTAAATGGTGGCAGAGCAACTGGCTCGTCACAATACGCCAGTCACTACTCTAGATGAACTGTGGTATAGTGTTGAAGTTGCATGGGCAGCTGTACTTGTACACGCCATCCAAGCTCTGTTTGACTCAATGCCCAGAGGTTTCATGGTCGTTATTACGGCCAGAGGTGTTTGTTCTGGGTACTGATTCCTCAGGATCTATGTACCCAAATTGAGTTAAAATATAATCATATGTCAGTTCTAGTATAATATATTTGTCCCGTGAATACCCGTTTATCATCTGCATTTTCCTTATTGTAGCACTTTTAATGGCCAGTAGTGTAGATTCATCCTAAAGACTGTTGTTACTGTTCAGAGTCAATGATATTTTTTCTGAGAGTCAGTTTGTGGGACCAAGGTTTATTTCACAAACCGAGTGTCAACTGATGTAGTGGTATAACAGCGTCGACAGTGTATGGAAACTGTGGTAATTAATATATATGTAAGTATACGTAAGTAGACAGTCTTGTGACATACTTTTAAATACCTTTTCTAAAACCTAACTTGGGCAATTAGTTTGACTACCCACACGTAACTTAAAAATGTTAGACCCTCTAGCTACAAACAGTTCTGACGTCACCGACGGCGTCTGTATAGAGTGTAGGTTTAACGACCATGATGTCATCATAGAGAACAATATTGAGGAACAAACAGCTGTCGAGAATATAAATCCGTGCATCTGTAAAGAGATCGATGCGCGAAGCATACAACGAATACCTCCGCCATACCTTAGCAAAAGATCTTGCCGAGAACGTGAGCAAATTCTGGTCCTACGTAAAATTGCTAAGAGGGTCCAAGTCTTCTATCCAGTCACTCGTTGACCAGTCTGAAATGGCAGTAGAAGGTAGCAAAAGGAAAGCCAAACATTAAAATTTACCGTTTAAGATATCGTTCACGAAGTTGAATCGTGCAAACATATCGTCGCTTGACCATCGCACTGACACCCGATTGATAGTGTAGTTTAAGCAACTGAAACAGTTTAATGGACATACGTTGTAAGTAGGCTGTTTAAGTTTTTATGTTGATAACGCCAGGTAGCGCTCTGTATGAAAATCACTGATGTGCTGTGTGCAGTCTGTGGCTGGTTGGACTCAATATTGGAATGTTCGCTTGTGTAGTGTTGGGCAGTTGGATGCAAACGGCGCATAGCGTTGGGCAGTAGCAGGTGAGCCGCCAGCGGTGGTGGATGTGGAAGGACAGATGAATGAGTTTTGAGTGGTTGCTATAAGCGGACGATTTGTACGTGTGTCCACCACAAAAAGGAAATTTGTAAAAATGGATGTCATGAATTGATAGATATATCTAGGATGGCTTTTGAACTCTATTAAGGTAAATACATTGTTTGCTCTCTATCAGAATCTTTCATTTGCTAACTATGTCAATCAGAAGTTAGTGCCTTCAGTAGTTAGAATCATTTATTTAGCTGGTAGTACTTGCGCTCGCTGTATTGCAGTAGTTCGATTAACCAAGATTTTTGTGAGGTAAGTGATTCATGAAAGGTATAGGTTATTGTCAGTCAGGGCCTTTCTTTTGTAGGGATTATTGAAAGTCAGATTACGTTGCGCTAAAAATATTGTGTGTCACTTCAGTGATGATCAGAATAAGTAAAGAGAGAAATGTCTGAGAACATCCAGTTTTGCTCAGCTGTTTGAAGATCAAATAACGTAAGAGGTTTTCCACCACTGTCGAAGTGGACGTTTCAACGTCACCAGGTCACAACTGGGTCTTATGAAAAGTAAATGGTTCAAATGTCTCTAAGCACCATGGGACTTAACAGCTGAGGTCATCAGTCCCCTAACCTTACAACTACTTAAACCTAACTAACCTAAGGACATCACACACATCGTGGTTGAGTTACTGTAGAAGTGTACAAGATGACGTCGGCAAAATTTCGATTTAGTGTGATTAATGGTGGATAACTTCAAATGCAGAAAAATGTAATTTAATGCAGATGAGTAGGAAAAACAAACCCTTAATATTTGAATACAGCGTTAGTAGTGTTGATCCTTGACACGGACAGGTCTTTTAAAGATCTAGCCATAACGTTCCAAAGCGATATGACATGGAACGTACATGTATCGATCGTAGTGGAGAATACGAAAAGTCGACTTCGGTTTATTAGGATAAAATCAAGAAAAATTTGGTTGTCTGTGACCCATTCTTATGTACTGTTGGAGTGCTTGGAATCCGCATGACGTCGAATTAAAGAAAGATATCAAAGCATTCAGAGACAAGCGCCTATATTTGTTACCGGTAGGTTCGAACAACACCAAAGTATTGTGGAGAAGTTTTGGGAACACCAATAAGAATCTCTAGAGCGTAACCACGTTCTTTTCGAGGAACACTATTGAGATAATTGAATCGGACTGCATGGGGAGTCTTCATCTGCAAGGATCACAAAGATAAGGTGAGAGAAATTAGAACTCTTGCGGATGCATATAGACAGTCGTTTTGCACTTGCTCTGAATGCGAGTGGAAGAGGAGAGGTAAGGACTACTAGGAGTGCAGTGTACATTCCGCCACGAACTGTACGGTGGCCTGTGGAGTATGTTTGTACCTGCAGAGCGGAAGTAACTCATTTGGTAACTGTGCCATGCACAAAACAAAATTGTGAGTATATAACACAATACCAATGGAAAAGAGACGTCAAATATTTTAATGAGATACATGAATACCAAGTTCAGTGTATATCTCAGCACACAGCAGTTATAGCATGTTATTTAGTTTCTTTTAATAATACCTACTGGGGTCAAAATAACATCATTCTTTCGCATTGCGGATGGAAGAGACAATTACATTTGGTTTTTATGTGTTTGTATATGTAGCATGGAAACTCTTATTTCCAGTGTGTGGAATTCTGCTTACATCATTAGCTAATCAGGAACTCTAACCGGAACAGAAATGTGTAGATCAAATTTAGTATCACGCTGTATAGATGACTGATAATAATATGTTACTTGGACCCTAAATATCATATTGTTAACCTTCGTGGAAATAAGATAACATTACCGAGCGAGATGGTATAGTGCTTAGTACGCTGGACTCGCATTCGCGAGGACGACAGTTCAATCTCGCTTCCGACCATACACATTTATTCTGTGATTTCCCTAAATCCGTCCAGGAAATTCTGGGATGGCTCCTTTGGGGGGGGGGGGCACGGCCTATTTCCGTCCCCATCCTTGAAAAAGTCCGACTTTGTGCTACGTCTGTAATGGCCTCTATGTCGACTCATCGTTAAACTCAATCTTCCTTCCTTACTTCCCACGATATCATTGTCACAGATAACCTCTCAGCGTGGAAAATATGCAAACCTGATGGGTCTTAATCACAGTTCCATATTTAGCAAGTGTAACTATATTAACAAGATATAATTTCTGGATAACATGAGACTACGATTGAATGTAGCAGCATATATAGCCAATTAAACATTCTGCTAAAGGTTTAATAATAACAGCAGAGCTCCTCGACCTTCTGGCCTCTTCAGGAGTCAATGTCGTTCGTAGGTGTATGTTTTTAAACAGTTAAAGTCTCAGGACAGTTGTCACGATGATGAAGGGTTTGCCGGGCTCGGATAATACAGCTGAACCTGACAACGTGAGTACTGCCCTCGCGGCACAAGGGATGTTGCGGTAGAGAGCAGCCTTCCCACCTCAGTTGCTGTTTGTAGTTTCACTGCCAGCCTACTCTCTGCACTCCCACCCTCCACATCACTGTTCTCTCGTGCATCACCGACTTTTGGACCCTCTGTGCTGTCATCATCAGCGCCCCTGGTATTGACTGTTTCATTTGAAACTTCTTCTGCAGCAGCGAGCGGCGCGCAGTGCTCCACGGACGACATGCCAGCGTCGGAAGCTTATCGCCCACAGCATGGCAGGCAAGGACAGATACTAGTAAGTATTTCACAATGTGCTATTAGCCCTACCGTTATCCTATCTTGATAGCAGGAATATCTTGCTGAGCAGGATATGAAACCTTTTCTCCCCTCCTTTCACACTTAAGAGGATACAATTGAGGGGGTTAAACCCAAAGTGGTGTAAGTCATGTTTCATGCATTTTGAGAAAGAGAAGGTTTTGAGAGAAGCATTATAATAAATTCCACAAGAAATCAATAACCCGTTTTTTGTGCTTTACATTACTGAAGGTCTCATTGTTTCGATGTGTTCATTATTGAAAACGGTTTAATACAAAATAATGTGTCTTTTGAAGGGCCCAAATGACTTACACCATTTTGCCTGTAACCAATCTTGTATTTGCAGTAAATTTAAATAAAACCAAAAAGTGTTTTTAATGACAAATGATATATTTCAGAAATAACTAAGAGCAGTCCAAAAATTCCATATGAAGAAATACAAACTCCCATTCAAATCACAGTGCAACATACATAGATAATGATATAATGCTGGTAGTATAACATAGGCCCGAATATATTTTTTACACCCGAAAACTGCAACACGTACAAGATTTTGGGACTTTGGAAACTTTTTTTCCATTTTTAGTTATTACTTATGCGTGGACTTGATCTTACATTTATATGACAATGAGTAACAGAGAGATATGTTTGCCACAAAGTACAGTGGTGCTTTATTTTCTCCACATCTGTGCAGGGTACAGGACGTGGGAGCAGCTCCAGACTGCACCTCTGCGGTGTGGCGCTGCCTCAGCAACAGCGACTACTTGCTGTGTGCAGCTCTGCGGGCGGCGCCTGACCTGGCATGGGATCTGCTTCCAGCTCTGGACGCAATGTGTCGGCTGCCTGCACGTGCATGTTTCGCGTGGCCAGCCCGGGCGTGAGCACCTGCTCAACAATAAACAAAAAATATGATGTTCCTCTGACACCTGCGTACTCTCCTGTCTCATCAGAAAATGTCAGTAGGCTTAACAAAATCTTCCATCTACAGTTGAGATAGATACTCACCTTAAATTTTATAAGTATATAACACACTGAAGAGTTGGATCACACACAACTTGTTTTCTGACTGATTTCCTTTGGAGTAATTGCTGCTCCACATATCAATAGCAATGCTCTAACCTATAACTTTTCGTGGTAGCATATCCAGCTATATACAGTGTAGCATTAAGTGGGTATTTTACACTATAGTGATCTGATATATACAGGTTGATTTACATTAATGTTTAAAAATCCTCAATGAGGCGTATACGGCTCTCAGGCAAGTAATTTGATACAAGATACATGGGCCTCAAATGTTGGGAAATATACTGAATGTGGTTGACAAATGTTGAACATGTGACATCACCAGTTCATGTATCTCCCCCATGTGGAGTGGTAGTGGTCAGTACTAGACACTGCTTTGGTACCCTACTACGTTATTCTAATGGTAAATAGGTTCATCATAATCTTGTAGTGCCACTACCATGAGCACTACCGTATTACATTGTATAATGCAAGAATAAAGGCAGAATAAGCATGTGGAGCAATGCGTCGAAGTGCCCCTACAGTGTGGGTAGGACAGACTTGCACTAACGTAGGTATCCCCTGGTACCATCACATGTTCAACATTTGTCATCCACTTGGTTGGGGGATTTCCTGAAATTTGTGGCCATATGTTTAAGATAACAAATTACTTATCTCAGAGTCATCTACGTCACTTTTGGTTTCCTAAACGGTAATATGAATCACCCTGCATCCTTATAATGGTGATGAAATCAGGCAGTTATAAGCTATGTACCTGTGATAACTGCAACTCCGTCATTGCTAAACATACCTCCATGTAGAGGTCGGTAGTATACACACATCTTAAGCTGTAAGACTTATGACATATATATGCTGAAACTTAATTTCTGTAACTTTCTCTTCATATCACTCCTGAAACATGTTAAAGCGCTTAAAAACTGTAGCAAGACAACATCATGAAATATCACTGATGGTCACTAAGAATCTTTGAAACATACGATTAACGTTTAACCATATTTCAGTCAACTTTCAACTATTTTTGTAAACTTCTTTGTTGGCACAGACATATTGTGACACCAAAAAGAGAAACTAGAGTAATTTTCTTTCTGATCTGAAAGAAATATTAACTGACAATACCTAAATGGTAAGCTCAAAAAATTATAGTGTGTGTTGCTCAAAACAAAACATGTTTTTCCAAATTAGAATACTCTTAGGCTGATTTATGAGTATTTGCGATTCTACATCCTACATCAAAAACTACTTTCTGCTTTGTGAGGCTTTTTGCAAAAATGTGTTGCATTCAGTTACACTGTGATAAAATTTTTAATGTTATCTGTATTAAAAATACATATATATCACACCAAAAATTACAATCCGGCTTGAAGATTGTAGTTAATCACCAGGATCAGAAACACATATCTTATACTCTTAGTTGAAAGAGTGACATTAATATTTGTCTGAGAGGCAGTTGTTGTCTTATAATTTGACTATAACAGCGACTATCTCTTAGCAGTAGTCTGGTAATCAATACCCTTGAAATCAAGTAACTGGTCTGCTGGCTGTGTCTTCTGCAAAACCATTCTTGTCGGTAAATAACCTAACACAGACTACCAATGGGAAAAGAGACATCAAGTGCAGTGAGCAATGGAAGCGTATTTGTTAGTTCCTACATAATGTTTCACCTGCTGGACGCCAACATACTATGAATGGTTCTCCTAAGAGAAGGAAGAGACTGTAGGAGGTTTTACATCTTACTGTTAATATCATAGACCGGCCAGAGTGGCCGAGTGTTTCTGGGCACTTCAGTCTGGTACCACTCGACCTCTATGGTCGCATGTTCGAATCTTGCCTCGAGCATGCATGCGTGTGATATTCTTAGGTTAGTTAGGTTTACGTAAGTCTGTTCTAGGGGACTGACGACCTCAGATGTTAAGTCCCATAGTGCTCAGCGCCAATTGTAAAATCATATCCTGTTCAGCAAGTGTAATTGGTGTAGAATTTTATAGCAAAGATATTGTAACGCCCTCACAGAAAACTTAAACAAATGTGTTATTTGAACACACCATTCTTAGGACATATAAGAATAAGTTATTTCAACATGCAATAGATAATTATACTTTGGGAATCGATGTAAATCAATTGGGCCTTAATCCGGAACTGTATTCAGCAAATACAACTGTTTTAACAAGCCATACCACCAGTGTTAAACGACACTACGGTTGAATGTAGCAACATATTTAACGTATGCAGTAATGGTATAATACACTCCTGGAAATGGAAAAAAGAACACATTGACACCGTTGTGTCAGACCCACCATACTTGCTCTGGACACTGCGAGAGGGCTGTACAAGCAATGATCACACGCACAGCACAGCGGACACACCAGGAACCGCGGTGTTGGCCGTCGAATGGCGCTAGCTGCGCAGCATTTGTGCACCGCCGCCGTCAATATCAGCCAGTTTGCCGTGGCATACGGAGCTCCATCGCAGTCTTTAACACTGGTAGCATGCCGCGACAGCGTGGACGTGAACCGTATGTGCAGTTGACGGACTTTGAGCGAGGGCGTATAGTGGGCATGCGGGAGGCCGGGTGGACGAACCGCCGAATTGCTCAACTCGTGTGGCGTGAGGTCTCCACAGTACATCGATGTTGTCGCCAGTGGTCGGCGGAATGTGCACGTGCCCGTCGACCAGGGACCGGACCGCAGCGACGCACAGATGTACGCCAAGACCGTAGGATCCTACGCAGTGCCGTAGGCGAACGCACCGCCACTTCCCAGCAAATTAGGGACACTTTTGCTCTTGGGGTATCGGCGAGGACCATTTGCAACCGTCTCCATGAAGCTGGGCTACGGTCCCGCACACCGTTAGGCCGTCTTCCGCTCACGCCCCAACATCGTGCAGCCCGCCTCCAGTGGTGTCACGACAGGCGTGAATGGAGGGAAGAATGGAGACGTGTCGTCTTCAGCGATGAGAGTCGCTTCTGCCTTGGTGCCAATGATGGTCGTATGCGTGTTTGGCGCCGTGCAGGTGAGCGCCACAATCAGGACTGCATACGACCGAGGCACACAGTGCCAACACCCGGCATCATGGTGTGGGGAGCGATCTCCTACACTGGCCGTACACCTCTGGTGATCGTCGAGGGGACACTGAATAGTGCACGGTACATCCAAACCGTCATCGAACCCATCGTTCTACCATTCCTAGACCGGCAAGGGAACTTGCTGTTCCAACAGGACAATGTATCCAGTGCCACCCAACGTGCTCTAGAAGGTGTAAGTCAACTACCCTGGCCAGCAAGATCTCCGGATCTGTCCCCCATTGAGCATGTTTGGGACTGGATGAAGCGTCGTCTCACGTGGTCTGCACGTCCAGCACGAACGCTGGTCCAACTGAGGCGCCAGGTGAAATGGCATGGCAAGCCGTTCCACAGGACTACATCCAGCATCTCTACGATCGTCTCCATGGGAGAATAGCAGCCTGCATTGCTGCGAAAGGTGGATATACACTGTACTAGTGCCGACATTGTGCATGCTCTGTTGCCTGTGTCTATGTGCCTGTGGTTCTGTAAGTGTGATCATGTGATGTATCTGACCCCAGGAATGTGTTAATAAAGTTTCCCCTTCCTGGGACAATTAATTCACGGTGTTCTTATTTCAATTTCCAGGAGTGTACTATAAACAAAGATCCTCGAACCACCTGTTTCGTCTAGAGACGAATGTCGAAAGCTTTTAATATGTCAAAATAATGTACATTATGAATTAAGGACTTAAATCTACAAGAAGGTACACTGAGAATCTTAGTCTACACCATAACCTGATGCTGTGAATGATACGGCAGTTAGCCCCATGTGTTGCCTGCACGCCTCAGCTGCCGTTTACCTTTGGTTGCCCGCCTGCTCTCTCCACTTAGACCCTCCTCATCACCGCTGTCATCGGCGTCGTCGTCTGATGAGCTGCCGGTGTCGTCGTCATCAGCGTCTCTGTTCTCGGCTGCTTCATCCACCGCTTCATCTTCATCGTCTGCAACAGCGAACGGCGTGCAGTACGCCACGAGAGACACTCCAGCGATGAGCAGGACGAGGGCTGCCTTCATGGCTGCAGCGGCTTCTACTACGCTGGATGTCTCAATACAAGTGACACTAGTAAGCACACCGACCTCGTCTTATACGGCGTGTCGGACTATTACTCCGAAATTGTAGCACGCAAGGACAGCTACTTAGTGTGTACTTCAAAACCGCGATTGGCCATATCGTCGCCATAACTTACTGCCACAAATATCTTGAGGGACTTGGTATGCAACCTTGATGCTGAAGGTGATACTAGACGGAGGAAAATTTTAAGCAATTTTCAGCAATTTGAATTATAAAATTCTCTCCTTCGTAAGGGCAAGTGCATACAACAGCACTGCCTTAGAATAATGACTAATTTAAAACACAATAAGACTTTCATTTACTGTTAATCTGTTCAGTGTTCACGTTGCCTTACCTAACAGTCGTCCAGATTTAGATAAAATAGTACAATGTTTTCCCATCATCCTGTGATATCTTCCGTTGAAAATCGTTATCTCGTTATACCATTAATTAACAATAATCTTTGGATTCGTTTATCATGGAGCACAAGTTTGTCTAATGCAACCTATCCACTTTCTCCATGCCTTAAATCATTACAGGTAGGTAGACTGTTAAGCCCAATAATAACGACTGGTGCCATCCTACTACAATCCACATTAGTGATTTTAATTCTTTGTCGTTTCTCCCATGCAGACAAAAATAGCAACAGTGAGACTCATTAGTCAGTTATCAGTTCCGTCTTAGTCTTCCATTTTTCTTTGTTTATTAGTCATGCCTTTTGTATATGGACTGACTCCAACAGGATGATATACATTACGTGTCTCCGCTTCGATGTTTCCCCCCATGAACCATGGACCTTGCCGTTGGTGGGGAGGCTTGCGTGCCTCAACGATACAGATAGCCGTACCGTAGGTGCAACCAAAGGAGGGGCATCTGTTGAGAGGCCAGACAAACGTGTGGTTCCTGCAGAGGGGCAGCAGCCTTTTCAGTAGTTGCAGGGGCAACAGTCTGGATGATTGACTAATCTGGCCTTGTAACATTAACCAAAACGGCCTTACACCCAGTTGTGGTACTGCTAACGGCTGAAAGCAAGGGGAAACTACAGCCGTAATTATTCCCGAGGACATGTAGCTTTACTGTCTGGTTAAATGATGATGGAGTCCTCTTGGGTAAAATATTCCGGAGGTAAAATTGTCCCCCATTCGGATATCCGGGCAGGGACTACTCAGGAGGACGTCGTTATCAGGAGAAAGAAAACTGGCATTCTACGGATCGGAGCGTGGAATGTCAGATCCATTAATCGGGCAGGTAGGTTAGAAAATTTAAAAAGGGAAATGGATATGTTAAAGTTAGATATAGTGGGAATTAGTAAAGTTCGGTGGCAGGAGGAACAAGACTTCTGGTCAGGTGAATACAGGTTTATAAATACAAAATCAAATAAGGGTAATGCAGGAGTATATTTAATAATGAATAAAAAATAGGAGTGCGGGTAAGCTACTACAAACAGCATAGTGAACGTATTATAGTGGCCAAGATAGACATGAAGCCCATGCTTACTACAGTAGTACAAGTTTATATCCCAACTAGCTCTCCAGATGACGAAGAAGTTGAAGAAATGTACGATGAGATAAAAGAAATTATTCAGGTAATGAATGGAGCCGAAAATTTAATAGTCATGTGTGACTGGAATTCGGTAGTAGGACAGGGGAGAAGGAAACATAGTAAGTGATTATGGATTGGGGCTAAGAAATGAAAGAGGAAGCCGTCTGGTAGAATTTTGCAGAGAGCATAACTTAATCATAGCTAACATTTGGTTCATGAATCATAAAAGAAGTTTGTATACATGGAAGAACCATGGAGATACTAAAAGGTATCAGATAGATTATATAACGCTAGGACAGAGATTTAGGAACCAGGTGTTAAATTGTAAGACATTTCCAGGGGCAGATGTGGACTCTGACGACAATCTGTTGGTTATGAACTGTAGATTAAAAATGAAGTTATTACAAAAAGGAGGGAATTTAAGGAGATGGAACCTGGATAATCTGACTAAACCAGAGGTTGTACAGAGTTTCAGAGAGAGCAGAAGGGAACAATTGACAGGAATGGGGGAAAGAAATACAGTAGAAGAAGAATGGGTAACTCTGAGGGATGAAGTAGTGAAAGCACCAGGGGATCAAGTGGGTAAAAAGATGAGGGCTATTAGAAATATTTGGGTAACAGAAGAAATATTGAACTTAATTGATGAAAGGAGAAAATATAGAAATGCAGTAAATGCAGCAGGCAAAAAGGAATACAAACGTCTCAAAAATGAGATCGACAGGAAGTGAAAAATGGCTAAGCAGGGATGGCTAGAAGACAAATGTACGGATGTAGAGGCTTATCTCACTAGGGGTAAGATAGATACTGCCTACAGGTAAATTAAAGGGACCTCTGGAGAAAAGATAACCCGTTGTATGAATATCAAGAGCTCAGATGGAAACCCAGTTCTAAGCAAAGAAGGGAAAGCAGAAAGGTGGAAGGAGTATATAGAGGGTCTATACAAGGGCGACGTACTTGAGGACAATATTATGGAAATGGAAGAGAATGTAGATGAAGACGAAATGGGAGATAGAATACTGCGTGAAGAGTTTGACAGTGCACTGAAAGATCTGAGTCGAAACAAGGCCCCGGGAGTTGACAACATTCTATTAGAACTACTGACGGCCTTGGGAGAGCCAGTCCTGACAAAACTCTAACATCTGGTGAGCAAGATGTACAAGACAGGCGAAATACGCTCAGACTTCAAGAAGAAAATAATAATTCCAATCCCAAAGAAAGCAGTCGTTCTCAGGTGTGAAAATTACCGAACTATCAGTTTAATAAGTCACAGCTGCAAAATACACAAATTATTTACAGACGAATGGAAAAACAGGTAGAAGCTGACCTCGGGGAAGATCAGTTTGGATTCCGTAGAAATGTTGGAACACGTGAGGCAATACTGACGTTACGAATTATCTTAGAAGAAAGATTAACGAAAGGCAAACCTACGTTTCTAGTATTTGTAGACTTAGAGAAAGCTTTTGACAATGTTGACTGGAATACTCTCTTTCAGATTCTAAAGGTGGCAGGGGTAAAATAGAGTGAGCGAAAGGCTATTTACAATTTTTACAGAAACCAGATGGCAATTATAAGAGTCGAGGGGCATGAAAGGGAAGCAGTGGTTGGGAAGGGAGTGAGACAGTGTTGTAGCCTCTCCCCGATGTTATTCAATCTGTATATTGAGCAAGCAGTAAAGGAAACAAAAGAAAAATTTGGAGCAGGTATTAAAACCCATGGAGAAGAAATAAAAACTTTGAAATTCGCCGATGACATCATAATTCTGTCAGAGACAGCAAAGGACTTGGAAGAGCAGTTTTATGGAATGGACAGTGTCTTGAAAGGAGGATATAAGATGAACATCAGCAAAAGCAAAACAAGGATAATGGAATGTAGTCGAATTAAGTCGGGTGATGCTGAGGGAATTTTATTAGGAAATGAGACACTTCAAGTAGTAAAGGAGTTTTGCTATTTGGGGAGCAAAATAACTGATGATTGTCGAAGTAGAGAGGATATAAAATGTAGAGTGGCAATGGGAAGAAAAGCGTTTCTGAAAAAGAGAAATTTGTTAACATTATATATTTAAGTGTCAGGAAGTGGTTTCTGAAAGTATTTGTATGGAGTGTAGCCATGTATGGAAGTGAAACATGGACGATAACTAGTTTGGACAAGAAGAGAATAGAAGCTTTCGAAATGTGGTGCTACAGAAGAATGTTGAAGATTAGGTGGGTAGATCACGTAACTAATGTGGAGGTATTGAATAGGATTGGGGAGAAGAGAAGTTTTTGGCACAACTTGACTAGAAGAAAGTATATGTTGGTAGGACATGTCCTGAGGTATCAAGGGATAACAAATTTAGCACTGGAGGGCAGCGTGGAGACTAAAAATCGTAGAGGGAGACTAAGAGATGAATACACTAAGCAGATTCAGAAGGATGTAGGTTGCAGTATATACTGGGAGATGAAGGAGCTTGCACTGGCTAGATCAGCATGGAGAGCTGCATCAAACCAGTCTTAGGACTCAAGACCACAACAACAACAACACTTCGATGTTTATAAATCTTTGACACGTTGTCCATCACATATTGGGTATTAATTACTAACCATTCTTTACAACCTGAACTGATATCCATTATCAATATGTGTATGGCGTGTGATCCCTACAGACACTGCTACTTTATTATATACCTTCTGGCTCGAATCAAACCGATTTCAAACTTATTCTTCACGAATCTCTTGCTACGAATGAAATCCTTGGTGTGTCGGTCTGGAAGCTTTCGTCTTGCCAGGCATCCTCTGTGGGTGACAGGTCAGAAGGTCAGCTATGTTAGTTGCAAATGTGCTTTCCTCAAGAGATCTGTGACATGAACTGAAGTGTTTCACTGGAATATTGCAATTGGCAACCCAGTTATCAAGAGTATAACAACAGCGCTCCTTCTTATGAGCTTTCAGCAGAGTGACTATGGACATGTTGGTGGAAATCTAATAATTACAAATGGCAGTGAGACTTTTCGCTACAAAAATTCAAGTAGTCTTTCGGGTCTTTTATATATTAGTCTTGACGCCTATTTAGAGTGTGAGACATGAGGCTTGTGTGCTCATTTTAAAAATAACTGATTGCTAATCTTAGACATTCGGCTGAAAGGACAGTTCGTACAGCCCAACTGTACATCTAGAATTACTGATTTTCCTATCAAAATAAAACGAGTTTTTTATCTTTTCCGTCGTATGTTGCTACTTTATTAGTTTACTAATTCACTACTGCAATGTAATATATAGCCCCACAGTCACATGCAGTTTGTGAATATCTGTCATATCTTTCTACTTTATTAGTTTACTAATTTACTACTGCAATGTAATTTATAGCGCCGCATCCACATGCAGTTTGTGATGCAAATGCATATTAACAATCAGACCTAGTTTCTCATTGAGTAATGTGCTATAGATGCTGTTCCATGTAGCCTGAATCTTCCTTGGCTGCTTATAAACAACTTCACGTTTAGGAAGTTTGAGGTGGGGTGGTTCTAGCTGTAGTGTGCATACCCCGAGAATACAAAATTAAAGTCATTGTGATCAGAAAATGAAATGAGGCTCCGTATATAATCATGCAAGTTTCCTTATAAAAGGCAATGAAACAAGTTGCGTAAAGAATAACTACTTATCAACTTCTGAATTTAACAGGGGTAACCCCACCTTCAAGAGTAAATAGTTCTGTATGAAATACACAGGTCAACCATCTCACAACAGCATAGTTTAGTGAAAGGTTGCATCTATCTGTTAAATGAAAATACAGGCTTATAAAAGAAGCTGTTTATATCCCTTAACGAGGATACAAGTGGGAAAACCTTCAACAAGATAGAATACCGGAAAATTGTAACGAAAAGTGAACTAGGAAATCAAACTTTCTTCACAGACGCATAATCTACCCTACAATTCGGAAAACTAACCACAGTCGTCAATTACCGTTACGATTAACTCTACAGAATTAATATATACCACGCCCCCCATACTACTCCGAGGAAAAGCATTGCTAACCGAATCTCAGCAGATAAGCGCCCATCACTCGATCCCGTGCGCGCCGGCTGTGAGCGGAGGTCAGTAGCGTACTCGCCCCTTTTATCACGTGCAGCCCTTGAGGATGCCAGGAAGGTCGTCGTTCATGGACGCTGGAGGCAGAGTGTCTAAAACTGTAGTTCTAACTTCTCTCTCAGGTTTCTTAAAAGTTCCAAATCATCATGCATTGACATTAACTATCCCTAGACAAGTTTAGCCGTGATAGCAACCACCACCCAATTGAAATTTCAAGATTTAAGCAGAGCACCAGCAAGAGTGAAACTTCTTTCTTATTTTGTAGGGTATAAAAAGAAGATAAATATCTAGCAGGTCAATTTCCATAACACCCACTGAGACCAGATTCTAGCGATTCCCACAGAAAGCTTCCAACCACCACTTCCTTGAAGTGTAGGAGAAATTCCCTCATGTAATCATTGAACCTTGGTAAGAGCACATTCTAACAGCCCAGTGTATTATCTCCCATCATATGCCAGCCTCGAGTCGGAGGAACCAGCGTGGGTGGTGGATGCACTGACCCTGAAGACCACTTAAAGTTACACATTTATGGCCGTGGCAATGGTTAAACGATTGGGTCCATCTGCCATTTCTCCTTATTAGGCTTCTGTGCAGAATAAATGGAGACATACAGCTTCTCATAGGCCAAAACGGTTTCAGTTCCAAACTTGGCCATAAGCAATATGTGGAATTACTTGTGCATTATGGCAAAAACATCAGGAAGGTTACCAAAGGACTTTGTGTTCTAAAGGTCTTTCACTTGTTTATGGTGGGTCTTCTGATTAGCATACATCTCTACTTCCATAATAACACTTTTTTTCAGTTTATACATGGTTTTCATGTTTTCCTCAGTGTGCCCTATTGTAAGTTCATGTGTTTTAAAGTAGTCACTCAAAGCAGCTTTATGACTGGGATTACAGTGTTCTTTGAATCTTATGGTAAGCTTCCTTCTTATTTGTCTACGTATTCTTCATCATATAGACCACAGCTGTATTTAGACACCTCTCATTTTTTTAGTATCCAAATGTTCAGGTGTACATATCCGTTGCGTTCGATCGACAAGACTTTTTATGACACCCCTTTTTATTTAAATAAAATTCACCCAAAAATACAGTTTACCATGGAAATAGAAAAGGATAACAGAATATCTTTCTTGGATGTCTTAGTTATGAGACGGTCTGATAGAAGCTTGGAATATAGAGTTTTTCGGAAGGCAACACATACGGACAGATATTTACATAAAAATTCTAATCATCATCCACAACAAAAAAGGGGTGTCATAAAAAGTCTTGTCGATCGAGCGCAACGGATATGTACACCTGAACATTTGGATGCTGAAGTGAAACATCTGAAGCAGGCTTTTGAAAAAAACAGCTACTCAAAAAAAGAGATAAATAGAATTTTGCGTCCAAGGAACAGAAGACCAAAAGATAAGAATGAACCACAACGACAGAAAAATACAGTAGTTCTCCCTTTTATTAAAAAAGTAACAGATCGGATCGGTAAGATTTTACGAAAACATAACATAACACCGGTCCTTAAACCAACAAAGAAAATAAGTCAAGTACTACGATCTGTGAAGGATAGACGTCATCCTCTGTCGACATGTGGTGTGTATAAAATTCCATGTACCTGTGGAAAAGTATATATTGGTACTACCAAAAGAAGCGTAAATACGCTACTGAAAAAGCATAAACGTCTTTGTCGACTTGGAAAAATAGAAAAATCAGCTGTAGCGGAACATGCTCTTCAACCAGGAAACCACCAAGTGAAGTTTTCGGATACCGAAGTTTAAAAAAAAAAAAATGGTTCAAATGGCTCTCAGCACTATGGGACTCAACTGCTGTGGTCATTAGTCCCCTAGAACTTAGAACTACTTAAACCTAACTAACCTAAGGACATCAAACACATCCATGCCCGAGGCAGGATTCGAACCTGCGACCGTAGCAGTCGCACGGTTCCGGACTGCGCGCCTAGAACCGCGAGACCACCGCGGCCGGCATACCGAAGTTTTATCTACAACGTTAAATTACTATCTATGCCTATACAGAGAAGCTACTGAAATTTATAAACATCACGATAATTTTCATAGGAAAGAGGAGGCTATGACTTCAGCGATATATGGACAGTGGCTCTACAAAATTGCTAACAATTTTTATCTTGACAAGGTGGTGATAGATAGTAAACCTTATCTTTGCTATCGATTATCACTGCTCATCACGTGTCACCTGAACCACGCCCCCCTTTCTCACAATATATAAGTCGCTCTCAGACACCCGACCAGTCAGTCGGCAAGACTCAGCGGAGCAGCGCCTCTGAGAAAGTCCAGCGCAGTCCTGGACGAAACGTAAGAAGCAGAAAAAGTTCTTGCACCACGACCTCACATCCCGGAAAGTACATCAACAGCCATTGGAGAGGTGGTGGCCAAAACGGCAAAACTTGTCTAGAGATTATACAGCGCTCGGGATCATTACCGTCATTGCTGGATGACGTGGAACTTCTCCACAACCTCAGAGGGAAATTAGACCTACAGTTTTAGTCACTCTCACTCCTGCCTCCATGAAAGATGGTCATGTTGGCATGCTCGCGGTCTGCACGTGATAAAAGGGGCGAGTACGCTACTGACCTCCGCTCACAGGCGGTGAGCACGCAATCGAGAAATGGGCGTTTATCTGGTGAGATTCGGTTCGAAATACTTTTCAGTTGGTAGTTTGGGGGCGTGGTATATGTTAACTTGGTATGGTTAGTCGTAACGGTAACTGACGACTGCAGTTACTTTTTCGAATTGCAGGATACAGTTTGTATCTGTGAAGAAAGTTTTACTTTCGAGTTCACTTTTCGTTACAATTTTCGGGTATTCTATCCTGTTGAAAGTGTTCCCACTTGAATGATCGTTAAGAGAGGTAAACAGCTTGTTTTGTAAGGCTCTATTTCAATTTAGCAGCTATATGCCTCCTTTAACTAAACTGTGCTGTTGTGTGGTGGTTGACCTGTGTATTTCACACAGAACTATTTACTTTTAAAAAAGAGGTTACTCCTGTTAAATTCAGAAGATAATAAGAAGTTATCTTTTACGCAACTTGCTTCATTGCTGTCATTCATGGCAAGAGGTTCGTGAAGAACGCCTTTGGAGTCAGTTTTCTTCCGGGCTACAACGTATATAAGAATGTAGCAGTGTCTGTAAGGATCACGCTCCATAATGATGTTGAAGATGGCTTTAATTATTAATACTCACTATGTGATGAACAACGCCTTAAAGTTTGATAAACATCGGACTGGAGAGACGTGGTGTACCCCATAGAATTTGGGTCAGTCCATACACAAAAAAGCGTGACTAATAAAGAAAGAAAAATGGAAGATTAAGAAATTTTGGTCATATGTCAAACCGGTAGGTGGATCAAAACAAAATGTCCAGACACTCTGTGACCAAAATTGCACTGAAACAGAGGATGACAGACTAAAGACGGAAATAGTAAATGTCTTTTTCCAAAGTTGTTTCGCAAAGGAAGACTGCACTGTAGTTCTTTCTCTAGATTGTAGCACAGATGACAAAATGGTAGATATCGAAATAGATGACAGAGGGACAGAAAAACAAATAAAATCACTCAAAAGAGGAAAGGCTTCTGAACCTGATGGGATAACCGATTTTACACAGAGTCCGCGAAGGAACTTAACCCTTCTTGCAGCGGTGTACCGTAGGTCTCTGAAAGAGCGTAGCGTTCCGTTTTCAAGAAGTGACGTCGAACAGATGTACAGAACTATAGACCTATATCTCAAACGTCGATCAGTTGTAGAGTTTAGGAACACGTATTATCTTCGAGTATGACTTTTCTGGAGACTAGAAATCTACTCTGTAGGAATCAGAATGGATTTCGTAAAA
This sequence comes from Schistocerca gregaria, assembly GCF_023897955.1. Classification (NCBI taxonomy): domain Eukaryota; kingdom Metazoa; phylum Arthropoda; class Insecta; order Orthoptera; family Acrididae; genus Schistocerca; species Schistocerca gregaria. The sequence goes on from NC_064926.1 coordinate 116,044,911, forward strand.
GACTATCGTGTGAAACTAGCTCGAGCTATTCGCCCATGAGACTCAGAGGGCCATAGACACAGGTTTCCATGTAGATGCCATGTTTCTTGACTTCCGCAACCCGTTGGATACAGTTCCCCACAGTCGTTTAATGAACGAAGTAAGAGAATATGGACTATCAGACCAGTTGTGTGATTGGATTGCACAGTTCCTATGTAACAGAACGCCGCATGTCATTCTCAATGGAGAGGAGTCTTCCGAAGTAAGAGTGATTTCAAGTGTGTCGAAGGGGAGTGTCGTAGGACCGTTGCTATTCACAATTTATATAAATTACCTTGTGGACAGCATTCTAATTTCACTTAGGCTTTTTGCGGATGATGCTGAAGTATATCGAGAGGTTGTAACAATGGAAAATTGTACTGAAATCCAGGAAGATCTGCAACAAATTGACGCATGGTGCAAGGAATGGCAACTGAATCTAAATGTAGACAAGTGCAATGTGCTGCGAATACACAGAAAGAAAGATCCTTTATCATTTAGCTACAACTGGAAGCAGTTAATTCCATAAATTATCTAGGTGTAGGGATTAGGAGTGATTTAAACTGGAGTGACCATATAAAGTTAATAGTCGGTAAAGCAGATGCCAGACTGAGATTCATTGGAAGAATCCTAAGGAAATGCAGTCCGAAAACAATGGAAGTAGGTTACAGAAACTTGTTCTCCCACTGCTTGGATAGTGCTCACCAGTGTGGGATCCGTACCAGTTAGGGTTGATAGAATAGAGAGAGAAGATCCAACGGAGGGCAGCGGGCTTCGTCAAAGGAGCATTTAGTAATCCCGAAAGCGTTACGGAGATGATGGATAAACTCCAGTGGAAGACTTTGCAAGAGAGACGCTCAGTGGCTTAGTACGGGCTTTTGTTGAAGTTTCGAAGACATACCTTCACTGAGGAGTCAGGCAGTATATTGCTCCCTCCTATGTATATTTCGTGAAGAGACCATGAGGATAAAATCACAGAAATTAGAGCCCACACAGAGGCATACCGACAATCTTTTCTTCCACGAACAATACGAGACTGGAATAGAAGGAGAAACCTATAGAGGTACTGAATGTACCCTCCGCCACACACCGTCAGGTGGCTTGCAGAGTATGGATGTAGATGAAGATGTGGAAGTGATAACTGCCTAATGGTTCTCACTGTTGCTATTTTTGTCTGAATGAGAGAAACGATGAAATAACTGAAAGAAAACCACTAATGTGGAATGTAGTTGCATGGCACCAAACGTCGATGTTGGGGTTCACAGCCTACCTACCTGTAATGATCTATGGTAAAGAGAATTTAGGGAAGCTCTTAACAAGTGCATAGGTTGGATAAGACAAACTTATGTTTCATGATAAACAAATTCAAAGGTTATTGCTAGTTATTGGTACAAAGAGATGCCGATGTACAGCATAAGATATCAGAGGATGATGGGAAAACATTGTACTGTTTTAGCTAAATAAGGACAGTTGTTACGTAAGGCAACGAGGACAATGAACAGATTAACAGTAGATTAAAGTCCTACGCGTTTTTAAATTAGACGTTATTCTAAGTCAGTGCTGTTGTATGCACTTCCCATACGAAGGATAGAATTCCATCATTCAAGTTGCTTACAACTGCTTACAATTTTCCTCCGTCTCGTATAACCTTCAGCATCAAGGTTTCATACCAAGTCCCCCAAGATATTTGTGGCAGTAAGTTATGGCGACGATATGGCCAATCGCGGTTTTGAAGTACACACTAAGTAGCTGTCCTTGCGTGCTACAATTTCGGAGTAATAGTCCGACACGCCGTATAAGACGAGGTCGGTGTGCTTACTAGTGTCACTTGTATTGAGACATCCAGCGTAGTAGAAGCCGCTGCAGCCATGAAGGCAGCCCTCGTCCTGCTCATCGCTGGAATGTTGCTCGTGGCGTACTGCACGCCGTTCGCTGTTGCAGACGATGAAGATGAAGCGGTGGATGAAGCAGCCGAGAACAGAGACGCTGATGACGACGACACCGGCAGCTCATCAGACGACGACGCCGATGACAGCGGTGATGAGGAGGGTCTAAGTGGAGAGAGCAGGCGGGCAGCTCAAGGTAAACAGCAGCTGAGGCGTGCAGGCAATGCATGGGGCTAACTGCCGTATCATTAACAGCATCAGGTTATGCTGTTGACTGCGATTCTCAATGTACTTTCTTGTAGATTTAAGTCCCTAATTGATAATGTACATTACTCTGACACTTCAAAACTTAAGACAATCGATTCTAGACGAGACAGGTGGTTCGTGGATCTTTGTAATATTATACCATTAGTGCATACATTATATATGCTGCTATTGACTCTGGTAGTATGGCCCGTTAAAAGTTATATTTGCTAAATACAGTTCCTGATTCAGGCCCAATTGATTTACATTTAGTCCAAAAGGAGAATTACCTACTGTATGTTGAAAATACCTCATTCTCAAATGGCTTAAGGATATTACGTTCAAATAACAGATTTGTATAAATCTATTATAAGGGATTTTACAAAGTTTTTGCTATAAAATTCTACACCAATGACACTTGCAGAACAGGAGATGATATTAACAGTAAGATGTAAAACCAACTACTACAGTCTCTTACTTCCGTCATGAGAACCAGTGACAGTACGTTGGCATCCAGTATGTGCAACATTATGAAGGAACTAACAAAGACGCTACCATTGCTCGCTGCGCTTGATTCCTTTTTTCCGTTGGTAATTAGCGTTACGTTATTTACCTATAAGAATGGTTTGCACACGACACAACCAGCAGACCAGTTATTTGATTATATGGCTAATGATTACTAGAGCACCAATAAAGTATTGTCGCTGTTATAGTCAAACGTATAAGACAACAACTGCTTTTTCGACAAATTTTAATGTCACTCTTAACTAAGAGTATAAGCTATGTGTTTTTGATCCTACTGATTAACTACAATCTTTAAGCCAGATTGTAAATTTTAGTCTGCTATGTAAGTATTTTTAATACAGATAACATTAAAAAATTATCCCAGTGTAACTGAATGCAACACATTAATGAAACAAGCCTCACAACGCAGAAAGTAGTTTTAGATGTAGGATGTAGAATCGCAAGTATTAAGAACTCAATCGAAGAGTTTTCTAATTTGAAAGAACATGTGTTTTGAGCAACACACGCTATACTTTTGAGCTAATCATTTCGTTACTGGTCATTTAATACTTATGTCAGCTCAGAAAAAAAATTAATGTAGTTCGTTTTTCTGGTAGAACAATATGTCTGTCCCAACAAGCACGTTTACAAAAAGGACTGAAAGTTCATTGAAATACAGTTAAACGTTAACCATATGTTTCGAAGATTCATAGTGCCCATCAGTGAAATTGCATGTTGTCTCCTTGCCACAGTTGTGTCACACGTTTCAGGAATGATATGAAGAGAAATTTACAGAAATTAGGTTTGAGCATAATAATCCCGTAAGTCTTACAGCTTAAGATGTGTGCATACTATCGACCTCTGAAAGGAGGTAAGGAGGTATCTTTAGCAATGATAGAGTTGAAGTTATCACAGGTACATAGCTTATACCTGCTTAAGTTTCATCGCAATTATAAAGATACAGGGTGATTCATGTTACCGTTTAGGAAACCGAAAGTGACGTAGATGACTCTGAGATAAATAATTTGACATGAGACACATATGGTCGTGAATGTCAGGAAATCCCCCAACCAAGTGGATCACAAATGTTCAACATGTGATGGTAGCAGGGGATACATACTTCAGAGCAAGTGCAGCGGCTAGATCAGTCTATCCTACCCACACGGTAGTAGTACTTCTACACATTACTCCACTAAGTTACTCTGCATTTATTCTTGCATTATCCAATGTAATATGGTAGTGCTCATGGTAGTGGCACTACAAGACTATGATGAATATATTCACCATTAGGACAACGTAGTATGCAAGCAGTGCAGTGTTTAGTATTGACCACTACCACTACACATGTGGGGAGGTACATGAATTGGTCATGTAATATGTTTAACTTTCGTCAACCACATTTAGGATATTTCATGATGTTTGAGGCTCCATGTACGTTGTATTAAATTTCTTGTCTGAGAGTCATATACACCGCTTTGATAGTTTTTATACATTAATGAAAATCACCCTGTGTATATCAGATCAATTTAGTGTAAAATGACCACTTAAAGCAACACTGTGCATATCTGGATATGCGAGAACAAAAAGTTCTAGATTAGAGCAGTGCTCTTGGTATTTCAAGCAGTAATTACTCCAAAGGAAAACAGTCAGAAAAACAAGTTGTGTGTGCTCCTATTCTTCAGTGTGTTATATATTTATAAAATTTAAGGTTAGTATCTGTGTCAGCTGTAGATGAAAGTTTTTGTTAAGCCTACTAACATTTACTGATGAGACAGGAGGGTACGCAGATGTCAGAGGAGCATCATATTTTTTGTTTATTTTTGAGCAGGTGCTCACGCCCGGGCTGGCCACGCAAAACATGCACGCGCAGGCAGCCGACACATTGCGTCCAGAGCTGGAAGCAGATCCCATGCCAGGTCAGGCGCCGCCATCAGAGCTGCACACAGCAAGTAGTCGCTGTTGCTGAGGCAGCACCACACCGCAGAGGCGCAGTCTGGAGCTGCTCCCACTGTCCTGTACGCTGCACTGATGTGGAGAAAATAAAGCACCACTGTACTATGTGGCAGACATATGTGTGTTACTCATTGTCCTATAAATGTAAGATCAAGTGCACGCATAAGTAATAACTAAAAATGGAAAAAGTTTCCAAAGTTCCAAAATCTTATAAGTGTTCCAGTTTTCCGGTGTAAAAAATATATTCGGCCCTATGTAATACTACCAGCATTATATCATTATCTATATATGTTACACTGTGATGTGAATGGGAGTTTGTATTTCTTCATATGGAATTGTTGGACTGCTCTTAGTTATTGCAGATATATATCAGTTGTCATTAAAAACACTTTTTGGTTTTATTTAAATTTACTGCAAATACAAGATTGGTTAAAGGCAAAATGGTGTAAGTCATTTGAGCCCTTCAAAAGACACATTATTTTGTGTTAAACCGTTTTCAATAATGAACACATCGAAACAATGAGACCATGTGATGTAAAGCACAAAAAAGGGGTATTGATTTCTTGTGGAATTTATTATAATGTTTCTTTCAAAACCTTCCCTTTCTCAAAATGCATGAAACATGACTTACACCACTTTGGCTTTAACCCCCTCAATTGTATCCTCTTAAGTATGAAAGAAGGGGAGAAAAGGTTTCATATCCTGCTCAGCAAGATATTCCTGCTATCAAGATAGTATAACGGTAGCGCTAACAGCACATTGTGAAATACTTACTAGTATCTGTCCTTGCCTGCCATGCTGTGGGCAATAAGCTTCCGACGCTGGCATGTCGTCCGTGGAGCACTGCGCGCCGCTCGCTGCTGCAGAAGAAGTTTCAACTGAAACAGTCAGTCCCAGGTGCGCTGATGATGACAGCACAGAGGGTCCAGAAGTCGGTGATGCACGAGAGAACAGTGATGTGGAGGGTGGGAGTGCAGAGAGTAGGCTGGCAGCGAAACTACAAACAGCAACTGAGGTGGGAAGGCTGCTCTCGACCGCATGTATAGGTAATAACTAAATATTGAAAAATGTTGCAAACTTTCCAAAATCTTATGCGTGTTCCAGTTTTCGGGTGTAAACGATATATTCGGCCCGATATTATAGTACCAGCATTATATCATTATCTGTGTAAGTTGCACTATGATGTGAATGGCAGCTTGTACTTCTTATGGAATCATGATCTACAGTATAGACCGCTAGGATATTTACACCAGAATCATATTCAGCCCCCCCCCCCCCCCCCCCATGATCCATGGACCTTGCCGTTGGTGGGGAGGCATGCTGCGTGCCTCAGCGATACAGATGGCTGTAATGTAGATGCAATCACAACGGAGGGGTATCTGTTGAGAGAACAGACAAACATGTGGTTCCTGAAGAGGGGCAGCAGCCTTTTCCGTAGTTGCAGGGGCAACAGTCTGGATGATTGACTGATCTGGCCTCGCAACATTAACCAAAACAGACTTGTTGTGATGGTACTGCGAACGGCTGAAAGCAAGGGGAAACTACAGCTATAATTTTTCCCGAGGACATGTAGCTTTACTGTATGATTAAATGATGATGGCGTCCTCTTGGGTAAAATAATCTGGAGGTAAAATAGTCCCCACTTCGGATCTCCGGGCGGGAACTACTCAGGAGGACGTCGTTATCATGAGAAAGAAAACTGGCGTTCTACGGATCGGAGCGTGGAATGTCAGATCCCTTAATCGGGCAGGTAGGTTAGAAAATTTAAAAAGGGAAATTGATAGGTTAAAGTTAGACATAGTGCGCATTAGTGAAGTTCGGTGACAGGAAGAACAAGATTTTTGGTCAGGTGAATACAGGGTTATAAATACAAAATCAAATAGGGGTAATGCAGGAGTAGGTTTAATAATGAATAAAAAGGTAGGAGTGCAGATAAGCTACTACAAACAGCATAGTGAACGTATTATTGTGGCCAAGATAGACACGGAGCCCATGCCTACTACAGTAGTACAAGTTTATATGCCAACTAGCTCTGAAGATGGCAAAGAAGTTGATGAAATGTATGATGAGATAAAAGAAAATATTAAGTTAGTGAAGGGAGACGAAAATTTAATAGTCATGGGTGCCTGGAATTCGACAGTTGGAAAAGGGAGAGAAGGAAACATATTGGGTGAATATGGATTGGGGCTAAGAAATGAGAGAGAAAGCCGTCTGGTAGAATTTTGCACAAAGCATAACTTAATCATAGCTAACACTTGGTTCAAGAATCATAAAAGAAGTTTGTATACATGGAAGAATCCTGGAGATACTAAAAGGTATCAGATAGATTATATAATGGTAAGACAGAGATTTAGGAATCAGGTTTTAAATTGTAGGACATTTCTGGGGCAGATGTGGACTCTGACCACAATCTATTGCTTAAGACCTGTAGATTAAAACTGAAGAAACTGCAAAAAGGTGGCAATTTAAGGACATGGGTTCTGGATAAGCTGAAAGAACCAGAGGTTGTACAGACTTTCCAGGAGAGCATAAGGGAACAATTGACAGGTATGGGAGAAAGAAACACACTAGAAGAAGAACGGGTAGCTCTGAGGGATGAAGTAGTGAAGGCAGCAGAGGATAAAGTAGGAAAAAATACGAGGGCTGCTAGAAATCCTTGGGTAACAGAAGAAATATTGAATTTAATTGATGAATGGATAAAATATAAAAATGCAGTAAATGAAGCAGGCAAAAAGGAATACAAACGTCTCAAAACTGAGATCGACAGGAAGTGCAAAATGGCTAAGCAGGGATGGCTAGAGGACAAATGTCAGGATGTAGAAGTTTATCTCACTTACTAGGTGTAAGATAGATACTGCCTATAAGAAAAATTAAAGAGACCTTTGGAGAGAAGAGAACCCCTTGTATGAATACCAAGAGCTCAGATGGCAACCTTGTTTTAAGCAAAGAAGGGAAGACAGAGAGGTGGAAGGAGTATATAAAGGGTTTATACAAGGGCTATGTACTTGAGGACAATATTATGGAAATGGAAGAGGATGTAGATGAAGACGAAATGGGAGATAAGATACTGCGTGAAGAGTTTGACAGAGCACTGATAGACCTGAGTCGAAACAAGGCCCTGGGAGTAGACAACATTCCATTAGAACTACTGACGGCCTTGGGAAAGCCAGTCCTGACAAAACTCTACCATCTGTTGAGCAAGATGTATGAGACAGAAGAATATAATAATTCCAATCCCAAAGAAAGCAGGTGCTGACAGATGTGAAAATTACCGAACTATCAGTTTAATAAGTCACAGCTGCAAAATACTAACGCGAATTCTTTACAGGCGAATGGAAAAGCTGGTAGAAGCCGACCTTGGGGAAGATCAGTTGGGATTCCGTAGAAATGTTGGAACACGTGAGGCAATACTGACGTTACGAATTATCTTAGAAGAAAGATTAAGGAAAGGCAAACCTACGTTTCTAGTATTTGTAGACTTAGAGAAAGCTTTTGACAATGTTGACTGGAATACTCTCTTTCAAATTCTAAAGGTGGCAAGGGTAAAATACAGGGAGCGAAAGGCTATTTACAATTTGGACAGAGACCAGATGGCAGTTATAACAGTCGTGCGGCATGAAAGGGAAGCAGTGGTTGGGAAGGGAGTGAGACAGTGTTGTAGCCTCTCTCCGATGTTGTTCAATCTGTATATTGAGCAAGCAGTAAAGGAAACAAAAGAAAAATTTGGAGCAGGTATTAAAACCCATGTTAACATCGAGTATAGATTTATGTATCAGGAAGTCGTTTCTGAAAGTATTTGTATGGAGTGTAGCCATTTGTGGAAGTGTAACATTGACGATAACTAGTTTTAACAAGAAGAGAATAGAAGCTTTCGAAATGTGGTGCTACAGAAGAATGCTGAAGATAAGGTGGATAGATCACGTAACTAATGAGGACGTATTGAATAGAATTGGGGAGAAAATAAGTTTGTGGCACAACTTGACTAGATGAAGGGATCGGTTGGTAGGACATGTTTTGACGCATCAAAGGATCACAAATTTAGCATTGGAGGGCAGCGTGGAAGGTAAAAATCGTAGAGGGAGACCAAGAGATGAATGCACTAAGCAGATTCAGAAGGATGTAGGTTGCAGTAGGTACTGGGAGATGAAGAAGCTTGGACAGGACAGAGTAGCATGGACAGCTGCATCAAACCAGTCTCAGGACTGAAGACCACAACAACAACAACATCATATTCAGTCTGTGGTTGTGAAGACACAAGAAAAGACGTCCTTGTAGTAATTGCACATATTATGCTCTTTAATTGTAACATTTCCAAAACTACAGACATGAGTACAGCAAGCTGTTGGATCTCCAATGTATAGGCGGAATGAGAATTTTGATTTTAGTCTTTGACAGTTGTATACCTCTTAATCTTCTTCCTAACTCAGCTCAATACATAAGGGTGTTTGACTGCAATAAAATGACCTTAAAGTGTGCCTTTTGCCTAGACAATCGTGACTCAAGGAGTAACTGATAACGCCATTCAAGCAGATTTTCATAAACATATGTGGTACAAAATAATTAAATTTTGCAACTAGAACAAGTGCGGGCCTCAATGAATACAGAAACGAATTTAGGGCCACAGTTACTTCTCAAAGTTTTGTAGCTTTGTTCAGCGAACGCACTACAGATGACATGTATGTAAACCAAGACCAATGAGAATGTGAGCCTCAATCTGATAGTCAAGAGATGTGTGCCCAAGACCATGAAATATAAACATTATGTCAGATATAGTCTCGAAAACAAGTTGTCTCAGAGTCTCAGCAACACTACTTACTTTCTGAGATGTATTCAAAGATTTCAATGATCTTCTGCTGGCTGCTTTTTGGGACAGGTTCTGCTGATTGCACATTTAGTTCCCATGAACTAATAGTCGTGTTGAAAGCAGAGTTATCAGTAATATTCGTGCACGAATTAAATTTAGACTCCAGAGTGAATAATAAATCATGTGTACAGTAGAAATTTAGCATTTATTTTAAAAGTGACTGCGGAAGGGAAATTAATGATACACATTTTAACTAAATTACCTATTACTAATACTCAATTGAAAAGCAATAACAAATGAAGGATTACACATGCCATCTGGTAGTCCATGTGACAGGCACAGCCACAATATGTAAGAAATTGTACAAAGAAAATTACTAAACATAGGGGCAGTTAAGAACGTCCTTGAATAAGCGGTAATACGATGTAGGTCATAACCTCTGACAGTACTGGTAAACGAATGACAATCAAATACTATACCACAGACATCGCTCAAAACGTATCTCTTTGCCCAAAGCAAGTTAAGTCTGAAAACAAATGAAGGCCTACTTAAGGACCTGGAACATTCCATACAGAGTGTTATACCAAGCTGCAAAAGGCTTCCTGAAACTTCACCAACACCTATCAGAATGTAATATCAATTCAGGTACTGGAGTCCATGAGCAAGTTGCAACACTAGTCGTCCAGACCAGAACATGCAGAGTAGTGATATGAGATGATCGAAAAACTAAGGACAACACTTTGTCCACTATAAAGCAAAGCCCAAAAACAAGTGACACTCCACATGCAGTTCTGTTACTGGTCCATACACAGTATCTGCAAGGTATACGTTTGTGGACATGCCATTACTGGAATGAATTAAGCAATCGATATTTTGACAGGAAAAGCTTTTGAACAACTTGCGAGCATGAATTCATGTAAGAATGAATAAATTGAACATTGACATTTTAAAGAAAGGCTTCCATCAAACTGTATTTACCAGTGGGAGCTTTAGGGATCTAAAATATTTGATTATCTTCTAAAAAAATTATTTTACTTATATATGCACTTTAGTAAGGATACCAAGGGAACTGCCATAGTATATGACACACACAGTGGTTACCGTTACTACAAGCCACACCACAAGTCAGGAAACGGGGCTAAATTTCTAGTAGTTAAATGCCAAGTTGAGATTTTCACGCACAAATGTTTTATTCATATCTTACAGAAACTATCAGTACAGCAATAACAGCTAATGCAAGCAAGTAATGTATATCAATACAACAGTTTAACAAATTTAAAGAACATTAGTAAATAGGCTACTAAAGTAAATACGGAACTTTGTTAATGCTACTAAAGTAAATACGGAACTTTGTTAATAAAGTACGGTGAGGTAGTGAAGCTACCAACACTGCCATTAAAAAAAATCCAAGGTCTCAGCAAACACAATTAATGGCAGTAAAGGATTGGAGGAATTTAAAAAGTTTTTAAACAAAACTGTCCTGGAATATCATTAGAACATAACAGATATGACGAACCCGTGTAAGGTGGCCACAAATCACCCCACTCAGGGATGCTCAGGCTAGGCAGAATACTGACCAATTTGAATACGCCCGTAAACACAATTGTCACTCTCAGGCTGGTCACTGCACCGACTTTTAGCCAGTGAAATCTTGTAATAAGATGGATTAACTTGCTGACAGAATTAGAGCTAACCTCGTGCAAGGAAACATTACACCACACAGTCCTGAATGAGCGACCACATGATAAAACAACAAGAAACACGACACAATAGCGGAACAATTAAACTGCCAAAGCTACACCTCCCATCGGGCGGTAACGAGAGGAGGAGGAAAGATCACTGTCTTCAATTTCACCGATGCCAGGGACAAGAAACCCTATCGCCGAAGATATACTGGTTACGCAAACTTATTACTTAATGACGAAACCTTCCACTAACTTAACTTGAAATTATCCTCGAACAGGCAGTACATGACCCCTGATGGCAAAGATCCACACATCCGACCGCGCACATGTCGCCAGTGTACCCAATACGTCACGGTCACGCGACAACACGTTCTGTCACTGTAGTTCACGTCTTCTGTGCAACGTTTACGGGTAGTGACCGCTCCTTCATGTTAGGTGTCTCCTTTTTAAACTCCAGTGTTGAAACGGAGGACTTAAAAAAACTTATTAACGTCCCACCAAGGTGAAATGAACAGCAAGTACAGGTGGGGCGATTTTGTATACAACCAACCCTCGCGGAGCTCTTTCGTAAACTCGACACGCTCGTTACACACAACCGACATACATCGCGTGGGGACTCGGACAACCGACCACGCCTGGCCCGCGCTCACGAGCCACACAGCTCTCCCGTGTCCACCATATTCTCTGAGCGCACGCCCCTACTTCCGCGCCACCACCCTAAGTTACCACCGGTCAAAGATCTCACTTCCTCCATAGCAGTTTCCCGGAAGCAAAAACGCAGATATCGATAGCAGAGGGTAAAGACAACCAAGCAGTCACTTAATGACAGACAACATATCAAACAAACATGCCAGGGGAAGAAAAGGAAAACCAATGCAATTTAAACACAAGGTGTAGCACTAGTCGATACACAGCTCAGCCTACAATGAAATTTAGTGACTGTACCACATTGAATTCGTAACTGACTATACCAATAATACCTAAGTCACTTTTGTGAAACTTTCGTCTTTTGCCAGCTGTTACAGTCTCTTTCATGACGTTAGTTACTTTACACAGTATCCTATTTTCCCTCAGTTCTTGAATCTGTGATTCACTCCACTGTCAGATTAGAGTGAACTAACATTTCTTATACATTTTTCTCATTAAACCTGGACGGAACATTGAACTTAAAGCCTTTGCTAAGTATATTCATATTTGACAAGTTGACAATGCTATCATAAAAAGTAATACCAGGGTCAATAAATGTGTTCAGAGTATTACATAGGTCTGCCAGCTAGTTATTTTTCTTATCATGCCTGTCTTTAATTACTTGCTGTTCAGTGTCAGAAAATTTATCGACAATATCAGTGGCCATATCTACAACACACCTCTCTTAATTCTTCAGTCTACAGAGGATCGTTTCCTTATCTATGTTTTGCTTTTAATTCATACTTAAGCCATTTCTTTTTACAATATTTCTTGAGGTTCTTAGATAAGCAATTCCTCACCTTGGTATTCATTTAGAAAAAGCTGGAATCACTTCCAATGAAATATTTTATGGACATGGCGCTATACAAATGTAATGAATGTTAAGAACTGCATTATGTAATACATAGTTGTAACGATATATTTTATAACAGATAATCGACTTTGTTCTAGGATCAGACCATCATCCTGTCTACAGTACCAAAGAAGAACAGAAACACATATAAAAAAGTGTGTAACATGAAAGCATACAGCTGTTATGTGAGACAACAGTAAATACATTACAACTTAAAGCACTGTAATAAATTACGTACAGACGCATCTTAGCTCTGCATCTGCATAATTACAGTATCAGTTACCAGATGTACAATGTTCCAACTTTTTTATTAGCTTTGTCCATTTATCCAAATAGCCGTTAACTGTGTGAAAAACTTATGGATCCAGCAGAATACGTCAAAAATTTAAGCCAAAGCAAAGATGAACCTGCTATAAAGATACCCCACTGACGTTAGAATAATATATAATAACAAATTCAAGGGGATCCGTTATGTTAGAAGATAAACATTTCAATTACAGATTACTCAAGATACATATATCTTGTTACAACACTAATAACTGAGTTGCAAACCATCTGTATATTATTGCTACTATACAGTTTAGTAGAAACACAAGTAGATACACCTCAGTTAAACCAACACTGAAAGTAAATCATTTTTACATGCAATGATCTGATACATGGTTAATAGTCATTATAAGTTCTTAACATCGGTAGATCTAACCATTACTCTAGTTCTATGTTTAACATGTCACTCATCTAGCCTACCAGTTTTCAGCAATGCCATGTGTAATCAGTGTAATTACAGATCATCACATTGTTTAGCAATAGACCTATTAAAAATCAAAGTGTAGCACCACCCATAGTCATAATAATATTTACTTAATAGTTCTCAGCTGGAAATTTCGCCTACTTATCGTTTTAATTTATCCAGAACTGTTATAACACAGCAGTAGACATGTTAATGTATATTTTATCAGAGAAACAGCATGGTTATGGATCAGTTACCATCAACCATACAGTTAAGGTCATTTAATTGGTTGCTATTACATCACAAACTTTACTAAATAATCGTATGTAAATCTGAATAGAGGTGCTATGACTCTGAAAGAAGGAATAGTGAGGTACCTGTTGGGCATAAGATTCCACAATTCCTGATCAATTGCCTTAATTATTTACGAAATATCCCTACAAACAACTTTTTACCACATGGCTAGTACACAATGAAAAGATGCTGACAACGAAAGTACAATAATTCTTTTTGGGAGTGGGTTCTTTGTACATTTTCTTCTGTGGTGTTAAAATGAGAAAATTTTGAAACATTAACAGTTCTTGTCACACTATAACAAGCAGTAACCTCTGGTAGCGCAACAGAGATTCAGAAACTACATAGGAAATTACATGAGACAAATCCTAATATTAACTTCACTATTGAAGTAAAAGAATATATTTCTATCAGTCTATGATAGCTCAAGAGAGTAAAAAATTACTTGTGGCCTGTGTGACCAGATATACATAGACTAAGAGGAAGGAAGCTCAACATAAAATTTAAAGAACATTGTAATCCCAGTCATAAATCTGCTTTGAGTGATCACCTTAAAATACAAGAAAATACAATAGGAAACACTGAAAAAAACATCAAAATATTTCATGAAGTGGAAAAGGATATTCAGATTAATCTTCTTAAAGAGGCAGAGATGTATAACAATCTGAAAACCAGTCGTAAAAGATACTTAACGTACAGAGAGACCTTAATAACTCAAAGTACTTTGACAACGTTACTGTCTTCTTTGCCACACTGCAAGGCTAATTATACTAATGTCCCTTGTGCCATGTTACTAATACTTAAGGACTTCGATATCAGGGCATATATTTTTTTAAGTAAAACGATGGCTGTTATATATGAATTGCAAGTGAATAAAAGATATTTTGGTATCACTATCGATAGGTAGGCACTTAGTACAATTTAGAACAGTTATCCTGTTCAGGTTAACTGAGGTAAGATGGACCAGTTCTGAATTGATGTTCGATTGTATTTGGTTTCATCGGCTGATACGCAGTCCACTTATCTACTTTATGCTATCAATCAATTATGTTATACCTGTCTTACATCTTAGTCCTAACAATTATTGTCTAATGCAGCTACCCAGATAATGACATAGATTAAATTAATTAATGTGATGACTCCCACATTTGATTTGAAGAAACTAAAGGAGTTTTGATTTCATGAATATTGAATATGTACTGATATGTAGGTGTTTCACTGATCCAAGTTACGCCTACTGATATATGACTGGCCAATTCTAACACGCACAAGATTGACGCAGGTCATTCAGCTGTTGTCAGCTGGTATATAAGCAAGTTATGTATTTTATGTTATTAATTAACTGCTGTATAAAGTAGTTGCCCTGCTGAGACTGCTGCCATAATTGTATCCCAGTAAGTATGAATGGAGGGAAGAAAAGGTTTTATAACCTGCTCAGCAAGATATTCCTGCTAATAAGTTAGGATAACGGTCGGGGTCATAGCACATTGTGAAATACTTACTAGTGGATGTCATTGCCTGCCACGCTATGGGCGATAAGCTTCCGACGCTGGCGTGTCGTCCGTGGCTGCCCCAGGCGGACGCCCTCACATGGCCCCTGACTCCAGGCAGTGCGAGGGCAGTACTCACGTCGTCAGGTTCAGCTTTATTATCCGAGTCCGGCAAACCCTTCTTCATCGTGACAACTGTGCTGACACTTTAGCTGTTTAGAAACGTACACCTACCAACGACATTGACTCCTGAAGAGGCCAGAAGGTCGAGGAACTCTGCTGTTATTATTTAACCATTAGCAGAATGTTTAATTGGCTAAACATGCCGCTACATTCAATCGTAGTCTCCTGTTATCCAGAAATTGTAGCTTGTTGATATAGTTACACATGCTAAATATGGAACTGTGATTACGACCCATCAGGTTCACATATTTTCCACGATGAGAGGTTATTGTGACAATGATATCGTAGGAAGGAAGGAAGAAAGATGGGGTTTAAAGATCAGTCGACATAGAGGCCATTACAGACGGAGCCCAAAGTCGGACTTTTTCAAGGATGGGCCAGGAAATAGGCCATGCCCCTTCAAAGAAGCCATCCCGGTATTTTCCTGCACGGATTTAGGGAAATCACAGAAAACCTAAATGTGTATGGTCGGAAGCGAGATTGAACTGTCGTCCTCGCGAATGCGAGTCCAGAGTACTAAGCACTGCACCATCTCGCTCAGTAATGTTATCTTATTTCCACGAAGGTTAACAATAATGTATTTAGGGTCCAAGTAACATATTATTATCAGTCATCTATACAGCGTGATACTAAATTTGATCTACACATTTCTGTTCCGGTTAGAGTTCCTGATTAGCTAATGATGTAAGCAGAAATCCACACACTGGAAATAAGAGTTTCCATGCTACATATGTTGTTGTTGTTGTTGTCTTCAGTCCTGAGACTGGTTTGATACAGCTCTCCATGCTACTCTATCCTGTGCAAACTTCTTCATCTCCTAGTACCTACTGCAACCTACATCCTTCTGAATCTGCTTAATGTAGTCATCTCTTGATCTCCCTCTACGATTTTTACCCTCCACGCTGCCCTCCAATACTAAATTTGTGATCCCTTGATGTCTCAAAACATGTCCTACCAACCGATCCCTTCTACTATTCAAGTTGTGCCACAAACTTCTCCCCAATCCTATTCAATACTTCCTCATTAGTTATGTGATCTACCCATCTAATCTTCAGCATTCTTCTGTAGCACCACATTTCCAAAGTTTCTATTCTCTTCTTGTCCAAACTAGTTATCGTCCATGTTTCACTTCCATACATGGCTACACTCCAAACAAATACTTTCAGAAACGACTTCCTGATACATAAATCTATATTCGATGTTAACAAATTTCTCTTCTTCAGAAACGCTTTCCTTGCCATTGCCAGTCTACATTTTATATCCTCTCTACTTCGGTCATCATCAGTTATGTTACTTCCCAAATGCTACATATACAAACACATAAAAACCACATGTAATTGTCTCTTCCATCCGCAATGCGAAAGAATGATGTATTTTGACCCCAGTAGGTATTATTAAAAGAAACTAACTAGCACGCTATAACGGCTGTGTGCTGAGATATACACTAAACGTGGTATTCATGTAACTCATTAAAATATTTAACGTCTCTTTTCCATTGGTATTGTGGTCTATACTCACAATTTTGTTTTGTGCATGGCACAGTTACCACATGAGTTACTTCTTCTCTGCATCTACATACATACTCCACAGTCGACCATACAGTGCGTGGCGCAGTGTAGACTGTACCGCTACTAGTCCTTACCTCTCCTCTTCCACTCTCATACAGAGCAAGTGCAAAACGACTGTCTATATGTATCCCCAAGAATTCTAATTTCTCTCACCTTATCTTTGTGATCCTTGCAGCAGAAGACTCCCCATGCAGTCAGATTCAAATGCGGTTCTCTCAATTATCTCAATAGTGTTCCTCGAAAAGAACGTGGTTGCCCTCTAGAGATTCTTATTGGTGCTCCCAAAACTTCTCCACAATACTTTGGTGTTGTTCGAACCTACCGGTAACAAATATAGACGCTTGTCTCTGAATGCTTTGATATCTTTCTTTAATTCGTTGTCATGCGGGTTCCAAACACTCGAATAGTACATAAGAATGGGTCACAGACAACCACATTTTTCCGAATTTTATCCTAATAAACCAAAGTCGACTATTCTTCTTCTCCACTACGATCGTTACATGTACGTTCCATGTCCTATCGCTTTGGAACGTTATGGCTAGATCTTTAAAAGACCTGACTGTGTCAAGGATCAACACTACTAACGCTGTATTCAAATATTTCGGGTTTGTTTTTCCTCCTCGTTTGCATTATCTTACATTTTTCTACATTTGAAGCTATCCACCATTGATCACACTATTTAGAAATTTTGCTGGCGTCAGCTTGTATAATTCAGCAGTAACTCAACCACGATGCCGTACCGTACACCATACCATCATCAGCAAACAGACGCATATTGTTCCTCGCTCTGTCCGGTAGGTCGTTTACGTAAACAGAAAATAATAATGGATCTATTACTCTTCCATGGGTCACTGCTTACGACATCTTTTTCTCTGGTGAATACCCGCCGTTGAGGGCTTTGTACAGGGTTCGCTACTTAAGATATCTTCGAGCCACTCACATATCTGGGATTCTACTGCGCATTCTTGCACCTTCGTTAACAGTCTGCAGTGAGGCACCGTGTCAAATACTTTTTGTAAATCAATATATATGGATTGTGTCTGTCACCCTTCAGCCATAGTTCGCAGGATATGTGGTGAGAAACAGGAAGCTGAGTTTCGTCATAGCGATTCTTTCTTAACCTGTGTTAATTCGTGGACAGAAGCTCTCCGTTCTCTTTGAAATTTATTATATTCGAACTGAGAATACCGTATTTAAAGGCAAATTTTCAGCCATAGCATCTAAACCTATTTTATTAAAATCAGAGAACCCTATTTAATAGAGCATGAAAGCCTATGCAAATTATCTTGGGCGCGGTCGCATGTGATCGCTGGTGAGACACAGAAAGGATGTCTAGTCTTTTGTTCATTACTTCTTCTGTTATCTTTTCTGGAACGGAGTCGAGGGAGAGCCTCGAGCGTTAGACTGGCCGCTCTAATTTAAACTCTTAAATTTTATAAAAAGTCACTGCGTACTGCAGGGCGCATACTAGGGCATACCAGTAATTATATAAGGAAATTTCCACTGAGCACGGACGAAATACCGATGTGCGGATAAGCAACATATCACTAGCGATTAATATTGTATTCCCAATGTAAGTAGCATAGTGTAGTAATTATAGTTATGATAAACGCTACTGTGATTTCATTAGTTGTTTAATCCATGATCCTAAAATTTCAACATTATATGTAAAATGTATTTTCAGTATTTATCTCATTTTAGCTCAGAAATAACGTGGCCCACGAACCTCCCTCTTACGGCGACGGAATTCTCAAAGTATGTGTCCGATGCCACCTTATCATGGTTTAAATATAAAGACTGATTTTTTAAAAATATTTCATATATATATATATATATATATATATATATATATATATATATATATATATATATATATATATATAACTATTTACATTGGCGACACGTTGGCCAGGGTGTTATTTGTGAGCTAATAATTTGTTTTAGTTTCATGTTTCATCCCAAATATTACTCTGAGAAATCACCAATATGGAATGGAAAGAATATTAAATCCAGTAAGCATGATGGAAAATCTGGTCAGACTGTGACAACAATCACCACAACAGAGAAGGTACGACAGATGTATCACATCTGTCGCATTTGACTCTGGCCCAATCCTTCATTAACTCGCGATATATAGTGAAGTTTTGGAGAAGTTTAAAAAAAAGAATTAATTTTTACTACTGAGTGTGATTTTGTTTCAAAATTTTATTCAGGTTTTCAAAGTACGACAATAATTATTACAATATGGCCGATGCACAGCTTAGTAGAGACAACATGGCGTATAGATACATCGTCAATAATAGATCATCTCTATGCATTGTTTGAATAACACTTACATACAAGCTAAACATTGCAGATACTCATTTGCATTAGAGACTATTTAAAAAATATTTTGCATGTACTTTACTGAATTTTGAAAAAAATTATTACATTTTTCTATTGATATGGTCACGACTCGTAGTATGGCAAATAGAATGGGTAACATAAACAGTTCGCCTACTGTAAGTACCGTATCCAATGAAGCAGCACAGAATCAAATTACGCTTACTCAGAACACTGATGCTCAAACAAGCGAAACAGTGAATGAAATACAGAACCTAAACAATCTAGCCGTAGCAACAGACAGTAACATAGAGTCGCAAGATATGGAAACTGAATCACAAGCAGAAATTCTCTCGATTTACCGGGAGCAGATAATGTTCAAACAGTAAATTTCTCACAATTTATCAATGCAGTCATGTAACAACTTCAGCAGATGAATACAAGTTTACAGAACAATGACAAACAGTTTACGGAAAATTTTCTGGAAATAAACAAAAAACTTGACGATAATGACGCTAAATTAACCAAAATTGGTACTGACTTAAACAAAAGGATCGATGAAATGGACACGAAGTTTTCAAAACTAACAGTTTTAGCAAAACATAATGAAACCAATATCAATGCTCTTGAAACCAATGTCGAACAGTTAAGTAGCACGTGTGACACCGTGACGACAAAAGTAGAAAACTGCGTCACTGCTCATGATGACATCACGAAGCTTGTCACACAAGTAGAGACAGATTTAGAAACCATGACAAAGACAGTTGACCAGACAATCAAATTAGAGACAGACAGGTGTTTTCCTAAAATTAATGATGAATTTCATAAATGGACTGACAGAAAAGACAAACACCTTGACGAATGCATTAGGACAAATTTACCGGCAGTAGTCAAACAGACTGCAGATGAATATGTTGTAATGAAAGCGAGCGAAGTACCTGCTGCCGGACACACAAGAATCTGTGTAAACAAACGTGCACACGATGTTGACAGTACAGACAATTCATATCACAGAGATAGTTACATTCAAACACACAACCAACATAAATTGTCGAGACGTAACAGACATAAGAGAGAAACTTATTCAGACAACTCAGACAGATGTAAAAACACAGTCTTCTTGTCCTGAAATGTATCAGAGACGAAGGACGAGAAGAGGAAACATAGATCAATCTGACAGACAGCAAGAAAGTTTTATAAAACACCGAACCTTTCAACCTTTTACTTCAGACAAGAAAACCATTCACCCTGTAATTTTCATGAAAGCTTTCAAATACGCATTTCCTCGCACGTGGAGTGAGCGGAGGAAAATTAATTTTGCAGTATCTTATATACAAGGAAACGCAGCTATTTGGGCCTATAATGAGGTAGACAGTTGCCAAACTTTTCAGTGATTTGAAAATGTTTTCCTATCAAAATTCTGGTCACATACCGTGCAGGAAAGAATAAGGAGACAGATCGTAGAACCCGAACCATTTAATCCAAAGTACGGATATCTTAGACGTTACTTTGAGAAGTATATAAATATGACGCATTTCTTGTCAGAACCTGTCGCGTCTAGAGATCTGCTCCGTGCGTTGGAAGCACATTTACCGTTCTATAGCAAAGAGAAATTGTTACATATCCCGGATTACGACACAATATTTTCTCCAGGGTCTAGATACTGTTGATCTGTTATTTGAAGATCAGCGTAGCAGCCGACATGACAACAAACAATATGACAGTCGTAATTTCAACCCAAACTAGCATTATAGCCAACCTCATCAATACACACCACCTACCGTAGCATATGTTGCGCCGCAATTTGGCCCTGCAGCGAAATGCAAATTATGCTGGCAGCAGTGTACCTAATATGTAACTACCCATCTTGAACACTAACTCCACATTTTCGCCTAGCGACAATGGCTACAAGTGCAGGCGGAACAATAAACAAAACCGCAATTATGAAAATGACCAAAACTGGCATAATAACCGACAAAATTTTATTACAATGGTAACCAAAATCAACAGGGGCAGGTTTGGTACAGTAATAACCCAAATTACGGAATGCAATATCCAGCATATCCGCAGCTGCAGAATGTAAATAACGGCACATGGCAACATCAAACTCAATCACACCCACCGCCGCAAAGGAATTACAGCAATGCAGTACAGAACACAACACAACAGACACCTAATGCAACTTTTTCACAGCAACAAGGAAGGAATGCAGGTGACTGGAATACACAGTATCTGAATGTAAACATAATAGACGTAGACAATAACCCACCTACACCAAGACAGACTGACGGAACACAAGACAGACATTTAAACTAATGACATCCATTACTAGACCCTAAGTTGTGGCTGAGTAATACTATGGGGGCGACTTTGATTTACAAGAATCATTTAAGACTGACACAGTAAGTACTGAACAAGAAAAAGTAAGAAGTATTTACAAACATAAACCTGTGCTATTCTTACGTTATAATTATGGTCAGAATTTATCAGATGACCTCACCGAAAGCGATGACAATATTTGCCGTTCATTACACAAAATATTAGTACTTGCTTCCACTAAAGCAAAAGTAGGAGGTATAACTACAAGTCTCACATTAGATACTGGTGCAGCTGTAAGCGTATCATCTGAGAATTTTTACAATTTAATGCAAGAACATGGACAAGTGGATATGCTTCCAGTGCAAGGATGCAACATACTGACTGTTATAGGTAACAAGCCTATTAGTATTAAGAAGCAAGTTTATATACCAGTTCAAGTAGATAATGGATCGATCAATTGGGCATTATTAGTTGTACCTAATTTAATATGTGATGCTATACTAGGACTGGATTTCTTGTGTAAAAAGGACGCTATAATTGAGCTTTCTGCACAAACATGTAGTTTTAAGGATTTTGGCAACCAGTACTCCATGCACTTAGAAACTATAGAAGTAACCCCTGATAAACACTGTCCAGGATACAAGTTACAGATAATACGTGAACATGATGATACAGAGACATGCACACCAGTACCTAAGCAAGACATGTTTGAGACAGATACAATTACACAGAGTAAGGTACACCAACCATCGGCCTTATCTGAGGATGAACGAAGCAAACTAGTAGAACTATTGGTTAGATATGCCAGTGTTTTCTCAAATAGACCAGGAGTAATTAACACATGTTCTTATAACATTGAAGTGAAGCCTCATACAGTATTCTACCACAAATCATATAGTGTACCACACTCATGGAAAGCAGCAGCTTGAAAAGACTTAAAACAGATGCTGGAGTGGAATATTATTGAGCCCAGCACACCTTCATATTGCAGCCCACTATTAGCTGTAAGGAAAGCTAATGGTAGCATTAGACTTTTGTTAGATGCTAGGGCAATAAACCAGATTTTACTACCTGTTACAACTAAACCTGGGAAACTTGAAAAACAACTGCAGAAATTTCTAGATGCAAGATATTTTAGTTCCTTCGATTTGGTCAATTCCTTCTGGCAAACAAGACTGGAACCTCAGTGTAGAAAATACACAGCTTTTTCGTTTAATGGAAAGAGTTATTAATTTTGTGTACTGCCTTTTGGCTTGAATATCAGCTCTGGTGATTTCATCTCAGCCTTAGAGACGGTACTGAATGAAGACTTAAAACTTTCTGTCACACACTACGTCGATGATCTTTTGATAGCCACCCAGACATGGGCAGAACATTCATACATTCTTAACAAGCTGTTAAACAGAATTACGGAATGTTGTGTTATAGTGAATCTATCTAAGTCTAAGTTTGCTTATTAACAAATAAAATTTCTAGGACATATAATAAATGCGCAAGGCATAAGGCCAGATCCCATGAAGCTGGATGCACGAAAGAAGCTCTCAGCATCCAGAACAAAGAAACAACTAAGATCACTAATTGGGTTTTCCTCATTTTTTAGAAAATTTTTACTTTGTCCACTTCTGAAGAACCCACATCTACTCAAACTACTTAAGCAAAACCAGACTTGGCATTGGAGTAAGGAGTGTCAGGAAGGCTTTGAAAAAATTTAACATGCACTATTGAATGCAGACATATTATGCCACCCAGACTTTAGCTCAGAATTCTGATTAGCTTGTGATGCTTCCAACTGTGGTTTAGGAGCATGTCTTTTCCAAGTTGTAAATAAAGATGGCAAGGAAGAAGTTAGAATTATAGGATTTGCTAGCAGAACTTTGACCGAATGTGAAAGATCTTACAAAACTAAAGAACTAGAAACATTAGACATTGTCTAGGTTTTCAAGAAATTTAACTATTATATTTTTGGCAAGCACATAAGGGATACACACATCATCATGCGTTGACATTTCTTCTATCATGTAAATTATTACACCCCTGATTAGCCAGGTGGGCGATTTCCCTTCAACGATACTCATTTGAAATAATTGACATTAAAGGTACAGATAATGTCATAGCAGACACACTATCAAGACTTCCACAAGGATTAAGTAAGGATACAACAGAACCAGAGAACCTCCATGATTACAGAACTTTGCTAATGTAGAATAGCAGTTATACTCAGTGACTTGTGTGCAAACATGGAAACACTACATATGCCAGACCCCCACTGGTCAAAAATTAGGAAACTTATCACAGATCAACCTCAGCACAAACTGTGTAGTAGACATAAACTAGACAGAGGAGTATTATTTTACATAAGACACATTTTGAGTAAAAACTGGTGCGTTTGTATTCCCCAGGAATATGAAGGATATCTTATTTGGCATGCACATTTTCTCTTTGGTCATTATGGATCTAAGAAATGTTTTTTCTAAATTAAGCTCACTCTGTTACTTCACGAACATGAGGAGAGAAGTACATAACACACTCAAAACTTGTACCATGTGGCAGAAAGCAAAAGCAAGTAACCAGTCACACAGAACTACATTCAATACTGTCTACCAAACCACTGGAAGTAATTAGTACTGACATATCTGGACCTCATCCTACAAACTCTGGAGAAGCAAAATATATACTTTTATTTTATGATGGTTTTAGAAAACATGTAAAATTACTTGCACTGATATCTGCAACAGCAAATGCCATTATCAAGAGATTTAAGAACAATTACATACTACATATAGGAAAACCTGTTAAAATCCTATCAGACAATGCCACATACCATACAGGATTTCGTTGGAGGAAATTTTTATCCGACAACAACATATAACCCATATTCATTAGTAAATTTGCACTACAAGGTAACCCAGCAGAAAGAGTATTTAGGGAACTCAATCGGTTTATCAGGACTTACATACCAAATAAGCAAACCAAGTGGGTAAGTCTATTGAACTCATTTGAGGAGGTGCACAATAATCTAAATATATATGATACTAATTATACACCTATGGAAATCATGTTTAACATAACAGAAAGAAATGAATGGGGCAATCGAACACCGAAGTTGACAAACTAGAAGACAAGCTAAGAGATGTCTACATTACATTGGAAAGGCAAAGTAAGATAAGAAAAGGACACTACCGTAAACAAACTAAGAAAAGACTAAACTACAAGCAAGGTGAACTTGTATTTTTGCGTACTCGCCACAAATCCTCTGCTCTGATGCATAGGAATGCTAAGTGGAGACTTGTTTACGACGGTCCATACATAATTCACGGGATACGACATCCAGGAGCGTACTTATTAAAGAACAGGAGAAATGACAAGATTATAGGATTATATCCGCATAAATACATTAAAACTACAACACAGAATAACTACATGTAAATAGTAGATTTAAGGGAAAGCACTGAATAATGACAGACAGAGGATAGTAAAATTAATTAAGTAATATTTATGTACCTGACTGAAGAAAGAAGACACGATTGCAGAACGCTGATGCTGAATATTATAGTCATTAAGATAGAAGGTAAGTGATATTATTTGTTATTAAGTATATATGATTGTGCAAGGCACATGTATTAAAGACGTTTGCAGTACGATGTGCAGATTGTGACACCGATTCACACGCACGCCTGCGGAACAAATAGAAATTCTTGAGTACAGCGATTTGAGACAAAAACACACGACACTGAGTGACACGAACACAGTGGCCAATTAACTGCATGGTTACCTTAGGTTTTGATTTACTGAATAAATTTTCTTTTCGTTACGTGGTAACATTTGTGTTTAATAAGAGCCTCAGGGTCCAGTGCTCTAGTTATGATGTATTTTGTCTTATATTATCTATTTTCAGGTGAATTTAAACTTGTATATATTGATTGAATTTTTGATTTGCAAACAATTCTTTCCATACCTTGTTGACAAAGGATACTTATTTCATTATGTTATTTAGTTGTAAAAACTAGATCAAAACAGAAGGAGAAATGTGAACAATATTGTACGTGTCTAACATGAAACCCTCACATGAATGAGTGTGAAATATACACTCCTGGAAATTTAAATAAGAACACCGTGAATTCATTGTCCCAGGAAGGGGAAACTTTATTGACACATTCCTGGGGTCAGATACATCACATGATCACACTGACAGAACCACAGGCACATAGACACAGGCAACAGAGCATGCACAATGTCGGCACTAGTACGGTGTATATCCACCTTTCGCAGCAATGCAGGCTGCTATTCTCCCATGGAGACGATCGTAGAGATGCTGGATGTAGTCCTGTGGAACTGCTTGCCATGCCATTTCCACCTGGCGCCTCAGTTGGACCAGCGTTCGTGCTGGACGTGCAGACCGCGTGAGACGACGCTTCATCCAGTCCCAAACATGCTCAATGGGGGACAGATCCGGAGATATTGCTGGCCAGGGTAGTTGACTTACACCTTCTAGAGCACGTTGGGTGGCACGGGATACATGCGGACGTGCATTGTCCTGTTGGAACAGCAACCGTGCACTATTCAGTGTCCCCTCGACGATCACCAGAGGTGTACGGCCAGTGTAGGAGATCGCTCCCCACACCATGATGCCGGGTGTTGGCCCTGTGTGCCTCCGTCGTATGCAGTCCTGATTGTGGCGCTCACCTGCACGGCGCCAAACACGCATACGACCATCATTGGCACCAAGGCAGAAGCGACTCTCATCGCTGAAGACGACACGTCTCCATTCGTCCCTCCATTCACGCCTGTCGCGACACCACTGGAGGCGGGCTCCACGATGTTGGGGCTTGAGCGGAAGACGGCCTAACGGTGTGCGGGACCGTAGCCCAGCTTCATGGAGACGGTTGCGAATGGTCCTCGCCGATACCCCAGGAGCAACAGTGTCCCTAATTTGCTGGGAAGTGGCGGTGCGGTCCCCTACGGCACTGCGTAGGATCCTACGGTCTTGGCGTGCATCCGTGCGTCGCTGCGGTCCGGTCCCAGGTCGACGGGCTCGTGCACCTTCCGCCGACCACTGGCGACAACATCGATGTACTGTGGAGACCTCACGCCCCACGTGTTGAGTAATTCGGCGGTACGTCCACCCGGCCTCCCGCATGCCCACTATACGCCCTCGCTCAAAGCCCGTCAACTGCACATACGGTTCACGTCCACGCTGTCGCGGCATGCTACCAGTGTTAAAGACTGCGATGGAGCTCCGTATGCCAAGGCAAACTGGCTGACACTGACGGCGGCGGTGCACAAATGTTGCGCAGCTAGCGCCATTCGACAGCCAACACCACGGTTCCTGGTGTCCGCTGTGCCGTGCGTGTGATCATTGCTTGTACAGCCCTCTCGCAGTGTCCGGAGCAAGTATGGTGGGTCTGACACACCGGTGTCAATGTGTTCTTTTTTCCATTTCCAGGAGTGTAGTTGTAATTGTATTCTTAATTTTATTTCCATGTCCATGTATTGATCTATACCTGTAAATAAGGACAAAAAAATGGTTCTGAGCACTATGGGACTCAACTACTGTGGTCATTAGTCCCCTAGAACTTAGAACTACTTAAACCTAACTAACCTAAGGACATCACACACATCCATGCCCGAAGCAGGATTCGAACCTGCAACCGTAGCAGTCGCACGGTTCCGGACTGTGCGCTTAGAACAGCGAGACCACCGCGGCCGGCAAATAAGGACAATTGTGTAGAAAAGGACCAGTATGTATAAATGTCCAGGAATTGAAACTTTCGTCAAACACAATGTGATCAGTGTGTTTACGTGTGAAGTTTTTCGCGTGTATGAACAAATGCGTTGATAGGTCTTGTGTGTGAATGCGAACGATCACAACGATGTGATACGGTGAAATTAGCAGTCCAAATGACTCTGAACAAAGACATTATGCCAATTATGTTTGACGACGAGCGCAAGCTGTCGCGAACAAATATCGTCGGTGTGCGCCCGCACTCACTAACAACATGAGAAAATAACTATGTAATGTCATGCAAGCGACTCGAAGGAAGCAACTTATGGAACACTTCAAAATGCTAATAATTCAACGTACGACAAACACTAACCTTAGAACATTGGATAACCAAATCAGTAAACTGTGACGTCGGAAGTGATTTCCATGCCTTCTCCGTGACTAAAAACTTGTGGAACACCTGAAGTTACGTACTTCAATTCATACGTACGACCGGATCTCTGAATAACGACAAAATAGTCAATCAAACGACAAAAATGAACCCTTTCCTTCGTTAAAAGCGAGGAAAAGGTGCACTGTAATGAACTTTAATGGACAATACAAACCTATATAACACTGATAAATGGACTTTGACTGCTGACGTCAATTGACGGCACGAGAATTTAACGGATGCAAGAAATGAATAAATTATAAGCTATACCAGTACGAATGGAAAATATTTTCTTTTCAATGTGATGAAGTACTTACCTGCAAGGAACTTTGGTATGATGTCATATGAACGTTATCGCGAAGAGATACATCCGAGAATGTACGCGTGGCAACAGAGACTGAAACCGGCAACTATACGAGACGGAGTATCTAGCAACGATAGCGACGCGGCAGCAACCTACAGTGGAGCGCATGAGCGCGGACTACAATAACAGTCTATGGTCAACAAAGAGACATAATCCGGCAACTTAAAGACCTGCTAAGAACTTCGTTTGTCAAACGGTAAATAAATGCTATCACAATGTATCTGTATATTTTGTTATGTTTAAGGAATTGTATGAGTATTTATTATTTATTATTTTTATTTTTATTTTTGCCATCCCACTTGGGAAAATTGCTTGTCTAAAGATGTGATCTTTTGTTTTAGCAGCAGCATGTAATTCTTTTTTTTTTTTTAATCATAGAACCCTGTTTAATAGAGCATGAAAGCCAATGCAAATTATCTTGGGCGCGGTCGCACGTGATCGCTGGTGAGACACAGAAAGGATGTCTAGTCTTTTGTTCATTACTTCTTCTGTTATCTGTTCTGGAATGGAGTCGAGGGAGAGCCTCGAGCGTTAGACTGGCCGCTCTAATTTAAACTCTTAAATTTCATAAATAGTCACTGCGTACTGCAGGGCGCATACTCGGGCATACTAGTAATTATATAAGGAAATATCCACTGCGCAAGGACGAAATACCGATGGGCAGATAATCAACATATCACTAGCGATTAATATTGTATTCCCAATGTAAGTAGCATAGTGCGCTTCAGTAATTATAGTTATGACAACGCTATTGTGATTTCATTATTTGTTTAATCCATGATCCTAAAATTTCAACATTATATGTAAAATGTATTTTCAGTATTTATCTCATTTTAGCTCAGAAATACCGTGGCCCACGAACCTCCCTCTTAAGCGACGAAATTCTCAAAGTATGTGTCCGATGCCACCTTATCATGATTTAAATATAAACAGTGATTTTTTAAAAATATTTCCATCCATCTCAATTCAGTTCAACACAAATTAAAATAATATAAATAATCATATTTACATATATAATTTTGCGAGTCCGCTCATTTACCCTACTTAGATAATGCAGTCACCTGTGCTTCTTTCCATTAGCTTAGGAGTTCGCGCGGGGCGAGAGATTCGCACTATGTGCTTGCTAAATAAGTTTCCAATACCGTACAGTCCTTTTATAGCCGGCCGCTGTTGCTGAGCGGTTGTAGGCGCTTCAGTCTGGAACCACGAGCCTGCTACGGTTGCAGTTTCGAATCGTGCCTCTGGCCTGGATGTGTGTAATGTCCTTAGGTTAGTTAGGTTTAAGTAGTTGGAGGTTTAGGGGACTGATGACCTCAGCTGTTAAGTTCCATAGTGCTTAGAGACATTTGAACCATTTACTTTTTATAAGACCCAGTTATGACCTGGTGACGTTGGAACGTCCCCTTAGAAAAAATTATGAACACAACGGTGCTATAAAACCTCTTACGTTATTTCAATTTCAAACAGCTGAGCAAAACTGAACGTACTCAGACATTTCTCTCTTTACTTATTCTGATCATTACTGAAGTGACCACAATATTTTTAAAGCAACGCAATCTGACTTTCAATAATCTCTATAAAAGAATGGCCCTGACTAACAATAACGTATACCTTTCATGAATCACTTACCTTACAAAAATTACTTATTCTGATCATCACTGAAGTGACCACAATATTTTTAACGCAACGCAATCTGACTTTCAATAATCTCTACAAAATAATGCCCCTGACTAACAATAACGTATACCTTTCATGAATCACTTACCTTACAAAAATCTTCGTTACTTGAACTAATGCAATACAGCTAGCGCCAATACTGCCAGCTAAATAAAAGATTCAAACTACTGAAGGCACTAACTACTGATAGGTGTCTCTCCACATCCACCACTGCTGGCGGCTCACCTCCAACTGCCCAACGCTATGCATCGCTTGCATCCAACTGCCCAAAACTACACAAGCGAACATTCCAACAATGACTCCGACCAGTCACAGACTGCACACAGCACAATCAGTGATTTTCATACAGAGCGCTGCCTGGCGCTACCAACATAAAAACTTAAACAGCCTACTTACAACGTATTTCCAATGAACTGTTTCAGTTGAGTATTACTTCACCATGTATCGGGTGTTAGTGCGATGGTCAGGCAAAGATACGTTTGCACGATTCAACTGATTGAACGATTTCTTAAAGGTTAAATTTTAATGTTTGGCTTTCCTTTTGCTACCTTCTACTGCCATTCCAGACTGGCCAACGAGTGACTGGATAGAAGACTTCGACTCTCTCAGCGATTTTACGTGGGACCAGGATCTGCTCGCTTTCTCGGCAAGATCTTTTGCTAGGGTATGACGGAGGAATTCGTTGTATGTTTCGGGCAACGATCTTTTACCCATGCACGAATTTATATTAACTTGGGCCTACACTCCATACAGACGCCGTCGGTGAGGTCAGAACTGCTTGCAGCTACAAGGTCTAAAATATTTCAGTTACGTGTGGGTAGTCAAACTAATTGCTCAAGTTAGGTTTTAGGAACGTATTTAAAAGTACATCACAAGACTTTCTACTTACATATACTTACATAAACAATAATTACCAGCGTTTCCATACAGTATAGATGCTGTTATACCACAATATCAGTTGACACTCAGTTTGTGAAATAAATCATGGTGCTACACTTGTACCACTGACTCTCTCAGGAAAAATGTCATTGACAGTGCACAATAACAATAGTTTTTAGGACGAATTTACACTACTGGCCAATAAAATTGCTACACCAAGAAGAAATGCAGATTATAATCGGGTATTCATTGGACAAATATATTATACTAGAACTGACATGTGATTACATATTCATGCAATTTGGGTGCATAGATCCTGAGAAATCAGTACCCAGAACAACCACCTCTGGATAATAACGGCCTTGATACGCCTGAGCATTGAGTCAAATACAGCTTCGATGGCGTGTAAAGGTACAGCTGCCCATGCAGCTTCAACACGATACCACAGTTCATCAAGAGTAGTGACTGGCGTATTGTGACGAGTCAGTTGCTCGGCCATCATTGACCAGACGTTGTCAATTGGTGAGGGATCTGAACACTGTGCTGGCCAGGGCAGCGGTCGGACATTTTCTGTATCCAGAAAGGCCCTTACAGGACCTGCAAAAAAAAATGGTGAAATGGCTCTGAGCACTATTGAACTTAACATCTATGGTCATAAGCCCCCTAGAACTTAGAACTACTTAAACCTAACTAACCTAAGGACATCACACAACACCCAGTCATCACGAGGCAGAGAAAATCCCTGACCCCGCTCGGAATCGAAGCGAGAACGCTACCGCACGACCACGAGCTGCGGGCACAGGACCTGCAACATGCGGTCGTGCATATCCTGCTGAAATGTCGGGTTTCGCAGGGATCGAATGAAGGGTAGAGCCAAGGGTCGTAACACATCTGAAATGTAACGTCCACTGTTCAAAGTGCCTTCAGTGCGAACTAGAGGTGACTGAGACGTGTAAACAATTGCACCCCATACCATCACGCCTGGTGATACGCCAGTATGGTGATGACGAAGACATGCTTCCAATGTGCGTTCACCGCGATGTCGCCAAATTCGGATGCGACCATCATGATGCTGTAAACAAAACCGGGATTCATCCGAAAAAATGGTCTCTGAGCTGATAGTCCATGCTGCTGCAAACGTCGTCGAACCGTTCGAGCAGATGATTGTTGTCTTACAAACGTTCCTCATGTTTTAGGAGTCGCCACAGGCGCCAACCTTGTGTGAATGCACTGAAAAGCTAATCGTTTGCATATGACAGCATCGTCTTCCGGTCGGTTAAATTTCGCGTCTGTAGCACCTCATCTTCGTGGTGTAGCAATTTTAATGGCAAGTAGTGTAGAATTGGGATGTATTTTTTGGTTTTATGTATTCATATGTCTAGAAGAAGTAACATGATAAAAGTAAATTAAACAATATAACAAAGAAACTGCAAGTGAAGCGTTGCTACAACATGCCTCCTGAATTAGAAAAGAGTTATGGCCGTCGATGTAGCCAGAGGGGTCTATTCAGGGTTCAGACCCCTCTTGAAATATTCACAAAGCTAAAGAAAAAGGGTAATTTGGTCTAAAAATCGATTTCAGTGTATTATTTATTTCAAAATTACCGCCTTTTCAGACTGCGGGTGTTGCCAGTGTGGCGTAGAGCACGAGTGGAATATGGCAGCGACACGGCAACAGTACGGGCACCGATAACTGGAGTGAGACTCAATGGAAAATGGTTTGTCTGGAGTCTTGTAACGTGCAGGTAGTGATTTCCTGCATGAGGGCTGCCATAATTGTCACAGTTTCTGTGGCTGGGTACAGTGAGAAGACATTTGATCACACGGCAGCAGCTTAGAACTATTATGATGATCACGCTTTCAGGAAGCTCTGGCAATTGTTGTTATTATCTTGGTTAGTATTATTTTGATTGCTTATTTTAAGTTATGTTAAGTAAGAGAGAGAATGGCTAGTTTGCACAATTTGTTATACTCTGTTTTTTACGTTTATTTTTCTATATTCACATGATTCGTGCAATATATGAGAATTGACCAGTTTGAAGCATACTTGAGCAAGAGAAAAGTTCCAAAACATCAAAGTGGGTTTACAAAGAGACTAAGAAGGTGACAAAGAAGCCTAGTCGGCAAGTAAGTATCACAATTTATCAGCTTAATATAAATCTCATGCAACAAGATAATACACTGAAGTGCAAAGCTGAAGGACGAAAGTAACATTTGCATGATTTGTGACTGCTAAGTAACATGGCTCGATGAAGCTTGGACCATACATACGAAGATCTACGACAGTGCACTGCAGACGTTAACTGACGACATACGCACTGAGACGAACAGAAATGACACTTTTATTCAAAGACAAATACTTACATGGAAGACATAGCGTTTTATGATGGTCCACTGGACATTACAAAAGACGGAACGATGTTCTTAATAGGGTGAGTGATCACCACAGATGACATGTGCAACGTGCCTCCATTCTGTCCACAAGATTGGTAAAGAGTTCTTGTGGTTAAGCTTTCAATACTTCCACCACCGCGGTTGAAATCAGCTGGATGGTTGTTGATAGACGTGAACTTGTGCAATATGTCTCCTCAACGCAAACTACAAGTGCTCGATGAGATCTAAGTCGGAAGAATGGAGAGGCCAGCCCATTTGCTGAATCTTTTCTCGATATCTACATATGTATAAGTACCAAAAGATCTCCGTCTTGCAGCTGAAATAACAGGATTTGAAAGGCGTCTGAGTGTCTTCTTGAGATGTGAACAGCCTCCTTTCTTCTTTGGATAAATGATTATTATAAGAAGTAATTTCATTGATTCTGAATGTCATTTTCGTCTTTGCCAAAGACCATGTCTGAAGGGAGATACGTATCCGCTTCATAAACTTGTAAGCTGTTGTCATCAAAGATTCCAGTAGCAGTTTCATCAACTCAGATGCGTTCATGTTTTTAGCCATTCCCGCTGGTCTCTTACAAGAGAAGGAATAACTTGTGTTTCGAAAGCTGTCATTCTTATACAGATTTACTTTTCAAACAAATAAGAAATTTTCATAGAACTTTGAGAATAGCCGTTTTTGTTTCGTCTCGCTTTTTGGGAAGTATCCATTGTAATTCTTCAGAATACCTTAGAGTGCGATCCGTCATTCATCTCCATTTGCTTCCAAATGATAAGCAACGAAAATTCACCCAGACAGATACGTCATCACTATTTGATCGTTCAGTCTCACTGTGAATATTATAACATCAGATTTGAAAATCCTTTTCGCTCAACTACCGAGCTATCCACCTTCACCAATAAGACGATTTTCGATGTGCCCCTCTCCAAATTTTACTAGCGTACCACAGCCATTATTCTGTTTTGTCATTATTTCCATTAAAAAAATTTAAAATATGTTCATAATGTCACGACCAACATAAAATCGGTTGTTTTTCACATAGTTTTACATGAGATTTGTCTTTCTCACAGAAATTACTGTTTAAGATAAAAAGTCTGAACTGACGATCGACAAATGTGAGACTCATATCACTCTGTACCTTTCTAGCATAATAATCCTTCTAATAAGAGTTCCTGCACTTTTCATTAGCAACAACGCTACAACTCACCAGAATAACATGCTTACCAATATTTTTCGTGTTGACCGATCAATGATCGTTTGTATCCCTTTTTCCATCATTCTATTAGTTCTACGCCATCCGAAATACTGTTATTTAAAATAAAACATTCAAACATTACGCCGACTTTCACTGAAGAACGTGGCCAAACAATGGTCTGTTGACGACTGATGCCTCCTCCATAGCCTAACATAGCAGTGTTCAACAAAAGACCCAGCAGAAAGCACATGTATCTGACAGCGGAACAACTAAACACAGATAATGTCTGTACTGATAAACAAGTCAAACTACAAGGTTGAGTATTGGAAAAACTTGAATAGAAAATAAAGACTTGGCGGTCATTAACTCCGCCATTTATATAAAAATAATAAGTGACACTATACGCTAACCAACTAGGTTTGTCGAAACTTTCTTCACATTTTTGAAAACAAATTTTAATGCTCAATAACTTTTCTCCTAAAAATATGTGGATCAAATCAGCTAGTTCTTAGACACCTCATTTTTTTACAGTAGCGAAACGGATGTTCAACGAAGTATGAAGTACTAGCGTTTCAAGGTGTATTGTAGCTAGGAAAGGACGGAAATAGTAATGTTCGGTGAAGGCCTACTATAGACACCATCACATTGAAATGTGGTTATTTGAAAAAAGGAGAATAAATTTTAATTAATTCAGTTATGTAACGCAGATATTCGTTGATTGCTAATGTGACAAAGACTTCAAGCTGAACACAAACGACACATCGGTTTCCGACTTAACCGACAAGTACCTATCAGGAAAAGGGGGCGAAACTGTCAAGAAAGCTTCTAAAAGCTATAGTTGATATCTGTAAGCCTATGTGCCGGAGAAAGTCGTTAAGCTTCGTGTATAAGTGGAGCATCGTCTACATTTGCGATCGAATATTTTTAAGATACCCTTAATTTAATTCGGGCAACGGCCTTCCCGCAGTGGATCACCGAATTTAAGCACTGTCGGGCGTTGTCGGCATTTGGATAGGTGACCATCGAGATCGCCATGCGCTGTTGCCTTTTTTCGGGGTGCACTCAGCCTCGTGATGCCAATTGAGGAGCTACTCGACCGAATAGTAGCGGCTTCGGTCAAGAATACCATCATAACTACCAGGAGAGGGGTGTGCTGACCCCACGCCCCCCCTATCCGCATCCTCCTCCGAGGATGACACGGCGGTCGGATGGTCCCGGTAGCCCACTCGTGGCCTGAAGACGGAGTGCTTATTATTAATTTAATTCACTATTCATTACTATTAATAAGTACTACGTCAAAGCGTAACGGTCCTGTTGTGTACTTTCAGGAAACCTTGTGGCTTTCTTCTGCTATTTACGCTGTGACATTGAGCGTGGTGGCATAGTGCCTAATGAACTACACTCGCAGTCGGCATATCCGAGTTGAACGCCAGAGCCGCCATCCGGATTTAGGTTTTCTGTGGCTTCGCAGTTCAATCCAGCCGAATGCAAGAATGGAACCTTGAAGTGGCCACGCCGCTGCCTTCTACTCCAGTAAATGAAAATTGGAGCAATACTCCGTCTCCAGCAACCTTAGCTGTCAACGAGGCATGAAGCATTAAACTGATTTCCTTATTTCAACCAAAGCAAACAATCGACGGTCCAACGAAGTGGAAATTACGCGTACGTTATCAGAACTGTGAAAAACGGAAATTCTATTTCATGTACTTCTCCTTTCTTCCAGGCGGTCACTGTATGTAGTTACCCCCACTGACTAAGTCGTTATTGTTTAAAATTGAAACTCATATTGGAATGATTTGGACGGTCGACATGTATGCACATATTTTCACTGCCATCTCTAAAGAACGTCACCACCATACAGAAGCACATCTCCATGTAGACACCTTCGTCAAAAGAATTTTATTGACTGATTTCTGCTTGATGACAAACATTATAATTTACTAACTGGATGACTGACAATAATATGGAAATGAATTCCTGGCTGTGCCTATGGTTATGGGTGTGGAACAAAGATAACTATTCACTAATGAGTCTAGGTGTTTTCGAATTAGATAATATGTGTCTTGATTTTTTCTACCAGCGGTGTGCATTTCTTCGCAAATCATGTAGTTTTATATTCATAAATTAAAAACTATTGCTGCATTTCTTCTGTCATATACAACAAGAGGTCTAGCTCCACGACAGAATTATTAAATTGTACATGAACGTTTAAGAGAATAGCATTAAACCTGTATTATATACTGTAGATTTTGATGATGTGTAGCGATGTACATTAAGCTTTCGCGTAGGTCTACTTTCCCAGCTTTATTGTATACGTGAAAGAGGCCTGTAGACACTGGAAGGTTTCAAATATATTATATAATGGTAAGACAAAGATTTAGTGACCAGGTTCTAAATTGTAAGACATTTCCAGGTGTAGATGCGGACCTTACTGCAGTCTATTAGTTATTAACTGTAGATGATAACTGAAGAAACTGCAAAAAGGTGGAAATTTAAGGAGATGGGACCTGAAAGTGGAACAAGAATGGGTAGCTCTATGAGATGAAATAGTGACAGCTGCAGACAATCAAGTAAGTAAGAAGACGAGGGCTAGTAGAAATGCTTGGGTAATAAAAGAGATATTAAATTTAATTGATGAAAGGAGAAAAAATAAAAGCGCAGTAAATCAAGCAGGCAAAAAGGAATACAAACGTCTCAAAAATGGGACCCACAGGAAGTGCTAAATGACTAAGCAGGAATGGCTAGAGGACAAATGCAAGAATCTAGAGACATATATCACTAGCGATAAGATAGATACTGCCTACAGGAAAATTAAAGGGACTTTTGGAGAAAAGAGAACCATTTGTATACATGTCAAGAGATCAGATGGAATACCAGTTCCAAGCAGAGAAGGTTAGGCACAAATGTGGAAGGAGTATATAGAGGATCAATACACGGGCGATGTACTTGAGATCAACATTATGGAAGTGGAAGAGGACGTTGATGAATATGGGATGGTAGAGACGATACTGCGTGAAGAATTTGAGACAGCGCTGAAAAACCTAAGTCGAAACAAGGTTCCAGGAGTAGACAACATTGCAGTAGAACAGACAGCCTTGAAAGAGCCAGACCTGTCAAAACTCTACCATCTGGTGATTGCGAAATACCCTCATCCTTCAAGAAGAATATATAAATCCCCGTGCCAAAGAACGAAAGTGTTGATGGGTGAGAACAATCAAACTATCAGTTTAATAAGTCACGGCTGCAAAATACCCCACGACTTATCTCAGAAGATTGATAAGCAAAAGCTAAACTTTATTTCTAGCATTTATAGGCACAGAGAAAGCATTTCATAGTGTTGACTGGAATACTCTCTTTCATGTTCTGAGGGTGGCAGGGGTAAAATACAGAGAGCGAAATGGTATTTACAATTTGTACAGAAACAAGATGGCTGTTATAAAAGTTGAAGGGTACGAAATGGAAGCATTAGTTGAGAAGGGAGTAGACAGGAT
This sequence comes from Schistocerca gregaria, assembly GCF_023897955.1. NCBI lineage: Eukaryota > Metazoa > Arthropoda > Insecta > Orthoptera > Acrididae > Schistocerca > Schistocerca gregaria. Next base: position 116,082,598 of record NC_064926.1, read on the forward strand.
TGTAGCCTATCCCCAGCGTTATTCAATCAGTATACTGAGTAAGCAGCAAAGGAGAGAAGAGAAAAAATTGGAGTACGAACTAAAATCCATGGAGAAGGAATAAAAACTCTGAGGTTTGCCGACAACATTGTAATTCTTTCAAAGACCGGAAAGTTCCTGGAAGGAAAGGAATGGACAGTCTTGAAAGGAGGGTATAAGATGAACACCAAAAAAGCAAAACTATGATAATGGAATGCAGTCGAATTAAATGAGTTCATGCTGAGTTAATTACATTAGGAAATGAGACACTGAAAGTAGTAAATGAGTTTTGCTATTTGGGGAGCAAAATAACTGACAATGGTCGAAGTAGACAGGATATAAAATTAATTCTGGCAATGGCAAGAAAAGCGTTTCTGAAGAAGAGAGATTTGTTAACATCGAGTATACATTGAATTGTCAGGAAGTCTTTTCTGAAAGTATTGGTATGGAGTGCAGCCATGTATGGAAGGGGATCGGTAAGTAGAAAATTTTCTGAGGCATCAAGGGATTACTAATTTAGTACTGCACAGAAGCGCTGAGGGTAACTATCGTAGAGGGAGACCAAGGCATCAATACACTAAACAGATTCAGAAGGATGTAGTGTGGAGTTGTTACTTGGCGATGAAGAAGCTTCAACAGGGTAGATTAGCATTCAGGGCTGCCTCAGACCAGTCTGAGGACTGAATACCACAACAGCAACAACAACAATTTGCTTCAGAAACTGTGTTAAAAAGCATAACTGTCTTTAAAAATCTTACCACATTTACATAACTCTTCTACAAACATGTTAAACATGAAAACGAGCAATTATTTTTGGACATTTAACAAATATATACTTCCTACGTATTTATGTGTTTAGCCCATTATACACATGTGTAAACTGCATAATGTGTCCCTGGGTGTGCCAAGACATGCAGATATTGGCTAGACCTGTGTTTATAAGGTGTAAGATAACAATTATTCCCAAGAGAAAAGACCAGGTGTCTTTTTTCATCCACCTCATACATATAATTTTTGCACATAAAGGGCAAGAACAGTGTTTGTAGCAGGTGAGGCTATTACGCTACTGAAATTTTCTGGTGTAACAGGAATGTAAACAGATGTCACTGGAACACCATGTGTGCTGATAGCCATTAAGCAGGTGCAGAAACCTGGGCTGGCCACACCAAACATGTAAGGGCATGCAGCTGACACACTACAGCAAAATGCAGAGCCAGGTCACATCCCAGGTCAGGTGGTGCCTGCAGAGCCACTCACTAGCAGCAGGTAGCTGCCACTCCTGAAGTGGCGCCACAAAACAGTTGCACAGTCCAAAGTTGCTCACACTGTCCTGTACCCTGCAGTCAAATAGTAAAAGTAAAGCACCACTATACTTTCCAGCAAACGTATATGGTTATTACCCAGCGTCTCAAAAATATAAGCTCTTGCATACTCCTTGCTGATAAATGAGGATGGTGAAATGTTGCAAAACTTTCCAAATTTTTAAAATAGCTTCAGTAGTCGACTACAAATAATGTATACTGAGCTGGTTATAATTAAACTATTACTTCATTTATTCTGATGTGATGTAAAAGCGAGTTTCCATATTTTGTTAATAACTGATTATCTACAGTATACAAAAGTGTGGTACATGGAGCAAAATGATACAGAATCTGCCATTATGGAAAGCAATGAAAAGAAGAACTTATATCAATCACACTTCCAATTCTCTTCTAGCTACTATAAAATTTCCGAAATTACAAACACAATTGCTGGCAAACCCTCCGATGTACATGTAAAATGGAATGAAAATTTTAATTTTAGACTGTGGCAGTTATCATCAAAACTATTATGGGAAATTAATAAACTAATATATCAATCCGTATCTCCTGTGCAAGAACCAATACGATTATAATCACTCGTTATAAAACAACAATAGCAACGTTAAGATGTATCTACAAATAAAAATATCTGCAAAGTGTGCACAAAATACACTCCTGGAAATTGAAATAAGAACACCGTGAATTCATTGTAGCAGGAAGGGGATACTTTATTGACACATTCCTGGGGTCAGATACATCACATGATCACACTGACAGAACCACAGGCACATAGACACAGGCAACAGAGCATGCACAATGTCGGCACTAGTACAGTGTATATCCACCTTTCGCAGCAATGCAGGCTGCTATTCTCCCATGGAGACGATCGTAGACATGCTGGATGTAGTCCTGTGGAATGGCTTGCCATTCCATTTCCACCTGGCGCCTCAGTTAGACCAGCGTTCGTGCCGGACGTGCAGACCGCATGAGACGACGCTTCATCCAGTCCCAAACATGCTCAATGGGGGACAGATCCGGAGATCTTGCTGGCCAGGGTAGTTGACTTACACCTTCTAGAGCACGTTGGGTGGCATGGGATACATGCGGACGTGCATTGTCCTGTTGGAACAGCAAGTTCCCTTGCCGGTATAGGAATGGTAGAACGATGGGTCGATGACGGTTTGGATGTACCGTGCACTATTCAGTGTCCCCTCGACGATCACCAGAGGTGTACGGCCAGTGTAGGAGATCGCTCCCCAAACCATGATGCCGGGTGTTGGCGCTGTGTGCCTCGGTCGTATGCAGTCCTGATTGTGGCGCTCACCTGCACGGCGCCAAACACGCATACGACCATCATTGGCACCAAGGCAGAAGCGACTCTCATCGCTGAAGACGACACGTCTCCATTCGTCCCTCTATTCACGCCTGTCGCGACACCACTGGAGGCGGGCTGCACGATGTTGGGGCGTGAGCGGAAGACGGCCTAACGGTGTGCGGGACCGTAGCCCAGCTTCATGGAGACGGTTGCGAATGGTCCTCACCGATACCCCAGGAGCAACAGTGTCCCTAATTTGCTGGGAAGTGGCGGTGCGGTTCCCTACGGCACTGCGTAGGATCCTACGGTCTTGGCGTGCATCCGTGCGTCGCTGCGGTCCGGTCCCAGATCGCCGGGCACGTGCACCTTCCGCCGACCACTGGCGACAACATCGATGTACTGTGGAGACCTCACGCCCCACGTGCTGAGCAATTCGACGGTACGTCCACCTGGCCTCCCGCATGCCCACTATACGCCCTCGCTCAAAGTCCGTCAACTGCACATACGGTTCACGTCCACGCTGTCGCGGCATGCTACCAGTGTTAAAGACTGCGATGGAGCTCCGTATGCCACGGCAAACTGTCTGACACTGACGGCGGCGGTGCACAAATGCTGCGCAGCTAGCGCCATTCGACGGCCAACACCGCGGTTCCTGGTGTGTCCGCTGTGCCGTGCGTGTGATCATTGCTTGTACAGCCCTCTCGCAGTGTCCGGAGCAAGTATGGTGGGTCCGACACACCGGTGTTAATGTGTTCTTTTTTCCATTTGCAGGAGTGTATTTCAACAGCATATGCACTTCGTACTATAGGGATTCTTCCCATTCCAGTCACTTGGTCTGCCGGAACAGTATATAAATGAAACTTCCTGGCAGATTAAAACTGTGTGCCCGACCGAGACTCAAAATCGGGACCTTTGCCTTTCGCGGGCAAGTGCTCTACCAACAGTTTTAATCTGCCAGGAAGTTTCATATCAGCGCACACTCCGCTGCAGAGTGAAAATCTCATTCTGAAGTATATAAATGGATTGAGAATATCTCTGTACTCGCAGTTAATACATGATCTGAAACCTTTTACTATGCCTTTGGTGGATAATAGGTGTCTATCGTTAAATAGACACCTATTATTTTTCAACCTATTATTTTTCACTCCCCATGGGTTAGTCAGGCTTGTGATTCAATGTACCCGATTGCTTGTATGTATTCAATATCCATGACAGTTCTATATAGGGTTAATAATATTTATTAATACCCTCAAAAGTTATGTTATGTTATTTCGATTCCATGTCTGTAGATATGGTCGCCTGTCGAAAAAGCGAGATTCCTAGCCTCTTCGTTATACTGAATCACAAAACGTCACTGTACGTTACAATGTGTAACAGGCAAGCAGACACGTTCCTACCTATATTCTGTCAATCACATGAGTACCGAATGTATCTTACAGGAACCAAAACGCAAAAATGCAAACTAGACTTAATGTAATAGTTGCCGAGAAAGGAATTTAAAAATAATTGAACAATAAACTCAGCTTTATTTTACCAGAACTCTTAGAAGCAAACCTGTTATCGACAAGAATCACTATCAGCAGTTAAAACTCTCTTTGTGAAGTACACTTTATTGTGCAGCGTGACGTGGACTTCACAAATGAATGTTTGTATTACTTTCGAATTATATATTTCTCACAATGTTTTAATGTATTCACTACAGGCACTTTCGTTTCTACATCAGTCTCATGGTAGTTTCACTGAACGATGACCGAAATAAAAATTGGATTGCTGCAGTTTATACAGGTTACTCTGATATTTCTGACATATTTAGATTGAAAAGGTGGATATCACATGGAATACCGTGAATTAGATGACGAGAGGCAAATTATCGTCAGTAGTTAGTACTTCAACTTTCAGTCATCTCTATCACACCATATCGAGTCGACAGACGTTTAGTGGGTGATACACCGGAAGACTCTCCGGAACCCCACTAACAAAACTTTTTTGTTGAGGGAACAGACAAAAGAAATCTTTCTGTATACCTTCTATGACGAATCGCTAAGGACAATAGTGCCCCACAGTGTTTTGGTTGTCCAGGTCACGGATTTTGCTCACCAGCTCTGTCAGGTGGGAAAATGGTGATAACTGTTTAGTATGGTGCACTACTATCGGTTTTCTCGGAAGTGAAGATACATTGAAATGTTGCAAGCTAACACTAATGTAAATGTGAAAGAAATATAGAGTGCTTTAGGTATGCGCAGCCGTATCCTCTGTGACTGCCTGGATGACACGGAGCATTGTGTTACCTTTATTATCTGTAGGATGTCCAAAGGTGCTTATCAGACACTGTTAACAGTATATACACATTTATCATTTATGTAGATACAATTGTTATCATTGTCCATTGATCTTTACTGACCCAATAATAAACATTTTTATGTGGAAATGGACTGCACAAGGTGAAACACGCAGTTGTTTGAGGTTTATCGCTTACAAATGCTTCAGAAAATTTGGATATGCCTTGTAGCACACTGCGAGATGGATCAAGAAAAGGAAATGAATCCGATCGAGAGGTAAGCCTCTGATTAAAACTATATGGTGATGAATTTGTAAACTAATTTTATCCATTTTATGTGTGAGATGGGTACAAATTGGAGTGCAGAAGATTAGGGGCTGTAGTCACGATACCGTTAATTGTATAGTAATAAATGGTGTGAATGACAATCGCTTTTCTCAATCCATTTATGAATGTATTTTCAAATGGAATTTGAGAATGAAAGCCGCTATGCTGCAGTTAAGACCATAAACAGCTTGAGGAATGCATATATTAACATTCCTGGCCTCCTGGTCTGTCACACATGAACAATGCATGGGAAGACGGATACTTCCATACCAGGCGTCAGACAGGCGTTCTCATATACTGACAACACGTATTTAGGCATTGAAAGAGATTGCTAAAAATTGGGCTGAGGGGCGGTTCATTCTGAACCACATTGTATGCATTAGTCACACTTCAAGCAGATGTGGTGTCAGTTCTGGGTGGTGGGTGGAGCGAAAGTTTAATTATTTATAAATGTTATGAAGTTAATGTCCCCTCAGATTATGATAGGTGTTGGGACTTATATAAAATGGTGTGAGTGTTTCATTTTGCGACACTCTGTATACAAACATTGTGAATAATAATTGAATAAAACTGAGAGGATGGCTCCTGCTAATATGTATGTGAAACTTGGTTAATAGTTATCAATGTTGCTATTATTTGTCACAATGGAAGAACCAATATGAAAAAGGGGAAAGAAAATTCCTAATATGGAACACAGTTATGGGGGCACCAAATATCAGTACCAGTGTTCACAAGTCTATTCTTCTGTCATTTGGGGAGTCTCTTAAATGATTGGATGAGTTTCATTATAAGAACTTACAGGTCATTGTAAAGACAACAAAACAAAAAACCTTAGTAATTGCTGAAATGATATAACGAATTCTCACATATCACACAATTAAATAAATAATATTGAAAAATTGTTGCTAAATGTGCAGCACAATAACGCAAAACAAAGAGGCCAAGACCGAACTTAACAGTTATTGAATTAATTCCAGTTCTTTCCTAATTAGTTCTTAAAGTGAGTGATTACCATTCTATATCGCTGTTCTTACGAAGGAAAGAGTTTCGAAATTCTTGTATATAAAGATTCAGGTACGTGATTATTTATTTGATTTATTGCGTTAACAGCTTACAATTTTTGTTTTAGTCTTTTAGTACCTTGAGCTTCAAGGTTTCATACCATGTCCAGGAAGATGCTTCTAATATTAAGATATGACCACGATACGGCTAATTGCAGAGTTTGACGTATGCACTGTGTAGCTGCCCTTGCCTGCTATGAGTTGGGCGATAAGCGCCCCACAGCAGTATAAGAGGATGCCGGTGAGCTCAATAGTGACACTTGTAGCGAGGCACCCAGTGTAGAAACCACTGCAGCCATGAAGGGAGGGATCGTTCTGCTGATCGCTGGTGTGTTCCTCGTGGTGTACTGCACGCCGCTCGCTGCTGCAGACGATGGCGACGAAGTGGTGGAAGGGGAAAACACAGACGCTGATGACGACGACGGCGACAGCATAGCAGACGACGACGACTACGCCATCGAACTTGAGGAGGGTCCAAATGTAGAGAGCAGGCGGGCAGTCAAAGGTAAACACCAGCAAAGGCAGGCAGGCTGTGCACGGCTCTAAGTGCTGTGATACCGCTAGTGGCTTCCTGAGGCAGCGTTATGCCACTGTGTCTGTCTGCAGGCAGCGTAAGAGTAGCATCCATGTCGTCCCGTTTTGGTGATGTTACTATTACACCACTAGTACGTTTATTGATAGGCTAAACATTCAGTCGTAGTTCGCTATAATATTATGGCTCATAAAAATGGTTTTACTTGCCAAATATGGACCCCTTATAAGACCAATCAGGCTCACTTTTGGCTCACTCTGAGGGTCTATTTTCTAAATCATGATGATATCTCATATTTGTGTAGCTTATCAGTATAACATTTATAGAACAAAATCATATTAGTATCAGTCACCTACAAAAATTGATACTAAATTTGCACTTTGATTACAATTAGTCGTTGAATAGGTAATGGTACTAACAGAAAACTGCATTCCAATAAAAATCTGTCTACCATGTTTCATAAAAACCACCAATAAACCAAATGTGACAGATTCTCCCTTCTGCAGTGTAAATGAATCATAGAATTTTAATCCCTTATTAACAAACTATCAATCACGCTAGCAATGTGCGGTGCTGAGGTATATGCTGATACGCTGAACATGGTATTCAACTATCACATAACATATCTGACGTTTCTTTTTATATCGGTAGACTTCATTGTTTTCCATATTTACTATTAAGTTATGCAACAGGGTATAGTTACCATATGAGTTACAGGGTTAGAAATATATTAATTAACATAGTTTCGGTACAATGTCGACGCTGCTATACCAAAAAGACATAAGACGACAATTTTTCTGAAATATATCTCAGTATGAGGAATAATGTCATTGACACTACACAGTAACAGCAGTTTCTGAGCTTTAATCTGTAATTATGTCTTAGTTTTTGGTGTACTATATACAAAAGCCTAATAAAACTAAGGGTTTGAAAGTTAATGAAACATTATTAGGAAAAACCTACAAGTGAGACAATGCTTACGAAGTCGATGTTATTTCTGTATGTAGAACATAAAATCTTAGCTGCAATGGCTCTAAACATTGTCTAATTATAAGGTGACCTCATTCGTGCAAAGCACAACATCTTGTGGTCTTCAGTCCTGAGACTGGTTTCAAGCAGATCTCCAACCTACTCTAAACTGTGAAAGCTTCTTCATCTCCCAATAACTACTGCAACCTACATCCTTCTGAATCTGCTTAGTGGATTCATCTCTTGGTCTCCCGCTACAATTTTTACCCTCCGCCCTCCAATACTAAATTGGTGACACCTTGATGCCTCAGAACGTGTCCTACCAACTGATCCCTTATTCTAGTCACGTTGTGCCACAAACTTCAAGAAAAATAGTTCAAATGGTCCTGAGCACTATGCGACATAACTTCTGAGCTCATCAGTCGCCTAGAACTTAGAACTAGTTAAACCTAACTAACCTAAGGACATCACACACATCCATGAGCGAGGCAGGATTCGAACCTGGACCGTAGCGTTCGCTCGGCTCCAGACTGTAGCCCCTAGAACCGCATGGCCACTCAGGTCTGCGCCACAAACTTCGCTTATTCCCAGTCCTTTTCAATACCTCCTCATTAGTTATGTGATCTACCCATCTAATCTTCAGCATTCTTCTGTAGCAACAGATTTCAAATGCTTCTATTCTCTTCTTGCGCAAACTATTTCTCGTCCATGTTTCACTTCCATACATGGCTACACTCCGTAGGAATCCTTTAGAAACGACTTCCTGACACTTAAATCTACACTCGATGTTAACAAATTTCTCTTCTTCAGAAACACTTTCCTTCCCATTGCCAGTCAACATTTTATATCATCTCTACTTCGACCATCATCAATTATTTTGCTCCCCAAACAGCAAAACTCCTTTAGAACATTAATTGTCTCATTTCTTAACCTAATTCCCTCAGCAACACCAGATTTCATTCGACTACATTTCAATATTCTCGTTTTGATTTTGTTGTTCATCTTAAATCTTCCTTTCAAGACACTATCCATTCCGTTGAACTGCTCTTCCAAGTCTTTTGCTGTCTCTGACAGAATTACAATGTCATTGGCGAACCTTAAAGTTTTTATTTCTTTTCCATGGATTTTAATACCTACTCCAAATTTTTCTTTTTTTCCTTCACTGCTTGCTCAATATACAGATTGAATAGCATCAGGGAGAGGCTACAACCCTGTCTCACTCCCTTCCAAACCACTGCTTCCCTTTCATGTCCCTCGACTCTTACAACTGCCATTTGGTGTCTGTACAAATTGTAAATAGCCTTTCGCTCCCTGTATTTTACCCCTGCCACCTTTAGAATTTGGAAGAGAGTATTCCAGTCAACATTGTAAAAAGCTTTCTCTAAGTCTACAAATGCTAGAAACCTAGGTTTGCCTTTCCTTAATCTAGCTTCTAAGATAAGTCGTAGGGTCAATATTGCCTCACGTGTTACGATATTTCTACGGAATCCAAACTGATCTTCCCCGAGCTCAGTTTCTACTAATTACCCCATTCGTCTGTAAAGAATTCGCGTTAGTAATTTGCATCCGTGACTTATTAAAATTATAGTTCGGTAATTTTCGCATCTGTCAACACCTACTTTCTTTGTGATTGGAACAATAAATCTGTCTTCCCGGTAGAATTCTTACATTGCACTTGGAATTTCATTCTAATAGGGTTCAACGAGTAATATCTGTTAGAGCTATGTACTGACGAACACTGAGCTTTCATATAGGCCTATTGCTTGAGTTCTTTTATATTGATTCACTTGTTTTGGGAAACTCTTTTATGAACATTTTAAACGTGGACAAGAGATAAATGGTATTCTGAGTATTATCGCAGGTACCTATTTTTCTACCAATTTCTCTGTCTACAACTTTGTAAATACTTGTATCAGAGCACCATAGTGTAAAACACTGACTGGCAGTATACTACATTATTTGGAACTAAATATACCTTGACTACCAATTGTAGGCTAGATCAGAGTTCCTGAAGTATAAGGTAGCAACTATTCTAGTGAAAGGAAACCAGTCATCTATGTATTAAATGCTTGTGAAGTATACTTCGCGCCTATAAAATGCGAGCATAGTGTTTGCAGTAGCAGTAACAGGTGTTCGTATTACAGATACTGCAATTTTCTAGTAAGAAAGAAGGTAAACAGGTGTCACTGGAACATCGTGTGTGTTGTTTCCTGTTGGGTAGGTGCTCACGCCCGGGCCGGCCACGCGAAACACGCGCGTGCAGGCAGCCGACACGCTGCGGGCAGAGCTGCAGTCAGGCCCCACGCCAGGTCAGGCGCCGCCCGCAGAGCCGCCCACAGAGCGTAGTCGCCGCTGCTGAGGGAGCCCACACCGTGGAGGTGCATCTGCAGTTGCTTACACTCTCCTGTACCCTGTACTCACAAAGTAGTAATAAAGCACCGATGCGCTTAACAAAAATGGTTTTGTTACCCAATGTCTTACACTTGTAAGCAGACATATAGACAATGTTATCAGAAGTGTGAAGTTTTTAAGGGAATTATGTGCTTACTGTAAATGTGTTCTGTGCTGGGAGAAACCTTCCCCATATCTTTATGGCCTCAGTGTTTCTCGATCAGATCTAAATGTCAATTACTAACATTTTTCAAAGCAGCACATGGTGTTGCAAAAGAGCTCTGGTTCATTCTGTAAAGAGACGAAAAGAAAATTTTAATATCAAATTACAATGCTCCTATTTGGAAGAGTTATGGTGATATAATTATTTAATGACTCTAAACATTGGAAGAAATCAAGAGAATACAGATACCATTTAAGTACCGAGTAATACAAAAAAAGCCACAATTGCCCGGAATGACACGGGTTTTTATTAGAACCAAAAAGTTCGAAAGTTCAATAAATGTCGAACAGATGGCGCTTCACCTGATGAGAATAATTAGCATAACAAAGTAAGACAAATCAAAGATGATGTTCTTTACAGGAAATGCTCAATATGTCCCCCATTATTAATCAACAATAGCTGTAGTCGATGTATAATGTTGTGAACAGCATTGTAAAGCATTTCCGGTGTTATGATGAGGCATTGGCGTCAGATGTTGTCTTTCAGCGCACCTAGAGATGTTGGTCGATCACGATACACTTGCGACTTCAGGTAACCACAAAGCCGGTAATCGCACGGACTGAAGTCTGCAGCATGACGAAAGTGGCACGATCATCAACAAACGACGCACGCAAGAGATCTTTCACGCGTCTAGCAACATGCGGTGGAGGGCCATCCTGCATTTTGGTTCTAATAACCCCCATGTCATTTCAAGCATTTGTGTCAATTTTTACATATCTACATTATTCCGTGGTTTATTAAGTTTTCAAATTTAATGGTTCTAATGGCTCTGAGCACTATGCTATTTAACTTCTGAGGTCATCAGGTGCCTAGAACTAAGAACTATTTAAACTTAACTAACCGAAGGACATCACACACATCCATGCCCGAGGCAGGATGCGAACCTGCGACCGTAGCGGTCGCTCGGTTCCACACTGTAGTGCCTAGAACCGCACGGCCACTCCTGCCGGCTTTCAAATTTATACTGACTTTTTGATCACCCGGTATTTAAAGGCTACCCAGCCACTTACCTTCGTCTATGCGAATGGGCACAAATTGCCCGAACTCTTACGGGAATTGTCACCTCAGTGTGCGCGAGTAATGAGCGGCTGGGCAAATATCTATGAGGTACATTACGTATGTGCAAGTGATAAGTCCCTTCAGTTGCGCTATTCATATGTGTCCTCGGTAGCTCAGATGGATAGAGCGTCTGCCATGTAAACAGCAGACCCTGGGTTCGAGTCTCGATCGGGGCTCAAATTTTCAGCTGTCCCCATCAAAGTATATCGACAACAACTGTCGGCAGCTGAGGGTTTCAATTAATTATCATTTAAATCAAGAGGACTTCAATTGAGTCATTGTAAAAGTGTACCGAAAGTAATTACTGTCTTCTCTAAGGAAATATATACACTATGTGATCAAAAGTATCTGGACACTCAAAAAAAGGTACGTTTGTCATATTACACACATAGTGCTACCTCCTATTGCCAGGTTCTCCATATCAGCGTCTCAGTAGTTATTAGACATCGTGAGAGAGCGTAATCTGGCGCACTGCGGAACTCACGGTCTTCAAACGTGTTCAGGTTTTTGGGTGACACATGCGAGGTTTCCACACTCCTGAAAATATCTAGATCGTCTGTTTCCGATCTGATAGTGATGCACAAACGTGAAGGGCCACGTACGGTACAAAAGCGTACAGGCCGACCTCGTCTGTTGACTAACAGAGACCGCCGGCAGTTGAAGAGGGTCGTAATGTGTAATAGGTAGACATCTATCCAGACCATCACGCAGGAATTCCAAATTGCATTAGGATCCACTGAAAGTAATATGACAGATAGGCAGGAGGTGAGAAAACTTGGATTTCACAATCGAGTGGCACTCCTAAGCGACACATCACGCTCGTAAATGCCAAACGACGCCTCGCTTGGTGTAAGGAGTGTAAATATTGGCTGACTGATCAGTGGAAAAACGTTGTGTGGAGTGACGAATAATGGTACACAACGTGGTGATCCGATGGCCGGGTGCGGGTATGGCGCATGCATGGCGAATGTCATCTGCCAGCGTGTGTAGTGCCAACAGTAAAATTCGGAGGTGGTAGTGTTATGGTGTGGTAGTTTCTTTCATGTTTTTCATGGAGGGGGCTTGCACCCTTGTTTTGCGTGGCACTATCGCACCACAGTCCTACATTGATGTTTTAAAAACCTTCATGCTTCCCACTATTGAAGAGCGATTAGGGGATGGCAATTGCTTCTTTCGACACGATGGAGCACCTGTTCATCATGCACGGCCTGTGGCGGAGTGATTGCACGACAATAAAATCCCTGTTATGGACTGGCCTGCACAGAGTCTTGATCTGAATTCTATACAACTCCTTTGCCATGTTTTGGAACGCCGTCTTCGTGCCAGACCTCACCGACCGACATCGATACCTCTCCTCAGTGCAACACTACGTGAAGAATGGGCTGCCATTCGCCAAGAAACATTCCAACACTTGACTGAACGTTTGCCTGGAAGAGTGGAAGCTGCATCAAGTTTAATGGTGGGCTAACAGCATTCTGAATTCTAGCGTTACCGATGGAGAACGCCACGAACTTGTAAGCCATTTTCAGCCAGGTCTCAGGGAACGTTTGCTCACATAGTGTATGTAGAATACAGGTAGTATCATGTAGGGACTCAACTGCACTTTATTTTGCGTCTAAATTCTGTATGATTGAATTGAGCAAAGGTTTGGGAAGTGCTCATAGCATCTTCGACAATGTCATCAAAGTTTAAGTAGTGGAATAGTCATAGTAATATTGACTAATTCTGTGAAACTGAATAAAGACAGCGTACAAATATTAATGTATCCAACGTCTTGAAGGACCTACTTATTGTGGAAGAATACGTCCAAATACACGGAATTAATACATAATGAGCAGATCAGACAGTCTAATGAAGTGTTGTTCAATGACTGATGGACAACTGATTACAAATACTAATTCAGTCTATCTACACAGCAATCTCTTTTTCATAATTTTACTTCCATTTTCATGTCTCCAAATTTTTAAGGTTATAACTGAATACAGAGGGCCACCTTACAATATGGCGATGTAATCATTATGTGAGTTCTACTTTTGACGCCTCCAGTCTTAATTATAATACAATTAATACCATGTTTACAAACGATTCTCGCTACTTCGAAGGCTATGAACACAAAAAGGTAGAGGTAGTTGTAACATATTTACAGATTGAGAACTATAGCAGCCAACAATTTATGGCGTTCTCAGAACGCCTTGGAGACTGTCTCGTTCGTTATCAATTTTTTCCTGAAAGGTAAATGATGGGATGGCAAACAGTTTATCATGCAACAAAGGAAAGTAAAAAAAAGTTGAGACCTTGTCACTTTGGCTATATTTTTAACATCCTGATTGGGAACAAAACATGTTTTCGATTATCGCTGTGAACAAGTGAAGCTTATCTAAAGATAAGTGTGGAACTCAGCTCTGTGTAGAGATGGAATTGTGGCTTTCTTGTGGATCGTAAAGTGTGGTGCTCAACTTGAATGGGAATATAGTCGGCTTGGAGTGGTAGGAGGAGACAATATCTCAACGTCTCAGGCTGGCTTTCATCTAATGGCAAACATATGCGCTTTCAGTTGGTGACGTTGCTCCCACTCGTTACACTTACGTACATATATCCCGTCTAAGAAATCACTTGGGTTTTGGTTGGGTCAGATTGAGCACACAGATAACTTTGTAACACGAAGCTTTCCTTTAGCAGAAGACCTCCGTCAGAAACCTCTGAAGTGTGATTCGTCACTGTCATTGTCGCATTTTGAATGCATTGAGTATATGGTTTTGACAATATTGTGGAGTATTGCTGTTACCGCCGGCCGCGGTGGTCTCGCGGTTCTAGGCGCGCAGTCCGGAACCGTGCGACTGCTACGGTCGCAGGTTTGAATCCTGCCTCGGGCATGGATGTGTGTGATGTCCTTAGGTTAGTTAGGTTTAAGTAGTTCTAAGTTCTAGGGGACTAATGACCACAGCAGTTGAGTCCCATAGTGCTCAGAGCCATTTGATCCTTTCACCGGACTACGATGAAAATCTCCTGGTACCACAGCACTTCCCAAAGCTTCGATATGAAGCAATGCTGCAGACTCGTACATCCTAAACTGAACCTGTCTTGTGTGTTACCTACTTTAACCGTCTCAGGGGAACAGCCTTGACTCAGAGTCCGAATGTTGTTTCTGTGGCACTGGGTGATAGACTACACTGAGACACTACACTGATCTCACAACACACAATGAGGGCCTAGCGATACACGAAATGATGGTACATAGTGTAGAGTCTCACGTTCCTGTCAGAGTTTGTTGACGATAAGTTTCGCCTGGCACGTACCCACTAGTGGGCTGCGAGAACCAGTCGCCACTCAGTCAGTGGCCTCGCCTGTATAAAACAATTAGTTACATTCAATGAGAAACACCGTAAGTGAGTGAGTTAAACACACTAAGTAAAACCCCCGTCAAACCGAGAAATTGTTGCTCTACTTCTAATTTCACGTTCTCGATAACGGCAGCTTAACCACGATGTGTTGCTCTTACATAGTACACGTGGTTTTACGGATGCATCTGCGTCTGCAAGGACTCGGATGTCAAAGTAGAGGCAGGTATATTTCATGTTTCTACAGCATAAAACATATCTGGGTCCGCAGGTTCCTGAGGATCGCGAAATCCACCCGCCGCTACACAACAAACATCCCGTCGACAGCGTGTCATTACGTACCGAGCACATGCTTACATTAGGAAAAGATGGTAAATAAATCGACCGTGCCCTTTTCAAAGAAGCATCCCAGTATTTCCTTCGAGCGATTTGGCAAATCGTCGAAAACTTATTATTTCTTGGTCGCCGGACGAGAATTTGAACCGTTGTTCATCCCAATATATTCCCAGTGTGCTAACCTCTGCATCACATCGCACGGATGTCATAATTGTACACCGTGAGCAGTTAAGGAAGAAACCGAACGTATACCCAGAATGAATAATCATGTCTTAGTGAGATTTTCGACAAATTATAGCAGACATTAAGGCGAATTTCCCAATATTAGCAACAAAATTTTTACCGTCTGTAGTCCATGAACTATGATACGGACTTTTCATTTTGTACCGGAACTATATACATTTTTCTGTGTCATTTGTAACAAGGTGCTAAGAGATCTTGGGCGGCTTACCATGAATGGGGCCTCATCAAATGGTTTCAGGACAACAGCACCGCAAACCACTCTCACGCCGACAGGAGAAAAGACTCCACACACATCAGTCCAATTATATTAAATCTAAGCAAACACAAAACTCGGGTATTATTCTTGTTTTGCCTCTGCACTTGACGCTCAGCAGTCTGTATTCTGCTGTTGCAGCAATCAAATAACATACCTGAAAAGCCATTTAGACACTTACAATGTGTATGACAGTCGAATAAAAGAAGACATTCACAATGCATACGCAGTCGAGAACATGAATATCGTTTATGGAGAATGTCGCCCAGCTATTATAATCTTATGAGTAACCAGATAGTGGTAACTGTCGCGATTTGTCTTTGCGAATATTATAGATAATTTTTTACAAACTGGAAGTGTAGAGGAAAAAATACTCCAAGTAAAAATAAGAGCTGCTGATAGAAGGAAATGAAAATAGCATGTTAGCAGCAGTAACGATAATGCGAATGTCACTAAGAGGCGTCTTGGAAGTACGAAGGGATGGACCAAACGAGTCTTCTGTTAAAATTAGATTCTATCACATTTCATGATCTTCACATTCCGCTGCAACTGCAGTTTGGTAGCATTGACTTCCAAAATCGGTGGTAGGTCTCCGAATGTTACCTGCGAAAAGTGTAAAGTGATACGTGCAATATCATTTATATAAGATCTGAGCAAAGAAAGAATACCGAAAAATCTTTTAACATAAATAAATGTCCGTCGTCGGACTGATCTAATACAGAGTCGTGATTCCAGATCGCATAAAAATTCCCCTTTACATCCTCAAGAGAGGAAACAGCGCAGAGTCTTTCATTATAATATTACTATGGTCGAACTTTCTCTCTATCGACGTCATTCAATATGTGATGACTAGATATTTATTTTTGGAAGTTAAGTGGCTTGGTTGAAAATATTTTTGATGTGAATCTCCAAAATTACTGGTGCATCAGTTTCTGTTCGTGCTGACAGAGTGAACATTCTTAATATAAAACATGTACGTTGTATAAGTTAGAAGTAAGTAACAATTATTTCTACGACATTGTCACAGTGGCCGCTGTGAAAATCGCGACCAAGTTAACAAATTCTTCTCATAGAAACTCAGCGACTGGCCCATAGGATGAGCTACAAAAAAAAACTAAGTTCAAATGGTTCAAAAAATGATTCAAATAGCTCTGAGCACTAAGGTCTGAGGTCATCAGTCGACTAGAACTTGAAACAACTTAAACCTAACCAGACTGGAGCGCCTGGAACAGCTTGGCCACTCTGGCAGGCTAAATAGTAAGTATTCAGTATTCAGTGAGATTATTATATACAGCTTCAGGAACAAAAGTTACAAATAAGGAGAAAGGAGTGAAACAAACAACACTGACAGATATTTTTTAATTCATAAGTAAAGCATTACTTATCGTTATAAAGAGACTACATCAGTTTAAGATATACATATATTTAAAGATGAAGCGAGTTTCTCACTCGATGG
Source organism: Schistocerca gregaria (assembly GCF_023897955.1). Taxonomy (NCBI): domain Eukaryota; kingdom Metazoa; phylum Arthropoda; class Insecta; order Orthoptera; family Acrididae; genus Schistocerca; species Schistocerca gregaria. The sequence goes on from NC_064926.1 coordinate 116,099,698, forward strand.
AAACGTGTTATTCTCTAATTGATTAAATATCATTATTCATTCAACACAAATTACACAGTTTATGACTGAAAAAAAGAATAAAACCATTCTAATGCTTCATGTGACAGACCAATGAAAAATTTTGTGTGAGGTGGAACCATTGTTTGCATATCATGAGCAAGTCAATCCTCGCAATAAGCTTTAATCGCCAGGTGAAAGCCGATGCTGACACAAAGAACAGGATAAAAACAACGCTCCTTGTCTATCAAAGTTCAGTGTGTATGAGGTGTGAAAACTTTAATTTTTGCTGCATGACAATCCACTGTCGACACCAACGGCTTGGGTTGCAAATATCGATCTGATCATACGTGTGGAGCTAGGGCCTTTTGTCGAGGAGTGTGTTGTTTGTTTGGCGGGCCCTCGTAGTGACAGCTAGCTGGAGGGCAAGTGGCTCTCAAGTTGTTGCTTTTCGGTGACTCCTGATGTACATAAGGTCTGAGGCACGCCCTGACGCCTTGCTTAAGGATTGATAGCGTCGTGTTACGGGAAGAGTAAAAATCGGCAAGTTCCCGATCTAGTCTCCAAAACCAACTACACGAATCACAGGCAATAACACCCCGGCTAGGAATCCTCAAGGTCACGTCTTCTTTACACTTGAATGGAGTTAAGGGTAGTATCTTTTGTTTTTTGTGTAATTATCGTCATAAGGCCACGTCTGCGTTAACGTGGAATTGGACCTGCTCCATTAATGAGCCTCCGAGCGATTGCAAGTGTGATCATCAGTCAGTGTTAATGTATTGTTCCAGACGATATTCTGTACGACTGTACGGGTATTCCTTTTACAAACAGAGTTGATGAAATTCAAGGTGTAACATAATCTGTTTCAGAGGCAAGGCACCCTTGTGGGATTACAGTAAGAGTTCAATCAACTTGAGATGTGTTCCTGTTCTTGGCCTTTCCTTCAGACATCTTACCACATGTCAGATAATATAAGGAATAACTTGTGTTTCGAAAGCTATAATGCTTTCTTGTGCCTATTCATTTTTCAAACGAATATGAAATCTTCATAGAACTTTCAGGACAACCGTTTTCGTTTCGTCTCGTTTTTTGGGAAGTATCCTCAGCAATTCTTCAGAATGTCTTTAGAGTGTGAACTGCCATTCACCATCGTTTGCTTCCAAATGAAAATCAATGCAATTCACCCAGACAGATACGTCCTCACCATACGATCGTTCAGTCTTACTGTGAAACATTTTGTTCAGTTACCATGCTATCCACCTTCAACAACAAGACGATCTTCTCTGTGCACTTCTCGAAATTTCACTTGAGTACCCCAGTCATTAATCTGTTTTGTCATTATTTCCATTACAGATTTTCAAAATATCTTTCTAAGGTCAAGAGCAACATAAAATTGATTTTCTCATTTAGTTTTACATGTGATGCGGGTTTCTCACAGTAATAACAGTTTCTTGTAAGATAAAATGTCTGCACTGATCATCGAAAAATGTAGAACTCATGTTAGTCAGTACCTGTTCTAGCACAATAATCCTTCTAATAATGGTTCTTGCACTTTCCATGAACAACATCGGTGCAGCTCACCGGAATAACATGTTCCCTCAGTGAACATTTGTACCCCTTTTTCCTTCACTTTGTTAGCTCTACCCCGCCCATAACACTTTCACCACTAATAAAATATTCAAACATTGTGCTGACTTTTATTTAAGAACGTAGCAAAGCAATGGTCTGTTGACGACTGATGCCCCCTCCATAAGCAAACATAGCAGTGTTCAACAAAAGACTCATCAGAAAGCACATCTTTCTAACAGCGAAGCAACGAAGAACGGATGCCTGTAATGCTAAATAAGTGAAACTACACCAGTGAATATTGAAAAACCTGAGTAGAAAGCCAAAACCAGGTAGTCATTAACCACACTATTTCCATAAAACTAATAAGTAACCAACAACGTTTCTGAAACTTTCATTAAATTTTTGAAAACACTTTTGAAGATCTGTCACTGTTCTCTAAAAAACCATCAAATCAGCCAATTCTCAGACGCAGAATTTCTTATGACAACGAAACTTATATACATTTAAACTTGAAGAACTAGCGTATTCTGATGTATTACAGCTAGGAACGCGTCGTAGTAACTATAGATACACTCATATCCTGAATGTATTGCTTATTAGAAGTAATAAGGATAATAAATTAATCATATTACATAAGAATTACAAATATTCATTGATTGCTAAGGATGACCAGGGCCTCAAACAGAACACAAACGACAAGACGATTTCCAACTTTACGCCCAAATACCTACCGGGAAAAGGAGACGAAACTGCCAAAAAATTTCTAGAAGCTATGGTCGTAATCAGTAAGCCTATGTGACGGACAAAGTCGTTAAATTGAGTGCAGTAGGCGAGCATTTTCCATTCGAAAATTTTTGAAATGTGCTTAATTACTATTCATAAGTCATACGTTTGAACAGACGCTCCTTTTATATGCTTTCAGGAAACCTTGTTGTTTTCGTTTGCCATTTCCACCATGGTACTGAGCGGGTTGGCATGGTGCCTAATGCACCAGACTCGCATTCGGGATACCCGAGTTGAACCGCAGGGCCGACATTCTGATGTGGGTTGCAAGTGGCTTCTCAGCTCACCATTCGTGAAAGCTTGAATGCCACCTTGAAGTGGCCACGCCGCTTCCTTAAATGCCAGCAAATGATAATCAGAAAATACTTCGTGTCCAGCGTCCTTAGCTGTTGACGAGACATAAAGCATTTAACTAATATCCTCATCTCAACCGAAGCAAACAATTGACGTGCCTACGAAGTGTAAACCGTGCGTCTGTTATCAGCACTGGGTAAAGCGGAAATTCTTTTCCAGGTACTTCTCCTGTCTTCTTGGCGGTTGTTGTATGCTGTTAACTCCAGTTACTAACTTGTTATTGTTTGAAATGGAACCTCGTGCTGGAAAGACGTGGTCGGTCGACATGAATGCACATATGTTCACTGTAATCCCAAAACACATTACCGCCATACAGAAACACATCTCAATGGAGATACCATCGTCAAATGAAATTTATTGACTGATTTCTCCTTGATGATAAATGTTTTAATTTAGGGAGTGAATGACTGCCAATAAAATAGATTTTATATATAATTACACACTCTGTATATTGCCATAGGGTGTTCTATTACAAGTTCAGTTTAAAATGATGACCTTTGTTGAAACCCCCTGGAAATGAAATACAGGCTATACCTATGGTTACCGGTGTAGGGAATAGAGTCATAACTATTCACTCATGAGTCTCGGTGTTTTCGGATTGGATAGTATATGTCCTGATTTGTGCTACCAGCGGTGTACATTTGTTCACTAATCATGTATTTTATCCTCAGAAATTAAAAACTGTTGATGCATTTCCTCTGTCGTATAGAACAAGAAGTCTAGCTCCACAATAAAATTATTGTATTGTACATGAAAGCTTATTAGAACAGCATTCAACCTGTATTGTGCACTAAACACTTTGATAATGTGTAGCGACATACACTGAGCACTTATTAAATTCTTCTTCCCCAACTTTGTTTAACTAGTTTAACTTGCTTCTACAATTGAGTTAAAAAGTAAGCTACAGAAATTATGTATTTAAAGCACACATACGATAAGACTTACAGCGCAATATGTCTACATGTTTGTGGCCTCCACAACGAAGTACATTATTCAGTGATAGAGAAATAGAGTACTGACAATGATGGTAATTGCATATCATGGCATAGAGAAGTGATGAAAACTCTATGACTGGTTCAAATGGCTCTGAGCACTATCGGACTTAACTTCTAAGATCATCAGTCCCCTATAACTTAGAACTACGTAAACCTAAATAACCTAAGGACATCACAAACATCCATGCCCAAGGCAAGATTCGAACCTGCGACCGTAGCGGTCGCGCGGTTCCTGACTGTATCGCCTAGGACCGCTCTGCCACCGCGGCCGGCTTCTGTGACTGCTTTTAAAAATCTTACCATATTTACGTAACTGTTTTAGGAACATGTTAAATGTAAAAAGGATACAATTACCTTTTCGACATTTAACAAGTCCTTCAGTAGTCGACTATAAATAACGTATACAGTGTTGTAATATAATTTCTCTATTACTTCATTTATTCTGATGTGATGTAAAGTCAATTCCTACATTCGGTTTAATAACTAATTATCTACAGTATTCAGGATTGTGGTACATGGAGCTACATGATACTGAATCTGCCGGAAAAGCAATGGAAAGCAGAACTTATAACAACGGCAATTCCAATGCCTTTCTCGTTACTAAATGATTTTCAAACCTACATATATAACTGCAGGCAACACTTCATTGTACATGAAGAAAAATAATTTATTTTTGGCTATGACAGTTATCATCTGGATCCATTATAGGACATTTTGAATTAATAGATCTAAGGCAGTACTTTCTGCGAGAGACACAAGTCGATTCTACTCACTATTTATGAAACTACAGTAACAAAATTAACCTGTTTCTATAAATAAAAATATCTGTAAAGTGTGCAAACAATATTTCAATGGCATCCACATCCGTGTATGCAATTCATACTCCACTGTGGTGAGAGATACGTAGCATAGCACCACATCATGGGGATGCTTCCCATTCCAGTCACTTGGATTGCCAGAAGAGTACATCATTGGATGCAGAATATCTCTAAACTCTCAGTTAATACATGTTCTGCAACCTTTTATTAGGCTTTTGCTGCTTACTAGGTGTCTATATTAGATGCCTGCCAGTTCAGACTTTTTTTCGTTTGTGTTGCAGTCCCCATGGGTCAATCACGCCTGTGACTGTATCTCCCCCATTGCTTGTATATATTTAAAACCCCAGATAGTTCTATTTAACGTTACTAATTGAGTAATACGCTAAAAAGTGATGAACAGGTCATTCTTAGGTAATCTCCTATGCAGACTTGAAACACTTACTTCGATTCTATATCTGTAAATATGGTCAGTAACATAATCATACAGATAACTAGCCTCTTCTTTATGCTGAACCACAAAGCTTCACTGTCTGTTACAGTGCATAACAGTACAGCAGAGACGTTGCTACCGATATACTGTCAATCACATGCATACCTAGTGTAGTAATTGCCAAGAAAGGAATTTAAAAATAGTTGAACAATGAAGTCAACTTTCTTGTACAAGAACTCTTAGTAGCAAAACTGTTATTGACAAAAATCACAGAGAACAGTTATCACTCTCTCTGTGAAATACACTTTATTGTGCAACATGAAGTGGGCTTCAGAAATAGATATTCTTATTGCTTTCCAATTATATTTCTCAAATTTTTTTTAATGTCTTTATTACATACAATTTCTTTTCCACATCAGTCTTATGATAGTTTCACTGAAAGATGCTAGCGATAAAAAATGGATTCCTGCAGCTTACACACTTTACTCAGATAATTCTGACATATATAAACTGATAAGGCGCTTACATCACTGGAATACTGTGAATTAGATGACGGAAGGCAAATCATCGTCAGTAGTTAGTATTTCAACTTTCTGTAACCATTAGCACTCCAGATCGAGTCGACGGACGTTTAGAGGGTGATACACCAGAAGACTGTCTGAACCCCCACTACCAACACTTTTTTTGTTGAGGGAACAGACAAAAGAATTCTTGCCTTACACCTTCCATTACAGATCGCTAAGGACAATAGCGTCCCACAATATTTGGTTTGACCACGTGATGGAATTTGCCAACCAGCTGTGTCAGGTGGGAGAATGGTGACAACTGTTTAGTAAGGTGCATTACTGGCGGTTTTCTCGAGAGTGAACATACAGTGAGATGTTGCAGTTAAACATTTAAGTAAACCCCAGTTTTTGCGGAATATATAATTGGAAAGCAATAAGAATATCCATTTCTGAAGCCCACTTCATGTTGCACAATAAAGTGTATTTCACAGAGAGAGTGATAACTGTTCTCTGTGATTTTTGTCAATAACAGTTTTGCTACTAAGAGTTCTTGTAAAAGAAAGCTGACTTTATTGTTCAGTTATTTTTAAATTTCTTTCTTGGCAACTACTACACTCGCTTTAGGTATTAATTGTCTTATGTCCAAAGGTGCTAAAGAGACGTTAACAGTACACCCATATTTATCTTTTAGGTACATACAGTGGTCGTCGTTGATAAGTGACCATCATTGTCCATTGTTCTTTATGACCCAACGGTATACATTTTTATGTTTCAGACAGGTAGATAATGGAATGCAGGAGATCTTAAAGATGTAAAACAAGTTGATGGAGGTTTGTTGCTTAGCTGGGCCGTTGAAACATTTGATATACCTTGTAGCACACTACAACATGTATTAAGGAAAGGAAATTAATCCGATCGAGAGGTAAGCTGAACTTTGTGTCACACAGCAACTGATTAAAACTATACTTTGAAGACTTTGTGAACTAATTTTATCCATTTTTATGTCTCAGACGGGAACAAAGTGAAGTGCAGAAGATTGGGGGCTGTAGTCACCATATTATTAATTGTACAGCAGTACGTGGTGTAAATATAATCTCTTTACTGATACCCTTTATAAATTCATTACCAAATGCAATATGAGAATGAAAGCCTCCATACAGCAGTTGAGACCATAAAAAGCTTGAGAAATGTTTGCATTCTTGACTGGCAACCTTGGTCTCATGGTCTGTCATGCATAACCAATGCATGGCAAAACGAATACTTCCATACCAGGAAGATGACAGCAGCTTTCATTTACTGACAGCACGCATTTAGGCATGAACAGAGATGCCGAAAAACTGGGTTCACGGGCTGTTCGTTTCGAGCCGCATTGTATGCAGTAGTGTCCACGTGAGTCTCACTTCAAGCCAATGATGTGGATGAGAAAGTTTAATTGTTTATAACTGTTATGTAGTTAACGTCTCCTCAGATTCTGATAGGTATTTGGACCGATATAAAATGGTGTAAGTGTTTCATTTTCCAATAGCCTGTACACAAAAATTGTGAATAATTATAAATAAAGCTGAGAGAATGCTTGCTGCTAATTCGGATGTGAATATTAATTCATAGTTATCAATGTTGCTGTTATTTGTCACAATGGAAGTAGGAATACGAAAAAGGGGGAAAGAAAATTCCTAATATGGAACATAGTCATAGGGGCACCAAACATCAGTACGGGTGTCCACACGTGTATTCTTCTGCATGGTTAATAGTATGAAGAATTTGTGGAGTCTATTAAATGAGTGGATAGGTTACACTATACGAACTTAACATTCACGGTAAAGAGAACAAAACAAAACTTTAATAATTTCTAAAATTTTATTATGAATTCTAACATAAATAATCAGAGAATTTGAATACATAATATTGTAAAATTGTAGTTAAATGTGCAGCATGATAACGCAATGTAACGAGAACTAGGATGATATTAACTGTTATTGAATAAATTAATGTACTTTTTAAATTAATTCTTAAACTGAGTGATTTCCCTTCTATATTGCTGTTCTTACGAATGGAAGACGTTCGTAATCCATGTGTATGAACTTTCAGGTACATGATTAGTTTTCTTGGTTGTGCTGTATTTATCAGCTATAGTGCTTACAGTTTTGTTTTTCGTCTTTTAGTACCTTCAACCTCAAGGTTTCATACCATGCGCAGCAAGATTATTCTGCCTTTAAGATATGACAACAATACGGCTAATTGTGGAGTTTGACGTAAGCGCTGTGTAGCTGCGCTTGCCTTCTACGAGTCGGGTGATAAGTGCACCACTGCAGTATAAGAGGAGGCCGGTGAGCTCCATAGTGACACTTGTAGCTAGGCACCTAGTGTAGAAACCACTGCAGCCATGAAGGGAGGCCTCGTCCTGCTGATTGCTGGTATGTTGCTCGTGGCGTACTGCACGCCTCTTGCTGCTGCAGACGATGGCGACGAAGTGGCGGAAGACGTAGGAGAAAACAGAGACGCTGATGACGACGACACCGACAGCATAGCAGACGACGACGACTACGCCATCGAACTTGAGGAGGGTCCAAATGTAGAGAGCAGGCGGGCAGTCAAAGGTAATCAACAGCAAAGGCGAGCAGGCTGTGCACGGCTCTAACTGCAATGGTGTCACTAGTTGTTTCCTGAGGAGGGGCTCTGACACAGTGTCTGTCTGCAGGCAGCTCAAGTGCAGCATTCATGTCGTCCAGTTTTGTGCGATGTTACTATTACACCACTAGCACGTTTCTTAATAGCCTAAATATGTTGCTACATTCAATCAGAAATCCCTCTAATATTATGTCTGATAATAATTGTTTTACTTGCCAAATATAGACCCCCTATAAGACCTATCAGGTTCACATTTGGATCACTCTGAGAGTGTATCTGCTGAACCATGATGACATCTAATCTCCGTGTAGCTTTATCAGTATAACATTTATAAAACAAAAACATATTAGTATGAGTCACCTATAAAAATTGGTACTAAATTTGCACTTTGGTTACAATTGGTCGTTGAATAGGTAATGTTACTAACAGAAAACGGCATTCCAATAAATATCTGTCTACCATGTTTCATAAACAAACACTAATAAACCAAAGGTGACAGATTCTCCCTTCTGCAGTGTAAATGAATCGTAGAACTTTATCTAACAAACTAGCAAGCACGCTAGCATTGTGCGGTGCTAAGATATACGATGATACACTGAACATGGTATTCAAGGATCTCATTACATATCGGACATTTCTTGTTGCGTTGGTTGAGTTGATTGTTTTCCATATTTACAATTTTGTTATGCAACAGGGTATAGTTACTACATGAGTTACTGGATTAGAGTTTCGGTACAGTGTCGACGTTGTTATACCAAAAAGACGTAAGATGACGTTTTTTCTGAAATAAACCTTAGTGTCACTAAATCTGTGGAATACTGTCATTGACACTACACAGTAACAGTAGTTTTTGAGCTGTAGTCGGTAATTACGTCTTTTTTTGTAATTAATGTGGGAAAAGTAAATGAAACATTATTAGCAGAAATCTACAAGCAAGACAATGCTTACGTAGAAGATGGTAGTTCTGAATGTCGGGCACAGAATCATAACTATAACGGCTCTAATCACTGTATAGTTAGATAGAAGGTGTCCTGATTTGTAGCACGATCAGGCAATCCATCTTCAATAGGCATTTAGTCACTTGGCTCAAATGGCTCTGAGCACTATGGGACTCAACTGCTGTGGACATCAGTCCCCTAGAACTTAGAACTACTTAAACCTAACTAACCTAAGGACATCACACACATTCATGCCCGAGGCAGGATTCGAACCTGCGACCGTAGCAGTCGCACTGTTCCGGACTGCGCGCCTAGATCCGCGAGACCACCGCGGCCGGATTAGTCACTTGTATTTTGATTTTCTACTTAGCAATGTAACATAATAACGGCAGTTAATCTTTCATATAGAACACAAAGTCTGTCTCCACGATAGAATTCAGTAAGTCTCACAGCACAATTTGTCAACATGTTAGTGGCCTGTACAAAAAAGTACATCACACATTGACTGAGGTGAATATGATCTACTGTAAATGAAGATAGTACAACACGAGAGTTGTGTTGAACTGAGGAAAACACTAAAAATAGTTTTAATAGTCTCACCACAGACTATTAAATAACATTTTATGAACATTTTCAACGTGCAAAAAAGATCAATAACATTTTAAATATTACCATATGTGCCTGTTTTATAACATATTTCTGTGTCTACAACTTTGTAAATACATGTATCAGGTGACCATAGTGTAAAACACCGACTGGCAGTATACTACATTATTTGGAACTAAATATACCATGACTAGCAATTGTAGGCTACATCAGCGTTCCTGAAGTATAAGGTAGCAACTATTCCAGTGAAAGGAAACCAGTCATCTATGTGTTAAACGCTTCTGAAGTATACTTTGCGCCTATAAAACGCGAGCATAGTGTTTGCAGTAGCAGTAACAGGTGTTCATATTACAGATACTGCAATTTTCTAGTAAGAAAGAAGGTAACCAGGAGTCACTGGAACATCGTGTGTGTTGTTTCCTGTTGGGTAGGTGCTCACGCCCGGGTCGGCCACGCGAAAAACGCGCGGGCAGGCAGCCGACACGCTGCGGGCAGAGCTGCAGTCAGGCCCCACGCCAGGTCAGGCGCCGCCCGCAGAGCCCCCCACAGAGCGTAGTCGCCGCTGCTGAGGGAGCCCACACCGTGGAGGTGCAGTCTGCAGTTGCTTACACTCTCCTGTACCCTGTACTCACAAAGTAGAAATAAAGCACCGCTGGTTTAACAAAAATGGTGTTGTTACCCAATGTCTTACACTTGTAAGCAGACATATAGACATATGTGGACAATGAGAGACAATGTTATCAGAAGTGTGAAGTTTTTAAGGGAATTATGTGCTTACTGTAAATGTGTTCTGTGCAGGTTTTTTTTTTCTTTATTGCATATGTGTGTATCCCATTGAGAATTAAACTTCTATAAGTACTATTTTTCAAAGCAGAGATACTGTTGCAGAAGAGCTCTTGTTCATCCCGTTAAGAGATTAAAGGAAAACTTCAATTTGAAACCACAACGTTTCTATTTGGAAAGTAAATTCAGTATGATTTAAAGGAGCCAATACTCGGGAAGTGCTGATAGTACCTCTGACAATATCATCCAAGTTCAAGTAGTAGAATAGCTGTAATAATCATGAGGAATACTGTGAAACTGAATAAAACAACGTAAAAATTTATCGAACGTCTTATAGGACCTATGTATAGTGGGAGAATATTTGCAAATGCACGGAATTAATACATAATGAGCACTTGAAACAGCTTAATAAAGCGATACTCGCAGCTCCAAAAGCTATCAACATAAACAAGGTAGAGGTGATTGTAAAATTCTTACAGCTTGAGACTCACGGCAGCCAATAATTTCCGCTTTCTCAGGACGGCTTAGAGACAAAGAGTGTCGTTCGTTGTCGATTTTTTGCGGAAAGGTAAATGATGGAATGGCAGACAGTTTATCATGATACAAAGAAAAGTAAAAACAGTTGAGACCTATATTTATAACATCCTTACTTGGAACGAAAAATTATTTCCGTCATATCTGTAAACAAGTGACACGTATCTGAAGATGAGGTTCAAGTGGGAACTGGGAAATGCTGCTATGTCGAGGGAAGGCATTGTCGCTAACTCGTGCGTCATAATGTAGGGTGCTCAACTTGAAAGGGAATATAGCCAGCTCTGAGTTGTAGCAGGAGACATAATATCTCAACGTCCAAGGCTGGCTCTCATCTAATCACATTCATATGCGCAAATGCGCTTCATTTGGTCACGTTTCACACACTCGTTACACGTACTTCTCATATACCATCTTAGAAATCACATGTGCTTTGGTTGACTCTAATAAAGCACACAGAGAACTTTGTATCACCAATAATTCCTTTAGCAGAGGGGCTCCATCCGAAACCTCTGAAATGATAAACGTATATAACAGTTATTTCAATGACATATCCATAATGGTGGCTGAGAAAACGGCGACCAAGTCGTCAAATCCTTCTTACAAAAACTCAGCGACTGGCCCCTACGATGAGCTACAAAAAATAATAAGTATTCAATATTCAGTGAGCCTATTACGGTACTGAAACAAAGACAACCATTGTCTTCCTATTGAAAAATTCTTTACTATTTACAAAAAAAGTTATATGCCACCACCTATCACTTGGCTTGCCGATAACGATCTGATCATACGTTTGGTGCGAGGGCCTTTGTTCTTGGTGTGTGTTGTCGGTTTGGCGGACCCTGGTACTGACAGTTGGTTGAAGGGCACGTGGCTGAAGAGTTGTTGCCTTTGTTTGAATCCTGATGTCTGGTACAGAACTCGAGTGGTTCAATAGGTTGGAGCCCAGCCTTGCCACCTCGCTTAAGGACTGATAGCGTCGAGTTACGGCAAGGGTAATGATCGACAAGTTCCCGACCTAGTCTCAAAGACCAACTACACGGATCAGAGGCAATAACACCTCGGCTTGGAATCCTGGAAGTCACGACCACTAGTGGTGCTAAGCGTTGCTTTTTACGTCTTTTGTGTACTTATCGTCATAATGCCACCTCTGTGTTAACGTGGAATTTGACCTCTTATGTTAATGCGTCTCCGAATGATTATGTGAGTGATCATCGGTCAGTGTAACTTATGTTAATGTATTGTTCCAGGCCACACTCTGTACGAGTGTACGAGTATTCTCTGTTACAAATTAAATTGATGGAATTCAAGTTGTAACGTAGTCTGTTTCAGAGGCGAGGCACCCTTGAGATAACTAAGGATGGATTTCGGTCTTGCAGCTGAAATAACAGCATTGGAAAAGCACTTGATTGTCAGCTTTAGATCTGTACGGTCTCCTTTACTTTTCGTACATATGATTGTTGTAAGAAGTCATTCTGTTGACTGTGGTTGTCGTTAGCAACCTTGTCCAAGAAAATGTATGAGGGGAGGTACTTTTCCACTTCATAACCTTGTGATCTGTTGTCCTCCAGGATGATAGTAAGAGTTTCATCAGCGCAGATGCGTTCCCGGTTTTGGCCTTTCCTTCTGACCTCTTATCATATTCCAGATAAGAGAAGGAATAACTTCTGTTTCGAAACCTTTCATGCTTTTCTTATATAGACTTTCAAACGAATAACAAACTTTCATAGAAATTTGAGAACAGCCATTTTTGTTTCGTCTGGTTTTTGGGACGTATCCATTGTAATTCCTCAGAATGTCTTAGAGTGCGTACTGTCATTCATCTCCATTTGCTTCCAAATGATAAGCAACGAAATTCACGCAGACAGATTCGTCATCACCACTGGATCGTTCAGTCTTACTGTGAATATTATTACAACATCGAATCTGAAAATCCTTTTCGCTCAACTACCGTGATATCCACATTCAACAATAAGGCGATCTTCGATGTGCTCCACTCGAATTTTTACTAGACCCCAGTCATTATTCTGTTCTGTCATTATTTCCTTTACAGATTTTCAAAATATCGTCATTATGCCACAACCCCCATAAAATTTGTTTTTTTTTTCATTTCGTTTTACATGAGATGCGTCATTCTCACAGATATTACTGTCTATTTTAAGATAAAATATCTGAACTATCGAACGATAAATGTGAGTCTCATATCACTCCGTACCTTTCTAGCATAATGATCCTTCTACTAAGAGTTCCTGCACTTTTCATCAGCAACACCGTTGCAGCTCACCAGAATAACATGTTTACCAATCTCTTCCGTCTTGACCCCTCTGCGACCGCTTGTATCCCTTTCTCCATCATTCTGTTAGTTCTACGCCATCCTTAAGACTGTCATTTAAAATAAAACATTCAAACATCACGACGATTTTCACTGAAGAACGTAGTCAAACAATGTCCTGTTGATGACTGATCCCTCCTCCATAGTCAATCATAGCACTGTTCAACAAAAGACCCAGCAGAAAGCACATGCATCTGACAGAGGAACAACGACTTACAGATAATGTCTGTACTGATAAACAAGTGATACTACAAAGCTGAGTATTATAAAAACTTGAATACAAAGTAAGAACTTGGCGGTCACTAACCACTCAATTTCCATAACACCCATAAATAGCAATATGCTACCCAGCTACGTTTTCGAAACTTTCTTCAAATTTTTGAAAACAATTTCAGTGCTCTACAACTTTTCTTCTAGAAATGTGTCCGTCAAATCAGCTAATTCTCAGATTATGCATTTCTTGTTGGAACAAAAAAGATATTCAACTAAATATGAAGAACTAGCGTTTCTTGGTGTATTGTAGCTTTTTCCAGAACGTTGAAAATCTGACCAACGTTAGAATCACTCCCACAGAAATGAACGTTCTAAACAAAGGCCTGAAATTTAATATACAACCACGCTTTGGAAACAGTATAATCATAAATAGTTTTGCAAAAACTTAAGTTGCACTTGATATGATCTAGTTGCCACCTCATGAGCAGAACCATATTACTTGAAAAATTGCAAAACTAATACAAACACAAATAAAACGAGAAAGTAGGACCAATAAAAAAGGGAAGGACAGTAGTATTACAGGTCAGATAAATTATATACTTCAAGAAAATCAGGCAGTTAGTATAAAATTAGGTAAAGGAAATTCATTGATGACAATGTCAGAGGAACATTACAATAGGAAAGTACTAGAATTTTTCAACCTGCAAAATTATCGACCGAGACCCAGTCAACAAATTTAATGCACAACTAAAGAAAGCTCTATAAACATGTAACTTCATACTAACAGGAAAAACTATAAAAAGACTCCAGTATAATGAATCCGACCACACCATTATTGTGTGCCCAGACCAAGATAGATAAAGAAAAATTCCCCATTCGTCCAATGGTTAGTAGCCCAGTACATGCTGTCAGTAAAATGTTCAGCACTCTCCTTCAGCAATATTACATATACGAGTTAGATTAAAATACAAAAATCTGTTACGATATTGTTAATAAAATGAAAAATATAAAAATACCAGAAAATGGAATACTCTTATCACCAGATATATCTAACATGTACTCAAACATTCCAGTAACAGAAACTATAGGAATCATTAAAAACAACTTTCCTAAATATAACACAATCACGCAAGGAGAAATTTGTGAAATAATAGAACTTCTACAATTAATAACTTCCCACACTTATTTCTCGTTTCAGAACAAAATTTTTCTCCAAAATATGGCGTAGCAATGAGCTCCTGTCTAGCAGGCACATCATCTGATATTTTCGTTCACGCTCTAGAGCAAAATTTTTTTAGCAGTTTCACTCAAACAAGCAAAAAATTCATTTATTACTTTAGATACGTCGATGATATCTTGATCCTGTTCGATGACACAACAGATTAGCTCAACGTCATGCATTCACAATTCAACACTTCGCATTCAAAAATTAATTTAACTATGGAAAGAACAAAATAAGATCATAAACTGTTAAGATCGCAATTTTAATGATTCTCTGTGTGACTTGCGTTAAGTGCTGTACCATCAAACAGTAAACAGGCGTTTTTATTGTTCAGTTGTTCCGTTGCGTCTTTCAGTTTAATAAATACCACCTAATAGTTTTTAACTTTACGTGTGTTATTTTATCGTAAGAAACTAATATTAAATCAGGTTATGGCCCGAGGTTAATTTTAAATAAACGGAATCTGCGATTAATACCTGGCCTTAGG
The DNA here is from genome assembly GCF_023897955.1 of Schistocerca gregaria. Taxonomy (NCBI): domain Eukaryota; kingdom Metazoa; phylum Arthropoda; class Insecta; order Orthoptera; family Acrididae; genus Schistocerca; species Schistocerca gregaria. Next base: position 116,114,890 of record NC_064926.1, read on the forward strand.
TGTACTCTCACGTAAAGTTAAGCCGAAATGGCCACTGAGGCGGAATAATATCGTATTCATTTATTCGATGGAACGAATTTCAACAACTGTAAATTCAGGATGGAAATTCTCCTTGAGGAACTGAAACTATCTCACAAAGGTGGAATTTGTCGATGGAGAGGAGAACATGCAGCGAGCCGCAATGGAAACATGATTGGCTGAATGGCGAAACAAGATCGTAAATGTAAGTCACATCTTGTTCAACGCATTGCCGACAGTCACTTGTAATACGCGAAAGATAAGGTAACTTCTTTTGGTTTATGGACCTCTCTGTGCAATACGTTCGAGAGAGAAGGAATTGCTGGTCAAATTCTGTAGAGAAAACAATTGTTAACTATGAAATTTAACGCAACAAATGGTTTTCCGGCTAACCACTTTCTGAAGTTTTATAAACTGATTCGTGATTTACGTTCGACTGGAACTACTGTCGAAGAAACGGACATTTGCTATTTGCCATTTGCTTTAAACGATGCTTGCAGAATACTGCCATCGAAACGCTCTCAATGAACGACTTGACGCTGATCTTCGTGAAAAGTAGGTTCCTGGATGAAGAATCGAAGCGGAAGGGAATCGTCGGGGAAAACAAAAATGATGAAACACCGCTTCCTACAGCTTTTCACACTCTACGGTATCTAAAAAAGGGTTTGTCAGACACCGGTAAAACAAGAAGTCAATAACGAACATCTTCCAACTTTACTTGTCACCGTTGCGGGAAGCCTCGACACAAAAGAGCTAATTGTAGAGTTTAGGTACCAAACAAGAACTCAGGAATCAACAACTGTATGGTCGCAGCTAACGTCAGAGAGGAAGATGGGTTTTCTTTTGCAGCGTCAAATGAAAATCAATCAACGAACGACATAAATTGGTTCTTGGACTCTGGATCAACGGAACATCTGATTAACAGTAAGATACATCTCACTAATTTAAGGAAACTGGAGCAGCCAATTAAGTCAGAGTAACTAAGCCAGGTATTTTTCTTCTTGAGGCTAAAGTAAAAGGAGAATTTAAAGTCACTAATGCCGTAAAAGGAATGGAAATTCAGATAATGATTAAATTTGCTTTATCTGTGCATTATCTTAATTATAATTTGCTGTCAGTTAGAATACTGGAAATGAATGGTTTTAGTATCACATTTGCAAAGGCTCAAGGTTTAATTAAGAAAGCAAAAGAACTGTTGCCATTGCAAATAGGAATGATTCTCAGTTATATGTTCTAAATTTGTTGCAATGAAATGCCTTTCAGCTGTTTCAACTACAACTAATGCGAAACTGTGGCATAGCAGATTAAGCCATTTGAGTTACGGTAACATTAAATGCCTACAGACACAAGTTGATGGTCTGGAACTGAACACCTCAACAATCACCACAGAACAATGTTCAAATTGTGTCGAAGGAAAACCATCACTGCTGCCATACAATCACTGTAGGAAACGTGCCACCAGATCTCTTCAGTTGATCCACAGTGATCTGTATGGGCCAATTGAACCGGAATCGTTCGAAAGAATTATGTACTCACGATCGTCGACGACTTTACACATTTCACAATGTCCTATACACAGAAATCGAAGTCAGAGGTAACTCGCCATCTGAAGATGATTTACGCCATGGCTACAGCTCATTTCAACTTGAAGATTAGCAGATTGCGCTGTGGCTGTGGTTGTGAATACATGTCAATTTAATTGAAACAGTTTTTTGAATAACAAAGAATACAGTTTCAGTTTACAGATATATTCCTCAGCAAAATGGTGATCAGAGCAAATGAACAAAACTATTTTTTGAGAAAGCTCGTTGTATGGTACTTCAGTGTAAATTAGGTAAAATGTTCTGGTCAGAAGCTGTTTATACTGCCATGTATCTACTTAATAGAAGTCTTACCACACTTTTGGAAGGAAAGGTGTCTGCAGCTTTGTGGTATAACAAGAAACCTAATTTGAGTAAGCTGAAAGTGTTCGTATGTATTGCCTATCTACTGGTACCAAAGGAATTGAGAACAGGGAAATATGAAGGCAAGTTCTTAAAATGGTATTTCACTGGTTACTGTCCTAATGGCTGCAGGCTTTGGTGCCCAGAGGAAGGAAAAACAGAGGAAGGAACATTGTTTTCTACGAAGGAAGATTTGACTTTGAAAGTAAACGAGCTCAGGAATAGATCCCATAATCTGTACAGGAATCATCCGATAAAGATGATAATGAAGAAGACATCGTCGAAGAAGATGCCAAACCAAATGATAGGGGTCATAAAAAAATTCCCATAACAGTACTGACCAGTGACGAAGTGGAAGCTGAAAATTAATCAGAAAACTGTTCGATGATCTACCAGGTAGAGGAACCCTCCTAAACATCTGAAAGACTATGCTGTTCTTTGCACTCAATGCTGATTCATTTGTGGATGATGTACCGAAAAGTCACAAGGAGATTTCAAATCGTGAAGATAAGGAATACTAGTATAAACATGTACAGGACGAAATTGACTCTATAAAGGAAAAAAAGAGTTGGACCTTTCTTAAATTACCACCTAGAAGGAAGACTATTGACCGTAACTGGGTGTTCAAATTAAAAAAGAACAAGGATGGAAATATCATAAGACACAAGGCTAGACTTGTATCAAAAGTATATCACAGAAAAGGGGATTTGACTACGACGAAACGTATGCACCAGCGGCTCGACTAGCATCTGTTAAAATAATTCTAGTTACTGCAATCCAACTAGGACCGTTTCTGAATTCACTTGATGTCGCCAAAGCTTTTCTTCATGGATTACTTGAGGAGGAAATATACACGACTATTCCTGAAGCAGTGGGTGTTCCAGAAAAACTGAAAGACACAACTGGTTTTGTTTGCAGGTTACAGAAATCTATATATGGCTTAAAGCAAGCACCACTAGCATGGAATCACTCTATTCAAACCATTCTTATGTCTATACGATTGACTCAGATAATGTCTTTACTATATCATTTTAAAGGACGTGGTCATTTATATTGTGCTCTATTTTGATGGCAGTAAGTAATAGAAAATGAACTTCGGAAACGAGATTTGTATTAACAACGGAGAAATGTGTCTGAGCCAAGCATCATATTTTAAGAATTTGCTACAACGATTCAACATCAAGACTGTAATACGATCAAGACGCCTGTGGAAATTAAACTGGAAATCAAGGAAGGAAAAATGATCGATAAGATCGGCAGAGAATTGATTGTATGGTTGATGCACGCAGTGACACACAAAAAAAGAGTTGAATTGTGTGCTGTGGTCAACTTGTTGAGCAGATACCAAAACAATCCATCAGAACCACTCTGGAAAATCTGAAAAAGAATTTTGAGATATATCAAAGGAACCATCAATATGTGACTGCATTATCGAAAGGTGAATCAAGAAGTTCTTCTGGTTATGCTCATGCAAATGGAATAGAAAAGAAGACGAAAGATCTACCCCTGTACATCTTTTAAAATGTTTTGGAAACACCGTCTTTTGGACAGCAAAGAAACAGACTAGTGTTGCTTTGTCTTCTACAGAAGCAGAATGTGTAGCTCTGGCGACAGCTGCAGCTGTTACTCTGGGTGAAATATTTGCTGGACAATATTCAAATTCCTGGTTCAAGAATCATAAAAGAAGGCTGTATACATGGAAGAAGCAGGGAGATACTGACAGGTTTCAGATAGATTATATAATGGTAAGACAGAGATTTAGGAACCAGGTTTTAAATTGTAAGACATTTGCAGGGGCAGATGTGAACTCTGACCACAATCTATTGGTTATGACTGAAGAAACTGTAAAAAGGTGGGAATTTATGAAGATGGGACCTGGATAAACTAAAAGAACCAGAGGTTGTACAGAGTTTCAGGGAAAGCATAAGGGAGCAATTAACAGGAATGGGGGAAAGAAATACAGTAGAAGAAGAATGGGTAGCTTTGAGGGATAAAGTAGTGAATGCAGCAGAGGATCAAGTAGGTAAAAAGACGAGGGCTATTAGAAATCCTTGGGTAACAGAAGAAATGTTGAATGTAATTGATGAAAGGAGAAAATATAAAAAATCAGTAAATGGAGCAGGCAAAAGGGAATACAAACGTCCCAAAAATGAGGCCGAAAGGAAGCGCAAAATGGCTAAGGAGGGATGACTAGAGGACAAATGTAAGGATGTAGAGGCTTATCTTATTAGGGGTAAGATAAATACTGCCTACAGGAAAATTAAAGAGACCTTTGGAGATAAGAGAAACCCTTGTTTGAACATCAAGAGCTCAGAGGGAAACCCAGTTCTAAGCAGAAAAGTGGAAGGCGTATATAGAGTGTCTATACAAGGGTGATGTACTTGAGGAGAATATTATGGAAATGGGAGAGGATGTAGATCAGGATGAAACGGGAGATACGATACTGCGTGAAGAGTTTGACAGAGCACTGAAAGACCTGAGTTGAAACAAGGCTCCCGGAGTAGACAATATTCAATTGGAAATACTGACGGCCTTGCGAGAGCCAGTCCTGACAAAACTCTACCACCTGGTGAGCACGATGTACGAGACAGGCGAAATAGCCTCAGACTTCAAGAAGAATATAAGAATTCCAATCCCAAAGAAATTAGGTATTGACAGATGTGAAAATTACCGATCAGTTTAATAAGTCACAGCTGCAAAATACTAACGCGTATTCTTTACAGACAAATGGAAAAACTAGTAGAAGCCGACCTCAGGGAATATCAGTTTGGATTGTGTAGAAATGTTGAGGCAATACTGACCCTACGACTTTTCCTAGAAGCTAGATTAAGGAAGGGCAAACCTACGTTTCTAGCATTTGTAGACTTAGAGAAAGCTTTTGACAATGTTGACTGCAATACTCTCTTTCAAATTCTGAAGGTGGCAGGGGTAAAATATAGGGAACGAAAGGCTATTTACAATTTGTACAGAAACCAGATGGCAGCTATAAGAGTAGAGGGACATGAAAGGGAAGCAGTGGTTGGGAACGGAGTGAGACAGGGTTGTAGCCTCTCCCCGATGTTATTCAATCTGTATATTGAGCAAGCAGTTAACGAAACAAAAGAAAAATTCGGAGTAGGTATTAAAATCCATGGAGAAGAAATAAAAACTTTGGGGTTCGCCGATGACATCGTAATTCTGTCAGAGACAGCAAATGACTTGGAAGAGCAGTTGAACGGAATGGGTGGTGTCTTGAAAGAAGGATATAAGATGAACATCAACAAAAGCAAAACGAGGATAATGGAATGTAGTTGAAGTAAATTGGGTGATGCTGAGGGAATTAGATTAGGAAATGAGACACTTAAAGTAGTAAAGGAGTTTTGCTATTTGGGGAGCAAAATAACTGATGATGGTCGAAGTAGAGAGGATATAAAATGTAGACAGGCAATGGCAAGGAAAGCGTTTCTGAAGTAGAGAAATTTGTTAACATCGAGTATTCATTTAAGTGTCAGGAAGTCATTTCTGAAAGTATTTGTATGGAGTTTAGCCATGTATGGAAGTGAACCATGGACGATGAATAGTTTGGACGAGAAGAGAATAGAAGCTTTCGAAATGTAGTGCTACAGAAAAATGCTGAAGATTAGATGGGTAGATCACATAACTAATGAGGAAGTATTGAATAGGATTGGGGAGAAGTTTGTGGCACAACTTGGCCAGAATAAGGGATCGGTTGGTAAGACATGTTCTGAGGCATCAAGGGATCACCAATTTAGTATTGGAGGGCAGCGTTGAGGGTAAAAATCTTAGAGGGAGACCAAGAGATGACTACACTAAGCAGATTCAGAAGGATGTAGGTAGCAGTAGGTACTGGGAGATGAAGAAGCTTGCACAGGAGTAGCATGGAGAGCTGCATCAAACCAGTCTCAGGACTGAAGACCACAACAGCAACAGCATTCAAATCCACTCCACCTATCAATTCGTTTACTTGATGATAATCAGTCCTGTTACTGAAAGCATTGGACATCGACGGTTGAGACACGTTAATGTTAAATATAATTTTGTTCGTCATTTCACCACCGTAGCATCATCACGGCCGAGCATGTACGTTCGGAAGACCAGACTGCAGATATTTTTACTAAAGGCTTACCAGCTCCTAGATTCATGGCTTTGAGGAGTTTCTTGAGTTTACTTTAATTTTTGTTAGCGTTAAATGTAAAATCGTTAAACTGAGGAGGGGTATTACCATTGCAATTTTAATTATTCTCTGTGTGACTTACGTTAAGTGCTGTACCATCAAAGAGTAAAACAGCTGTTTTTGTTCAGTTGTTCTGTTACGCGTTTCAGTTTATTAAAAACTATCTAATAGTTTTTAACTTTACTTGCGTTATTTTATAGTAAGAAACTTCAATCACATAATAAAATTTCTGGATTTAAAAACTTCAGACCAAAAACCTGAACACTTATTCGATATGTTTCGTAAACCAACGACAACAGACATAATTATCCACAACCAGTCATATCACCGAGATCACACAAGCTCCCATACTGTCATTCTACGCTGCACAAACAACTTGTCACTAAAAAGAGAAAATATTGAGAAAGAAATAGATCTTTTTCGAAATGTATAAGCAATCCTAAGAAGTTGGTAAGCACGTCATTCAAAAAGAAAACCAGACACATGCCAATCCGTAGATGAAATAACTAAACCAAACCACAGGAAAATAAAGTTCCTGTATTTCCGAAAAAAATACTCGATGTTTCAAGGATTCAAAATTGTACACCAGTTACAGAACCACTGAAAATCTAAATCGATTGTTGAGACATATCGCACGTTAATCAGAACCGTATTCGCAATCATGAATCTACAGTATTAACTGTGAAGAATGACCAAAATTTTATATTCGACAAACCGGAATAAAAGTTAGTACACGATTTCAAGAACACACGACATTAAGCGACAATAACCTATCCGCATATGCTGCACACTTAAAAGACACGTAGATGGAGCACTTCAAATATTCCATATGTTACAGAAAGGAAAAGTCATGAATGTAATTGAAGAAATAGAAATCTACATACATCTAAAAGATGCCAGACAGAGTTCTAAATGAGCAAAACGACCTGCGAAGTGGGAAATTCCTAGACAACTCCTACCAGTTCTACGGCGAAGTAATGCAGAAGAAAGAATGTAAAATTATCCTTACACTCTATTTCATTAGAATACTCTGATAAATGTGACATATAAGATCTTTGCACGAACTGTACAAAAATGATGTGCTCCTACAATAACAGCGCAAATAGTTGGAAATTTTTTGTATGGAAATTACTTACAGTCATATATACACCAATGATGAGCGATAATTAAATATAACTGAGAACAAAAGCATATGCAGGTTAGGTAGCAAATTTCTGTAAAATAATATTAATCTTCCTAGTGTTAAATACTTTACATATAAGAGCTTTGCAACAACTGCTCGGAAGTAACGTACTTCTAAAATAGTGCGAACACCTCGAACTAATTTACGAGCATAACATGAGGTCACAGGAGCAACGACATATACGACATAATCTCTTACTGAAAAATCATCCATAAAGGAATTTATAATGCGCCTACTATCTCGACAGATATGACTTGTTCCTACATCAAAATCACATCATCATCATCACCATCATCATCAGTGCTCTGCCTGAAGGCAGGTTTTCGATTGGTAGTTCTCCAGGCTGTCCTGTCTTCTGCCATCCTCATCAGGTCTGCAAAATTTCCTATTCCCTTTATGTTGTCTATCACCTTGTATCTCCTTCTTCCTCTCAGTCTTCTCCCACAACCCAATCCTTGCAAAGCATTTACTAGCAAGCACCCCATTCTCAATGAATGTCCCAACCAGTTCTTTTTCGTTTCTCTTACAACCATCAGCAGAAATCTTCTGTCACCAGCCCTTTCCAATACTCTTTCATTACTCACTCTTTCCATCCAGCTTATTCTCTCCATTCTCCTCCACATCCACATCTCAAATGCTTCTAACCTTTTTTTCATCCTCTCGTCTCAGTGTCCATGTTTCTGCCCCATATAGTGCCACACTCCAGACACACTCAAAATCACAAGTGTCACTAATGTATCTAATGTATGAAACTTTCGTTTTAGATAGTTGAATCGTACAAGAAATAAAGAGAATGGCAGCTGAAGGCTTCAAAAAACCTCTCAAAAAAAGAAAGGCCTTCTATTGATACTATCACATTTAAATGTGGTGCTTATTTGAAATAATGAGGATAAAATTAAATTAATCCAGTTATGTAGCCTAGCACAAATATTCATTGACTGCTGAGGCTGACAAGGACCTGAAACAGAACACAAACGGGACGGCAGTGTCCCACTTTACCGACAAGTACCTATAGGGAAAAGGATGCGAAACTGCTAAGAAAACTTCTAGAAGCTATGGTTGATATTAGTAAGCCTAAGTGTCGGAGAAAGTCGTTAAGCTTCGGGCAGTAGCAGAGCCTAGTCTACTTTTGCGATCGAACATTTTTAAAATATGTTGATTTAATTAATTATTCATAACTATTAATACCTAGTACGTTTGAACATAACGCCCTGTTGTGTGCTTTCAGGAAACCTTGTGGTTTACGTCTGCCTATTACAACGTAGCACTGAGCGGTGTGGCATTAAAACAATAGACTTGCATTTGGGATACCCGAGATGAACCCCAGAGCAGACATCCCGATTTGGGTTTTCTGCGGCTTCGCAGTTTCCTCCAGACGAATGACGTAATGGTACCTTGGAGTTGCCCCGCCGCTTCCATCAATTTCAGTAAATAAAAGTCGGAGCAATAATCCATGTTTTGTGACCTTGGCTGTGGACGCGATGTAAAGCATTAAACTGACTTCTTTATTCCAATCACAGTAAATAATCACAGGGTCTACGAAGTGGATACTGTGTGTTTCTTATCAGCACTGAGTAAAACGGAAATTCTTTTAAAGGTACTTCCCCTCTCCCCGTGGCGGTTATTCTATGCTGTTACCTCCACTCATCAGCTCGTTATTTTTTGAAATTGAACCTCAATTTGGAATGATGTGGACTGTCGACAAGTATGCACAAATCTTCACTGTAATCTCTAAAGAAGATTCCCGCATACAGAAACACATCTTCATGGAGATACCAGCGTCCAAAGAAATTTATTGGCTAAGTTCTGCTTGTTGATAAATGTTATAATTTACTAAGTAAATTACCGACAGTAATTTAGTTTTATGTACCAGTTGACACACTATATACTGCCATGGGGGGTTCTGTTACAATTACAGTATACAATAATGACCATTTGTTGAAACCCACTGAAAATTAAATCCTGCCGATGCTTATGGTTATAGGTGTAGGGAATAGAATCATAACTATTCACTAATGCCTCTAAATGTTTTCGAATTAATTATTGTGTGCCTGATTCGATGTACATATCTCACTAGTCATGTAGTTTTAGAACCAGAAATTAAAAGTATGAGCTGCATTTCTTCTTTCTTATACAACAAGAAGTCAAGCTTCATTGAAGACTTATTGCTTTGTACACGACAGTTTATTAGAATAGCATTAAACCTGTATTATGTACTATACACTTTGATAATATGTAGTGATATACATTGATCTTACACATAGGTAAACTTTCCCAGTTTTATTTTAAGTTATTAAACTTGCTGCAGAAACTATGTTAAAATGTAAGTTACAGAAATTAAGGTTTTAGAGCACACATACGCTCAGGCTCACAGAACACTACGTACACATGTTAGTGGCATCTACAACGAAGTATATCATCCATTGATACTGTGAATAGCAAGTACTATCAGTGAAGATAATAGCAAAATGATGGCATAGTCAAGCGAGGCAAATACTATAACAGGTATTAAAAACGTAACATATTTACTTTTTGGACATTCATGTGTTTATCCCGTTATACTGTTGTGTATAGTACTACCATACTGTAAGATACAGGCTTAAGGTAAGACACATAATGTGTCACTGGGTGTACAAAGACATGCAGTTATTGGCTAGACCAGTCTTCCTGAGATGTCAGGTAACAATTATTCCAAAGAAAAGAGACCAGTTGTCTTTTTTCATCCACTTCTTTCATATCATATATTCACATAAAAGGCAAGCATAGTGTTTGTAGCACGTGGAAGAAGGTATGGCTATTATACCTCTTGATATTTTCTGGTGTAACAGGAGTGTAAGCAGGTGTCAATAGAACACCATATGTGTTGAGTACCATCAAGTTGATGCACATACCTGAGCTGGCCACTCCACACATGGGCAGGAAGCTGATATGCTACAGGTCACGTGCTACTTGCTGAGCTGCCCACAGTAGGTAGTTGCTACTCCTGAAGTGGCGCCACAAACGCGGATCACAGTCTGAAGCTGCTCACACTGTCTGTACCCTACAGTAAAGTGGGAAAAGTAAAGCACCACTGCACTTTGCAGCAGACACATCTGGTTATTACTCAGGGTCTCATACATGTAAGCTCTAGAGCACTCATTGATGATAAATGAGGAAGCAGAAATGTTGCAAAATTTTCCATTTTTTAAAAATTGCTTCATTAGTTGACACTAAATAATGTATACTGTGTTGGATATAATTTCGCTGTTACTTCATTTATTCTGATGAGATGTAAAAGTCAGTTTCTATATTTTGCTTAATAACTGATTATCTACAGTATACAGTAGTGTGGTACATGGAGCAAAATGATATTGAATCTGCCATTGTGGAAAGCAATGAAAAGAAGAACTTATAACAATCGCACTTCCTAGTATCGTCTAGTTAGTATAAAATATCCAAAAATACATACATAAATGCAGGCGAGTCTTCTGATGTACATGCAGACATGAAAGCAACATTTTTATTTTAGACTGTGGTGGGTATCATCAGAATTATTATGGGAAATAAATGACGTAATAGATCTAAAGTAGTATCTCCTGTGAAAGAAACAAGGCGATTATAATCATATGTTGCGAAATTACAGTAGCAACATTAACATGTATCTATAAAAAAAAGTATCTGCAAAGTGTGCACACAAAATTTCAACAGCGACTGCATTTGCATGTGCACTTCGTACCATAGGGATCCTTCCCATTACATTCATTTGGTCTGCCGGAGCAGTACATAAGTGAATTGAGAACCTCTCAGGACTCGCAGTTAATACCTGTTCTGAAACCTTTATTATGCTTTTTCTGTATATCGTATATGCCTGACAAATAATTTTTTAGTGTTTATGTTGCACTTCACGTGGGTCAGTCATGTTTGTGACTGTATGTGAACCCTTAGTTGTATATATTCAATACCCCTTATAGTTCCATCTAACATTAGTAATATTGAGTAACGTCGTTACCAGTGATGCGTGGGTGTTTCGTAGGTAATCTCCAATGCTTCAGTATATCGTATATGCCTAACAAAAGATTTTTTAGTGTTTATGTAGCACTTCACATGGGTCAGTCATGCTTGTGACTGTATGTGAACCCTTAGTTGTATATATTCAATACCCCATATAGTTCCATCTAACATTAGTAATATTGAGTAACGTCGTTACCAGTGATGCGTGGGTGTTTCGTAGGTAATCTCCAATGCAGACTTAAAACACCGATACTTCGACTCTTTATCTGTAGACATGGTCAATGAAGTAATTATCGAGATTCTTGATCTCTTCTTTATGCTGAACTACAAAGCTTCACTGTCTGTTACGGTGTGTAACAGGCCACCAGACACGTTGTTACCAATATACTGTCAAGCACATGAGTTCTGATATTGCCATACGGGGTAAAAAGGCAAAAATTCCAACTCCACATAATGTAGTAGTTGTCAAAGAAAAAATTTAAAAATCACTTATAAGGAAGCAGTCACAGCTCTCTTTGTGAAGTACACTTTATTGCGCAACGTGACGTACACTTTATGAATGTATGTTCTAATTGTTTTTAAATATTACACATATCAAAATGTTTTGTCTTCATGACAGGCACTTTCCTTTCTACATCAGTCTCATGTTAGTTTCAACGAACCTTGACAACATTAAAAATTGATATCCTGCAATTTACACACATTACTCAGATATTTTTGACATATTTAGACTGGAAAGGTCATTGCGTCACATGGAACATCGTGAATCAGATAAGAGAAGGAAATTATCGTCAGTAGTTTAATACTTCAATTTTCTGTAACCATCATCACACTATATCGAGTCAACAGACATTTAATTGGTGATACACCAGAAGACTAATTTCAACTAACTGCACCGCATTGTTGATGGAACGGACAAAAGAAAGCCTGCTTTACACCTTATGTTACGAATCGCTAGGGACCATAATGCCCCACAATATTTGGGCTGGATTTTGTTCCTCAGCTGTGTCAGGAAGTATAATGGCGACAACTACTTCGTTTTCACGACAGTGAAGATGTTACTGTAACTGCACTATACAGTGCAATGAAAGTAAGAAAGAAATAGAGAGCAGCTTTAGGCAGCCAGAGCTGTGAACTCTGTGACTACCTGTGTGGTGTGAGCAGTGTGCGGCGGTTATTGTCTGTCGGACGTCCAAGGGCGTTAGTGAGACGCAGTTAACAGTGTATAGACATTTATCATTTATGTATATACCGTTGTCATCATCGATCACTGACCAATGTTGTTCATTAACCTTCAGTGACCCAATGGTACACATTTTTGTATGTCAGACCGGTAGAAAATGGATTGCAGAAGATTTGAAACATGTAAAACAAGCTGTTGCTAGAGGTTTATCGTTTAGGAAGGCTGCTGAAAATGTTGATGTATCTAGTAGTGCACTGCAAGATGGATTACAGAAAGGAATATGAGCGAGAGGTAAGCCCTACTTTGTATCACACACTTGCTGCGTACAACTATGTGGTGATGATTTTGTAAACTAATTTTATTCATTTTTATGTTTCGGATGAGTACCAAGTGGAGTGCAGAAGAGTAAGGGATGTAGTCACCTGACCATTAATTGTAGATCACTACATGGCGTAAATGATTAACACTTTCTTTATACCTTTTATGAATGAATGTCCAAATTAAATACGAGAATGAAAGCCGCCATACTGCAATTCAGACCATAAAGTGCTTGAGTAATGTATAGATTCTCGCCTGGCATTCCCTGCTTCCTGGTCTGTCATGCATAAACAATGAATGCAAGACGAATACTCCCATACCAGGCGTCAGACTGCAACTTTCATTTACTGGCAGTACGTATTTAGGCATAGCAAGAGCTCCAAAAAATGGAGCTCTGGGGCTGTTAGCTTCTACCACACTCTATGCATTAGTGCTCAAGAGAGTCACACTTCAAACTAATGTTGATGTCTCAGTTCTGAATGGTGCGTGGAGAAAGTTTAATTATTTACAACTGTTATGAAGTGAGAAAGTTTAATTATTTACAACTGTTATGAAGTCAACGTAGCCTCAGATTTTGGTAGGTATTGGACTGGTATAAAATGCTGTAAATGTTGCATTATGCGTAACTCTATATATACAGTTGTGAATAATAATGAAATAAAGCTCAATAGAATGGCTCCTCTGTTAGAATATTGCTGGGCGGTGTGGGTTCCTTACCAGGTGGGATTGACGGAGGACATCGAAAGGGTGCAAAAAAGGGCAGCTCGTTTTGTATTATCACGTAATAGGAGAGAGAGTGTGGCAGATATGATACGCGAGTTGGGATGGAAGTCATTAAAGCAAAGACGTTTTTCGTCGCGGCGAGATCTTCTTACGAAACTTCAGTCACAAACTTTCTCTTCTGAATGTGAAAATATTTTGTTGAGCACAACCTACATAGGTAGGAATGATCATCAAAATAAAATAAGAGAAATCAGAGCTCGAAGAGAAAGGTTTAGGTGTTCGTTTTTCCCGCGCGCTGTTAGGGAGTGGAATGGTAAAGAGATAGTATGATTGTGGTTCGATGAACCCTCTGCCAAGCACTTAAATGAGACTTGCAGAGTAGTTATGTAGATGTATATGTAGAACGTTTCTAATTTTGAAAATAGTTATAGGGCATGAAGCATCAGTACAGGTGTTTACAAGTCCATTCTTCTGTCATGGTTAATAGTATGCAGAATTTGGGGAGACCCTTAAATGGGTGGATAGCTTACATTATACGAACTTACAGTTCATTGTATAGAGAACAAAACAGAAGATGATAATTACCGATGAAACGTGATAACGACTACTGACATAAATGATGAAAGAATGGAATACATACCATTTGAAAATTCTAGCTAGAGGCTTACCATGATAACGCAAAATAAACAGAACGAAAACGACATTAACTTACATTGAATAAATTCCTGTCCTTTTTAAATTAGTTCTTAAAGTGTATGATTACCATTCTATATCGCTGTTCTTACTAGAGAAAGAGTTTCGTAATACGTGTATATAAACTTTCATGTACATGAATAGTGGCGGACGTTGTGGAGAGCGGTTCTAGGCAGTTCAGTAAGGAACGGCAGGTTCGAATCCTGCCTCGGGCATGGATGTGTGTGCTGTTGTTGGGTTGGTTAAGTTTAAGTGGTTCTAAGTCTAGGGGACTGATGACCTAAGATCTTAAGCCAAATATTGCTTAGAGCCATTTGAATTTTTTTTTTATTGAACGTGAATAGTATTCTTGATGTACTAAGTTCATCACCTGTAGTGCTTACACTTTTGTTTCCGTATTTTAGCCCTTGGATTCTGAAGGTTTCATACCATGTCCAGCAAGATAATTCTGCCTTTAAGATATGACAACAATACGGCTGATTGTGGAGTTTGACGTAAGCGCTGTGTAGCTGCGCTTGCCTTCTACGAGTTGGGTGATAAGTGCCCCACTGCAGTATAAGAGGAGGCCAGTGAGCTCCATAGTGACACTTGTAGCTAGGCACCTAGTGTAGAAACCACTGCAGCCATGAAGGGAGGCCTCGTCCTGCTGATTGCTGGTGTGTTGCTCGTGGCGTACTGGACGCCTCTTGCTGCTGCAGACGATGGCGACGAAGTGGCGGAAGACGTAGGAGAAAACAGAGACGCTGATGAACCGTATGTGCAGTTGACGGACTTTGAGCGAGGGCGTATAGTGGGCATGCAGGAGGCCGGGTGGACGTACCGCCGAATTGCTCAACACGTGGAGGATGAGGTCTCCACAGTACATCGATGTTGTCGCCAGTGGTCGGCGGAAGGTGCACGTGCCCGTCGACCTGGAACCGGACCGCAGCGACGCACGGATGCACGCGAAGACCGTAGGATTCTACGCAGTGCCGTAGGGGACCGCACCGCCACTTCCCAGCAAATTAGGGACACTGTTGCTCCTGGGGTATCGGCGAGGACCATTCGCAACCGTCTCCATGAAGCTGGGCTACGGTCCCGCACACCATTAGGCCGTCTTCCGCTCACGCCCCAACATCGTGCAGCCCGCCTCCAGTGGTGTCGCGACAGGAGTGAATGGAGGGACGAATGGAGACGTGTCGTCTTCAGCGATGAGAGTCGCTTTTGCCTTGGTGCCAATGATGGTCGTATGCGTGTTTGGCGCCGTGCAGGTGAGCGCCACAATCAGGACTGCATACGACCGAGGCACACAGGGCCAACACCCGCCATCATGGTGTGGGGAGCGATCTCATACACTGGCCGTACACCTCTGGTGATCGTCGAGGGGACACTGAATAGTGCATGGTACATCCAAACAGTCATCGAACCCATCGTTCTACCATTCCTAGACCGGCAAGGGAACTTGCTGTTCCAACAGGACAATGCACGTCCGCATGTATCCCGTGCCACCCAACGTGCTCTAGAAGGTGTAAGTCAACTACCCTGGCCAGCAAGATCTCCGGATCTGTTCCCCATTGAGCATGTTTGGGACTGGATGAAGCGTCGTCTCACGCGGTCTGCACGTCCAGCACGAACGCTGGTCCAACTGAGGCGGCAGGTGGAAATGGCATGGCAAGCCGTTCCACAGGACTACATCCATGGGAGAATAGCAGCGTGCATTGCTGCGAAAGGTGGATATACACTGTACTAGTGCCGACATTGTGCATGCTCTGTTGCCTGTGTCTATGTGCCTGTGGTTCTGTCAGTGTGATCATGTGATGTATCTGACCCCAGGAATGTGTCAATAAAGTTTCCCATTCCTGGGACAATGAATTCTCGGTGTTCTTATTTCAATTTCCAGGAGTGTATATGTATCAGAGCACCATAGAGTAATTTACCATTTCGCAATAAGCCACGTTATTTGGAACTAGAAACACTATAATACCACGACAAGAAGTTGTAGGTTGGTTCAGCTTTCCTGACGTGCAAGGTAACAGTTATTCCAGAGTAAACTAACCATATCCTTCTGAAGTATACTTTTTGCTTATAAAATGCGACCTTAGTAGTTTGCAGCAGCTGTAAATAGATGTTCCTACTTCGGCTACTGAAATTTTCTGGTAGGAAAGAAGGTAACCAGATGTCACTGGAATATCGCGTGTGTTGTTTCCTGTTGAGCAGGTGCTCACGCCCGGGCCGGCCACGCGAAACACGCGCGTGCAGGCAGCCGACACGCTGCGGGCAGAGCTGCAGTCAGGCCCCACGCCAGGTCAGGCGCCG
This sequence comes from Schistocerca gregaria, assembly GCF_023897955.1. Lineage (NCBI taxonomy): Eukaryota > Metazoa > Arthropoda > Insecta > Orthoptera > Acrididae > Schistocerca > Schistocerca gregaria. The sequence goes on from NC_064926.1 coordinate 116,131,410, forward strand.
CCCGCAAAGCCGCCCACAGAGCGTAGTCGCCGCTGCTGAGGGAGCCAACACCATGGAGACGCCATCTGGAGCTGCTCATCCTCTCCTGTTTCCTGTACTCACATAGGAGAAGTAAAGCACCGATACACTTAACAAAAATGGTTTTATTACCCAATGTCTTACATGTGTAAGCACGGGACTATGAGGAACCATATTACCAAAATTGTGAAATTTTTAATGGAATTATGTGCTTTACTGTAAATATGTACTGTGCTAGACGGCCGGTGTGGTTGTGTTGTTCTACACGCTTCAGTCTGGAACCACGTGACCTCTACTGTCGCAGGTTCGAATCCTTCCTCGCACATGGATGTGTGTGGTGTCCTTAGGTTAGTTAGGTTTACGTAATTCTAAATTCTAGGGGACTGATGACCACAGATGTTAAGTCCCATATTTCTCAGAGCCATTTGAACCATTTTGTACTGTGCTGGAAGAAAACTTCCCCATACATTTACGGCCTCAGTGTTTCCCATTCAGATCTAAATGTCAATTAGTAATATTTTTCAAAGCAGCAGATGGTGTTGCAGAAGAGCTCTGTTCATTCTGTTAAGAGATGAAAGGAAAATTTCAATTTCAAGTCCCAACATTCCTACTTGGAAGTGTTATGGTGTTACAATCATTTAAAGACACAAAACATTGGAAGATATCAAGACGACTTCAGGTGATCCGTTGTAAAAATATATCAACAGTAATCACATTCTTCTCTAAATAAATACATATGTAGAATTCATGTAGTAATTCACGTGCACTTCATTTTCTTTCTAAATTCTGAGCGATTTAAAGGAGAAAAGAGTTGGGAAGTGCTGATAGCCTCACCGACCACATCACCGAAGTTTAAGTAGTAGAATAGCCATAGTAATAATGAGTAATCCTGTGAAACTGAACAAAAACAAAGTACAAATATTAATTAATCGAAGGCCTTGATGGATCTACTTATTGTGGAAGAATAGTTCCAAATGCACGTAATTAATACATAATGTTCACTTCAGACAGCCTAATGAATCGTTGTTCAATGGCTGAAGGACAACTGGTTACAAATAGTAATTCAGTCTACCGAGGAAGCAACCTCTTGTTCACAATTTCACTTGCATTTTCGTGTATCCGAAATTTTAAGGTAATTATTGAATACAGAGCGGCAACTTACAGCACGGCAATGTTATCATCAAGTGGTTTCCAATTTCTGCCGCCATCAGTCAAAATAGTAACACATTTAATTCCATGTTTAGAAATGATTCTCGGTGCTAAAACAGCTATGAACACAAAAAAGGTAGAGGTGATTCTAAAAATACTTACAGGTTGAGACCTATGGCATCCAACAATCTACGGCGTTTTCAGGACCCCGTATAGACAGATAATCTCGTACTTTATTGATATTTTGCGGAAAGGTAAATGATGGGATGCAGACAGTTTCTCTTGCTGCGAAGAAAAGTAAAAACTGTTGTCAACTTGTCAGTTTGGCTATATTTCTAACATTCTTGCTTGGAACAAATCATGTTTTCGATCATCTCTGTGAACATGTGATGCGTATCTGAAGATGAGATTCAAGTGGGAAGTGCGGAACTCTGTTCTGTCGAGAGATGGCATTGTGTTGCTCAGCTTTAAAGGGAGTATAGTCATCTCTGACTTGTTGCAGGAGACATAACATCTCCACGACCCAGGCTGGCTCTCATCTAATCCCATTCATCTGCACATATGCCCTTTCATTTGGTCAAGTTCCACACACTCGTTACACATACCTACTTATATCCCGTCTTAGAAATCACTTCTGCATAGGTCGGGTCAAACGTTGTTGTTTTGGTCTTCAGTCCTGAGACTGGTTTGATGCAGATCTCCACGCTACTCTATCCTGCGCAAGCTTCTTCATCTCCCAGTGCCTACTGCAGCCTATATCCTTCTGAATCAGCTTAGTGTATTCATCTCTTGGTCTCCCTCTACGATTGTTACCCTCCAGTACTAAATTGGTGATCCCTTGATGCCTCAGAACATGTCCTACCAGCCGATCCCTTCTTCTCGTCAAGTTGTGCCACCAACTCCTCCCCAATTCTATTCAATACCTCCTAATTAGTTATGTGATCTACCCATCTAATCTTCAGCATTCTTCTGTAGCACCACATATCGAAAGTTCCTATTATCTTCTTGTCCAAACTATTTATCGTCCATGTTTCACTTTAATACGTTTCTACACTCCATAAAAATACTTACAGAAACTAGTTCCTGACACTTAAATCTATACTCGATGTTAACAAATTTATCTTCTTCAGAAACGCTTTCCTTGACATTGCCAGTCTTTATATTATATCCTCTCTACTTCTACCATCATCAGTTATTTTGATCCCCAAATAGCAAAACTCCTTTACTAGTTTAATGGTCTCATTTCTTAACCTAATTCCTCAGCAACACCCGATTTCATTCGACCACATTTCATTATTCTCGTTTTGCTTTTGTAGTTCATCTTATATCCTCCTTTCAAGACACTATCCATACCGTTCAACTGCTCTTACAAGTCCTTTGCTGTCTCTGACAGAATTACAATGTCATCGGCGAACCTCAAAGTTTTTAATTCTTCTCCATGAATTTTAATACCTACTCCGAACTTTTCTTTTGTTTCCTTTACTGCTTGTTCAATGTACAGATTGAATAGCATCAGGGAGAGCCTACAACCTTGTCTCACTCTCTTCCCAACCACTGATTCCCTTTCATGTGCCTCGACTCTTATAACTGCCATCTAATTTCTGTACAAATTGCAAATAGCCTTTCGTTCCCTGAATTTTACCCCTGCCACCTTCAGAATTTGAAAGAGAGTATTCCAGTCAACATTGTCAAAAGCTTTCTCTAAGTCTACAAATGCTGGAAACGTAGGTTTCCTTTCCTTAATCTTTCTTCTAAGATAAGTCGTAGGGTCAGTATTGCCTCACGTGTTCCAACATTTCTACGGAATTCAAACTGATCTTCCCCGAGGTCGGCTTCTACCAGTTTTTCCTTTCGTCTGTAAAGAATTCGCGTTAGTATTTTGCATCCGTGACTTACTAAACTGATTGTTAGGTAATTTTCACATCTGTCTGCACTTGTTTTCTTTGGGATTGGAATTATTATATTCTTCTCGAAGTCTGAGGGTATTTCGCTGTGTCATACATTTTGCTCACCAGATGGTAGAGTTTTGTCAGGGCAGGCTCTCCCAAGGCTGTCAGTAGTTCCAATGGAATGTTGTTTACTCCCGGGGCCTTGTTTCGACTTAGGTCTTTCAGTGCTCTGACATACTCTTCACACAGTATCATATCTCCCATTTCATCATCTCCTCTTCCATTTCCATAATATTGTCCTCAATAACTTCGCCCCTGTATAGACCTCCTATAATAGAGATCACAGAAAACTCTGTATCATTCCTTTAGCACCGGGGCTCCATCTGAAAACTCAGAAATGTGTTCCCTCGCGGGGACTGTCGCATTTTGAGTGCAGTGAGGAACGGATGTCTAAAACAGTTAGTGACATTCAATGAGAAACGCCGTAAGTGAGTGCTATATACATACTAGGTAACTGTTCCACGAAAAACCGAGAAATGGCAGCTCCACCTCTAATTTCACGTTCTCACTAATGCCAGCTTACCCACGATGTGTTGTTGTTTCACGCGGTTTTATGGATGCATCTGTTGTTAGACTGGACATGGATGTCAAGGTAGAGACAGGTACAGGTCTTTTTTAAGTTTCTACAGTATAAATCAGATCTGACTTCGCTGGTTTCCGACGATAGCGAAATCCACAGGCTGCTACACACCAAATATTGCCTATCACGAAGTCACTCTCAATGGCCATAAGAAAAGAAAGGCTTTAAGACCAGCGTTTAACGTCCCGTAGACAGTGAGTCATTAGAGACGTAGCGCGAGCTTACATTAGGTAACGATTGTAAAATAAATTAGCAGTGCTCTTTTCAAAGCACCATCCCGGTATTTCCCTTGAGGAAATCATGGAAACCTTATATGGTGGTGGGACGAAAATTGGACCTGTTGTCCTCCTTAATGCGTCCCTCCTGTATTAACCTATGCCCAAAATCACTCGGATTTTATAACTGTACAGCGTTAGCAGCTAAGGAGTATCCCAAAATGGACCCAAAATGAAAAAAAACATGTCAAGGTGATATTTTCGTCAAATGATAGCTGGCATTAAGCAGATTGTCCTGATCTTAGCAACAAATGTTTATCGTAAGTAATCCCTGTTGTATGATACAGGATTAAGAGAACTTCGACGACATACCACATGTGGTTACTCATCCAATAGTATCAAGATAACAGACCCGGCTACCACGGTCCTGCCGATAAAGGAGAGATCCCACATACGTCTGCCCCATTATATTAAATATAAGTGAACACATAACTGAGGTATAATTGTTGTGTTTACCCATGCACTTGAGGCCCATTAGTCTGTGTTCTGCTGTTGTAGCAATCAGATAACATGCCTGTAGAGCCATTTACAAACTTACGATGTATATGACAGTCGAAAAAATGAAGCCATTCACAATGCATACAAAGTCGAAAACACGAATATCGTTTATGTAGAATTTCGCAAAACTATTGTATGCAGATGAGTATCCAGATAGTGCCAACTGTCGCGATTTGTCTTTCCGAAATTATAAAAAAAATTCTAGAACCTGGAAGTGTAGAGAAAAAATACGCCAGATAAAAAGAAGAGCAGCTGATGAAAAAAATGTAAATAACATTTTGGTAATAGCAACCATAATGTAAATGTCACTAAGAGGCATGTTGGCAGAACGAGAGGGATCGGCCAGACGAGTCATCTACGAACACCACATTCCATCACACTTTCTCATATTCATATTTCCCTGCAGCTGTAACTTCATGGCAATGGCTTCCAAAATTGGATGTAAAAAAGTGTAAAGTGATACGTATAAAGTCGTTTATATACGATGTAAGCAAAGACAGAATACCGAAAAATATTTTAACTTCAACAAATGTCCGACGAACGACAATTTCAATAGAGAATCGTGGATTCAGACCGCATAAGAACGCCCTCTAGAGAGAAAAGAGTGCCGCGACTTTCATGATAATATTACTATCGACGAATTTTCTCTCTCTCGACGTCATTAAATATGTGAGCACGAGATATATATTTTTGGACATTAAGTGGCTTGGATGACAATGTTTTTGACATGAATCTTCAAAATTTCCAGTACATCAGTTTCTGTTCGTGCTGACACAGTGGACTTTGTTAACATAAGACATGGATAGTAAGCATTCAATATTCAGTGACCCTAAAAAGGTACTGAAACAAAGAGAAACCATGGTCTTTCTATTGAAAAGTTCTTTACTGTTTAAAAAAACGTTGTACGCCGCCACCAAATAACTTATGTTCCCTATAATGATCCGATCATACGTTTGGAGCTAGAGCCTTCGGTCAAGGAGTGTGTTGTTGGTTTGGCGGGCCCTGGTACTGACAGCTAGCTGGAGGGCACGTGGCTCGCAAGTGGTTGCCTTTGGTTGACTCCTGACGTCTGGTACAGACATCGACAAGCCGCGAGTGGTTCAATAGGTCGGAGGCAAGCCCTACTGCCTCGTTTAAGGACTGTTAGCGTCAACTTGCGGAAAGAATAATGATCAGCAAGTACCCGACCTAGTCTCCAAGACCAACTACACGGATGAGAGGCAATAACACCCCAGCTTGGAATCCTGGAAGTCACGGCTACTTCTCATCTGACTGGAGTTCAGCGTTGTATTTTTCGTTTTTTGTGTACTTATCTGAGTTAGCGTGGAATTTGACCTGTTGTATGAATGGGCCTCCGAGTGATTGTGTGTATGATCATCGATCAGTGTAGCTCTCGTTAATGTGTTGTTCCAGGCCATATTCTGCACGAGTGTACGAGTATTCTGTTTTACAAACTGAATTGATGAAATTCAAGGTGTAACATTGTCTATTTCAGAGGCGAGGCACCTTTACAGACAACTAAGGATGGAATTCGGTCTTGCACCTGAAATAACATAATTTCAAAGGCAGTTGGTTGTGAGCTTTAGATAGGAACGGTCTCCTTTCTTTTCGGATAAACGATAATTGTAAAAAGTCATTTTATTGACTCTGGATGTCTCTTGTGGCTTTGTCCAAGAACATGTCTGAAGGGAAATACGTCTCCACTTCATAAACTTGTAATGTATTGTCCTCCTGGATTACAGAAATAGTTTCATCAATGTAGATACCTTCCTGTTTTTGGCTTTTCGTCCTGACCTCTTACCACATGTCTGATAAGAGAAGGAATAACTTGTATTTCAAAAGCTGTCATATTTTTCTTATACTGATTTATTTTTCAAACGAACGAATAAGAAATCTTCATAGAACTTTCAGAACAGCCGTTTTCGTTTCGTCCCGGTTTTTGGTAGATATCCACTCCAATTCTTCAGAATGTCTTAAGAGTGCGAAATGTCATTCATCTTCATTTGCTTCCAAATGGTAACTAATGAAATTCTCCCAACCAGATACGTCATCACCATACGTCTTTCAGTCTTACTGTGAAGATTATTACAACATCAAATTGGAAAATCCTTTTCGCTGAGTTACCGTGGTATACACCTTCAACAACAAGTCGATCGTCGATACGCCTCCAGTCCTTATTCTGTTTGTGTCAGTATTTCCATTACATATTTTCAAAATATCTTCTTAAAGTCACGACCAACATAAAATTGGTTTTTCTTATTTCATTTTACATGGGATGCGGATTTCCCACAGAAATAACAGTTTCTTTTAAGATAAAATGTCTGAAGTGACGATCGAAAAATATTTTTACTTTGTACCTGTTCTAGCATAATGAGCCTTCTAAAAAAAAGTTCCTTCACTTTTCATGAACAACATCGGTGCAGGTCTCCAGAATAACATGTATCCTCAATGAACATTTGTATTTCTTTTTCCTTCACTCTGTTAGCTCTATCCCGCCCAAAACACTTTCACCACAAATAAAATTTTCAAATGTTGTGCTGACCTTCATGTAAGAACGTAACCAGTCAATTGTTTGTTGACGACTGATGCCTCCTCCATAGCCAAACATAGCAGTGTTCAACAAAGACCCAGCAGAAAGTGCATGTTTCTGACAGCGGAACAACGAAGTACAGATGCCTATACTGATAAATTAGTGAAACTACACAGCTGAATATTGTAAAACCTGGGTAGAAAGTTAAAACTCGGTAGTCATTAAACACACTATTTCCATAAAACTAGTACGTAACAATATACATTAACCAATAAATTTCCTCGAAACTTTCTTTAAATTTTTGGAAACACATTTTAGGCTCTATAACTTTCCTCCAGAAACGAGTCAGTCAAATCAGCCAAATCTGAGACACTGCATTTCTTACAGCAATGAAACGGATGGTTATTGAAACATGAAGAACTAGAGTTTTATGATGTATTGTATCTAGGGTTGTTGAAAGCCTACTACAGATACTCTCATATCCTCAATGTGGTGCTTACTTGAAGTAATGAGGATAAAATTAAATTAATCGTGTTATGTAATACTTACAAATAATCATTGACTGCTAATCTTGACCCGACCCTCAAACAGTACACAAACGGCAAGGCGATTCCCGACATTACCGAAAAATACCTATCAGGGAAAGGAGAAGAAACTGCCAAGAAAACTTCTAGAAGCTACAGTCGTAAGCAGTAGGCCTAAGTGTCGTGGAAAGTCGTTAAGTTTCGTGCAGTATCCGATGATAGTAAAATCTGTCACCGACCTTTTTTTTTAATTTGCTTCATTTATGTCGATGAGACATAAAGCATTTATCTAATATCCTCATCTCAACCAAATCAAACAATCGACCTCCCTACGAAGCGTAAACTATGTGTCTGTTATCAGCACTGAGTAAAACGTACATTCTTTTCCAGGTACTTCTCCTCTCTTCGTGGTGGTTGTTGTATGCTGTTAACTCCACTCACTAACTTGTTATTAGAACCTTAGCCGTCGACTCTACAACCAAGTATATTATTCAGTGATAGAGTAATGATAGAGTACTTTCAATGAAGATAATAGCATATCAGGTGCGTGGTGAACTGAGGAAAACTCTATAACTGTTTTAAAACTCTTACTACATTTCCGCAATTGTTTTAGAAACATGTTAACACGTAAAAAGAGAGCAATTATCTTTTGGATATTAGATAAATACATTCCCGGAATTTACTGGTGTGTTTATCCCGTTATACATATCTGTATAACATTAACATGGTGTAAAATACTGGCATAGGGTATGCCACATAATATGTAAATGGTATGCAAAGGCGTGCACTTATTGGATAGACCAGTTTTCCTGAGTTGTAAGATAACTGTTTTTCCAAATAATATAGACCACTCATCTTCTTGTCATCCACTTCTTACATATACTTTTTGCACATCAAAGGGAAGCTTAGTGATGTAGCAGATGTAAGCTTGTGTAGCTATTGTGCCTACAGAAATTTTCTGATGTGACAGGAATGTAATCATGTGTCTCTGGAACACCACATGTGTTGATTATCATTAAGCAGGTGCTCATGCCTGGGCCGCCCACACCAAACTACCCATGGGCTTTCAGCTGACATGCTGCTGCGAAAGCCAGAACCAGATCATATGCCAGGTCAGGCGCAGCTTCCAGAGCTGACCACAGTTGCCACTCCTGGAGTGGAGCCACAAAATGGAGGTACAGTCTGAAGCTGCTTACACTGTCCTGTAACCTGCAATAACACGGGAAAAATAAAGCGACACTGCACTTTGTATCAAACATGCATGATTATTACCCAGTGTCTTATAAATGGAAGTTCTAGTCATTACTGATATATAAGGATGGGAAAATGTTGTATGTTTCCAAATTTGTAAAGTATCTTCGGTAGTCGACTATAAATAATGTATACTGTGCTGCAATATAATTTCGCTATTACTTCATTTACTGTGATGTGAAGTAAAAGTCAATTCCTATATTTTATTTAATAACTTATTATCTACAGTATACAGTACTGTGGTACATTGAGCAAAATGATAGTAAATCTGTGTTTATGGAAAAGCAACGAAAAAAATAACTTATAAGAACCTCATTTCAAATTCCCTTCTCGTTACTAAATACTTTCCAAGGCAAACTGTTCGATGTACATGCAGAAATGAAAAGAAAATTCTAGACTAAAGCACTACCTTTATGAGGCAACAGATCTAAAGCACTACCTTCTGCAGAAGAAAAAATACCATTATAATCACTAGTTATGAAGCTACAGTACAACATTAACATGTTTCTATAAATAAAAATATCTGTAAAGTGTGCACACAATATTTCAACACCATCCACATCTGCAAATTCAATTCATACTCTGTTGGGGGGGGGGGGGGGGGGTGTACTTAGTATAGCGCCACAGCACCACATGATAGGGATGTTTTCCATTCCAGTCCCTTTGATTGCCAGAACAGTACGTAAGTGGATGGAGAATAGCTCTCAACTCTCACTTAATACTTGTTCTGCAACCTTTTATTAGGCTTTTGCTGGTTACTAGATCTCTATATTAGATACCTGTAAGTTCAGATTTTTTTGCCTTTATGTTGCAGTCCCCATGGGTCAATCAGGCCTGTGACTGTATGTGCGCTATTGCTTGTATGTATTCAATATCCCAGAGAGTTCTATTTCACATAAGTAATATTGAGTAATGCACTAAAATGTGATGCATGGGTGATTCGTAGGTAATCTCCAATGTAGACATGAATCACTGGTATTTCGATTCCATATCTGTAGATATGGTCAGTGACGTAAAAGGCGAGATTCATAGCCTCTTCCTTGTGATGAACTACCAAGCTTAACTGTCTGTTACAGTGCAGAACAGTCCAGCAGACACGTTCCTACCGATATGCTCTAATCACAGTAGTACAGAGTGTTTCTTACAGCAACCAAAAGGCAAAAATGCGAACTATACTTAATGCAGCAGTTTCAAAGAAAGGAATTTAAATAAATTGAACTATAAACTCAGCTTTTTTTACCAGAACTCTTAGAACCAAAACTGTTACTGATAAAAATCAGAGACAGCAATTACGACTCTCTTTGTGAAGATCACACTATTGTGCAAAGTGAAGTGTATTTCACGAATGGATGTTCGTATTACTTTCGAATTATATATTTCTCACAATCTTTTAATGTCTTCATGACGGACACTTTCTTCTGTATTGTATTGCAGAAGTTTACACACATTACTCAGATAATTGTGACATGTATATACTGAAAAGGTGCTTACATCACATGGAGTACTGTGAATTATATGACGGGAGGCAAATTATTTTCTGTAGTTAGTACTTCAACTTTCTGGAACCGTTACCACACCTGATCGAGTCGACATACGTTTAGTGGGTGATACAATAAAAGACTCTCTGGAACCCCACTAATACACATTCTATTACCAACCACTAAGGACAATAGTGCCCCACAGTGTTTGGGTTGGCCACGTGACGGATTTTGCACACCAGCTTTGTCAGGTGGAAGAAAGGCGAGAACTGTTTAGTATGATGCATTATTGGCGGTTTTCTCGGGAGTCACTATATAGTAAAATATTGCAAAGAAATATAGGATCACTGTAGATAGCCACAGCTGTGTCCTCCGTGAATGCCTGGATGGTACAAAGCAGTGTGCGTCAGTTATTATCTGTCTGATGTCCAAAGGCGCTAATGAAACGCTGTTACAGTACATACATGTTTATTATTTATGTAGATATAGTTGTCATCATTGATAACTGACCACAACTGTCCATTAATCTTTACTGATCTAATGTTAAACATTTTTATGTTTCATACTTGTGGAAAATGGACTGCAGAAGCCCTGATACATGTAAAACAAGCTGAAGATAGAGGTTTGTTGTTCATGAAGGCTGCTGAAAATTTTGATATGCCTTGTAGCACACTGCAAGACAGATTAAAGAAAGAAAATGAATCCAACAGAGAGGTAGGCCCTTTGTGACACACAGCCACTGGTTAAAAGTATATAGTGATGACTTTTTAAGCAAATTTTTTTCCATTTTCATGTCTCAGATTGGTACAAAGCGGAGTGCAGTAGATTAGGGGCTGTAGTCACCATACCATCAATTGTACAGCACTACATTGTGTAAATGATAATCGATTTGCTAATACCCTTTATGAACGCACTACCAAATAGAATATGAGAATGAAAGCCGCCACACAGCAGTTCAAACCATAAAAAGCTTGAGGAACATATAGATTCTTGAACAGCATTCCTGGCCTCCTGGTCTGTCATGGATAAACAATGCTTCCATACCACAGCACGTATTTTATCGCGGCAAGAGATTCCACAAACTTCGGCTCAGAAGCTGTTCGCTTTGAACCACAATGTATGCATTAGTGCCCACTAGTGTCACACTTGAAACTGATGTTGTGTCAATTCTGGGTGGTGGGTCGAACCAAAGTTTCATTATTTATAACTGTTATGAAGCTAACATCGCCTCAGATTTTTATAGGTATCGGACTGATATAAAGTGTTTCACTTTGCAACACTCTGTATACAGAAATTGTTAATAATAATTAATTTAAAGTGAAAGAATGGCTCCTGCTAATATGGATGTGAATCATGGTTAATGTTGAAATATTTGTCGCAATGGAAGAAGCAATACGAAGAAGGGGAAACAAAATTCCTAATATGGAACATAGTTATAGCGGCACCAAATATCAGTACTGCTGTTCACAAGTCTATTCGTCTGTCATGGTTAATTAGCATGAAGTATTTATGGAGACTGTTAAATGAGTTGCTGGGTTATATGATACGAACTAATAGATCATTGTAAAGAGAAAAAAACAAAAATTGTTAATTATTGATAAAATGTGATGACGAAGTCTAACATAAATAATGACAGAATGGAATACAAAACATTGGAAAATTCTAGTTAAATGTCTACCATGATAATGCAAATTAAAGAGTACAAAAACGACATTAATTGTTATTGAATAAATTCCTGTTGTTTTTAAATTAGTTCGGAAAGTGAGTGCTTACCGTTCTATATCGCTGTTCTTACGAAGAAAAGAGTTTCGTAATTATTGTATATTAACTTTCAGGTACATGAATAGCTTTCTTGGTGTACTGTGTTTATCACCTGTAGCGCTTACAATTTTGCTTCCGTCTTTTAGTACCTTGAGCCTCAAGGTTTCATACCAGTAAGATATTTCTGCTTTTAATATATGACGACGATACGGCTAATTGCAGAGTTTGAAGTATGCACTGAGTAGCTGCCCTTGTCTGCTACGAGTTGGGTGATAAGTGCCGCACTGCAGTATAAGAGGTGGCCGGTGAGTTCAATAGTGACACTTGTAGCGAAGCACCCAGTGTCGAAACCCCTGCAGCCATGAAGGGAGGCCTCGTCTTGCTGATCGCTGGGGTGTTGCTCATGGCGTACTGCACGCCGCTTGCTGCTGCAGACGATGGAGACGAAGTGGCGGAAGAAGTAGGAGAAAACAGAGAGCCTGATGACGACGACACCGACAGCATAGCAGACGAGGACGACGACGACGACAGCGGGTTTAATTGGGGCCTAGTTGAAGTGAGGAGGCAGGCACTCAAAGGTAAACACCAGCAAATTGGAACAGGCTGTGCAAGGCTCTAACTGCTGTGGTGTCGCTAGTGGTTCTCACAGTCAAGCGCTCTGACACTTCGTGTGTCTGCAGGCAGCTCAAGTGCAGTATTCATGCCATCAGGTCTTGGCAATATTACTATTAGACCAGTAGCACGTTTCTTAGTAGGCTAAATATTTTGGTACTTTCAGTCTCATTTCTCTTAAATATTACGGCTCGTACAAAGTATTTACTTGAAAAATATGGGCCCCTTATAAGACCCGTCAAGTTCACATTTGTCTCACTCTGAGGGTCTATCTGCTGAATCAAGAAGATACTTAATTTCCGTGTAGCTTATCAGCATAACATTTACATTCCAAAAAACATACTAGTATCAGTCATGTATAAAAATTTGTCCTAAATTTCCACTTTCATTACCATTAGTTATTGAATAGGTAATGATATTAACAGAAAACTACATTCCAATAAATAACTGTCTACCATGTTACATAAACAAACACTAATTAACCAGATGGTACACACTCTTCCTTCTGCTGTGAAAGAAAGTTATTAGTTTAGTCCATTAAGAATGCTGAAGATTAGATGGGTAGATCGCATAACTAATGAGGAGGTATTGAATAGAACTGGGGAGAAGAGAAGTTTATGGATCAACTTGACAAGAAGATGGGACCGGTTGGTAGGACATGTTCTCAGGCATCAAGGGATCACCAATTTAGTGTTGGAGCGCATCGTGGAGGGTAAAAATCGTAAAGGGTGACCATGAGACGAATACACTAAGCAGATTCAGAAGGATGTAGGTTGCAGTAGGTACTGGGAGATGAAGAAGCTTGCACAGTATAGAGTAGCATGGAGAGCTGCATGAAACCAGTCTCAGGACTGAAGACCACAACAACAACAACAACATATTAACAAACTCTCAAGCACGCCAGCATTGTGCGGTGCTGAAAATACGCTGATATGCTGAACATGGTATTCATCTATCTCAATACATATCTGGCGTTCCTTTTTATATTGGTAGACTTTATTGTTTTCCCTATTTACAAATTTGTTATGCAACACGGTATGGTTGCCATACGAGTTACATGATTAAAAATGTAATTACTAACAGAGTATTGGTGCAGTGACGACGTTGCTATACCAAAAAGGCAGAAGATGATAACTTTTCTGGAATAAACCTTAATCTGAGGAGTAATGTCATTGACACTACACAGTAACAGCAGTTTTAGAGGTGTAGTCTGTAATTATCTCCAATTTTTTGGTGTAATATATTCAAATGTCTAATAAAAGTAATGTGGCAAAAGTAAATGAAACATTATCAGAAAAACCTACAAGCGAGACCGTGCTTACGAAGTATATGGTAGTTCTGTATGTAGGACACAGAATCGTAACTGTTATGGCTCTAAACATTGTCTAACTAGATAGAAGATATCCTGATTTGTGGCGCACACAGTGTATCTTTCTTCAGTAGTCATTTAGTCACTTGTATTTTCATTTTCTACTTAGCAATGTAACATAATGACGGCAGTTACTCTTACTTACATAACAAGAAGTCTGTCTCCATGATAGGATTCTTGCATTGCACTTGAAAGTACATTAGAATAGGGTTCAAGAAGTAGTATATATTTTGAAGCTATATAGCGTCGTACTTTGAGCCATCATATAATCCTACTGCTTTCGTTCTTTTATATTGTTTCACTAGCTTTTGGAATCGTGAGAACAGGGACGATACAGAAATTCTGTTTTTAGAACACAAATCCAGTAAGTCTTACAGCACAATATCTCTGTATGTTAGCGGCCTGTTCAGAAAAGGATACCATCCTGTGATTGAGGTGATTATGGTCTACTTTAATTAAGGTAGGTCTACATAGGGGTACAATTGAACTGAGAAAAACACTAAACCTGGTTTTAAAAGTCTCACCACAGACGTTTACATAGCTCTTTTATGAACATTTTAAACGTGTAAAAAAGATCTTCTATGTGTCATATGCTTTTAAAGTATAGTTTTTGCCAATAAAATGCGAGCTTAGTGGTTGCAGCAGCTGTAAACAGGTATTACTATTCCGGCTACTGAAATTTTCTGATAACAAAGAAGGTAACCAGATGTCCTTGGAACGTCACGTGTGTTGTTTCCCGCTGAACAGGAGCTCACGCCCGGGCTGGCCACGCCAAACACGCGCGAGCAGGCAGCCGACACGCTGCAGGCAGAGCTGCAAACAGACCCCACGCCAGGACAGGCGCTGCCCGCAGAGGCGCCCACAGCAAGTAGTCGCCACTGCTGAGGGAGCCCACGCCATGGAGATGCCATCTGAGTTGCTCATACTGTCCTGTATCCTGTACTCACAAAGCAGAAATAAAGCACCGATGAACTTAAAAAATGGTTTCATTATCCAATGTCTTACAATTGTAAGGAGAGGACTATGAGAAACCATATTACCAAATTGTGAAGTCATTAATGGAATTATGTGCTCAACTGTAAATGTGTACTGTTCTGGGAGAAAACTTACCCATATCTTTACGGCCTCAGTGTTCCCACTCAGATTTAAAAGTCAATTAGTAATATTTTTCAAAGCAGCAGATGGTGTTTCAGAAGAGCTCCGGTTCATTCCGTTAAGAGATAAAAGGATAATTTTAATTTCAGATCTCAACCTTCTTATCTGGAAGGACTATGGAGATATAATTATTTAATGACTCTAAACATTGGAAGATATCAAGAGGACTGCAGGTGAGTCATTGTAAAAGTGTACAAACAGTAATCACAGCCTTCTCTATAAAAATATATACACTATGTGATCAAAAGTATCTGGACACCACCAAAAACATACGTTCTCATATTAGGTGCATTTCGCTGCCACCTACTGCCAGACACTCCATATCAGCGACCTTAGTAGTCATTAGACATCGTGAGAGAGCAATATGGGGATCAATGTGGAACTCACGGACCGAGCTCCTAATGTGGTCAGGTGGTTGGGTGTCACTTGTGTCATAAGTCTGCACGCGAGATTTCCACACTCCTAAACATCTCTAGCCTTACTGTTGTGATAGTGAAGCGGAAACGTACAGCACAAAAGCGTACAGGCCGACCTCGTTTGTTGACTGTCAGAGATCGCCAGCAGTTGAAGAGGGTCGTAATGTATAATAGACACACACAGGAATTGCAAGCTGGATCAGGATCCATTGCAAGTACTCTGACAGATAGGCGGGAGGTGAGAAAACTTGGATTTCATGGTCGAGAGGCTGCTCTTAAGCCACACATCCTGCTGGTAAATGCCAAACGACGCCTCGCTTGGTGTAAGGAGTGTAAATACTGGACGACTGAACAGTGGAGTGGAGTGACGAATCACGGGACACAAAGTGGTGACCCGATGGCAGGGTGTGGGTATGGTGAATGCCCAGTGAACGTCATCTACCAGCGTGTGTAGTGCTAAAAGTAAAATTCAGAGGAGGTGCTGTTATGGTGTGGTCGTGTTTTCAATGGAGGGGGCTTGCAGCCCTTGTTGTTTTGCGTGGCTCTATCACCGCACAGGCCATCATTGATGTTTTGAACACTTTCTTGCCTCTCACGGTTGAAGAGCAGTTTGGGGATGGGGGTTGCATCTTTCAACACAATTTAGCACCTGTTCATAATGCACACCCTGTGGCGGAGTGGTTGCACGACAATAATATCCCTGTAATGGATTGGCTTGCACATGGTCCTGACCTAAATCCTATAGATCTCCTTTGGAATGTTTTGGAACGCCGACTTTGTGCCCTCCCTTACCGATCGACATCGATACGTTTCGTCAGTGCAGCACTCCGTGAAGAATGGGCTGCCGCTCCCCAAGAAACCATCCAGCACCTGACTGAAAGTATGTCTGCCAGAGTGGAAGCTGTCATCACGGCTATGGGTGGCTGAACACCATATTGAATTCCAGCATTACCGATGGAGGGCGCCACGAACTTCTTAGTCATTTTCAGCCAAGCGTCCGGATGCTATGGACCACATAGTGTATGTAGAATTCATGTGGTATCATGCAGTTATTCAACTGCACTTTATTTTCTGTCTAAAATCTGAATGATTTAAAGGAGCAAAGGGTTGGAAAGTGCCAGTAGCGTCTCTGACAATCATCCAAGTTTAAGTAGTAGAATAGCCATAATAATAATATAGAGGAATACTGTGAAACTGAATAAAAACAGCGTACAAACATTGATATATCGAATGCCTTAAAGGATCTATTTATTGTGGAAGAATATTTCCAAATCCACGAAATGAATACATAATGAGCACTTCAGACAGACTAAGAAAACGTTGTTCAATGACTGAGGGACAACTTGTTACAGATGGTACAATTCATGTCTGAAATTTTAACAAAGAATTTAAATTTGAATACAGAAGCTAAATTTTCAAAATGGTGGTGCAATGTCCAGTATGCGGTTTTCATGAGCAATAAAAAGTGCGGAAATGATGTTTATGTTGATCTCTATTCAAAATGTTTTGTCCAAGTCCCGGAACTCTCGCAATCCAGGTTAGCAGAAGAGCTCCGTCCAAAATCTCTGAAGCGCGTTTCATCACGTGCATTGTCGCATTTTGAAAGCAGTTAGGATCGGATGTCAACAATATTGTGGAGCGTTGCTATTATCCGATCCTCTCACCGAACTACGATGAAAAATCTCCTGCTTCCAGAGAGGTTGCCAAAGCTTCTGTATGAATCTCTGCTACAGACTCAATACGTCCGAAACTGCGCCGGACTTGGGTGTAACCTCCTTTAAAAGTCTCAGGGTAATAGCCTTGACTCAGAGTCCAAATGTTGTTTTTGTGGCACTGGGTGGTAAACTACACTGAGACACTACATTCAACTCACAACAGACAATATGGGCCTAGAGAAACGCCAAGTGACGGTATGTAATGTAGAGTCTCACTTGCCTGTCAGAGTTTAATGACGAAAAGTTTCGGATGGCAAGTATGCACTACTGTGCTGCGAAAACCAGTCGCCACTCAATCAATGGCCTCGCCTGTATAAAACAGTTAGTGACATTGAATGAGAAACCATAAGTGAGCGCGTTACACATACGATGTAACAGTCCCACGACAAACCGAGAATTGGAACTTTAATTTCACTTTCTCGCTAATGGCAGCTTACTCACGATGTGTTGCAGTCATATAGTACATACGGTTTTATGGATGCATCTGTTTTTCGGTAGTACATGGATGTAAAGGTACAGGCAGGCGTTTTTTATGTTTCTACATTACGGAACAGATATGGGTTCGCTGGTTCCCGAGGATCGTGAAAATCCACGCTCCGCTACACACCTAACATTGTCATTCGCAATGTCACTCTAAATGGCCATACAAAAAGAAAGATATTAAGACTAGCGTTTAACGTCTCGTCGATAGTGAGTCATTAGAGACCGAGCACGAGCTTGCATTAGGAAAGGATGGGGAAATAAATCGGCCTAGCTCTTCTCAAGGAAGCGTGCCAGTATCTCCCTTGAGGAAATCATGGTAACTTGATCCGCTTACGAGGATTTGAAGCGTTTCCTCCCTAATTCATCCCCATTGTGGTAACCTCTGCACCACTTCACTCGGATGTCATAATTGTACAGTCTGAGCAGCTAAGTAACCCACTCAAAGTGTACCAAGAATGAATAAAGATGTCGAGATGCGATTTTCATTCAATCATAGCTAACATTAAGGCGAATTTCCAGATATTAGCAATAAATTTTGATCGTTTATAGTCCCTGAGTTATGATACATACTTTGTTTTTTGTAATTGAACTATACACTTTTTTCTGTAGAATTTGTAACAACGTTCTAAGAGCACTTCAGCGGCATGTATGTGACTTCAACAAACAGTATCAAGATAACAGACCCCCAGACCACTGTCCCGCCGACAAAGGATTCACCATTATAGCAAATATAAGCAAACACATAACTCAGGTATTATTCTGGTGTTTACCTGTGCACTTGAGGCCCATCAGTCTGTGCTCTGCTGTTGTAGCAATCAGATAAAATGTCTGTAGAGCCGATTAGACACGTACAATGTATATGACAGTTGAAGAATTGAGGCCATTCACAATGCATAAGCAGTCGAAAACTTGAATATCGTTTATGGAGAATGTCGCCAAACTATTATATAGTCTGTTGAGTATCCAGATAGTGCGATCTTTCTTTGCAAATATTATTAAAAAAATTCTAGAAACTGGAAGTGTACAGAAGAAGTCAAAAGAAGAGCGGCTAATGAAAGAAATGAAAATAACATTTTCGCAACAGTAACCATAATGTAAATGTTGCTAATAGGCATCTCGGAAGTACGAGAGGGATCGACCAAACGTGTATTCTACGAACACCGTATTCCATCACATTTTATCATCTTCATACTTCGCTGTAACTGCAGCTTCATGGCAGTGACTTCCCAAAACGGTTGTAGCTCTCCTAATGTTATGTGCTAATTGTGTAAAGTGATACGTGCAAAGTCGTCTATACACGATCTGAGAAAAGAAAGACTAATTCAATAGAGAATCGTGGTTTCAGATCGTATAAGAACGCCCGTTACATTCTCGAGAGAGAAAACAGTGCTGAGTCTTTCATGATAATATTAATATCCCCGAAAATTCTCTCTCTCGACGGCATTAAATCTGTGAAGATGAAATACTTATTTTTGGAAATGTAGTGGCTTGGTTGAAAATCTTACTGACGTGAGTCTTCAAAATTATAAGTGCATCAGTTTCTGATTTTGTTGATAAAGTGGACTGTGTTAAGTAAAAAATGCATTTCTATACATTAAATGTAAATGATAATTATTTCAATGATGTGGTCACAATGGCGGCTGTGAAAATCGTAACCAAGTCTATTAATTCTTCTCACAAAAACTCGGCTACTGTCCCGTAAGCATTCAATATTCAGAGAACCTATTATGGTGCTGAAATAATGAGACACCGTAATCTAGCTATTACAACATTCATTATTATTTAAGAAGACGTAAAGGCAACTTCTGCTCCGAAAGTTATAAATAAGGACTATAAAGTGAATTAAACTAAACTGACAGAGATATTTTTAGTGATAGAAAATTAAAATTACTCATCGTTTAAAAGAGATGACATTCATCTAAGATATACATAGATTTAAAGATTATGCGAGTTTCTCCCTCGATGGAAATTTATTATTGTCTATTTGATTAAATATCATTATTCACTCAAGACGAACGACACAGTTTAAGACTGAAAAAACAGGAAAGAAAACATTCTGACTTTTCATGCGGCAGACCAATGGAAAATTTTGTGTGAAGTTGAAGCATCGTTTATATATTATGGGCAAGTCAATCCTCGCAAAATACACTAATGGCCAGGTGAAGGTCAATGCTGGCACACAGAAGAGGATAAAAACAAGCTGTTTGTCCGTCAACGTTCAATATGTGTGAGCTGTGGCAGCTTTAATTTTGGTTGCATGGCACTCCGCTGCCACCACCAATGACTTAAGATTGTCGGTATCGATCTGTCCTCACGTCTGAAGCTACGGTCTTTTGTCGATTCGTGTGATGTTGCTTTGGCAGGGGAGGGCACTTGCCTGGCAAGTTGTTGCTTTTGGGCGCCTTCTGGTGTCTGGTGCAGAACTCGAGAAGCCGCGAGTGATTAAATAGCTCGGAGTCAAGCCTTGTCGACTCGCTTAAGGACTGACAGTGGCGAGCTGCGGGAAGAGTAGTGGACGTCGCATGCAATCTGATCGTCAAGTTCACGACTCAATCCGCAAACTTAAATTTTATGGTCCCTAAAACATCGCTTGCACGGATTATAGGCAACTAATACATCGGCTTGAAATCCTGCAAGTCGCGCCTACTTTACACCTTATTGGAGTTAAGTGTTGTTTTTTTTACATTTTTTATATTTTGTTGTGATAAGGTGACGTCTGTATTAAAGTGGAATTGGACCTTTCATATTATTGGGACTCCAACTCGGGACCTCGCCTGAGGGCTTGTGCAAAGTTTGGAAAGTAGGAGACGAGGTAATGGCAGAAGTAAAACTGTGAGGATGTCTCCGCAATATCCTTCCTTTCAGGAGTGCTAGTTCTGCAAGGTTCGCAGGAGAGCTTCTGTAAAGTTTGGAAAGTAGGGGCCGAGGTATTGGCAGATGTAAAACTGTGAGGACGGGGTGTGACTCGTGCTTGGGTAGCTCAGTCTGTAGAGCACTTGCCCGCGAATAGGCAAAGGTTCTGAGTTCGAGTTCGGTCCGCCACACAGTTTTAGTCTGCCAGGAAGTTTCATATCAGCGCACACTCCGCTACAGAGTGAAAATCTCATTCTGGAATTTTAAGGAGTGTTAAGCTTGTAACTCGTATGTGCAGTCGCTTCCGCCATAAGTTAATATTCCCTACATCTTCGGCATTCTCGTCTGCAGCCTTATTAGGGCAGTTACTGTTCCTTTCTGAAGTGTGTTGGTTAGAGTAGTTTTGGCAGCAGACGACGTGTCCTGTTCCCTGGGCCCAGAGCAAAGATGTGTTTTCCTTCTGTTGTGGTGGTATTTCAGTCCTCGCACGCGTCTGAGTTGGCCCAAATCGACGCGCAAGCCGCTCAAGTGGCGTCAAATCGAAAGAATTGCACCCTGCGATGGTCTACACTACGGGAGGCCCTAGCCGCACGAAATTTACATTTTCACCAGGTGCATCGTGTTGGCTGAAGTTAAGTAAATCTGATCGTTTGATACGTACCACGGGGGAGCGTCGCAAATTAAAAGGGTACTATTAACCTGTTCTATTTGGTGAGTTCAGTGAGCTCATGAGGTTTAAAGTGTGTCCTGCAACCTCGAAGGACCTCCTCACTAGACCTGCTCTTTGACTACCCTCTTAAACCTTGCACACTTACTGCTGCTTCTGGAGCGAGTGAAGTTTACTTATGAATATGAACTCTTGAGCCTTTCCTTTTATCCGTAGTCAATAGCTATCTCCTTCTATTGTGAAACTTGCCTGCTTGTTTCCTGCTGGCTGTGATAACCGTCTTCTGGTTTTCCCAGCTCATCTTGTGTTTTCGGCAATTGTATATTTATTTAAGGGTCATGGTTTGTCTCTCTGCTTGTGCATATCAGTTGAGCGTCACATATAAACTGCATGTCCTCTCAGGCGTTTCTTGCACTTTGGGCAACTGTGTCACTCTCAACGTTTTTGCTGGTGTGTACCAGCTGGAGTCACATTTAAATTGTATGCCTCCGAAGCTTTACTCGTATTTTTTGGATTGTGTAATTTATTGCTGAAGGGATTTGTTAAGGCTTATACATTGTTAAGGGCTTTCCAACAGACACAACTCTAATATCGCTTGTTATATAGTTTCCATATTTTCGATGGGCGTTATCGACTTGTTTTATGTTATCCATGCTTGGGAATTGTTAGTACATTTAGTGGCAGTCATTTGTAATTCACTTCATTGATAAAACTCAGTTTGTTGAACCCGCATGCAGCCACGCCTAGTTGGTGTGACTTCTTACTTGTTTTTAGCGACTGTATACTCCTGGTTTCAAGCCCTATTGTAAATTATGTGAACTCTTAAGGCTTTTTATTAATCTATTGAAACTCTTCAAGTTCTTTTTAATTAATGTGAGCTTGGTTATTCTTTTAACAAGATCTTTTAGATTGTAATTATAATACCGTTCTTAAGCAATAAAGTGTATTCTACGAAACAACAAATGGCGTATTTGTGGGTCCACATTCCATGTGTTTTTCCTTACTATAATCCCAGTCCTTGTTGTGATGTATCAGTGTGTCTTTCAAGATCTGCGCCACTCATCCCTGTTCTACAGATAGGAATCTAAATACACCAAAACGTCGCGAGTGTCTAATATATGCTGCTGCCCCAGTTACTGGAAGGCATTCCACTGGACATAAGGCAAGCAGTGTTGTACAACCAAGATGGATGTTGCTCCCATCCTGCACATGAAACCACAGACCCTATTAAGATAACATTTGCAAAGCACTGGAATGTCCGTTCGCCAAACACAAAATGTTCTCTCTATACTTTTATTTGTGGTGGAAATTAAAACTAGAAGACTATTAAGAAACACTGATGACTTCATAAGACATGAAATATCTTATAACATTGGTCTGTGCTTCTGTTAGCTCCAGATGAAATTCAACGTGCATATTGTTTCTCCATAATCACGTTATAGCATGGTTGACCACGGCGTGAAGGGATGTCTCCGATAAGCTCAGGCCTCGGAAGTACTTGGTACAATGTGACATTTCATTTATTACTGCGGTGTGGAATTTTTCGGGCATTACAACTCTGTTCAGTTCGGCAAAATCGGGACGTCAGTGCTGTTTACCCTTCGCTGTTTGCTCCTGGTACGCACGAGATTCATGGGACCAATAACTGTTTGGACAAAAATATGCAGTAGAGTGATCTATTGTAACAAGTCTTTAGAAATGAATCTGAATGACAGACTTCTCAACATATATAATGCTGCCGCATAAACGATGGGCGCTGTAAATTTCCTGTAAACGACATTACAATATTATGCAGCAAGAATTGAAAGATTTAGTTGACAATGAGCAAGAAGTCACGACGATTATTCTGTACATGAATAAGCATTTTGTGCTAAAGTTATAGGCATGTAGCACGTCAAGAAATTGATGGTACAACTAGTATAATTTCTGAGACTGCACACATTTTTCCACTGCCACTTGTAATAATTGTCTCGAGGCCTTGGAGACCTTATATATTACTGCATTGTGCGTCGGTTAAGTCAAGGAGCATGCCTGGAAACAAGTTTTCGATTAAAAACTCGCTATTTTTGGATTAACTTATGTACTCGATAATGATCCGATCATACGCTTGGAGCTAGAGCCTTTGGTCGAGGAGTGTGTTGGTTTGGCGGGCCCTGGTACTGACAGCTAGCTGGAGGGCACGTGGCTCGCAAGTGGTTGCCTTTGGTTGACTCCTGACGTCTGGTACAGACATCGACAAGCCGCGAGTGGTTCAATAGGTCGGAGGCAAGCCCTACTGCCTCGTTTAAGGACTGTTATCGTCAATTTGCGGGAAGAATAATGATCAGCAAGTACCCGACCTACTCTCCAAGACCAACTACACGGATGAGAGGCAATAACACCCCAGCTTGGAATCCTGGAACTCACGGCTACTTCTCATCTGAGTGGAGTTGAGCGTTGTATTTTTTTGTTTTTTGTGTACTTATCGTCATAAGGCCACACCTGAGTTAACGTGGAATTTGACCTCTTGTTTTAATGCGCCTCCGAGTGATTGTGTGTATGATCATCGATCAGTGTAGCTCACGTTAATGTGTTGTTCCAGGCCATATTCTGTACGAGTGTACGAGTATTCTCTTTTACAAACTGAATTGATGAAATTCAAGGTGTAACATTGTCTGTTTCAGAGGCGAGGCACCCTTACAGAAAACTAACGATGGAATTCGGTCTTGCAGCTGAAATAACAGAATTTGAAAGGCAGTAGGTTGAGAGCTTTAGATAGGAACGGTCTCCTTTCTTTTCGGATAAACGATAATTGTAAGAAGTCATTTTATTGACTCTGGATGTGTCTTGTGTCTTTGTCCAAGAATATGTTTGAAGGGAGATACGTCTCCACTTCATAAACTTGTGATGTATTGTCCTCCTGGATTACAGAAGTAGTTTCATCAACGTAGATACCTTCCTGTTTTTGGCCTTTCCTCCTGACCTTTTACCACATCTCAGATAAGAGAAGGAATAACTTGTGTTTCAAAAGCTGTCATATTTTTCTTATACTGATTTATTTTTCAAACGAACGAATAAGAAATCTTCATAGAACTTTCAGAACAGCCGTTTTCGTTTCGTCCCGCTTTTTGGTAGATATCCACTCCAATTCTTCAGAATGTCTTAAGAGTGCTAAATGTCATTCATCTTCATTTGCTTCCAAATGATAAGCAATGAAATTCTCCCAACCAGATACGTCATCACCATATGTCGTTCAGTCTTACTGTGAATATTATTACACCATCAAATTGGAAAATCCTTTTCGCTGAGTTACCGTGGTATACACCTTCAACAACAAGTCGATCGTCGATATGCCTTTCTCGAAACTGTACTTGAGTAACCCAGTCCTTATTCTGTTTGTGTCAGTATTTCCATTACATATTTTCAAAATATCTTCTTAAAGTCACGACCAACATAAAATTGGTTTTTCTTATTTCATTTTACATGGGATGCGGATTTCTCACAGAAATAACAGTTTCTTTTAAGATAAAATGTCTGAACTGACGATGGAAAAATGTAGTCATCTTTTTACTTTGTACCTGTTCTAGCATCCTTCTAAAAAAAAAGGTACTTCACTTTTCATGAACAACATCGGTGCAGGTCACCAGAATAACATGTTCCCTCAATGAACATTTGTATTTCTTTTTCCTTCACTCTGTTAGCTCTATCCCGCCCAAAACAATTTCACCACAAATAAAATTTTCAAATGTAGTGTTGACTTTCATTTAAGAACGTAACCAGTCAATTGTTTGTTGACGACTGATACCTTCTCCATAACCAAACATAGCAGTGTTCAACAAAGACCCAGCAGAAAGTGCATGTTTCTGACAGCGGAACAACGAAGTACAGATGCCTGTACTGATAAATTAGTGAAACTACACAGCTGAATATTGTAAAACCTGGGTAGAAAGTTAAAACTCGGTAGTCATTAAACACACTATTTCCATAAAACTAGTACGTAACAATATACATTATCCAATAAATTTCCTCGAAACTTTCATTAAATTTTTGGAAACACATTTTAGGATCTATAACTTTGCTCCAGAAACGTGTCAGTCAAATCAGCCAAATCTGAGACACTGCATTTCTTTCAGCAATGAAACGGATGGTAATTGAAACATGAAGAACTAGAATTTTCTGATATATTGTATCTAGTGTAGGTGAAAGCCTACTACAGATACTCTCATATCCTCATGTGGTGCTTACTTGAAGTAATGAGGATAAAAATAAATTAATCGTGTTATGTAATACTTACAAATAATCATTGACTGCTAAGCTTGACCCGACCCTCAAACAGTACACAAACGGCAAGGCGATTCCCGACATTACCGACAAATACCTATCAGGGAAAGGAGAAGAATCTGCCAAGAAAACTTCTAGAATCTATAGTCGTAATCAGTAGGACTAAGTGTCGTGGAATGTCGTTAAGTTTCGTGCAGTATCCGATGATAGTAAAATCTGTCACCAAGCTTTTTTTTTTAATTTGCTTCATTTAATACATTTTTTATTACGCTTAATTAGTTCCACGTTTCAACATGACGCTCCTATTGTGTGCTTCCAGGAAACCTTGTTGTTTTCGTTTGCCATTTCCACCATGGCTCTGAGCGGGTTGGCATAGTGCCTAATGCACCATACTCGCAGTCGGTAAACCCGAGTTGAACCCCAAGGCCGCCATTCCGATTTAGGTTGTAAGTGGCTTCTCAGCTCACCGTACCCGAATGCTTGAATGCTACCTTAAAGTGGCCACGCCGCTTACTTCAATACCAGTAAATGATAATCGGATCAATACTCCGTGTCCAATAACCTTAGCTGTCGACGAGACATAAAGCATTTATCTAATATCCTCATTTCAACCAAATCAAACAATCGACCTCACTACGAAGCGTAAACCGTGTGTCTGTTATCAGCACTGAGTAAAACGTACATTCTTTTCCAGGTACTTCTCCTCTCTTCGTGGTGGTTGTTGTATGCTGTTAACTCCACTCACTAACTTGTTATTAGAAGGAATTTAACCTCGTGCTGGAAAGACGTGGTCGGTCGAGATGTATGCACAAATGTTTACTGTCATCCCAAAATACATTACCGCCACACAGAAACACATCTCCATGGAGATACCATCGCCAAATGAATTTTATCGACTGATTTCTGCTTGATGATAAATGACATAATTTACTAATTGAATGACTGACAACAAAATAGATTTCATATATAATTATGCGCGCTATATATTGCAACAGGGGGTTCTATTACAAGTCCAGTTTACAATGCTGACCTTTATTGAAACCCCCTGAAATGTAATACTGGCTACACCTATGGTTATAGATGTAGGGGAGTACAGTCATAACTATTCACTAATGAGTCTTGGTGTTTCCAAATTGGATAGTATGTGTCTTGATTTGTGCTACCAGTGGTGCACATTTCGTCACAAGTCATGTATTTTGTACTCAAAAATTAAAAACAATTGATGCATTTCTTCTGTCGTATACAACAAGAAGTCTAGCTCCACAATACAATTATTGCATTGTACTTGAAAGCTTATTATGATATCTTTCAACCTTGATGATACGTAGCGACATACATTGAGCACTCATATTGGTCTACTTTCCCCGCTTTATTTTATTTTGTTTATCTTGCTTGTACAATTGTGTTAAAAAGTTAGTTACAGTATTCATGGTTTTAAAGCACAGATACGATAAGATTTACAGAACATTTGTCTACATGTTAGTGGACTCTACAACGAAGTATATTATTCAGTGATAGAGTAATGATAGAGTAATTTCAATGAAGATAATAGCATATCAGGTGCGTGGTGAACTGAGGAAAACTCTATAACTGTTTCTAAAAATCTTACTACATTTCCGCAATTGTTTTAGAAACATGGAACACCACATGTGTTGATTACCATTAAGCAGGTGCTCATGCCTGGGCCGCCCACACCAAACTACCCATGTTCTTTCAGCTGACATGCTGCTGCGAAAGCCAGAACCAGATCATATGCCAGGTCAGGCGCAGCTTCCAGAGCTGACCACAGTTGCCACTCCTGGAGTGGAGCCACAAAATGGAGATACAGTCTGAAGCTGCTTACACTGTCCTGTACCCAGCAATAACACGGGAAAAATAAAGCGACACTGCACTTTGTATCAAACATGCATGATTATTACCCAGTGTCTTATAAATGGAAGTTCTAGTCATTACTGATATATAAGGATGGGAAAATGTTGTATGTTTCCAAATTTGTAAAGTATCTTCGGTAGTCGACTATAAATAATGTATACTGTGCTGCAATATAATTTCGCTATTACTTCATTTACTCTGATGTGAAGTAAAAGTCAATTCCTATATTTTATTTAATAACTTATTATCTACAGTATACAGTACTGTGGTACATTGAACAAAATGATACTAAATCTGTTTTTATGGAAAAGCAACGAAAAAAATAACTTTTAACAGCCTCATTTCCAATTCCCTTCTCGTAACTAAATACTTTCCAAAGCTATATACATATCTGCAGACAAACTGTTCGATGTACATGCAGAAATGAAAAGAAAATTCTAGACTATGACAGTTCTAATCTGGAACTATTATAGGACATTTATGAAGCAACAGATCTAAAGCACTACCTTCTGCAGAAGAAAAAATACCATTATAATCACTAGTTATGAAACTACAGTACAACATTAACATGTTTCTATAAATAAAAATATCTGCAAAGTGTGCACACAATATTTCAACACCATCCACATCTGCAAATTCAATTCATACTCTGTTGTGGGGGGGGGGGGGGGGGAGGGTGTACTTAGCATAGCGCCACAGCACCACATGATAGGGATGTTTTCCATTCCAGTCCCTTTGATTGCCAGAACAGTACGTAATTGGATGGAGAATAGCTCTCAACTCTCACTTAATACTTGTTCTGCAACCTTTTATTAGGCTTTTGCTGGTTGCTAGATCTCTATATTAGATACCTGTAAGTTCAGATTTTTTTTGCCTTTATGTTGCAGTCCCCATGGGTCAATCAGGCCTGTGACTGTATGTGCGCTATTGCTTGTATGTATTAAATATCACAGAGAGTTCTATTTCACATAAGTAATATTGAGTAATGCACTAAAATGTGATGCATGGGTGATTCGTAGGTAATCTCCAATGTAGACATGAATCACTGGTATTTCGATTCCATATCTGTAGATATGGTCAGTGACGTAAAAGGCGAGATTCATAGCCTCTTCCTTGTGATGAACTACCAAGCTTAACTGTCTGTTACAGTGCAGAACAGTCCAGCAGACACGTTACTACCGATATGCTCTAATCACAGGAGTACAGAGTGTTTCTTACAGCAACCAAAAGGCAAAAATGCGAACTACACTTAATGCAGTAGTTGCAAAGAAAGGAATTTAAATAAATGGAACTTTAAACTCAGCTTTTTTTACCAGGACTCTTAGAAGCAAAACTGTTATTTATAAAAATCAGAGCCAGCAATTATAACTCTCTTTGTGAAGTACACACTACTGTGCTAAGTGAAGTGTATTTCACGAATGGGTTCGTATTACTTTCGAATTATATATTTCTCACTATCTTTTAATGTCTTCATGACTGACACTTTCTTCTGTATTGTATTGCAGAAGTTTACACACATTACTCAGATAATTGTGAGATGTATAGACTGAAAAGGTGCTTACATCACATGGAGTACTGTGAATTATATGACGGGAGGCAAATTATTTTCTGTAGTTAGTACTTCAACTTTCTGTAACCGTTACCACGCCAGATCGAGTCGACATACGTTTAGTGGGTGATACATTAGAAGACTCTCTGGAACTCCACTAACAACACTATTTTGTTGAGGGAACAGACAAAAGAGATGCTGCTCTACACATTCTGTTACCAACCACTAAGGACAATAGTGCCCCACAGTGTTTGAGTTGGCCACGTGACGGATTTGGCACACCAGCTCTGTCAAGTGGAAGAATGGCGAGAACTGCTTAGTATGACGCATTATTGGCGGTTTTCTCGGGAGTCACTATATAGTAAAATATTGCAAAGAAATATAGATTCACTGTAGATAGCCACAGCAGTGTCTTCCGTGAATGCCTGGATGGCACAAAGCAGTGTTCGTCAGTTATTATCTGTTGGATGTCCAAAGGCGCTAATCAGACGCTGTTACAGTACATACACGTTTATTATTTATGTAGATACAGTTGTCATCATTGATAACTGACCACAACTGTCCATTAATCTTTATTGACCTAATGTTAAACATTTTTATGTTTCATACTTGTAGAAAATGGACTGCAGTAGCCCTGATACATGTAAAACAAGCTGAAGATGAAGGCCTGTTGTTTATGAAGGCTGCTGAAAATTTTGATATGCCTTGTAGCACACTGCAAGACAGAGTAAAGAAAGAAAATGAATCCGACATCGAGGTAAGCCCTTTGTGTCACACAGCCACTGGTTAAAAGTATATGGTGATGACTTTTTAAGCAATTTTTTTCCATTTTCATGTCTCAGATTGGTACAAAGCGGAGTGCAGTAGATTAGGGGCTGTAGTCACCATACCATCAGTTGTACAGCACTACATGGTGTAAATGGTAATCGATTTACTAATACCCTTTAGGAACGCACTACCAAATAGAATATGTGAATGAAAGCCACCACACAGCAGTTCAAACCATAAAAAGCATGAGAAACATGTAGATTCTTGACCAGCTTTCCTGGGCTCCTGGTCCGTCATGGATAAACAATGCTTTCATACCACAGCACGTATTTTAGCACGGCAAGAGATTCCGAAAACTTCGGCTCAGCAGCTGTTCGCTTTGAACCACAATGTATGCATTAGTGCCCACTAGTGTCACACTTGAAACTGATGTTGTGCCAATTCTGGATGGCGGGTCGAGCCAAAGTTTCATTATTTATAACTGTTATGAAGTTAACATCGCCTCAGATTTTTATAGGTATCGGACTGATATAAAGTGCTCCACATTGCAACACTCTGTATACAGAAATTGTTAATAATAATTAAAGTGAAAGAATGGCTCCTGCTAATATGGATGTGAATCATGGTTAATGGTTATCAATGTTGAAATATTTGTCACAATAGAAGAAGCAATACGAAGAAGGGGAAATGAAATTCCTAATATGGAACATAGTTATAGCGGCACCAAATATCAGTACTGCTGTTCACAAGTCTATTCGTCTGTCATGGTTAATTAGCATGAAGTATTTATGGAGACTGCTAAATGAGTTGATAGGTTATATGATACGAACAAATAGATCATTATAAGAGAAAAAAACAAAAAATGTTAATTATTGATAAAATGTGATGACGAAGTCTAACATAAATAATGACAGAATGGAATACAAAACATTGGAAAATTCTAGTTAAATGTCTACCATGATAATGCAAATTAAAGAGTACAAGAACGACATTAATTGTTATTGAATAAATTACTGCCGTTTTTAAATTAGTTCGGAAAGTGAGTGCTTACCGTTCTATATCGCTGTTCTTACGAAGGAAAGAGTTTCGTAATTATTGTATATAAACTTTCAGGTACATGAATAGCTTTCTTGGTGTACTGTGTTTATCACCTGTAGCGCTTACAATTTTGCTTCCGTCTTTTAGTACCTTGAGCCTCAAGGTTTCATACCAGTAAGATATTTCTGCTTTTAATATATGACGGCGATACGGCTAATTGCAGAGTTTGAAGTATGCACTGAGTAGCTGCCCTTGTCTGCTACGAGTTGGGTGATAAGTGCCGCACTGCAGTATAAGAGGTGGCCGGTGAGTTCAATAGTGACACTTGTAGCGAGGCACCCAGTGTCGAAACCCCTGCAGCCATGAAGGGAGGCCTCGTGTTGCTGATCGCTGGGGTGTTGCTCGTGGTGTACTGCACGCCGCTCGCTGCTGCAGACGATGGAGACGAAGTGGCGGAAGAAGTAGGAGAAAACAGAGACGCTGATGACGACGACACCGACAGCATAGCAGACGAGGACGACGACGACGACAGCGGGTTTAATTGGGGTCTAGTTGAAGTGAGGAGGCAGGCACTCAAAGGTAAACACCAGCAAATGCGAGCAGGCTGTGCAAAGCTCTAACTGCTGTGGTGTCGCTAGTGGTTCCCTCAGGCAAGCGCTCTTTCACTTCGTGTGTCTGCAGACAGCTCAAGTGCAGTATTCATGCCATCAGGTCTTGGCAATATTACTATTAGACCAGTAGCACGTTTCTTAGTAGGCTAAATATTGTGGTACTTTCAGTCTCATTTCTCTTAAATATTACGGCTCGTACAAAGTATTTACTTGAAAAATATGGGCCCCTTATAAGACCCGTCAAGTTCACATTTGTCTCACTCTGAGGGTCTATCTGCTGAATCAAGAAGATACTTAATTTCCGTGTAGCTTATCAGTATAACATTTACATTCCAAAAAACATACTAGTATCAGTCATGTATAAAAATTTGTCCTAAATTTCCACTTTCATTACCATTAGTTATTGAATAGGTAATGATATTAACAGAAAACTACATTCCAATAAATAACTGTCTACCATGTTACATAAACAAACACTAATTAACCAGATGGTACACACTCTTCCTTCTGCTGTGAAAGAAAGTTATTAGTTTAGTCCATTAAGAATGCTGAAGATTAGATGGGTAGATCGCATAACTAACGAGGAGGTATTGAATAGAACTGGGGAGAAGAGAAGTTTATGGATCAACTTGACAAGAAGATGGGACCGGTTGGTAGGACATGTTCTCAGGCATCAAGGGATCACCAATTTAGTGTTGGAGGGCATCGTGGAGGGTAAAAATCGTAGAGGGTGATCATGAGACGAATACACTAAGCAGATTAAGAGGATGTAAGTTGCAGTAGGTACTGGGAGATGAAGAAGCTTGCACAGTATAGGGTAGCATGGAGAGCTGCATGAAACCAGTCTCAGGACTGAAGACCACAACAACAACAACAACATATTAACAAACTCTCAAGCACGCCAGCATTGTGCGGTTCTGAAAATACGCTGATACGCTGAACATGGTATTCATCTATCTCATTACATATCTGGCGTTCCTTTTTATATT
Source organism: Schistocerca gregaria (assembly GCF_023897955.1). Lineage (NCBI taxonomy): Eukaryota > Metazoa > Arthropoda > Insecta > Orthoptera > Acrididae > Schistocerca > Schistocerca gregaria. Next base: position 116,163,780 of record NC_064926.1, read on the forward strand.
GGTAGACTTTATTGTTTTCCCTATTTACAAATTTGTTATGCAACACGGTATGGTTGCCATACGAGTTACCTGATTAGAAATGTAATTACTAACAGAGTATTGGTGCAGTGACGACGTTGCTATACCAAAAAGGCAGAAGATGATAACTTTTCTGGAATAAACCTTAATCTGAGGAGTAATGTCATTGACACTACACAGTAACAGCAGTTTTAGATGTGTAGTCTGTAATTATCTCCAATTTTTTAGTGTAATATATTCAAATGTCTAATAAAAGTAATGTGGCAAAAGTAAATGAAACATTATCAGAAAAACCTACAAGCGAGACCGTGCTTACGAAGTATATGGTAGTTCTGTATGTAGGACACAGAATCGTAACTGTTATGGCTCTAAACATTGTCTAACTAGATAGAAGATATCCTCATTTGTGGCGCACACAGTGTATCTTCCTTCAGTAGTCATTTAGTCACTTGTATTTTCATTTTCTACTTAGCAGTGTAACATAATGACGGGAGTTACTCTTCCTTACAGAACAAGAAGTCTGTCTCCATGATAAGATTCTTGCATTGCACCTGAAAAATCATTAGAATAGGGTTCAAGAAGTAGTATATATTTTGAAGCTATATAGCCTCGTACTTTGAGCCATCATATAATCCTACTGCTTTCGTTCTTTTATATTCTTTCAGTAGCTTTTGGGATCGTGAGAACAGTGACGATACAGAACTTCTGTTTTTAGAACACAAATCCAGTAAGTCTTACAGCACAATATGTCTGCATGTTAGCGACCTGTTCAGAAAAGGATACCATCCAGTGACTAAGGTGATTATTGTCTACTTTAATTAAGGTAGTACTACATGGGGGTACTACTGAACTGAGAAAAACACTAAACCTGGTTTTAAAAGTCTCACCACAGACGTTTACATAGCTCTTTTATGAACATTTTAAACGTGTAAAAAAGATCTTCTATGTGTCATATGCTTTTAAAGTATAGTTTTTGCCAATAAAATACGAGCTTTGTGGTTGCAGCAGTTGTAAACAGGTGTTACTATTCCGGCTACTGAAATTTTCTGATAACAAAGAAGGTAACCAGATGTCCATGGAACGTCACGTGTGTTGTTTCCCGCTGAACAGGAGCTCACGCCCGGGCTGGCCACGCCAAACACGCGCGAGCAGGCAGCCGACACGCTGCAGGCAGAGCTGCAAACAGACCCCACGCCAGGACAGGCGCTGCCCGCAGAGCCGCCCACAGCAAGTAGTCGCCACTGCTGACGGAGCCCACGCCATGGAGATGCCATCTGGAGTTGCTCATACTGTCCTGTATCCTGTACTCACAAAGCAGAAATAAAGCACCGATGAACTTAAAAAATGGTTTCATTATCCAATGTCTTACAATTGTAAGGAGAGGACTATGAGAAACCATACTACCAAATTGTGAAGTCTTTAATGGAATTATGTGCTCAACTGTAAATGTGTACTGTTCCGGGGAAAACTTACCCATATCTTTACGTCCTCAGTGTTTCCCATTCAGATTTAAAAGTCAATTAGTAATATTTTTCAAAGCAGCAGATGGTGTTTCAGAAGAGCTCCGGTTCATTCCGTTAAGAGATAAAAGGATAATTTTAATTTCAGATCACAACCTTCCTATCTGGAAGGACTATGGTTGTCTAATTATTTAATGACTCTAAACATTGGAAGATATCAAGAGGACTGCAGGTGAGTCATTGTAAAAGTGTACCAACAGTAATCACAGTCTTCTCTAAAAATATATATACACTATGTGATCAAAAGTATCTGGACACCACCAAAAACATACGTTCTCATATTAGGTGCATTTCGCTGCCACCTACTGCCAGACACTCCATATCAGCGACCTTAGTAGTCATTAGACATCGTGAGAGAGCAACATGGGGATCAATGTGGAACTCACGGACCGAGCTTCTAATGTGGTCAGGTGATTGGGTGTCACTTGTGTCATAAGTCTGCACGCGAGATTTCCACACTCCTAAACATCTCTAGCCTTACTGTTGTGATAGTGAAGCGGAAACGTACAGCACAAAAGCGTACAGGCCGACCTCGTTTGTTGACTGACAGAGATCGCCAGCAGTTGAAGAGGGTCGTAATGTGTAATAGTCAGACACACAGGAATTGCAAGCTGGATCAGGATCCATTGCAAGTACTCTGACAGATAGGCGGGAGGTGAGAAAACTTGGATTTCATGGTCGAGAGGCTGCTCTTAAGCCACACATCCTGCTGGTAAATGCCAAACGACGCCTCGCTTGGTGTAAGGAGTGTAAATACTGGACGACTGAACAGTGGAGTGGAGTGACGAATCACGGGACACAAAGTGGTGACCCGATGGCAGGGTGTGGGTATGGTGAATGCCCAGTGAACGTCGTCTACCAGCGTGTGTAGTGCCAACAGTAAAATTCGGAGGAGGTGCTGTTATGGTGTGGTCGTGTTTTCAATGGAGGGGGCTTGCAGCCCTTGTTGTTTTGCGTGGCTCTATCACCGCACAAGCCTTCATTGATGTTTTGAGCACTTTCTTGCCTCTCACACAATTGCCTTTCAACACAATCTACCACCTGTTCATAATGCACACCCTGTCGTGGAGTGGTTGCACGACAATAATATCACTGTAATGGATTGGCTTGCACATAGTTCTGACCTGAATCCTATAGATAACCTTTGGGATGTTTTGGAACGCCGACTTTGTGCCCTCCCTTACCGATCGACATCGATACGTTTCGTCAGTGCAGCACTCCGTGAAGAATGGGCTGCCGCTCCCCAGAAAACCATCCAGCACCTGACTGAAAGTATGCCTGCCAGAGTAGAAGCTGTCATCACGGCTATGGGTGGCTGAACACCATATTGAATTCCAGCATTACCGATGGAGGGCGCCACGAATTTCTTCGTCATTTTCAGCCAAGCGTCCGGATACTATGGACCACATAGTGTATGTAGAATTCATGTGGTATCATGCAGTTATTCAACTGCACTTTATTTTCTGTCTAAAATCTGAATGATTTAAAGGAGCAAAGGGTTGGAGAGTGCCAGTAGCGTCTCTGACAATCATCCAAGTTTAAGTAGTAGAATAGCCATAATAATAATATAGAGGAATACGGTGAAACTCAATAAAAACAGCGTAAAAATATTGATATATCGAATGCCTTAAAGGATCTATTTATTGTGGAAGAATATTTCCAAATCCACGAAATGAATACATAATGAGGACTTCAGACAGACTAAGAAAACGTTGGTCAATGACTGAAGGACAACTTGTTACAGATGGTACTTCAGTCTATCGAGACAGCAACCTCTCGTTCACAATTTCCGTTCCATTTTCATGTCTGAAATTTTAACAAAGAATTTAAATTTGAATACAGATGCTAAATTTTCAAAATGCCAATGTCATCATCAAGTTATTTCTAATTTTGCCGCCACTAGTCCCAAACGTAATACAATAATTTCGATGTTTAGAAACGATTATCGTTGCTCCAACAGCTATGAACACAAGAAAGGTAGAGTTGATTGTAAAATACTTACAGTTTGAGACCTATGGCAGGCAACAATCTACGGCGTTATCAGGACCCCGTAGAGGCAGATAGTCTCGTTCGTTATCGATACTTTGCGGGATGGGATGGCAGTCAACAGTTAGTCATGCTACGGGAACGTAAGACTCCGACCGATGGTCAAACATATCTGCAGCATATTGGTAACGCATTCGCCTTCATGTATGAAAATTCGCACGAGCATAGCGCACATCTTGTGAATGACTTCCTTCAGGATAACGACATCGCTCGACTGGAGTGGCCAGTTTATTGACCAGACGTGAACCCTATCGTACATGCCTGGGATAGATTGAGAAGGGATGTTTATGGACGACGTGACCCTCGCATCAATACAAGAGGATGTGTTACTGGGTATTAGACGTACGGGTGTGTGCAGTAATCTGGACCACAACCCATGAAGGTCTCGCTGTATGGTGGTGCAATGTCCAGTATGTGGTTTTCATGAGCAATAAAAAGTGCGGAAATGATGTTTATGTTGATCTCTATTCAAAATGTTTTGTATAAGTCCCGGAACTCTCGCAAACCAGGTTAGCAGAAGAGCTCCGTCCAAAATCTCTGAAGCGCGTTTCATCACCGGCAATGTCGCATTTTGAAAGCAGTTAGGATCGGATGCCAACAATATTGTGGAGCGTTGCTATTATCCGATCCTCTCACCGAACTACGATGAAAAATCTCCCGCTTCCAGAGAGGTTGCCAAAGCTTCTGTATGAATCTCTGCTACAGACTCAATACGTCCGAAACTGCGCCTGACTTGGGTGTAACCTCCTTTAAAAGTCTCAGGGTAATAGCCTTGACTCAGAGACCAAATGTTGTTTTTGTGGCACTGGGTGGTAAACTACACTGAGACACTACATTCAACTCACAACAGACAATATGGGCCTAGAGAAACGCGAAGTGATGGTATATAGTGTAGAGTCCCACGACAAACCGAGAATTGGTGCTCTACCTTTAATTTCACTTTCTCGCTAATGGGAGCTTACCCACGATGTGGTGTAGTCATATAGTACATACGGTTTTATGTATGCATCTATTTTTCGGTAGTACATGGATGTAAAGGTACAGAACAGATATGGGTTCGCTGGTTCCCGAGGATCGTGAAAATCCACCTCCGCTACACACCAAACATTGTCATTCGCAATGTCACTCTAAATGGCCATACAAAAAGAAAGATATTAAGACTAGCGTTCAACGTCCCGTCGATGGTGAGTCATTAGACACCGAGCACGAGCTTGCATTAGGAAAGGATGGGGAAATAAATCGGCTTTGCTCTTTTCAAGGAAGCGTGCCAGTATCTCCCTTGAGGAAATCATGGTCACAAAATCTCAGCTACTGTCCCATAAGCATTCAATATTCAGAGAACCTATTATGGTGCTGAAATAATGAGACACCATAATCTAGCTATTACAACATTCATTTTTATTTAAGAAGACGTAAAGGCAACGTCTGCTCCGAAAGCTATAAATAAGGACAAACAAGTGAATTAAACTAAACTGACAGAGATATTTTTAGTGATAGAAACCTAAAATTACTGATCGTTTAAAAGAGATGACATTAATCTAAGAAATACATACATTTAAAGATTATGCGAGTTTCTCCCTCGATGGAAATTTATTATTGTCTATTTGATTAAATATCATTATTCACTCAAGACGAACGACACAGTTTAAGACTGAAAAAAAAAGGAAAGAAAACATTCTGACTTTTCATGCGGCAGACCAATGGAAAATTTTGTGTGAGGTTGAAGCATCGTTTATATATTATGGGCAAGTCAATCCTCGCAAAATACACTAATGGCCAGGTGAAGGTCAATGCTGGCACACAGAAGAGGATAAAAACAAGCTGCTTGTCCGTCAACGTTCAATATGTGTGAGCTGTGGCAGCTTTAATTTTGGTTGAATGACACTCCGCTGCCACCACCAATGACTTAAGATTGTCGGTATCGATCTGTTCTCTCGTCTGGAGCTACGGTCTTTTGTCGACTCGTGTGGTGTTGGTTTGGCAGGGGAGGGCACTTGCCTGGCAAGTTGTTGCTTTTGGGCGGCTTCTGGTGTCTGGTGCAGAACTCGAGAAGCCGCGAGTGGTTAAATAGCTCGGAGTCAAGCCTTGCCGACTCGCTTAAGGACTGACAGTGGCGAGCTGCGGGAAGAGTAGTGGACGTCGCATGCAATCTGATCGTCAAGTTCACTACTCAATCCGCAAACTTAAATTTTATGGTCCCTAAAACATCGCTTGCACGGATTAGAGGCAACTAATACATCGGCTTGAAATCTTGGAAGTCGCGCCTACTTTACACCTTATTGGAGTTAAGTGTTGTTATTTTTTACATTTTTTGTGTCTTGTTGTCATAAGGTAACGTCTGTATTAAAGTGGAATTGGACCTGTCATATTATTGTGCCTCCGAGTAATTGTGTGTATGATCATCGCCCAATAATTTATTGTTACAAGTCATATTCCGTACAAATGTACGAGTATTCTGTTATGAATTAGGTCGATGAAACTCAAATGGTAACATAATCTGTGTCAGAGGCGAGGCACCCTTGCAGATGACTATGCCCTAGTCATTGCGTCAGCAGGCTCTGATATTTCATCTTCCAATTTACAAGTAATTTTAAGGAGTGAAACTTCGTGGCAGATTAAAAATGTGTGCTGGACCGAGACTCGAACTCGGGACCTTGCCCGAGAGCTTGTGCAAAGTTTGGAAAGTAGGACATGAGGTAATGGCAGAAGTAAAACTGTGAGGATGTCTCCGCAATATCGTTTCTTTCAGGAGTGCTAGTTCTGCAAGGTTCGCAGGAGAGCTTCTGTAAAGTTTGGAAAGTAGGAGACGAGGTACTGGCAGATGTAAAACTGTGAGGACGGGGTGTGAGTCCTGCTTGGGTAGCTCAGTCTGTAGAGCACTTGCCCGCGAATAGGCAACGGTTCTGAGTTCGAGTCTCGGTCGGGCACACAGTTTTAATCTGCCAGGAAGTTTCATATCAGCGCACACTCCACTACAGAGTGAAAATCTCATTCTGGAATTTTAAGGAGTGTTAAGCTTGTAACTTGTATGTGCAGTCGCTTCCGCCAGAAGTTAATATTCCCTACATCTTCAGCATTCTCGTCTGCAGCCTTATTAGGGCAGTTACTGTTTCTTTCTGAAGTGTGTTGTTTAGAGTAGTTTTGGCAGCAGACGACGTGTTCCTGTTCCCTGGGCCCAGAGCAGAGATGTGTTTCTTTCTGTTGTGGTGGTATTTCAGTCCTCGCACGTGTCTGAGTTGGCCCAAATCGACGCGCAAGCCGCTCAAGTGGCGTCAAATCGAAAGAATTGCACCCTGCGTCGGGCTACACTACGGGAGGCCCTAGCCGCACGAAATTTACATTTTCACCAGGTGCATCGTGTTGGCTGAAGTTAAGTAAATCTGATCGTTTGATACGTACCACGGAGGAGCGTCGCAAATTAAAAGGGAACTATTAACCTATTCTATTTGGTGAGTTCAGTGAGCTCATGAGGTTTAAAGTGTGTTCTGCAACCTCGAAGGACCTCCTCACTAGACCTGCTCTTTGACTACCCTCTTAAACCTTGCACACTTACTGCTGCTTCTGGAGCGAGTGAAGTTTACTTATGAATATGAACTCTTGAGCCTTTCCTTTTATCCGCAGTCATTAGCTATCTCCTATTGTGAAACTTGCCTGCTTGTTTCCTGCTGGCTGTGATAACCGTCTTCTGGTTTTCCCAGCTCATCTTGTGTTTTCGGCAATTGTATATTTATTTAAGGGTCATGGTTTGTCTCTCCGCTTGTGCATATCAGTTGAGTGTCACATATAAACTGCATGTCCTCTCAGGCGTTTCTTGCACTTTGGGCAACTGTGTCATTCTCAACGTTTTTGCTGGTGTGTACCAGCTGGAGTCACATTTAAATTGTATGCCTCCGCAGCTTTACTCGTATTTTTTGGATTGTGTAGTTTATTGCTGAAGGGATTTGTTAAGGCTTATACATTGTTAAGGGCTTTCCAACAGCCACAAATCTAGTATCGCTTGTTATATACTGTCCATATTTTGGATGGGCGTAATCGACTATTTTAATGTTATCCATGCTTGGGAATTGTTAGTACATTTAGTGGCAGTCATTTGTAATTCACTTCATTGATAAAACTCAGTTTGTTGAACCCGCTTGCAGCCACGCCTAGTTGGTGTGACTTCTTACTTGTTTTTGGCGACTGTATCCTCCTGGTTTCAAGCCCTATTATAAATTATGTGAACTCTTAAGGCTTTTTATTAATCTATTGAAACTCTTCAAGTTCTTTTTAAGTAATGTGAGCTTGGTTATTCTTTTAACAATTTTTTTAGATTGTAATTATAATACCGTTCTTAAGCAATAAAGTGTATTCTACGAAACAACAAATGGCGTATTTGTGGGTCCACATTGCATGTGTTTTTCCTTAAAATTATCCCAGTCCTTGTTGCGATGTATCAGTGTGTCTTTCAAGATCTGCGCCACTCATCCCTGTTCTACAGATAGGAATCTAAATACACCAAAACGTCGCGAGTGTCTAATATATGCTGCTGCCCCAGTTACTGGAAGGCATTCCACTGGACATAAGGCAAGCAGTGTTGTACCACCAGGATGGATGTTGCTCCCATCCTGCACATGAAACCACAGACCCTATTAAGATAACATTTGGAAAGCACTGGAATGTCCGTTCACCAAACCCAAAATGTTCTGTGCACTCACAAGACCTAACATCTCTATACTTTTATTTGTGGTGGAAATTAAAACTAGAAGACTATTAAGAAACACTGATGACTTCATAAGACATGAAATACCTTATGACATTGGTCTGTGCTTCCGTTAGCTCCAGATGAAATTCAACGTGCATATTGTTTCTCCATAATCACGTTATAGCATGGCTGACCACGGCGTGAAGGCATGTCTCCGATAAGCTCAGGCCTCGGAAGTACTTGGTACAATGTGACATTTCATTTATTACTGCGGTGTGGAATTTTTCGGGCATTACAACTCTGTTCAGTTCGGCAAAATCGGGATGTCAGTGCTGTTTACCCTTCGCTGTTTGCTCCTGGTACGCACGAGATTCATGGGACCAATAACTGTTTGGACAAAAATATGCAGTAGAGTGATCTATTGTCACAAGTCTTTAGAAATGAGTCTGAATGACACAATTCTCAACATATATAATGCTGCCGCATAAACGATGGGCGCTGTAAATTTCCTGTAAACGACATTACAATATTATGCAGCAAGAATTGAAAGATTTAGTTGACAATGAGCAAGAAATCACGACGATTATTCTGTACATGAATAAGCATTTTGTGCTAAAGTTATAGGCATGTAGCACGTCAAGAAATTGATGGTACAACTAGTATAATTTCTGAGACTGCACACATTATTCCACTGCCACTTGTAATAATTGTCTGGAGTTGAACGACGAGTATGGAGGCCTTGGAGACCTTATATATTACTGCATTGTGCGTCGGTTAAGTCTAGGGGCATGCCTAGAAACAAGTTTTCGATTAAAAACTCGCTATTTTTGGATTAACTTATGTTCCCGATAATCGTCCGATCATACGTTTGGGGCTAGAGCCTTTGGTCGAGGAGTGTGTTGTTGGTTTGGTGGGCCCTGGTACTGACAGCTAGCTGGAGGGCACGTGGCTCGCAAGTGGTTGCCTTTGGTTGACTCCTGACGTCAGGTACAGATTTTTGGATTTATGAAAATCAGAGCATTAAGAATGGATTGGAAATCTTGCATGTTGGGTGGACTTCGCTGCACACTGCCTGCAGTAAGACAGGTCAGAAGTAACTCCTTTATGATTTGACTGAGATGCATTCAAAAATAAAATTACGTAGTTGAGGGTATACATTCTGACAAACTCAGTCGAGTTCCCTAAACCCAATGGAATTAAAGAAAATGTGATGTTTGATCATTGTAAGAGTTACAAGAATAGTTTCATAAACGCTTTGAAGAAACTGCATCTCTTACATCTCTCTTCGAGATCGTTTGTGGTTTTAGGTGAAAACACCCTGGAGTCTGTACAGAGTAAGTGAGTGACCCATTCTAATGACAAACCCTTCCGTGTTAGAACTGTCCAGGATGTACACTTCAATCCTCAGATACAGTTCCCAGGTCTCCATAGTTACATTCCAACAGAGTCGCAATATTTCGAACGACATTTGGGTATGGAAGTCGTTTTTTCGATCATGAAACTAAAGAAGTCGCGATTACATGACAACCCGATTGCGAAAATCTGTGACATTGTCTGCATCTATCGGTATGCCAACAGTTTGTAAAGTTGTAACCTTCCGTGTCCCAAAAACAATTAAATGATACTGAAAATGTGTCTTGTTTGTGATCTACACTCCTGGAAATGGAAAAAAGAACACATTGACACCGGTGTGTCAGACCCACCATACTTGCTCCGGACACTGCGAGAGGGCTGTACAAGCAATGATCACACGCACGGCACAGCGGACACACCAGGAACCGCGGTGTTGGCCGTCGAATGGCGCTGGCTGCGCAGCATTTGTGCATCGCCGCCGTCAGTGTCAGCCAGTTTGCCGTGGCATACGGAGCTCCATCGCAGTCTTTAACACTGGTAGCATGCCGCGACAGCGTGGACGTGAACCGTATGTGCAGCTGACGGACTTTGAGCGAGGGCGTATAGTGGGCATGCGGGAGGCCGGGTGGACGTACCGCCGAATTGCTCAACACGTGGGGCGTGAGGTCTCCACAGTACATCGATGTTGTCGCCAGTGGTCGGCGGAAGGTGCACGTGCCCGTCGACCTGGGACCGGACCGCAGCGACTCATGGATGCATGCCAAGACCGTAGGATCCTACGCAGTGCCATAGGGGACCGCACCGCCACTTCCCAGCAAATTACGGACATTGTTGCTCCTGGGGTATCGGCGAGGACCATTCGCAACCGTCTCCATGAAGCTGGACTACGGTCCCGCACACCGTTAGGCCGTCTTCCGCTCACGCCCCAACATCGTGCAGCCCGCCTCCAGTGGTGTCGCGACAGGCGTGAATGGAGGGACGAATGGACACGTCTCGTCTTCAGCGATGAGAGTCGCTTCTGCCTTGGTGCCAATGATGGTCGTATGCGTGTTTGGCGCTGTGCAGGTGAGCGCCACAATCAGGACTGCATACGACCGAGGCACACAGGGCCAACACCCGACATCATGGTGTGGGGAGCGATCTCCTACACTGGCCGTACACCTTTGGTGATCGTCGAGGGGACACTGAATAGTGCACGGTACATCCAAACCGTCATCGAACCCATCGTTCTACCATTCATAGACCGGCAAGGGAACTTGCTGTTCCAACAGGACATTGCAGGTCCGCATGTATTCTGTGCCACCCAACGTGCTCTAGAAGGTGTAAGTCAACTACCCTGGCCAGCAAGATCTCCGGATCTGTCCCCCATTGAGCATGTTTGGGACTGGATGAAGCGTCGTCTCACGCGGTCTGCACGTCCAGCACGAACGCTGGTCCAGCTGAGGCGCCAGGTGGAAATGGCATGGCAAGCCGTTCCACAGGACTACATCCAGCATCTCTACGATCGTCTCCATGGGAGAATAGCAGCCTGCATTGCTGCGAAAGGTGGATATACACTGTACTAGTGCCGACATTATGCATGCTCTGTTGCCTGTGTCTATGTGCCTGTGGTTCTGTCAGTGTGATCATGTGATGTATCTGACCCCAGGAATGTGTCAATAAAGTTTCCCCTTCCTGGGACTATGAATTCACGGTGTTCTTATTTCAATTTCCAGGAGTGTATTTTGTTGAGGAATGTAATATAAAACCATATCACATACAGCTCCGTTGCCATTTAGAAGCAGTGTATTTGAAGTTTCCCCTCTTCGCCCTCATACTCAGGCTGCGTCCCATGGCAGTGGGGGAAGTGTGCAGCGAGTCACAGCGCGCTGGAACTAGTGTCAGGGCTTGGCTCGTCATCGAAACTCTTGGTTGCCCCTCGTTAATAGAGTGTAGCAATCCTCAAAGTCAACATTCTGAGCACTTGGTACGATAGCCTAGATAATAAACGCACAGACTGTGCTTGAGTTACGTATTTGCTTACATTTGGTACAATATGGCAGATGGTTGTGGAACCTCTTCTGCCGACGGCTGGACATTAGTTTGGATGCTCTTCTCTCTTTGCTCTTTGATCAAGTCCTATACATGTAATGACATCTAAATTTTCTTTCAAAGGCACAGAAAGAAAAAAGTATGTAGTTCCATTAAAAAGAAAAACAAAGTCAAATTCGACGACTATAAACGACAAAAATTACTTGCAAACGTGAGGAAATTTCCCATTTTGTGCACTATAGTTTGGCGAAAACCACAGTTCGATATATTAATTCATCCTGTACATATTTTTATTTCACTGCTTCAGCTGCCTCATCCTATCTACATGGCATACCTAGTTTCCCCACTGCATTCCTTGCGATTAACATGATTTTTGAGAAGGCCAAAGGATATCGATTCTCTTTGCATCTTCTTGTCCTTCATTTATTGCGTTTTTGACACATTCATCTCTCTCTCTCTGTGTGTGTGTTGTTGGCAATAACAGTCGACAACAAAAACCAAAACATAACATCAAAACAAGTGTTCAGCTCCTAGTGCACTAAATTCTATAAAATAAAAACTCAGATGGCAATTAATAGAAGAAAAAGAACAGCACCTAAAATAGAACAAAAACACAACATTTAGGACTTGATCCACAGAACTTCTAAATAGAATTTAAAATATTAATAATCCGTAGAAAAACCAAACACCAGTACTGTTTAAAAACGGTGAATAAGTTGTCCCAAAATGTAAACAAATTAGAAAAATGTGTGCTCATATTCTAGGCCAGTGAAGATGCCTTGGAAAGAATAAAGAGAAAGGAGTATGGCACGAAAAGTAGGTTTCATTCAGTTATAATTATACGATCCAAAAGTAAAACTTATCAGCATACTTCCCCACTAAAACCTGGGTGATACCTGGGTCATGATTATGAAGGGTTTGAATGTTTTGAAGTGACTGGAACAAAAGGCATGAGAGATAGAGAGAGAGGGTGGTGGGGGGGGGGGGGAGAGGGGGGGGCGGGGTAAGCAGAAGCTAGATTGCGTCATCCATAGTGAATAGAAGCAGAAAGCAAACAACTTTTTTTCCTGGAACACCGTTACAGTAATAACTGCAGCTGAGGTATCTGCAGCTGTTGTGTTAGGTACTGTCAATGTTGTATACATAACAGTGGAAAACGAAGTGGCATATCACTAAATACGCAGAAAGAAGCAAAATCCTAATGTGATCGTGACTGAATAAAATACAAGAGGAACTTTCAATTATTGCTCTGTAACACTAAGTGAAATGAAACGCTGATAGTCATGTACGATTAGAATGATACCGGACGGAACACATCAAAAATAAAAATCAATGTGGGTGTTGTCTGAGCACACTCGGCGCTGAGCACGTAACAAATTATGGCGGCTTCTCGCCATTTTGGACGGTGTATGAACTAAATTTTGAAAAATGAGAAGAGAACCATCTATATTCATAAATGGCGGGGAGATTTGTGTGAAGAGGCAACCAAAACTTGTAGACAGCGTAAATTTAAAAATGAAACTAGTAGAATAGCTACACTTGGTATATTTCTTTCTTAAACGTGGAGTTGATTTTTAAGCAGCCAATGAAGATTCAAGGCCGTGGAAAATGTTATTTGCAACAAGTTGCCGAGTGACAACCCACGCCTTATTGTCTATATGGATTTCCGGAACACGCTGCCAGTTACTGTGTCGCTATATATAACATTACAGTAGTTAATCAGTAAATTAATAAAATAGTAAGTTAGGATGGAAAAGATTAGAAGCATATTTAATCTCGTGAAGAAAGTCAGTAGTTATAGATCTACTGTCGGATTGCAAAATTTGCATTATTAGGCAATTATGTAAGATGAGATAGCAGGAACAGGAATTTATAGAACGGCCACACTGTTAAGAGCCATGCCTCACGTACTAAATACACGTCATTAATAATACGAGAGAGCAGAAAGACTGCTTGAATATGTACAGCGACCAGTGGCCCTACTGTTTGTGGCGGTTAGATTGCCAGAAATGTGCCCGTAGACGACCAACTGCAGAGTCACAGGGAGCAATGCCTGAGGTACCAAATGGAATAGCCGACCGAAGTGGCCGAGCGGTTGTAAGCGCTTCAGTCTGGAACCGCGCAGCCGCTACGATCGAAGGTTCGAATCCTTCCTCGGGCATGGATGTGTGTGATGTCTTTAGGTTAGTTAGGTTTAAGTAGTTCTAAGTACTAGGTGACTGATGACCTCAGAACTTATGTCCCATAGTGCTCAGAGCCATTTGAACCATTTTTGAACCAAAAGGAATAATCCACTGGAGGACTGCAGTTCGCATCACAAAGCCTTAAGGAACGTACAGATTCACGACTGACCTACCTGGCCTCCTGATCTGTCACCCATAGAACATTTCTGCCCTCCAGTCAGAAACCTCGTTTAACTGACACAACAAGGGTTTGATTCGTGGCAAGAGATTCGTGAAGAATACGTTCGGAGTCTGTTTGCTTCCGTGCTGCAGTATATACAAGGGCGTATCAGAATCCGTGGGCGTCACACGACATAGTGCTGTTGGTGATGGGTCTCATTTCAGGATGGAAATAAAGTTAATTTATTCGTAAACATTATGTGATGAGTGACGCCGAAGAATTTGATAAACATTGGATTGATGACGCATGTTGTAACGATTCCTATCCGAATCTGTCCATATACAAAAATTCTGAACAATAACGAAAGTAAAATGAAAGACTAATATGGATGTGGATAATAGTTCTAGCCGTTGAAAAAAAAAAAAAAGAAAAATGCTAATGTGAAAAGTAATGTAGGGCACCACCAATCGATAGTGGGGTTTGCACGCCACCTTCATTTAATCGTTTATGGTAAGGATAATTTAGAGCTACCCTTAAATAAGTGTATATGTTACATAAGAGAAAAATATGGTTCATGATTAAAAAAAAGTAGACACCACTGAAGCCATGAAGGCAGCCCTCGTCCTGGTTATCGCTGGTGTGTTGCTCGTGGCGTACTGCACGCCGCTTGCTGCTACAGACAATGGAGACGAAGTGGTGGAAGAAGCAGCCGAAAACAGAGACGCTGACGACGACGACACCAACAGCTTAGCAGACGACGACGCTGACGGGGGTGATGGCGGGGGGGGCTGGGAGTGTGGAGAACAGGCTGGCAGGAAACTGTAAACACCAGCTGAGGCGGGCAGGATAAGCCCGACGCTAACCGCCGCACCATATACGTCATCAGGTTTTGGTGTAGACTGAGAGCCCGTCTTTGTGTAGTTTCATGTTGATTTAAACCACTAGTTGATATGGTAAATTATTCTGACACTAAAACTGTACGACATTTCTCTGCAGACGAGAAGGCGGTTCGAGGATCTTTGATATTACTATCATACCACTACTGCATACGATAATTACGCTGCTACATTCAACCGAATTGACTTTTAACTTTTGTAATATGGCACATTAAACAGTTATAATTGCTTAATGTGGCTCCTGATTAGGACTCAGCTGATTTACATCTATACTACAAGGGGGGGCCATCTATTGATGACGTCTATTCCCAAATGGCTTAACAATATATGGTCAGAATAATACGTTTGAATTAGTCTTCTGTACAGGGTGTTACAAAATTTACACCAGAAATTTCTACACCAACTAAAGTTGCTTAATATGAAATCATATTAACAGGAATTCCAATCCAGAAAGAAGTGTTTCCAATCGAATGGAGTAATATGTGAAAACACACTGTTAAATTATCTTGCTTCTCTAATGAGAACCATTGATAGAATGTTAGCGTCCAGTCGGCACCATATTATTAAAAAACTAACAAACAGCTACCGCAACTCATGGAACTTGATGCCTCTTTTTCCGATAGTGGCCTCTATTATGTTACATATCTGGTTTACACTGGACACAGTCACCAGACCAGTCATTTGATTACAAGTGCCATGATTACAAGAGTTCCATCAAAAAGTGTTGTCACTGTTATACCCAAATGTACAAGGTAACTACTGCTTCCTGAAACAAACTATAGCACCACATTTTAAACTGAGATAGGGAAAAGTAGTTCTGATACTACGGAATAGCTATAGTTTTCAGATGTTTTTTGTGTTATATATGCACATTTCTAAAATACATTGCTACCACAAGAGTCACAAAGTAGAAAGCAGTTTTAGTTGTAGGACATAGAATCACGATTACCCAGTAATCACTCTAACAGTTTCTAATTTGATAGAACTTATTGTCAATTGCGCTACACACAGTATACGTGTTCGAGGTAGCCATTTGGTCACTTTTTTAAATTCAGATATGAAAGATTACTACAGTTAATCTTTCACATAGAACAATATGTCTGCCGCCAAGAAACATTTATTGCAAAGTACTTCAAGGTTCACTGAACTACAGTTAAAAGTGAGTAACATTTCCCAAAGGTATGGAGTGTCGTTCAGTGAGTTTCAATGCTGCTCTCTTGACTCAGTTTTTTAAATTTTTAACTTGTTTCAGGAACGATGATTGAGGGGTAAGTTACAGAAATTAGATCTTAGAAAATAAATGCAACAAATAAGTCTTGCAGCACATTATGTCTGTTTAGTACTGGTCTCTACAACAACGTTTGTTTAACTGTGATACAGTGAATTTGAAGTACTCTTAATGAAGATAACAGCACACAAGACACGTAGTTATGAAAAGAACATATTTAAAGTGGTTTCGAAAATTATACTACAGGCAACTATGTAATTATGTTAGCAAAAATGACGGGTTAATCATCTAAAAGAGAACAATGACATTTTGAAATTACCATACGCGCGTACTTTACAACTTATTGTGTGTAGACCCCATTACAAATATATGTACTGGATAAGTATAGTGTCAAATAAGGAGTTCAGTTAGTCACATTCTCTGTAACTGGGTACACCCCAACAAGCAGTTGTAGCTTAGAGCAATGCCCTTGTAGAGCAGGACAGCAATAATTCCAACGAAAATCACCCAGCAAACCTGGTGTGCGTCGTCCAACTCTTCAATGTGTTATCTGTGTATAAAATGCAGTCTTAGTGTTTGTGTTAACTATAAACAACTGTTGCTATTATGGCAACTGATATTCTCTGGTGGGACATGAATGTAAGCAAGCATCACTGAAACGTCAAGTGTGTTGTTTGCTGTCAAGCAGGTCCTAACGTGTGGGCCTGCCACGCCAAACGTGCGCGGGCAGGTAGCCGACATGCTGCAGCCAGAACTGGAAACAGACCCCATGCCAGGTCAGGTGCTGCCCGCAGAGCCGCCCACAGCAGTTAGTTCTCGCTGCTGCGGGGGCGCCACAGCGTAAAGTCGCAGTCTTGTACTGCTCACATTGTCCTGTACCCCGTGCTCATGTGGATAAAATAAAGCAGCAATGCACTTTGCACCAACTCTACTGGTATATTATTCAGTGTTTTATAATTGTAAGCTCTAGCACATGTGCAGGTGATAGACTAATGTGGGAAAAGTTTGCGAAATTCCCACAGTTTTTGAAGCTGTTTCAGTGGCTGAGTGTAAATGATACGTTCAGGACATAACAGAATTTGTTTTCTACGTATACTGCACAGTAAAGTAAACGAAAGTTTGTATTTCCCCTTTAAGAAATGATATGCAGTGTAGAGCACTAGTGCACGTGGGCAAAATTTATATTAAATCTGTCATTGTCCAGACGTTATCAAAGCTCATCTTATCCTGGGACGTCTCATTTAGAGATGGAACAAAAATTTCTCTAACTGTTGTATGCCTCTCATTCTGTTTCTAGCTGAACAGTTTACAAGAAAAAGTGTTACTTCAGAAAATTCGCTGAAAATGTGCTCATGTTCTACAAAATATGACTCAAGCAGTCTCCAATAACGCCATTTGAGAAAATTTTCACAGTGTATTAGGAATGCTTACATTTTGGCACTGGAACCAATGGGGGGATTAATAAATATTTGAGTGAACTTAGGATCACAATTCTTAAAGTTCTTAACCTGATGTGGTGAATGCATACTCAATCTGATATGTAGACAAACCAATTGCAATGACGATGTGAGCTACAATCTGACAATTTAACACACCTGTACAAAAGAAAGTTGAATACAACAATTATACCAAACATTATCTGCAAAATAGCAAGTAGTCTGAGAGTCTCAGCAGCATCACTCATCTTCTGTGCTTTAAAGTATGCAAAGAATTCAGAGAGGTCCAGCTGATTGTAGTTTTGCTTCACATAGTCGGATATTCCTGATGAATGGAGAATTGACAGTAAAGTTTGTGTTCAGATTAAATACAGATTCCACAGTGAATAGCAAATCACGTGTGTAGTCGAAATGTTGAATGTATTTGATAGTGACTACACAGGAAGATAATTAATACATGTTCCAATAAATTTCTGATTATTAACACTCAATTCAAATGTAATATAAAATGAAATATTACACTTGTTGTGTGGTAGACCACATGGTATACAAGGTCAAAAAATATGAAAAATCGAACAAAGAAAAGCTACAGACTCATTAGCATATCTTGAAAATGTTTGAATTAGCGGAAATGTGACATAACCAATACCCCAACTGTATGGAAGGATGAGTGACAAACCAATACAGTATCTCAGGCTTGGAACATGATATACCTCTTTGGACAACGGAATTTAAGTCTGAACACAAGTGAAGATCGATTTAAGGGCCTGAAACGTTGCAGACAGAATATTACCGAAAGCTGCATTGCTTGTAATTTGTAGCCTGAGAACAGCCATCAGAATGTAGCCTCACTTCAGATACCCAGTGCCCACGAGCAAGTTGTGGCACCAGTCATCCAGGATAAGCTGTGTGGAACCGGCGAGATAAGATGAGGGAAAGAGCCGCAGCACAACACTTTGTTTTCTATAAAACATGACTAACAAACACGCAACACTGTTCACGCAGGTCTGTGACAGATCCTTACAGAGTTTCCTGGCTATAGGTTAGCAGCCATTAGTTTACTTGACTTTCAAAAACCCTGGGGCAGATGCCTTTGCAATTCAATTGTGAGTTAAACTTGCATATGAATGAATAATTTGAGGGTTGACATTTAAACGAAAGATATTCATCATACCACAGACTTTGAATGTTTTCTTGCAGGGTAGCCAACAGTAGACATTCCAGAAATGATAACATAACGTTCCACATGCACATAAGACGAACATAGTACTTATCCAGCATCTGCACTAACCAAAATGGACTGGTGGGCTAACAGCCACGTATACATTTACAGGAATATGTTAACTGACATTATTATTTTCAGTAACTATTTTGTTACTAAACAATTTCCTAACAGAGAAAAAACGGTATAGCATAATTTCCAATAGTAGTCCATACTAACAACATCATTTCAGACACCTATTTTGTCGTTAAACAAGGTGTCCTAAGCACAGTAAAAATGGTCTGGCATCAATGCTAATAATAAACTATAACAACAATATTATTTCATATAGCTATTTTTATTAAACAAGGTGCAATATGGACACTAAAAACGTTAGGCAACCATGCCAGCCAATGTTGTTTTTAAGTAAACACTTAAGGGAATGTTATAATGCTACACACATTTATACAACATGTAAATACTTTCGATTATTATATGGATTAAGATTTATACAAAGTAAATATATATTCAGAATTCAGAAGGACACATTCTACTCTTTAGTAAAACATGAACGCTATATATTATTACAGTGTAAATTACAATGTTTTGTCTGAAACAGAATACACATACAAAATTTTAATCACAGCCTTTCCCTGAACAGTAACAGCGATCATAGTGAATGCATTACTTAGATGTATAACGATCTACTTTTCTATCAAGTGTGAGGAAGTAGATTATATTCCTCATATAATTTATAGTATCGTCTGGGTGATAACCAACACACGGATGGTTCCTAGGTGGTTTTCAGGTGGAATCATTTCACATTTGATGAGGAAAACTTCACTGTAGAGATTACAGAGAGACTTATGACTGTTGTTGTCATCCTTCATAGCATCTGTTTTTATCCATAGCCATGGCATATGATGGCAATGCACTAACCCCTGCAAGTCACTATTTTTTGGGAACCCAGTCAACCTTTTGACAGCTGGCATGTCTATGTTTGATGTGTTTCCAGCACTAGTTATATGTGAGTGTCATAAAGGCAGGTTATGTGACATGAGAAGTGGCCTCCATACTGATGCCCACAATTTTTCTAATACAGACAGTAACCTCATCTAGGGTGTGGACCATCCACATTTGTAATCTCATGGTACGTCAGTAGCTGTCACTCAGTCACACTTCACAATGAAACAACAAATAGAATTAGCTTGAAGTAAAACAAAATATAATGGATGATTACATTTAGAACAGATAATTTTCAGTTATAAATGATGGGGTAATTGATCATCACATTCTCAATATATGCACAGTGCTTCCTTAATGTGGATAAAAGTTATAAGACCAAACATGCAGATAATGTAAGATAACAAGATTCACACTAATTGATAGATTCATATTAGTGAATAGACACACACTAGTGAATAGATTTACATGTAAAACAGTGATTTAACATCGGCAATTAATGTGTTGCAAAAACAAATCAGAAGCTTGAACACAGTTAAATTTACGTCTCAGGTTTCATTAGCATACATACAATGTAGCTAAAATTCTATGGGCACTCTTTTGCTCAGGTGCTACTACTTCCACTTTATTGTTCTTAATTAAGCCTTTTGGCGATCTGTAAGCTAATTGATGACTTAATAATACTTCCTATATTTCATAAATAATATTGAAAAAAGAATAATATGCAGACAGAAGTTCGATATCCAGCACCATCTTCAAAACATCCCACCCATCAAATTCTCTTGCCAATCCAAACAATATTTTAGTGCAATATAAAACTGATGTTCACTGCACGAGACAGGAAAGTACCACATATCATTAAACGAATCTTCCAAATGGATAGTCTGGCATCAGAACTGAAATTTATTAAAATTACTATACATTCAGTACCAGCAAACTTCTACATACCATCCATGAGCATGTTGAAATGTTCTTAAACTGAAATAGGACTTAGCAAGAATTACATAACTTATGTCTGAAAATTCAGCACGATCATGAGTGCATTTTGCAATAAAATTACATGAAGAATTACTAATCTTTCCAGAAGAAAGTCTAGAAAGATCCCAGTACACACTCTGATACTAATTTATAAGCAATCACAAGCTTTAATTTCCAATTACTAAACATGAAGTAATTATCCAAAAGTCTACGGATTCCACATTAGACCTGACACTTACTTGGAATATGAACTTGTCCCCTAAAACACATGAAGAACTACACTTAACAATAATCTGTCTAATTGCACCTAATTCTATGTGAATCCAATACTTCCTCAAATATTTTCCCAACACATCCACAACGAATGTGAGAGTAGTTAAATTATACATTTATATCTCAGTAACCAGGTTTTAGCTGTACCAGATGGACGTGCGTCTGTTACACTCTACCTTTCACATTGTTTTTGTGAGCTATACTCAAGCTGCACCGATTGTCTCTTGGACACTTGTGTACAACGAAGCTGCAATATTTTTTTTTTGTAGTTGACACATTTATTTACTTATGAATGTAAACCGACTCCCATTACTTCCTTTCTCTTCAAAAATGGAATAATATATATATATTTATATATATACTTAGCTACAAAAACCTGTCTTAAATTTTATCTCTGTTTTTGTGTTGATTTTAATCAGAAACCTTGTAGGTGTCGTGATACATTGTGTAGTGTGTATTTGTTAATGGTAAACATAAACTTCGTTTTTCTGCAACCAAACGTAATATATTGTGTGGCAATATAAAGCTTAACCACAGTACTGTCTGTGAGAACTAACAGTTCACGGATTTCATTATATATTTACAAGAAAACGATACGTTTTTGAGAAGTTTCTGAAGCTTATAAAGATTTTCGTAAATTGTAGGAGTTTTGCATAACCCATTTCTTAATAAATCGGTGTTTGTGATTTACAGTTTTTTGTAAATCAGTAACATACTGTGTAAAATTTGTTCTCCCTTTTAACAGGACTGTACTTTGTCTGCATTTGTCGTAATGCTACTATTAAATTTTCTTAGTTGTCATAACCTGAAAAACGTTTCAGAGGAACATTAAAACGTCTAATAAATTTTCTGTCGTAAGGGTATCTCGTTGTTGGCTCTAAATCACTTTAGTTCGAAAGAACTACTGCTGATAATTGTAACATATCAGGCTCATAAATTAAAAGAGAATCAGCATCCTTAGTAGAGGGTTATTTGTTTACTAGTTTGTAAAACGCTGCTCCAGGCATTTGTTATTTGTTGACTGTTCTGTTGAACAGATCTACTGAATTTGCTGTTTCCGGATAAGGAATGCGTAGGTTGCTATTCGAAAGGAGCTGACGGTCACTTTGGCCACTGTCACGTGATTTGAAGGTGCTGTGAATCGTTGGTTTGGGAGGACTTCCAAAAGTTGTTTAGCAGTGACACCAAAGGTAACTTAACAACTGCCCTCACCTGTGGATAATATCTGTCCCACGTGAAAGAAACGACCCATCATTACTCTTCAACTGGACTGTGCATGGCATTTCAATAGTAGGTCAAGATGTATAGTAAAGGAGACTCCTCTTCACCGGCTGATAAACCGCTGTGTCCTGTGTCAAGTGGGATCCAATCAAACATGTAGGGTTCTATTAATCATCAGGAAATCAAATGGTGGGTGAATAATGGTACCCCTTATGGAAATGGTAGCAAGGGATCGGAAGGGACACCAAGTGCACTCAGCATGTATGTGTGGTGTTGGATTTTGCCCACTCATCGCTTATAGCCTGCCTAAGGGATACTGTGTTCTCGGAATGCTATACAACAATTCAAGGGAATAACATTAGTAGTTTTACTTCTATAAAGTAGATTGACAATACTTGACTGGTATTTACAAAAGTGTCACAAGCGAAGGGCGACATGCAACCAAGTCAGAGTTCATGCAACTTTGTCACATGTCACTGGTAACTCTGCTCTGCGAATCCTGTCCACTAATGTCCATATATGGAGTCAATCTGAGCCGCTGAAGCTGGCAAGAGAGACGCTTCTATTCAAATGTTGCAGGGGGCGGTCCTGTCGTGATGCAGTCCTTGTCAGCAGGCTATTGGCTGAAGTTCCCTTATCACCTCCTCTGGTCTTCTGTTCTTCCTCATCGTTCTGGCAGTTGTGGTTATGTTGGAACATGTGAGGGCTCAATGCAGCATACTGGCGTTTCGTCTGTCATTGAGGCACAGGCAACTGAAAAATGTGTGCTAAAATTAGAATAAACGATGCCTCTCGTCTGCACTTTGAGATCATACCTGTACATGGATCATTCCAGCGACTAGCAAAGAAGATTGAGGAAACCAGCCTTACTCACAAAGTTACATACAGAAATGATGACAGTCTGATGCTTTGCCCCTAGAACAGGTCAATGCCTCTACTTGGGGGCTGAGTTTTTGGCTACCTCTACCACAGAATGTTTCTTTTACTATGTAATCTGTTTTTTCATTAATGATATCACGTTTACTGCTATGAGTATTCTTAAGACAATTCTATAATCAACACATCATACTCTAAATTTTTCATTAAATCTAGATCTTACTTCCTTATTTTCCAATAATTCTTTTTTTAGACAGTTTATACTCTTTTACTTTCTATAATACTTAACTACTGAAAGGAAATATCTGGTATAGTCCCACTGTTTTTTACTGTTCTTTGTGGCCGAGTTGTTTCAAAAATATTAATATCAAACTAGTAAAAGCAATTTACATTTGCTACACGTTTTGGTCTTGAAATAGTCTCCTGAAATATTTCTTTTCGAAATGGAGACCACTGTAAGATAAACGAAGTAACTGATACACATTTATTTAATTTCCTGTAGTATCTAAAGCGAAATCTTTTGTTATAGCTTTCAACTCAGTTACTTTCTTGGTACTGAAATTTCAAGTACAATGATGAGGAACAACATTGCAAACTTCAGTGTAAGATATATCAGTTTGCTCTCCAATTAACAGAGAAAAATTTTATAAGGTTTGTGGAAAAAGAAAAATGAAAAATGTAGCATATATTTCAAGAATACAACAAAATGAAAGTAGATATAGTGATCAGTTAAATTTCATTTTCGGTTAATTTTATACCTGTGGCTGACAGTAAATGTGTTTGAGATATTTTTTGTTTCTTCTTTTCCACACTTAAAAACAATTTTATTTTTATTTCTATATCGTTTGATTGACAAATCTTGCATCTACATGTCAGCACATTATTAGATGTAGGATTTAACTAAAAAGAAACAAATCATTTATTTAGCAATTAATACACTTTTTACAATTTGTTTTGTTGCTTTTCATCATCAGTTTTGTCGATAATGGTACTTCATAAATTCGGTTTTAACCTCCAATGTTTAGGTGTAATACATTTCCCACATACCCAAAGCACTTCCTTGTATTTATTTTTCATTTTTCGTAACACATTCCTTAATGTATGTGTATGTTTATCCTTTTTATGTTTATCTGAATGAGAATTATCAGGTTACATCTCCAGCTCACAATTTACACAATTCTTGGAATTATAGCTTTCATTTACAAGAGAAAAAATTTGTATTGGATGTAAACAAATTATTAGGTAATAAATACAGTAGCACCATAAACTGTTCTAGAATTACTTATGCAAAATCTGAAAAAATTAAGTTGAAATCATATTATTTTACTACTGAAGGGAGAAAAATAGAATAACATTTTGAGAAAGAATTTGGGGAAACTGAAGACTTATTTAAACTAACTAATACCCTAGATAACATTAATCACAGAGATAACAATAAACTATATAAAAACCATGTTAAATTATGGTAGAAAGACTTATAACCATCTTTATTGTGGTAAAACTCTTTGTGATTTAGCTGTATATTTTCTGTTGAAGGGAAATCATGTGAATTAAAGGATTTAAAAATGATCAGAAATTAAATATTGAAGCTTAAGAATCATAATATATAAATGCTAACATACATCAGTAACCATTCAGTTATGGTAGAAGTCCTGAAGTACAAGGGCACCAGAAAACCTTCAAGTATATGATACAAAGAAAGTAGAACATTCGGTGGTGGACCACCAGTCCCTATATACTATTACCTGATGTTGTACCTAAAACAACCGATAAAAATTTAATACCAACATCTATACCTATAAAATTGTTCACTGATAACAGAGTATAATCTTTAAATCATTAGAGTACAAAGAAGAAATTTGAAAAAAACAATAGAACAATACTATAGGTTATCATCCAGTTTGTGAAGAAATAGTAAGACTTAGGTATAATCCTAGTTCGATAAATTTATGCCTAAGAAGGATGGAAAAAAGTTCAATATTATTTGTTGGTACAGTTATTTTAATCTTATGGATGGCTCCAAACAAGTCTTCATTAATGATATAATAAACCTTCATATTATTGAGTTAATACAAAAATTAGATTATTTCTCAACAAAAGTGAAAACTAAATTACGTTTTCACAATTAAATTTTATGTAAAATTCATAAGCATTTCTTATGTATATCTGATAAACTAAATATGTTAAGTCTTTCTGGTTCAATTAATTAACATTTAAAATTCTCAAATAATTCTGTCATTATGTCATTTTTATTAACTTTTATGATAACATTAAAAAATACTTAACTTCTTTAATAACATAGCTATAACAGTAAAATTATTATTAATTCTAAACACCCTTGAAATTTAATGACAACTTCCATTTATAAATATAAAAATTTTATAGAACATTGATTCCTTTCTCTAATCGAAAGTTTTGGAAATTGTCAAGAACCAGTCATTTAACAAATTTAAATGTTCTTTTAAATCTTGCTACAACAGGTGCTTTTAATTTTGAAAGAAATGGGTATTGGTCAATGATATTTCTCTTTACTCATTCTTGAATATTTTTGTTGTAGAATTCTTTTCCATTACGTTTTGTAGATTTCTTGGACTTCTCTTCCCTTTTTTTTTTTTGTAGAAAGCATCAGCTACATTCTTAACCAATTTGTTCTTGGTTTCCTTTTTCCAACAAGATATATGTCATGAGAACCTGTTTCTTTTAGTTCTTGATTATAAAAATTTCCTTTCACTTCATCTCCATCTACATCTTTCAGTTTGTATGTGACTGAATTGCAAAAAAAATTCCTTCCAGTTTCCAAAATATCTCTTGACCAGTTAATAGAAGTACAACATTATTCAAAAATTCCCTTCAACTTGCTAAATCTTAATTTATATCCTACTTTATACTTATGCTTGTTATCTCCAAAACTTGTTGCATAAACAGTTTCCAACTAGTCCTTTACATTTTTAGATTTCTTGGAGTTCTCTCTCTAAACATTTTTCATATGCATCCACTACATTTTTACACAATTTGTCCTTGAGTAGAAAATTGTGAAAAAATGTAAAAAACTTGATAATATCTAGAGCCTCCAGTTATTTCTGAAATTCCTATCAGTTTACCTAATTCCAGTTGTACTGGATCTAGGTTACCATAGATCATCCATAGTGAATGTGAAAACGCTATTTTTTTTAAATTTTTTCCACATTTGTTAGTGGATACTCATTAATTATTTACTCTTGAATGTTAGACTGCATGTCAAAATGTAAAAAAAAATTTAACAGATTAACTCTTAATAATTTTGGATATTGTGCAAAGATCTTCAATTTTCTGTCTTCCATTTTTAGTACTTACTCCATGAGGGTTTTGTGTTCCAGAAAATTTTCGGCATTTCAACTTTCGGATATGATTATGCATTTCTGTAGATTAAAAATTCATTAATTCTGGTTCCAGTCTATCACATTCTAAAATCAATTCATTAAACATGAACATTTCATCTGAAATAAGTACATTTTTAAGAGACTGATTTAGAGGCATAAAGATTTTATTTTTCATTTTCATTCAAAGTGATGTATAATTAAGTTGAGTGGGATATAAGATTTGCAGTTACTGACATTATATCTTTTCTCTCTATTTCAAAATCAGTAGGTGACAGTTTACCATTTACATGGGCTCCTAATTTTTACATCATGTACACTCCTGGAAATTGAAATAAGAACACTGTGAATTCATTGTCCCAGAAAGGGGAAACTTTATTGACACATTCCTGGGGTCAGATACATCACATGATCACACTGACAGAACCACAGGCACACAGACACAGGCAACAGAGCATGCACAATGTCGGCACTAGTACAGTGTATATCCACCTTTCGCAGCAATGCAGGGTGCTATTCTCCCATGGAGACGATCGTAGAGATGCTGGATGTAGTCCTGTGGAACGGCTTGCCATGCCATTTCCACCTGGCGCCTCAGTTGGACCAGCGTTCGTGCTGGACGTGCAGACCGCGTGAGACGACACTTCATCCAGTCCCAAACACACTCAATGGGGGACAGATCTTGCTGGGCAGGGTAGTTGACTTACACCTTCTAGAGCATGTTGGGTGGCACGGGATACATGCGGACGTGCATTGTCCTGTTGGAACAGCAAGTTCCCTTGCTGGTCTAGGAATTGTAGAACGATGGGTTCGATGACGGTTTGGATGTACCGTGCACTATTCAGTGTCCCCTCGACGATCACCAGAGGTGTACGGCCAGTGTAGGAGATCGCTCCCCACACCATGATGCCGGGTGTTGGCCCTGTGTGCCTCGGTCGGATGCAGTCCTGATTGTGGCGCTCACCTGCAAGGCGCCAAACACGCATTATACCATCATTGGCACCAAGGCAGAAGCGACTCTCATCGCTGAAGACGACACTTCTCCATTCGTCCCTCCATTCACACCTGTCGCGACACCACTGGAGGCGGGCTGCGCGATGTTGGGGCGTGAGCGGAAGACGGCCTAACAGTGTGCGGGACCGTAGCCCAGCTTCATGGAGACGGTTGCGAATGGTCCTCGCCAATAACGCAGAAGCAACAGTCGCGGCATGCTACCAGTGTTAAAGACTGCGATGGAGCTCCGTATGCCATGGCAAACTGGCTGACACTGACGGCGGCGGTGCACAAATGCTGCGCAGCTAGCGCCATTCGACAGCCAACACCTCGGTTCCTAGTGTGTCTGCTGTGCCGTGCGTGTGATCATTGCTTGTACAGCCCTCCCTCAGTGTCCGGAACAAGTATGGTGGGTCTGACACACCGGTGTCAATGTGTTCTTTTTTCCATTTCCAGGAGTGTATATTTTAATACTTCATTACCAGGAACAAAATGAGATTGCACATTATGTTGGTCACACAGTCTATTATGAAGACCGCTTAACTAGTTTATGTATGGAGTTATATCTGTGTTTGAGAAATAATCTCCAAAGCCTGTCCTTTTTTGTAAAGTAATTGTTTAGATGATCATTATGAACCTGAGATTTCATTGAGATGTGCTTTGGTAACCTAGTTACTGAACTGTGTAATAATAAGAAACTTCCTGGCAGATTAAAACTTTGTGCCCGACCGAGACTCGAACTCGGGACCTTTGTCTTTCGCGGGCAAGTGTTCTACCATCTGAGCTACCGAAGCACAACTCACGCCCGGTACTCACAGCTTTACTTCTGCCAGTATCCGTCTCCTACCTTCCAAACTTTACAGAAGCTCTCCTGTGAACCAGGTAGGAGAGTACCGGGCGTGAGTCGTGCTTCGGTAGCTCAGATGGTAGAGCACTTGCCCGCGAAAGGCAAAGGTCCCGAGTTCGAGTCTCGGTCGGGCACACAGTTTTAATCTGTAGGAAGTTTCATATCAGCGCACACTCCGCTGCAGAGTGAAAATCTCATTCTGGAAACATCCCCCAGGCTGTGGCTAAGCCATGTCTCCGCAATATCCTTTCTTTCAGGAGTGCTAGTTCTGCAAGGTTCGCAGGAGAGCTTCTGTAAAGTTTGGAAGGTAGGAGATGGATACTGGCAGAAGTAAAGCTGTGAGTACCGGGTGTGAGTCGTGCTTCGGTAGCTCAGATGGTAGAGCACTTGCCCGCGACAGGCAAAGGTCCCGAGTTCGAGTCTCGGTCAGGCACACAGTTTTAATCTGCCAGGAAGTTTCATATCAGCGCACACTCCGCTGCAGAGTGAAAATCTCATTCTGTGTTATAATACTTTCTTTATCAGATTTGGTAACACAGTCGTTTAATTTATACTCTAAGTATGGTTCAGTATCTGCGTCATCACCATTTGCAGGATCTCTTAAATCTACCTATCTAGTACCTTTAAAATCAGTATATCCATCTGTTAAGTTAAAGATGTTATGTAATTGTTTATTGAGTTGCTTAATTAGATATCTATTTTTAATCAAGTTTTGATTGCAAATCTTTGATTACATATTTAATTTTTTTAACTCTCATGATTTTATATTTCCAATGATTTGTTTCTTCATTTTATTCCAAAAATATCCTTTTCCTAAACTCAAAATATTATTAAACTTATAATTACTTGACTACAATTTTGAGGACAATAGACAGATATGACCACTTACTAGTTCCTTTAAATTTTGTTTCCGCTGCCAGTTACAGAACAACCCACATGAACCAAGATATTTAAACAGTGCTTTGTGAATATCTCCCATTATATGTATGAAACAATTTTTATCATTATTTTCATAACAGCACATCCAATGTTTTCCAAAATTGTTATAATTATCTAAATTAACCATTGCAGATTCATGCCTTTGGTTTATCAGGTGATTTCATCAATCATAAGAATACAACAAAAACCCTTGATGTTGAATTGTTTAGTGAATTTTTTCTCAGTCAAATTTTCATAAAGATTTATTATGCTTTGAGTATGGTTTAGAAGTATCGTTTTACTTCTTTGCACTCCACTTCCATTCTTCTAAAATACTATGTTTAGTCTTTTTTGTTCCTCCAATTGTGCAGCACCTTCGCTTTTGTTTATGACTGCATTTTCAACAACAATGCGCCATCAGCTAATGAACTATTGTTAGCTATATATGGCAATGCTGCCCAATGAAATGGAACAAATACTCCTTTGTGTTGTGTTAATACAGAACCTGCTTTCTTTTGGTGTTAGATATTCAATAAATTTTTCAGAACAGTAATACCTAATGTTATGAGCCAAATTCTGCCATATTTAAACCTCTCTTTTCTTTTGAGCACTTCCTTGTTGCTGAGTTTATCTTTTATTTCGTTTAGTATAATTCTGCCACTAGGTAACAATCTGTAATCACTGCAATAGTTTTAAGAGTCATCTTACTTTAAATCACCACAAACAGACTCATGGTAAGTAGAAATTAGTAGAATCTACTCTAAAAACGTTTTAAAAAAATTATATTATCTCTCACTATTTGTCTTGGTACAGACTGTATAAAAATAATCTGATCTGGCACATCTGTATTTCTGAAACTGATAAATGTGTTTAATGAATTTTGTTGTTTGATGGATGGGAAACTGAAAAAGTTTTCCTACATACCTTTTCATAGTTGTTCCATATGCCCCCCCACATATGCATCTCGAATGTCAATGCGATATTCATATTGCTCTCGCACTGCAGCAAGCAAGTCTTGAGTTATAGCTTCCACACTTGCTGTTAACAGATGTCTCAGTTCATTCATTGAAGTTGCTCACAGAGACTCATAAGCGGAGTCTGTTACAAACCCCCACAAGAAATAATCATATACAGTCACGCCTGGTGATCTTGCAGGCCAGAAACATAACGATGGATCAGTTGGTCCAGTGTGGCTATCCCCTATCCTATCCCTGCACTTCCAGATGCCCTATGCTACTGGTAAATAAAGTCGTTTGAATCAGTCTCTAAATGTGAGAAAAGAAAGATCTCAAGCATACCGAGATATGTGCCTCCTGTAACAGTATTCTTTGCAAAGAAAAATGGACAAAACACCTTTTCCTATAAAACTGCACAAAACACATAAAATTTTGGAGACTCACTCTCATGTTGTACAATTTCATGCGGTTTTTCCATAACCCCTATTCTCACATTGTGACATTACACTTTGTCCATTTAAATGAAACGTTTCCTTGTCACTAAACACTAAATGTGGAAGAAAAGAACGAAATTACAGAACTCCACGCTTTGTTATTTGTCACCCTCATGAAGAGCTTGCAGTATCTCAATTTTGTATGGTTTCATCTGTACATGTCGATGCAACACACGACAGACGGACTTCGGCGGGCGTGTTGAGTTGTCGAGCTGCATGGCGAACAGATTTTTGCAGAATCATTACGTAACTATGGCAAATGCGTTCGACATTATGTCAGACACTCAGGGACAGCTGGCGATATGCCTTTATAAAAACATCCTGTTTCTCGGAATTGTTTGTGCCATCGTCTAATGTTCTGTACTGTAGGAGGATCCACACCACACCTAGTACGAAAGTCACGCTGAACAGTTATTACTTACCGTAGAACCCAAAATGGTTTCTGTTGTCCCAACACCATTTTTAGTAGAACTGAAGTGGGTGCACACTGGTGCTACCTAGTAGGAACGATGTAAATCTCAAGAGTATGCTCTTCCCAACAGTAGTTATTCATGCATATATCGGATACAACATAACAATTATGGTATTTGTAAATCAGATGAATCTTTTTGATACACCCTGTACTTTTCAGTATGTCTAAGTTAAATAAAAATATTTGTTATCCATGTCCGCCTCTTGTAAAATACTCTCTAAAGACATCCTGTTTTTCAAGAGTGAAATCATCCAATACAACAAGCAAATTGTCTTGAAACTCATTGTGGGGAATGACTTCATTATTCTTATCAATAAAAGTAGTAATCTTCTCACTATTTTTATCTTCCACCTTTTCGCACATTTTAATATGTTCTTGGCATTTGGCTGACATAAGCTTTTAGAGTAAACATACAGATGGTTGATTTCATTCCAATTCACCGTTCCTGGATACAGAATATAATTGTCAAAAATTAACTTGATTTTTCCACATCCACTTCACCCTATTATTAGACACCAAATAAAACTGGGTACACTTATTTTTCGGTTTCTTCTCTAGAATTCGTATTTTTCTTTCCCAATCAATTTTAATTTAATTAATGTCATTTTTACCAGCAATAAACGAGCCATCTGCTCCGATTGGTGTTAAATTATGTTTTCTCAGAAAAAAACATTTTCTGTGTCTATAGGATACAGATATAGTAATGTTGGACTTGTTGCTTTTTGTTCAACATTTAAACTCCAAATATTAATCTAAAAATAAAAACTGTGTTGCAATTGAGAAAGAATATAGGTTCCTGTTGTGTGATATACTTTGAAAAGTGTAGAAAAACTAATTCAGTCAAAATAGCCAAATATCCACATTAATGCAAATGACTTTTTAAGTAGAGTTACTATTTGAAAGTGATGTTTAAATGTGTACGATATTATTGGAAGCATGCTTAGATTTTGTTGCCAAACTCTCCCTGTTAATGAAAAAAATGTTACTATTGGTGTTCTCAAAATATTTCAATTTAAATTAATCTAGATAATTTTAATTTGGCTGATGGAATTTTTGTCAAATGTACTGACCATTTTCATCAAGAAATGAATATCAGTGCATCTTTCAAGCATTATGGTGAATTTGGTGGATCACTAGTTCATTACCCACGACATCCTGTAGTTATACATAATAAAATTCAGGGCCTGGAAATAAAGGTAGCTACTTAAGACGATAATTTGATTGAATACAGTGGTGCTACAGTATAATTAATTTTAGAAGTTATTTATTAAATTTTTATCCTCTATAAATGAATGATATTGAGAGTTATCAGTTTTACTCATTCCCAATAAATAAGAAGACTAATAGTAACTTAAATCTTACTAATAAGGAAGATGGTAGGGTTCATCAAAATCACACTCAGCTGTAAATGAGCTTCAGTGTTATTGAAGCTGATTGCCCAACATATTACTGAAAAGCCAATACAAGGTTTATCGATGATTATGTGACAAAGTTGTTGGAGGTTACCACCATAAAGAAAGGAAACAATATTTTATGTTGAACTGAACACACATTTATTTCTTGATCTCTCCTTATGCAGTTGACTTCGTCTGTAGCCACTGAGTTAATCATGATGAGCTTATCCTATATAATGGGAGACAAAAAATAAAAATGATGTACTTTTAACAATAAATTTGCTTGGGGATTGTTATTACAAGGAAATAATATGACAGGGTGATACTACTGTAATTTTTCTTGAAGTTATAGTGCAAACTATGCCATTCTTGGATGGGCTGGCCACTATCAGTCTGGCATTGACCACACTTCCAAAGCAAGGTAAAATTGTTGGAAAATCAATGGAAATCCGTGTTCCTGTGGGTTAGATAAGTACCAGAATATTCACTCTAGGTAGCACAAAAAAGTAAAGATTTTGAAGATTCCCACATTTTCCTTTGGACCACAGATCGTAGTTATTGCTGGATTGAATGGAAAGAGAAATTTTGAGTTAGATATCACCAATTACTATAATTCTGCATAATGTGATATGGTTATTATACTTATGTTGTGTTCCGAAATATTCCAGAAAATAATCAGAGTAATGACTACTCCTTACTCAGTCACATCAAAGTACAGAATATGCACATAAGGAATGGGATAAATGAAGTTTTTCCTCAATAAATGTGGAATCTAGATCCCCCAATCATTTGTCTCTATGCAAATGATGGTTTCTGAGATTTTAAGTGAGCCACACAATTGAATGGTGATGTTGACATAAGTGCATAATCTATCATTAATGTTATCCCATCTATGTCATAGATATGTCAGCTAGAATTAATGTATTGGCTATACAGAAAACTATAATTAAACTGAATTCCACATTCAGCGATAAGACTCTATATAAAACTATTGATTCAGTAATCATGTGTGGTAAAATAAATTTAACATATGATGTTTGGCATACGATTTCAATTATCTGAATAAAATAGTATGAGTAGATTTTCTCTGCAAAACAAGATAAATGAAAAAAATTACTATGACTATAACAGTTAAGAAATAATATCTGTTATTATTTCACTACACTTAGATTATGTTAGCCTTTATGAATTTTTAAAATTGTTTATTATTTGCCTAACATATAAAAAAATCGATTTCTCCTGGAGCCTAGAAGTGGTGCCACAGTATACAAGTGCTGCCTGCATGAGAGCACTAACTTGACTAGTCAATTCAGGAAGCATGCATGACACAAAGCACTGCCGTGCTGGATCTTAGGTAACAGACAACAGTTTCCTCTTTCTTTCTTCCACAAATATATACGATTTGAAAACGGTTTCTGCTAACCTGTACAGGCAAAGCTACTGCTTTAGGTAATGTTTCAGCTGAACCTTTCCCAATTATTTGCTGTCCTGCATCCTTCAAGAACATGTGACAGGTCAACAATCTAAAAACAGATGAACAGCGGACAGCAGCAGTGTCAGAGAAAAAAGTGAGACAGCATCAGCACCAGGAAATAACCCAGAGGGAGAAAATAAAAAGCAAACAAGAGACAGCAACAAAAAATTTCCAGAGTTCTTTGATATGGCTATTTTATGCTATTTTAAATTATATTTAAATTTCACTAATAAAGTTTGTTCTATGTAAATGGAGCCCTGACTCAAGAAGCTCAACAATGTAAGAAATTCTACTTTTGTTACAAATGTATGAGCTAGAGGTAAATAATTTGTATAACATTACAGGATGCAAATATTTTGACACTGAATATGGAGACAATATTCTATGGAGGTTAATAATCAGTTCATGAGTGTTTTACTATACAGACATTTGAAATTAACAACTAACCGATTTTCTTTTTCTTGGGGATGAACAGGCTAAACTGAAATACAATAGATTGAAGGCAATGAAAAATAATAATGATGAATTTGATGGCCTACAATTTTTAGTGTGAATTCCATTAAAATTTTTACCTTATTCTATTTGAAGAGAAAAATATATTGATCATGAATAACATTTTATGCTTTGTCATATCGAATTCCAGAGAAGGAACATCCTCCTGCTCGAAATATTAAACATATAAAAAATACAAATGAAATAAAATAAAAAGATATATAAAATAAAGTAAAAGTATGAAATATGTTATGCCTAATATTAACGATTCCTCTGCTCACAAAAAGCAGGCTCCCAAGGGACTCAGTGGACCCACTTGTTACTTACATGTCTAGTAAAATGTGCTCTATGCGAGAAACAATTTGTAATAGGTCATATGTCCATTTGAAAGTTTTTGCTTCTAATTATTAATCCTGTTGTACCACTGAGTATTGACAATTGGTCCTGGAACATCCAGTACAAGTGTTTTGGTAATACACAATTATTTTGTTGTAAAGTATAACAGTGCTTTATTTATAATATGTGTAGTGCATACAGGAGCAGTTAATAGCTTCAGAAATCGTCTTTTTGTTGTAAAGTATAATGTTGCTTTATTTATAACATGTATGTGGTGGATACAAGAGTAGTTAGCAGCTTCAGAATTCCCCTTCACACAAGTATTTTGCTGTAAAGTATAATGGTGCATTATTTATAACATGTGTATGGTGCATACATGAGTAATTAGCAGTTTCAGAGTTCGCCTTCAACGTGTATCATTTTCTCAGCAGCTGTAACTAATAGATGTGCGTGGAACTGTGGATCGAGCTTGACCTCGAGTGAGGTGTGGTTCTGGCACAGGCCTTGACACCAATGTATTGGCTGGCTGTCTTCAAGTCTTTGATGTGACCAGGCTTGAGAACCTGTTCAACAGTAAACAAAACACATCATATTCCATAGGTAGCTGCTTACATCCCAGCCACTGTAATTTACATTTGCTGTAAACTCTAAGCTTATCTTTTATGAACAAAAGCAATACAGCACTGAGGAAGATATGACAAATAGTTGGTTTCCTGACTTCTTCCACAGAAAATAAATATGCTTTCTTTGAAATAGTTGGTGCTCTGCATGCCAGGAACATTGTACTAGCGTTTAGTTGCTTTCTCTTTCCTAATGCCCAAATGCATTATTGTCCATATTATTGGGTATAACTTTCAAAATTTGTTGGTATTCTGTTATATACTATGCGAGCATACCAATATCTGTAATTTAAGTCACAGGTATAGTATACATATATTTACAATGGAATTGAGATGCAAATAAGATGTAGACTGTCAGTTTAGGATAAAACTGAACAATTTATTGAAAATATTTCCTTGTTTTCATATTATGCTGAATAGTTATTTGTTTATATGTGGCTAAAGTTTTAAAACTAATCACACTGCTTTTCTCATATCACTTTACCTTTGTTATGCTCTCACCTTCAGAAAAGGTATTTAATATTCACTCTGTCGCTATGTGATATACTTTGCTGTATAAGTCACTAACATGGAGACATCTTGTGGTATTTTATTTTTGCAGTCACGTGTCTAAACTTACTTTCCCTAACTTACTTGTTAAGAAGATTCCTAAACAGCTTAGAGAATATTAAATACTCAGGTAAGTGGCAGTATAACACTTCAACATACATTGCTCATCCAGTGCAGTCCCTACTACTATGCCCTTTCATTTACATTAACTATATAGTCAAATGACATTTCATGTATCTGTGTTTTAGGAAGAGAAATTGTTTTAACTCTGTTTATATTCAGAGTATAAGATAAAACTATTGTAACCAAATGGCTGCTAAAAGAACTTTGGGTTAGCACTAATCAGGACACTTACTGGACAGTTGGGGAATATGGAAAGCTTTGAATCGTTATTGAGAAGTCTGATTCAATATTGAGCTATAAATGACTTCTACTTTGGGAAAATGTTACAGTAAAATGTTGTCATCACTTTCTTTTTAGTCATGCTTCATCTGTGTTACTCATGTTGCACAGTTTTAAAGGATGGATTTATCAAACCAAAATCGCACAGCCTAATTAGAACTGCAGTTTAAAATTATACCTTGTGTGCATTTTCAGTGATATTTGTCATTAAACTGTAAGTTGTAGGTCTGGCGCTAAGGTGAGTTTAAAAGTTGTTGATCTATGTTTTATGGGTAGAACAATGACAATTCTTCAATGAAACTACAGCAATTATAGCATCTGTGATCAAGTAACTA
The DNA here is from genome assembly GCF_023897955.1 of Schistocerca gregaria. Lineage (NCBI taxonomy): Eukaryota > Metazoa > Arthropoda > Insecta > Orthoptera > Acrididae > Schistocerca > Schistocerca gregaria. The sequence goes on from NC_064926.1 coordinate 116,200,482, forward strand.
ATGTGGTAACTATGTCCAGTGCAAAATGCACTAACAGGTATGCCACATAATAGAGACTCCCAATGGAAAAGGATGATATCTAGTGTAGAATGAGATTTATTAATACCATATTTATTGCATATCTCAGCACTAAGCAAAGGCACTAGTTGGTTTTTTACCGAAGACAATAAAATTTTTCACATTATAGAAGCAAGAGACACATAGTTTTTAAGCATTTGAGCATGTAGCACGGAAATAACCCTTACTTATTCAGAAACGCTAATCCTTGTAGAAACTTGTAATGGGCATTTGAAACGCCCTGAATAGAAGACAAATGCAAAAATGTCATTTGGACTTATATTTTATGCCATGTTGGAATGAGATACTTTAAGATACAGTAGATAACCATATCCATGTGCCACTGACGGACTATTGCGGGGTCGTACACAAAATCCATATTTAGAAACCATAACTATTTTAGTGAGTCATACTGTCAGCATTAAAGGCCAATGTGGTTGAATGTAGCTGCGTATTTAACATCTATTTTAAGAAGAAAGAACCTAAAACCACATGTCTCGTTTTAAACACTTAACATTTACTAGTCTAGCGATATTTTAGCTCTTGTGTCAGGTGTCTTTTACCGAAAATTAAAACAGGAAGAAGAACACAGTATTCCAAAGCTACATAATATAATTATTTACTATAAACTTCTTTTATTTCCTTTTAAAAGGATATATTGTTCATTTTTTGTTTCAAAATAACTGAATTTGGACCATGAATTTTGAGTAACTATTTAAGACAGGGGCGTAATGTTTTATTTGTTACACAGTATAAAATGGTCATTCTTTGTTGTGGTCTTCGCAGGACATGCAGATCCGTTTAGTGTGCCTTTTACACACGTTTTGAACAAATCACAAACACTGATACTGATGAAAGCCAACGATCGTTTGTACTTGAACACATCTGGTATCTTCTACCCTTTCTAGGCATTAGTAACTGTTCTTGTTCACAACCTTGGGTACTGGCACCAGTACTTCTCTGTGCGAGATAAAATTTTGTTTTTTGTCGTAGATTTTGTGTGTATTACAACTGTTTGTCTTTCAGACAATAAAGTAGATTGTTACATCCTTAGTAACATTTTTCAGAAACTCACTTCTTGTAAATTTTTGGCAGAGCTCAATTTGCAAACAATATATGAGTAAATTTAGAGCAGATACGTTTGCCAAATGAAAAATCTCTTCTGCTGACTCTGTAATCATAAGTGTTGATCCACCTCTTTTATAGTGTAAAACATTACAACTTCTGGCTTTCTCTGAGAACCTGTACCTTCATCACTCTTTTTGTCACGGTGCGTCGTTGAGATGATTACAACAAATCGCAATACGCCTGGAACATATGACAACATTGTTACATCTTGTGTGAAACAGAACATGCTCAAAGCTACAATTCTTTGTTTATTTTGTTAAGTTGTAGACGATCATATGTTTTGTTCTTTCGTAACGTTGCTACTAATGTCATCTTTTCTCCAATAGAATTCGATGATGAGCCCCTCTGGGGTCCACGTTGTCAGTACTTACATTGCTGCCAGTACCTTATATGAGAATAACAAGTCGTTGCATCATTTCTGAATGCTTCATTGGTTTGTTTAGAGGTCTATATATTTAAAAGTTCGTACCATAAAATGTCTACTAATGCAAAATTCTTAATGGCGTATTGCTTGGCTGTTTTGGCAGATACTGTCGGAAGGAACATCGTCCTCGAAATAAATTTAGTTGCTCGTCATTTCTCATATATTATCTAGCAATATACGGCTTCAAATATTTATCTTGGAACGAAGTGACTAGTTTGCGCACAGCATGTAACTTGTCAGTCTTTTTTCAACCTTTTCTAGTCGTTTTATATCGAAGTGATAACAGTTATGGGTTTAGAATTACACAACACAACGTAAACACCGTCTCTCAGTATACACCAAAACATGACGAGATGAATGCTGCCCGCACCCTGTTAGGAGACGGACAGAATGTGAAAGAGTCTGTTTCTAGGAACCACTAGCTACACTCCAACAGTTAAGCCATAGTCACATGTGCTGAGGCATTCAACTTGCAACATGATGACTTGATCTCCACCATTCTGCTGAACGCCTAGAAATGGACGAGCACTAAATACCTCAGATACCTTTATCTATTGCTCACACAGGACGAGGCAGATGACACTGGAGTGGGCTCGGCCTCTAAAACCAACTACACGAGACATTGTGCCCACATCAGAGCGGAAGTGCTGGTTAATGCTAACTAAAAGTTTACCTTTATGATTTGCGACTGCAGTGCTCTCCAGCGGTAGTTATTGGCTGCGTATTTGACTCGCGAATCACACACCTTGTTTACGTAATGGACAGACGTCAAATTCCTAAATTAGATTTATAAAAACACACGCTTCCTCTCTTGTCAATATAGTGGTTATGTTGTTCTGTCTGTAGTATACATAAATAAAAACTTCGATGTCCATAAACATGTTCCAAGGCAAAATGAAAAATTCTATGTAGAGTCGTTAGAACATCAGATAATAATAGTTCTGTCACAATTGCTACAATACAAAGTTACAATTGCTTCCCCACATAAAAGAAAAATTATTTCATAATCCTAACTTTTTTAAATTGAGATCATTCTTACTAAATCACTGTTTCTATGCAGTAGCAGAATTTTTAGAACATTTAAGAAATGTGACTTGAAAAAAGAAACTGAAACATGTTACTACAAGTACTACAACGTTCCTTGTAGAGCAAACCAACCAAACAAACTCACTTGTGAGAGAAAGCACACTGATATTCTTATATTTACACAATTACAAACTTTAAATCAATGAGAAAGTCACATCATGAGATTTTCACAGTGCAGCGGAGTGTGCGCTGATATGAAACTTCCTGGTAGATTAGAACTGTGTGCCCGACCGAGACTCCAACTAGGGGACCTTTGCCTTTCGCGGACAAGTGCTCTACCATCAGCGCACACTCCGCTCCAGAGTGAAAATCTCATTCTGGAAACATCCCCCAGGCTGTGGCAAAGCCATGTCTCCGCAATATCCTTTCTTTCAGCAGTGCTAGTTCTGCAAGTTTCGCAGGAGAGCTTCTGTAAAGTTTGGAAGGTAAGAGATGAGGTACTGGCAGAAGTAAAGCTGTGAGGACGGGGTTTGAGTCGTGCTTGGGAGCTCAGTTAGTAAACATTTGGACTTTGCAGACACTATTTATGCGCTAGTATAATAAAATGCATGTCAGCAAAGGTTGTAAGTCTGACATCGGAAAAAAAGAGTAGCGTTGAAGTCTCAGTCTGAGCTTCAAACCAACTTTACCCAAGGTAACTGGCTGGAAAGTGGAGATCCCAGCATCAAGCCACGACGAAGAAATTTATTTATAAAAAAAGTTGGTAGAAAAAACATAATAAAAAAGATGGATAGAAAAAAATATTAATAAAAAAGTTGGTAGAGCACTTTTCCGCGAAAGGCAAAGGTCCCGAGTTCGAGTCTCGGTACGGCACACAATTTTAATCTTCCAGGAAGTTTCAGAAAATCCTATAAGCATTTAGAAAATATGAACTTGCACAAGCAATACTTTAAATTTAGCCAGAAGTGAAACACCTACACATCTATATCCATTGCATCACACTGAAGTTCCATGTTATCATATCGTGAAGCCATTAATCACCGATGTGTTGTTAAATGATATTTAAATACAACAAATAGTACCAACAGCGAAGTATGAGATTCTACATAAGCAGGTATTTTGAAATAGTAGATTTTCATGCAACGTACCTTATAACGCAGTGTGTCCTACGTAAAAACGGTTAGCCCAACACCCCAGATTCAAGTAACATTGAGCTAACCAAGACAACTGGCAACAGACATGTAGTTACCTGTTTAAAAGAGATGCTAGAAGTGGTGGCCATGGGCATCCAGGCATCGCTGACTTCGTGTGATTACCTTACAAGCAGCACGCCGTAATTCTGCAGGCGTTATGTTGTTAATTTCTCCAAAAATGTTCCGTTTAAGATCGTCTAACATGCGATGATTGTGGGCATACACTTTGCCTTTTAGTGTGCTCCATAAACAAAAATCGTATGATGTTATGTTTGGGGCCTGGAGACTATAGGTTCTACTGACAAGTCTGTCTTCAGGGAACACGCTGATAATGTTGCATGTGTGAGCAGTTGCTCCAACTTGTTGGAATTCTGCATGCAGCTTCTCCGCATCTGTTAACTGTGCACAGAAAGGGTCAAAAGATCTTTAGTTATCTGCCATTCTGTAAGGTGCAATTAAAAAGTGTGGGGCCAATAGTGCACATGGAAGACAACACACACCAAATGCCTATCTTCTCTCAGTGGAGAGGTTCTTAGTACAGAATATGTGGGTTGTCCTGAGAGCAGTATCTGCAATTCTGGGAGTTTACATAATCTGACTTTTGAAACCAGGTCTTATCTTACATGAAATGAAGCAAGGGGTCAATATAATTGTCATTAACTGATGTTAACAGTCAGTTACAATAATGAACTCTTTTCTCCTGATCCTCAAATTTCAGCTCTTAGACCGCGCTCACACGATAGACTCTTAATTTCAGTCTTCTAGTATATGATGATGTTATGCAGAAAATACGCCACCCTCTAGCGGTATCCTCCTTATAGACTTGCAGGTACTTTTCATATTGTCCACGTGAATTTTGTCTACAGTTTCAGGGATCCGCACTGTTGGTCGTCTATTCCTCTGAAAATTCTGAACGGATCCTAGAGCCTGTTGAGCAGTTACTGAATAGTATTGGTAGTGGGGACTTTCCTACCAGGATACTTCACTTTATGCACTATCTTACTTTCCTTGATAGAGCCTGTCTTTATGTAACACTTCATAGTAGAAATTCGCTGTTCTAATGCAAACAGACCCACTTCTCCAGATCTTAAACATGAGCTTTCCTCAGCAACTCGCCCATGAACACAAAACTGAAATCAACTTTCTGATAAAATGCAGTGTAGAAATTTTCGAGGCAGTATTGCCAATTCACAACCAATTCGACGAGAAAAGATTAACCAATATGTATGGTATATGCGTTTCGCATAGGACACCCTGCACAAAACCCTCAAATGTGGGCTTAGGCTGAAATCTAGTACGGTGTCCGCCAATTCTGTATTGAAAAGAGAGATACCCAGAATATGACATTGGTCGCCATCTTCCATCTCATGGGTCACCATTCAGTGGCGATGCTCCATACTTCCTGCACGTTGGAAAATGTGCAACGTATTTTTTCGCTTTATGACATTAGAAACTCAGCGTGCTCAACGTTGACGTTCGAATGAACAATATGTGGGACGACAGCTTTAGGGTGGTGCAGAGCGCTGCCTGCGTCAGCTCTCAGCTAGTGTTTACCTTTCGCCTCCAGCCAGCCCTCTCCACTACCAGCCTCCTCGGCACCGCTTCCCTCTGTGTCGCCCGAGCCCTCGTTCCCAGCGCCATCTTCATCTCTGGTATCGCTTAGTTCACCTACATCTACATCTCCTGAGCCTTCGTATTCCTCGTCTGCAGCAGCGAGAGGCATGCAGTATGCCACGAGCAACACGGCAGCGATCAGCAGGACGAGGGGTCCCTTCATGGCAGGAATGGCTTCTACGCACACGCTCCCTCCTCTTATACGGCGTGCTGGACGCTTATCGTCCAAAGTGTGGCAGGCAAGGACAGCTACTTAGTGCATACTTTGAAATGTGCGATTGCCCTTATCGGCGTCCTCTCTTACTGCTAGATATATCTTCTAGGACATGGTGTGCAACCTTGAGCCACAAGGTAATATTTTGCGAAAAGAATTATGTATGCAGAAAATCTGCACTCGACAATGACAAACAATATTAAATTAAACATTGCACAAGCAGCCGATAAAGATTGTGTAAACAACAAAAAATACGTGTATCATAACAGTTATAGGTCTGAGTTATGAATTTCGTTTCTTTAGAAGAACGAGTACACAGAAGGGTAAGAATTAGGTCCATCTAGCATTCTCTAGAAAGACTGTCCTCAGCTATTTTATGTTTCTATCATAGCGGTTAATTTGTGTAATTTTATTAACAATGTTAATAAAATCTTTCACTTGTGTTTCGAGGCCTCTTTTTTTATTTTATATGTCGTACTTACGTCGTTACTCCTTAATATAATTTGTAATTAGGAATCTTTTGATTTTGTTTTCCTTTAGCTGGAATTAGGTGATCTGTAACCTACCCGTTCCTGTAAGAGTTTCCCTAATTGTCGTTGCTGTGAATCACAAGAGGAAGGTAATCTACGAACAACACTATTGATTTATGATCAGGAAGTAACTTTAATGTTTTTTTAAAATTCCCCACGAAACTAACGTTCATATAGTTCTTACTATGAATCACTTTCCTTGATTATTACACAAAACATATGTTGATATTCACAGTCATTTTTTTTCTGCAATTATCCACGGTTTTCTCAAAATGTTACATTATTATTGTTTTTTGACAGGGCCACGTATGGCACAGAAGCGTCCTGCTATTATTTACAATATTCCTCATACCCGTATTTAGCTATATACAGTCTACTCTTGTATCTGTTCTGAACATTGAAAATAATCTTTGATTGTCGAAATACGGCGAAACATTCAGAGTTACTGCTTTTCTTCACTAGACTAAATAAGAGGGCACTCTTCCCAATCTTAATTTCATACTTTATATGTATTCAGTCTTCTCCTATATAATGAGAGTTCGGGAAGGAAATGTTTAGCTCGTCTGCGACTTGTCATACGTGATTCAAATTCACTCACTCTTAGAAGTGCTTTGTTATCGACAGTTGCGTTCTTAAAGTTCGTACAATATAAAGTATATCTTACATAGTTGCTTTGCAGATCAACTGCAATCTTAATAGGAATGTTACACTTAATGTAATGTTTCTACTGTGTTCTTCTCAGGCTTGACCAAGTTCGTAGTGTTCACTGTTACTTTATGTCTGTGACATAGTCGAGTTAACGCCTTATATCATCTGCATATTTATAAGCTTGCCTGTTATTTTAAGCGGTTCTTCAAATGCGTGGTCGATGTAATAATTCTAATCCAGCTGCAAAACATTATAGGTCTTTCTCTTATCGTACCAGTACATTAGTTGCTGTTGAGTTATTGTTCTGCCGTAGATTCTCCATAATGTTTTGGTTTTTTTCCATTTCATTTCGGTAACCCTATGAATCTTAGCCACACATTATCAACTTTTCTCATAGTATTTTACAGTTGTTTGATAACACATGTTCTCATTTGTTCAAGATTGACAGTATTTGGTCCTTTTCTGATCACTCTACCCTTCGTTCTATCTTACCAGGGTTTCAAATGGGGCAATAAAATATATTCATTTATTTTTTTTTTTTTTTTGCTTCCAAAGAAAATGATATACCGAAATGATTTTACAAGTACTCTGTGACCTTCGTTAATTAGTAGAAAACATTTGCAATGTAGAATACTAAACCTGTTTGAATAATGTAATTATTACATTTCACACATCCAGTCTTCCAATTACGATAGAATCATAATGCATGATAAGGTACAGTTAAATCGAGCTAAAGACTTCTTTTCATCGACCAACTGTTAAAAAACTATTATTTTATCATCAAAATAGTAAACATTGGGTGAATTATTTTTTTAGTTTAACTTAATGTGTAAGCTTACATGGAACATTTTGAACAAAAAACAATCGGTTATTGAACATCACTATGTAACACACAAAGGTAATAAGAAAATTAAGAAAAAAAGAAATTACTTAAGTGTTAATTAAATAAATTTGAAAAGTATTTATGTTAATGTAAGAAATAAATAACTAGTTACAATGCCGCACTATAAGGAAAGCATGTGTGAAATGAAAGGCCTATGCCACTGTCAAATCGTTCACCTTATATTTCGGAAACTGGTCTTCATCAGTCGAAGTTTTCAAATCTGTTGGAGAAAACAGAAAATGAAGGCCTTTCCGTACATTACTTAAGGAAGTGTCTGTTTCTGCGAGGGCAGGGGGCGGGGGAGGGCGGGGGGCGGGGGGCGGTGGAGGGCGTGATACCTCTTTCTCATTGAGTCAAAGTAATTACCCGCTAGTTCTATGAAAGCATACAATGGTTAGCTAGAACATAATCACCAACTACCAGACAACCTGTATGTCCGCTTTTGGCTCTGATAAGAGCAGCGATGCGTCATGGTACGGAAGCAATGACTCCTGAGTAAGTCCTTGGAGAGATCTGGCACCATATCTGCACACGAGTTACATAATACCTGTAAATGCCAGATGCCACGTTCAATCACATCCCAGATATGTTGCACCGAGTTCAGATCTGTTGCGTTGGAGGGGGGGGGGGGGGGGGGCAGCAGATCAATTGGAACTCACCATTGTGTTACTTGAACCACTCCATCACACTTCGAGGTTTGTATCAGGCCGCATTATCTCACTGTAAAACACCACTTTGCCCTTGTGGTGATTTGCACAAGCTCAACTGGACCCATGGATGCTAACAGGAATCTTCCCCATAGCTTAATGGAGTGACCGACAGATTGTCTCCACCCTGCAAAACTGGTGTCGAGGAGTTGTTCCCCAGGAAGATGATGAATTCGCGCCCTCCTGACAGCATCACGAAGAAGGTATTGGGATTCATCAGATTATGCAATGCTTTGCCACTGCACCAACACTCAGTGTCGATGGTTATGTGCTCATTCAAGTTGCAGTTGCCAATGTCGTGGTGTAATGTGGCACATGCGGCGGGCATCGGCGGTTTGTGGCCGATCGTTAGGAGTGTTAAGTGCATCATGTATTCAGACACACTTGTACTCTTGTCAGCATTAAAATATGATTTTGGTTACGCCACATTTCACCACCTGCCCTATTTTCCAGTCTTCCTAACCTACGGCGTCCAACATCGGTAATAAGAGGCGGCTGTCCAACACCACAATGTCTGGATATGGTTTCACTATGGTCTTGCCAAGTGTTAAAGACGCTCACCAGAGCACTTCTTAAACGCCCATCAAGCCGTGCACTTGAAATGCTTGTGCCAAGCCTCCAGGCCATCACATATCACAGTCTGCCCTCAGTCAGACAGATCGCTCCACTTCCCTATTCCGCACACAGAGAGCATACTCACTGATTCTTCATGCACCATGTATCATGCATGTGTCTGACTATTACTTATAGGGCATATTCTGGTGCATCATGGGATTACCAATTTTGTATTGGAGGGTAACATGAAGGGTAAAAATCGTAGAGGGAGACCAAGAGATGAATACAGTAAGCCGATTCAGAAGGATGTAGATTGCAGTAGGTACTGGGAGATGAGGAAGCTTGCCCAGGTATATATATGTAACTTATTTATTCTGTTAGGGAAAAAAGTCGGAACACAATAAGTAATTAATGTAGAATGATGAAATTTCGGAAATATTTTTCTCTATGTATCACATTTAAGTGTTTAACATTGCAAGATAACAGGTTAATGTGAAAGCGAGTAAACCATTGCAAATTGAAACGCTAGTACTTACATAACCTGTGTAATAGCCAGAAAGTCGAATGCATACACGCAAACGTTCACACAGTGTGTTGTACAGGCGCCAGATGTCAGTTTGTGGAGTGTAGTTAGGTGCCTGTTGCACTTGGTTGGTGAATATAGGTAGTTTAATACTGTTAGTAAATGACGTTGGAGTTGTTCTCCAATGGTGTCCCATATGTGCTGGATTAGAGACAGATCGACATCTCAACACACCATAGAGCATGTTGGATTAGAACAGCAGTAAGTGGGCGAACAATATCCTGTTGCAAACATGCCCTGGAATGCTCTTCATTAATGACTGCACAACGCGTCGAATCGTCAGACTGACAAACAAATTTGCAGTTGGGCTTGTAACACCACAGCTCTTATGCTTTACTGATTTAGTTTGCATTTGTTTTATTTAATGTTACATCATTGAGCTTCTGTAAATGTGTTTGTTTGAATCGATAACATAAAATTCTATACAACTTCCTTTGTTTAAAACTTTGATGTTGTGGCTTGATTCTATGCAACGTAGTGTATCTGTTATTTAAATTCTTTGTCCCATTTGGAGGGAACAAATCTTAATGTATATTATTGTAATTTCTGTGTGAATAATTTTTTGTAGAAATGTCAATACGTGCAAATATTCTGTTTTATTGAATGAATTTGGTTGCTGTTATGTAAACTGCTGATCCTCACTTAGGTTTCTTAGTTAGTTTGTATGTAAAAGGTGTTGTGGTTCCCCTCGGGAACGGAACTGTGTAGCATTGTGGTTGGCCTAGGTAGAAAAGGTGGAACTGAGAGTCAGACGTGGATGAACTACAAGTCGGGGACGAGCTACAAGTCGCGGACGAGCTACCAAATTGTGCACTGCCATGTAAATGTTGCATACTGTGCTGGATCTGAGAGAGGTTTTTTCTGCTACTTTCCAATGCCTCGGATGGATGGATAAATAGCTGGAACTATTCTGGAATCTGTATCTATCATCGCCACCAAGAAATGACAGAGTCCAGCAATTCTACCTGCATTTCCACCTACCGACATGCAATCGCCACCACATTGCGCAATCACTGTAATGGAGCACTATAGCAATGTACAGTGAAGGATCAGCTAAATGGATGTGTTAGTGTGCTCAAATATAAGGTAATTTATAACTGAGTTTATGTACCTACCTTGATTTTTCTCCTTATCATAACACCTCTCAGGTTCCTCTCCATTTGAACTAAAGTGATTTCTGAGTGTCCCTACTGAAAGAACATTAAAGACCAGTGTTTTTGCTAATTAATGCCTCTTGAACAAAAAAAGAAAGTTAATGAAAGTAATTTTCCTAATAAAACTGCTTATTAATGTACTGTTGCCAACTTCAAATTAAGCGTTTGTAAGACTGAGGCTTACAAAGTTTTGCTTCGTAAATGATCTCATTAATGCCTGTTGTAAATCACAGAAGGTGAGTCAGTATCTTACATATATGTTAATTTTGTCTCTCAATGTAGTAAGAGTGGAAAACAGCAGTATGAAAAGTTATATACTCATGTTTGCTAAGTGTTTGTCGCTCTTGTGTATTAGAAGTGCACATGAATAGTATACCAGGATCCACAGTCTGTCTATTGTGTTAATGCTCGGTAACAAGTAATGGAAAGACCATTAATTAGGAAAACCATAATTTCTTTATTGAAATGATTATGAGAAGCAACCTGTTAGTGGATTCCAATTAACTTTCATTTTAAATAGTAAAGTATTTAACTGAGAGGGACTTAACCTATATCCAATTAATGATTCTGCAGTGAATAGTAATAATGTTATAAAGACCATCCAATGTGTAACCCTTAAAGTAATAGTGTGTTTCGGTATCTGTTATAATTCTGCAAATAGTTTGTGCTGCTCCAGTTGTTAGCTTCAATCTTAGAACATACATATGTGTCAAGAGTTCACTGTACTCGCGTGTGGCAAAGTATAGGTTGTGTTTATCCATTAAAGTTACTAATAACTATTTTCTTGAACGAGAATATTAATCATTCTCTTGCCTAGTTAGGCTGGCGACCGTTTTCTTTACCCGTTAAACAGTGCAGATAGGAAAATTTTGTTTGTTACTGTTCAAATATTTCCGTACTTCTGACTTTCACTTCCGATAAGCCACCTCCGTTAGGTACAACATGGTCAACACAACAAAATTCCTCTCAGAGGGTAACACTGCTCTGTTGCGTTATACTATAATTGTTTCAATAAGATTGTTTTATTTCACAACCTGCTTTAAGGTTATGGTACAGCAGCAGCAGACGAAGAGCTATACGTGGCGCTGCGTGACAGGACGTTGTTCAGATTGCACCTACAGATGGAAAAAATTATAAGTAGTTAGCATTTTACAAACATAGAGTGAACATAAAACGTCCAGCGGCACGAACCTGTACATTATTTGTCAGAAGGGATAGTGAAAGTTCAGTTTAAATTGAAAATAAAAGGTATCAATACTTAATAGCAACTAAAATGGACAGGAAATTAGAAATTAATCTAGACACACGAGAACAGAATGCAATCGAGAGCAGTTCTGACAGCACACCAACAGATGGCATTACGCACGAGTTAAATTACGTACGGTACCACGCAGCTGTCAATACACAGATAGAAGCTATGAATATCGCTCGTACTAAGCAAGACAATAAGAGCAGTGTTGTGGAAGACAGTGGCTATGTTAATGAATCGCGGGATATGTTCGAATCACCAGAAACTGAGAGGGAAGTAGGACTCAAACACGAAAATGCGGTAGAAACCAAAAGTGAAAAGATACCAGATCTGACTGATTTACTTAGAATACTGTCTGCGCAATTTGCAGCGCAAAATGACAATATTAAGGCACAGATTGCAGCACAAAATGACAATATAAGTGACAATATTAAGGCACAAATTGCAGCACACAGTGACAATATTAATGCACAAATCGAAATTCAGGGTACCAGACTTAGTAAACAAATTGAAGAAGTTAACTCAAGGGTAGGAACAGTGAGCAATGAAATCAAAAGTATTAAAAGCGAAATTACTCTTATCAATGGCAATATTGCCAATGTACAAGAACAAATTCATGACATTAACGAAAGATTTGACAGTGAAGTAATTAAAATTCAAGATCAAATAGAACCCTTAGTCTGTACTAAAGTGGATGTAAAGGTATTCGATATCAAATCCGAAATACAAACAGAATGTAATGCGAAATTTGCACAAATTAAACAATCTGTAACAGAAACAAGTAGAGAATTAGCCAAACAGATTGCTACTTGCGAAAAGTAGTGTGAACATAACACTTCACAAATCCAAGGCAAAATGTATGACTTGGAAAGAAAAATACAATCAGGACCTACACATTTTACTGAAAAAATGCCTTTCAGTAAAATCTTAGAGGGCGAGGAACAATTCGACCCTGCAAAGAGGCATAAAGGATGGCACCCCCTTGATTTTGTAAAGAATTGCGAAAGAAATTTTCCTGAATATTTATCTCAGCAGGAAAAAATTAATGTGGTAATCAGTGCCTTAACGGGGAAGCAAAAAGGTGGGGGCTGAATCTGGATACTGACCAGATGTCTTTTGAAAACTTTAAGCAAAAATTTACTGACGAATACTGGTCGGAACAAAAACAAAACCAGTTGTGGCGTGAGTTTCTAATGGCCAGGCTGTATGATCTCAGAGGTAGGCAAACCATGAAAGAGTTTTGCGAATCATGGTACAGGAAGTTCATACATCTGAAGGCTAGGAGGACTGAAGCCGAGATCGTTCGGATTCTTTGGCAGAAACTGCCTGAGGATTCTAAACGATATGTTGGGAGTACCCAACGGAATTTTAAATGAATATCTTTGCCGCCTCCCGCTACGCCTCTTCTCTTGTTAGCCAAGATTTTAAATGGTTGTCTCACATATGGCTTTTTCCCCCTCAGTGGAAGCAACCCAAGCTTATTGCGATCCCCAAGCTGTTCAAGGACCCTATGGTTCCCACCAACAGCAGGCCCATCAGCCTATTATACACCACGGTAAAGGTCCTTGAATCTTTTATCCTCCATCGACTTTCCCAAACTCTGCCACGGCAGGGACGATCCGATTTGAACATTACGGGTTAATTTCGCACCTGTCTGTCGAACTTCAGTTCCTAAAAATCATTTAACAAGTCAGAAAAGGCTTCAACACTTCCAAGTCGACAGCAGCCGTTTTCTTTGAACTCCTACGACAAGATCTGGCACACAAGATGCTGACACAGACCCCTATACTGGATGTCTATGGCACTATACACCACTGGACGTATCACTGACGCCATCGTCGCCCGCTTCCAGAGACAGGTGGACACCACCATCACTTGATGCCGGACAAACAAAATAGATCTCAATGCCGCCAAGACTAAGGCAGTCTATTTCGCGAAACGGCACCCATACCTCCACCGCAATATATTGCAGGCGTGCAGGTGCCCTTGCCCCGACAGCCACGTATCTAGGAGTTCTGATGGACCGCAAGTTGCCATTCCACTGTCATTCTGAGTATGTCGCAACAAGGGGCAAAAACTGACCATGGCTCTGTACCCCTTCTTCCGCAGTAGGGAACTTCACTTACATACCAAGCTCCACATCTACCAGAGAGCTATCCCGCCTACTCTCGCGTATAGTCCACTGCATGGACAACGATTAGAGTCACCAAGATGTGGATGATGCGTGCCTGCAGAAAAGGTTCGCCAGTGGAGCCTGCACGCCCCACCACTCACGAAAATTGTGTCTCTCCATGAGGAAGAAGATATCGTACCCCTCAAGACGACCATACGCAACAATGCGTAACGACTCTGTGAGAAAGTGGATGCCCTGCGGGACACTGTCCATGGGTTACGTCACGTTGGGAACACACTTCCATGCTGCTGGGTTCGACATACGGCTCCTCCAACAGTCCTAGAGAACTCAGATCCCGATCTCGGCTAACGACATGGCACGCCCAACTCGGATACATCCTTCGGTGGGACTAGCCCCCCATTCTTCATCCAATACTTTCCCACCGCACCTGCCCATGTCGGGCTATATTTTTCTGCCTGAATGACGTCGTACTGTCGCCGTTGGAGGGTGGTACGGGACTCTAAGTCCCATCGTCACACCTCCAAAACACATGACACAGCGTCATTGCCCTGTGGATGAATTAACTGCCTCACCAACACAGTTAGACCGCGAAAGATCATGTCGCATAGGGGAAAGGAAAGAAAAAGAAGAAAAAAAAGGTTTCCTCGTTTCGCGTCTGCCATCACTGTCTCAATACACGATCGCTCTTTGCTTGCAAACCTGTATTACAAGAATAATTGTGCATACGTCGCTCTTCAGAACTTCCAGACACAGGGTTTTTAAAAAAGGCGTTGGTCCGATGACTGCAGTGGGTCTGGAGAAAATAATTCGGAAATACGAGAAAACGGGTTCTTTTGGCGCGCAACCTGGTAGAGGGAGGAAGTCAGTGGAAGCAGTGGCCGCAGAAATGCAGGAGGAGACGAGTCGTGGTGTGCAAACGTGTAATGCACGGAGAATTGCCCGAGCGTTGCACATACTCGTTAGCACGGCGCGTAAAATGCCATGAAACATCCTTCTTAGCTATCCATTCAAAATTACCGATGCGCACTAGTTGCTTGCTGTTGACCTGCCGTCAAGAGAGACTTTTGCTTTAGAATTTCTTGCTCGCATGTAAATGGACAATGACTGGACGTGAAAGGTTTTGTGGACAGACGAAGCCCACTTCCATCTGACACGATATGTCAATACACAGTGGTAGGCGCTTTGAGTGTCTTATGCGTAACCACCTCATTCCAGCTCTCCATCAGTGTGGATGGGCTCATTTGTATGCAAGATGACACACCTCCGCACATTGCAAATGCAGTTAAGCAGCTGCTGAAGCGCTATTTCAGAACTGCTAGAATTATCAGCCACCATTTCCCTTCAGCCTGGCCATCCCGATCGCCTGATCTTAATCCGTGTGACTTCTCGCTGTGGGGTTACCTGAAAGATGTTCAGTATTCAGTGTTCTGAAGACACCCATTGAGGAGCACATTCTGAACGTGTACTCGGAGATACTTCGATCAGTTGTGGAACATGCTGTTTCTCGAGTTCATCCTGCTGCAGAAAACGGTGGACAGTATATTCAAAACGTTTGCTGCAGTCGCACGGAAATTAATAATTCGATATGATTTTGACTGATGTATTTATGCGCTTTTGGGCCTCAGGATAACTAAAAAGCAATTTTTCCCACCCGATGTGATACGACCTTTCCGTGGTGGATGGGCTTGCGTAACTAAGAGAATCACACCATATGCATTGTTGTATGATTCATTTGTCACTTTCAGTCGACGACTATTAAATTATGATTCTTACAGAACCATCTATTGCTACATTTATAACTATTTATTTTTCTTCTGTGATACGTTTTCCCCCTTTTTTGATAATTTTCCGTCGCAATTGGATGTTATTCTGACCAGTGGTGCTTCTACTACTAAGGCAAGAAAGTTTAAATTAATTATAATCAACCTGTATGTATCGAAATACAGTTTTCATACCACTGATGACTGCAGATCTAAAAGGAAAAACTGCAGTTCACACCACAGAAGCCTGGAGTCACGTATTCATGACTGGCCTACCAGGCCTCCTGATCTGTCACCCATAGAGCAGTTCCGAGTAGTGAGTATTAACTGACACAGTAAAGGTTTGATTCGTGATAAGAGATTCCTGAACAATGCGTTAGGAATCTGTTTGCTTCTGTGAGGTAATATATACAAAAATTTATCACAATCTGTTGGATCTGTTGGAGTCAAACATCATAGAGCTGTTGATAATGGGTCTCATTTCAAAATGGAAAGAAAGTTGAATTATTAGTAAACATTACGTAATGAACAGCACCTCAAAATTTGATAAACATTGGACTGGAGAGGCTTCTTGCAACACTTCCTATTTGAATCAGCCCACGTATAAAAACTGTGAGTAACAACGAACGAAAAATGGAAAATAAGATGGCAATGAACCCCGGCTAATGGTTCTCACTGTTGTCATTCTCGTCTGAATGGAATAAAAGACGAAAGAAATGACAGTGTAAAATGCAAATGTGGAATTTAGTTATAGAGCACCAAACGTCTATACTGGAGTTCACAGTCTACCTTCATGGCATGGTTTATTGTAAGTAGAATCTAGAAAATTTTGGATAGTTATTCAACAGAAAAATATGGTTCATTGCGAACTCAAACGAAAATTAGTGTTAATTATTGGTATATGGTTCAAATGGCTCTGAGCACAATGAAACTTAACTTCTGAGGTGATCAGTCCCCTAGAACTTAGAACTACTTAAACCTAACTAACCTACACACACATTCATGCCCGAGGCAGGATTCGAACCTGCGATCGGAGGGGCCGCGCGGATCCAGACTGTAGCGTCTAGAACCGCTAGGCCACTCCTAACGGCAATTATTGGAATAATGAGTGAACAGTTTGTAATATCAGAAAACAGAGGATGATTTGAAAATATTGTACAAATGAAATTCTTATTCGTCCGTGAATTTGTTATTAAACTAAGTCAGTGCTGTTGCATGTACTATCCATACGAAACAGGAACGTTCATAATTCAAGATTATAAACTTTTTAATCATTTGCTCTCATTGATTGTAGCGTATCTATCGGATATTGTGCTCACAATTTTCTTTCGTCTAATCCTATCTTATGGCTCAAGGTTTCTTACCAAGTCTCCAAAGATATTTCCAGCAGTGAGATAGGACGTCGATACGAACAATCGCACTTTCTGAAGTACACACTAAAAAGGAATCCTTGCCTGTAGTAGTTTGGGCGATAAGAGTCGGACGCTCCCTAAATACGAGGTGGGTGAGTTCACTTGTGGCACTTGTCGAGAGGCACCCAGAGTAGAAGCCACTGTAACCATGAAGGCAGCCCTCGTCTTGCTCATCGCTGGTGTGTTGCTTGTGGCGTACTGCACGCCGCTCACCGCTGCAGACGATGGGGAGGAGGTGGTGGATGAAGCAGCCGAAAACAGAGACGCTGATGACGACGACGCCGACAGCTCAGCAGACGACGACGCCGACGGGAGCGATGGCGGGGACGCTGGGAGTGTGGAGAACAGGCTGGCAGGCAAAGGTAAACACCAGCTGAGGCGGGTGGGCTGGGCCCGATTCTTAAAGCCGCAGCATTCACATCATCATGTTATGGTGTATCTACATCTACACCTACATCTACAGAACCACTTCCACAATTCTCTGTTAGCCCAATCTCGTATAGCGTGCGGAAATAATGCACACATATATCTTTCCGTACGAGCTCTGATTTCCATTATCGTGGTGGTCGTTCCACCCTATGTAGGTCGGTGTCAACAAAGTATTTTTGCATTCGGAGGAGATGCTGGTGATTGGAATTTCGTGAGAAGATTCCATCACAATGAAAAACGCCTTTCTTTTAATGATTTCCAGCCCAAATCCTGTAGCATTTCTGTGACACTCTCTTCCATATTTCGCTATAATACAAAACGGGCTGCCTTTCCTTGAACTTCTTCGATTTACTCCGTCAGTCCTATGTGGTAAGTATCCCACACCGCGCAGCAGTATTCTAAAAGAGGACGGACAAGCCTAGTGTAGAGAGTCTCCTTAGTAGATCTGTTACATTTTCTAAGTGTCCTGCCAATAAAACGCAGTCTTTCGTTGACCTTCCCGGCAACATTTTCTATGTGTTATTTCCAATTTAAGTTGTTAGTAATTGTAATACCTAGGTATTATTTGAATTGACGGCTTTTAGATAAGACTGATTTATCGTGTAACCGAAGCTTAACGAGTTCCTTTTAGCACTCATGTGGATGACCTCACACTTTTCGTTATTTAGGGTCAACTGCCACTTTCTTCACCATTCAGATGTATTTTGCAGTTTTTTTTTTCATCTTCTGATGACTTTACTAGTCGCTAAACAACAGCGTCATCTGCAAACAACCGAAGACGGCTGCTCAGATTGTCTCCCAAATTGTTCATATAGATAAGGAACGCAAAGGGCCTAAACCTTCGGGAACGCCAGAAATCACTTCTATTTTACTCGACGACTTTCGGTCAATTACTACGAACTGTGACCTCTCAGACAGGAAATCGCAAATGCTGTCACATTACTGAGCACGCAATTTCACTGCGAGCCGCTTGTGTGGTACAGTGTCAAAAGCCTTCCAGAAAACCATGATTGAGGAATGGATCTGAAATCCCTTGTCAACAGCACTCAGCACTTCATTTGAATAAAGAGATAGTTGTGTTTCACACGAACCATGTTTTCTAAGCCCATGTTGACTGAGTGTCAATAGACCGTTTCCTTCGAGGAAATTCATCACGTTCGAACACAACATATGTTCCAAAATCTTGCTCCATATCGACGTTAACGACATGGGCCTGTAATTTCGTGGATTACTCGTACTACCTTTCTTGAACATTGGTGTGACCTGTGCAACTTTTCAGTCTTTGGGTACGGATCATTCGTTGAGCGAGCGGTTGTATATGATCGTTAAGTATGGGCCTAATGCATCAGCATACTCAGAAATGAACCTAATTGGTATACAGTCCGTAACAGAAGACTTACATTTATTAAGTGATTTGAGTTGCTTCACTACTCCGAGGATGCTTACTTCTACGTTGCTCATGTTGGCAAGTGTTCTCGATTCGAATTCTGGAATATTTAGTTCGTCTTTTTTCGTAAAGGCATTTTGGAAGGCTGTGTTTAGTAACTCTGCTTTGGCACCACTGTCAAGTGTGTAGTTTGAGTGCCCGTCTTTGTATAATTTCGTTTAGGTTTAAACCCCTACTTGATAACGTAAATTATTCCTACGCTTTAAAAGTGTAAGACATTTGTCTACAAAAGAGACAGGCTGTTTGAAGAACTTATTTATTACAATCATACCATTAAGGAATACATTAAATATACTCCTACATTCAACGGTACTGACCTTTAACGTTGGTTTATACTTGCTAAACACGGATTTTGATTAGGACCCCCTCTGCTTCATGTCTGTACCACAAGGGGTGGGGGGTCTATCTGTCGTGTGTGGATGATATCTATTCCGAAATGGCTTACCAACATATTGTCCAAATAATACATTTTTATCACTCTTCTATATAGGTGTTACAAAATTTGCATTGAGAATTCCTATAGAAATTAGAGTTGCTGAATAGGATGTAATGGTGACAAGAATTCACAATCCAGAAAGCAGTGCATCGGTGATAATGCAGAAACATGTAAACACTAACTGTTACATACTCTTGGTTCTCTAATGAGAACCAGTGATGGTGTGTCTTTATCCAGAACCTACAACATTAGTAGCATACTAAAAATGTAACAATATTGCTCACTGATCTTGATGTCTCTTTATCTATAGGTAGTTTTTATTATGTTATATACAAAACTGGTTTGCTCAGGATGCTGTCATCAGACAACTTACTGGATTACAAATGCAATGACACAAGAGTTCTATTAAATAGTTCTCACTGTTGTACCCTAATGTGAAAGACTGCATATTGTTTAGTAAACAAATTTTTACTATGTGTATAACGAAAAATGTTTGTGACACTGTAGAATAGCAATAGTTTTCAATCTGAAATTTAATTTTTGTGTTATCTATCGGTGTTTATAATACACATTAATGCTACAAGCCTCGCAAAATAGAATAGAGCTGTAGTATGTAGTACGTAGGACCACAAATACTCAGTAATCATTCTAAGAGTTTTCTAATGTGATAGAACGTGTCATGATTTGGGCTACACAAAATATACTTTCCTCAGGTAGCCATTTGGCCACTTGTCATTTAATCTTTCATACAGGTAGGAAGAAAGATTCTGCAGTTACTCTATCTGATAGAGCAACACATTTGGCTTCAGAATACAGTTACTGCAAAGTACATGACAGATACTGAAATACCGTTATAAGGTGAATAATATAATTTTAAGATACATTGTGGCGTTCAGTCTGTTTCATACTGCCCTCTTCCCTGAGTTTTTAAATAGATCTTAAACTTGTTTTAGGAATGATATTAAGGAACAAATTACAGAAGTTAGGCTGTCGAAAATCATAATATAGATTGTATGTAATTGTTTTAGAAAAAAACATATGTTAAACATCTGCAAGAGAACAACAACTTTTGGTTATTATCATAGATACATACTTTACAACTTATCTGTGTGTGATTGCCATCACAAATGCCTGTATTATGTAAGTATGATGTAAAATATCGACTTAAATTACATTGTACGTAACTCGGCTCACGACAGCAAGCAGTTAAGGCTTGGAGCAGTTCTCTTGGAGAATAGGGCAGCAATAATCAGTTAGAGAACCAGCTGTGTGTCGCCTAAGTACTTCAGTATGTTAACTGAGTATAAAATGCAGGCTTAGTGATTAATTAAAAATCAGTATTGTTAATATGACTACTAATGTTTTTTGGTGAGACATGAATGTGAGCAGTCATCACTGAAACGTCATGTATGTTGTTTCCTGTTGAGCAGGAGCTCACGCCCGGGTTGGCCACGACAAGCATGCTCGTGCAGGCAGCCGACACGCAGTCAGGCCCCACGCCAGGTCAGGCGCTGCCCGCAGAGCCGCCCACAGCAAGTAGCCGCCGCTGCAGAGGAGGCGCACTGCTTTGGAGGCGCAGTCTGGAGCTGCTCACATTGTCCTGTACCCTGCGCCCACGTGTATAAAATAAAGCAGCAGTGCATTTTGCAGTAAACAAATGTCTCTATTACTCGGTGTCCTATAAATGCAAACTCTAGTATGTACATAGGTGGAAATCAAATATGGATTGCAAAAGTACAAACATTTTGAATATGCTTCAGTGGTCGGTTGTAAACGATATATTTAGTGATGTAACCAAAAATCACAAATACCCGTTTATTTATTAATGTTGCACATTGATGGAGAAGCCATTTGTATTTTTCCTTCAGATACGATGATCTACACTATACACCACTAGGGCTCTTGCATCGGTGTGTGCAGATGCAAGAAAGGAAGTGTTTTTAATAATTTCCCATGTTATGCTTTCTTAGTTAGTATAAAGCTTCCAAAAGTGTTCACGTAATTGCAGGGAAGTCCTTCGACAACCCATTTACCGATGGAACGAAAATTTTAATTTTAGTCTCAAACAGTTGCCAGTTTCATACTCATCTTTCTGTCTGAATTGATTACATGATAATGTTACTTCAGTATAATTCCATGAAAATGTGGGCACTTTCTACAAAATTGCTGCAAGTGACCTCAGATTTCAGCAGAATCACTTATCTTTTCAGCTATAAAGTACGCGAATGATTTCACACAGCGTCTGTTGATTGTAGTTTTGCTTGACATAGATGAATGTGCCCGCAGAAGGTTAATTTAATAGAAAAAGTTTGTGATTGGTTAACAAAGTGCATATTACATCACGTGTGTAGTCAAAATTTAGCATATAATTCATAAAAGTCTTAAAATGGAAGCTAAGTTATGCATGTATTTTTTTTCTTCAAATTTCAGATTAGCAACACTCCATTCAACTGCAATAACAAATGAAAGATTACACTTTTCCTGTGATAGGCCATATAGTATACAAGGTCCAACTATAAGAAAAACTATAGATCCAATAGCAAATCTTGAAAATGTTTGAATTAGTGAAAATGCGATGTAGCGAGTATCACAACCGTATGGGTGAATGAGTGCCAAGCCCATACTGTACCACAGGTGTAGACCATGAGATGTGTCTTTAGACAACGAAAGTTAGGTCTGCACACATGTGAATGCCAATATGAGGACCTAAAACCCTACAAACAGAATATTACACCAATCTGAAAACAGCTTCCTGCAATCTGACAATAATGCTTGTAATTTGTGCTGAGGACGGCCATTAGAATGTAGCCTCAGTTCAGACACCCAGTGTCCACGAGCAAGCTGCGACACCATTTGTCCAGAATACATCATGTCGAACCAGCGAGATGAGACATTGGAAAGACCAGTATGAGAACACTCTCTGCTATAAAGCAAAGATTCTCAGCACGCAACATGGCTCACGTAGTATGTGACTGGCCTGTACACATTGTGTACAACGATTCTGTTAAGGTACATGCTTTTACTCGACTGTTCAAAGATTGTAGTACATCAAGCCGTCAATAGCAGTGGTGCAGAAGGTCTTTGCAATTCCCTTGCGACTCGTACTAGCATATAAATGAATAATTGGAACTTCGACTTCTTAAGAAAAATTTGCGCCATCCCCAGCTTGGATTTAGACCAGATTGAAATTTTTCTTTGCAGAGTTGCCTGCAGAAGACTTTCCAGCAATCATAACTTTGCCTTCTACAAGCACATATAACAAACATAACACTTATCCAGTCTTTACTAACCTATAATGGACTGGTTTTCTAATAGCGACATATACATTTATAGGGACATCTAAATTGTCATGTATTATTTTCAATAACTATTTTGTAAGTAAACAATTTGTGGAACAGAGTAAAAACGATGTGGCATCATTGCCAGTAATAGTCCATTTTAACAATATTAATTAAAACACCTATTTTTTCCTTAAACAAGATGTCTCAAGCACTGTAAAAATGATATGGCACCCTTGCCAATCGTTGTTGTTTCTGAGTGAATTCTTAGGGGAACGTTATAATCCTACACATATTTATACATTACCCAACAACTTTCGATTGTTCTATGAATCCAAATCTACACAAAACACATATATATTCAGTTATTCAGAGACAATAATTCTCCTTATTATTCAAACTTGAACAATGTAAATTAATACAATGGGCATTACAATATTTTGTCTCAAACATAATACATTAACACAAATTACAGTTTTATTGTCTATAAGAACGCAACTATCTACACATGAATGTAACTAGGCAGGAAGCAGATGTTTTTACAGCTATCCACAGATGTTAGACAGGAGGGTGTCTCCAGAATGAACATGGTCTCTAACTCTAGTTATTCAAGTTGCCCCAGTGGCATCACATTACACTGGATGGGGACAAACTGACTGCATCGACAGAATCATGGCTGTGATTGTAGTTCTGCCTAATATCTTTTTGATAAATGTACAGGTATGTTGTATGATGGCAGTGCAGTGACCTCTGCAAGTCACCATTCATTGGGAGTCAAGTGAACATTTTGACATCTAGCATGTCACCCTGTGCAGCAGGTGTCTCCAGTATTAGTCCTATTTGAGTGCCATACAGTCAGGTTATGTGATGCGAAAAGTGTGCCTCTATGGACGGTGCCCACAATGTTGCTGATGTAGAAGGTAATTTCGTTTAGAGAATGGACGTTCCTCATGTGTGACTCTTTCGAAACATTTACTGTAGACAAAAGCATTAACAAATTATTTTCTTAATTTTAATTTGGAATGTGTACTTACCTTCATTAAGTTTGCTACTCATAATTATTGTAAAAAGTAAATACTTATCTTTACTACATGCTTCACTAAAATATTGTTTCAGATCACCACCAACATACTCTTGGTAAATACCATTTAAATTTGTATCATCTTGTCTAAGTACATTTTAAAAAATTTACCATAATTGTCACTAAATGTTTTGGTATTTTTCAATATTTCTAACCTAACTATAAGCAAACTATTCCTAAATTTTTGCCTCTCATAAAATATTCTCTAATCATATCCTCATTTTTAAGAATGAAATCACCCAACACCACAAGCGAGTTGTCTTGACACTGATCCAGAGGAATGACTTCTCACTATTTGGATAAAAGCAGTAAAATGTTCTTTGCAAATTTTTATAAGTTCTGGATATTCTGACTCATCTAATCTTTTACATTAAATATATACACTCCTGCAAATGGAAAAAAGAACACATTGACACCGGTGTGTCAGACCCACCATACTTGCTCCGGACACTGCGAGAGGGCTGTACAAGCAATGATCACACATACGGCACAGCGGACACACCAGGAACCGCGGTGTTGGCCGTCGAATGGCGCTAGCTGCGCAGCATTTGTGCACCGCCGCCGTCAGTGTCAGCCAGTTTGCCGTGGCATACGGAGCTCCATCGCAGTCTTTAAAACTGGTAGCATGCCGCGACAGCGTGGACGTGAACCGTATGTGCAGCTAACGGACTTTGAGCGAGGGCGTATAGTGGGCATGCGGGAGGCCGGGTGGACGTACCGCCGAATTGCTCAACACGTGGGGCGTGAGGTCTCCACGGTACATCGATGTTGTCGCCAGTGGTCGGCGGAAGGTGCACGTGCCCGTCGACCTGGGACCGGACCGCAGCGACGCACGGATGCACGCGAAGACCGTAGGATCCTACGCAGTGCCGTAGGGGACCGCACCGCCACTTCCCAGCAAATTAGGGACACTGTTGCTCCTGGGGTATCGGCGAGGACCATTCGCAACTGTCTCCATGAATCTGGGCTACGGTCCCGCACACCGTTAGGCCGTCTTCCGCTCACGCCCCAACATCGTGCAGCCCGCCTCCAGTGGTGTCGCGACAGGCGTGAATGGAGGGACGTGTGGAGACGTGTCGTCTTCAGCGATGAGAGTCGCTTCTGCCTTGGTGCTAATGATGGTCGTATGCGTGTTTGGCGCCGTGCAGGTGAGCGCCACAATCAGGACTGCATACGACCGAGGCACACAGGGCAAACACCCGGCATCATGGAGTGGGGAGCGATCTCCTACACTGGCCGTACACCTCTGGTGATCGTCGAGGGGACACTCAATAGTGCACGGTACATCCAAACCGTCGTCGAAGCCATCGTTCTACCATTCCTAGAGCGGCAAGGGAACTTGCTGTTCCAACAGGACAATGCATGTCCGCATGTATCCCATGCCACCCAACATGCTCTAGAAGGTGTAAGTCAACTACCCTGGCCAGCAAGATCTCCGGATCTGTCCCCCATTGAGCATGTTTGGGACTGGATGAAGCGTCGTCTCACGCAGTCTGCACGTCCAGCACGAACGCTGAGGCGCCAGGTGGAAATGGCATGGCAAGCCGTTCCACAGGACTACATCCAGCATGTCTACGATCGTCTCCATGGGAGAATAGCAGCCTGCATTGCTGTGAAAGGTGGATATACACTGTACTAGTGCCGACATTGTGCATGGTCTGTTGTCTGTGTCTATGTGCCTGTGGTTCTGTTAGTGTGATCATGTGATGTATCTGACCCCAGGAATGTGTCAATAATGTTTCCCCTTCCTGGGACAATAAATTCACGGTGTTCTTATTTCAATTTCCATGAGTGTATATGAGTGCTCTTATTCCAACTGAACCATCCTGGAGCTGGTACATAATTCTCAATGATTAACATTGCTTTTTTACATCCACTTGACACTATTATTGCACATTGAATAGACTTAGGTAAGAACTTGCCATTACTCATTTTTTTATTTCTTCCCTGGAATTCTTATTTTTTGTTGCCAATCAGTTTTCACTTAATTAATAACATTCTTACTAGTAGTAGATAAGTCACTTATTATGACTGAGTGGTAAGTTATCTGTTCTCAGAAATAACATGAACTATATGTATATAACACAGTTATATAAATGTTGCACTTGCTGCTTCTTATACAACATTTTAAATTCCAAATATTAGATCGAAAATAATATATTGTATTGTAATGGAGACACAATAGTGATTCCTCTTGGTCGATCTACTTTGAAAACTTTGAAAAATTCGCTCAATCAAAAATGCCAGTTTTCAAATTAATTTGCATGATATTTTGAGTAGAGTTACTGCTGAAATTGATGTTTAATTGTATACATATATAAATGTCATTATTGGAAGTGGGCTTCGGTTCGGTGGCCAATCTACTTTTGTCAATGAAAAGACTGTTGGTAAACTTACACCTAAAATTATTCTATTCCAGTTAATCAACCTACCGGTGATCAAAAAGTCAGTAAATATTTGAAAACTTAATAAACCACGGAATAATGTACATAGAGAGGTAAAAATTGATACACATGCTTCGAATGACATGGTGTTTTAGAGAACAAAAAAACACACCTTATTGCTAGACGCGTGAAAGATCTCTTGCGCGTATTGTTTGGTGATGATCGTGTGCTCAGCCATCACTTTTGTAATGCTTGGCCTCCCAGGTCCTCAGACCTCAGTCCATACGATTATTTGCTTTTTCGTTACCTGATGTCGCAAATGTATCATGATCTACCGACATCTTTAGGGATGCTGACAGACAACATCCAACGCCAATTCCTCACCATAACCCCAGACATGCTTTACAGTGTTGTTCACAACATTATTTCTCGATTACAGCTATTGTTGAGAAATGATAGTGGACATATCGAGGATTTCCTGTAAAGAACATCAAATTTTCTTGTTTTACTTTGTTATGCTAATTATTGCTATTCTGATCAGATGAAGCTCCATCTATCAGACATTTTTTGAACTTTTGCATTTTTGGTTGGCTCTAATAAAACCCCATGATATTCCAAGCAGGTGTGTGAATTTATACCTATCTATATACATTATTCCATGATTTATTCAGTTTTCAAATTTATACTGTTTTGAATCACCCTGCAATTCATTTTGGCTGATGGAATGTTTGTGAAGCATACTGATCACTTTCATCGAGAAACTAACAATACCGCTTCATTTAAGCCAAAAAGTGAATTTCGTGAACCACTAATAGATTAACTACATTATCCCACACTTATTGCAGTTCACAAAAAAATTCAAGAATTGGAAATAATTGTAACTAATGAAAATGATAATTTTTTGACATCTCTGTTGCTGCTGTATGGTTAGATTTAGAAATTAGTAGATAAACGTTTATCTTTTATAAGCGAATAAGTTTGAGAGCTATAAGTTTTAGTCATCCTGTGTGAATCAGAAGACTAAAAATAACCTATATCCTCCCAACAAGGATGGAAAGATCAACATAAATATTGTAGATGGTTGTGTTCATCCTAACCACACACAACTGTATATGAGCTTCAGAATTATAAACTGATTGCCCAACATAGGTGGAAGATCCAATACAAAATTCATCGATGATTATGTGGCAAGGCTGTTCGAGATTACTATAATAAAGGAAGGAAACAATATTTTGTGTAGAATGGAACACCCCTTTACTTCTTCATCTGTTGTTATGCAATTGACTTCGTCTCTATTGAATGATTCAATCAAAATATGAACAGAGGTTACATTCTGATGGCGGTCCTAAGGCTGCAAATTATAAGAATTATTGCAAGGTTGCAGGACTCCTTTTTCAGTTTGCTCTATTATTCTGTTTGTAACGTTTTAGGCCCTCAAATTTTCATACACATGTGTGCAGACCTAACTTTCATTATCTCAAGAGACAAATCATAGTGTATGCCTGTGGTACAGTATGGGCTTGTCACTCATTCACGCATATGGTTGGGGTACTTGCTGCATCACACTTGCACTAATACACACATTTTCAAGATTTACTAGTTGGCCGTTGTATACCATATGGTCTACCACACAAAGTATGTAATCTTTCACTTGTTGTTGCATTTGAATCAAGTGTTAACAATCTGAAATTTGAAAAAAAAACATGTATAATTTATCTTCCACTATGAATCACTTATGAATTACCTGCTAAATTTTGGTATGCACGTGATGTATTATTCACTTTGCAATCTCTGTTTAATCTGATCACAAACTTTTCTGTTAAATCAACTTTCTGCAGGAATGTTCACCTAATGAAGGAAAACTACAATCAACAGAAGCTGTTTGAGATCTTTGCATACTTTGTACCTCAGAAGATAAGTGATGCTTCTGAGATCTGAGATCACTTGCTGTTTTCCATATTATGTTCGACATAATTATCATATTTCACATTCTTGTGTATGCATATGTTAGACTGTCGGATTTAGGCTCACGTCCTCATTACAATTGGTCTATGTACAGATTGTAGTGATTCGAAAATTTCCACTCAAAATCTGGAACCACTCGATCTTCTGCTGCCTCGAACACGTGATGTTTTAAAGACAAGTGAGAAAGTCCTTTTTACTACGCAACACTCTGTGTGTGTGCGGGATTGATGTTTGGCATGAGATGAAAGGAGCTGCTTCAGACAAGCGGCACTGACAAGTGGTTACCGGCAGCGCCTTGGAATCAATATCGAAAGGTCAAGGAACGTGTGTGTAATATTTCGTGGATTGTGGTGCCATGAGGATATTTCAAGAGACAGATGAAGGATGGATTGTATAGAGACTTTTGGCTTATTTGATGTCTTGGCCATGAACGAAGCAAGAGACATGTATGATGTCCACAAATTATTTGGTTATCAAACCATTGATATTTGAATATGTGTAAATGAGTCTAATGTTTAAGGACTAAGTTATATTGCAGAAGTTGTTGTCTGTGGAATTTGAAAATATAACGTGACTGAACTGATTTCCCAGAGAAGATGATTGGCTACACACAACGTGCAAGGTAACTGACTTGAGAGGCGTTTGAGGCTTAAGATTGGGTGTCGAGAGCAAGCAGTTTTCACACACGTACATCGCGCCGACGCCGACGCCCACTCAGTAATCAGCCACCGACGCCGACTGCATCAGCTGCTGCTCACCAGTGTTGACTCCGCGTCCGCTCGCTGACGACGACGCTGAAACCAAAACTTGACGCCGCCGGCGCCAGTGTTGCCCACTGACGTTGGTTACACAGCCGCTCACCAACGCAGCTAGAACTCTATGCCGAGTGATCGAAAAACAATAATTGTTTGGTAAAGTTTAAGGAACTGTTGAATGACAGACTGTTAGTGTAGTTACTATACTCAGAGGTGAATATTTTTTAATGATCACCGGAGCTAAAAGTATAAGGAATATGGATCAAGAACAGCAAGTAGCAGAACCAGCCACAGCTATTCAAGTGACTGGTGAAATGCCATATTGGACTGAGGTAGCAAATTTAATTAAGGAACTAAGTCTTAATATAGTCTCAGGAAATAGTCAACTAAATGCTAGACTGAATCACCAGAAGGCAGATTCAGCAACTTTAAGTGAAAAGCTCGATGCACAGAGTGCTAATTTAAGCTGAGAAATAGACACAGTGAATACTCAAGTAAATAATGAATTGTAGCTACAGAATAAGGCTTTATGACTGTTAAGTGCAAAATTACATGAACAAAATAAGGAATTGAGCCAGTTTGCGTGAAGGCATGGGAAATTTGAAGACTGAATCTGGCATTTCGATTACTAAAGTAGAAAATTATAAAATTTATTTGAAAGGTGAATTAATTAGCTCTTTAAGTAGTCACGTCAATCAGTTGTTCACTGACTTCAGCTAGACACTAACCAAATTCAGGACTTGGCAGAGAAACTAGAACTTGATATTGAAGATAAATACAATAGACTAGAGTCAATTAAGCAAAAAAAACTAGGATCATTTCTGGGTGTATGTAATGTAACGCACTTTAAAGGACAGTATTGAGAAGCAGAACAAACTAATTCCCATAGTCCAATCGCAAATTGAGGCGTTAACACGCAAGTTGATAATGTGGAAAGAAATTTTAAAGAGAAACTAGCTACTTCACATATAATAAATAACAGTAATGTGGAGGAACAGATAGAAGAGATGATGGACAGAAATGTTGAGGCGAGAGTGACCTCCGACAACGTATCTCCAGCCTTATCTTCCGAACATAGCAATACCAAGAAGGATGTAGATGTACTGTAGAAGGATTTCAAACTTATGCAGGACAAAGTAGGTAATAGAGTGACTTCTCCTAACGTAGTATTAACTAGTAGAGAATTGATGACTTATTTACAATGGGGAGCAAAGTCAGGGTTAACTAGACAGTTCCCTAAGTTTAAGCCGGATGAAGAAGTACATACATCCTACCCATTTTCTGAAACAGTTTAACCAAGCCTTGCCGAAAAACTGGGAAGATTCGAAAAAGATCCAATTTTGCAAGTAGGGTACCTTTTAGGAGAAGCTTCGGGATGGGCCACAGTGAACACAGAAAACTTTTCGTCGTGGACAGACTTCCACAAGACGTTTAAGGAGAAGTATTGGTCAGCGAGTGCACAGGAAAAACTAATATCTGATTTGTCGGATCCTAAGTACTATAATAGTACGTGGAGTACGATGAGAAAGTGTTTTGACTGAATTTAACACGTGCGAAATACTTCGATAAGCACATAGATGAAGAAGGGCTAGTTAGAATTTTATTTGAGACGATCGCCTATTTACGCCAAGAGAGATATAATGCGTAGTGGGAGGAAAACCGTACAAGAACCGTTATCTTTTGTAGACGCTTTTGCTACCTTAAACAAAGACAGCAACGAAAACGTACATCAAAGTGAAAATGAGAATTACAGAAGAGGTAGTAATAATAGTAATACTAGTTTTAAGAGACATGAGGCAAACTTTGCTAGAGTACACCAAAGTGATAGGAGTAACGGTAATATTTGTTACCAAAAGAATCAGCCACCTTCGAATACAGGCACAGTAACGTCGCAATAATTTGTACCAGGCAGTAATAGAGTACAAAGTGGTAACGTAATACCCCGATTCGGTAACCAACCAGTAATTACCGATAATGAGGAAAATATAAGGTGAGCTGGAACCAGGGCCGGGGCATAGGTCGTAGAAATACATTAGGAGGCCTAGTTTATAATAAATGTGATAATTTCACACATAAAATACCAACCAAAGAACGGTTGTTACTGGAAGAACTGAGCTTAACTACCATTAATCCACAACCAATAATAATAGGAGAAGTGAAGGATTCTGAAGTTAACATATTTATAGACTACGCGAGTGAGGTGTCACCGATTTCTCTTAGCACACTTACCGATATAACCAATAACGGCAGTGTACGTAGTCGGTATTACTGGAACGAAGAGAAAAGTTGTAAAACACGAGACCCAAGGGAACTTCAGTGTTTGGAATTTCCCATTTCGTCAGACACTGTTAGTGGTAGAAAATATTGACAGGGATATCTTATTTGGATTAGACTGGCTGTTGGAATATAAAGTCGTTTTAAACTTTCAGGAAAGTTTTCTATGCTTTGAAAAATGAGATACTAGATATTGGATACCGTTTGTGACAAACATCTACATTGATAAACAAACATCAGGGAATCGATGTCTGAGATTAACAACTACAGAACAATTGTTACCGAAAATCGATAACGTATGTCATGTATCACAGCGAGCTGACATATAAAACAAAGTAAACGAATCTCCAATATTAACCACCGAACAAAAATTAAATTTATCTAAAATTCTATTGTAATACTGTGGTATTTTACGATCGTCCGGGTAGTATTAGTGACTATATATATGAATTTAAAGTCAAAGATAGTTCTCCATTTTTCTGTAAGCCCTGTGCATTACCAGTAAGCTTAGAAGAAGCAGTTAAGGAAGACATTGATAAGATGATTGACAATAACATAATATAACGTAGCTCTAGCGTCATGAATAGCCCCTTGGTAGTAGTAAAAAAGGCAACAGGACGTGTGCGTTTAGTCCTATACGCGCGTACTTTGTATAAGCATATAGAAACGGAGCGAGACTAGCCCATTAACATCGATGAATTATTGTCCAAATTTGAGAAACAAAGTATTTTACCACGATGGACCTGACTGCTAGATATTGGAAAATTAGGTTACCTACCGAATAAAAGGAATATACAGCCTTTCCACTTGATGGGAAATCGTATCATTTTAATGTGTTGCCATTCGGGCTAAATATCTCAGTATCCGTGTATATACGTGCACTGGACGAGGCGTTAGGAATGGAGTTGTTGAGGGAATTGATAACATACGTGGCTGACATACTCGTAATCTCATCTACCTGGGAACACCATTGCCTTACCTTGCGTGAAACTCTGAAAATGTTTAAAGAAAAAGGTATTCAAGTAAAACTGTCTCAGTCGCACTTAGCAAGAGCTTAAGTTCTTAGGGCAGATCGTAGGAATGCCAGGAATTAGACCAGAACCGGAACGTATAAAGGGCGTTAAGGAGTGTCCAACCCCTAGAGACATATGACAATTGAAGAGATTAATGGGAATGGCTGGGTACTATAAACGATATATACGAAGTCAATAGCTGAACGACCCAAGACATTTACGTTTATTAAGGAAGGGAATACCGTGGGATTGGGACCAAGAGGCCAATGATGCGTTTGAAAATATAAAAAGAGCACTGGTCGAATCACCCATATTACACTATCCGGTTATGGGTGAGCCATTTAAAATTTCAACACATGCATTCGTCTATGGTATAGCAGCAAAACTTTCCCAAGGAGAGCGACGTATAGATAAAGTAAATCACAGATCCATAGCTTTTGATAGCGGTATTCTTAATAAACATGAATTAAACTACACAACCACTGAAAAGGAACTATTGACAATAGTATAGAGTACCCAAGAATTCCAAACACTTATATGGGGGTCAGAAATCGATGCATGTACTGTCCATCAAGAGTTACCCTTTTTAATGAACAGTCGATTGTTGCATAGTATATTAATGAGGTGGATGTTATTCTTACAGGAATATGACATTAGGATACAGTACGTAAAAGGAACTGGGAATACTGTGCCTGACGCTTTGTCTAGGTTGCCTGTAGGCATGGGCGAATTGAAACATGCGGAAGGAGCCAGAGTAATTTTTGCAATTAATTTCATGAAAGTAGAATATCCAGACACCAAGGTACGGGAGATGGCTAAAATAATAACCTAGAGCACCCATCATGATCCCTATTGTACAGAAATATATGCTATGTGTATTAGAAAATCTTTACCCCCTAATCAAGCAGAGAAATTGAAGGTTATAAGGAATAATTTATTTTGGAGAGACAATATAACATCTCGACGGTGGCGTTTATGCAACGCGCAGTTGATGGAGGACGAAATAGTGACAGGGTCTGGACACTTCGGAACAGAAAAGTGTATATCCCACATGAACAAGTTCTATTATTTTAAAAATCTGGGACATACGGTAGCATCTTTAATTATAACAGTAGGAAAGTGAGGAGGTTCGTTCATTTTTGTCCTCATAGAGTGTTGGTCTAGGTATGTTAAGTTGTATCCTATTGAGAAAGCAAATACACCAACAGTGATACACTATCTGCAAGAATACTTTCTCGCGGTAGGCAAACTAAAACGATTCCTCTCCTATAATAGACCACAGTTTGTTAGTAACGACTGTAAAGAATTCTTGGCGTGGGAAGATATTCGTCAAGTATTAATCTCCAACTATAATTCGTCTTCTAACCAGGATGAAAGGGCTATTAAAGGAATGTGGAAATTATGCCATACATACTGCCATGAAAAACACACGTCATGCGCAATGTAAGTTAAAAACTATCAGTTTATTTTAAATTAATTGCCACATTTATCAACTGGATTAACACCTTTGGAAGTAATAGGTAAACCTTATGTGGGAGAACCCTTTATTAAATGTTGCACTTGGCCAGAACAACCTACTGTTGATTACCAACTTAATCAAACGATAGTTTCTAAGAACTAGGTTGAAAGAGCACAACAACGAGTGAGCAAACGTAACGAGAAGGCTGTCGAACTTCAGTATAAGGTTAATGACCTAGTTCTAGTAAAACAACATCTTCAGAGCTCTGCCCTGAAGAAAGAAACACATAATTTTTTTCAAAAGTATAAGTGACCTTGCCGAGTACAAACGGTGGTACATCCCAAAGCCCTCGTTTTAGTAGATCCTATAACAGGATCAGAAAAAGGAAAACACAATTAAAAGACATAAAACTGTACATCTCCCATGGACGTTGACGTTCTGTGTTAACGGGCGAAGCGACGACCGTATGGTCCCTCTTTGTTTACAGTTTCTTCTGTACTATTTTTCTTGCACCAAATTACTTTCAAATATTAAACTATTTTGCAACCTGTTCTTGAATTATTAAACTATCTTATAATTTTAGTACGCAGGAAACCGGATATGACTACAAGATTGAGACCAATTTGAGATAATCATGGACGAACAGTGATCTCTAGACATTAAGTGAAACGAATAGAATGTTATATTAGTGGAAAGTATAATATGATGGTACTATTTAAACCAAGTGATGACAAGACTACATAAACTGGATAGAGGATTTTACGCGTGTATA
Organism: Schistocerca gregaria; assembly: GCF_023897955.1. Lineage (NCBI taxonomy): Eukaryota > Metazoa > Arthropoda > Insecta > Orthoptera > Acrididae > Schistocerca > Schistocerca gregaria. The sequence continues at coordinate 116,235,046 of NC_064926.1, forward strand.
AAAGTGTGCTATAAACTGAATGGCTAAACAACTATGTTCTCGTAGTGTATAATTTTCTATTTTTTGTAGAACATTTTATACCTTTTATGAGACGTGAAGTGGATGGGAGGGTTTTTATTAGTTTCGGAAGGCGTGGGTAGTGTAAGTACAAGCATTACTAACACTAAACACACACCACACCTTTCAGACAACCCTCGCTGACAAATGTGACTGATTCTTCACCATTTGCATTTCCATAGGGGTTGCTAAGGTTTTTCTTCAGGGAGTTCAAAGGTGAAAGTGAGAATGTCCATTCAGTAGGAGCCGTTTAACATCATATCTCCTCCGGCTTCTAACTCAAGTACCGTTGAAGTAGGGATCCTGGGGAAGGGGGGTGGGAAGGGTTTCCTATCTTAGGGGCTATCCCCTTTCTCTTCTTCGATCTTAGCAACCATTTCTATTTTTTCGTTTCTTACTTCTCATTTGAGTACCGGTCTAGCTTTCCCTCTTTCCATATGCATTACCTCTATCGCTGAAGCCCTTATTTTCCGTGGTGTCTAACAATCTTCATATTATTTCATATAAGTAGGCCGAAGAATCAGGCTACACAAACACACTTCCGCTTATGCACATCGTAACACGAAGATGCAAGCAATGAAAGTCCATATTAAAAGGATGTGAGAATCGTCAAGTCTTGTAGGGGGGAAAAATATACACATAGAGAAGTATGCACTTACGGTTGTTCATTGTGACGGTTCTACATCGCTTAGGTACTTGGACAAAAACTATAAAAATTATAAGGAGCATAAGTCAGGAACTAATTGTGATAATTATTCAGCAATGTCAGTCTAACAAATATTCTGACGATTTGTGGGATAGGGGTACTCTTATAACATAATTAAGAATGATAAGAGGGGGCGCACCCAACAAGTATTGGATGAAAAGGGCAGATAGGTAGACCTAAGAAAGGCTGACCTATACCATGCGGACAAGGGCACCAAGAAGGGGATTGACCTGTACCACAGGAAAACAGGAATTAAAAAAGGGGAGTACCTACCAAAACGGAAGGAGAAAGGGTACTCGTAAGATCAACCCGTATGTAAGGAATAGGTACTCTTCCTAGAGGGGAAAGGTCAGTATCGTAACAAGTCACAAAAATTTTCTAGAAATTATTCTGGTAATTTTGAATTCTATATTATGTGTTATGAGTGTCAATAGGAACACTATTATTTGTCCTAGAGTTCCACCTGGCTACAGACTACTAGAAATAATGATACTAGTACTCACTGAGAAAAGGATAATACACTCCTGGAAATGGAAAAAAGAACACATTGACACCGGTGTGTCAGACCCACCATACTTGCTCCGGACACTGCGAGAGGGCTGTACAAGCAATGATCACACGCACAGCACAGCGGACACACCAGGAACCGCGGTGTTGGCCGTCGAATGGCGCTAGCTGCGCAGCATTTGTGCACCGCCGCCATCAGTGTCAGCCAGTTTGCCGTGGCATACGGAGCTCCATCGCAGTCTTTAACACTGGTAGCATGCCGCGACAACGTGGACGTGAACCGTATGTGCAGTTGACGGACTTTGAGCGAGGGCGTATAGTGGGCATGCGGGAGGCCGGGTGGACGTACCGCCGAATTGCTCAACATGTGGGGCGTGAGGTCTCCACAGTACATCGATTTTGTCGCCAGTGGTCGGCGGAAGGTGCACGTGCCCGTCGACCTGGGACCGGACCGCAGCGACGCACGGATGCACGCCAAGACCGTAGGATCCTACGCAGTGCCGTAGGGGACCGCACCGCCACTTCCCAGCAAATTAGGGACACTGTTGCTCCTGGGGTGTCGGCGAGGACCACTCGCAACCGTCTCCATGAAGCTGGGCTACGGTCCCGCACACCGTTAGGCCGTCTTCCGCTCACGCCCCAACATCGTGCAGCCCGCCTCCAGTGGTGTCGCGACAGGCGTGAATGGAGGGACGAATGGAGACGTGTCGTCTTCAGCGATGAGAGTCGCTTCTGCCTTGGTGCCAATGATGGTCGTATGCGTGTTTGGCGCCGTGCAGGTGAGCGCCACAATAAAGACTGCATACGACCGGGGCACACAGGGCCAACACCCGGCATCATGGTGTGGGGAGAGATCTCCTACACTGGCCGTACACCTCTGGTGATCGTCGGGGGGACACTGAATAGTGCACGGTACATCCAAACCGTCATTGACACCATCGTTCTACCATTCCTAGACCGGCAAGGGAACTTGCTGTTCCAACAGGACAATGCACGTCCGCATGTATCCCGCGCCACCCAACGTGCCCTAGAAGGTGTAAGTCAACTACCCTGGCCAGCAAGATCTCCGGATCTGTCCCCCATTAAGCATGTTTGGGACTGGATGAAGCGTCGTCTCACGCGGTCTGCACGTCCAGCACGAACGCTGGTCCAACTGAGGCGCCAGGTGGAAATGGCATGACAAGCCGTTCCACAGGACTACATCCAGCATCTCTACGATCGTCTCCATGGGAGAATAGCAGCGTGCATTGCTGCGAAAGGTGGATATACACTGTACTAGTGCCGACATTATGCATGCTCTGTTGTCTGTGTCTATGTGCCTGTGGTTCTGTCAGTGTGATCATGTGATGTATCTGACCCCAGGAATGTATCAATAAAGTTTCCCCTTCCTGGGACAATGAATTCACGGTGTTCTTATTTCAGTTTCCAGGAGTGTACAAAGTTCTAAAATAAAGGATAAGATATTCAACTGTCATAAATATCTGGAGTTTACGATTGGAGTTAAGCTCACAGTCCTCGCAATTCGCAAGTAAAAGCAATGCGAGATGAGATCCTAAATAAGGGCTTATTTCCAAAAGAAAAAAAAAGTAGAGTAAAGAGTTACTGGGATGACAAGAATCAGAAGTTTGCTCTATGGAGTATCGGGATCGGGATTTATGTAAAGAAAAACATATGACTAGGTAACAATAATGATAGTACGCATGGCGATTAATAAAAGAAGAGACATGGTTGAGGACATAAGTGTTGTCCTATTGATATTAATGTACATGGTGATTATGTATAAAATATAGCATGTTCGAGCTGAGGGTGGGGGCATATGTAGTGATTCGAGAATTTCCACGTAAATTCTGGAACCACTCGACTTCTACCGATGTTTTAAACACAAGTGTGAAAGACCCTGTTTACTGCGCAACACGTGTCTGTGTGTGCAGGACTGACGTTTGGCATGAGAAGACTTGGAGCTGCGCCAGACGAGCGGAATCGACAAGTGGTTACCGGCAGCTCCCTGCAATCTATATCAAAAGGTACAAGGAATGTGTGTGTAATATTTCGTGGTTTGTGGTGCCATGTTAAAGAGACAGATGAAGCATGGCTTGTATAGAGACTTTTGACTTACTTCATGCCTTGCCGATGAACAAAGCAAGACACATTTATTATGCCCACAAATTATTTGGTTATCAAACCACTGATATTTGAATATGTGTAAATGAGTATAAAGCTTAAGGACTACGTCAGCTTGCAGAAGTTGTTGTCTGTGGAGGTTGAAAATATAAAGTGATTGAGCTGAAAAGTATTCTAAAATTACCTAAGTTATTTCAGTAATAGAGAAGTAGTTTAATAAATTCCTTTAACCAGCTATGGTCTCCGGAGAAGAAGCTTTTTAGGAGATCGACGTAGCTGATTACCCAGAGGATCGGCTACACACAACATGCAAGTTAACTGATTTGAGAGACGTGCCAGCCTTGCAGCTCAATACCACATTGACTCTTGTCGTCCGAAAAACGTTAGAAGATTAAGCAGTAATTTAGTAGAAAATGTGCACATTTTCATGGAATTATACCGAAGAAACATATTCTCATGTAATCAATGCAAAGAAGAGTATAAGGCTCACAACTGTTAGAGACTAAAATTAAAATTTTCGTTCCATCGTTAAATGGGATATCGCAGGACATTCCTGTAATTATGTCAACAGTTTTGGAAGCTTTATACCAACTAAGAACACATAATATGGGCAATCATTATAGGCACTGCTTTTCTTGCATCTGAACACTTTGATGCAAGAGCCCTAGTGATGTATAGTGCTCACCGTCATTTCTTAAGAAAAAATGCAAATGGAATTTACATCAATTTGCAACATTCATACATAATGGGTTATGGTGATTTTACGTTGCATCACAGAAAATATCATATACAATCGACCACTGAAGCATTTTCAAAAAATTTGGAACTTTTGCAATCATTTTCCATACTTGCTTACCACCTGTGTATGTGCCAGAGCTTACATATATAGGACACTGAGTAATAAAGACACTTATTTACTGCAAAATGCACTGCTGCTTTATTTTATACACGTGGGCGCAGGGTACAGGACAATGTGAGCAGCTCCAGACTGCGCCTCCACACCATTGCGCCTCCTCTGCAGCGGCGACTACTTGCTGTGGGCGGCTCTGCGGGCAGCGCCTGACCTGGCGTGGGGCCTGACTGCAGCTCTGCCCGCAGCGTGTCGGCTGCCTGCACGAGCATGCTTGGCGTGGCCAGCCCGGGCGTGAGCTCCTGCTCAACAGGAAACAACATACATGACGTTTCAGTGATGACTGTTCACATTCATGTCTCACCAAAAAACATCAGTAGTCATATGAACAATACTGGTTTTTAATTAATCACTAAGCCTGCATTTTATACTCAGTTAACATACTGAAGTACTTAGGCGACACACAGCTGGTTCTCTAACTGATTATTGCTGTCCTATTCTCCAAGAGAAATGCTCCAAGCCTTAAGTGCTTGCTGTCGTGAGCCGAGTTACGTACAATGTAATTTAAGTCGATATTTTACACCATACTTACATGATACAGGCATTTGTGATGGCAATCACACACAGATAAGTTGTAAAGTTTGTACCTGTGATGATAACTAAAAGTTTTTGATCTGTTGCAGATGTTTAACATATGCGATTACATACAGCCTGTGTTATGATTTTCGAAAGCACTTTTAGTGCTTCACATAACTATGCAATCTATGAGTTATTATCTTTGTTACCAGTGTTTCAAATTCACAATATCATAGATAAGCAGAGCATGAAACACACTGAACACTACTTTGTATTTTCAAATTATATAATTCACATTATAATCGCCTATCAGAAAGAGAAACTGCATAAACTTTTCTTCGTATCTGTATGAAAGATTAAATGACATGTGATCAAATTTTACCTGAGGAAAGTATATTTTGTGTAGCGCAATTCATGAAACGTTTATCAAATTAGAAAACTCTTAGAATGATTACTTAGTATTTGTGGTTCTGCATCCTACATCTATAGCTGCATTCTATTTTGCGAGGCTTATAGCATTAGTGTGTATTAGAAACACAGATAGATAACACAAAAATTATATTTCAGGTTGAATACTATTGCAAATCGACAGTGTCAGAAACGTTTTTCCTTATAATCTCAATTAAATATTTGTTTAATAAACAATATGCAGTCTTTCACATTTGGGTACAACAGTGACATCTAGTTAATAGAGCTCTTGTGTCGTTGCACTTGGAATCAAGTAACCTGCGTGGTTACTGTTTCTTGAGTAAACCAGTCTTGCACATAACATAATACAAACTACTGACAGAAAAAGAGATATCAGGTTCTGTGAGCAATGTTTGCATCTTTGTTAGTATATTAATAATGTTGTATCTACTGGATACAGGCATAGAAATACTGGTTCTCATTACAGAATCAGCAGTGTGTAACTGTTAGTAGTAGTAGTAGTAGTAGTAGTAGTAGTAGTAGTCGTAGTAGCTTTATTCATCCATAAATCTCTTTTTACAAGGATGTAAGACATGTCAAAGTATTTACAAGTTTAGATCAATTTAAAACGAGCTAGATCGTATACGCATATATTTACAGACTTCTAGTTAGGGACAATCTTTAGATTTACTCCTGGTATACAACACTTTCTTACAAATAACTTATTAAATAATGTAATGCCACACTGTTCAGTCAAATCTCCCTATCAGTCACTGCACACACTATACACACATTGTTACATAACACTTCATTCACTACACACACACACACACACACACACACACACACACACACACACACACATACACACACAGACACTGGTTAACTCTGGGCCATTTTTTGCACTACAGCTTCCCATTTGCTATCCTGAAAAACTGAATCAACGTCCCTCCACAATGAATAACCTATTGAGTTCAGAAAGAGGAAGAGGTGTTAACATAGTGCTATGCATAGCTTGGGGTAAGTATTTCTAGAAACGAAAAAAACAAGGAAAAAGACATAAAGTGAAGGTATTATGTAGAATGGTCGATGTTTTACAATCATTATTATTATTATTTATTTGTATAGCTCTTTTATCAAACATTTACTTTGTTCCAGCTAAGTAATCCTTCAATGTATAACATGCATTGCATAACAGGTACTTTTTAGCTGACTTTTAAAATAAGTGTATTTTTGCAATTTCTTTAATCTCTTTTAATAATCTATTGTGCAGTTTTATTCCTTGGTAGAAAATGCTGTTTTGAGTTTTATGTTTATTTTTTCTTGTTAAATGTAAGTTGCGTCTATCTCTTGTTGCATGGTCATGGACAGAGCTGTTTGTGCAGTAATTACCAATGTTATTTTTGATGTGTACAACTGACTGGTAGATGTATTCTCATGGAGCAGTGAAAATCTCCAAGGTTTTGAACAGATCCTTACAACGAAATCGACTAGTATTTTTGGTTATTATTCTGATGGGTCTTTTCTGGAGTTTGAAAATTGTCTTCATATTTCGTGCATTTGTGCCCAAAAAAGGAATTCCATAGCTAAGAATTGAGTGTACATACGAATAATATGTAACTAAAAGACAATGCATATTATATACTGATGATAGGATTCGAAGGGCATAACATGCTGATGACATTCTGTTTGAAAGTACCTTTGCGTGTTTGTACCACTTCAACTCAGAATCACTAATCATTCCTAGAAATTTTGCGCTTGTTACATAGTCTATAGAGGTGCCACCTACATTTAATTGAACATATTCATTTTTTCTCTTCAAACTGAAATTCTTGGCATTAATTTTATTTATGTTCAATGTCACTTTATTGCTTATTGACCAGTCATAAACTTCCTTGAGAGTTTCATTTGCTTTCTCAGCAGAGGAGTTCTCTTGTTTTCTCAGTGACTATAATATTGCTGTCATCAGCAAAGAGAATTTTTGTCACCATGAATAACACTACTGGAAAAGTCATTGATGTATATAACAGTATTGGTCCTAATATTCTACCTTGTGGAACCCCTATATTAATTTATTTTGATTCTGATAAGTGTCTTACTAAATGTTTGGATCTATTTGAAGAATGTGTTATCTCTACTCCTTGTACCCTATCTGTTAGGTATGATCGAAACCAGTCATCAGCTACCCCTCTTATTCCTATTGCTTCTAATTTATTTAATATAATCATGTGGTCGACTGTATCAAATCCCCTGAGACAGATCCAAAAATATGCCTGTGACACACTCATCTTTATCAAGAGCATCAATTACAACTTTAAGCAAAGATACAACTCTTGCCTGTTTTAACTGCTCTGGAAATGTCCCTGATGTGAAGGATTTACTTATTACATTTCTTAAGAGGCCTTGTATAGTCCCATGCATTATTCCAGTACACATGCTACTTCATCTATGCCTACTGGCTTTTAATTTTTTAGTTTTTGAACAGTTCTATTGACTTCATTCTTTGTGGTTGGAAGTAACATCATTGTATTTAGTGCAACATTATTTACAAGTGTTATATTTTTGGGGGGGAATTGTTGCTGTAAATTCTCTGCCATATTGTAAAAATGCTCGTTTACATAGTTTGCTAAGTGTTATGGATTATTTATTACCTTATCCCCCTCCCTTAGCAGTATGTTATTCTGCGTTTGTTTGCCTCCCCCATTTCCTTTTTTATAAGACTTTGCCTTTTCATACAATGATAATACTACATGTTGGATATCTGTGTCTCTACACCAGTCCTGAGTAATACAAACTACTGTACAGTTCAAAGATCGGAGTTCTCTTTTTAATAGTTATATATTATTTTTTATTGATTGCATGTTGTGATGTGAAACGCCCCATGTTACTCTTTTCAGTGGTTTTTCTTTGTAACATCTTGTATATGTGATATTAGAAGTGTTAAAATCTGTAAAATCTGTTTTGTGGGTGATTGTTTCAGTATTTTTTAAACTACTGGAGATATTATTTAGGCAAGGCAACCTGTTGTCTGGATTTATACTAATAAAGACTTACTTTTCCTACCTATGACAACAGGTAGTTGACCATGTGTGGCCTGAGATCCATCCCCTATACTTTCATGAATCATTGTACCCATCTTCCCTTCCCAGTCCTGTTTAGGTGTAGGCCATGCCTAGTGAAATCCCAGCTGTTGATAGTCCCAACGGCATCAGAGAGACATGAGCAAAATTGGCTGTCCTCAGAGCCATCCCTAACCACAGATTGATTCGCCTCACAGCTCCATGAAGGTGTGGTCGATCATGACGCCAGAACAGCTCAACAAAGTGTACGTTGGTGCCGTGAGTAAGGGAAGCTATCTTGACCAGGTCAACACCTATGTCGTATGCCCCATCCCTGTCCAAACTGTTCAGTGCCCCACCCATTATCATTAGATGGTCCTCTTTTGTAAAGTCCTTACATAAAGACCCTACGTCCTCTATGGACATGACTTAGCCCTGTATTTGGCTTGAAGATACTGGTGGCCTGGTGCGCTGCCCTAATCTTTCCTGTAATGAGGGCCTACATTCTGCCCATGGCTACTACTTAGCAGCAGCACTTTCTTCTCCCTAAAACGTTGTACATTCCTAGGATTCTTGGCTTCAGTTGAAGTATGCCTCACAATAACTGCTCTTTGTTCTACCTGAGGCTCTTCTCCACTTAACTCTGGCAGTGACAGATACCTGTTTTTGCCGTTAATGATAAAACTGTCAGATAGCGTTCTCTTTCTTCCTGTCCTACTACCAGCTGCCAGTTCACAACCACCCTCCTCCCCCTTTTCTCCCTTGATCTTTATGAGTTCCTTCCTTGCTTCCTCCAACTGTACCTGAAGGGCACAGATTATCCTTTCCTGTTCCCCAATCAAAATGTACCTACTGCATACTCTGCAGATACAGGTACGAGCCTCTTCTGTCAAAATTCTCCCCACTGCATGTCCCTCAGTGAAAATATTTCCTACAAGATTGGCAACAAATCCCTCTATTCACTACCCTATAACAGCTCCCACGTTTCTCACTCATGGTCAGTTTCAAGAGAATAATTAAATTTGAGGAATGTTTTAAATTTGTCAAGGACGCGAGATTGGCAGTGTGTAAAGAAAAAAAGACGCAAATATCTTATTTGCTGTAGTTGTTCTTTTTGAACTGATTTAGAGATACAATGACAGAAGAATGAATTTGTAATTACTTTGATTTTAGATAATTTGCGATATCAGGTGTGTATGGTCAGGTTTTAAGACGTTTATAACTCTTAAAATTTAGGCCTAGATCGCGTCTATCTAACTAGTAAACAATACGAAATGTGTTAGTTAAATACGACTTAGAACCGCTTAATTACACATTTATTAAGACAATAGACACTGATGAAACTAGTACCTGTCTTTTTTAAGCGAATTTCGCACTGTCAAGAAAACTTGAATAGAAGCTTTTGTGTTTATGTCACGCAAAATTTCGTGTTATTTCGCGATTATTGGGACTTCAGTTAAAGAACAAGCTTTTTCGAGAAGATGCTCTGCTGGGACGCTAATATTTAGTTGTTTGACAAGAACGGACACTACAGCAAGTAAAAATAAAGAAAATACATTCTTTTAGCAGATGAAGAAAATACCTGTGATCTTACTCGGTGGCCATCTAGTGTTCATATTTCCCCATTACCACTGATGCAGTACTTTCTGTATTGTGAATTCCTATTACTATTATATCCTATTCGGCAACTCTCATTGGTGTAGAAATTCATATTAGAAATTTTGTAGCATCTGTATAGAAGGCTGATACAAATGTATTATTTAGACAATATATTGTTAAACCACTGTAGAACAGATATCATCCACATATGACAAAAAAACATCCTATGGCATAGACATAAATCAGTGGGGCCCTAATCAGATTCCGTATTTAGCATGTATAAATGTTTTAATGATGCCCAACACCAATGTTAAAGGTCAGTATGATTGAATGTACCAGTATATTTAATGAATGCAGTAATGGCATCATCGTAATAAGTTCTTTGAACAGCGTGCCTCTTCTGCAGGCAAATGCCTTACACTTTTAAAGCGTAGAAATAATTTACGTTATCAACTAGGGGTTTAAACCTAAATGAAATTATACTAAGACGGGTCCTCAAAATAGGCCAAATCCTGATGATGAGAATGCTGCGGCAGTAAGGACCAAGCGCATCATACCCGCCTCAGCTGATGTTTACCTTTGCCTGCCAGCCTGTTCTCCACACTCCCAGCGTCCCAGCCATCGTTCCCGTCTGCGTCTTCGTCTGCTGAGCTGTCAGCGTCGTCGTCATCAGCGTCTCTGTTTTCGGCTGCTTCATCCATAACGTCCTCCCCGTCGTCTGCAGCGGCGAGCGGCGTGCAGTACGCCACAAGCAACACACCAGCGATGAGCAAGACGAGGGCTGCCTTCATGGTTACAGTGGCTTCTACTCTGAGTGCCTCTCGACAAGTGCCGCAAGTGAACTCACCCACCTCCTCTTATACGGCGCGTCCGACTCTTGTCGCCCAAACTGCTGCAGGCAAGAGCAGCTTTTTAGTGTGTACGTCAGAAAGTGCAGCTATCCATATCGCCGTCCTATCTTACTGCTGGAAATATCTTTGGAGACTTGGTAAGAAACCTTGAGCCAAAAGATAGGATTAGACGAAAGGAAATTGTGAGCACATTAGCCGATAAATACTCGACAATCAATGAAAGCAAATGATTAAAAAGTTTTTATACTTCAATTATAAAATTTCTTCTTTCGTAACGACCGTACATGCAACAGCACTGACTTTGTTTAATAACAAATTTACGAAGGAATTAGAATTTCATTTGTACACTATTTTCACACCATCCTCTGATTTCTGACGTTGCGAATCGTTAACTCATTATATCAATAATTAACAGTATTTTTGGGTTTATTTCGCCATGAACCATTACTACTCACAATTTTTATGTAGGGACTGATCCAAAAGAAGCCTGCAAACGTATTGTTCAGGAATCTCTTATCACGAATAAAACCTTTGCTGTGTCAGTTAATCGAGGTTTCTGGCTGGAGGCTGCTGTGGAAGTTTTCGTCTTCTCAGAATTTCTCTATAGGTGGCAGATCAGGACGCCCAGTAGGCCATTCGTGAATACGTGCTTCCGTGGTGTGAAGTTTTTCAGTGGATTATTTCCTTTGGCACAGCAGTCATCAGTGGAATGAAAACTGCATTGCTCCCTATGACCCTTCACCTGGTTGTCTATGGTCGCATTGCCCGCGATCTAAACACTACAAACAGTAGCGAGAATCGTCGCTATATATATTAAACTAGCCTTTCTATATAGTAGGTGTGGCATGGGGCTTACCATGTGTTCGTTCTATAAATTTCTGTTCCTGCTCTCTCATCTTAAATAATACGCTAACGATACAATTCTTGCAAGCAGACAGTAGATCTATAACTACTGATTTTCTCCGCGAGATTAAGTAGGCTTCTAATCTTTACCAACTTTACTTACTTCTTTATATTTACTTCTGCAGTGTAATATATGGTCCATTGGTCACTGACAGTATGTGCTGCAAACCCATATACACAAGCAGGCATGAATTGTCTTTCAGTAATTTGTTACAAACACCATTTCGTGTTGCCTGAATCTTCCTTGGTTGCTTAAAATTTATTTCACTTTTAAGAGGGAAAAACACCACGTTTGGTTCTTCTACTATGTGCATTTCCAAATTAGCATTTTCGTATTTACAAGCTTTACTTTTTCAAAAGTGAGGTCTTTGTGCCCAATCAGTTCTCCCCAAAATCGAGAGAAACCGCCTTAATTAGTTATGTGCTCAGTGCTCAGTATGTTCATACAGCACCCACATTATTCATATTTTTGTCGTGTAACGTCCAGGTTACATATTGACTATCAGAACTTTGTTTTTCGTAGTACCACTGGGCAATAATTAAAAGTTGAGCATGTATTTAATACAGTGACATCGTATTACGATTGTGATTTCTACAGTGTTTTTCATAGTATCCTACTTCCTTCTCCACTGTCCCATGTATAACAACATGAATACCAGAGGCATCAACCGCTCATGCAGGAGCTGCGGTTATTGCTGTACAGTTACTTCAAGCAAACACTTCGTTGGTTTCTATTTCGATTCACTACGGCCAATAAAATCGAGCTTCAGGTGTCAGGTTACCTCTCTTTCTCTCTCTAGTGCCATTTGTTGCAGTTCCTTCAAAACATTCAAAATCTTGATAATCCAGATTTCGCCTCGAACAGCTTTTACACCCTTCTCCTAACTTTTTCGTCCAGAATCTCTCTACTTCGAGTTCCATGAGAATTAGTATTTGAGATTATTGTAGATAGCAACTGAAACCAAATACTTCTACACTCCTGGAAATTGAAATAAGAACACCGTGAATTCATTGTCCCAGGAAAAGGACACTCTATTGACACATTCCTGGGGTCAGATACATCACATGATCACACTGACAGAACCACAGGCACATAGACACGGGCAACAGAGCATGCACAATGTCGGCACTAGTACAGTGTATATCCACCTTTCGCAGTAATGCAGGCTGCTATTCTCCCATGGAGACGATCGTAGAGATGCTGGATGTAGTCCTGTGGAACGGATTGCCATGCCATTTCCACCTGGCGCCTCAGTTGGACCAGCGTTCGTGCTGGACGTGCAGACCGCGTGAGACGACGCTTCATCCAGTCCCAAACATGCTCAATGGGGGACAGATTCGGAGATCTTGCTGGCCAGGGTAGTTGACTTACACCTTCTAGAGCACGTTGGGTGGCACGGGATACATGCGGACGTGCATTGTCCTGTTGGAACAGCAAGTTCCCTTGCCGGTCTAGGAATGGTAGAACGATGGGTTCGATGACGGTTTGGATGTACCGTGCACTATTCAGTGTCCCCTCGACGATCACCAGAGGTGTACGGCCAGTGTAGGAGATCGCTCCCCACACCATGATGCCGGGTGTTGGCCCTGTGTGCCTTGGTCGTATGCAGTCCTGATTGTGGCGCTCACCTGCACGGCGCCAAACACGCATACGACCATCATTGGCACCAAGGCAGAAGCGACTCTCATCGATGAAGACAACACGTCTCCATTCGTCCCTCCATTCACGCCTGTCGCGACACCACTGGAGGCGGGCTGCACGATGTTGGGGCGTGAGCGGAAGACGGCCTAACGGTGTGCGGGATCGTAGCCCAGCTTCATGGAGACGGTTGCGAATGGTCCTCGCCGATACCCCAGGAGCAACTGTGTCCCTAATTTGCTGGGAAGTGGCGGTGCGGTCCCCTACGGCACTGCGTATGATCCTACGGTCTTGGCGTGCATCCGTGCGTCGCTGCGGTCCGGTCCCAGGTCGACGGGCACGTGCACCTTCCGCCGACCACTGGCGACAACATCGATGTACTGTGGAGACCTCACGCCCCACGTGTTGAGCAATTCGGCGGTACGTCTACCCGGCCTCCCGCATGCCCACTATACGCCCTCGCTCAAAGTCCGTCAACTGCACATACGGTTCACGTCCACGCTGTCGCGGCATGCTACCAGTGTTAAAGACTGCGATGGAGCTCCGTATGGCACGGCAAACTGGCTGACACTGACGGCGGCGGTGCACAAATGCTGCTCAACTAGCGCCATTCGACGGCCAACACCACGGTTCCTGGTGTTTCCGCTGTGCCGTGCGTGTGATCATTGCTTGTACAGCCTTCTCGCAGTGTCCGGAGCAAGTATGGTGGGTCTGACACACCGGTGTCAATGTGTTCTTTTTTCCATTTCCAGGAGTGTAATATAGATTGCTACAACAAAGTTAATAATGCAACCTGAAGGTGAAAGTTTCTAGTCCTTTCTTTCAGTTAATTGCCAGAATAGCATGTCCGTGCTAAAGAACACCAGGTATTTTGAATAGAATAAAAAATACTTCTCATGTAAATACCTACGCTTCCACGGTTCGCACCATCATCAGCTGACAGAGAATTTTGTAACTGTATTCTTGGAATTATTGTAAATCACAAACAACTTCTGCAGCAACAGATCACCTGGAAACCGACTAGCTTCTAAACTGATAAATTTAAAAAATTAAATATTTAACAACAGTAATTACTTAGCAGTAAAACAGACAAAAAATCTGCTGAGTGCGGCTATTCGTTGTATGTGCTCTTCAATGTACTTGGCGTGTAACAGTGTTATTTTGCAAAACGATGTTACGCATTTGAGATACGTGGGTATATTTACAGGAAGCAGAAAGGCCGCTGATATGTACCACTTCTAGTGCTTTACTGTTTATTTTAATGTACATCGTTATTCCAATTAAGAATACATTGTGAATTTTAAACGAAATGAGTTAATCGTGCGAATTCTTGGTTCCCTATTTTGTTGTACTTACATACTTTTACTTATGTGTTGCATGCACATGCTTACTAAGTAATTTCTTGCATCACCATGATAAATGAAGTAATACTGAACATTCGTGTACCGACGATGGAAAATACCAGAGTATAAGAGCAATAATAATTATGGTTCACTGAATTTTACTGTAATTAAGTGTGTGAGGCGCGTAGCTGATAGGACTAACAGGAAATATTAAATGTACACAGAGCAGGACAGCATGAATGATCACAGGTTTGTTTGCTTCATGGTAGAGTGTCACAGAGATACTGATGCAACTGAACTGGCAGATTCTTGAAGACGGATGTAATCTATCCCGAGAAAGCCTATTAACACAATTTCAAGAACTGGCTTTGAATGATTACTGTTGGATTAAAACAGCAGTAAGCGGGTGAACAATATCCTGTTGGAAACATGCCTCGGAATGCTCTTCATGAATGACAGCACAACACGACGAATCACCAGACTGAAAAACAAATTTGCAGTTGGGCTGCGTGGGGTCCTGTCATACGAAACCGCACTCCAGACCATAGTTGTAGCTGTAGGCCCAGTGTTAATGCATGGCACATAACGTCTGGTTCGGAACTGTCTTTGAAATGGTCGATTATTAACAGTCCGTTGTGTCGCTGTGGTGCCAATATCTGATCAAACTGGTACTGCAGGTGCAATACAATACTCTGAACATGATGGCTTTCCCTTTCGCTGATACCACGTGGCTGTCCAGAATCTGGTGTTCTCGCAACCGTACATTTCTCGTGACCACTTCTGCCAACTATCATTTTCAATTATGGCTATCCTGCTAGGCCTTTATGCAGTTTTGCAGTAGGAACATCCAATTTCTCTTAGCGATATTACACGACCTCGTTCAAAGTCAGTGAAGAGTTCATAAAGGCTTCTTTCTCAACTTAAAGGCATTTTTGACTAACCTTCATCTCATTATGTCCAATTTCAAAGATAAATATCGTTACAGCAGTTTTTAAACAAATCAGTTTCGGATCGTCATAGAAGCGCAAGTAGTGTCACTCTTATGCGACTGTGGCAAAATGTAAAGGGACATCATTTTTCAGATATAGAAAGATGCTTATCAACTTTCACTCAAGCCACACAGCTCCTTATTGGTGTTGTGATTATATATATATATATATATATATATATATATATATATATATATATATATATATATATATAATCGAAGCTATAGAATACCTTATAAAATACACTAAATAATATTCCATGCATTCTTCATTCATGACTTACTTCTGATTGCACAGAATCGATAATTATAATAAAATTTAACTATAATAATTATAGTATTGCTCTCATAGCAGAAGACATTGAGGATGTTCAGTTTCCTCCAGCATTTAAACTGTTATTAGTATTAGCCTTTGTAATTGACCTTCCTATGTGAAGAAATTCCAGTTAGAAACCTGATATTTTCCATAGCAGAGAGCAACACTCTTTCACTGCAGAGGATATAAATGATGATAATTACCAGCATGCTGAGATTTCCCTGCAACACGGGAAGGAGTGGATTTCCTTGTACAATCGACAAAAAATACTAAGACCACAATAGTTTTTGGTTGACTCTCCACACTCTCCTTCACACTACCTTAACAGACATAACAGTTAGTCTCACCCCTTCAACCGTAAGAAAAACTGATGATGATATATTCTGATGGATGGTACTCCTTAGTACAGGAATGACGTTCTTCAGATCACTACAGATTTACGTTCATTTCTACATACAATGCCATACATTTAAAACAGTTCCATTTCAATTACAGTAGTGCAACAGAAGTTTTAAAGTTCTTAGTAGTGACTGACAGCAGTAAGTTTTCTTAATTAACAGGCGGTAACCCTCGGTCACCAGTAATTGAGTTTAGAGACTTAGCAGAGTTTACAGAAGAATGTGGACTATCACGTATTATATGTTCATTAGGATAGATTCATTCAAAACAAGATGATGCCGTAATTGCTTTTACTTCCACAAGTTGTGCTTCCCTTTCTTTTTTAATGACTCTATTATTAGCTACTTTTCAGATGTAACATATTCTAAACATTTTTGGCAGAACTGATACACTTTTGAAAAATCGGAAGAGAACCATCTATATATTAAATGACAAGGATATCTGCGTGAACAAGCAAGTAAAGCTTGAAAATACGAAATGCAATAACTCGGAAGTGAACGTAGTAGAAGAGCCATGATTGGTGTATTTCCCTCTTAAATGTGAAGTTGATTTTTAAGTAGCCAAGGAAGATTCAGGCAACACGAAATGGTGATTACAACAAATTACTCAATGACAATTCATGCCTGCTTGTGTGTATAGATTTTCAGCCCATATTATCAGTGACCTCCGGGCTATATACTACACTGCACAAGTAAATATAAAGTAGTAAGTTAAGACGGAAAAATTAGAAGCTTAGTAAATATCGCGAAGAAAATCAGTAGTTATAGATCTACTCTCTGATTATAAGAATTTGTTTGTTAGTTGATTATTTAAGATGAGAGAGCAGGAACTGAAATTTATTGAACGAACACACTGTAAGCCCTGTGTTACACGTACTAACTACACGTCATGAATAATACGCGAGAGAGCAGAAAGGCTACTTGAGTATACAGGGTGATTATAATTAAAGTTAAACTTTCAAAAAGGTGTAGAAATCACACCACTGGTCAGAATGACGTCAAACTGCAACGGAATATTATCGGAGAACGGGGAAAACGCTAGGCAGAAGAAAAAAATAATATGAAAATTGATCAGTAGATGGCGCTGTATGTCTCAGAATACGTAAATGAAAACACCTGTGATGCGTACGACCCATTGAAGGTGATATAAACACGCCAGGTACACAGCTTTTACTCGTGCTACAGGTTGGATCACTGGAAGTGTTTTCTTGTACGAGTGCGTTCCGTGTCGTATCGTTGTACTTTTCACCGTATATCAGCGTTGTTTACCTGCCTTTTCGGCATTGGTCGTTCGTCGTTTCTGTCCCAGATTAGCTGGGAAACTTTTGGTATGCGTGGTCGTCTCGTGATGGGCCCCTGGCTACGTTAGGCGTACCCATATCTACCATGGCGGTCCGCAGAGCAACCGTCGCGGCTCTCCGACACTTCCATCGCCAACCCTCGTGATGTATCAAGTAGGACATGCCACTCACCTCGGCTTCCAATCGCGCCAGATGTCCCGCCTAACTCGCAGCGGGCGAAGTATCGTTTGAATGGCGCCATCCGCCACAAATCGCCGGTGGATACCACCGGCACTGAAACCGATCACAGTGACGACTGTCCGCCCCCAGTGTCAGGGACCGTTCTTCCGTGTCGTCGTCGTCCGACTGACTGCTTAGTAATTGATCTTTCTCGTTGTGCCGTGATAAACTCCTCGGATGTGTTTGATCACCACCCGGCTGTAACTATGAGTGCACCTCTTCCTGCGTTGTCCCGCCGCCGTGGCGAGTCTTCTGGGCGCCCTGACCCAGTCAGAAAGTCCTCTGCCGGTCACTCCAGGTGCTTTAGACTCTCTTCCGCCTACGCGAGCCGTGGTGACAGCGGATCGAGCTCCGATACCTCCTTCCCAGGTGAGGCTGCACCGGATGGTCCTGTGGATGAGGAAATGGCTCCTGCTACAGACCCTCCTTTTCAAGAGACCCCGTCAGGCCCTGCTGTTGTGGTGTGTAATGTCACTAATTATACTAAACTGGACACTGTGTTCCAGCGGCTCATTATCTGGCAAGTGAGGGCTGTTTACGAGAAAGATCATGTGAAATATCTGCTCGACAGTAGGGTCTACTACCTTACCATTCTCTAATTTGTCAGATCAAGGAGAATGCCTTACTTTACCCTCCAGACGTCGAGAAATCGCCAAACCAAAATCGTCATCAAGGATTTGCCACCAGTGGTTACGCTACAGGAGGTCAAGGAGGAACTGCTTCGACTCTGGTTGCAGGACCCTTTGGTCTGCCAGTATAGCAAGAGACCCAGGCGTTGATCCCCTCCCCTATCCATGTAGTCTCCATTTCCCAGAGGTAGGACATAGAGTGGAATTACCAAATCTCGGACCTTCTGCACACGAAGGTCTGGACTGAATCGTATGAGGTCCGAAATGGGCCCATCATCTGTAGCAAATGCCAACGTTTACGTTATACTGGCAATTACTGCTCCCTACCATTGCCGAGCGGTAAGTTACCAGCCCACATTTAGTGGAGAACTGCACATTCGCAACACTGGAGAAATCTACATGCGGCCAGTGTTTGGACACGACACTCAATCCCCACCACATGTCCTGGAGAGGGTGCCCTGTCTTCCAGAAGGCACTGAAGTCTTCACGTTCTTCTGAAAGAAAACCAAGAACAAATAGATCTCCCCCACCAACTTCCCTGTTTCCAGGCACCAGACGTTTCTGAGGCACATGTGCCCTTTTCTGACCAATCTCCGACGACATCATTTGCTGCTGCAGCCCAGCATCCTCCTCATTGCGTGTCTTCCACGGTGGATTCCACTGCTCACCGACTACAGGAGCTGCAGCCACCTCTAGTCCATCTGTGGCTGTATCCCAGATCTTTACACCTACCCCCACTCTGCCTAGAGTTACTCCCGCCACTGTTCGACGCAGGTGCAAGCACCCCACCCGGGACCATCCCCCAGTGGTGGAGAGTGATAAGTCCTTTTGGGAGGACGGGTGAAATCCTGTAAGTCATCGTCTTTTTCATGAAACCCCACATCTAGGCTGTCATTCGTGACACTGCCCACAAAATCCATTGGTTGGAGGATGGACTCTCCGAGGTTATGGTCCTAGTGGAATGGCTTAGTCAAATATTGCTGTAATGGTGAATTGACCACCACACCCCCACTAGCCCCCTCAGGAACTTGTCACCTGCAGTTTTAATGACAATGGCATCAAACATATGAAGACACAGTTGAACACCTTCCTCCATGAGCATCATGTGTATATTTTAATGGTCACAGAAACACACCTCATCGGTGGACGATTTCTCCCTTTGTGACATGGTGCGTTACTGCTCTGACCATTTCAATCACCATGGTGGAGGCATGGGTGTTTTCCACAATAAAGCTCTTGTCCATACCCAAAAGACTATCCTCCCAATGGATCACATAGAGGTCACAGCAGTTACCATCTCCACACACCTTGGTGCCATTACCTTTGCAGCAGCGTACTTGAGCCCAAACAAGCCACTGCTTGAAGTAGACCTTCACACGTTGACAGACTACGACAGGCTCATCATTGGGATGGATCTTAATGCCAAACACCCAGCTTGGCATTCTCAGGTCTCTAAACCCAAAAGTCGACTCCTCCTTGACCTGGAGGACACTTTAGCCCTGTCGGTCTATGGCCACCATTAACCTGCCCATGTACCAGTCCGTTCCAGTTCCCAACCAGACGTTCTGGATGTGGCGATATTCAAAAACGTCGCCATTCAGTTTTCACTGGAAGTTCTCCATAAACTGGCCTCCTACCATGACACAGTACCCTGCACGTCACTGATACTACTCTTTCATTTGATGTTCGTTCCACTGCGACCCTCACTGATAGGGGCAAGTGCACCAGGGTACTCAATAACACCACTCGGCGCGACCTCGACTTGACCGCACCGGAAAACATAATCCATGCCATGGATTACTTGAGTGCCAAACTACAGAAAGCAGTGAAGCTCTTCACCTCTTACACCATAAGTCTGACTGGGCTGACATTCACGCCCTGAGACGTTCTGTGCCTGCGACTGCCCATCCTATTCTTGCGGCAGCAGGCTTGTCAAATGATACCCTCCAAATCGTCGAAACGCTGGCGGACGTGTTAGGGGAACAAAACCACCCTCTTGTCCAAGACACTTCCCTGGACGAACCACAAGACGAACACGATGTCCTATCAGCTGTTGCCGCTTTCTGCAGCCGTCCACCTCTGTCTGCCTCCCACCTTACTTCCATGGCAGAACTCCATCCGATCCTATGACGGAAATGTGGCCGGTCAGCCGACGGATTGGACGTAATTTTAAATGAACATCTTTGCTACGGTCCCCAGGTCCCCACCAACATCAGGCCCATTAGGATCTTAAATACCGTGGTGAAGGTCGTTGAATCTGTGATCCTCTAACGAGATTCCCAACCTCTGCCGCGGCAGGGACGATCCGATTTGAACAGTACGGGTTAATTTCGCACCTGTCTGTCGAACTTCAGTTCCTAAAAATCATTTAACAAGTCAGAAAAGGCTTCAACACTGCCAAGTCAACAGCAGCCGTTTTCTTTCAACTCCTACGACAAGATCTGGCACACAAGATGCTGACACAGACCCCTATACTGGATGTCTATGGCACTATACACCACTGGACGTATCACTGACGCCATCGTCGCCCGCTTCCAGAGACAGGTGGACACCACCATCACTTAATGCCGGACAAACAAAATAGATCTCAATGCCGCCAAGACTAAGGCAGTCTATTTCGCGAAACGGCACCCATACCTCCACCGCAATATATCGCAGGCGTGCAGGTGCCCTTGCCCCGACAGCCACGTATCTAGGAGTTCTGATGGACCGCAAGTTGCCATTCCACTGTCATGCGGAGTATGTCGCCAAAAAGGGGCAAAACTGACCATGGCTCTGTACCCCTTCTTCCGCAGTAGGGAACTTCACTTACATACCAAGCTCCACATCTACCAGATAGCTATCCCGCCTTCTCTCACGTATAGTCGACTGCATGGGCAACGATTAGAGTCACCAAGATGTGGATGATGCGTGACTGCAGAAAAGGTTCGCCAGTGGAGCCTGCACGCCCCACCACTGACGAAAATTGTGTCTCTCCATGAGGAAGAAGATATCGTACCCCTCAAGACGACCATACGCAACAATGCGTAACGACTCTGTGAGAAAGTGGATGCACTGCGGAACACTGTCCATGGGTTAAGCCACATTGGGACCACAGTTACATGCAGCTGGCATCGACATCCGGATCCTCTAAACGTCCTAGAGGAATCAGATCCCGACCTCGGCTAACGACATGGCACGCCCAACTCGGCTACATCCTTCGGTGGGACTAGCCCCCCATTCTACATCCAAAGCTTTCCCTCTCTACCTGCCCATGTCGGGCTAAATTTTTTGCCTGAATGATGTCGCACTGTCTCCGTTGGAGGGTGGTACGGGACTCCACCGCCACACTTCCAAAGTACATGACGCTGCGTCACTGCCCTGTGGATGAATTAACAACCTCACCAACACAGTTACACCGCGAAAGACCGGTGATGCTGTACTGTACCATGTCACATAGGGTAAAGGAAAGAAAAAGAAGAAAAAAAAGGTTTTCCTCCTTTCGCGTCTGCCATCACTGTCTCAATGCAGGATCGTGCTCTGCTTCTTAAGCTGTATTACAAGAATGCCCAAAAGATCCGGACACTGAAGGGTCTGAAAAAAGGCGTTGGTCCGATGACTGCCGTGGGTCTGCGGAAAATGATTCGGAAATACGAAAAGACGGGTTCTTTTGATGTGAAACCTGGTAAAGGTAGGGAATTAAGTGATTCGACATCAATGGAAGCAGTGGCCACAGCAGTGCATTAGGAGACGAGTGCTGGTGTGAAAACGTGTAGTGCACGGAGAATTGCCCGAACTTTTCACATACTCGTGAGCAAGGCGCGTAAAATCCTACGAAACATCCTTCTTTGACGAAACTTCCTGGCAGATTAAAATTGTGTGCGGGACCGAGACTTGAACTTAGGACCTTTTCCTTTCGCGGGCAAGTGCTCTAATAACTGAGCTACCCAAGCACGACTCATGCCCCGTCCTCACAGCTTTACTTCCACCAGTACCTCGTCTCCTTCTTTCCAAACTTCATAGAAGCTCTCCTGCGAACCTTGAACAATTAGCACACCTGGCAGAAAGGATATTGCGGAGACATGGCCTAGCCACAGCCTGGAGGATGTTTCCAGAATGTGATTTTCACTCTGCAACGGAATGTGCGCTGATATGTAACTTCCTGGAAGATGAAAACTATGTGCCCGAACGAGACTCGAACTCGGTACCTTTGCCTTTGGCAGGCAAGTGCTCTACCAACTGAGCTACCCAGGCACACAGTTTTAATCTGCCTGGAAGTTACGTGTCAGCGCACGCTCCGCTCCAGAGTGAAAATCTCATTCTGGATCCTTCTTTGATATCCATTCAAAATTACCCATTTGCACGAGTTGCTTGCTGTTGACCTGCCAGCAAGAGAGACTTTTACTTTAGAATTTCTTGCTCGCATGTGTAGACAATGACTGGCCGTGGAAGATTTTGTGGACAAACTTCAATCTGAGAGGATATGTCAATACACAGTATTGTCGACTCTGGGCAACGGAAAATCTACTCGCAAATCAACCAGTACCATTTTATCATTTAAAACGCCACCCGTGTGGTGCGGGTTTACAGCAACATTTATCATAGGGCCATATTTTTTCGAAGAGGCGCTGTGCTTTCAGTCCTGTTACCTGTATCGTCAGTGGTAAGCGATTTGAGTGTCTTTTGGACAACCATCTGATTCCACCTCTCCAACAGCGTGGATGTGTGGATGGGCTCATTTAAATGCCAGATTGCACACCTCCGCACATTGCAAATCCAGTTAAGCAGCTGCTGAAGCGCCATTTCGGAAATGCTGGAATTATCATCCACCATTTCCGTACAGCCTGACCATCCCAAACGCCTGATCTTAATTCATGTGACTTCTCGTTGTGGGGCTACCTGAAAGATGTTGAATATTCAATGTTCCGATTGCAAACCTACGTGCACTGAAGACACGCATTGCGCAACATATTATGAACGTGACCCCAGAGTCACTTCGATCAGTTGTGGAACATGCTTTCTCGATTTCACCCTGTTACAGAAAACGGTAGACGGGATATTGCACATTTTTTGCGCCAAACGCACAGAAATTAATAATCCGATGTGATTTTGATTGTTGTTTTTATCCAGTTTTTGGCGCACTAAAGTTAAAAACCGAAGTGAGTGATGCTTTTTATGCGGATTTTCTCCTCTGGACAATTAAAAACCCATGTGAGCGATGCTTTTTATGCCTTTTTCGCCTCAGAACAATTAAAAACCGGTTCTTCCCATCCGATGTGATATGACCTTTCCATGGTGGATGGGCTTACGGAACTAAAAGGACCACACCTGTACGCCCATGCACACTTGATTCAACGTCAAACGTACATCTTATTCTCTGTTGTATGTTTCATTTGTTATTTTTAGTCGACGACTACTAAATTATAATGCTTACAGCGCCACCTATTGAAAAATTTCATAACTATTTATTTTTCTTCTGGCATACGTTTTCCCCCATCTCCGATAATATTCGGTTGCAATTTGACGTCATTCTGACCAGTGGTGTTGTTTCTACTGCGGTTTGAAAGTTTAACTTTGATTATAATTACCCCGTATGTAACGAAATACAGTTTTCATACCACGATGAAAGCAGTACCAAAAGCAATAATTCACTGCAGTTCACACCACAGAAGCACGTATTCACGACTGGCCTACCGGGCGTCCTGATCTGCCACCCGTAGAGCAATTCTGAGATGACGAATACTTCCACAGCAGCCTCCACCGAGAAACCTCTATTAACTGACACAGCAAAGGTTTGATTCTTGATAAGAGATTCCTGAACAATAGGTTTGCAGTCTTTTACTTCCGAGCTGCAATAAACACAAAAATGTATCAGAATCTCTTGGCGTCCAAGTCACCGTCTCATTTCAGGAAGTAAAGAAAGTTTAATTACTAGTACACATTATGTGATGAACAACGCCTCAAAATTTGATAAACACTGGACTGATGAGGCTGGTCGTACCACATTCTACTTGAATCAGTCCGTGTATAAAAAATTGTGAGTGACAATGGTTCATGGCGAACTAAACCCAAAATTATTGTTAATTAGAGGTATAATGAGTTAACAATTCGCAACATCAGAAATGAGAGGATGGTTTGAAGATATTGTACAAATGAAATTATTATTCATTCGTAAATTTGTTAGTAAACTAAGTCAGTGCTGTTGTATGTACTGTCCTTACGAAAGAGAAAAGTTCATACGTCGAGTCTATAAACTATTTAATCATTTTCTTTCATTGATTGTAGCGTATTTATCTGCTATTGCGCTCACAATTCTCTTGCGTCTAATCTAATGGCTCAAGGTTTCTTACCAAGTCTCCAAAGATATTTACAGCAGTAAGATAGGACGGCGATATGGATAGCTGCACTTTCTGACGTACACACTAAAAAGCTGTCCTTGCCTGCAGCAGTTTGGCGATAAGAGTCGGACGCACCGTATAAGAGGAGGTGGGTGAGTTCACTTGTGGCACTTGTCGAGAGGCACCCAGAGTAGAAGCCACTGTAACCATGAAGGCAGCCCTCGTCCTGCTCATCGCTGGTGTGTTGCTTGTGGCGTACTGCACGCCGCTCGCCGCAGCAGACGATGGGGAGGAGGTGGTGGATGAAGCAGCCGAAAACAGAGACGCTGATGACGACGACGCCAACAGCTCAGCAGACGACGACGCCGACGGGAGCGATGGCGGGGACGCTGGGAGTGTGGAGAACAGGCTGGCAGGCAAAGGTAAACACCAGCTAAGGCGGGTGAGAAGCGACCGGCCCTTACAGCCGCAGCATTCACATCATCAGGTTCTGGTGTACCTTCATCTAAATCTACATCTACATGGTCATTCTGTAAATCACATTTAAGTGCCTGGCAGAGGGTTCATAGAACCATCTTCACAATTCTCTATTATCCCAATCACGTATAGCGCGCGGAACGAATGAACACTTACACCTTTCCGTACGAGCTCTGATTTCGCTTATTTTATCTTTGTGATCGTTCTTCCCTATGTAGGTCGGAGTCAACAAAATATTTTCGCATTCGGAGAAGAAAGTTGGTGATTGGAATTTCGTGAGAAGATTTCGTCGCAATGGAAAACGCCTTTCTTTTAATAATTTCCTGCCCAAATCCTGTAGTATTTCTGTGACACTCTCTTCCATATTTCGCTATAATACAAAACGGGCTGCCTTTCTTTGAACTTCTTCGATGTACTCCGTCAGTCCTATGTGGTAAGTATCCCACACCGCGCAGCAGTATTCTAAAAGAGGACGGACAGGCGTAGTGTAGAGAGTCTCCTTAGTAGGTCTGTTACATTTTCTAAGTGTCCTGCGAATAAAAAGCAGTCTTTCGCTAGCCTTCCCCACAAAGTTTTCTATGCGTTCTTTCCAAATTAAGTTGTTCGTAATTGTAATACCTAGGTATATACTTGAATTTACGGTTTTTAGATTAGACTGATTTATCGTGTAACCGAAGTTTAACGGGTTCCTTTCAGCACTCATGTGGATGACCTCACACTTTTCGTTATTTAGGGTCAGCTGCCTCTTTTCGCGCCATTCCTCGCGGGGCGGTTTTCTTTTGATCTTCTGATGACTTTATTAGTCGATAAACAACAGCGTCATCTGCAAACAACCGAAGACGGCTACTCAATTGTCTCCCTAATCGTTTATATAGATAACGAACACCAAAGGGCCTATAACACCACCTTGGGGAACGCCAGAAGTCACTTCTGTTTTAGTCCGTGACTTCCCGTCAATTACTACGAACTGTGACCTCTCTGACAGGAAATCGCATATCCAGTAACATAACTGAGACGATATTCCATAAGCATGCAATTTCACAACAAGCCGCTTATGTGGTACAGTGTCAAAAGCCTTCCGGAAATCCAGGAATACGGAATAGATCTGAAATCCGTTGTCAACCATACTCAGCACTTCATGTGAATTAACAGCTAGTTGTGTTTCACAGGAACGATGTTATCTAAACCAATGTTGACTGTGTGTCAATGGACCGTTTCCTTCTAGGTAATTCATAATGTTCTAACACAATATATGTTCTAAAATCCTGCTGCATAGCGACGTTAACGATATGGGCCTGTAACATTGTGCACTACTCCTACGACCTTTCTTGACTATTGGTGTGACGTATGCAACTTTCCAGTCTTTGGCTACGGATCGTTCTCAGAGCGAACGTATGTATATGATTGTTAAGTATGGAGCTAATGCATCAGCACACTCCGAAAGGAACCTAATAGGTATTCAGTCTGGACCAGAAGATTTGCTTTTAAGTAATTTGAGTTGCATCACTCTAAGACGCTGCAGTCCTGGACTGTGCTGCTGGTCGCGGCGGTGGTTCGAGTCGTCCCTCGGGCATGGGTGTGTGTGTTTGTCCTTAGGATAATTTAGGTTAAGTAGTGTGTAAGCTTAGGGACTGGTGACCTCTGCAGTTAAGTCCCATAAGATTTCACACACATTTGAACAATTTGCATCACTACTGCGAGGATATTTACTTCTAAGTTATTCATGTTGGCAGCAGTTCTCGATTCGAATTGTGGAATATTTACTTCGTCTTCTTTTGTGAAGGCATTTCGGAAGGCTGTGTTTAGTAACTCTGCTTTGGCACCATTGTCACGTGTGTAGTTTCAGTGCCCGTCTTTGTGTAATTTTGTTTAGGTTTAAACACCTACTTGATAACGTAAATTATTCCTACGCTTTAAAAGTGTAGGGCATTTGTCTGCAAAGAAGACAGGCTGTTTGAGGAACTTTTTATAACAATTATGCCATTACTGAGAACATTAAATATGTTCCTACATTCAGCAGTACTGAACTTTAACGTTGGTTTATACTTGCCAAATACTGATCAAACACTGATTTTGATCAGGGCCCCGCTGATTCATGTCTATGGCACTGGAAGGGAGGGGGGGCTATCCGTCGTATGTGGATGATATCTATTCCGAAATCTCATACCAAAATATTGTCCAAATACTACGTTTTTATCAGTCATCTACACAGATGCTACAAAATTTACATTAAGAATTGCTACACCAATTAAAGTTGCTGAATAGGATATAATAGTGACAGGAATTCACAATCCAGATAGCAGTGCATCAGTGACAATACAAAAACATGTAAACACTAACTGTTACACACTCTTTCCTCTCTAATGAGAACCAGTGATAGTGTGTCTTTATCCAGTAGGTACAACATTATTAGTATACTAACAAATGTGCTAATATTGGTCACTGATCTTGATGTCTCTTTTTCTGTCTGTAGTTTTTATTACGTTATGTATAAGACTGGTTTGCTGAGGAGACAGTAATCGGACGAGTTACTTGATTGCAAGTACAATGACACAAGAATTCTAGTAAATAGTTGTCAATGTTGCACTACAATGTGAAAGACTGCATGTTGTTTAGTAAACAAATTTTTAACTGCGAGTGTAAGGGAAAATGTTTGTGACACTGTCGATTGGCAACAGTTTTCAACCTCTTCTGTGTTTCTAATACACATTAATGCTACA
This sequence comes from Schistocerca gregaria, assembly GCF_023897955.1. Classification (NCBI taxonomy): domain Eukaryota; kingdom Metazoa; phylum Arthropoda; class Insecta; order Orthoptera; family Acrididae; genus Schistocerca; species Schistocerca gregaria. The sequence goes on from NC_064926.1 coordinate 116,263,030, forward strand.
AGTCTCGGAAAACAGAATGCAGCTGCAGATGTAGGATGTAGGACCACAAATAGTAATCATCCTAAGAGTTTTCTTATTTGATAGAACGTGTCGTGATTTGCAAAATATACTTTCCTCAGGAAGCCTTTTGGCCACTTGTCATTTAATCTTTCATACACATACGAAGAAAAGTTTCTGCCGTTACTTTATCTGGTAGAGCAATACATATGACTTCAGAATACAGTTATTGCAAAGTACGTGATAGTTACTGAAACGCGGTTATAATGTGAATCATATAATTTGAAGATAAATTGTGGCGTTCACTCTGTTTCATGCTGCCCTCTTGCCTGAGTTTGAAAGAAGATTTTTAACTTGCTTTAGGAATGATATTAAGGAACAAGTTACAAAAGTTAGGTTTTACCATACAAATACCTTTAGGCCTTGCACCAAAGGGTCTATGTGCTACTGGTCTCCACACTGAAATGTGCTTAGCTATGATATTGTCATTTTAAAACACTTTTAACGAAGATAACAGCTCATAAGTTGCGTAGTTATGTGAAAAAAACACTAAAAGTGCTCTCGAAAATCGTAATACAGGCAGTATGTCATTGTTTTAGGAAAAAAAGTATGTCAAACATCTGCAACATAACAACAACTTTTGGTTATTATCACAGGTTCATACTTTACAACTTATCTCTGTGTAATTGCCATCAAAAAGGCCTGTATCAGGTACGTATGGCGTAAAATATCGACTTAAATTACATTTTACGTAACTCGGCTCACCACAACAAGCAGTTATGGCTTGGAGAATAGGCCAGCAACACTTCCAGAGAAAATCAGTCAGCAAACCAGCTGTGTGTCGTCTAAGTACTTCAGCATGTAAACTGAGTATAAAATGCAGGCTTAGTGATTAATTAGAAACAAGTATTGTTAATATGACTGCTGATGTTTTCTGGTGAGACATGAAAGTGAGCAGACATCTCTGAAACGTCATGTATGTTGTTTCCTGTTGGGCAGGTGCTCACGCCCGGGCTGGCCACGCCAAGCATGCGAGGGCAGGCAGCCGACACGCTGCGGGCAGAGCTGCAGTCAGGCCCCACGCCAGGTCAGGCGCTGCCCGCAGAGCCGCCCACAGCGTGTAGCCGCCGCTGCTGAGGGGGCGCCACACCGTGGAGGCGCAGTCTGCAGTTGCTCACACTCTCCTGTACCCTTTGCTCGCTTGGATAAAATAAAGCATCACTGCACTTTGTTTCAAAGCGATCTTTTGTTCCTCAGTATTTTATAAATATAAGCTTTAGCACACATGAGAGATATGTGAGGTCTAGAAAAAGATAGCAGAAGTTACAGAATTTTTGAAACTGCTTCTGTGGTCGACTGTAAATAATATGTTCAGTGATGTAACAGAAGTTTCGCATTCCTCCATTTTCTATGAACGTTGCACAGTGACGTAAATTCCAATTTGTATTTTTTCTTTAAGAAATGACGACCTGCAGTATAGAGTACTAGGACACAACACCAAATTGATATTCAATCCGTCGGTGTGCAGACACAAGAAAAGAAGTGCTTATAATAACAGCCTATTCTATGATTTTTAAATTAATTATAAAGTTTCCAAAGTTACAGAAATAATTAAAGGGAAGTCTGTGGACGACCATTTAGAGACGGAATGAAAATTAAAATTTCAGTCTCTAACTGTTGTAAGACTCTCACTCTCTTTTCTAGCTGAACTGATGAGAAAAAGTTAGCTGAATAAAATTTCCTGCAAATGTGCCCTTTTTATACAAAATTATGTGCCAAGCAGTAACTCATTACGCTACTTGAGCAAGGTTTCGCAATGCGTGTAAGAGGGAATTGAAACCTGATTGGTAGGTAACCAGAGCACACAGGATAAGGTTATGGTTGTGGGAAGGGGCCAAAATCAGTTACTGTCAGTTGCAGAAAACACACAAACTTTATTTTCCTAAAAGCACTTAATCACACATACCCTTAAAAGGATTAAAAACAATATGGCTGAAAGCCCGAACACAAGTTATTACAATTGCTTTAAGAAATACACGCGGCTGGAGGTCTTACTTAAAAAAGAAAATTTTACGCAAATACTCGGCTGAAGGCCACACACTGGACGAACAACTGAGTCTGAAAGCCTGGATAGCAAGAATTTGCCATAGAACAAAATTCTCCTTTTTTCTTTCTTTAAAAAAATACTTCAAACAAGAATCTTCGAAGTCTTAACTTAAGACGGCTAAAGGCCTTATTTGAATTTGCCATAGAACAAAATTCTCCTTTTTTCTTTCTTTACAAAAATACTTCAAACAAGAATCTTCGAAGTCTTAACTTAACACGGCTAAAGGCCTTATTTGAAAATTAAAACAAACTAAATTAATAGGCGGCTGAAGGCTGAAGGCCTCGCACCGTACATGACACAAAAATCACAATCTAAAAACAACAGAACAATGGTGCTCAGAAGTGTTCCAAGGCTCAGCCTGATGAGGTAACTCTAACGTAAGTTTAGGTGAGACAGACAGCCAAGAATAAGTTTTAAGTAGTCAAATGGCAGCCCGACCCAGGAACGGCTGAAGGACCGACCAACAACCTAATCAATTCCGCTGCGTCCACCAACGGCACGACAACGGAAAATATAAGCTGAGGACGAAAATACCAGCAGCACTACGTCTTCAAATTTGGCGCCTAAAAACAGCCAAGGCACAATAACCACTCAAAAATATGAACAACACCAAGGCTGGCAAACTACACGCGGTACGGACAGCATCAACACGCTGAGGAAGAACACACTGCGGAACACTACGCTAATGCCCTCGCCGCGGAGACTTCCTCGCTGCACTGTCCCAACCGACCGACTGCCTAGTCCAGTACGCAGACAGCATTAACATAGCTGCTCAGTCAAAATTACACAACCTAGACACAGTTCCACGAAAACACTTCCACAAGAACTCGATCAATAGTAAAAGCAATCACTGTGGAACAACCAGGACGAATGACAAGTCGACACACAGAGAGAACCCGAAGCGGTCGGCGACCAAATATACGTCGACCGATGAGACGACCGATCGAACGACCAACCAAGGTCGTCCCAACTCAAGTCATGTGTGTCAGCGTCTGGCGAGTCTTGTCTGTCCGGACCGCACTGCAGCTCCATCCCGACTCAATTACATGTCCGTTCGGAGCTCTGAGACACGGCGACCCGGGCACATTGGCTCGGACCCAACCATGCAGAGGTAACTCATGCCCGTTGGCCAGCCGACATCTTTGCACAAGGAAGGAACCGACCCACATCTGGCAAGATCACCAACTGATGAGGCCCAAAAACGGCCAAAAGACGAAATACACATCGCCCGATGGGACGAACGACCAACCAACTGTCGTTCCCGCTCCAGTCTCTTTCCGTTGGACAGTGCATGTGTGTCGCAAGCGGTGGGCGAGTACTGGCTGCTGGACGTCATTGACGCTGCGGCCCGATTGAACCCCCGCCACATGACGAGCCGGAAATACTAACGGTCGCTTCAAAGATAATACGACAGTGCTTTTATCGATACACGCTGCTGCTGCCACTCACGGGCAGGCAAGCCAGCAACTTAGTGACGCAAGTAAATCGAATAAGAAACGAGGTGACAGTTCCGTAAAGAGAAGCTGTGAAGCAAGAAACGGCATGAATACGAGCCGCGCACGGGGCAGGAATGCTTATATTGTGCAACTGGAAAAAAAAAATGTGGGCATAAATGAATCTTTGAGTGAATTTAGGATCACAGTTGATTTTATAACTTGATTTGGTGAATGCATACTTAATCTGACTTGTGGATAGGCGAAGTGAAATGAGGATGTGAGCCACAATCAAATAGCCCAACACATGTCTACACAAGAAAATGAAATATTACCATTATGTCGAATATAATCTGGAACAAAGCAAGTAACCTCAGAGTCCCAGCAACATCACTTATCTTCTTGGCTATAAAGAATCCAACAATTTCAAAGAGCTTCTGTTGATTGCATGTTTGCTTCACATAGATGAATACTGCTGCTGAATGCAAAATTGACAGTATAGTTTGTGTTCAGATTAAATACAGATTCTACAATGAATAATGAACCACGCATGTAGTCGAATTTTAGCATATATTTCATACGTCACAGGCGAAGGAAAACAAATAATACGTGTTTCAGTATATTCTACTGTTACAAATGATTAGAAGGTCGCAATATATGAAAAATTCAACACATAAAAACTGTGGACACATTAGCAAATCATTAAAATACTTGAATTAGTGGAAAAGTGACGTAGCCAGTACCTCAAGAGTACGGATGAATCAGCGAGAAACTGATACTGTACCACAGTCGTTTACTACGATACATCTTTTTCAAAAAGGAAGCTAAGTCTGAACACAAGTCTAGGCCGATTTAAAGATCCAAAACGATGCAGACAGAATATTACGCCAAGCTGCATAAAGCTTCCCTCAACCTCACAATATTAGTTGTAATTTGTAGCCTGAGAACGGCCTCGCCTCAGACTCCCAGTGCCCATGAGCAAGCCGCCACACCCATCTTCTAGGACACACCATATGGAAATACCAGGAACAGAACACTCAAAAAGTGACTAAATAATCCCGCAAAACTGTTCACAACGTCTCCAAAGTATAGGTTTGCTGATGTGACTTTACTCGATAGTTCAAAGACCATAACATATTAAGTAGTCAATACTACTAGTGCAGATTCTCTTTCCAATGCACTTGAGAGTCACAACTCGCCTGCGACTGAATGATTCGAGTGTTCACAAAAATGGTTCAAATGGCTCTGAGCACTATGGGACTTAACATCTTAGGTCATCAGTCCCCTAGAACTTAGAACTACTTAAACCTAACTAACCTAAGGACATCACACACATCCATGTCCGAGGCAGGATTCGAACCTGCGACCGTAGCAGTCGCGCGGTTCCGGACTGAGCGCGTAGAACCGCGAGACCACCGCGGCCGGCGAGTGTCCACATTTTAACGAAAAATTTTCATCACATTCGCCTCGCAGTAAGATCAGATTTTGAATGTTCCATTCGAGGGTGTCCAGCAGAAGACGTTCCAGAAATGATAACATTATCTTCCATATACACATGAAACGAAGATAACACTTGCTTAGTATCTACGCTTACCTATAATAGTCTGATGGAGGGAATAGACACCATGAATCTTGCAGGGCTGTCCATAAAGCTGTAAGAGTATGAGCGGGTAGAGGTCTGAACAGTAATCTGAAAGGCATTCCCGATATGCTGAACAATGTTCATGTCTGGGGATTTTGATGCCAGTGGAAGTATTTAAACTCATAATTCCTGGAGAAACTCTGTAGTAGTACTGTACATAAGAGGTGTCACATTGTCGTGCTGGAACGCTCAATGGACGTGAATGGATGTAAGTCATCAGACAGAATACTTATTTACTTGTCATCTATCAGAGACGTATCTAAACGTATCAGGGGTCCCATATCACTCCACTACACACACCACACACTATTACAGAGCCTCCACCAGCTTGAACAGTCGCCTGCTGACAGGCAGGATCCATGGACTGATGAGGTTGTCTCCATACGCGTACACATCCATCAGCTCGATACAATTTCAAACGAGATTCTTTCGACCAGACAACATATTTCCAATCATGGACAGTCCAATGTCGGTCTTGACAGGCCCAGGCGAGGACTAAGACTCTCTTTCGTGCAGCAATCAAGGGTATACGAGTGGGCTCTCGGCTGCGAAAGCTCATATTGATGATGTTTCGCTGACACTTGCTGATGGCCCAACATTGAAATCAGCAGTACTTTGCGGAATGGTTATACTTCTGTCACGCTGAGCGATTCTCTCCATTCGACGTTGGTTCCACTCTTGCTGCATCTTTTTTCAGTGTATATTCAGTTATTAATGACACATTCTCCTCATTAATAACTTAAATACTATGTACTAATACAGTGTTAATTACAATCTTTTGTCTGATACAGAACACATAAACACTATTTAAATAACAGTCTTTTTTTCTGAATAGGAATACAAATATCTACATATGAAACGAATTTGGCACAAAACGGAACTTTTTATAGCTACCGTCCTACTAAAACACATAACGATCTAATCTCTTAGCCTTTGCTGCTTCACTGTGTTTGCTGTTCTGAGGCAATGGATGAGTTTATTGCTATTCGTATGCCGTGGACAATGTATCTGACGACTGTCAAGTGATTGGAAGATGCTGTCACGTGTCTTGGGAGGACTACCAGGAGTTGTGCACCAGAGACACCAGTGGTACCTTAACTGCTATCGTTACCTCTGGATAATGTCTGTCCTGTACGAAGCACAAGACCCATCATTAGTCGTCAGCTTGACTGTAAATAGCGCTTCAGTAGTAGGCCAATATGTGAAGTACAGGGAGACAGAGCTCGTGGATAACTCAGGATGTTGCACCAATCAAAATAGCCAGCAACTACGAGTTGCTGTTTACCACTGAAACTTAAACTATCCCAAAGAGACTCGCCTTCAGTTGCTGGGAAACCTGCAGTGCCCTGTGTCAAGGGACAGCAGAATCAAACGGGTAGGAGTCTATTAATCATCGGCAGTTCAAATGGACGGTGAATAATGGTATCCCTTAGTGAAATGGCAGCGATGGATGGGAAGGAACACCAAGTGCACAAGAGCACCCAGTAAGTATACCTGCACGCCTCATCCTGCACGCTGCAGAGGTTATTCCAGCAGACATTGAAGCAAAAGGATACAAGCAACTGCAAGGTGTGGAAGTTGGAATAAACGAAGCGTCTTATCTAGACTCTGGATCTACTTGGGCCAAAAATGGCTCTAAGCACTATAGGACTTAACATCTGAGGTCATCATCCCCTTACACTTAGAACCACTTAAACCTAACTTCAACCAAGGACACACACACATCCATGCCCGAGGCAGGATTCGAACCTGCGACCGTAGCAGCAGATCGGTTCCGGACTGAACCGCCTAGAACCGTCTCTGTTTGCACAAATAGGGGCCACGACCAGTTCTGGTGACAATGCTTCAGATTTTGAGCATCAGTGGAACACTGTGAACAAGGCTGGTATTCTCATTACTTCTGCGTGCTCTCAGGGGCCCTACACGATATTATGCAGGTGTACCAGTTCCTTCAGCTCTTCAGTGGATTTAAAAAGTTGCTTTACTTTACTATGGTCTTGAATCTTAGTTAGCTTAATAAACCTACTTTGTCATAGTGCCCTGGTTAACTATGTGATCTACATGTTGTTCTTCTGTTACTTATTACTGATGTGCGTCCACTTGAAAGGTATCTAATTACTGGTTGCCTCATTTGAATGAAATATCTTACGCTTTATACAAAAGTAAGCTACACAAATAAATATTGTAACCAAGATTATGCTTGTCGTTGATAAACTCTAAATGATTGTGTTACATCTACGAACTCATCAAATTTTTTCATGTGTTGCACTATTTGATTGACTAAATTTTTTCCTTTCTCTGCAGATATTAATTTGTCTATTGATTGTAGCAAAACTGAATCTAAGGCAACGATAGTAAAAGTTAAGTTTCGATTAGATAAGGCATGTGATGGTTTCTGCGGCCAATACAGCATTGGTCGGAATTAGTTTATCATTGTTGTGCCAGTGATGGTAGCTGGAAGATGAAATTGTCTTCCTGCTATTGACAACTAGTTCCGTTAATTAACAATCTGTTGCCTAGTGATTCTAGTTTCATTACCGCAGCTGGTTTACCGTTTCTGCAGCAAGTGAAAATTACTAGTGTAAATACAGAGTGAAGCCAGGGATCTCCAATTTACTGAAATTTTTTCTGAGGCGCTAAGACTTTTTCCTTGCTCTCTGCTGCTTCCATTTTCCCCAAGAGCAACTGTGTGTCACATCATTGGTTGCTCGTGTGCATCTTCCTTGTTAAACAAATAACATTTTCGCTAATACAGTCTTTGAAATATGCTACAGATATGATGACACGAGTATCTCTCCGTCTGGAAAGAGATGATACTTCACGAGCTTGTATCTGTATCCATTTCACAAATTGTACTCCAATTAATAGGGTGTGGATTTACCTTGTGACACTGTTACTGTGAATTTATTCCTACTATTGGAAATACAATTTTAATGTGCAGTGTAGCATGATCAGTACCTACTCTCACATCTGATGTACGATGAAATAAAGTTAAATTCTTTTTTATTATAGGCACGAATTGTTGTAGCATTCGGGAGAGTCCCTTTGTGCTTTCTGTAATACCATCAGCACCTGATGTGGATTTAATGACATGGAACTCAACTGGCCATGTATTCCTTAATGCAAAGTTTCGACCTCGATTCTTGCATTGTCTAACCTATCTGCTTAAGTTTATAATGATGTAGCTATTAACACTTTTTCACCTGATCTTCTTCACCGGGTTTGTAGTTTTCTGGATCATTGTTGAATACATTCCTGGAGCTACGTGCATATTGTTCTAATCATGATGTTATGTTTCGTACCATTTTTATAAGACTGAGTATTCCTTGTTCCATTTCCCGACACTTATTGTGTGCAAATCTATTTTTGTTTTTTATCTTATGTTAACTCTTGTACATTTCCAACTGTACCGTTTAAATTCTTGATATCCTCGTTGTCCGCTGTTCCAAACACAGTTTTGAACAGTTTCGCTCCTTCATCTAACCAACCTCGCTTTTTACGTATTACAGTCTGTGGTACAATTTCTGTTATCTGCTGCAACTGAGTCTTCAGTTTATCACACAAGAGTTTTAGCTTCAGATACTCTTTCTGAAAATATTCCAACAGGCCTCCTGTCTCCACTTCCTTTTGTAAAGCTGTAAACTCATCCTGTAGTCTCTGTATATCATTCCGTACTTCCAAGATGTTAAAAGTAAAAGAGACTGTCAGTCTGGGAGTCGTAAGTAGAACATCTGATTGCGTAGCAAATAAAACTGTAGCAGTATAGTAGTGCTATGCTCAGAAAATGTGTTCTGATCAGCGCCTTGACACACCATCAATTCCCACCCTTCTTTATACATTTGAATAAATACAGAACACGAGAAGCAAATAAAATTAAGACTAAACTATGTAACAAGTAAATAAGATATGTGCATTGTGTCCCAGAACTTACGCTATTTACTTCTAGGTCTAACTGCATAAGGTACGTCTCTCTGATGCATCTGCTTCGTTTGTATTTCTGTCTTCTCCACAACTGGTTTTACTCTAATTACATGCACTTCAGAACTTCTTATTGGTAACTGCAATTGGACATTGTCTGGCAAAGTCATTTCGATAATGTGGTAAATCCCTTGGTATTTCATTAATTTTTTTTTTCGTTTTGTCGTTTGGGATATACGGATTAGCTAGTAATACCCACTGTTCCATCCATATATTGTAGCAGTTTGCTCTCATGGCCTCATATGTTCTTGCTTCTCTAAAGCTTTTGTGTTGGCACGCTTAACCCTTTCTTAAATTTTTCAACTTCTCTGCAAAACTCATCACTGGTTCACCCTCTGGACATAGTTTAGGTTTAACTGCATCCAAAGGTGATTGCATTTTCCGCCCAAACACTACCTCATACGGAGGAAGACCAGTTCCAGTAGGAACTTTTACATTATATGGACTGACGACAAAACTTAAACATAAATCCCAATCTCAGTGCTGTGATTCCACGCACTGGTTTAAAAAATGGTTCAAATGGCTCGGGGCACTTAAGAACTTACGAGGACTTAACATCTGAGGTCATCAGTCCCCTAGAATTTAGAACTACTTAAACCTAACTAATCTAAGGAGATCACACACATCCATGCCCGAGGCAGGATTCGAACATGCGACCATAGCGGTCCCGCGGTTCCAGACTGAAGCGCCTAGAACCGCTCGGTCACAACGGCCGGCACTGGTTTATCATTCTGGATAAAGTACAGTGGACTTGTGCCGTCCATCTATTCGTTTGAGGATGGAATAGGCTGGTACGTAACTTCTTAAACTTAATTAAGCGACAAAACTGTTCCATTTGGCCTGGTAGAAAATTACTGCCTTGGTCTGTAATAATGGTTTATGGTACACCAGTATTTCATAACCAGTTGTTTACCATTGCTCACGCTACCGCACTCGCCTTCTGATGTCGAATGTTTAGTATAACCAAATATCGTGAAAAAATTATCTAACATCGTAAAGTTATATTTACTACCTGCTTGTGTTCCATTAAAATAGGTTGATTCGTCAGCTTCTGGTAGAGGTTGTTAAATGAATTCTCTGATGACTCAAATCTGCTCGTTGTACACACGGGATTCAGTTCCTTAGGTATTGCTCTGCATCACTGCTATACCTTTTTACTAAAATCATTCAGCTACCCGTCTATCAGTTGTCCATTTTCCTCCGCGGCCTGATAGTGAGTGATGTAATGCATAGAGTTTCAGTGCTGCAGGAACTGCAATGCGAGCTCCGCACTTTGTACATCTGTACAGCATGCCTTCTGCGGTCAAACAGAAGCTGCGTGCGAAACATACAAACAGCGACAAAAATAAAAGATTCTGTATGCAACTGTTAACATTTCTTTTTCAGCTGTTGTATAATTAGTTTCAGCGTTATTGAATTGTCTGGTGGCATGTGCTACCGGATGTTCTTTTATATCAAATGGTTCAAATGGCTCTAAGCACTCTGGGACTTAACATATGAGGTCATCAGTCCCCTAGACTTAGAACTACTTAAACCGAACTAACCTAAGGACATCACACACACCCATGTCTGAGGCAGGATTCGAACCTGGGTTCTTATCAGCAGCCCAGATCCTGAAGGAACCGCCTAGAACCACTCTGCCACAGTGGCCGGCTCTTTTATATCAACATTCTGACTTAAGACATAGCCAAAAGCATTGTTGGACACATCACACGCAAGTATGAACTCCAGTTCCAAGTCAAGAAATATTAACACTGGATTTGATATTAACATACCTTTGCGTTTCTGAAACGCTTCTTGGTAGTGTAGTACTTTGCCATGTCAGAAAACAACGTATGGCAGAAGTAAGTCGAGGATCCGTCCACACTCCCTCTGGAGTGATAATATGCTCAGGATAAGTTACTTGTGTATGAATAAAATCGCATTTCCCCACACTAGTATAAGGTGTGCTGCCCTCAATTTACTAAACAGTTCATCCAGGCGTTTAACAGGATATTATACAGTTTATGAATAGATAACTATATTGCCAAGATTACAGTTTATGAATAGATAACTATATTGCCAAGATTACAGTTTATGAATAGATAACTATATTGCCAAGATATACCGTACAGAACTTCAGATTTAAGTCACTAAGTACACCATCTAATAGTAGTTGGAGCATTTTTCAATCGAAACAGCATTGTCCACTGTTGTTAATGACCTAAAGCTGCTGTGAAAGCAGTCTTGGGTCCGTCTTTAGGAAAAATTTCAAGCTGCTGATAACTACTTCTAAGACCAAACGTTGAGAAATATTTACATTTTACGAGGTCGTCAAATGTATCCATTACGTTCAGTACTGAACAAGCCTTCAAGTAATGGTAGTCAGAGAAAAACCAGTATTTCCTGGTACTGTCAACTGATTTGTTGGATACAAGGACAATATTTGTCGACCAAGCATTGTTGCTTTGCTCGATGATTCTCTCACACATTTACTGACCAATAACTTGATCTACTAGTGGTTGCAGATGTGTTGCTATTATGTATGGTGTCCTATTAGCTGATGGATTATCGCATGTTGGTATGCACTGTTTTGGGATGGGTTTTGCTGGTAGTGGACCATCTGAACTGAATAAGACTGAACATTCTGGGCACGAGACTTCATGGCAGTATTGGGAAAAAGCCGTTTCTACACCACTCTTCATTGTTACCTGGTGTACACAAAATAGCTGTGATGACGTCATCCAAGATGGCTATATGTAGACTTGGCAACACCGCATGACATCATGCAAGATGGCGGATGTTGGTGGGAAGATAGGTCAATTGGGCTACGTCCACTAACCTAACGCCCGCTCCCCTCCCCACTATCAAAAATGTTCAAATTGTTAAGATGTGTGTGAAATCTTATGGGACAACTGCTAAGGTTATCAGTCCCTAATCTTACACACAACCTAAATTATCCCAAGGACAAACACACACACACCCATGCCCAAGGGAGGACTCAAACCTCCGCCGGAACCACCTGCAGAGTCCATAACTGCAGTGCCTCAGACCGCTCGGCTAATCCCGCGCATCTCAGAAAATGGCAGGAAGTTCAAATTCCATCAAGATAATGCAACACACCCTACTAACTTCCTAGGGATTGGTGGGAAATTTGCATTTCGAAGGGAAGATAGGTCAATTGGGCTATCTCTACTAACCTGAGAAATTTGCAGGAAAGAAAGGGTACTTGGAATTCCCCCCCAAGTAACCTAAGACATCTGAGTACCACCTCTTCCTGGGGATTGGTGGGAAAAGGACTCAGCCTGAGCTGGGCTGCTGGAGAGAGGAAGGAGTGTACTTCATTTATTTTGGAACAATTTATTTAGGGAACTAGTATATTTATAACAGTGATACAAAAAACATGCTCTGACATGCTTGGAGTCGTGCCACAAAGCCCACAGAGCTACAAACTCCTCCTATATAATGCAGTACACTAATGTGTAGATACGCTCAGTACTCATAAACTGCCCAAATAATGCATAGCACAGCCTACAGACCTACTCGCAAAATAGTGCAACAAATATGCAAACGACGTGCACATGAACCGCCCACCACCCCCTCTCCAATGGACCGCACAGGAGACTACTGCAAATGCTACCAGAAGTTAGATGCACTGACAGCCTCCACAAAGTGATTCAGCCATCAGCTGCCCAATCAGGTCCCTAAAGCATGAGGTGGCAACATTTCTGTAATACTTGGTACCTGAGAAATTCCTCTCGAAATACGTGTTCACCTTGGCACTGTTGCTGACGTGATCAAACGGGGGCAATGACCTTTTTGCAGCTGCTGGTCCCAGCGGAGGCTCAAGTCCTCCCTCAGGCATGGGTGGGTGTGTGTGTGTTTGTCCTTAGTATACTTTAGGTTAAGTAGTATGTAAGCTTAGAGACTGATGACCTTCGCAGTTAAGTCCTATGAGATGTCAAGAGATTTGAACATTTTGAACCTATTTGCAGACTGCGTTGTAGCTGGATGCAAGCCAGTATAAGACAACAGTCTCACACGGCTGCCGACAGCGTGTGAAAGTTCTTCGAATGTCATACTGACATCACATATCTGTCTAAATAAGTGCCAAGTGATCCTCTGGACTGCGCAAGCGTGTGTTTACCGTTAATGGCACGATGATGCATAGCTGCAGTGTGGGATCAGTGGGAGCAGTGTTCGCCATTGTTTTCTGCAGACGAGACTTTCAGAGCCAAAGTATTTTGCACAGATGACTAAATTCCAGTGACAGGTAAACCCAAAAAATAGTCTACAGGTTATCAAACACATACAAGACTAACAAGAATTTTGGAAGCCAGGAACATATTTACCAGTGTAACTACAATTAAATATTATGTTTGCTACTACAGTCTGACACCGATCAATGTACAGGTAATGTCTCCTAATGACAGCTGTAGTTCTGGAAAGAATCTCAGTATCTATAGAGCACATAATTTTCCTCATAAAAGAAATCTCTCTCATACCCTCGCAGTTATTGATGTGCTGAATGTGCTCTCACGATAGGACACACTCTCATCTTCTCTGGTCATGTTATACCATAAGGCACAGTAGCATTACAATTATGGTCCTAGGATATATATATATATATATATATATATATATATATATATATATATATATATATATATATATATATATATACTCCTGGAAATTGAAATAAGAACACCGTGAATTCATTGTCCCAGGAAGGGGAAACTTTATTGACACATTCCTGGGGTCAGATACATCACATGATCACACTGACAGAACCACAGGCACATAGACACAGGCAACAGAGCATGCACAATGTGGCACTAGTACAACGTATATCCACGTATTGCTGCAATGCAGGCTGCTATTCACCCATGGAGACGATCGTACAGATGCTGGATGTAGTCCTGTGGAACGGCTGGCCATGCCATTTCCACCTGGCGCCTCAGTTGGACCAGCGTTCGTGCTGGACGTGCAGACCGCGTGAGACGACGCTTCATCCAGTCCCAAACATGCTCAATGGGGGACAGATCCGGAGATCTTGCTGGCCAGGGTAGTTGACTTACACCTTCTAGAGCACATTGGGTGGCACGGGATACATGCGGACGTGCATTGTCCTGTTGGAACAGCAAGTTCCCTTGCCGGTCTAGGAATGGTAGAACGATGGGTTCGATGACGGTTTGGATGTACCGTGCACTATTCAGTGTCCGCTCGACGATCACCAGTGGTGTACGGCCAGTGTAGGAGATCGCTCCCCACACCATGATGCCGGGTGTTGGCCCTGTGTGCCTCGGTCGTATGCAGTCCTGATTGTGGCGCTCACCTGCACGGCGCCAAACATGCATACGACCATCATTGGCACCAAGGCAGAAGCGACTCTCATCGCTGAAGACGACACGTCTCCATTCGTCCTTCCATTCACGCCTGTCGCGACACCACTGGAGGTGGGCTGCACGATGTTGGGGCGTGAGCGGAAGACGGCCTAACGGTGTGCGGGATCGTAGCCCAGCTTCATGGAGACGGTTGCGAATGGTCCTCACCGATACCCCAGGAGCAACAGTGTCCCTAATTTGCTGGGAAGTGGCGGTGCGGTCGCCTACGGCACTGCGTAGGATCCTACGGTCTTGGCGTGCATCCGTGCGTCGCTGCGGTCCGGTCCCAGGTCGACGGGCACGTGTACCTTCCGCCGACCACTGGCGACAACATCGATGTACTGTGGAGACCTCACGCCCCACGTGTTGAGCAATTCGGCGGTACGTCCACCCGGCCTCCCGCATGCCCACTATACGCCCTCGCTCAAAGTCCGTCAACTGCACATACGGTTCACGTCCACGCTGTCGCGGCATGCTACCAGTGTTAAAGACTGCGATGGAGCTCCGTATGGCACGGCAAACTGGCTGACACTGACGGCGGCGGTGCACAATGCTGCGCAGCTAGCGCCATTCGACGGCCAGCATCGCGTTTCCTGGTGTGTCCGCTGTGCCGTGCGTGTGATCATTGCTTGTACAGCCCTCTCGCAGTGTCCGGAGCAAGTATGGTGGGTCTGACACACCGGTGTCAATGTGTTCTTTTTTCCATTTCCAGGAGTATATATTACACGAACAGTGCAGTTATGCAGTTATCTTTTATATCTTTAAAGCACCCAAAAAATTATCCTATGCCTACACTCACACCAGCTATATATCTCCATTCACCTCAGTCCTAGGCTTTATCTGACAAAGTCTTACAATCAACGCCTCTGGAAGGTGCTACATCCTGCTAAGGTTCTCACAAAAAAGTGTTATGAAGGACAGGTATCCCACACTATGTGAGATAATGTATACTACACCTGCGGATGTAATGTTTGGAGAGACATCGCTGTCATGGGATTGTGTACTTTAATCATCATCACTATTGATAGAACAACAAGGAAAAGGAGAATTCTTCCTTTCTCACGGTCCTAACATCGCACTCCATCCATCATGTGTTACCCTTTCTGCTTTCAACATACACGAATGATCTCACCGCCATATAGAGAGGCTCCTATATCCTAGCACAAATGATGTCTTGTGAATTAATTGCGGGATTATGACCGGCTATTATCGAATGTTATTGCAGAAGTACTGATGCCGCCGGTGTAGGAGCATATCGGCCTTTTTTTCTTTCTGCAGATGAGACTTTCAGTGGCAAAAAACTATTTTACACTGATCACCATATTGCACTGAAAACTAACCCTTGAAAGTGCCCTACATATCGTCAAATACGGAAAGGCTATTACTCAATTACACTGCTCTAAAACTGAGGACAGGAGCTTGAATATTAGAGCATGAAACCAATATCCAACCCAGCAATATATTACCGCATACTGTGTTTATGTAGTAAATGTATAATTCATATCCTGCTCCATACAAAATCGTCCCTCTCAGATCATTCATAGATATAAGATATGAAGACAGACAGCACCATACATACCCTTCCCAGCAGTAGATATTTCCCTGCGAGGTCAGTGGTCATCCAACCCTGATGGGTGACCAGAGTGCCTTCAGTGGAACGAAGTCAATCTAAGAACAGTTCTACAAATTAGGGCTCGTTCCCCCTCGGCACAAACACGTAACTGTTTCTGGTCCAGACCTGCTTGCTTGGTTTCTTGCTTTTCTACACCCATCTCCAGACTCTAGGATTACAAGAACACATGTATTTTTGCAAGGTTTGTCACAATAATATACCATTTTCACGGTTCTTCTCGATATCTAGCACTCAGTAGCATCATACCGATAGCTCATACAACATAATTCTGAAGACATAGACTGAAAATTAGTTCCCTACAAACTCAGCACTACACTCGAAGTGTTAGAAATATGTAAAGCGCTATCTGATATACTTTGATAATGAATGTATTCAAGAATTAACTATGCATGAACGTACTGCACAGTCATCTATCCACATTCACAATGATACTTGCAAAGTGGGGGAGGCGGTGGTTTAGCTATGACACTGAAATTGGGAAACATGCTATCATATCACTGGCCGAAGTTGAAATTACTGTAAAATTGGTAAAATTGTTCGCATAATAAACTGTAATGCTTATTAGTATATCGGGGGTGACTTTTCCATCCCATCCATCCACTGGCACACTATTGGTTACCACATAATGACTGACTGACATCGCTTGTTTGAGTTGAAGAAAGTGTTTTGAAGGAGGGACAACACATTCTGGGGATGGTCAGTGCGGAAACAGTGATCGTGTACATTACAGCAATATGAGGAAACAGTCGAAATGGAACGTGTAACCATCAGCTATTCTGTCACTGTGACAGATGAGTTTAAATGTAGAGGTCGTCATCATTTTCGGATAGCAGTTTGGAAACTCTCCACAACTTATGTTGTACCTGTCTTTTATTAAAAATCTTCCAGTGTGTGTGTGGCGTGTTATGGTCGTTGCACTAACAACATGATCTACTCTGTGTCAAATCTTGGATCAGAACGTGTTAGTGTAATTTTAGAACCTGATACAGACCTCGAAGTTGTGGGCGAGAAACAAAATGTATGGCAGTGTGCAAAGCCTGTTACAGCAGAAAAAAACTATGTTTCAATCAACGACACAGGGTCACAGTGAGCGTCCCTTGCGACTTACAGTATAGTCTATGGCATACGGTCGTCCTCCTACAGTATAGGTGGTGAAAATTTAAACTGGTCTGTGCAGTGGATCAATTCCTATAATTTTAATAAGGTCGTCACATGTGCTAGAAGCCGGCACACATGCGGTATTTGCTTTCGATATATGGGAGGCAGTAAATGCAGTAAATGAGGCAGGCAAAAAGGAATACAAACGTCTGAAAAATGAGATCGACAGGAAGTGCAAAATGGCTAAGCAGGGATGGCTGGAGGAGAAATGTAAGGAAGTAGAGGCTTATCTCACTAGGGGTAGGATAGATACTGCCTACAGGAAAATTAAAGAATGAAGAAAAGAGAACCACTTGCATGAATATCAAGAGCTCAGATGAAAACCCAGTTCCAAGCAAAGAAGGGAAAGCAGAAAGGTGGAAGGAGTATATAGAGTGTCTATACAAGGGCGATGTACTTGAGGACAATATTATGGAAATGGAAGAGGATGTAGATGAAGATGAAATGGGAGATACAGTACTGCGTGAAGAGTTTGACAGAGCACTGAAAGACCTGAGTAGAAACAAGGCCCCAGAAGTGGACAACATTCCATTAGAACTACTGACAGCATTGGGAGAGCCAGTCCTGACAAAACTCTACCATCTGGCGAGCAAGATGTATGAGGCAGGCGAAATACCCTCAGACTTCAAGAAGAATATAATAATTCCAATCCCAAAGAAAGCAGGTGCTGACAGATGTGGAAATTACCGAACTATCAGTTTGATAAGTCACGGCTGCAAAATACTAACTCGAATTCTTTACAGACGGATGGAAAAACTGGTAGAAACCGACCTCGGGGAAGATCAGTTTGGATTCCGTAGAAGTATCGGAACACGTGAGGCAATACTGACCCTACGACTTATCTTAGAAGCCAGATTAATGAAAGACAAACCTACGTTCCTAGCATTTGTAGACTTAGATAAAGCTTTTGACAATGTTGACTTGAATACTCTCTTTCCAATTCTGAAGGTGGCAGGGGTAAAATACAGGGAGCGAAAACTATTTACAATTTGTACAGAAAACCAGATGGCAGTTATTAGAGTCGAGGGGCATGAAAGGGAAGCAGTGGTTGGGAAAGGAGTGAGACAGGGTTGTAGCCTCTCCCCGATGTTGTTCAATCTGTATATTGATCAAGCAGTAAAGGAAACAAAAAAAAAATTTGGAGTAGGTATTAAAATTCATGGAGAAGAAGTAAAAACTTTGAGGTTCGCTGATTACATTGTAATTCTGTCAGAGACGGCAAAGGACTTGGAAGAGCAGTGGAACGGAATGGACAGTGTCTTGAAAAGAGGATATAAGATGAACATCAACAAAAGCAAAACGAGGATAATGGAATGTAGTCAAATCGGGTGATGCTGAGGGAATTAGATTAGGAAATGAGACACTTAAAGTAGTAAAGGAGTTTTGCTACTTAGGAAGTAAAATAACTGATGATGGTCGAAGTAGAGAGGATATAAAATGTAGACTGGCAATGGCAAGGAACGCATTTCTGAAGAAGAGAAATTTGTTAACATCGAGTATAGGTTTAAATGTCAGGAAGTCGTTTCTAAAAGTATTTGTATGGAGTGTAGCCATGTATGGATGTGAAACATGGACGATAAATAGTTTGGACAAGAAGAGAATAGAAGCTTTTGAAATGTGGTGCTACAGAAGAATGCTAAAGATTAGATGGGTAGAACACATAACTAATGAGGAAGTATTGAATAGAATTGAGGAGAAGAGAAGTTTGTGGCACAACTTAACTAGAAGAAGGCATCACCAGTTTAGTATTGGAGGGCAGCGTGGAGGGTAAAAATCGTAGAGGGAGACCAAGAGATGAATACATTAAGCAGATTCAGAAGGATGGAGGTTGCAGTAGGTACTGGGAGACGAAGAAGCTTGCACAGGATAGAGTACCATGGAGAGCTGCATCAAACCAGTCTCAGGACTGAAGACCACAACAACATATGGGAGGAGAGAGATGTGGTAAAAATCTTATCGAGATCTCTATTGGACGAAGTTAGTGGAGCTTTTATTGTTCGTAATTTTTCTCTGGTGGTTGGAACAGAATAACGATGATAGCATGTTGGAGTGGTTGACATGAATGGGTCCTGAGGAACATGAATCTGTAGTACCTGCTCGTAGTTTGGAGAATTACCACAATTCAGTTACAAAATCCTGTTCCTTCCCCCAGTTCCTGTACTGTCTTTTATACTGCCTCGTGTTGTAGGAGCATGCTTCGTTTCCGTCGAATGATCCAGACGCAGTTCTGTCACCATAACTCAGCTTCGCTTGTTTCTACACCTTCTTCTGAAGGTGGTATACACAGCTTTCTCTGACTTATACTCAGTTCCTACTTACATTGGAACAACCACATGCGCAAAGCTGTAGGGGCGGTACGGCAGAGTTTGAGCGGTAGTTGCAAGATATATAGGGGCTAGCTAAAGCCATGTTGGAATTTTACTGTAGTGGACAAGTTTGAGAAAGGAGGCTCGTTTCGAGATATGAGAGTGCCAGAAATATTATATGGCATCGAGACAGAATGCTTTACAAGTAATGGAGAAATATCTAGTGGCGGCGATGTGAGGAGGTTGCAAATACATGATTCATACCACGATCCTTAGCCAAAACACTTTCAAAATTCGATAATTTTATTACGAAGGTGCACCGTCGGCGACGTGTAACCGCACTGCTGGTGTGATAATATACACTCCGGCCATCACCATCTATATTCAATGTCATGGCATTTGCCTGGAAAAACCACGTCGTTTGTAGGTAGTGCCATATGTGGATTTATAAACCTGGTATAGCTTTTAACATGGATACCTGTGTGCACCTGTAGAACCATGACCTCTTGTGCTAGTAATATGGTTTCGTTATTTTATTTTATTTTTTTTCCTAACATTAAGCGCGGTTTGTAAGAGGATAATGCCTCTCTTTCTACGACACGTTTGTAGGACTGACAAGAAAAACTTATATGTCCACCCATCGTAGATTTTCGGTCAGTGTTATTTTGTATCGTCTGCAATCATTTATTGGTGAAGTATTATACTTAGTAATAGGAGGTTCGCCTTGATCATCAGGCTTGTAAAGTATGTGCTTGTGTTCCGACATATGCAAAGGAAATGACTACGTCCAGTCATAATGAAGGTATGGATCTGACGTGGAGTACTTCGACAGGAAAGGGTAGAGTATGTCAAGTCACAAGAATGGTACTGATATTTCTATTACCAGAGCCACAACCATCAGCAGGGTGTATTTCCGATACTTCGCTCATTGTCGAATGTTGTTCAACTCAGACCACAATCGTAACATTTAGTTGTAAGTACAATGATAGAACATATATCATATATGTGACCATTTTCCTAGGGTGATTCTACCTGTGTGTGCTTGGCATGCATTGCTGATGATTCATGTTTCCCATTATCGGTAGAAGCCGTTGGAGTGGAAGAATGTACTGACTGAACTATATTGTCCTCTAGAAAGTTGAATAGCGAACTAATAATTAGTACGTGTTGACAGCTTTCGTTATCAAGTGGAAATCTGACAAGATTCAATTAGGACATGTGTTTACGCTGGGCCATTATTCCCTCCCATGTACACTCATGCTCATAAATTAAGGATAATTGCAGAATGTGGTGCTACACAACGTGGCACTACACAAAACTGGCGTTAATAGCATAGACACAGATCTGTACCTCCACAGTGCTGGTGGTGAGAAAACCATTCCGAAACACAAGTGCTCTAAAACGCCACTGTTTCCTGCGCATGTACCTCGACATAAATATGGGATATGATCACCATGCACATTTACACAGGCGGCACAACGGCTTGTCATACTCTGGATCAGGTGGTCGAGCAGCTGCTGGGATATAGCCACCCATTCTTGCAACAGTGCCTGTCGGAGCTCCCGAAGTGTCGTAGGGGTTTGAAGACGAGCAGTGACATGTCGATCGAGAGCGTCCCAGACGTGCTCGGTGGGGTTTAGGTCTGGAGAATAGGCAGGCCACTCCATTCGCCTGATATCTTCTGTTTCAAGGTACTCCTCCAGGATGGCAGCTCGGTGGGGCGTTACCATTCATCAGGAGGAAGGTGGGACCCACTGCACACCTGAAAAGGCGGACATGTGCAAACTGACGTCCCGATACACCTTACCCGTTACAGTTCCACTGTCAAAGACACGCAGGGGTGTATGTGCACCAATAATAATCCCACCCCACACCATCAAATCACTACCATAATAGAGGTCCGTTTCAAGGACATTAAGGGGTTGGTATCTGGTTGCCGATTCACCCAGATGAAACCCAGGTAAGAATCACTGTTCAGACTATACCTGGACTTGCCCGTGAACATAACCTGGGACCACTGCACCAATGACAATGTACTGTGTTTTTGACATCACCCGCATTTCGTGGTCGTGCGGTAGCGTTCTCGCTTCCCACGCCCTGGTTCCCGGGTTCGACTCCCGACTGGGTCAGGGATTTTCTCTGCCTCGTGACGGCTGGGTGTTGTGCGATGTCCTTAGGTTAGCTAGGTTTAAGTAGTTCTAAGTTCTAGGGGACTGATGACCATAGCTGTTAAGTCCTATAGTACTCACAGCCATTTCATCCATTTTTTTGTTTTTGACGTCAGGCTTTACTGGCTCTTCCGTGACCAGGGGTCAGTGGAGTGCACCTTGTAGGTCTCTGGGCGAATAAAAGATGTCTGTACAGTCGTCTGTAGACGTGTGTCTGGAGACTAATGTTCCAGTGTAAGGTCCCGAGCAAGGCTACTTGCAGTACTCCGTGGTTGTCTGTAGGCACTGATAGCGAGATATCGGTCTTCTTGTGGTGTAGTACACTGTGGGCATCCCATACTGTAGCGCCTGAACACGTTTTCTGTCTGCTGGAATCGTCGCCATAATCTTGAGATCACATTTTGTGGCACACGGAGGCCCCGTGCTACGGTCTAACCAGCCTCCGGCAGCCCTAGTATTCTACCCCACATAATGTCATCAATATGTGTTCTTTGTGCCATTTTCAGCACACAGTCACCATTAGCATATCTGAAAACGTCTGAACACTTACTCGCTGCAATGTACTCTGACATGCACCAACACACCTCTGTGTATGTAGACTACTGCCAGCGCCACCGTACGACGACCACAGGACCAATGCTCGGCATGGTCGTACCCCGAGGTGATTTAAATTCGCAAACTGCCCACCAGAGTGTTGTTTCACCATGTATCAGCATTATCCTTAATTTATAAACATGAGTGTAAATTGTTCCGTTGACTGATTTTTCGCATTTGACTTCTTTATTAAGATGAGAGAAGATCAATTGTGGTTTTTGCGTCTAACAGGTGGAAGACACGATTGCCCATTCTCTAGATATGAGAAACACCTTAGTTGACTTTGTAAATTGTAGGGATGATTTGGAATCTGTTCCTCCACCGACATCAGTATTCGCAAGTGGAAATATCATTTCCCTCTATTTGTTTCGAGTTCTAATGTAAAGGCCTTCGCAGACGGGATTAGTTCCTCATTACTCAGTGGTCTAGATCACACTCTACTTCGCCAAAATTTGGGGTTTGTAGGGAAATAATTTCCAGTCCATATCTTCGGAATTATGTAGTGCGAGCGATAGGTAGGATACTGCTGTGTGCTTGATACCGAGAAGTACCGTGAAAACGGTATACTATTGTGGCAAACCAAGCAATAATACACGTGTTCTTGTAATCCCAGGGTCTGGAGATGGGTGTAGAAAAGCAAGAAACCAAGCAAGCAGGTATGGACCAGAAACAGTAACGCGTTTGTGCCGAGGGGGGACGAGCCCTAATTTTTAGAACAGTTCTGAGATTGACTTCGGTCCACTGACGGCACTCTGGTCACCCATCGGGACTGGATGGCCACTGACAAAGCAGGGAAATATCTAATGCTGCAAAGGGTATGTATGGTGCTGTCTGTCTTCATATAGTATATGTACAAATGATGTGAGAGGGATGATTTTGTATGGCGCAGGATATGAATTATATATTTACTACATAGACACGGTAAGCGGTAATATATTGGTGGACTGGAGAGTGGTTTCACGCTCTAATATTCAATCTATTGTCCTCAGTGGGACAGCAGTGTAATTGAGTAACAGCCTTTCCATATTTGACGATATGTATGGCACTTTGCAAGATTTAGTTGTCAGTGCAATATGGCGATCAGTAGAAAATAGTTTGTTTACTACTGAAACTCTCATGTGCTGAAAGAAAAACATTCGGATGGTGCTTCCACACCTGCGGCATCAGTACTTCAGCGAGTAAGTTCGGTCCGCAGCTCGTGGTCGTGCGGTAACGTTCTCGCTTGCCACGCCCGGGTTCCCTGGTTCTATTCCCGGCGGGGTCAAGGATTTTCTCAGCCTCGTCATGATTGGGTGTTGTTTGATGTCCTTAGGTTAGGTAGGTTTAAGTAGTTCTAAGTTGTAGGGTACTGATGACCACAGATGTTAAGTCCCATAGTGCTCAGAGCCATTTGGACCATTTTTCTTTTTTTTTTTTTTGTTGAGTAAATTCGATAAGTGCCAATCATAATCTCCCAATTCATTTGCAAGACATCCATTGTGCTGGGATACAGCAGCCTCTAAAAGCGGTGAGAGCGTTTGTGTATGTTGGAAGCAGGAAGAGTAACACGTGATGGACGGGGTACCACGTTAGGATGAAGTTCATCAGTCGAAAATAGTCGTTTCAAAAAAATGGTTCAAATGGCTCTGAGCACTATGGAACTTAACATCTGAGGTCATCAGTCCCCTAGAACTACTTAAACCTAAGGACATCACTCACACTCATGCCCGGAGCAGGATTCGAACCTGCGACCGTAGCAGTCACGCGGTTCCGTACTGAAGCGCCTAGAACCGCTCGGCTACCGCGGTAGGCATAGTCGTTTCAGGTGTATTTCGGCTGGTTTGTAGTGCTATTACTGTGAACCCAATCGATCCCAGTGATCAACTCCTTGAGATCTGGAGAGGTCGAATATTTTAAAGGAGCTAACAAGACGCTATAACTTTATGCTCGGTTCGTAATGAGTGGATGTGTCCTTATCCTGCTATATTGGATTAACTGCTACGTACATTCTCTGATACTGGTTCTTACGAAAGAGGTGCAGTTTTTTCTGGCATCTCTTACGAGCTAAGGAATGTGTGTGACGCTTTTCCGTCTTTTTTCTGTTCCAAGCTGTTTTCCGCTCAACTCGTCCTCTCCCTCTCTTGGTGCGGTGCTGTAACGTGACGATGCCAGGCTCATTTCCAACATTTCGCTTATTTCCTGCCTCGGCCTCCAGCGTAACTGTACTTTGCCTGTAGCAAGATAAATAAGTTTTAGTAAAAATTTCTAATTTCCAACCCATCACTATTCCGTGCTGTACCACAGCAGCGCAAAAGTTAATATTCTTAAATCTGTTTTCAAATGTTGCTTTACAAGGGAAAACCCAGGATTATTGCCCCAATTTAATATCTTACCACTGAAGAGATGAAGAAATAGATATTAGTGTCAATGGCGGTAAGACACAGCTCAAATCGTTAAAAGTGATCAAAGTCCCATTGCCCAATGGAAAGTCCATCAAGCTCTATACACAATTTGCTTCTGAATTAGCCCCTCCGTTAACTAAAATCATCATAGGTCTTTAAAACAAACAAAACCATGCTCAGCATCCAGAATAAAGCACAGGTCTCTCCTGCCTACAAATGTGATATGCAGTAATCCTCCATTTCCGAAAAGCGGTTGCCTCAGTACCACACGTAAACTCATTATCAAAAGTACGATCGTAAGGTGTATTAGGCAAAATTTGTGAATGGCCTGTGAGTTTCTTGGCAGAGATGATGCAGCATGTTACCTTGGATGGAGGGTCACTGACAGATGTAACATCAGGTGTACCTCAGGGAAATGTTGTGAGCCCTTACTGCTCATGCTGTATATTAATACTCTTGTGGACACACATAGAATCGATTAACGTATACAAATGCCTGGGTGTAATACTTAATAGGAACGTGACATGGAAATATCACAAAACCTTAGTCGTGGGTGAAAGAGGTAGCAGACTTGGATTTCTTGGTACATACCGGTAAAGTGCAATCAGACTACGAAGGATATTGCTTACTAATCGTCCGTGCGACCGATCCTAGAATATTGCTCACGTTCGGCAGAACTGTATCGCATAGGACAAACAGTGGTTATTGAACTCATACAGAGAACAGCAGCACAAACGGTCACGGGTTGGTTTGACCTATTGTAATACCCCACCCGTTGCTTGTCCGATTTTTGCGTATGTTCGCCCCTGCCAAACAACTTACAAAGACATCGGGGGTGTAACTGTAAGCAAAAATGGATAACGCTAGATTTAAATGTGGTCCTGTCGACCCTAATTAATCTGTGGTGGTAGTATTGAAGATAAATCACACATATTTTTGCTTCCAAACATGAATGATCACAAACACTTAGGGTGTTCAATGACATCAAACACAAAAATAAAATAAAGCAAAAGGGTGAATTCAGGATCAACTACTGAAAGTAAGGGCTCTACTGAACCACAATAATTTTGTTATAACCTTCAGATCAATGCTGAATAAAACAATGAACAATTTACAAATTATCCTTCTAACTGGCATTGGCAGGAACTGTGTGAAAATCGGTCCTAAACGCTATCTCTTATAACATATGTACCAACAACCACTACACTCCAAAGTACCATGAAACCTCTGTGGAAACAGCAATTGCAATTGATCCAACGATTTGAAGTTACTCCTAACACAGGCCGAAGCGGGAGCGATCTCACCGTAATATTCCTGTTGTAGCGGTGGTCTCCGACGGCGACGGTGCGACCGTGTGGTCAGCGTGTGGCGTCTCGGAAAGTACAATCCTACAGTATTCGAACATCAGACTGCTGTCCGTAAACTTCTCTAATTGCGACAATGTTTCAGTCACCAATGAGCTGGCGCTACTAACGACCTCTCAGAACGAAAGACCAAGAGGGGAGATGACTTCGCTAACGTCCTCTCAGTACGAGAGCCCCAGAACAGAAGACCTCTAACAAGTGTCCAGCAAGATCGCTCTTCACCTTTGTTTTCTCACCTCAACGTTTACCGAGCGAACCACATCACTAGAAGCTCTCAAAATACCCAGCTTTCCAGTGCCGACCAATGTACGGCCTGGGAACAGAACTCTTTTCCTCCATTATTTTATTTCTACAAAATTTCACAAGTAAACTCCACCCTCGCCAGCTGGGATGAACCACAGCTGTGGGCAATAACACGTTTACTGGAAGTTTTCTCCCAAGAGACCACTCGAGATTTTCCCGGCAAGATTCCCCGTCGGAGTGAACACAAATTCTTGCATAGAAAGTTTGTTACTCGAAACTGCTGGCCTACCCCACTTGAGTTACTCGAAGGCGTAAAATTAGTGGGACATAGGCGAGAGCACACACAGGAAAGCCCGTCCAGCTATCCACAGCTGTGTTTTCGTAAACACTTGAACACCTGCATCCGTGTGTCCCTCAGAGGTTGGCTGCCGCAGTGACCTCTCTAAATGGATTACAGAAATCCCCCAGTTCACCATTCCTTCATACCGTCAGGCTGTGGCCTTCGGTGGCTAGGTGGCGACGTAGCCGAGCTCTATCTCCTGTACTGCCTTCCTGCATAATCTTGTAATTACAAAATCGCGGGATTCTCGCGTGCCGATGCGTTTCCACATATATTTTCTACACCGTAATTTAGTGTATTACTCCAACAAAACCTAAAGTGTCACGTTAAATGGACTTATGTAAGGTGCAAGGCCGTTGCCACCTTACATAGCCCCCTCCTTCAAGACAATTTTGGAGTAGAGGTGATGACTCATTTTGTGTCATCTCCTGCATTACAAAATTAGTATGTTGATCATTTTAACGGTTCAAAATCGTTTCGAGAGTGCTATTCACGGACAATGGACTGCCAGCTGCCCTTTCACAATCATTCTTTCACTCATTCCTGGGATAATACCTTTGTTGATGGAATTTACATTTATTGACCTTGTTATTAATTTCTTTATTGTTGACTGTAATTTCTCTGCCAATTATGGACATATTTCATTGCCAAAGTAAAAATGAAATATAAAATACAAGGACCCACGTCGCAAAATCAATTTACATAGGTATGCACTTTTGTGCTTTTCATCCGAATGGCAAACCCATGTTTTTGACTGAAGGACCATTGAAAACTCAAACATCCATCCCTATACAATTTGAAATAAATAAAAATTTTAATAACCTAAATGTAAATCAGAGTGACAGTAATGTCATGATCGGTCTTTTTGCAATTAAGGTGCAGCAAAGAGCCATTAGTACAGTCTTAAACACACTATGTGCCACTGTTGCTGGACATTTATTTGTTTGTGGTGTAAATTTCTTAATTATAGGGTCCTAGCAACGTCTGGCCAAGTCCAGTGCTTGGCTTGTGTACAATTGTGTAGATCCACATACAAGCAAAATTGACAAGTTCTCTCGATATTTATGTAATATGGAATGACCACATAAGTACTTTGTGTATTAACCTAACATAGGCATTCAAAACAAGACAATTTGGATAAAATGTACAAGTGAAATAAAATGATAATTAAAATCACACTTAAGACATAATACATAGGATGTCTCAGATTACCAAGGTTTAAAAAAAATATAATTCATTTCAGGATTGTCTGACTGTTGGGGTTAATTTTATTTTATTTTTTTATCATATTTATGAGGAACAACTTCACCACATTGGTGTCTGATTGTTTGTAGCTACACACACACCCTTATTTGTTATGTTTATGTGGCAGGAACGGGAGGAACGATGAAACTGGTTAGCATGATCAGGAGCACGTGAGAGCCCAGTGAGGCCAACAATCGTAGCAAGATGCAGCCTTGGCGACCCATATCTTCTTGATGCGGAGGCAACAGTACCGACTGAGTGTATCACAGTGCTGCTGCGTGTAGTGACGTACTTTCTGGCCCGACAGCTGGAAGGACTGCTGTCTCATTAGAGCTTGGCATCGATGTCCCTCACACGAGAGACCGGTGACCCTCTGATTTGTCCTCATCTGCAGAGACCTGATGCAGACAGACAGCAAAATGGAACTTCTGTGGCTAGTGGTGGTTAGGGGGGATATACCATGATCTGCCCTATGATATGTGTATTATTTAATGTTTGTGGAGACATAGAGCATATATTACTCACATTTCTCCCTCCCTCCTATTTTGGGACACTGACTTTTATGATGTGGAAATAATTTCACACCTAAGGTCACTTGAATATGGGAACAGATGTGTACATTTAATTGATAGTCAAATTCACTGTTAGATGTTTCATGCTGATGTGGTTGGCTAATAGGTATACTGGACATATGCCAGGTTCAGTGGACTGGTAAATTAGTTTAATAAAATTGGTTAGCGCTTTTGTTAGGGCCACACATGTTGTAATTATATGAGTAATTACAGTTTTTGTATGACATCATTACAAGTGATTTTGGCCTTGGTGTCTCAGTTGCTTACATTATGTTTATCCTCTAACTCCTGTTATGGACTTGACATTGGATTTGGTGTTGATTAGTTTTTATGCTCTTTGTTTTTAGTGCCAGTTCTCTTGTAATGTTTGAAGATTAAATGTTTGCGTATACATTTTTTATTGTGGTATATTTTTCATCAAATGGTTGGCTCTTTATTATGTGACACTGTAATATCACAGGATTTATCAATAGTATCATGCGGTTATTAAATTACAGAATACTATACGCTGTTCCTCATTTAGTTACGCTATTTGTATTCTCAAACTTCTGATATGGAACTGACATTCGAGTTGTTTTGCTGGTGCTAGTCTTATCAGGAGAAAGAAAACTGGCGTTCTACGGATCGGAGCGTGGAATGTCAGATCCCTTAATCGGGCAGGTAGGTTAGAAAATTTAAAAAGGGAAATGGATAGGTTAAAGTTAGATATAGTGGGAATTAGTGAAGTTCGGTGGCAGGAGGAACAAGACTTCTGGTCAGGTGACTACAGGGTTATAAACACAAAATCAAATAGGGGTAATGCAGGAGTAGGTTTAATAATGAATAGGAAAATAGGAATGCGGGTAAGCTACTACAAACAGCATAGTGAACGCATTATTGTGGCCAAGATAGATACGAAGCCCACACCTACTACAGTAGTACAAGTTTATATGCCAACTAGCTCTGCAGATGATGAAGAAATTGAAGAAATGTACGATGAAATAAAAGAAATTATTCAGATAGTGAAGGGAGACGAAAATTTAATAGTAATGGGTGACTGGAATTCGAGTGTAGGAAAAGGGAGAGAAGGAAACATAGTAGGTGAATATGGATTGGGGCTAAGAAATGAAAGAGGAAGCCGCCTAGTAGAATTTTGCACGGAGCACAACTTAATCATAGCTAACACTTGGTTTAAGAATCATGAAAGAAGGTTGTATACGTGGAAGAACCCTGGAGATACTAAAAGGTATCAGATAGATTATATAATGGTAAGACAGAGATTTAGGAACCAGGTTTTAAGTTGTAAGACATTTCCAGGGGCAGATGTGGACTCTGACCACAATCTATTGGTTATGACCTGTAGATTAAAACTGAAGAAACTGCAAAAATGTGGGAAATTAAGGAGATGGGACCTGGATAAACTGAAAGAACCAGAGGTTGTACAGAGTTTCAGAGAGAGCATAAGGGAACAATTGACAGGAATAGGGGAAAGAAGTACAGTAGAAGAAGAATGGGTAGCTCTGAGGGATGTAGTAGTGAAGGCAGCAGAGGATAAAGTAGGTACAAAGACGAGGGCTGCTAGAAATCCTTGGGTAACAGAAGAAATATTGAATTTAATTGATGAAAGGAGAAAATATAAAAATGCAGTAAATGAAGCAGGCAAAAAGGAATACAAACGTCTGAAAAATGAGATCGACAGGAAGTGCAAAATGGCTAAACAGGGATGGCTAGAGGACAAATGTAAGGATGTAGAAGCTTATCTCACTAGGGGTAAGATAGATACTGCCTACAGGAAAATTAAAGAGACCTTTGGAGAGAAGAGAACCACGTGTATGAATATCAAGAGCTCAGATGGCAGCCCAGTTCTAAGCAAAGAAGGGAAGGCAGAAAGGTGGAAGGAGTATATAGAAGGTTTATACAAGGGCGATGTACTTGAGGACAATATTATGGAAATAGAAGAGGATGTAGATGAAGACGAAATGGGAGATACGATACTGCGTGAAGAGTTTGACAGAGCACTGAAAGACCTGAGTCGAAACAAGGCCCCCGGAGTAGACAACATTCCATTAGAACTACTGACGGCCTTGGGAGAGCCAGTCCTGACAAAACTCTACCATCTGGTGAGCAAGATGTATCAGACAGGCGAAATACCCTCAGACTTCAAGAAGAATATAATAATTCCAATCCCAAAGAAAGCAGGTGCTGACAGATGTGAAAATTACCGAACTATCAGTTTAATAAGCCACGGCTGCAAAATACTAACGCAAATTCTTTACAGACGAATGGAAAAACTGGTAGATGCAGACCTCGGGGAGGATCAGTTTGGATTCCGTCGAAATGTTGGAACACGTGAGGCAATACTGACCTTACGACTTATCTTAGAAGAAAGATTAAGAAAAGGCAAACCTACGTTTCTAGCATTTGTAGACTTAGAGAAAGCTTTTGACAATGTTGATTGGAATACTCTTTTTCAAATTCTAAAGGTGGCAGGGGTAAAATACAGGGAGCGAAAGGCTATTTATAATTTGTACAGAAACCAGATGGCAGTAATAAGAGTCGAGGGGCATGAAAGGGAAGCAGTGGTTGGGAAAGGAGTGAGACAGGGTTATAGCCTCTCCCCGATGTTATTCAATCTGTATATTGAGCAAGCAGTAAAGGAAACAAAAGAAAAATTTGGAGTAGGTATTAAAATTCATGGAGACGAAGTAAAAACTTTGAGGTTCGCCGATGACATTGTAATTCTGTCAGAGACGGCAAAGGACTTGGAAGAGCAGTTGAACGGAATGGATAGTGTCTTGAAAGGAGGATATAAGATGAACATTAACAAAAGCAAAACGAGGATAATGGAATGTAGTCAAATTAAATCGGGTGATGCTGAGGGAATTAGATTAGGAAATGAGACACTTAAAGTAGTAAAGGAGTTTTGCTATTTAGGAAGTAAAATAACTGATGATGGTCGAAGTAGAGAGGATATAAAATGTAGACTGGCAATGGCAAGGAAAGCGTTTCTGAAGAAAAGAAATTTGTTAACATCGAATATAGATTTATGTATCAGGAAGTCGTTTCTGAAAGTATTTGTTTGGAGTGTAGCCATGTATGGAAGTGAAACATGGACGATAACTAGTTTGGACAAGAAGAGAATAGAAGCTTTCGAAATGTGGTGCTACAGAAGAATACTGAAGATAAGGTGGATAGATCACGTATCTAATGAGGAGGTATTGAATAGGATTGGGGAGAAGAGAAGTTTGTGGCACAACTTGACTAGAAGAAGGGATCGGTTGGTAGGACATGTTTTGAGGCATCAAGGGATCACAAATTTAGCATTGGAGGGCAGCGTGGAGGGTAAAAATCGTAGAGGGAGACCGAGAGATGAGTACACTAAACAGATTCAGAAGGATGTAGGTTGCAGTAGGTACTGGGAGATGAAGCAGCTTGCGCAGGATAGAGTAGCATGGAGAGCTGCATCAAACCAGTCTCAGGACTGAAGACAACAACAACAACAACAACAGTCTGAATGATTTGCGGTAGTCATATTGGTGCAACATAAAATATCTATGTATATTTTCATTTGTTGTAGTCTTTGCCAAACCGTCAGTTTATCTTTATCAGTTGACATCGTAGTTAAGGTCTCATTACAATCGTATCATGTGACTGTTGTATTGAATAATATTGTACATGTGTATCTCTGTTTTGATATGTGGTGGTTTTCACCAAATTGTTGGATTGTTTTCATCAGGTGACGTTATAATAGCACAATGTGACTGTTTTATTACATAATATTGTACTGAAAATAAAAAAGAAATTAAAAATAAAAAACGGTAAAAATAAAATACTGTATCCATAAAAGGAAAAAATTATTATACAACTATATCTTCTTTGATTGTATTTATTTTCTCGTGATTTGAGTGCATGTACATTCTGTGTAACTGTTCTACACTGTACACATATTTTTGAACTTGTCCTTTGACCTATTATCTTTGAATTTGGCTTGAAGCTTCAGGCGCGTGAGCGAAACCTAGGTCACTCGGCCAAAGCATTACGATAATGTCATAAACGCCCTCTGTGAACAGGTATAGCAGCAATAACAATTTGCTTGTTTCCACATTCATCATAGACTTGACGCTATCGAGGGAGCGATCAGGTGGTGTCAACACTCTGCCTACATAGCTTCTTGGAAGCCTCAGGCCATCAGAACAATTTTAGTAGGAATGCAACATTTATAATGGCTCTGAAATGACCTATGTTGGAGCACAAAAAACACTTCTCTTTGTTTAGCTGCTGCCCCTGATTGGACACGCAGCGTATTTCAGTCTCTCCAGATCATGACGTACGTGTTGTTCGCTTTATGTCTGTATGGAAACTCAAAACATGCTGTCTAAAAGTACTGTGGGAAAAAGCAAGTCGGGAGCACAACATATCCTACTTGCGCGGGAATTTGCGAATCATGGATTGGCTGGTTCTCCTGAAAAGAGAAGAATATTGTTAACTTTGATTACGATTGGCCGAGGAGTAGATCAGACGTGTTATAGGGAGTCCGTGGAGTCTTGTAATTGGCACGAAACCCCTTGAGGGGGGTGAAAGCTTTTGTGGAATTTACTGACGTTTGATAGAAAAACAGGATAGGACAAACTGGTCTTCTGATTCGGACTCCAGTTTGGACAGGATACTGCTCTTGATTTTTGTTATGAGTACTTTGCGCTTGGGACAGTTCTTAATGTGACTCTGACCTAGCATTAGTCTTGAATAAGGGTCCATGCTAAGGACGTAGCTGTACTAACAGTTTATACCTCAGTCATCTCAGACATCTTGTTATGCAGAGGGCACTCTTATTCGTGAGAGGGCTGCCTCTCTGACGTTTGATCTCCTTGTGCATACTGCAGCACAATTGAGTCAGGTTGGTCTACGGAATGATGGGCGAACTGGAGTGTCACATGCTGGAATCTGCGAGTTTTCAGGGCTCCCTTAGAGAGTAATTGAGACCTGCCTAACAGATCGCCGGCCGCCACTTTGCTTCTTTCGTGTCTGCAGTAGCGAATTACAGGCCAGAAAAGCTCTGTAGTCGCTTGGACCATGACTGTCACATACTGCGAAAAGGGATATTGTATTGCTACTCCAGCTTGTTGGGGTAAACATGGTCAGAGTCTCGCCAGTTATTCTCAGGTGCACCAACCTAGTAGGTCATCTGTCCAAAATAAATCAAAGTCCATTCAGCGTTAGATAATTTCAGATTGCGTTGTCCATGTTTTGAGCCAGAGTACACAGTTGAGTGAGACAAACCTTAATCTTTACCAAACAGCGGCTACTTAGGGGAGTGTTAAGTATTCGTGGGAAATTTGTACTGCCACCTTTTCACTTTTATTTGTCATCACGCTTAACATTTATTTCTTATGCTATATTCTGCCATAACTGTTGTAAAAGATCATTCCTGTGTTGATATACATGCATAAAAAAGAAGTTTTGCATCACACCGGTTCCCAGAACTCCTGAAAATAGACTTTGGATATTGTATCACAAACAGAGTCACTTTGACTGTTCAGAGATGCCACACAAAGATTTAAACAACCATGCATGAGCAGCGCCTGTTAGACGGAGGGGATCCGACAGCCTATCAGATCCAGTCATTCCACCAGGAAGGAGCTATACGGCACGTGTCGTCTGTAGTTCAACCATGCCTAGACGATCGCGTCCGCATTGTTACTTTGTGCCAGGAAGGGCTCTCAACTAGGGAAGTGTCCAGGCGTCTAGGAGTGAATCAAACCGATGTTGCTCGGACACGGAGGAGATACAGACAGGAACTGTCGATGACATGCCAGGCCGCCCAAGGGCTACTACTGCAGTGGATGACCACTACCTACGGATTATGGCTAGGATGAACTTTGAAAGCGAAGCCACCATGCTGAATAACGCGTTTCGTGCAGCCACAGGACGTCGTGTTACGACTCAAACTGTGTGCTATAGGCTGCATGATGCGTAGCATCTCTTCTGACGTCCATGGCGAGGTCCATCTTTGTAGCCACGACACCATGTAGTGCTGTACAACATGCTGAAAGGACCGCTCAGAATTCGTTGGCATCATGTTCTCTTCACCGATTAGTGTCGAATAATTCAGCCAGATAATCATCGGAGATGTGTTTGGAGGCAACCCGGCCAAGCTGAACGCCTTAGACACGCTATCTAGCGAGTGCAGCACGTTGGATGTTACCTGCTGTTTTGGGGTGGCATTATGTGGGCCCGACGTATACCACTGGTTATTATGGAAGCCTCTGTGACGGCTGTATGATACGTGAATGCTATCCTCCTACCGATAGTGCAGCCATTCCGGCAGCATAATGGTGAGGCATTCGTCTTCATGGACGACAATTCGCGGCCCCATCGTGCACATCTTGTGAATGACTTCCTTCAGAATAACGACATCGCTCGACTATAGTGGCCACCATGTTCTCCAGACATGAACCCTATCGAACATCCCTAAAAAGTGCTATTTATGTACGACGTGACCAACTAACCACTCTGAGGGATGCACACCGAATCGCCGTTGAGGAGTGGAACAATCTGGACCAACACTGCCTTGATGAACTTGTGGATAGTATGCCACGACGAATACAGGCATGCATCAACGAAAAGGACGTGCTACAGGGCATTAGAGGTACCGATGAGTACAGCGAGGCCTCTAAAGGTCTCGCTGTATGGTGGTACAACATACCATGTGTTGTTTTCATCAGCAATAGAAAGGGCTGAAATGATGTTTATGTTGATCCCTATCCAAATTTTCTGTACAGGTTCCGGAACTCTCGGAACCGAGGTGATGTAAAACTTTTTTTGATTTGTGTATCCATCACTCATTATCAACTGACTAAAATAATAACAGGTCCACCATTTGATTAACGTTATTTCAGCAGTCAGATTCGTTTAGATTGTAATTAATGTGATAGTTCCTAATTCAGGTTATCAGCAACAAACACAGTCAAAGTGCAAAATTAATTTTTAACGACACTTGGCAAGATGATCAAGTGGAAGGCTCAATAGTTAAATGATTGCTATCAGGGCGGAAACTCATAGTCGCCTGAAACCTTCCTAAACATATCGCAAGTCCAATGTACTCTTGCAGTTTGGCGATCGTTGCTAGGATCCTGAACTGATG
This sequence comes from Schistocerca gregaria, assembly GCF_023897955.1. Lineage (NCBI taxonomy): Eukaryota > Metazoa > Arthropoda > Insecta > Orthoptera > Acrididae > Schistocerca > Schistocerca gregaria. Next base: position 116,298,674 of record NC_064926.1, read on the forward strand.
GCACCTTCAATTTCCCTTACAAGATTTATGCTTTCGCTTGTTGAAATTCAGTTGATGCACTGAGGTTCTTTAGTTTCGCGTAACCATAAGAATTGCTAGCACTAAATAAATTGATGATTTGTAAATGTTGTGTGTGTTGTCCGCATTTTTCTTCATTTTTTGTGATTTCTGTCATTTGCTGCTTGTTCCTGATTGAGAACTGCGTTCTGTTAATGTGTGGGATGATCTGTGGTTCTTGAATTTTGTATCTTGGATTAGGATTGTTTTTACTAGATATGCGTTATCAGAAATTTATGATTAGTGGTTCGCCAGAGCAAATTTCATGTTACAATTCTGTGGCATTGCCACGAAGAACAATTTGAATTTCTTAGGAGTAGCAACCTCAATGCATGCTCAGTAGAAGCAAAACACATTTACTCCAAAGTAGTGAGAATCTTCGAATCTAGTTACAAATGGATCAATATCAGACTGGTAGCATTGATGAGGAGAAAGCTGCGGAGAATTCTCAGTCGAATGTAGTAGCTGACGTTGTGGACATGTCGAACGCAGAATTTTCTGATTGTGAAGAGGTACTTCAGTCAGACAGAATGCCAGGTACAATCTGCAGGTACTGCAAGGCGTACCGGCCGTGAAAGTGGCAGGTCGGACTCACGAACAATACGTCACAGAGGAGAATCTTAATGTGAGGTCTTCATGCAATTCATGCACGAAGCGGAGAAGAATAAGCAGGAGAGAGAGCGGATAGACATGAAGGAGATAAAGGGCTTAGTGGCTAAGGAGACGAAGGAGTTACGGATAGTAGCTCAATAGTTTGTTGAAAGCACAAAGCGGGTTAAGAAGAAAGCCGCGAATGTAAAAGAAGAGTTAAAAAACGTGAAGAGAACATTAACAGAAACGAAAGAGGTTGCGAAGGAAGAAAAACGCGATGCCAGGGCAGCAAGATTAGTAGCCCAAAATGAACACAAGAACGTTTTGTTAGCAAAAGAACAAGTAAAAGAGGTCAAAATCGAAATGGGCAAAACCGAGAAGCTTTTTGCCACGTACAAAAACAGGAAAGAAGGATCATCTAGGAAACATAAGAAAAAAATAGAGAGAACGTGAATCGCATCGAGAGGTCAAAGAAGAACAATCTCTGATCACCTCACAGCAAAACAAGCTAGCGAAAGACGTCCGGCAAGCACATCAGCGGGTTGAACAATTAGAATCACGGTCTGGTGTGGCAACAAGCTCCAATGACCAGGATGGAGAGAATAGCATATATTACAGCGTTTCGATGAGCAGTATGAGGCTACATCACCGCCAAGTGTGACAGAAACTGAACCAGAACACAGTTGTGTACGTTTTAGGCGGACGGGAACATTACTCCGTAACTCTTACGGCATAAGAGCAGGCCCTAACAGTGCACAAGGATCGTTTGGTCACCGATTTATGGAGACACGTGCTGCAGAAATGAGGGGAAAATTCGTTCGCAGGAAATGACGAACCTTTCGGCCACAGACATTTGTTATCTATTCAAAATTTCTAAGCGTACAAAGAGAATAACAATTCATTACATCCAAAAAATTGGCTAACCCAGTACGATTAAGTGCTACCTGAATTGTGGCCATTGAAAAACAAGCTGAAATTTATGTGCGGATTTACAGAGGGATCGACTGCGGAACACATGCGCAGTGTTGCTGTCGCTCGTATAAAGAGTTCAGGGACGCTTTCCTTGACGCTTGTTGGTGGCAAGACAACGCAGAAAAGAATCAGGCAAAAGGTAATGCTGGGCAAAGATCTGGACGCTTCAGGATTACGTAGTTTGGTGAAGTTCTTTGAGTCGCTAATTAAGAAGATCAGCCGTGCAGTCCCAAGGAAGCTATGAGGCACTGTTACGTCAAATTACCTCTGCACTACTGACAACTCCTCATCGGAAGGTGCAAAGATTCCACTAAATCTTTCAAGAGCGGGTTACGATAATTAGACTATGTCAACGAGACACAAAACGCAAGAGATAGGAACAGATACAATGACCACAGTTGGCAAGGCTCGTCAGAAAAGAATGACAATAGGCGAATGGGAGGAATTATCGATCACAGGGAAACAAAAACTCGAACTATAGAGGCAGTAACAAGTCACCACGGGAGAACAGCAGTAGACTAGGCAATTTCAACGATGATTGCAACGAGCGGCGAAAAGGAAACTGGAGAGAATAACGAAATCCAAACTAGTTCCAGCTGGATGCTAGAAGACCACAGCAGCAAAGAACCAACTAGAGAACAACAGTTGATGGTAGCAAGAAAACCAACAAGATCATAATATCTATATTAGGGCGCCCAACACTTTACAGGGGAAACGAAGCAGAAGTCTACATAAACTAACGCTCGGCTGCTGTCGACACAGCTCGAAACAAGGTCGCAAGAATAGTTGGAACGAGCAACATGAACATGTCAGAATATGGAGACACGATAGCACTTTTGCGTGAGGAAAATGAAGTCATGACACAACCGGACCTACATTCTAACATTCTCGTCACCGTAGGAAACACTAGTCTGACCGGAATTGTGGACAGTGGTAGCCAAGTTGCGGTGATCTCGGGATCTTCGTTGATGCTGAAGAAAACACTGGCGCACTGAGAGGAAAGCACTCGGAGATGCTGATTCAAACCCAGTTGATGTTCAGCTGCCAAGGGCACACCTTGAATTCCTGGTCGTCTCTTCACTGGCAAACTGTAATAATACTCGGTATGGATTTCCTGAACCAAATGAGGCCGTGTTGGACGTGAGATGAGGAGAACTCACACTGCAAAAAGATGTTGTCACGATAATTACATTTGCTTATCACACAATATCTGTGCAATGAATGGCAGTGAGGATCTGGAAGAGATGTTACTTGAAAACACGGATGTATTTCTGCCGAAAACTGGAGGTATCCGTAATTTGGAATAGGCATTCCGAGTGCGCGAGCACACAATATTCTTCGTGCCACCTTAACAGATCCCACTGGCCTGCATTCACAAATTTTTCATAGAGATCAAGATGGTGCTAGATGATAACATCATTGAACCAGCAACTTCCACGTACAACAATCCCCTTATCGTAGCAGAAAAGTCCGACGGCGCATTTAGTTTGGTGCTGGATTCACGCCAAATTAATATCATTATACAACCAGAAACAGATCGTCCCGAGAAGCTGGAAGAACTCCTGTAGGAGTTCCACGGTGTATTCACGTCCCTCGATTTGCTATCGAGTTTCTGGTAAACTACTCTCCACTGAGACTGCAGGAAATACACTGCATTACTCACTTTTAGTAGCAAACGGCTACCATTCTGGTTAATCGTGTCCTCAGCTACCTTCATTAGGGTTCTTGATGGTATCTTAAAGTATTCCGTGAAACAAAGAATCATCCCTTACGTAGACGACCTCTTAATTGCGGCACCGATGTGTAAAAAACGCAATGTGGCCTTAAGAGAAATACTAGAGACCTTCAAGGAATGTGGCGTAACTTCCAACACCACGAAGTCATGTATTGCGACCCCACAAATCAAAATTCCTCGGTCATAGTATACACACCACACCCGTACAAGATAGAGGCGATAACAAAATTTGCTACGCCAACAACTAACAAAGAAGTCCGTGGCTTTCTCGGTGTTGCAAATTTCTACAAGAGATTCATTCACGTGAAGAAATTAGCTACAACATAATTATGCCAGCCTACCATGAAGAAGGCACCTTGGGACTGGGACGATGTGGCGGAAGATGAATTCCAGACCATCAAAACCGCGCTGGTTAATGCACCGGTTCTGTCGCACCTCAACATGGCAGAAGAAGTTTGCATGCCGACGGACTGCTCATACCCTGGTCTGGCCCTAGTCATTTTCCAGAGAAGGTGGCGGGGGTGGAACATGGTAATAATACTATCGCTTTTTGAAGCAGTGTCCTCAGTAAATGCGAGGAAAGTACTCGATAAGCTTTGAAACTTTGGCGGCCGTGTTTGGCTTCGAAAAATTTCTGTATGGGAAAAGAACAAGAGTCTTCACCTACCACAAAGCCTTAGAGTTCCTACTCACGGTGAAGCTTACCAATAAGACGGGCACTCTTGCTACAGGAGTACGATTTCACTGTTACGCTCATGGCAGATGAGAAGAACATCACCGCAAATGTGCTGTCATGCTCACCTGTGAAAGTAGCAAGAAGTAGCGCAAACCCAATAGAAGAGGAACACTAGAGCCTGTGTTATATAATAAATGTGCCGTTTGAGGATTACATCACCACAGGCGTAAATGACATCGACAGGGAACAAGACAACGACCCAGCCCTGTTTGCTCAAAGAAAAGGTTCAGAGGCAAAATGGAAACTAAGCTCAGGCAGTTATACATAAGGGAATCTTGTCCTTTCGGATCGAAGAGAAAGGAGGGCCCACACCCAACTGAGCTATGCACAGGTACTGTTACACGAAATTACGCACGCCATTTAACCTTAATAATATATAAATACGAGTTAGGAATGTTTGGAAATCAAAGCATGATATCAAGACACCGCAGGCACTTCTGCATCCCGTAATTCAACCAAAATATCGCTGCAACCGATTTAATGGGCCCTCTTGTGTGCACAGGTACTGGATGTAGTCCCATCCGGACATGCAAATATGTACCTCAACCACCCTAAAAACGGCAACAGCACAGACAAGTGCAGAGCCTTCTGCAAAGATTTCCTCATCAAGATAGGTCAGTAGATAGGCTTATGTCCGACAATGGACCCCAGATCCGGTTAGAGAGACGGAAAGTTACGTTAAGAAAACAGGGGATTAAACCTATATACCCATCCATACGGCATCCCCAATCGTCCCTGGCGGAAAGAATAATAAAAAATGACACACCACCTGGGATGTGTTCCTGCGCGACTTCCAGGAGTGATGAAAGAGTTGCTACATGAAGCCACTAAGATAGCACCAGTGGCGGTCCTGAAGAACAGGCAACGAAGAGATCTAATAAATGAAGTCGTGGATTTCCCGAGAACCCTAGTGCAACACAATCACATTGTTAACCTGGCTCTCAGGGAGCAACGTGAGGTGCGAGTGAAACGCATAGATATCTGGGATAGCAAGACACGTGTAGAGAATTTCACATTCGTCAAAAGATGTTGGTCGAAAGTTTCGGTCTGTCTAACAAGCAGAAACAGCTGTGCAACAAATTCTTCTCCGTCCACTCGTAGGAACGCTCACACGAACTCAATGGAACTCGAAAATATGGAAATAAGGAAATCTCTCGGTATTTATCATATCTGTCATGTGAAACCATTCATAGGATAGGTGTTTATAACAGTTCAGCTAAGTTAGAATCAGTTCGTACATAGATCGTTAATGAATAAACAATTTCTAAGTTAAATTATGTATTATTCGCTAACTGAATTCCTGAAAGTGATGTACTTATAATTGTCATTTATCAGCTTATGGTACGACTCCTTGAAAGACATGGTCAAATGAGTAGCCTGGTTGTTAGATCATTGTACCAACCATTCACTGCCTGCACTAAAATCGTTGTCAGGATTGAGTGGATATTCGTAATAATTCAGTGCACTTCGTATTAACCGACATCTCTCTGTTCCATGATAACTTCAACACATGACTGAACTGAGCTCATTTACTATTTACCATTGTCACAAATAGCCATTATGTCCCCGAACCGCATTGTTATTGTCCAGTACCACGCACCAAGGAGTAAAAGAATCTTAATCAAGAAACGACAGCATTACGAACATCAAATTCAGCTGTCTGGTTCTCGTAATAGTGTCTTCCATAATATCACTGTGGTATATAAGAGTATTTCTGTCCCTTTTTCCGAGGTATCTTATGCACCGCTCAAGAAGCGGTGTATATTGTTTTCTGCAGTTTAGCGATAATAAGATTGTGGCTATGCCACTGCATGTTTTTATTTCATTTTCTGGTTTTATGAATGGTATTAGCTTCCCACACATTAGGTGCGTGTAGACGCTAAGTTTTCTTGGATTCTGGGTCATTGAAAGTTATGCGATGAAGAATTTCTCGAGGTCTTTGTGTTTTGCTGGTGCCTAGAAAGCCACTTAGGCAAATCACACATTACACTATGAGGGGTGAGCAGCTACAGTACGAGTCACGCTGGTGTGGCGCACGCGCACTTCAGTTTCAGGAAAATGAGGACAGTAGCAGGAAAGGGACAATTGGTCAGGATGAGGACCGACCCACATTGGAGAAATTATATATATGTTTTTGAATTTTATTACAGTGGCGATTCAAAAAGATGAAGCTGGTGCCGTTTTTGTAACATGTAGAGCCACAGTTAAGTGGAAACTAATGACATTCTTAAGTTTCAGATGTGCGCATGCAGGAGCAGGTGTCATGAGACAGAGCATCTATGCACATGTATGGGAGCACGGTTTCAGACCATATTTGCATTGGGTGACAATGCTTCCAGAAGTATCAAGAACAGAAGGAGTACACGTAGTATAGTCATAATGGATGAGTAGAGAGTGCTTAGAAAAAAATGGTTCAAATGGCTCTGAGCACTATGGGAAGCAGACATCTGTGGTCATAAGTCCCCTAGAACTTAGAACTATTTAAACCTAACTAACCTAAGGACATCACACACATCCATGCCCGAAGCAGGATTCGAACCTGCGACCGCAGCAGTCGCGCGGTTCCTGACTGAGCGCCTAGAACCGCTAGACCACCGAGGCCGGCAGAGTGCTTAGAGGTCAATTTGACAAACGTTAGGTAAAGAGAAGAAGTCAATACTAAGTATTGTGAGGAAAGAGCGTGTTGGGTGAAGAATGGATGCACTGCTGGGCTGTTATAGGTGTTATGCATGGTGCAAAATGGTACTAACACAACTCTCACGCACAGACCAGAGACAGTTCACATCATATGTTTGAGACAAGTGTAAATGCTAACGATGTCACGTTGAATTTATGTGATAACACACAGTTCTTTTCATTTTTTGTTATTCCGATCACTCAAGGAATTATATACGTGCCCTTAATTTATTTATTCAAAGAGCTTATTTTTGGGTTGTTACTTCATTCATAAGAAACTATGTATGTAGAATGTTGTAAGACATTGGCACTGAAACGTACTACGAGGACTGTGCAAATTTTGGGAGCCGTCAAACCCACTATTGATGCATCCTGTGGGGCATTGCAAGGCAACGTCCTGCAGCCAGTGAGAATGACCATGTTGCAGCCTCAATGGTAATGCTTGGAGTGGTGTAACCAGAGAACTACTGAGTAGAGGGTCAATCGTGAATGCTAAATGAATGCCAGGACAACTAGGGGTCTACCTGCCACCTTCACAGCCGAGCGAAAGTGAAAGAGGAGGGGCGGCTAGGCTACACACCATGGCTGACACATACCAGCCTGTCCCGGATGGCTGTGAACGGAGGTGGCCTTCCAGATAAGCGTGTCTCGGCATTGATGCCACATCACTTCCTCGACAACCTGGCTGAAGGACAGGGCGCCAAGTAAATGACAGCCAACAGCAACCACCCATGTAAATGGGACTGCTGGACTAGAGGCTCGTCCATAATTTCATGACTTGCCTTCAGGGGACCCACCAGCGCCACAACAAGGCCCAGAGGGATTCTCCAGGAGACACACCCCCTCTACAAATGGCATGCATAACCAGGTGGCCACAATCTTTACGAGTTGCTCCTTCAGTCATGTATGAGGATGCAGACAGGTACTGGCGCCACTGAAGACATCACAAGTTACCAGTGGCTTAGTGGGAGAGAGAAAATCCCCTCCAGGATACAGGCTTCACACCAAATGCATCGCTGTCGTGCTACCTAGTCCAAGGGGAGACTGCACTTTCTCAGCTACTGGATCGAGAGATGTCATCAAACCTGCCAACTGCTGCAGGTTTAGATGATGTCAACAAACCAGCTGCCTTACTGGTGTTGTCATGGACCATATGAAGGACATATGGGGACAGAGCCATACACTGCTGTTCCTACATCATGCACTGAGTGAAGGGTGGTCCTCACTGTGATGCAACCTTGCTGCACCTCGATCCTTTAGCCAGTCCAAAGACCACTTGTGCTTGTGTTTAGTGGCATGTTCTATCTCTGTCTCTTTGTGAATGTAACATGTCTCTCCAGGGTATTATTGTGGGAGCGATGGGACGATTCGTGTTTCACATATTCATGTAGTACAGAAAATGGTCTCATGATACCAATTTTTTACATCTAAACTAGTGTAGAGGATTTGTGAAGCGTTTATGTTAAGTGAACTTAATGAGAGTGATTTTCAAAGTAATTGGAGGTAGAAAAACAATATAACACTGCCTAAGGAAATACGCATTGCAGATGACACATGTTACTTATTTGTTTAGATTTTGCAAATGAGTGCGTTTCTTAAGTTATAATTATTGTTCAAAAATGGCTCTGAGCACTATGGGACTCAACTGCTGTGGTCATCAGTCCCCTAGAACTTAGAACTACTTAAACCTAACTAACCTAAGGACATCACACACATCCATGCCCGAGGCAGGATTCGAACCTGCGACCGTAGCAGTCGCACGGTTCCGGACTGCGCGCCTAGAGCCGCGAGACCACCGCGGCCGGCTATAATTATTGCTTATTTATGTATCAAGCATGATTAAATCTTGCTTATGACTGAGCAGGGCTACATCACTAAGACAGAAAAAGGTGCAAAATCCTCAGAACTATAATATTATTAAGGACGTTAGTCGTCTCTGCCTTTAGAAACTGTATGAATGAATAAAAAAGTACTGCTGCAAAGACTTTTAACCGCTTATTAACGGTCTGTCTGAAAGCTGGTGTGTAGCAACAACCCTTGTATCCTAATGAATCATACAACAGTCGGCAATGTTCACCTATATGGCTTGCAGGCAACACTCAAGGCAACATTGTGAGATCTCAGTAATATTGGATGATTTCTGGCTTCCATGTAATTCTGAAATGAGCCACTACACATGTGTAAGTCAACTGTGGTGGTGGGCAGTGAGAGGGGATGAGACAGTCTGACTATTCCCCATATTCAACGGTAAAATTTAATGTTGATTTTACATCAAGAATATCGTTTTTGTGAGACGAAAGGAAGTTATTGGCATGAGCTGGCACTGAAGGAATCAGGTACATTGCTAGTGCATGTGGGATTTTTATGGTGCCTCTCCTTCGAACAGTATTTTCTGCAGTTCATAACAAGCAGGCAGTTTAGCCATTTAACATAAAACTCTGCATTGGACGTCTGAGGCTTGAAAGCCACTTGCAGCTATTAAGGAAATACCATCTTGTTGCATTTACTAGGCACAGAATGTTGGGCTCAAGAATTTCTCACACTGGTGTACAGACTACACGTCTGGTAGAAGAGATGGTAAAATTTCCTACTTGGACCTACCTGTTAGATTAGATGCCTGTTGCTACAGCATGGGCAGGGACAAGAGAGATTACAGTCATCTCCGACAACTCGCTATGTCAAGGACACTCTTATTCCTGGCAGGTCTGCCACACTGACGTTTAATCTCCTTGTGTATACTGGGTATAAGTGACTCAAATTGGTATACGGTATGAGTGGCGAGAGGAAGTGTCACACTCTCCATTGGAGAGTAGTTGCGATCCATCTAACAGAATGTCCGCCCCGATAGCTGAATGTTCAGTGTGACGGACTCCCGTCCTAAGGGGCCCGGGTTCGATTCCCGGCTGGGTCTTGTGTTGTCTTCTTCATCATTTCGTCCCCATCCGGCGCCCAGGTCGTCCAATGTGGCGTCGAATGTAATAAGACCGGCCCCATAAGGGGTTTCCCGCCCAATGACACCAAACGCTCATTTCCATTTCCATCTAACACATCGTCAGCCACGACTTTGAATATTTCGTGCCTATAATAGCGAATTACGGGAGCCACACATCACTGCTCTGCAGATGCCGGAACCACGATTGTAACACCGCCAAGCATCAAAGGGGATTGTATTGCTGCTCCAGCTTGTTAGGGTAAACAGGATTACTTTTTCTCAGCTTCATCAACATAGTATAACTTCAATGTGGAATAAATCCATCGAAGTTTATTCAACATTAGATAACTTCTGACTGAATTATCAATGTTTTGAGCCAGAGTACATAGTTGAATCAGACAAACCTTAATCTTTGCCAGTCAGCTACCACACAGGAGATTGTTTACAATGGCTTATTTTTACTGCCATCAGTTTATGTTTATTTGTTATCATGTTTAACATGTACTTTGTTCCTATTTTTAATTAACAAACTTGTGCCATACTTTTATAATTGATCAATCCCATGTTGATATATTAAATACCTACCAGCAATTCACTAAAATAATAACAGAGCCACCATTTCGTCAATATTATTTCAGCATTCAAATTCATTTAAATTCTAATAAATGTGATAACCTTTGTAACACCATATGAATAACAAACACAGTCCAGGGCAAAATCAGTTTTAGCAGACTTATGGGCCAGATAGTCAAGTGGAAGGCTTAACAGGTAAGGTGACTGATGTCAGGTCTTAAACTCACAGTCACCTGCTGCCTTTCAAGCGGAAATCCAGTGTAGTCTTGCTCTATTATCTTTGCAGAATTTTTTTAGTAACACAGGAATGCAAACAAATTTCACTGGAACATTACGTGTGTTGCTTACTGTTGTGCAGGTTCTCACGCCCTAGCTGGCCACGCCAAACATGCACAGGCTGTCAGTCGACATGCAGCAGCCAGAGCTGTAAACAGACCCACACCAGGTCAGGTGCTTCCCGCAGAGCTGCTCACAGCAGAAATGGCTACTGATAAGAGGGCGCCACACTGTGGAGGGTCAGTCTCGAGCTTTTCACACTGTCCTGTACCCTGCACTAACGTGGCAAAAATAAAGCACCACAGCTCTCTGCAGCAAACCAGTGTGATTATTACCCATTCTCCTTTAAATCTAAACTGTAGCACACACATAGGTGATAAGTGAGGGCCGGGAAAACGAAGTTCCAGAATTTTTGAAATTGCGTCAAAAACCGACTATAAATGATATAGTCTGTGCTGTTGTATGACTTCCGGATTAATTCATTATTCGTGCATATTCTCCTGTAATGTAAATGTCAGTTTCAAATGGTTCAAATGGCTCTGAGCACTAGGAGACTTAACATCTGAGCTCATCAGTCCACTGGAACTTAGAGCTACTTATACCTAACTAACCTAAGGACATCACACACATCAATGCCCGAGGCAGGATTCGAACCTGCGACCGTAGCGGTCGTGCGGTTCCAGACTGAAGCGCCTAGAACCGCTCAGCCACTCTGGCTGGCAAAACTCAGTTTCCATTTTTTGTTTAGAAACTGATTATTTGCAGCAAACAGTACTGGGGTACATGAAGAGAAATGGTACTGGATCTGACATTACTGAAGGTGTGAAAAGAAAACTTATTTAACGACTGCACATCTAATGGTTTTCCAGTTACTATAACATTTATGAAGTTACATACATAATTGCAGAGGAGCTCTTCGATTTACCAAGCAGACACAAAACGAAAATTTTAATTTTATACCATAATAATTATCATCAGGAATTATTATGCACATATAATGAAGTACAAGATCTAAAGCAGTAAAGAAAATTACAAGACGATTACAAACATTCATTATAAAAGTACAGCCGTAACAGTGTATGTCTGTGAATAAAACTATCTATAAAGTGTGCACACTGCACTTCAACATCATTTACACATGCATGTGTACTCCACAGACCACTGTGACAAATGGTATATAGCATGACACCACATGATAGCGATTTTTCCCGTTCCAGTCACATGGACTGCCGGAAGAATAACTAAGTAAGTGCCTCTGTGCTATTACTTTAATCTAGATTTCATACGTCCTCTGGGAATAGTACATAGGTGGATGGAGAATATCTCTGTATTCTCAGTTAATAGTTTTTCCTGTGTCTGTGTAGTACACTTTTACTGGATAATTACTGCCTATCTTTAGACGAACGCCAATGTAGGTTTTTCTGTGTTTATGTACGCTCTCCAAGGGTCAGTCAGACTTGTGACTGCATGTGTCATCTTTTTTTTTTTTTACTTACTTATGTGTCCCCAGATACACCTGTTTGGCACAGGCAATATTGAGCAATATTCTAAAAAGTCTCCTATGCAGCATTAAAATTCTCACTTTTCGATCCTATCTCTGTATGTACAGTCGGTGACAGAATTAGCGAGACCCTCACTTATCCGTTATGCTGTACTTCAAACCTTTAGAGTCTGGAACAATGCATAACAGGTTAGGAGACATGCTGGTACCAATATACTGTCAAACACATGTGTACCGACTACATCTTACAGAAGTCTAAAGGTGAAGTGGCAACTAGACTGAATTTAGACTCTGCCAAGAAAGGAAGTAAAAAAAAATAATTCAACAATAAACTTCATTTTCTTTTACCATAACACTTAGAAGCGAAATAGTTATCAACAAACATCACAGCCTGCAGTACCAATTCTCTTTGCGTAGTACACTTCTTGTGTAACATGAAGGGTACCTCACCAAAGCGTGTTCTCATTGCATTCCATTTTTATTTCTCTCATCGTCTTTTCTTCATAAATCTTATAATGAATTTCAGTGAAGGAAAATAGCAACAAGGATTGGGATGTTGCAGTTTACACACTTTACTCTGACATTTCATACATATTTAAACTGAAAGGTGCTTACATCACATGGAACACCGTGAAATACATGACAGGAGACAAATTATCAGTAGTTAATACTTCAAGTTTCTGTAACCTTTATCGAACTTGATAGAGTCTGGACCCACATTAAAACAGTTATTTGTTGATTGGACAGACAACAGGGATCCTGTCAACATATATGTTACAAATTGCTGGAGACAGTAGTGCTCCAGAATGTTTGGACTGCCCAGCTATGTCAGGCTTTAGAATGGCGACAACTATTTATACGATGAATCACTAGTGGATTTCTCAATCGTGAAGATATCATTCTAATTGTCCTGTACACAGATTCTAACAATTTATGTTGATATTACGATTTAAATGTTAATGCAAATGTAAAAGAAAATACAAAACATTTTTATTGGGCCAAGCCATGATGTCGTACAGCGGGGTGCTGCAGTTATTCTTGTCGAATGGGTATGGGAGAGAATTTGATGCAATTAACAGTAACAGATTTCTCATCAAGCGAAGTGGCGGAGTGGTTAGCATACTGGACTCACATTCGGAAGGACGAACTTTCATCTAGATTTAGGTTTTCTGTGCCTTCCCTAAACCACACTCCGCAAATGTTGGGATGATTCCTTTCAGAGGGCATGGTCGACTTCTTTTCACATCTTTCACACTATCCGAGCTTGTACTCGATCACTAATGACCTGTCGACAGGACAATTAAATCGATTTTTTCTTCTTCTTTAGCACGTTTATTATTCGTGAATACAAAGTTATCTTCCTTGACATCTGGCACCATTACAGCTGGCAGAAAGGCGCTAGCCACGTCGGAATGCACGGATGGCTGCACGCACCACGTCACCTCAGCCGCTTTTGGGAGGCAGGCGTGGACTCAGGTCCCCACGCCATCACACCCCAAAAGCTGCAATTCAGCCAGTGTTGCCAATTTTTGGACAACATGGTTGTGGAGATGAAGCAGAAATTGGTATGATTAATCAATTATTCAAAAACAGTCTTAGTCGCATTTATTATTATTATACCGCCAACCGGTTTCAACCCGACATAGGGGTCATCTTTTACCATACTTTCCTGCCGTTATGTAGACAGGAGTTACACCACCAGCAGTCGACCAATAGTGCAATCGCCTAGAAGATGACCCCTACGTCGGGTTGAAACCGGTTGGTGGTATAATAATAATAAATGCGATTAAGACTGTTTTTGAATAATTGATTCAGTGTTGTCAATGCTGCCACTGGCAGCTAGCTGCGTGACTAGCAGGTATACATTGGGCTGGCATTGCTGTCTAGACAACATCACGCCAAGGCACACAACAGCTGTGCACAAGGTCTCCAGAGTCATGAAGATTTATACCACGGCCTCAGAGAGAGCATGGTCAGTGACTCAATTATCTGCTCAAGTGTGCAGGTCGGGGACGTGACAGCTACTATACTCCATCCTATTGACAGAAGTTCGGCTATCAGGGTATTTGTACCAGTCGGTCTGTGCTAGGGCCCTTATCGTGTGACAAGAATGACCGACTGTTGTCTAGTTTTCTGGATGCGTTAGCGCTTTTGCATGGCACGTTGGTGTCGCAGTCCTTCTTTTCAGGCTTCAGTTTTGACTTTCTGCAATGCTTATGTGCCACAAAGTCACTCTCGGGAAGGAGTTACTCATTTGTGCTTCACTGAGCGTGATTGGCAGAATGACATGATGCTCCCTCCTCTGCGTTGCCACACTGGTCATCCATCTCAGTTACCATGCTATTATTAACTTGTCAGTAATAAAAAAATCATGCACTACACGTACATGTACCACATATCAAGCACAATACAGATTAATGGTTGATATTTTAAATACGTCTTCCATTTTGATTATTGACTAATGTGTATCTCTGTAATGTCATTCACAATGTTACCTTATGATGCACATTTAATGCAATGTAAATTTTGTCTCACGTCAATGTGAGTTTCTTCTCCATATAAGTAGCGTAATGTATCTTTATCAAGTTGTCCACGATGTTCTTACATGCGGTTCGGAGCTATGTATGATTCCTTTGTAAGTTACAATTTGATTTCATTTCTGTGCTCAATGCTAGCGCCACCTACCGACCGTTGTTTTCTTCTTGGATAGCTTAATCGCTACATACAGGTAGGCACTGGTTCTCTTCAAATAAACAACTACACTGTCAAAAAAAACTGTAGGTCATAAGATATGTACTACATTCAGTTCGTGTGCCCGCTTTTGTGAGTCTTCTATTTAAATATAATGTTAACTGAAAATTTTGTATGTGAATCACTAATATGCATGTTAATATGTATGTATTTGCCATCGTTAATTCCTTTGCACACTTTAACTGATAGCTTCTCACAGAAGACGAAATTTGGAAATGCTTAACATTTAATAAAGCATTGTGCGACCAAGACCTTTCCATATTTCAAAGTTGTGCCAGATGTGATTAATTGCCTGCATCTACCATGAATGTACTCTTATTTTTCCATCGATTAAAGTCAGTTTGTGGTGCACATAGTTAATGAAATACTGATCGAAATCTTGTTTCCTTAATCTCCACCAAAATGCGTCAGCTGTTCATCAGTCGGTTACTTTGCAGCCACCATGATTTTCCAACACATGGCATTGCGCTTGTTTCATGACTTCATTCTTGAATGCCATGGGATCATCAGGCTTGACATCCTGCACAATAAGCCATTGTGCATCACGACCGGCAGCTGCGACTTGCATGCCTGATACTGCTCTTTGCTATTCAGCCATGCTCGACGCCTAGTTGGGAAACTGAGGCCCGGTGACTAATATTTAACCTACAGTAAGCCTGAATGAAGTTTCGCGCTTGCGGCGCTTTAGGAAACTACTGCAATGCTGGCAGCTTTGATTTGATTCAGTAGTTGATTGCTAGTAGGTGAGAGCAGATCGTAATGGCTGATACAATCGTTGATCACGCCAGTCTTGAAGTGCGCTGTGAAATTAGATTTTTGCTGGCAAAAGGGTCTTCACCTCGTGGAATTCAAAGTGAGTTATGCCTAGTATACCTAAATAATGAGCGACAAACAGTTAGAAAACGGTGTCGAGAATTTCAAAATGGCCACATAAACATTCACGATGAACAGCGGAGTGACATGCCCCGCAGTAGAATCAACGGTGACATTGATCAACTGAATGAATATCTTCTAGGTGACCGGCGACTGACGATTAGTGGTCTGGATGATGAATTCCAAAATTTTATTCTAACCGCAGTTTACAGAACTGGCACAGAACACCTTGGATATCGCAAATTGTGTGCGAGAAGCGTTCCAGAAATGCTCACCGATCAGCACAAGGAGCAAAGAATGCGTAGTGCACGACAGCTCCAGAGCGCTATAGACAGGATGGTGATGGCTTGTTTTTCAACATTGTTACGGGTGACGAAACGGCGTACGCCAACACAGAATCGAAACAACAGTCAATTCAGTGGTGCCATTCAAGTTCATCCAAATCAAAATATTTTAAGCAGTCTCCGATCTCAAATCAAAAACGTTAGGATAGTGTGTCATTTATATAAAAAATCAGACAAGCTGTAACTTACATTGCGTTTTAATCAAATCAGAGAAAGTCAGTAGGGATATGAAGCTAAGTGGGAAAGTTAACAATGAAGCCATGCTCTCTTTCCCACTAACTACACCTCTCAACACAGCCTCATGCTGAGGAATGCCACACTCACTCATGAGCAAGTCATTAATGAAATTTGGGCTCTTGGTAGAAGGCCATGCTGGAAGTTGCTATTAATTGTAGGCACACTGGTCTCTGAAACTTCACCCACAGTCTTAAACAAATAAAAACCCGTTTTCTGTGCACACAACACAAAACACATTTTCATCGTCGAAGAAGACATATGTCCTTACTACAACAGTTTAAGTTTCAGAGTTATTCCGTTGACTCACACACATACAACCTCCCTTAGAAGCTAAGGAGTGTACATGGCATGCAGGCGATAGACGTCCTCTCAGAAACAGGAAATTTGTAACAAATATTCAGCATTCTTACAACTGTCAGCATAATGAAACATTTTCAGTGTTTGTGTGAAATCTGTATAATATCACATTTTGTAGCTGGTGATAAGCAATCAGAATTACATATCAAATTACATTAAACAACTCAAAACAACAACATCACAACAAAATAGTCAACAGAATTAAATATGTTGGTGCAGTGGCATCAAATATATGTACTAAATTTACACTACCTGAATGAAACACAGATAAAAAATTTCATTTTTATTAACAAAGTCATTGACAGGGAGTGTTGTATGAAACCCTCCATAGGAGGCTACCCATTGATTTACCAAAAGGTTAAAAATTAGAATTATCTGGATGAATTATTTAAGGAAACGTCAAATTAAAATATTAAAAAACAGTGTTTAGATGCTTGAAAGACATGGAAAGATATCATGTATACAGAAACTAAACAAGGAAAAATATGTAAGATCCTGATAAGCTTGCCCATACCAAGACTGTCAAACAGAACCAGCATACAGGGTGTCCAGAAATGGGCTCCCTGATTTCAAAATTAAATATCTCGAAAACAAAGATCGATAGAAGAATGCAGTAAACGGTATGTTTACTGTGAAAGCTGTAAGAAGTTCATACAGCAGTTTGAAATAATAGTTACAAAAGCTGCTAACAGATGGCGCTGTACGCTGTACAGCCCATATCAGCATATATATGTGCAATAATCGTATGAAAACAATCTTTGCAAACAATCACATCACAATGTTTTCAAAACGTTCACCATTGACACTACAGAGGTGACGCAAACGAAGAATGACATTCGCCATCACATTTCGTAGTGTCTCAACCGAAATGGATTCACATGTCACAGAGATCGCCGATTCAAGCTCGTCCAGCGTGGCGGAATGCTTCGGGTAGACCATGTCTTTCACTGTACCCACAAAAAAAGTCGCAGGGAGTCAAATCCGGCGAATATGGACGCCAATCCATGCCTGTACCAGTAAATTTCGGATATTCCAAAGCAATGACTCGATTCCCAAAGTATTCCTCAAGAAAGCGAAACACCTGTTCGGTCCTATGTGGTCAAGTTCCATCTTGCATAAACCATTCATTACCTGGTCGATCCTCTAACGCTTGCTGTGTGGCGACAAATTGTTCCAAAATTGCAACGTAACGAGCACCAGTGACCGTTTCTCGAATGAAAGAAGGGCCAATAATGGCTCTGCTGCATACTGCAGCCCACACAGTAACTATAGGAGAATACAGGGGTTTCGCTTCACACCAATATGGCTTTTCGGAACCCCAAAATAGCCAGTTCTGCTTATTCACGTATCCATTCAGTGTGCTTCATCTGTAAACCAGATGCAGCCAACATCAAATCCTTCACTATCAATCATTGTGAGCATCTGATTAGCAAAGGCAACCCTTCGCTCCACAGCCCGTACGGGTATGGCCTGGTGCGTTTGAATTTTCAATGGAAACATGTAAGATCCTGATAAGCTTGCCCATACCAAGACTGTCAAACAGTACCAACATACAGGGTGTCCAGAAAAGGGCTCCCTGATTTCAAAATTAAATATCTCGAAAACAAAGATAGATAGAGGAATGCAGTAAACGGTATGTTTATTGTGAAAGCTGTAAGAAGTTTAAACAGCAGTTTGAAATAATAGTTACAAAAGGTGCTAACAGATGGCGCTGTACGCTGTATAGCTCATATCAGCATACACAAGTGAAATAATCGTATGAAAACAATCTTTGCAAACAATCACATCACAATGTTTTCAAAATGTTCACCATTCTCACTACAGAGGTGACGCAAACGAATAATGAAATTCGCCATCACATTTCGTAGTGTCTCAACCGAAATGTGTAGGCTCTTTCTCAGTATTTTCTGCGTGCTGGAACGCTTCAAACCAGTCTCAGATGCAATTCTACGGAAAGATGACATTGGATTTCGCTGAATAATTCCAGAAACTTTGGCAATATTTTCAGGCGTAACTGCGGTTTGCTTGCGGCCAACATGCCCCACTAGGTCATCAGTTACGCTGCCTGTTCGCTGATATTTTGTGAAGAGCGTACGAATGGTTTTCCCATCGGGTCCTTTTGGAACATTAAATCGTGCATGAAAACTTCGCCTTGTTGCCGTAGGACTCTCTTCTAACCTGTAGTACTCTAGCACCAGAAAAACGCGTTGTTCAATGGAGTACATGGTTTTAATCTCTTCCTTCGGTACGCTAACCTCCTTTTACATTTCAATAGTGGAACCGATCGCTTTGGGCTTCGGATCACTATTTATACTAGGCATTACGTATGGCGATTACAGCGCCATCTGTTAGCAGCTTTTCTAACTATGATTTCAAACTGCTGTATAAACTTCTTACAGCTTTCACTATAAACGTACCGTTTACTGCATTCCTCTATCGATCTTTGTTTTCGAGATATTTAATTTTGAACTCAGGGAGTCCTTTTCTGGACACCCTGTATATAACATATTACATGCTTACACTTCATCCTTCCACTCACGTCACATGGGTCTTCTTCCTCCATGGCAGTGGTGCAGAACTGTGAGGTGGCGTTCGTGTGGTCCCATTCTTAGGAGAAGGTGCAAATAGTGGCACGGGCCATAAGCCAGATGTCCCTCAGAAAACACAGCCGAGATAGGTACCAGCGAGCAGCACCAGATATATTTTTGCTTTGATAGAATTGCCAGCAGTCGGATCAGAGGGCTGATATTGTGGCAAGGCAGCTCATCACGGGTGGACTGCTGTACGGGAGAATGCATCAACCATCACAGGAAATCTCCATAGTTGTCTCACTTGTGACTGATACACGGTATATGCCTCAATCCTTCTGTGGACTTCACCTCATATGGAACAATGTTAGGATTATGAGACAGCTGTCTGACAAAGGAAAGAAAATGGTTACTTCGGGACTGTGCAAGGAATAGGATGGCCTGGATGGAGTGGTACCACTGATTTGATATGCAGCGACACGGGTTCGAAAGCTGATTTAAGGGTCGAGTCATTTAACATCGACTGCTCATGTTTCAGTCTAGGGGAGCAGAAACTGCATTGGGATACAGGTGTCCACACTCTTTAGGACGAACTACACTGTGCTAGCCGTTTAACGAATGCGTGGGAGATAAAAGCATGAAAGGAGTGTATGTCGACGGTGCATGTCATCAATGTGCACTGTAGATATTGATTCCAAAGGTCGATGACAACGTCGCCATACAGGTGCGCCTGCTACTAGTCGTTTCCCTTGATACGAAGAGGATTCTCGGGGAAGCCCTCTTCTGGTTGGGCGACATGCACTCTACCGCCACCAACTGCTGGCAGATGCACACATACAGCACTGCAACCCAGTCCAGCCTCTGGCTTTGTTCCGCCATGCGCCGCTAAGCAATTCTGTACCTCGGAAATGCCCTGATATTCGCGCAGAAGAATGCGTGTCAGCACTTTGACTCAGCCCCAGGCTTTTCACTCAGACCTGGCGACTCCAGAGTTGGGTTCAGCTTACGCAATTCAGCCTGGGTCATGTCACTTGAACTGTACTGATGGATTCTCTGTCAGTCATCGTCTCCAATACACTCACAATATAATTTTACAAATACATTATACAGAAACAAAATAAAAGACAGTCTTTGCCCTCAAAATATTAATAGCTATTCAACTGATTTTGTAATGTTGCCATTGTTGTTGTTGTGGTCTTCAGTCGTGAGACTTTTTTGATGCAGCTCTCCATGCCACTCTATCCTGTGCAAGCTTCTTCATCTCCCAGCACCTACTGCAACCTACATCCTTCTGAATCTGCTTAGTGTATTCATCTCTTGGTCTCCCTCTACGATTTTTACCCTCCACGCTGCCTTCCGATACTAAGTTGGTGATCCCTTGATGCCTCAGAACATGTCCTACCAACCGATCCCTTCTTCTAGTCACGTTGTGCCACAAACTTCTCTTCTCCCCAATCCTATTCAATACTTTCTCATTAGTTATGTGGTCTGCCCATCTAATCTTCAGCATGTTGCCATTATCATACCTCAAAAATTCATGACTGAATAGCTTGCAGTAAACTGTACTTATTTACAAGACTTTGGCTGTGATAGTATTAATATTAATGTTGTGCAACGTAAACCTTCACCCAAAACAATAAACAGATGCAAGATTTAGACACAGAAAAAATGCTAGTGCCATAATTAACACTATACCCAGTATACATTATTCTAATAACACAATGCAATCCCGCTATTGTCTACCCATCAACACGTGATTGATTGCCCATTACGCTCACTACGGCATGGCTAACTAGAGCACTAGTCTTGCTGGTGACACTGTCCTCGATGACACCTTCGGTAGTGTCTGAAGACAACAACATACCACAAAGAAGTACGCTTTGCTGCTTGCAGTACTGGTGGCAACCATGAAGGAAGACAACTGTGCATCCGTGAATATTTTGCAGAAACAGACATAATGTGACGCAGCATGTGAAGGTTGCTGTGTGTGGGCAGGTTACTGATCTGAAGATGGTTCTAGAGGAACCGAAACCGGTCATGTGAGTAAACAGTTAGGCAATCGAGACGGATTTTAGGTAACATTGTCCGTGAATATCGTCAGCAATGTTTCATTGGTGCATTTGGCCATTCGACCCAGCCACACAGCGACACTCCATTTCACGGCATCCTGGCCACTAGGCTGTGGCCACTAGGGCTACATTTAATCTGATTTATATTAAGTTTTTAATTCCAACATCAGTCTTACTCTTCGAAACCAGTGGATATAGCAGTCAGAATGATATCTTCACTCCCAAGGAGTGTCATTCCACACAGGTATCGCCATTCTTCCGTCTGAACGAGCTGGTCCCATCCGTCCCACGGTCAGACTAAAGATCGTGGTGCACTGTGGACCCTAGCAGTTCGTAGCAGAGGGTGTAGAGCAGATTCTCTCTTGACTGTTACATCAACAACTGAGCGTTGTTAGTGTGGGTTCGGCAACTATTCGGGTGTAGCACCCATCAAAAATCTGTCGACTCGTTCCTGTGCGATAAAGGTTACAGAAACCTGAAGTACTAACTGCCAACGACATTCTGCATCCCGTCATCCAATTTACGTTATTTCATAAGCTGTAAGTACCTTTTTACGCCAAATATATCGGAAACGTCTGAGAAATATGTGTAAACTGCACAATCTCAATTCTTAGTGCTGTCTTTGTTCATTGAAAGTATCATAAAGCTGATACAGAAAATAATGTATCTGCCATCAAGAACTTAAAGCACTGGGAGAAAAATAAAACTGAAAAATAATTAGAACATCCATCTATGAGTCCCCTTCCTGTTGCACTAAAAAGTGCACTTTGCAAAGAGAACTGTCATTGCTGACTGTGATGGTTGTAGAAATCTATTTTGCTTTTAAGTGTTTCGGTACCAATACCAAATGGAATTATAATGTTTTTAATTAATTACAATGTTACAAACTTCCAGCAAACCAGTTGCAAACGGAATTGAAAATTCTTTAACTAGTTTTCAACGCCGACTAAGGGCACCTTCTTCAGAAGAAACTGTTACCTTACCTAATAATATCACAGGAAGGTACGATAATAGCAGGTAGGCAATCAGAACAAATACTTAATTTTTACAAATTAAAATGCATAAAAATACTCACACGCGGATTTAAAGGAAATTTGAGCAACATCACTCTAGTCAAGACGCTAAAACCACAACTAAAACAATTTTCCACCTGAATTCATAACAGATGTAGTCAAAATTTTAAAACAATGTGTAAATATGCCACTAAGGGTACTACAGTGGTATAGGCCACGAGTGAGTAACAGTATTTGCGAGAGCAAGCCGTGTCAAATGAAGACGTGAATATGATAAGATCGCACTATCTAGTAACAGAACTAACAAAAGTGGCTGACAGGTGAATAAGATGTGTATAATACAAGCAAGGGATGTTGTTGTTGTTATTGTCTTCAGTCCTGAGACTGGTTTGATGCAGCTCTCCATGCTACTCTATCCTGTGCAAGCTGCTTCATCTCCCAGTACCTACTGCAACCTACATCCTTCTGAATCTGCTTAGTGTACTCATCTCTCGGTCTCCCTCTACGATTTTTACCCTCCACGCTGCCCTCCAATGCTAAATTTGTGATCCCTTGTTGCCTCAAAACATGTCCTACCAACCGATCCCTTCTTCTAGTCAAGTTGTGCCACAAACTCCTCTTCTCCCCAATCCTATTCAATACCTCCTCATTAGTTACGTGATCTATCCACCTTATCTTCAGTATTCTTCTGTAGCACCACATTTCGAAAGCTTCTATTCTCTTCTCGTCCAAACTAGTTATCGTCCATGTTTCACTTCCATACATGGCTACACTCCAAACAAATACTTTCAGAAACGACTTCCTGATACATAAATCTATATTCGATGTTAACAAATTTCTCTTCTTCAGAAACGCTTTCCTTGCCATTGCCAGTCTACATTTTATATCCTCTCTACTTCGACCATCATCAGTTATTTTACTTCCTAAATAGCAAAACTCCTTTACTACTTTAAGTGTCTCATTTCCTAATCTAATTCCCTCAGCATCACCCGATTTAATTTGACTACATTCCATTATCCTCGTTTTGTTTTTGTTAATGTTCATCTTATATCCTCCTTTCAAGACACTGTCCATTCCGTTCAACTGCTCTTCCAAGTCCTTTGCCGTCTCTGACAGAATTACAATGTCATCGGCGAACCTCAAAGTTTTTACTTCGTCTCCATGAATTTTAATACCTACTCCAAATTTTTCTTTTGTTTCCTTTACTGCTTGCTCAATATACAGATTGAATAACATCGGGGAGAGGCTACAACCCTGTCTCACTCCTTTCCCAACCACTGCTTCCCTTTCATGCCCCTCGACTCTTATTACTGCCATCTGGTTTCTGTACAAATTATAAATAGCCTTTCGCTCCCTGTATTTTACCCCTGCCACCTTTAGAATTTGAAAAAGAGTATTCCAGTCAACATTGTCAAAAGCTTTCTCTAAGTCTACAAATGCTAGAAACGTAGGTTTGCCTTTTCTTAATCTTTCTTCTAAGATAAGTCGTAAGGTCAGTATTGCCTCTCGTGTTCCAACATTTCGACGGAATCCAAACTGATCCTCCCCGAGGTCTGCATCTACCAGTTTTTCCATTCGTCTGTAAAGAATTCGCGTTAGTATTTTGCAGCCGTGGCTTATTAAACTGATAGTTCGGTAATTTTCACATCTGTCAGCACCTGCTTTCTTTGGGATTGGAATTATTATATTCTTCTTGAAGTCTGAGGGTATTTCGCCTGTCTCATACATCTTGCTCACCAGCTGGTAGAGTTTTGTCATGACTGGCTCTCCCAAGGCCGTAAGTAGTTCTAATGGAATGTTGTCTACTCCGGGGGCCTTGTTTCGACTCAGGTCTTTCAGTGCTCTGTCAAACTCTTCACGCAGTATCGTATCTCCGATTTCGTCTTCATCTACATCCTCTTCTATTTCCATAATATTGTCCTCAAGTACATCGCTCTTGTATAAACCTTCTATATACTCCTTCCACCTTTCTGCCTTCCCTTCTTTGCTTAGAACTGGGCTGCCATCTGAGCTCTTGATATTCATACACGTGGTTCTCTTCTCTCCAAAGGTCTCTTTAATTTTCCTGTAGGCAGTATCTATCTTACCCCTAGTGAGATAAGCTTCTACATCCTTACATTTGTCCTCTAGCCATCCCTGTTTAGCCATTTTGCACTTCCTGTCGATCTCATTTTTGAGACGTTTGTATTCCTTTTTGCCTGCTTCATTTACTGCATTTTTATATTTTCTCCTTTCATCAATTAAATTCAATATTTCTTCTGTTACCCAAGGATTTCTAGCAGCCCTCGTCTTTGTACCTACTTTATCCTCTGCTGCCTTCACTACTACATCCCTCAGAGCTACCCATTCTTCTTCTACTGTATTTCTTTCCCCTATTCCTGTCAATTGTTCCCTTATGCTCTTTCTGAAACTCTGTACAACCTCTGGTTCTTTCAGTTTATCCAGGTCCCATCTCCTTAATTTCCCACATTTTTGCAGTTTCTTCAGTTTTACTCTACAGGTCATAACCAATAGATTGTGGTCAGAGTCCACATCTGCCCCTGGAAATGTCTTACAACTTAAAACCTGGTTCCTAAATCTCTGTCTTACCATTATATAATCTATCTGATACCTTTTAGTATCTCCAGGATTCTTCCACGTATACAACCTTCTTTCATGATTCTTAAACCAAGTGTTAGCTATGATTAAGTTGTGCTCTGTGCAAAATTCTACTAGGCGGCTTCCTCTTTCATTTCTTAGCCCCAATCCATATTCACCTACTATGTTTCCTTCTCTCCCTTTTCCTACACTCGAATTCCAGTCACCCATTACTATTAAATTTTCGTCTCCCTTCACTATCTGAATGATTTCTTTTATTTCATCGTACATTTCTTCAATTTCTTCATCATCTGCAGAGCTAGTTGGCATATAAACTTGTACTACTGTAGTAGGTGTGGGCTTCGTATCTATCTTGGCCACAATAATGCGTTCACTATGCTGTTCGTAGTAGCTTACCCGCATTCCTATTTTCCTATTCATTATTAAACCTACTCCTGCATTACCCCTATTTGATTTTGTGTTTATAACCCTGTAGTCACCTGACCAGAAGTCTTGTTCCTCCTGCCACCGAACTTCACTAATTCCCACTATATCTAACTTTAACCTATCCATTTCCCTTTTTAAGTTTTCTAACCTACCTGCCCGATTAAGGGATCTGACATTCCACGCTCCGATCCGTAGAACGGCAGTTTTCTTTCTCCTGATAACGACATCCTCCTGAGTAGTCCCCGCCCGGAGATCCGAATGGGGGACTATTTTACCTCCGGAATATTTTACCCAAGAGGATGCCATCATCAATTAATCATACAGTAAAGCTGCATGTCCTCGGGAAAAATTACGGCTGTAGTTTCCCCTTGCTTTCAGCCGTTCGCAGTACCAGCACAGCAAGGCCGTTTTGGTTAATGTTGCAAGGCCAGATCAGTCAATCATCCAGACTGTTGCCCCTGCAACTACTGAAAAGGCTGCTGCCCCTCTTCAGGAACCACACGTTTGTCTGGCCTCTCAACAGATACCCCTCCGTTGTGGTTGCACCTACGGTACGGCCATCTGTATCGCTGAGGCACGCAAGCCTCCCCACCAACGGCAAGGTCCATGGTTCATGGGGGAAGAAGCAAGGGATAGGAAAGTAGTATTTAAGGGCTACAGTGAAACGGAAAACCAACTTTAGCTATCAAACACCTTTTAGTAGCGGCTTTAAGCCATCGAAGAAATTTTTTACTACGCGACTGCAATTGTTCATTTAAAATGTGGCCATCAGTCAGTGAATGGTGTTTGAAGATCTGTAACTCTTCCAAAATGTTTAGTCTAAAACTTTTTCTATCACAGTGCAAAACTCCGATGTCATGAATTTCCATAGATTTGTGGCCTGTGATCAACAAGAGGTTGGCAAAGGTTGAGTTATGAATCTTCTTTGTATCTGGTGGAGAAAGCACGACCTGTTTGGTAACATTACCAGAGCTAAGCTTGATTAGTCAGGTGTGTCATGTGGCGGAGCGACAACCACTTAATGTCATTGGTCAGGCTTGATTCAGACTGAGCATCCAGGTTTCTAGTGGACACTTGTGTGCTTGGTTGTTAAAAATTTGGCTCTGAAGTTCATTCTGGCTTGTGATTTTTTTGCAAGTGACCCAGCGCTTGGTTGATGATGTGGGTCGTCGTAGTTTCTTAAATTAAAGCCAGAAGAGAGTTTTAAGTATGGTATCCATGGCATTGGCACGAAGGTGTGTAGAGCGAGTGCAGAGCAGAGAAGTATCGACGTTACCCACTTATCCAAAGGCCAACCAGCACAATTAAAGAGAGTGTTGGGCGAATTTCCAAAAGTGTTCAAAAAATGGCTCCTAGCACAATGGGACTTAACTTCTGAGGTCATCAGACCCCTAGAACTTAGAACTACTTAAACCTAACTAACCTAATGACATCACACACATCCATGCCAGACTGTAGCGTCTCGAACCGCTCGGCCACTCCGGCAGGTTCCAAAAGTGTTGACTAATAGATTCCGAGTAGCTAATAAAGGTGAATGCAGGAAGTACTCAGGGATAAGCACCCGGTGAATCAGACTGCCTACTAGTTGTCAACTCTTGAAATGCAACATTTGCATAAAACCATCGAATATTTACTTGCTGATGATGTCATCTGTCCTTCGTCTCACCTTATGCTGAGCCTATATTTCTGGTTTCGAAGCCTCATGGAAGAAGTTCTGACGCGTAGCTGATTACGATAAATCAGAAAGCTATGCTCGAGTCTATCCCATCTCTAGAATTACGCAACCGCTTTACGTGGGTTCCGGTTCAGGATTTAAGCTAGGCCTTCAATCAGCTGCTTTTAGAAGGAGAGTCTAAATCTGTAACACCGTTCTTTACCGCCTGCAAACTTTCTGAATTTAAAAGGGCCCTCTTTGGACTGGTCACAGGAGCGGCAGGCTTATCGCGTCTCTTGGATTCGGTACTGGCATCGCATATACATGTGTGAAGTCAGAGGTGGTCAGCTATGCCCTGTTACTAGCGTTGCGTGTTGTCTTTGCAGGAAGTCTGGCCATTTTGTCAGGAAATGTACGATACCTAAGGACAGATCCATGAACAGCTGACATCTGAAGTAAGGGGCCGGGCCGTTCTTCATTACACAGAATGCTCCAACTTGCTAACCACCAAGTCTGCTTACAGCGCCAGTTCAGCGCAGCATCTAGACCACATCCGCCACGTGTGCAGCCACTTGGAGGAAGCGAGTCTGACTGTTAAATCCACCAAAGTGCACTATGTGATCAAAAGCATCAGGACACGTGGCTGAAAATGACTTAGAAGCTCGTGGCGCCCTCCATCGGTAATACTGGAATTCAATATAGTGCTGGCAAACCCTTAGCCTTGATGACAGATTCCACTCTCGCAGGCATTCGTTCAGTCAAGTGCTGGAATGTTTCTTGGGGAATGGCAGCCCACTCTTGGCGGAGTGCAGCACTGAGAGGTATCGCCGCCGGTCGGTGAGGCCTGGCACGAAGTCGGCTTTCCAAAACATCCCAAAGGTGTTCTACAGGATTCAGGTCAGGACTCTGAGAAGTCCGGTTCGTACAGGAATGTTATTGTCGTGTAACCACTCCGCCATAGGCCGTGCATTATGTACAGGTGCTCGATCGTGTTGAAAGATGCAATCGCCATCCCCGAATTGCTCTTCAACAGTGGGAAGCAAGAAGGTACTTAAAACGTCAATGTAGGCCTCTATTGTGATACTGTCACGCAAAACAACAAGAGGTGCAAGCCCCCGCCATGAAAAACACGACCACACCATAAGACAACCGACTTCGAATTTTTCTGTTGGCACTACACACGCTGGCAAATGACGTTCACCGGGAATTCGCCATATACACACCCTGCCATCGGATATTCATCACATTGCGTTCCGTGATTCGTCACTCCACGCAACGTTTCTCCACTGTTTAAGCATCCAATGTTTAGGCTTCTTACACCAAGCGAGGCGTCGTTTGGCGTTTACCGGCGTGATGTGTGGCTTATGAGCTGTCATAGTACTTGCATTGGATCCTGACGCAGTTTGGAATTCCTGTGTGATGGCCTGGATAGATGTCTGCCTATTACACATTACGACCCTCTTCAACTGTCGACGGTTTCTGTCAGTTAACAGACAAGGTCGGCCTGTAGGCTTTTGTGCCGTACGTGTCACTTCACATTTCCGCTTCACTATCACATCGGAAACAGTGGACCTAGGATGTTTAGGAGCGTGGAAATATCGAGTACAGACATATGACACAAGTGACACCCACTCACCTGACCACGTTCGAAGTCCGTGAGTTCCGCGGGGCTCCTCATTCTGCTCTCCCACGATGTGTAACGAGTAGTGAGGTCGCAGAAATGGAGTACCTGGCAGTAGGTGGCAGCACAATACACGTAATATGAAAAACGTATGTTTTTGGGGTTGTCCGGATACTTTTGATCACAAAGAGTAACTTTGACCTGGGACGAAATATCAAAAAGGGGACCCGTCGACAACGGCTGGATCCAGGTCATCTATTCCAGTCCCAAAAGACAAGAAGGCTATAGTCTGTTTTATAGGAATGGTGAATTTCTTTCGGAAGTTCATGCTGAATTTCGCGCAGATAGCGGCTCCAACCACCCTTTTACATGATCAGTAATTTGCCTTTGGAGCATTAAAACTGAGCACAAGCATAGCACTAGCATAAGGGGTTCCTGATTTTAACTACCCGCTTATAGTTCAAACAGACACTTTCAATGTCAGGGTGGCAGCTGTTCTATTACTAGAGCATGGTGGAGAAGGAAGGCATGTTGTGTTCACCTCACGGGCGTTGTCGCCAGCTGAAACAAGATACTCAGAGTACAAATTAGAAGCATTGGCCGTTATGTTACACTATAGAAATGTAAGTTTTATTTGGAACATCGTCGGTGTGGAGTGCAAATCGAAAACTGGGCTCTGAGTTAGATGTTGGTTCAGACTCGCTAGACAGGGCAAATAACACCGTGGGCAGGAATGACCTTATAGTTCAATGTTTGCCATTTTAAAGAGGGCAGAACCAAACTGCCGATGCGTTGAGCCAAGTGGGTGAGGTGGGTGAGGTGCCCCAGGTTAACACCCAGCTTGTATGCAACACAGGAGTCCTGAGAGAGATACTCTCTCTGTTTTCCAATCTCAAAACGGAACAGTAACAAGACCCTGAAACGGATTCTGTTCATGATAAGTCGATAGCTACAGTTTCTGTTTCCAGAACACTCCCTGAAAAACGATTTCTTGTGTTTTTGTCTAGGAGGTGATCAATCTATGTCTACTGTGGAGATCAGTCTTTGTGTGAAGTCACCAGGGGTTTCACAAAGCGCGGCTTGGAGAAGTTGATTTGAAAAGTTCTGGGCTGAGACATTTAGAAACTGGTCGTTGATTGTGAACAATGCAAGTTGGATAAACCTCATAAAGGTTCTAGGAGTTGTTTTCTGCAGTAAAGCCACTAGTTCCAACCAATCGATAAATTATTTATTGATTACCTGGAGCCCTTGCCCCATACCAAAAGTGGAAACCATTTTGTTTGGTCATAGTCGACAGCTTCACTAGGTTTGTCTCGTTGGTCCGTAGTAGTGGCACCACTGCTGCTGTTAATATTCATCATCTTGAGAAAATTTTCCTCAGTTTTGGGTCATGTAAACCTCAGCATTTATTTAGAGAAAGGAGATTTTATTTTCACGCCCCCTGTTCGGTCTTTAGATGGGAGGATGAGTCAAAGCACCTTTTCT
The DNA here is from genome assembly GCF_023897955.1 of Schistocerca gregaria. Classification (NCBI taxonomy): domain Eukaryota; kingdom Metazoa; phylum Arthropoda; class Insecta; order Orthoptera; family Acrididae; genus Schistocerca; species Schistocerca gregaria. The sequence goes on from NC_064926.1 coordinate 116,328,679, forward strand.
TTATCTTTGGCGCTGGCTTTGTGTTGGTTCTTCCATTTGGTTTGCCTTTGCTGCAGTGTGACTGGCTGTGCAAGGCATTAATGGATCAGACTAGGATCGTCATGAGATTGGCTGGTTTTCAGAGAGGTTTGACAGAGAGTTATTGGGACGACCGGGAGCGAGCAGCACACCAGTGTTCCAACAATGGTGAGCCTACTATGGTAAGCTTGGGCAGCTAGCACTGAAGCAATGCGGAGTTGCTCGTGGCTTGGCACAATGCAGAGGGGCGGCACAGTTGAGTGGAACCACATGGCACGAGACACAGTTGTTGTGGTGGAACTGGGATTGGCAGTGCCTGAAGTGAAAGTCGATGCTGTCTATGGGCCTTTTTATGCCTGGGTGCGGCCATGTTCTGCCCTGTAGCATTGTACAGTATCTTCAGCTTCCTATCTGCTGTTGCTGACTCCACTCTTTCTTGTAGATGAGCTGTTTGCTGCTAGATGTACTGCCCTCTGAGTTTCCTGTTGGCAACCATACCGTTTTATGATTGCAGTGTCTTACTGTTCTGATTCGTCTGTCTCCGCGTTCTGACCCTTTTATGTTCCATTGGTCTGCCTATTGATGAGGCCATTGTTAACAGTTGTGCCTTCCAAGTGGTTTGGCACTTTTTCTGCGAGGCATGTCTACATCTAGATCTACATCCATACTCCGCAAGCCACCTGACGGTGTGTGGCAGACTGTACCCTGAGTGCCTCTATCGGTTCTCCTTTCTATTCCAGTCTCGTATTGTTCGTGGAAAGAAGGATTGTCGGTATGTTTCTGTGTGGGCACTAATGTGTCTGATTTTATCCTCATGGTCTCTTCGCGGGATATACATAGGAAGGAGCAATATACTGCTTGACTCTTCGGTGAAGGTATGTTCTCGAAACTTCAACAAAAGCCCGTTCGAGCTACTGAGCGTCTCTCCTGCAGAGCCTTCCACTGGAGCTTATCTTTCGCGATTACTAAATGATCCTGAAACGAAGCGCGCTGCTCTCCGTTGGATCTTATTTATCTCTTCTATCAATCCTATCTGGTATGGACCCCACACTGCTGAGCAGTATTCAAGCAGTGGGTGGGCGAACAAGCGTACTGTAACCTACTTCCTTTGTTTTCGGATTGCATTTCCTTAGGATTCTTCCAATGAATCTCAGTCTGGCATCTGCTTTACCGACGATCAACTTTATATGATTATTCCATTTTAAATCACTCCTAATGCGTACTCCCAGATAATTTATGGAATTAACTGCTTCCAGTTGCTGACCTGCTATTTTGTAGCTAAATGATACGGGATCTTTCTTTCTATGTTTTCGCAGCACATTACACTTGTCTACATTGAGATTGAATTGCCATTCCCTGCACCATGCGTCAATTAGCTGCAGATCCTCCTGCATTTCAGTACAATTTTCCATTGTTACAACCTCTCGATACACCACAGCATCATCTGCAAAAAGCCTCAGTGAACTTCCGATGTCATCCACAAGGTCATTTATGTATATTGTGAATAGCAACGGTCCTATGATACTCCCCTGCGGCACACCTGAAATCACTCTTACTTCGGAAGACTTCTCTCCATTCAGAATGACATGCTGCGTTCTGTTATCTAGGAATTCTTCAATCCAATCACACAATTGGTCTGATAGACCATATGCTCTTATTTTGTTCATTAAACGACTGTGGGGAACTGTTTGTAATAATTAAAGTGTTCTGATGCGAAGACAGTAGAAGTTCTGTGTACTAGTAATTCTGCAATAATTCTTAAACTGCATGTAATATATATTATAATGGCTGTAAGATTTCAAAGCCATCTGCTTCACCTTACAGCAGAATTGGTAATACTTAGGATAGTCGGTTCCTTAATCTCTTGCTGCATCTGTGAATTGTTCTTATGTGTGTAATGATTATGTTGCTGCCTGCTCTGATTGTAGTTACATAAGGAAGGTGGGATAGTTGTTCCATTAATTTTCACTTTCTTTTGTGGCAGGATGGAATAATATTCATCATATGAACCGCAACAGCTGTAAGTGTTAAGATTTATTAAGAAAATTCTTTTCTGTCAGTGGTTGGTTAATTGGAAGATTTAATGTCTTATATTGATGGTTCATAAAGGTTAGTACCGGTGTGGGATAGCAGTGTGGTCTTAGGCGACTTGCCACGGTTCGTGAAGCTGCCCCTATCGGAGGTTGGATTCCTCCCACGGGCATGGATGTGTGCGTTGTCCTTAGAGTAAGTTAGTTTAAGTAGAGTGTAAGTGTAGGGACTGATAACCTTAGCAGTTTAGTCCCATAGGAACCTACCACAAATTTGAAAGGTTGGTGGCTTCGCAAGTACCATCACACTTGGCTGTCAGTTTATTGTGCTTTCATATGTTGTAGAGTGAGACTTATTTATCTGTATCACATCAAGTGGTACCCCAGGCACTGTCGCCACCAACTGCAGTCTGGTTTACCACGGTGGTAAAGCGGAATGGCGTCATAATTAATGTATTTGCATGTAAATACCCTTCACGGGTTTGCCGGCGGATGATGTTGTGCAAATTCCACAATATTTCCTCGGAGCAACATGTTCAGGTGGTTCAGTCTTGCTGGTGGCTAGGTACTACTGATGGTATCCTCTTATCGACGCCCTGCGTATAGTACACACGCTCGAAGAATGCGCAGGTGTGGAAATCACACATGCGCAATGATTTGCAGATAGATGGTGCGATCCTAAGAGGGTTGGAACTTTAACAGTGGCAACTATTTATTTACAGTTACTACAAAGTAGATATGCGTTTCAAAGTTTTACTGACCTTCAGAGCAGTCACCAGTGTTGTATATAACCCGTTGCCAGCGATGTCGAAGTTGTAGGTTACTCTTAGCAGTGCCAGTTGTGTTGACGGTTTGAGTGGCGTGGTCTATTGCCCGACGAATTTGTAGCAGTTCAGTTTAGAAATCCAGTTGAACTCGCAGAAGGGAGTGAAGTAGGTGGTATAGCACTCACCAGCCCCATCAGTCAAACAAGTCAGTAACAACTTACACTGTACGTACTTGAACACCAGCTAAGCTGGTCATAGGTTGTATTCCAAAAATGAACAGCACAGAGGCGGAAGTGATGACACTTTCTGCACGACCTGACCATCATTTAGCAGGACAATGTTCAAGCACGTACAGTGCAAGTTGTTACTGATTTGTTTGACTGATGGGGCTGCTAAGGTCTATACCACCTACAGCACTCCCCTAACTTAAGCCCTTGCGAGTTGAACTCGATCTATGTGCTGAAGGAAACACTTCACGGCATTCGCTTCAGAACTGCTACAAATTCGTCGGGCTATAGACCGCGCCGCTAAAACTGTCAACACAACTGGTTCTCCTAAGAGTATCCTACGACTTCTACATCGCTGGCAACGGGCTATACACAATTCTGGTGACTACTTTGAAGGTCAGTAAAACTTTGAAACATGTATCTATTTTGTACGAGCTGTAAATAATTAGTTGCCACTGTTAAAGTTCCAGACCTCGTAAAACGCCCTCTGCCGAAAACCGCAGAGCAGCCCTCCTGCGAGTACACTGTACACTTTGTTTACTAACAACGCAGGAGGAGGAGATTAGTGTTTAACATCCCATCGACAGCGAGGTCATTAGAGACGGAGCACAAGCTCGGATTAGGGAAGGATGGGAAAGGAAATCGGCCTTGCCCTTTCGAAGGAACCATCCCGGCATTTGCCTGAAATGATCTAGGGAAATCACGGAAAACCCAAATCAGGATGGCCGGACGTGGGTACTAACAATGCAACCAGATGTCACTCTCTAAGAAACTATACTAGAACAGTGTTAGGACCGGTCTATTTTGAAAAATTCTTAATTTTCTCGCCGTGATTTAACAACAGGTAATGCAGGGTTCCAGGCTGTGCTCAGTTGAAATGCCGCATCCCTGTTGACAATATTATCGGCTTATGAGGTATGTATTGCTTCCGTCATGACACATTTACAGAAACATTACTGTGGGGATAAAACTTACTTTTCATAAACCATTCGATGCCCACCCTGCCTGGATCTCTGCCCCTCCTATCTTTTACGAATACCTTCAAATAATTGCACGCCATGTTCTTCGCCTCGCCTAATGCATCCGTCTCCCCTCCCCCACGCGGATCTAGTATGACCTTATTCTGTTCCAATACCTCCTCCTTTTCCTCGAACAGATACGGATTCTCTACACCTCCCATAAACTTCGTCCCCCTCACCTGCTTGTCTCTCCCATCCTCTCCCAACCCCGTCTGCTGCTGCGCCTGTGTTCCCACATCCCTTCTGCTCTCTATCTCTCCACTCTCCATACCCTCTCCAAAGGTGGCTTCCATCAACTCCCCCTCCCTGAAGATGCCCTCATCCCCTCCATCTACCCCTCATATCGATCCTCCTTCTCCCCCCCTGTGGTTCCTTAGGGCACCCTCTCTCCCTTCCCTCCAGCATCTCTTCCTCCCTCCCTCCTCCTCCCGGGATTCCCCTACCCCCCGTACCTCCTTTCCTCCCCCTCCCATATCCACTGCCACTGGCATCTGCACTCTCCCCTCTCCCTCCTCCCCCACCTTCTTGCCCTTTTTGGCAGGTCCCCAGACTCGCACACATCACGTGAACATTAGCGCGCCGGAGATCATCGCCATCGGTTCTGTGTGTGTGTCGTCATGTTTGTGCATCAGTGCTTTCACCAAACCACGCTCCATCGTTCACGTGTGTTCTCTCAGTCGTCAGTGTTCGTGTACAGTGCTGACCGTTTTCTATCTTCTACTCCACCTGTGAACGGCCCCGTATTTTTTTAGTTACTGTGTCTACTGTTTTCTGTCCAGTGTTATGTTATATTATTCCATGTCTTCATTGTTTCTCTTTGTACTGCCTGTGGCTGAAGAACGGCGTAATGTTGCCACTGCCAGTTCACCTTTTGTATAATGTGTAAAATCACAGTAAATAAATCATGTGATGTCCTGTGTTGAGATAGTGTTCCACAACTGCCGACTTTTCTGGTTGATGTAGGGCTGATTTATCCCTGCGTTCTTGTACTGTGCAACATGACTGGGCTGTATATGCTGCCCGACATTGACAAGGAATCTTAAAGATATGGAGACACCCACCACTTTGGCCTTTTTGCTGTCTATTATTATTATCTCGTCAATGTCTGAATAGTCCTGAGAAAATATTAGATTAAGTGAGTTTATCGACCATCTACAAAATTGAGGAACATGTAGGGTTCGGTTAAATACGACCTTCGCCTGAAGAAACGCGGTGTGTACTAGATTACTTGTCAATGTGGGGCGTCATACACAGGCCAGACATGTCGCACAGTACAAGAACGCTGTGATGAACAGGAGAGTCATAGACGCCTACGTCAACCGGAAAAGTCGGCAATTGCAGAAGACTATCTGAGTACAGGACATCGCATGATTTGTGAAAAGTCGGAAGTTTTATCCCCAGCATCATCTTTCTTGGAGTGAGTCAATAAGGAAGCAATACATATCCATACAGCCAATAATGTCATCAATAGGGACGCAAGATTTCAATTGAGCACAGGCTGGAATCGTGCATTGGTTGCTATTAAACCACGTCGAGAAAATTAAGTTTTTTTCATCAACAGAACCGTCGCAACACTGGTCTAGTGTAGTGTTTTAGAGAGGGACGTCTGGCCACACTGTCAGTAAATGTAGAGTACAGCTCACGAGCAGGAGGGCGCTCTGCGAACCTCAGCAGAGGGAGTTTTAGTATGGGACTATACACCTGCAAAGCATTGCGCATGCGTGATTTCCCCACCTGCGCACTCTTCGCGCGCGTGTTCCATATACAGGACGTTGACGTGCGGATACCGTCAGTCGTACCTAGCCACCAGCAAGGTCGAACGACCTGAAGATGCCAGAGAGATTCTCTGAGGAAATATTGTGGAATTTGCACAATGTCACAAGGTGGCAAACCCGTGAAGACTATTTACAGCATATCCGCTGGGAAAGCCTGAAGAGTCACAATGCATTTGCGTGTTGTAAGAAAACACATTCTCTTCAAACTACAGTTTTTAAGTCATACTGTTTACTTTGTAAGATATAAAGAGTTCTTATTCTACTGGTTACTTTGGGATGGAGGTTTACCAAACTAAAAACTCACTTAAAAGATTTTCACTGTAGTAACTTTCGATACTGATTGATTGATTGAATCCTTGATGGTCATTCTGCTTATGAATGATGAAACTATTATAATTAGACTTAAATCCTAATTTTAATTTTGAAATAATAAATATTACTGTAATTGTGTCGCCTCTCAGTTTGCATTAAAAGGACTTATCATTCTCTTGAATTGAGGCACACACACTATATATATATATATATATATATATGTGTGTGTGTGTGTGTGTGTGTGTGTGTGTGTGTGTTTGCCAGCTGTTTGGATCTGCATGCCTATGCTTTTCCCTCTGCACAGAGCATTTATGTTTTGGGAAACACAGAATATTGCTATATTGTACACTAAACTAGGTTTGGTCCATCCACTCCAACAACCCTGTGTCCTGCTATTACCTATCACACCTATTGCTTCATTATTTTTCAATAATGATTTTTGATGATAACTATTATAGTCCAAAATTAAAATTTTCCTTTCATCCTTGCATGGTACATTAAAGAGATTGTATACATAGGTTTGCAAATTTTATGGTAACTAGTAAACAATTAGAAGTAAAATTCTTGTAAATTCCTCTTTTCATTGCTTGTCCATAACAGGAGATTCAGTATCTTTTGCTGCTTCTACCCCCGTACTGTATACTGTATATAAGCATTTCATAAAACATAAAAACAAAGTGCCATTTACATCAGAGAAGATCTTACGGGGAAAAAAAACGGAATAATGACGGTATTACATTGCAGCAACTGCAGCAGTTTTGAAAATTCTGGAACTTTCGCAGTATTTTCCTCTTCTCAGTTGTCACCTGTGAGTGTGCTAGAGTTTACATTTATAAGGCATTGAGTAATAAACACATATTAAATTCAAAATTAACAGCCTCAGTTGCGGAGTTACCTAGATTTACCTAGGTTTCAATTGAGATAACCCAACCTTCTTCAGAATTACACTTACTAATGTTTGTCCATTATGGACGTTGTCAAACTAAAAATACAAATACACCAAGTGTCGTCATATTTTAAAAACTTAACTGAAGCTGCCTCAACCCCACTTCCCGACCGCGATGAGGCAGCCACGAGTGTTGTACTGCTGAAAGTATTGAATGCTGAAAGTATTGATATAAACACATATATTTTCTGCAAAGAGCAGTAGTGATTTATTTCTGCCGTGTCGGTGTAGAGTACAGGACAGTGTGAGCTGCTCCAGACTGCGCCTCCATGGTGTGGCGCCCCCTCAGCAGCGGCGGCTACACGCTGTGGGCGGCTTTGCGGGCGGCGCCTGACCTGGCGTGGGGCCTGTTTGCAGCTCTGCTCGCAGCGTGTCGGCTGCCTGCACGCGCGTGTTTCGCGTGGCCGGCTCGGGCGTGAGCACCTGCTCAACAATGAAGGACAGACTTGATGATCAAGAAAGAGTCTCACCAGAAAATTCCAGTCGTCATTACAGCAATGCCTGTCTACAGCGGCTGCAAACACTAAGCTTGAATTTTATGTGCATTTTTTATACTCGTATTTAAGAAGTGGTTGACACATAAATGTTTACTTTGTTTTCATTTGTGAAACACTGGTAACTATATTTGTAATCATGTAACTCACACGGTAACTGAGCCCTGTGGAAAATAAAACTGTAGGAATTGAAAACAAAACAGTCTACCAATTGAAAAGGAACATACGTGAATACAGTGTGTAATACCCTAACACAATGTCTCACACAAGAAAGTTTCGCAGCAATAATGTTGTAATTGTGAGAACAGGAGTACATTTTTATGTAACGCATTTTGACACTATTTCGTAAATATTATCTTATCAATGATTGTGATTGTGTAATTTAAATGCAATATCTAGAAAGGAATTATGTGCTAACGCGTAGCAAATACGCTAGTCCAGTCAGGGCAGTTTGCTACAGTGAGCTGTCAGAGAATGTATTTGAATTAGGGAACTTGCCACTGGGCACAGATGCTGCAGTGAAGTAGAGTCTCACACATGTGCTCAAGCATAGTGGCTGCCAGCGGCACATCGTAAAGTACCAAACTGGAAGAAATATGTGTTGTGACCAGGCGTAATTATGGTGCTAACTGGAAACAGTGCAAAAAGCATGAATTGAAATTAATACGAAAGAAGAGCGCTGTGGATCATAAATTGTGTATTGCAAAGCGACGACAAGACAAGTCTGTTGCCATGGATTGTGGCGTTTATTATCTTTCGCAGCACCAGCAGACACTCACTGAGTTAAGGCAAGAACAACTTTCATATTTAGAAGTGTGTCCAGGCTAGCCAACGTAGTAGTTTCATTTTGTGAATAATTACCAACTTACTGTGTTACAAGCGCAAGCGCTAAAACTTGAACAGTTATCAACTAGGTTCCTGTCATTATTAATTATAACTGAGAGCTACTATTGAAGACAAAAAGACAAAAACTGCTGACCTAATTTAATTTTGATAATTTGTTTAAAAATGAGAAAATTAACAAAATTTAAAAAATTACTAAATCTGATCGTTAGAGATCAGCGAAATCATCACTTAAAAACCAGTATTAATATTCAGTGATTACAAAAAACTAATTTCATTATTGTAAACGAGAAAATCTCATTTCCTTGTGTGACCAACAATTTCTGCTCTCATTTCCAAAATACATAACACTGTTATGGAAAAGTTAATCAGTGGTTACTTAATGAAAGTATTATGCAGAAAAGACATTTTTGCTTAACAGAAAATATTTAGGAACGATTACAACTGTAGAAATGTTAACAGTAGGCGCTGTGGCAAGCTGTGCGAAGCTATTTATTATGCAAACCGAGTGCCAAACAACTGGGAGTCAAGTTCATTGCTTAATGTAATTTGTTTTACTGATTTCATGATTACATTTAGTTCATGTAGCTAACTGTGAGTTTGGATCTGAGCTCAAGTAAGTGTTGGGACCATTCCCACCTCACTGGCTTGAAGTAACTATTGTGTAAATACTTTTCCAACTTAATAACAACTATACAACATTTTTCGCTCACACCATGAACTGGCAACCATTTACATTAAGCATTACAATCTAAACTAATAAATATGTTACTTCATTACTTGAAATTTCGCTAACCAATTTGCTGTATTTAGTATCTGTCAATATTCTCTCAACTATTTTTGTATTGAAGTAGTAGAACAATGACATTTCGGTTATAACAGACTCTACCTTTTTTATTTCATTTGTTGTTTAGAATCGATGTCTTTTCCCAGTCAATACGGATATTAGGAACATGTCTCATCAATGATTCCAATTATCCAAAAGGACAGATCCGTTATAAGTGTTCAGAGTATATCTCAGCACTCTACATTGACAGCATGCTTGTTACATTGTTATTAATGTTGTAATTGCTGTGCTGAAGACAGCATCATTCTTTCGCATTGCTTATGGTACGTGGATTTTTGTTACTTATATTCAGCAACAAATTGTCTCACAAATCTGTAGCTCAAATTTAGCACCAACATACGTAGGAGACTACTGCTAATGTGTTACTTGCCGCTAGTTGTTATGCTGTTGAGCTACATGGAAGTGAGGAATCATAGTGATCAGTAGACAGCCCTTCAGCATGACACAAAAGTAAACCTAATGCGCTTTCAACATGAGTCAATACTTAGCAAGCGTGAGTATTTTAATGGGCCATAAATCCATATTAAAGGTAAATGTGACTGAATGTAGCAGCATATTCAGCATATTGAGAACCGTGCTAGTCGTACAATTGCAATATCACCACAACGTGAATGCTGCCCTTGAGCTGCCTGCAGACATTCACAATGTCAGAGCGCCTGCCTGGGGGAGCCAATAGTGCAATCATGATGGTTAGAGCTGTGCACCGCCTGTCAACTTGAGCTGCTGCTTACCTTTGACTGCCTTCCTGCTCTCTACAGTTAGACCCTCGTCAGCACCGCTGTCGTCAGCGTCTTCGTCTGCTAAGCTGTCAGTCTCGTCGTCATCTTCGAACACTTCGTCTCCATCGTCTGCAGCAGCCAGCGGCGTGCTGTACGCTACAAGCAACACGCCAGAGATCAGCAGGACGAGGGCTACCTTCATGGCTGTAGTGGTTTCTAAGTTGAGGACCTTGCTACAAGTGCCACAACCGAGCACACCGGCTTCCTCTTATAGGGCGCGTCGGACACTTATCGCTCATAGTGTAGCAAGCAAGGACAGCTACTCGGGGCATACTTCGAAATATGTGATTAGCCGTATCTAAATGGCAGAAATATCTTGAAGGACACGATAGTAAAACTCGAATCTCAAGGTTCTAAAAGACGCCAGCAAAATTGGATGTACTACAGCTGATAAATACAGTCGAACCATGAAAAACATCTGATGTATCTTAAGCTTTGTAGACATGAATTAGAAACCTATTTCTTTTGTAGGAACAAGGATATAGAAGAGTAATCAGTCGTCTTAATAACTAATTTAAAAAGGACAAAGAATTGATTCATTTACTATTAACGTACTTCTTGTTGTTGTTACTTCGCATTATCATGTTCTACATTTAACTGAAATTGTCCAATGTTATTCAGTGCATTCTCTGATTATTTATGTGACAATTCGTTATCCCATTTTAGCAACACTTAATACTATTTTTTACTTTGTTCCATTACTTCTGAGCTTTAAGTTTGTATTATGTAATCTATAGACCGCTATTATTAGCTACGACCTGATAATGCGCTTGTCAACACCCGTACTGATGCCTGGTGCCCTATAACTACATTCCATATTAAGAACTTTCTTTCACTTTCTTTCTCAGTGCTTCATCCACTGTGACAAATACTATCAACGGTGGTAGCTTCTAACAAGGATTCACATACGTATTAGCAGGAGCCATTCTTTCAGATTTATTTCATTACTATTCTCAATTCTCGTGTATAGAGTGACGATAAAAGAAACACATCATTGCATCCCCCTGACAGGTATAAAAATAAAACTTTCTCTTCGCCTACCACCCAAACTGACGCCCACCATCAACATCAGAATGAATTGTCACTTTCCTAGTCACAAATGCATACATTGTGGTATGAAACAAACAGCTCTTGAGTCTAATCCTGAGAAACTGCTTGTGATGCGTGAGAAACGTGCTATGTAAATTTATGAGAGCAGCTGTCTGCTTTCATATAACTTACACACTGTTACTTCGTTGTACGTGGTTGGCAGAATGACATGATGTTAACTTCCCTCTGAGGACAGCCTGCTGCATTGGCAATATTAAATCGATGAAGTGCATATCTAAATATCATTTCTATTCCCAGAATGAGTTTTTCCCTCTGCAACAGATTGTGCACTGATATGAAACTTCCTGATAGATTAAAACTGTGTGCCGGACTGAGACTGGAAATCCGGACCTTTGCATTTCGCGGGCAAATGCTGTACCAACTGAGTCACCCAAGCACGATTCACGCCCTGTCCTCACAGCTTTACTTCTTCCAATACATCGTCTCCTACCTTTCAAACTTTACAGAAGTTCTCCTGCGCGGGAGGGGAGGGGGCATGAGTCGTGCTTGGATAGCTCAGTTGCTAGAGCACTTTCCGGCGAAAGGCCGAGGTCTGGATTTCGAGTCTCAGTTCGGCACACAGTTTTAATCTGTCAGGAAAAGTGTCATTTCCGTTGTTCTTCTATGTTGGCGTTGCATTGTATATATCTCATAGTAGACAGCCTTAGTTTCAACTCTGGTGCTTGTAGCATCCAGGGAACACTAATATCATTTAGTGGCGCAACACTCCGACTTCCTTTAGAATAATCCGGCAGGAATGTTGCTCAGGATGGTCTTAGAACAATCTCGTCAAACGCTGCGGATTTTGTTGGTCTTCCTGATCCTATGGATCTGAAACTCAATGCATATGATTTAACCCCTCAATACTATAGCGTTATGTTACCAAATTCTGTCCACTGAACGTATCCTCTTTATCTCACATATTGTCTCGAATTCATCTCGTAAATGGTTGTACAATATTTCATGAATTTATAATCTCACTAATAATTTAAAACATAATTTATTTTCTTAACTCAGTCAAATTACATACATTTTCGTGAAATTAAAGTAGGAACTTTGTCAGATATTGACTGAAATTACGCAGCCCTTGAACATATAATTGACGAAAGAAAAATAATTGAGTGATCAGCCGATTGTCAGACTGCGTTTCACACCTTGAAACAGGGACTGACGTCAGTGCGATACGCATCCAGACATTTGATTAAAGCAGAGTGGAATTATTCCACAATGTAGATGGACATGTTAGCACTTATCTATGGTATCTGTAACATACATTGCTTTCTCTATAGACAAGTGTTCAATGTAGTGATGGATCATGCCGCATTGAAGCGTTTGTTGGGACTGACAGAGCAGTTCAGTTGGTGACGCAGTGGGCATTAAAGTAGAGCGAATTCGATTGCGAGATAGTGCACAAAGCAGCAAACCAAAGTAGAAGCATAGTAACAACAGTATATTAAGACAGAGGTTTTAGCACTCGATAATAGCGTTGCATAGACAGATGACGCTGTGTGTAAGGTATTTTGGTCACAGCTGCAAATCGTGATGTTTCTTCCAAGAACACCAAAAGCAAAATTCCACGCCAACTTTCTAAAGGACATGGGACTGTTACGCCTCAGGATAATATTGCAGGCTGGTGGAGCAATTGTTAAAGTGTTCCCTGGTCGGTATCAGAGCTGAAACCAATTTAGACTACAATATATATATATATATATATATATATATATATATATATATATATATATATATATATATATATATATATACGATGACCATTGTTGAACTACATGAAATAAAACCGTCATTGCTTCTGAAAAGTTTGCGTTAGGACCTTCAAACTGCACTGTCGGCCCCGTCGCATGGTGGGAATTAGTATGCGAATATGATTTGATTTAGCGACGAAGCCCACCTTCATTTAGATGGGTTCGGCAATAAGCGAAATTGGAGCAATATGGGTACTGAGAATCCGCATTTTCTGATCTATAAGTCTCTTGACCTTCAACTGGCCTGACTGTGCGATGTGTAATGTCCGGTCACGGAATAATCAATGCGATATTCGGTGATAGCAGAGTGACTACCGGACGGTAAGAGAAGGTTTTGGAATATTCCCAAAACCAGTGCTGTACTGAAAACAGCCATTCAGGACGTCACTGGCAGCAACGATGTTCCGCCACTTCAGCAGCTCATACAGAATTTTGCTATTCATCTGCAGCATATCATCGCCAACGATGGCAGGTATATCGACCATTTCATAACCTAAATCTGAATGTCTGTGGTGATGTTCAAATGTTGAATAAATTGTGTCCACTCTGTAGTTTGTAACTAATTTAATTTTCTCATATAGTTCAATAATTCTTACCCAGTAGAATGGGATACAAACCAGGAAGAACAACAGAAATGGCATGTACGGAGGGCACTCCACCGAGCTAATATTGCCACACGCGACCAAGGTGCCGATGCACCAGAGTGACCTCACACGGAAAGGAGCATAACGTGATTCTGTCAACCATGCAAAATAAAGCAACAGTGTGTAGGTCGTATGCAAGAGTGACTTTCCAGCAGTCACTGTGAAAACTCCAAACTGAAGCCTGAAGAGATGAGCTGGGGCGACACGGCGCAGTGCAGAACTCTGATGGGTCCAGAAAAACAGAGCACAAGCACTCAGTCTTTTCCAATAACAACGTACATGCCATAGACTGAATGATGCAAATACTCATACTTCCATAGTTCAGATCCCAGTATGGATTCACGAGCCCCAAAGTGGGACAGGTGACACTATCTGCAACCCACGTATATAATTTCAACCTACGATGGAACAGCTAGCCTGCTCTGAAGGTCTTGGCTGCTGAGTGCTGCTGCGACCTCGCCTACCCCTTCATGGAAGCGAATGTTAAGGTGCCTTCTGCCATAGAGCCCCTGTAGGTCTACTTGTTGGGACAGTGAGCTGATAAACATCCATGAACTTTAGGAGAACAGGAGCTGCGGCCAGACGGCCTGTTTCTACTGACAGACACTGACATCGCTGGTTATCCTCTCACAAAAAGGCCATAATGGGACACTTCACCATGACTCTGGCCACCTTGTACATAGGAGCACCCTGTGAACGTAGTAACCATGCGGCTTCCCTCCAGTGGCAGAACGGACAACACCGACCAGACTGCTACTAGTGAAGAGTGATATTGTGTGTCGTTGAGCTAATGCCTTCCTTACAACATCAACCGAAACAACGTGGCGCCGTCAGCACATTCCAGCGTGGGTAACATCTAGTTGCTCCCACTACCTGTAGCAGCCATGAAAGAAGACAGTTGAGCAATTGTGAATATTGACAAGAACGTCTCATTAGTGCAACTGGCCATCCGACAGATCCATACTGCGGCACTCCATTCCACGCCATCATGGCAAACTATTGGCTGCAGTTCTTGTCATCTATAGCCGTATTACATCTGATTTACATCAAGATTTCAATCGCAACGACAACATTAAGCGTTAAAACCAGTGGAAAATGCAATTAGAATGATGTCGTTACTCCCAAGAAAACTACAGTGATGTGCAATACCAAATACATGTCGCAATTGTACCGCCTGAATGAGCCAGTGGGCGAAATCTGTCCCACGACCAGGCAACATTGTGGAGCACTGTGGGCCCTAGCGCTTCGTAATAGACGCTGTAAAGCAGGATCCCTCTTTTCTTCCCCATCAACAAATAAGTGATAAGTGTTGTTAGTGTGTGTTCTGCAAGTATTCTGGTGTTTTTCTTTCATTTTTTTCGTCATCAGTCTTCTGATTGGTTTGATGTGGCCGACATAAATTCCTCTCATGTCCCAACCTCTTCATCTCAGAGTAGCACTTGCAACCTACATCCTCAGTTATTTGTCTTCCTCTACAGTTTTTGCCCTCTACAGCTCCGTATAGTACCATGGAAGACATTCTCTCATGTCCTAACAGATATCCTATCATCCTGTCCCTTCTCCTTATATTCCTTCCCTCTCCGATTCTGCGCAGAACGTCCTCACTCCTTACCTCATCGGGTCACCTAATTTTCAATGTTCGTCTATATCACCACATCTCAAATTCTTCGACTATCTTCTGTTCCGGGTTTCCCCTCAGTCCATGTTCCACTACCATACAATGCTGTACTCCAGACGTACATTCTCAGAAATTTCTTTCTCATATTAAGTCTGACATTTGATGTTAGTAGACTCCTCTTGGCAAGGAATACCCTTTTTGCCATTGCTATTCTGCTTTTGATGTCTTCCTTGCTCTGTCCGTCATTGGTTATTTTAATGAATATGTAGCAGAAATCCTTAACTTCATTTACTTCGTGACGATCAATCCTGATGTTACGTTTCTCGCTGTTCTCATTTCTATTACCTCTCATTACCTTCGTCTTTCTTTGAATTACTCTCAATCAATACTCTGTACTCATTATACTGTTCATTCTTTCTAGCAGATCATGTAATTCATCTTCGCTTTCACTCGAGGCAGCAATGTCATCAGCAAATCATATCATTGACATCCTTTCACTTTGAATTTTAATTCCACTCCTGAACCTTTCTTTTATTTCCATCATTGCTTCCTCGATGTACAGACTGAACAAGAGGGGCGAACGGCTACATCCTTGTCTTACATCCTTTTTCATACGAACACTTCGATCTTGGTCACCCACTCTTATTATTCCCTCTTGTCTGTGTCCATATTGTATATGACCCATATCTCCCTATAGCTTACCCTACTTTTCTCAGAATTTCGAACATCTTTTTCCAGGTCGACAAATCCTATAAACGTGTCTTGATTTTCTTTAGTCTTGCTTCGAATATTAACGTCAGAATTGCCTTTCTCGTGCCTTTACCTTTCCTAAAGGCAAATTGATCATAATCTAGCTCATCCTCAATTTTCTTTTGCATTCTTCTGTATATTATTCTTGTCAGCAACTTGGATGGATGAGCTGTTAACCTGATAATGATGTAATTCTCACCCTTGTTAGCTCTTGCCCTCTTCAGAACTGTGTGGATGATATTTTACCTGAAGTCAGACGGTATGTCGCCAGAATCATACATTCTACACACCATCGTAAATAGTCGTTTTGTTGTCACTTCCCACAATGATTTTAGAATTTCTGATGGAATGTCATCTATCCCTACTGATTTATTTGATCTTAAGTACTCCAAAGCTCTGTTAAATTCTGATTCTAGTACTGGATCCCCTATGTTTTCTAAATCGACTCCTGTTTCTTCTTATGCCACATCAGACAAATCATCCCCCTCATAGAGGCATTCAGTGTATACTTTCCACCTACCCGCTCTCTCCTCTGATTTTATCAGTGGAATTTCAGTTGATCTCTTAATGTTATCACCCTTGTTTTTAATGTCATCGAAGGTTGTTTTCACTTTCCTGTATGCTGAATCTGTACTTCCTACAATCATTTCTTTTTCGAAATCCACACATTTTTCCTGCTGCCATTTCGTCTTAGCTTCCCTGCATTTCCTATGTATTTCATTCTTCAGGGACTTGTATTTCTCTACTCCTGAGTTCCCGGAACATTTTTGTACTTCCTCCATTCTCGATCAAACGAAGTATTTCTTCTGTTATCAATGGTTTCGTCGTAGATACCTTCTTTGCACCTATGTTTTCCTTTCCAACTTCTGTGATGGCACTTTTTGAGATGTCATTCCTCTTCAACTGTACCGTGTACCGCCTACTGAGTTATTCCTTATTGCCGTATCTATGCTGTATCTACAGCCTTCGGAAACTTCAACAGTATTTCGTCATTCCTTAATACTTCCGTATCCCACTTCTTTGCGCATTGATTCTTTCTGACTAACGTCCTAAACTTGAGCCTACTCTTCATCACTACTATATTGTGAGCTGAGTTTATATCTGCTCCTGGGTACGCCTTACAATCCACTGTCCGATTTTGGAATCTCTTTCTGTCCATGATGTAATCTTACTGGTGTAGCACCCAGAAAAATTTGTCGACTCTTTCTTGTATGATGCTGACGATAATCTACCTCTTGTCATCCAAATCAGGCTATTCCATGCGATGTAAGTACCTTTCCGGTCTAAATATGTAAGGAAAGTCTGAGTAATGTCTGTAAGCTGCAGCATGCCAATTCTTAGTTCTGCCTTCGTTCAGTGAAATTATTATAAAACTGATGTGGAGAAAAAATGTATCTCTCACCAAGAACTAAAAGAACTGCAACAAAATTAAAACTGGGAAGTAATTAGAACACCAGTTTATGAGGTCTGCTTCATGTTGTCCTAAAGCGATTACTTCACAAAGATAGTTTGCATTGCTGGCTGTGTGGGTTGTGGACAACTGTTTTGCTTTTAAGTGTTATGGTACTTAGGCGAAACGTAATTACCTGGGAATAGTAAACGTGTGCAAATAAGTGGACATGTACTTCACAACTTCGATTGATTCGTGGGGAGTGCAACATAAAAGACCCAGTGGGGGAGATAAGTCAAAATGTACAAAACATTCATTATGTTGACCCTGAAATTGGATCAATAGAGCGAATGTATGAACTTAACATGCCCGCAACTTCCGAGGACGAAATCGAGAACATTCCGGTCTTAGTGGAAGCTCAGGCAACCATAACAAACGAACCAAGAGAAACTTCTGGGGTGGAAGATACTTCTCCCGCGCAACACTTCGATATGAACATATTATTCAATTTCATGTCGAAGATGGAGGAACGTGACTCATATCTAAAAGAATGTATATAACGGATAGAATTAGAAAGGGAGGAAAATCTTAAACTTAAAGAATTTATGAAACAGAAAGAATTATAAAGGGAGGAAGATCTCAATGGGACAGAATTAGAAAACGAGGAGAATAGAAAGTTTAGGCAAGAAATGTCAGAATTGCTAAAGAATTGGGATCTTAAATATAATATCGGCAACAATGTTCAGTATACAATTTGTAAATAAAGATCAAAAACTTCAAACTGACGTTTTTCCTTGATGACCCAAATACATTGAAACCCTGTAGGGCAGCATGCGACGCTGGTCAATGAGTAAGTAGATTGTTTAGGTTTTTTTATTGGTAACGCCACATAGCGCTCTGTATGAAAACTCTCTGGCTGTGCTGTGTGGAGTCTGTGGCTGGTTGGCATTGTTGTAATACTCGCCATTGTAGCGCTGGGCAGTTGGCTGTTAGCGGTGCGTGGGGTTGCGCAGTTGGAGGTGAGCCGCCACCAGTGGTGGACGTGGGGAGAGAGATGGCGGAGTTTTTAAAATTTGTAAGAATTGATGTCATGAACTGATGTATATATTATGACTATTAAGGTAAATACATTGTTTGTTCTCTATTAAAATCTTTCATTTGCTGACTGTGCCTATCAGTAGTTAGTGACTTCCGTAATTTGAATCTTTTATTTAGCTTGCAGTAATGGCGCTCGCTGTATTGCAGTAGTTCGAGTAACGAAGATTTTTGGTGAGGTAAGTGATTTGTGAAAGGTATAGATTAATGTTAGTCAGGGCCATTCTTTTGTAGGGATTATTGAAAGTCAGATTGCGTTGCACTAAAAGTATTGTGTGTCAGTTTAAGCACAGTCATTTATAATTCTTCAAAGGGGACGTTTCAAATGATGGGTAGCTCCACACACTTAGGTGTTACAGATAAGTGTTCCTAAGTGAAATAAGCCCGTTATGACCCTCTAGCAGCCCTCTCATTTTCGAAAACTTGATACGCTTTGACCAGTGTCTAATGGTGTTATATTGTGGTATATAAAGAATATCTTTATATTGTATCCTCAGTTGGAGTCAGTCCTTCCACTTAGCAACCCTGTGCCCTGATAGAAGCTATCAAAGGTAACAGATGATGGCTGTGATTTCACGGGCTAAGGATAAAATTGCACACTGGTGGTAGTATTTTTACACTATTTGTGTTATTCTTCTTTTAAATGTTCCTGTGGATACAGTCCTGTTGTGTTTGTTCAGTGCTTCAGGAGCAATTCCCTGGCAGCAACAACCGTCATCAAAGTGAGTAGCCTCACAAAATCGTGCCTGCAATATGGCTTACGTATTCATAAACAAAATGTGGAGGGTAGCGTAGCTGAACTTTGTCAAAGCCTCTGTACTGCCTTGTCTGCCCCAGTAAACATTTTCGCTGCGTGAAAGGGAGAGGTAAAACAAGCTTCCGATTTCTGTATAATTTTTCTGGGTGATCTTCAGCATGCTGTAACAGGTTTGAAACTTGCTTCCCATCTCGAAGGTAGATTTGCTGAGTGTAGGCCTTTCTGGGCCTCCTAGCTAATAGAAGTCGAGACATATGCCATGTGAGTAAAGATCCTTCAGTGCTGTCCAAAGGAAAATGTTTGCAGGACGTGGTTGTCACCTAAAAACAGCAAATATTAGTCCTACGTTTGTGGGATGAGGAGCTGGGTGTAGAAGTTAATATTAGTGAGGCCAGATAAGAACAAAGAAGTAGCAGCCTGTTTGGAAAGTAGATTGACAGTCTGTTTTGATGGTAGCCGAACAATCTGATGTCTGCTCAGTAGATAGTACCGATCAGTTAACTGAGTTGTGGTTATTTGTTGGGTTACATCAACAGGCTAATGTGTTACAGGATAATCATGGAGTAGTCTTACAACAGGTTTATCCATTGATGATAGGCCGCTTGCAGAGGATAATTGTGGGAGCATTGGAACATGCAGATACGTTGTGAGACTTCTGAAAGCTGCAGTTAAATAAATCCGTGGGGCTTGTAAGAGGAAATATTTGCTAGACCAACATGTATACTGCGTACAAGGCAAGGATAATCATCTGCCCCATTATGTTACAGAAATGCATCTTTATATTTTAGCATTGTGTGTTGTTATCTCTGAAGAACTGGTGGTATGGGAGCAGAAGATAGGACCAGAAAATTATTTAATGAGAAACCAGTGAGCAATGTCCATATAGAAACACTTTTGGCTGGAATTCGTGAATATTCTTTATAGTGATCATGAATGGAAGAACTAAATCTGAGCAATAACCTGGAAATTGTAAATAACATGTGTGAAGTCATAGCTGGTCACTCACATCTTGTTACTAGCATTGTATACTATTTTTGCAAGAATCCTGGATTTTTTGTCAGGGAATCTAGGATATCTGAGGGTAGGTGGATTAACAGCTCACGCCAGAAGCAAGAGGCACATTCTGCATTATGCAGAATGTTCCCACACGTGCAACATCAAAGGTGTGCGACTGCCCTGTGTGCATGCATTTTTAGGAACTGAAGATGTATGTGCTCTTCTGGATTATGGAGTAACGTCCCCCATTTTACAGTTCTGGATTTACACTAGGCCTATTAATGGGATGCTTTTACCAGGACGCCCCTAAAGGCGTTTTGTACCGCCTACAACCTTTCTGAGTTTAATAGGGTCATCTTTGGACTAGCCAGAGGAGCTGCAGTCTGATGGCGTCTACTGGATTACGTCACGAGAACTTTAACTTCATGTCTGTTTACAGAGCCAGTTCTGCGGAGCATGTAAACCACATCCGCCAGGCGTTCTGCCACGTGTGAGAAGCGGGTCTGACTGTTAAATACAACAAATTAACCTTCACCTGGGACAAAATATGAAAACTGGGACCCCTCGACAACAGCTGGAACCAGTTTATTCATTCCAGTCCCAAACCATCTGTTTTGTTGGAACCATCTGTTTTGTTGGAACTTTTTTGTTGGAACAGTGAACTTCCTTCTGAATTTCATGCCGAATGTTACACATACAGCAGTTCCTATTAAGTCATTACATACTATGAGTAGAACATATGTATTGGGGAAACTCAGTAAGTTGCCTCTGAAGCATTAAAATGAGTCCAAAACTAGCACTAGTGTCATGGATCCCTGATTTTAATTGCCCGTTTATCGTTCAAACCAACACTTCCGATGTTGGGGGTACAGTTGTCCTATTACTAGAGCAGGGTGGAGACGGAAGGCCTCTTGTGTTCACATCATAGACGTTGTCACAAGTTGAAACCAGATACTCAGTGTATGAATTATAATCACTGGCTGTTATGTTCACTCAATATAAATGTAACTTTTATTTGGAACACCATCGCTGTCGACTGGAAATCGATAACCACGCGCAGAGCTGGATGCTCGTTAGGACACAATACACAGGCCTAATAACACAGTGGGCAGTAATGACCTATAAGTTCCAGTTCGATTTTTGTCATATTAAAGTGGGGCTAAACCAAACTGCCAATGTGTTGAGGCAAATGTTTCAAGTGGGTTATGTGAATGAGGTGCCCCAGGTCAACATGCAGCAACACAGGAGTCCATCCACTCCCTGAAGAAGGATTTCTTGTGTGTCTGTTCCGGGGGGGGGGGGGGGGGGGGGGGGGGTGAGGAATAAAATTATGTCTACTCTGGAGATCAGCCTTCGTGTGCAGGTCACCTGTAATTTCATCTGGACTGGCACACTCAGCAACTGATCGCTGAGCACAAGTTTCAACCAATCGATAAATCAGGTATTGATTACCTGTAGCCGTAGCCCCATTCCCATAGCTGAAACCATTTTGCCTTGGTCGTAGTCGACACCAAGTTTGTCTTGTTGACCGCTACGGCTATTAATATTCAGCATCTTGAGAAAATTTTGATCAGTTTCGGAACCTGTAAACGTTAGTCAGTGAGTATCAAACTTCACGTCTACAGAGTTCAAGTGGTTCTGTTTTGACAAGGAATAATACGTATTACCAAGATATCTTAGTATCTACGGCCATATTCTACTGAAAAAATAAGCCATAACTTGAAATCATCCCTCACTGTTTACCATTCATGGTCCCAGATGTGATGGAACATCTTGCCAAATTGTCTATGTTTTTCCTTCGATACTACCCACCATGAAGCACATAAGACCACTGCTGCCAAGCTAAATATTCTCATTAAATT
This sequence comes from Schistocerca gregaria, assembly GCF_023897955.1. NCBI lineage: Eukaryota > Metazoa > Arthropoda > Insecta > Orthoptera > Acrididae > Schistocerca > Schistocerca gregaria. The sequence continues at coordinate 116,350,697 of NC_064926.1, forward strand.
CTTCAGTAGCCATTTTATGTCCGCTCAAGGATCTGCTACTGGGATAGGCAGATCTGAAAGAGATTAAATAAAATGGGAGATTCTCAGGAGAAAGCCGGGTAGGACAATGGGAAGCAAATCGCTTCAGTTAAAGTATGGGATAAAGTGCTTATAAAAATATTTTGGAGGACAAAGCCAATACATCAAGGTTTTGTGGTAGTTGTGGTCTTCAGTGCCGACACTGGTTCGATGCAGCTCCCCGTGCTACGTTATCCTGTTCTTGCTTCTTCATCTCCCAGTACTTACTGCAACCTACATCCTTCTGAATCTGCTAAGTGTGTTGATCTCTTGGTCTCCCTCTATGATTTTTACCCCCCACGCTGCCCTCCAATGCTAAATTTGTTATCCCTTGTCAAGTTGTGCCACAAACTCCTCTTCTCCGCAATTCTATTCAGTACCTCCTCATTAGTTATGTGATCTACCCATCTATGCTTCAGCATTCTTTTGTACCACCACATTTCGAAACTTCTATTCTCTTCATGTCCAAACTATTTATAGTCCATGTTTCACTTCCATACAAGGCTATACTCCATACAAATACTTTAAGAAACGACTTCTTGACACTTAAATCTATACTCGAAGTTAACAAATTTCTCTTCTTCAGAAACGCTTTCCTTGACATTGCCAGTCTACATTTTATATCTTCTCTACTTCGACCATCATCAGTTATTTTGCTCCCCAAATAGCAAAACTCCTTTACTACTTTAAGTGTCACATTTCCTAATCTAATTCCCTCAGCATCACCCTACTTAATTCGACTACATTCCATTATCCTCGTTTTGCTTTTGTTGATGTTCATCTTATATCCTCCTTTCAAGACACTGTCCATTCCGTTCAACTGCTCTTCCAAGTCCTTTGCTGTCTCTGACAGAATTATATTGTTATGGGCGAACCTCAATGCTTTTATTTCTTCTCCATGGATTTTAATACCTTCTCCGAATTTTTCTTTAGTTTCCTTTACTGCTTGCTCAATATACAGATTGAATAACATTGGGGAGAGACTACAAACCTGTCTCACTCCTTTCCCAACCTCTGCTTCCCTTTGATGCCCCTCGACTCTTATAACTGCCATCTGCTTTCTGTACAAATTGTAAATAGCCTTTCGCTCCCTGTATTTTACTCCTGCCACCTTCAGAATTTGAAAGAAAGTATTCCAGTCAACATTTTCAAAAGCTTTCTCTAAGTCTACAAATGCTAGAAACGTAGGTTTGCCTTTTCTTAATCTTTCTTCTAAGATAAGTCGTAAGGTCAGTATTGCCTCACGTGTTCCAATAGTTCTACGGAATCCAAACTGATCTTCACTGAGGTCGACTTCTACCTGTTTTGTAAAGAATTCGTGTATTTTGCAGCCATGACTTATTAAACTGATAGTTAGGTAATTTTCACATCTGTCAACACCTGTTTTCTTTGGGATTCGAATTATTATATTCTTCTTGAAGTCTGAGGGTATTTCGCCTGTCTCGTACATCTTGCTCACCAGATGGTAGAGTTTTGTCAGGACTGGCTCTCCCAAGGCTGTCAGTAGCTCTAATGAAATGTTGTCTACCCTCAGGGCCTTGTTTCGATTCAGGTCTTCCAGTGCTCTGTCAAACTCTTCATGCAGTATCATATCTCCCATTTCATCTTCATCTACATTCTTTTCCATTTCCATAATATTGTCCTCAAGTACATCGTCCTTGTATAGACCCTCTATATACTCCTTACACCTTTCTGGTTTCCATTCTTTGCTTAGAACTGGATTTCCATCTGAACTCTTGATATTCATACAAGTGGTTCTCCTTTCTCCAAAGCTCTCTTTAAGTTTCCTGTAGGTAGTTTCTATCTTACCCCTAGTGAGATAAGCCTCTACATCCTTACATTTGTCCTCTAGCCATCCCTGCATAGCCATTTTGCACTGCCTGCCAATATCATTTTTGAGACGTTTGTATTCCAATTTGCCTGCTTCATTTACTGCATTTTTATATTTTCTTCTTTCATCAATTATATTCAATATTTCTTCTGTTAATCAAGGATTTCTACTACCCCTCGTCTTTTTACCTACTTGATCCTCTGCTCCCTTTACTACTTCACCCCTCCTTCTTCTGTATTTTTCCCCCAATTTCTATCAATTGTTGACTTATGCTCTCTCTGAAACTCTGTAGAACCTCTGGTTTTATCCTGGTTCCATCTCCTTAAATTACCATCTTTTTTCAGTTTTTTGAGTTTTAATCTACAGTTCATAACTAGTAGATTGTGGTCAGAGTACACATCTGCACTATAAATGTCTTACAATTTATAACCTGGTTCCTAAATTTCTGTCTTACCATTATATAAGCAATCTGATACCTTTTAGTATCTCCAGAATTCTTCCATGCATGCAACCTTCTTTTATGATGCTTGAACCAAGTGTTAGCTATTATTAAGTTATGCTCTGTGCAAAATTCTACCAGACAGCTTCCTCTTTCTTTTCTTACCCCCAATCCATATTCACCTACTACGTTTCCTTCTCTCCCTTTTCCTGTTCTCGAATTCCAGTCACCCATTACTTAAATTTTCGTCTCCCTTCAGTACCTGTATGATTTCTTTTATCTCATCATACATTTCATCAATTTCTTCATCATCTGCAGAGCTAGTTGGCATATAACATTGTACTACTGTAGTAGACGTGGGCTACATGTCTATCTTGGCCACAATAATGCGTTCACTATGCTGTTTGTAGTAGCTTACGCACACTCCTATTTTTTTTATTCATTATTAAACGTACTCCTGCATTACCCCTACTTGATTTTTTATTTATAACCCTGTATTCACCTGACCAAAAGTCTTGTTCCTCTTGCCACCAAACTTCACTAATTCCCACTACATCTAACTGTAATCTATCCATTTTCCTTTTTAAATTTTCTAACCTAACTGCCTGATTAAGGGACCTGACATTTCACGCTTCGATCCATAGAACAGCAGTTTTCTTTCTCCTGATGACGACGTCTTCTTGAGTAGTCCCCGCCTGGGGATCCGAATGGGGGACTGATTAACCTCCAGAATATTTTACCCAAGAAGATGCCATCATCGTTTAACCATACAGTAAAGCTGCATGCCCTCGGGAAAAATTACAGCTGTAGTTTCCCATAGCAAGGCCGTTTTGGCTACTGTTACAAGGCCAGATCAGTCAATTATCCAGACTGTTGCCCCTGCAATTACTGAAATGGTTGCTGCCCCTCTTGAGGAACCACACGTTTGTCTGGTCTCTCAACAGTTACATCTCTGTTGTGCTTGCACCTACGGTACTGCCATCTGTATCGCTGAGGCACGCAATCCTCCCCACCAACGGAATGGTCGATGTTTCAAGGGGGGCTACGTGAGAGAAGGATTTAGTAAAAGCGGAATAATGGCGGTACAACATTGCAGCATTCAGTGTATTATTTACAGTCGACTACTGAACCAATTTCAAAAATTCTGGAACTTTTGCAGTATTTTCCTGTTCGCAGTTATCACCTATGCGTATTCTAGAGCTTACATTTCTAAGGTATTGAGTAATAAACACACACTTTAGAGCACATGTCAACCAATGTTTCTTAACTCTTCCTCTTTTTAACAATCTTACTTTTGTCATGTTCTTCTTTTTACTGCTTTTTATTTCTCTAATGCCTTTTATACGTTATAAGCTTATTACAGACTTCAACTGTTGTGTCCCTTTTTATTTTCATTGTTTCAATTAATTGTTGAAAACTAGTGTATATCGACATTAGCGACATCTGGTGAACTAACAACACCAACATCTTGTGGCTACTGCATGGCAGCTTGTTTTAAACAGTAGTACTATTGACAACATGACTAATACATCTGATATTATTTAAACGTATTTGATGATGCTGGTGCTGATTCTCCATTTAACATTTGACGATGCCACTATGGCTGCAGTACATTAGGACATTGTTTTTATGAAACAGGTATGCCTCTTCATATTGAAAGCGCATAAATGTATATTTTGTCAGTACTATTTTTCATTATGGTCTATGTTTGTTCTTAAGCTGTAGACAGTTTGAGAGGGTATTAATGTTTTTCCATTTCTGCTGCAGGTCTGATGGTGGTCGTTAAAGACCGACCACTGTAATCTGTTAATAAAAATGCATGTGATCATATATGTAAATTAAAGGATACCCATAAACACATATGTTTGCTGCAAAGTGCAGTAGTGACTTATTTCTGCCGTGTTGATGTAGAGTACAGGACAGTGGGAGCAACTCCAGACTGCGCCTCCATGGTGTGGCGCTCCCTCAGCAGCGGCGACTACTTGCTGTGGGCGGCTCTGCGGGCGGCGCCTGACCTGGCGTGGGGTCTGTTTGCAGCTCTGCTCGCAGCGTGTCGGCTGCCTGCCTGCGCGTGTTTCGCGTGGCCTGCCCGGGCGTGAGCACCTGCTCAACAACACAGGACAGACTTGTCGATCAAGTGTCTCACCAGCAAATTCCAGTCGTCATTACAGCAACACCTGCCTACAGCTGCTGCAAACACTAAGCTTGAATTTTATGTGCATTTTTTATACTCGTATTTAGGAAGTGGTTGACACATAAATGTTTACTTTGTTTTCATTAGTGAAACTCTGGCAATTATATTTGTAATCATGTAACTCACACGGTAACTGAGCCCTGTGGAAAAAAACTGTCGGCATGGAAAACAAAACAGTCTACCAATGCATAAAGGAACATACGTGGATACAGTGTGTAACACACCAACACAATGTCTGACACACAAGAAAGTTTCGCAGCAATAATGTTGTAGTTGTGAGAACAGGAGTACATTTTTATGTAACACATTTTGACACTATTTTGTAAATATTTTCTTATCAATGAATGTGATTGTGCAATTTAAATGCAATATGTAGAAGGGAATCATGTGCTAACAAGTGGCAAATACGCTAGTCCAGTCGGGGCAGTTTGCTACAGTGAGCTGTCAGAGAATGTATTTGAATTAGGGATCATTGCCACTAGGAACAGATGCTCACAGTGCAGTAGAGTCTGACAGGTGTGCTCAGGCATAGTGGCTGCCAGCTGCACACTGTAAAGTACCAAACTGGAAGAAATATGTGTTATGTCCAGGCGTAATTGTGGTGTTAACTGGGAACACTGCGAAAAACATGAATTGGAATTAATACGAAAGAAGAGCGCTGTGAGCCATAAATTGTGTATTGCAAAGCGACGACAAGACAAGTCTGTTGCCATGCATTGTGGCGTTTATTATCTTTCGCAGCACCAGCAGCCACTCACTGAGTTAAGGCAAGAACAACTTTCATATTTAGAAGTGTGTCCAGGCTAGCCAACGTAGTAGTTTCATTTTGTGAAAAATTACCAACTTCATGTTAACATTGGTTTACAAGTGCTAAAACTTGAGAAGTTATCAACTAAAGTCCTATCTGCCATTATTAATTAAAACTGAGATATGATATTGAATACAAGAAGACACAAACTGCTGACCTAATTTAATTTTAATAATTTTATAAACAAGTGAAAATTATCAAAATTAAAAAAATAATTAAATCACATCGTTAAAGATCAGCGAAATCTTTACTTAAAACCCGGTAGTAATATTCAGCGATTACAAAAAAGTAATTTCATTATTGTAAATGAGAAAATCTAAATTTCTTGTGTGATCAACAATTTCTGCTCTCATTTCCAATATACATACCACTGTTTTGCTTAACACAAAATATTTATTTACGAACGATTACAATTGTAAAAATATTAACAGTATGCGCTGTGGCTGTCTGTGCGAACCTATTTATTACGCTAACCGAGTGCCAAACAATTGGGGGTCAAGTTCATTGCTTAATGCAATTTGTCTTACTAGTTTCATGATTAGATTTAGTTCATGTTGCTAACTGCGACTTTGCGTCTGAGCTCAAGTAAGTGTTGGGCCCATTCCCACCTCACTGGCTTGCAGTAACTATTGTGTAAATACTTTTGCAAGTTAATAACAACTATACAACATTTTTCGCTCACACCATGAACTGGCAACCATTTAGATTAAGCATTACAATCTAAACTAAAAAATACGTTACTTCATTATCTGAAATTTCACTAACCGCTTTCCTGTATTTAGTATCTGTCAAAATTCTCTCAACCATTTTCCTACTGAAGTAGTAGAGCAATAATATTTCGGTTATAACAGAGTCTACATTTTTTTATTTCATTTGTTGTTTAGAATCGATGCTTTTCCCAGTCAATACGGATATTAAGAACACGTCTCATCAATTATTCCAAGGACAGATACGTTATTAGTGTTCAGTGTATGTCTCAGCACTCAACATTGTGAGCATGCTTGTTAGTTTATTATTAATGTCGTACTTGCTGGGAGGAACGAGTGAGCACAGTTGTACAACTAGAGCTTAAAAATCATTTCATTGTGCCAAGTAAAACACAGAAGAAATATGCTTCCGCAAGAAAAAACAAAATTATGATAGTTGCAATGTTTGTGTACAGGAAAAGTGTTTTGCTTCATTTCATACAGAATAGACATTCAGTAATATTAAAAAGTTCTTTATTTACTGTTTGTGTTGTTTCTTACAATATTATGCATGGAGAATAAGATTGTGAATTGGATAGCGCATTTGGCCAATGTCGCAAAAATGTGACAGTCTACAGTTTTTGTTCTAATAAACTGAAAATTTTCAAAACAACTTTTTTTTCAATTAATCACTCAATGTAATGTATTTATGTATAAAAGATTGCAAAAAATGATCCGATTGACTTTTGGCCAGTAATGGGTTAATGGCAGAAATATCTTGCTGGAGGTGGTAGTAAAACTTGAAGCTCAAGGTTCTAAAAGACGATAGCAAAGTTGTAAGCACTGCAGCTGATAAATGCAGTAGAACCAACAAAAACATTTGATGTATCTTAAAGTTTATAGACATGGATTAGAATCCTCTTTCTTTTGTAGGAACAAGGATACAGAAGGGTAATCAATCGTTTTAATAACTAATTTAAAATAGACAAAGAATTCATTCTTTTACTATTACGTACTTCTTGTTGTTGTTACTTTGCATTATCATGTTCTACATTTAACTGAAATAGTCCAATGTTATTCACTGCATTCTCTGATTATTTATGTCACAATTCGTTATCCCATTTTAGTATTTTTGTTTTGTTGCATTAATTGTGAGCTATAAATTTGTATTATGTAATCTATAGACTCTTACTATTACCTGCAACCTGAGAATGGGCTTGTGAACCCCGGTACTGAAGTGTGGTGCCCTATAACTGCATTACATATTAAGAACATACTTTCACTTTTTTCTCAGTGCTTCATCCACTGTGACAAATACTAACAACGGTGGTACCTTCTAACAAGGATTCACATGCGTATTAGCAGGAGCCATTCTTTCAGATTTATTTCATTACTGCTCACGATTTTCTTGTATAGAGTGACTCTAAAAGAATCACATCATTTCGTCCTCCTGACAGGTATAAAAATTAAACTTTCACTTCCCCTACCACCATCAACATCAGCGTGGGTTGTGACTTTTTTTGGACACTAATGCATACACTGCGGTATGAAACAAACGACCCTTGAGTATAATCTTGAGAAACTGCTTGTGATGCCTGAAAAACGTGCTGTGTAAATTTATGAAAGCAGCTGTCTGGTTGCATACGATTTACACATTGTTACTTCATTGTACATGGTTGGCAGAATGACATGATGTTCACTTCCCTGTGAGGTCAGCCTGTTGCATTGGCACCTTGGTCATCTAATTCAGGTGGCATGTTGCAATGTTATATCGGTGAAGTGCCTATGCTAAATTTCATTAAATTTCATTTCTGTTGTTCTTCTCTGTTGGTGTTGCATTGTGTATATTACATAGCAACCTGCCTTGGTTTAAACTTTCGTGCTTGTAGCATCCAGGAAACACTTTAAGTTTCTACATCCACTTCTAATTTCATTTAGTGGCGTAACACTGCACCTTCCTTTAGAATAATGAGCCTGGAATATTGCTCGGGATGTGCTTGGAACAATCTCGTCAAACGCTGCGAATTTTGTTGGTCTTCCTGATCCTATGAATCTCAGCCTCAAAGCATATGATTTAACCTCTCAAAGCTATAACATTATGTTACCAGATTCAATCCATTGAACGTGTCCCTTAATATCACTAATACTTTTCATTATTCTCCAAACTTTACTGGTTGGGTTAATAATAGGAACAATAATGGAAAGTTATTGACTATCATACACTTTTTTCTTAACATTTCTTGGTGGTATATTAGTTCTATTTATTTATATTATATATATTGTCTCGGATTCATCTCGTACATGGTTGTACAACGTTCCATGAATTTATAATCTCATCTACTAATTTAAAACATAATTTATTATCTTAACTCAGTGAAACTGCTCTAATAATATACAGTTCTATGAAATTATTGTAGGACTTTTATCAGATATTTACTGAAATTACAGAGCCCTTGAATGTATTAATGACGAAAGAAAAACTATTTCCGCCTAGAAACAGGCACTGACGTCAGATACAACGTTATTATTTACTAACTTCGAATACGATTAGATTTTATCCTGTAGAGTGAGCAGTTTTGCATTTATTTGGACAGACAATAAGGAACACTCAGTGCGATACACATCCAGACATTTGATTAAAGCAGAGTGGAATTATTCCACAATGTAGATGGACATGTTAGCACTTATCTATGGTATTTGTAACATACATTGTTTTCTCTATAGACAAGTGTTCAATGTAGTGATGGATCATGCCACACCCAAAGCGTTTGTTGGGACTTACAGATCAGTTCAGTTGGTGGACACAGTGGGCATTAAAGTACAGTGAATTCGATTGCAAGATACTGCACAAACCAGCCAACCAAGGAAGAAGCATAGTAACAATAGTAGATTAAGACAGAGTTTTTAGCACTGGGTAATAGCGTTGCTGATTGGCAAGGAGGATAGACAGCGACGCTGTGTGTAAGGTATTTTGGTCACAGCCACAAATCGTGATGTTTTGTTCCAAGAACATCAAAAACAAAATTCCACGCAAACTTTCTAAAGGAAAGGGGACTTTTACGCCACAGCATAATATTTCAGGCTGATGAGGCAATTGTTAAAGTGTTCCCTGGTCGGTATCAGAGCTGAAACCAATTTAGACTACTATACAATACATACAGGATGACAATTATTGGTGCCGGGCTGAGTGGCCGAGTGGTTCTAGGCGCTACAGTCTGGAACCGCGCGACCGCTACAGTCCCAGGTTCGAGTCCTGCCTCGAGCATGGGTGTGTGTGATGCCCTTAGGTTAGGTAGGTTTAAGTAGTTCTACGTTCTAGGGAACTGCTGACCGCAGCAGTTGAGTCCCATAGTGCTCAGAGCCATTTGAACAATTATTGAACTACATGAAACAGAATGGTCACATCTTCTGAACAGGTGAACTGTTTGCGTTAGGACCTTCAGCAGCTCATACAGAATTTCACTATTCGTCTGTAGCATATCATCGCCAACGATGGCAGGCATATCGAACGTGTCATAACCGAAATCCAAATTTTTCTATTTAAAATTCAGTCTTGGTCGCACCACGTATGCTACAAGAATAGGTGACTGGTTTCGGTCATATCACATGACCATCTTCAAACCTGTAATTTAATTTAGAAAGTAATAGAATCCTTACTAGATTGGCAATAAAATATGACAAAATGCTTATAAGGATAAAATACAATACAACTTGTTATACCCATGGCATCCTTCGAAGATGGTAGGTGGAGAACTCTTCTCAGCTGCTGTGATGTCAACTGGTGGCAGCAAGTGATGGGCATACACTTAAATACGAAGATGCTCCACCTACCTATTCTCCCTCTACCTCACGTCAACCAAACAGTGTAAAAGAGTCCACATAATCGTCAAAACGTAAAAAAAGTGCAATAATTACATTAAAATAATTATGAATAAAATGTCTCTCCACAGCCATGGAAATAGTTAAATATTGTATGAAATATACAATATACAATATATAAGTAGTTCCATGGTTGTAGAGAGATATTTTACATACTACTATTTTTGTGTTATTATTCTACTTTGTTCTCTCACGTTTTGACGATTATGGGAACCCGTTTTTCACTGATTGGTTGACGTGAGGTAGAGGGAGAATAGGTAGGTGGAACATCTTCGTATTTAAGCGTATTCCTGTCACTTGCTGGCACCAGTTGACATCACAGCAGCTGAGTAGAGTGCTCCATCTACCATCGCCTAAGGATAACAAGTCTTATTGTATTTTATCCTTATAAGCATTTGGTCATGTTTTATTGTCAATCTAGTAAGACAGGCCTCATGATGGTCATGTGATATGACCGAACCCGGTCACCTACGTTCTTGGAGCATACGTAGTACGATCAAGACTAAACGTGCAAAGAAAAATTTTTTTTAATTTTTTTGATCGCTGTTCCCATAATGTTCATTATAATTGTTCTAAATCCGAATGTCCGAAGCGAGGTTTTTATGTTGAATAAACAGTGTCCACGTTGTAGTTTGTAACGAATTTAGTTTTTGACATATAGTGCAGTAATTGTTACCCTCTAGAATGGAATACAAACCAGGAAGATCAACAGAAATGGCATGTAGGGAGGGCACTCCACCGACCTAATATTGCCACATGCGACCTGAACTGGACGACCAAGGTGCCGATGCAGCACAATGATCTCACAGGGATGGGGCATAACGAGATTCTGTCAACCACGCAAAATAAAGCAACAATGTGTAGGTCGTATGCAAGAGTGGCTTTCCAGCAGATAGTCACAGTGAAAACTCCAAACTGAAGCCTGAAGAGATGAGCTGGGGCGCCACGGCGCAGTGCAGAGCTCTGATGGTTCCAGAAAAACAGAGCAAAAGCACTCAGTCTTCACAAATAACAACGGACATGCCATAAACTTAATGATGGAAATATCCACATTTTCACATTTCAGATCCCAGTATGGATCTAAGAGACGAAATGCGGGTCCTGTGACACTATCTGCAGCCCACGTAGATAATTTCTACCCACGATGCAACAGCTTGCTTGGTCTGAAAGCCTTGGCCGCTGAGGGCTTCTGCCACCTCGCCTATCCATTCACGGAAGTGAATGTTAGGGTACTTCTGCCATAGGGCCCCTGTACCACTAACTGATGACACATAGTAAGCTGCCAAACTTCCATTAGCACTGGGAGCACAGTAAATGCCTCCTGCTGATCTGTTTCTCCTGGCAGACACTGACATCGCTAGCTATCCTCTCGCAAAAAGGCCATAACGGGACACTTCATGACTCTGGCCACCTTATACACAGCTTTTGGGAACACCGTATATGACATCATAGAGATCGCCCTATTAACGTACTAGCCATGCAGTTTCCCTCCAGTGGCAGAACGGACAACACCGACCAGACAGCTACTAGTGAAAAGTGATGTGGGTCGTTGAGCTCGTGCCTTCCTTGCAACATCAGCCGAAACAACGTGGCGCAGTGAGCACATTCAAGCGTTGGTAACATCTAGCTGTTCCCACTACTTGTGGCAACCATGAAGAAAGACAGCTGCATAACTGTGAATATTGTCATGAACGTCTCAATAGTGCGGCTGGCCATCCCACAGATCCATACTGCGGCACTCAGTTCCACTCCATCCTGGCAAACATATTGGCTGCAGTTCTTGCCATCTATAGGTGCAATACATCTGATTTACATCAAGATTTTAATCTCAGTGGCCACATTAAGCGTTAAAACCAGTGTAAACAGCAATTATAATGATATCTTCACTCCCAAGGAAACCAACAATGATGTGCAATACCAAATGCATGTCGCAATTGTACCGCCTGAATGAGCCAGTTTGCGAAATCCGTCCCACGACCAGGCGACATTGTGGAACACTGTGGGCCCTAGCGCTTCGTAATAGACGCTGTAAAGCAGGATCCGTCTTGGCTGTCCCATCAAAAAAATGAGTTATAAATGTTGTTAGTGTGTCTTCGGCAAGTATTCTGGTGTTTTTTTCTTTTTTTGGTCATCAGTCTTCTGACTGGTTTGATGTTGCCCCGCACCAATTCCTCTCCTGTGCTAACATCTTCATCTCAGAGTAGCACTTGCAACCTTCGTCCTCAATTACTTGCTGGATGTATTCTCGTCTTTGTCTTCCTCTACAGTTTTTGCCTTCTACAGCTCCCTCTAGAACCACGGAAGTCATTCTCTCATGTCTTAACAGATGTCCTATCAACCTGTCCATTCACCTTATCAGTGTTTTCCACATATTCCTTCCTTCTCCGATTCTGCGCAGAACCTCCTCATTCCTTAACTTAGCAGTTCACCTAATTTTCATTGTTCGTCTGTAGCACCACATCTCAAATGCTTCCATTCTCTTCTATTCCGGTTTTCCCTCAGTCCATGTTTCACTACCATACAATACTGTACCCCAGACGTACATTCTCAGACATTTCTTTCTCAAATTAAGACTGATATTTGATGTTAGTAGACTCCTCTTGGCAAGGAATGCCTTTTTTCCATTGCTAGTGTGCTTTTTTCTGTCATTGGTGTTTTACTGCCTATATAGCAGAAATCCTTAACTTCATCTACTTCGTGACGATCAATCCTGATGTTACATTTCTCGCTGTTCTCATTTCTATTACCTCTCATTACCTTCGTCTTTCTTCGATATACTCTCAATCAATACTCTACACTCATTACACTGTTCATTCCGTTCAGCAGACCATTCAATTCTTCTTCACTTTCACTCAAGGCAGCAATGTCATCAGCAAATCATATTGTTGATGTCCTTTCACCTTGAATTTTAATTCCACTACTGAGCCTTTCTTTTATTTCCATCATTGCTTCCTCGATGTACAGATTGTACAGTAGGGGAGAACGGCTACATCCTTGTCTTACACCCTTTTTCATACGAACACTTCGATCTTGGTAGCCCACTCTTATTATTCCCTCTTGTCTGTTGTACATATTGTAAATGAGCCATATCTCCCTATAGCGTACCCCTACTTTTCTCAGAATTTCGAACATATTTTTCCATTATGACAAATCCTATGAACGTGTCTTGATTTTCTTTAGTCTTGCTTCGAATATTAACCGCAACGTCAGAATTGCCTCTCTCGCGCCTTTACCTTTCCTAAAGGCAAACTAATCGTCATCTAGCGTATCTTCAAGTTTCCTTTCCATTCTTCTGTATATTATTCTTGTGAGCAATTTGGATGCATCAGCTGTTAAGATGATTATGATGTAATTCTCACCCTTGTTACCTCTTGCCCTCTTCAGAACTGTGTGGATGATATTTTACCGAAAGTCAGACGGTATGTCGCCAGAATCATACATTCTACACACCAACGTGAATAGTCGTTTTGTTGTCACTTCCCACAATGATTTTAGAATTTCTGATTGAATGTTATCTATCTCTACTGCTTTATTTGGTCTTAAGTACTCCAAAACTCTGTTAAATTCTGATTCTAATATTGGATCCCCTATGTCTTGTAAATCGATTCCTGTTTCTTCTTATGCCACACCAGACAAATCAGTCCCCTCATAGAGGCATTCAGTGTATTCTTTCCACCTACCCGCTCTCTCCTCTGATTTTATCAGTGGAATTTCAGTTGATCTCTTAATGTTATCACCATTGAAGGTTGTTTTGACTTTTTGTATGCTGAGTCTGTCCTTCCTACAATCATTTCTTTTTCGATATCTACACATTTTTCCTGCTGCTATTTCGTCTTAGCTTCCCTGCATTTCCTATTTATTTCATTCCTTAGGGACTTGTGTTACTCTACTCCTGAGTTTCCCAGAACATTCTTGTACTTCCTCCTTTCATTGACCAAACGAAGTATTTCTTCTGTTATCCATGGTTTCATCGTAGTTACCTTCTTTGTACCTATGTTTTCCTTCCAAAATTCTGTGATAGTACTTTTTAGAGATGTCCATTCCTCTTCAACTGTACTGCCATATTTCCGAATCTATGCTTTATCTAGAGTCTTAGAGAACTTCAACCGCATTTAGTCATTCTTTAGTAGTTCCATATCCCACTTCTTTGCGTATTGATTCTTTTTGAATAACGTCCTTAACTTCAGCCTACTCTTCATCACTACTATATTGTGGGCTGAGTCTATATCTGCTAATGGGTACACCTTACCATCCAGTGTCTGATTTTGGAATCTCTTTCTGACCATGATGTAATCTAAACTGGTGTAGCACTTACCAAAAATTTCTTGACTCTTTCTTGTATGGTGCTGACAATAATCTGACTCCCGTCATCCAAATCAGGCTGTTCCATGCGATGTAAGTACCTTTCCGGTCTAAATATGTGAGAATAGTCTGAGTAATGCGTGTAAACTGCAGCATGCCAATTCTTAGTTCTGTCTTCGTTCAGTGAAATTATTATAAAACTGATGTAGAAAAAAATGTATCTCTCACAAAGAACCAAAAACACTGGGACAAAAGTAAAACTGGGAAGTAATTAGAACATCAGTTTATGAGGTCTGCTTCATGTTGTCCTAATATGTTTACTTCACAAAGATAGTTTTCATTGCTGGCTGTGTGGGTTGTGGATAACTGTTTTGCTTTAAAGTGTTATGGTACTTACGAGAAACGAAATTACCTGGGATTACTAAATGTGTACAAATAAGTGGACATGTACTTCACAACTTCGATTGACCCGTGGGGAGTGCAACATAAATTGTGAAATAGATCAATAAGCAGGCGCCTATAGGTAGATAGTAACTCTCCAGCAAAACAAGTGTTAATTGAGATGGTTCAAATGACTCTGAACAGTATGGGACCTAACATCTGAGGTTGTCAGTTCCCTAGACTCTTAGAACTCCTTAAACCTATCTAACCTAAGTACATCACAAACATCCATACCTGAGGCAGGATTCGAACCTGTGACCAAAGCTGCCGGGTGGTTCCGGACTGAAGCGACTAGAACCGCTCAGCCACCATGTCCGGCTATTAATTGAGACTCCAGAGACATTCGCCATCCACCTAAGTATCATTTCCATAGGAACTGGGAGGATACGTTTAGAGTAATAATAGTATGAACACATTCACTAGCAGACCATGGTTCAAGACGCCATGTCTACACTCTCTCCGGTCGTCGCGATGAAGAAAAACCAGGATTAGAAAACTTAATATTTTGTAATGATTATGATGTAATGATGTTAATTTTCAGATGCAATTGATAGACGTGACAATGAAATGAGACCAATTGTAAATTATTGAATGGTGCATGATGACAATATTTAATAATAGTTCTAAAATACTTTATGCTTGAAATACTTAAGTGTGAAATTTTTAAACAGGCGAATTCCTTAGGCCTTTGTAATATTAGTGGTGAAATATTTCAATTATTAGTTTAGCAATGGTGAAAATATTAGAGCGCAATATTGTTAGGCCCATATTAAAAAAAAATATTTAAAATATTAATGACTTGTTAGTTACGGTCTCCCGATGTACTCGGTGAGCCTTCGTATTACAGGAAGATTTATTAGAGATAAGGCACATTCGTGGCAGAGACAATGTAATAGCAGACACACTGTCTAGACTACCGCGTAGCCCACCACCACCTGGGACAGCTTCTTCCTCATGGCCTTGTTAGGAAGTGATTGTTATTGTGAAATAAATTACCCTTTCGTGCCAATTTACGCATTTGTGATTCCAAATTACAAAATTGTTTAGAGACATAACTGAGATATACTGCGAGCTGCGATAATATGCACTGAACACTGATAGACAATTAACTTCATTCGTAATTGCAAATGGACTCTGGAACTTGGCAATAGTTTTAAAGCAGATAAGTTATTAATTCCCCCTTCCCCCTCCCACCAGCACCACCTCCACCACATGGGAAAGCTTCTTCTTCACGGCCATGTTAGGGAGTGATTGTTATTCTGAAATAAACTCCCTTTCTTGCCAATTGACGCAGTTATTATTTCAAATTACATAACTGTGATACTTTGCCTGCTGCGACAATATTGAACTGAAGTGCACGACGCATATAGAGAAACTCTTTGACGCTAGGAAGCAATCGCAATGTTATGACTTACTAGAGATTTGAAATTACAACCAAATTATGGGGAGGTTGGTGTCGCTGGAATTAAATTGAACTTATCATTAATATTTTGTAGCAACTGTTATACCATCGAATATAAACGAGTTAATTACGACGAGTAGCCTAATGCTGGTCGCAATTGGTGCAGTAAATATCACACACGTCGAGATTTCAGTTCAGCACTGTTTTCTGTAACGTCGTCTTTACCTAATAACAGTATCATCGCTCTACGGACTTCACCGAGTTTTATCCAGGGCCGATCTATACTAATCTATCAACTATCAACTAGAAAAAACCGTTGCTGTTACAGATGGATACTACTTGGATAACAACTTAGGAAAAATATTTACGTGACAAAATGCACGAAAGCAATGTTATTGCAGCAATCAATTTACGACTCCGCTGGTCAGCCTAGATATTACTTCACTTTATGATGCCGTTGGTTTGTCGTGCCCCTTCATTTAGCGTTAAAATAGGGCACAGGTGTAACCTGCCATACCATATCCAATAACAAGGGCCCACAGCACTCTTGATCTTATTTGATTACTATTGTTGTATTTGTACTGTGCCCAATAAATGCCATACATAGAGCTTGCCAATATTAAACATTCGCCAAAACGACCATTTCAGTGTTCACTGCTCTGCACTTGCCAAACAGACTTTTTACCTCCGCCCTTTGCGTAGTAACACCGGCGAATACGTACAACCAACGACAACAGCCGTCTCCTCGTGACTGCTCGCACGCCTGCGATAATGCATTTACAGTTTATTGTACTCTTGTTACTAGTCGGATTTTAGCGACATCCAAGTCGCCTAAGTCAAACATCAGCAGAGAGGAGATACAAGGACTGAAATTGTTGCTGAAGTTTGAAGATCTAGTTGTTTTACCGGCTGTCAAGGGGAACGCCACGGTAATCCTCAATGCTACAGATTACCACAAGGAAGTTGGATTGTTACTGGAGGATTCTCAGATGGGATCCCACATCGGCGCTCAGCAGGAAGACAAGGGAGCTACTTAAAAACTCTGGCCTCTCCGACGAACTGGGGAAGAACTTACGGCCGAGAGCACCCAGGCCACCAAGATTGTACGATTTGCCAAAGGTTCATAAGGTGAACGTCCCGTTGAGACCGATTGTTATCGCTATTCGCTCTCCTACGTACAGGCTTGCAAAACACTTAACTAAATTGTTGGCCCTTATAGTTGGTCACTGCCCACAGCATATTAAGAATTGAAAAAGTTTGTTGACATCAGGAAACAGATGAAGACAGGCCCAAATGATATCATGCTCAGCCTCGACGTGCTTTCTCTGGTTCACCAATGTACCTCTGGATGACACATTACAACTGTTGGCTGCTCATTTTTCCTCAGAAATTTTGAAATTGTTCCGGCATACCTTGACGACCACTTACTTTTTATACAGAGGAAATTATTATGAAATGGCGGCTGGAATAGCCGTGGGTTCGCCAGCAACAGCGAATGTTTTCATGGAGGACTTTGAAGAACGATCGTCCTCAACTCCACCCATCATGCTTCTACAGTTACGTCGACGATCCTTTTTTAATCTGGCTACATGGCAGTGACACGCTGCTGCAGTTCGTCGAACATCTGAATGATGTACATCCAAAGATAGAATTTACTATGGAGGCAGAGAAGGAAGGGAAGATACCTTTTTTTGATGTGTTGGTGGAGTGAAAATCGGATGGACGCCTGGGCCATTCTGTGTACAGAAAGCCAACGCATACAGACTTACATCTGCATAGCCACAGCTCCCATCATCCGTCTCAGAGGAGAGCTATGCAGAATACTTTATTACACGGAGCCGGACTATTTTCGACAAGGACCACCTCGGTCCCGAGATTAACCATTTCACCACTGTTTTCCAGGGGAATGGTTATGCTGCCGGTGAAACTAAGAGGACCAATACATAGCGGTGCTACAACAAGCAAGATAGGCAGAGTCCTAAAGAGGCAAGGAATAAAACCAGATTTCCGACCACGTAGGAAAATTAAGGAAACCAGTAAAAGACGGTCTCGGCTTAAGGGTTTCGAGAATTTACAGTATTCCTTGCAAATGCGGCAAGAATTACGTGGGCCAGTATGTAAGAACCGTTGCATCGACCACCAGCGCCACCTGAAAGTAGGTATTTGGAAAAATCTGCTATTGCTTTTTTTTTCTTTTACTGTATTTCAATTCTCCACTGGGGTGGGCTGGCAACAGCATATGCGCTGCTCTCCAGCCGAAAGATATAGAACAAACAATAGAACACATTTAAAAATATACAAAGGAGAAAACATGGTGAATATAGATATAAAAAAGGGGGAATATCATGGGAACAATAAACAAAAAAAGGCGACTGTAAAATGGAGATAAGATCCGTAAAAAAGTAGCGCACACAAAAAACCACACATTGGGACAATTAAAAGAACACAAGGCACAGTATTACCGGAGCATAAAAGTATCGACGGATGGCGTAGAACATAACAAACACTGACAGTGACACTAAGTACAAGGCCAGCAAACAATTAAAATCACACCTTTCGACGCACAGGAGAAACAGCACTAAACATAAGAATGATGTGGCACACGGACGATTATGAAAACGGAGGATCTGCCAGGCGCAAGGAGATGAGGTAGATCATAAGAAGGGAGGGATGGAGGGAGGGGAAGAGAGGAGGTGAGAGGGTCGGGAGCGCGTCGAAGAGGGTCAGGTAGGGAGGGATGTGGGAAGGAAAGAGGAAAGGATGGGGTACAGGGTCTCCAGGGAGGAAGGAGGAAAATTCGCTCTGGAAGAAGGAGGGGAGAGGAAAAAGGGGGCCCTGAGGAGGTAGGGAACAAGGCCAGATTATAGTTGGAAGGAAGGGTAGATGTCACAGTGAAGTTCACATCCGGGAGGGGGAGGCGCTGGAAATTGCCCTGATGAAGGAGATGGAGGGTGTGGAGGGGGAGAGGGAGGGATACAGTGATAGAGGCTCGGCAGTGGGTGGGGGGTTGAGAGGAAGGAGGAAACCAGAGGGTGGGGGGAAGGGAGATCAAGACTGTAGACAATGTAAAGGATGTGGAGATGTTGGAGGAATGTGAGGAAGTGAGGGAAGGGGATGAGCCCATGCAGTAGCTGTGTGGGGGAAGGAAAGCGGATACGGAAGGCAAGGCAGAGCACATGGCTTTCGAGGATTTGGGGATTTGGAGGGCCTTGTAAAAGCGGGTGGGTGTGCAGATCCAGGCAATGCGGCATAGCAGAGGATAGGACGGATGAGAGATTTGTAGGTGTGGAGGATGGTAGAAGGATGAAATCCCTATGTCCAGCCTGACACGAGTTTCAGGAGGCAGTGGCGGGAATGGGCTTTCTGCTGGATGTTCTGGAGGTGAAGGGTCGTGGTGGGGTGATGGTCGATGGTGAGGCCAAGGAATCTCAGGGTGGGGGTGAGCTGGATGGGAAGACCATAAAGGGTGAGGTAGAAATCATGGAGACGAAAAGGAGCAAGTGGTGCAGTCTATGATAATTGCCTGGGTTTTGGAGGGATTTAGATGGCGGAACCACTGGTTACACCAAGTGGTCAACTGGTGGGTTTGAAGGGTACATTGGGACTATTGAAGGGTAGGATAGAGAGCTAGGGCGGCAGTGTCATCAGCATACTGGAGAAGATGGACAGGTGGGCGTGGCTTGGGCATATCAGTCATATACAAGAGATAAAGGAGAAGGGAGAGGTCAGAGCTCTGAAGGATGCCAGTAGTGGGATAAAACATACAGGAGTTGTTGTTGTGGAGGGTGACATAGGAAGAACGGTGCAACAGTAAGGAAGTGACCAGACAGACAAAATTGATAGGCAGAATGTAGGTTTGGAGTTTAAAAAGGAGACCAGGATGCCATACATGGTCATAGGCGTTTTTGAGGTCAAGGAGAAAGAAAAATGGCGGAGCAACAGGAGTTGAGCTGCAGGGAGAGAAGGTGAACAAGATTAAGGTCTTCAGTGGAGAAGGAGGGTCGGAAGCCACACTGGGTATGGGGGAGGAGGTGGTGTTGAGTAGGAGAGAGGATGACATTATAGAGATAGGCGAGGACAGTCAGGAAGGAATAGGGGCTATCTCGAAGTTGGTGGTAGGTGACACAGCTGTGACCAGGTGCTGTGTTGCGTTTGGACTGGAGGATAAGTTTATGTCTTGTGCTGTGATGGAAATGTTTATGTCGGAGGGGGACAACTGACCAAAGTACTGGAGACTTGGAGCAAGTGGAGAGACCGAGGTATCGCCACGTTTCCTGACAGTGGGGAAAAGAGGAAAATCAAGCTGGAGATCACCTGGGATGGAGAAGACCTCGAAAAGGTTGGCCTTGCTGAGGTTGTGTGGGAGGGGGCGATCGTTATGGAGAAGAGGGTAGTGTGGAGCGGAAGGGGAACTAGTAAGGCGATGAAATGCGCACCGGTACTAGAAGGAGTTGATAGGGAGGGTGGCGCTCAGTCATGTGGAGATCTGGCGTCAGTCTCAGCATTTCATTGTTGTAATAAACTTCCGTATGTGTCGCTGTATTTGCCAGTAGCGCTAGAGTGTATCCCTGTCACGAGTGCGCAGGAAGGAGCGATAGAGGTGGCGGTATTCACAGACAGGGAGGTCAGCCAAGAGGGGAGAGTGGGACGGTGGGTATGGATGGTTTTTGTAGGAACAAGGGCCTCCACAGCGTCAGTAATTACCTTCCGAAAGAAGGATGATGTCGTCAGGTTGGAAATAGGTAAGATGGTATCTTTCAAACTGGGTGGTGATGGATTCCCAGCAGGTATCCCAGTTGTCACACTGGTAGTCATGGACGACCTAGGTAATGGGTAGAGGCTGGGGAGCTAGAGGAGGCCGGTGAGCAGACGTTATGGTGAGAAGGACAGGGAGGTGATCAGTATCTGTGGAGTCAAGGATGGCGACAGTGAAACGCCCAAGGAGTTTGGTGGTGGCAATGACAACATCTGGGGTGGTGTCACTTTCGGGTCAGGTGAGCTGGGGAACGGGAACAAGGTCACATTGGATCGTGGAGAGGAACTGATGCCACCGCCGAAGGGTGGCTGAAGTGCGGCTATGGATGTTGAGGTGGGCGGCAATCACGTGGGTGGAGAAGGTGCGATCAGTGTGTGAGATGTAGTCATTAGGAAGAGGAGCAGTGGAGCGGACATTGATGGTGGCACACTTAATGGTGAGGGAGAAGAAGACGCTGAGGACAAGATGTTCAGTGGGGTCAATGAAGAGAGGTTGCGGCCGGGCGGGGATATGCTTAAGGTGACCAACCGCAACTCAACCCTGTGCACAAGCACCAGGAGCATCTGTGCGCTGGAGGATATAGGGAGAGTTTCGGATAGAATGGTGAGGCTGGAGAAACGTTTTCTTCAAGAGGAAGGTGTCGACCTGGTGGTGGGAAAGTGTGTGCATGAGTAGGTATTAGTTGGAGATGAAGAAGAGAATGTTCTGGAAGAGGATGTGTTACTTGTGCCACGTCATGGCGGGAAGAGAGGGGGAGAAGAGAGGGAAGGGTAGAGGTTTAATCTAGGGTGTCATGGAGGGTGAAGGTGGAGTAGGCTTGGTTGTAGGAGTATGTGGCAAAAGAGTTCAGTTGGAAAACAGAGCGAGCAGCAAGGGAGATTTGTTGGAAGGTTTGGGGGTGCTGAAAAGGGTGAAAGTTTGAATGCTTTTGAGTACAACAGTGAGAAACAGAATGATGTCCTCGCCCGTGGGGGGGGGGGGGGGGGGGACATAGGCAATTGTTGGCGTGGACAGGGGGATCAATGGGACAAACAGGGACTGTAAGCTCAGGGGTGGCTGGAGGGGGTTTGGCTTTACACTTGTAGGAGTAGGTGGGATGGGGGCCATTTCAAGTATTACAGGAAGGAGGAGCAGCGAGGATGGGGCAGGTCTTAAGAAAATAAGAGGCCTTGCAAAGGGGACAGATGGGGGGGGGGGGTTGCAGTTGGGGTCAGGTGGTCATTGTACATCAGGCACCGCTGGCAGTGGCAGGATTGGGGAGGGGATTTGGAGGATTCGACAGGGTGGCGATGGTGGTAAATCAGGGCCGCCTGGGGGAGGGGATGGTCAATGGAGCGGGCGGACTCAGAGAAGACCCACATGAGGTAGGTCAGAGCAGAGGCATTCTGTATACCGAGTGCAGAGTGGATTTCCAGATCTCTGTGGTAGTTAAGTTCCACCAACACCTCATCCTCTGAGGTCACCATATCATCAGGCTGAGCTTGGTGATCACAGCAGTGCAGGTGGGTGGCTATGGAGAGGCTGGGGCTGACTAGGAGTGGAAGAGGAAAGGAAGGGGGTCAGAGATGGATGGGAGCCAAACATAACTCGTGGGAGTTTATGGAGAAGGTCCATGTGAAAGGAGGAGGATGGGGACTTGATAAGGACTGAGTGCCTGTGAGGAATGAGTTGGGAGATGGGAGCACTAGGTAAATACTTTTCTATCTCCATGGTGAGGGTACGGGCATCAAGGAAGTTACGACCAAGATTTGACAGCAAAATGTTGTGGAGGATGAGTGCTGGGGTGTGGGTGGCTGGAGGAGGGGTGGTGTCCATGGAAACGATGGATGGAGGGGGAGGTGGTGTTCACTTTTTGTGGGAAATGGTGGGAGCAGAGTCAGTAATGACGCGCTTTTGGTGTTATTTGGAGACTGGGGGCTGGGAGGAGGGGAGAGCGACTGGGAGGAGAGGGAAGTGTCAGGTAACAGATCTCTGTGACATAGTGGAGGTACTAAGAGAAGCAGCCAGTTCAGTGGTGTCGATGGTGACTTGGCATGACGTGATGCATGCGGGGCATGCAGATGCCGAAGTGACGGGGTGGGTGAGAGAGGGGAAACCGACCAACTGAGAGGTGGCAGCAGAGGTGGCAACAGAGGTGTATATGACTACAGGGGAAGTAGTGGGAGCTGTTGAGTGTGTGAAGACTGGAGCAATGGTGTAGAGGTGGGGGTATACACCAGGGGAGGAGATAGCGGAATGGGTAAGTAGGTAAAAGGGGAGGTTAGGTGTAAGGCTGTAGGCCATTGGTGGCAAAACAGGAAGTGACTGTGGATGATCTGGATGGGGAGGTGTAGATGACAGTGGAGGTGGGAGTGCTCATGGTGGACGAAAGGCGACGGACGGACGGACAGCAGGCGACAGCGGCTGCGGCGATGCAAACAGCAGGCAGCAGCACCAATGGACGATGGTGGTCGGACGGCGACGGACGGACAGTAGGCAGCAGCGGCGATGAATGTCGACAAACAGACGTGTGGGAAGCAGGGAGCGGAGCTGACGATGGACGACGAGGATAGAAACGACATTTATGGAAGTAGAAGGCACCAGTTCACTACATGCCATATCGCTGTTGCTTTGACGTATTCCAGCCACTCAGAAGCCGTCCTTTGCATATAAAAGAGCGAGCCTCGCTAGTTTACGACATTCGAGAGTTGGATTCCTTCTCTTCGATGTGGAACAGCCCCAACCATTTATGTCGAGATATCAGCCGTCTGCACACCGTCACTGCTGTCCGCCGTCCGGTCCTCGCCGCCGCCCGGTCTCGGCCTCACAGATCTCGTAGCTCGTAGCCGCCGCCGCCGCCGCCGCCGTCGCCACCGCGCCTCCCGGTACTCGCCACCGCCTCCGCCTCCTGGTCGCCGCCTCCTGGTGCTCACCGCCGCTGCCGCCGCCACCTCTGTTGCCGCCGCCACCTGCGCTACCGTCAAAGCTCCCCCTCTAGCTCCGCCACCATGTCGGAACCCACCACCTCTATCATTTTCACCTCTCTATCCGCTGCTCCAACCACCATCACATAGCTCTTATCCTCCACCCACGTTCCTGTCTTTCCTTTCCTCCCTGTCCACCCCTTTCCTGTGCCATTTTCGGCTTTAACTACCCTCAACTCTCCATCCCTGTCACTGTCGCGCCATCGACATTTGCAGACTTTCCACCGCTCCCTGCACCACCTCAGACATGCTTTAAGCCATCACAGTTTTCGGCTCGCCACACTCTCTGTGCCACCCACACTAGAGGCAGAGGTACATCCCCACGCAATCTCCCCCTGCAACCCATCCCCCAGCCTCCTCCCCACCCTTACGTGACCATGAAACCTTCCAAGCGCACTAATGTTGACCCTTCCTCTGAAATCTCTTCAACAAGAACCCCAGTGACCAACCCAGCCCCATGGACCCGACCTCGACCGCCACCCCTGCCATTCCTGCCACCCACAACTTAGTCCTCTCCAATCCTGACCCTCAATTCCTTGATGCCCACACCCTCACCCTGGCCATCCGTAAATACTACCCCAGTGCCCATGTCTCCCTTCTTATTCCTCGCAATGACTCAGTCCTCATTAAATCCCCCAATGCTTCCTTCCACACCGGTCTCCTTTCCTTATCCCATGTATCCAATTTGACCAAGTTACTTCTCTCACACCCTACCACACCCCATCCTCTCCCTTTCAGTATCAACCTCTCTGACGTCCGCCAACCTTCACCCCTGTGATCACAAAGCTTATCCTTGAGGTCACAGAGGCTGAGGTGTTGGCGGAACTCAACTCCCAGCCCAACATTGATATCTGCTTAGCCCGTCGCATCTTTAATGATGCTGGGCCAACGTATGTCGATTTTCACTGAATCCTCCTCCTCCATTGACCGCCTCCTCACCGAGGGAGCCCTCATATACAACTGCCGTCATAAGGTGGACCCCTCATGTTCCCCAGTCCAACCCTACCGCTGCCAATGCTGCATCACGTACAATGATAATGCTACCACCTGTACAAAACAACCCTCCAGTACACCTCTTGCAGTATGGCAATGACACCGCATTCCTCGCCCTCGCCCCTACCCTCCAAATGTCCCAACGCCTTCTCCAGAATCACCTTGACCTTTTGCTACAAGGCGTAACCAGTGCGTCCTGAAAATCAATCCTTCCAAGACCCAGGCAATCACAGAAGGTCGTACCACTCACTCCTTCTGGCTCCTGGATTTCTCCCTTACGATCTTCACCCTTCCTGTCCTTCTCTCCTCCACCCACACCTACCTTGGTCTCAACATTGGCCGTCACCTCACCTGGATCCCTCATCTCCATTGCATCTAATCCAAAGCCCACAACTGATTCCGACTCCTCAAACTCCTCTCTAGCTGGACATGGCGGTTGCACACTTATACATTCCTCCACACCTACAAATGCTTAATCCGTCCCATCCTCTGTTATGCCAGTCCTGCATGGATATCTGCCCCCCACCAAATACTGTAAGTCCCTCCACATCCTTGAGCGACATGCACACCATCTCGCCTGCCGTATACGCCTCCCATCCACCATGCAGATCTTCTATGATCTCATTCCTTTCCCCCATCTGCACCTATTACTGCATACTCCACACCTCCCACTGCTTGATCCCCCTCACCCCCTGGTTGCTCCTCTCCTCTCCTGCCACCACCCCCTGTCCCCCTACCCTCCACTCTACACCCTTCATCTCCTTTTCCAAGGTGGTTTCCATCAACTCCCCCTCCGGAATGATGCCCTCTCTCTTGCCATTTATCCCTCCTCTGCCTTACCTGCTCCCTGTCGCATCTACCCAGCACCTGCCCCCCCCCCCCCCCCTCCCATGGCTTCTCGTCCTACATCGGCTCCTTTCCCTCAATTCCCCCCTTTTATTTTCTCTCCTTCCCCCCTCCCCCTTTTATTTTACAATCATATGCCCAGGTTCGCCAACACCCACTTGCCCTCGGCTGTAGTAAGTCTATTTGCCAACTGTTTAGTGCAGTGTTCAAGTGAACATTCAGTGTTGTTCATCTTTCCAAAGTGTTGCGAACAGAAATAATGCTGTCGCTGGGTGTGAATTTTATGTCTCCATTGCGAACAGAATCCAGACTGTCGCCATGTTTTTTAATTGTCTGTGTATTATTTTACGTGTCTGCTTCATATGTATTTTATTAGCATTATTAACCCTCTGTTTCTATGGTTTAAGTTCCACGATTTTTTCCGCTATATTACCATTTAAGTCTGTGATTTTATCGCCTGTTTTTTATTATTTATCTTCCTCTTTTTAAAACAAATTCTGTAGGCTGAAGAGCGGCATACTAAGCTGCTGCCATCTCGCCCCCTCAATAAAGAATAAGAAAATATTTTACGACAGTTAGTTTTAACCCTGAAGACGACCATGGAGTTAGTGGTCGAAAGTTTGGAGTTTTATTCTGAATTGATGCGTGATGTACACAGAGAGATTTTTATTCAAGAAATACGTCGCAAAAGACTTCGTAGCCATACTCTTTGATGATAGGTTTCCCCTGATTAGGCCAGAGTATCTACTTACGAAATGTTAATGATCCATGCGTATTCTCTTTCTTAAATAACAAATATCATTTGTAACTTGACAGTATATTTACAAGAATAATATTTGGCACAAACTTCCTAAAACACATAGAAAATATATGATCATCCACAAAGTTGTGGTTTTGTACTATATACACTGTGTATAATAAGCTGTTGTAAGCACTTTCCCCATTGGAAACCATACCATGTGCTGTGATTGCACTGTCTTACTGTTCTGATTCATCAGTATCCCAATTTTGTGTCTTCTACAGCGCTATGTATATTTAAACTGGTTTCTTGTGACTGTTTATTAGGCCAGTGTTAACTGTTGTGACTTCCAAGTGGTCTGACGGTTATTTGTTGGAGCCATGTACCATTTAAAGTCTTCTTATGTGAAGACAGTCGATGTTCTAATCACAAGTTACTCTGGCGTTTATTCTTAGTCGGTTCTTAATTGCCTAATGCCTCCAAGAATTATTATTATGTGATTAAGTACTAATATGCTGCCCGCTCTGATTCTGGTTACATAAGAAAAGCGGAATAGTTGTTCCACTAATTTTCACTTTCTTATGTGGCAGTTTAAGGATAGAATTACATTAGTCATATGAACTGCGACAGCTACCAGTGTTTAGAATTATTTTTAAAAAGTCTCCTTACCTCCACCCCTTGATTATTAGGAAATTTTAATGTTTGACACTAGTGGTTGATAAAAGGTTGGCAGTCAGGAGAGCCTATCCTCTCTGAAGAGTGCCTTAGCCGAATGGCACCATAGTTCATGTGCTTGCATGTTGTTAAGTAAAGGCTTTCTCTTAAGATTATAGCATGCATGTTATAGTATTTTAAGTTAACAGAGGTAAAGAGTTTTGATTCTAAAAAGCCCATTGGGCTAGAAGTTTGAGAAATTAAACTGTCAACTAAAACATTTTCTCCAAAGGAACTTTGATTAAATAATATATTTACAATTTTTGTTTTGCTTAAAGTTCCCCTTTCCAGGGTGTTGGTTGAAACTTTGATGCTTATTCTGTTTATGATAAACGAAATTATTGTAATTTGACTCAAATTACATATTTAGTTTTGAAATATATTCTACTTGTGGTGGCTCTCAGTTGGTATTGAAAGGTCTTGTACTGATTACTAACTTGTCTTCAAATGAGTGACATATACAGGGTGGTCCATTGATAGTGACTGGGCCAAATATCTCACGAAATAAGCATCAAACGAAAAAACTACAAAGAACGACAGTCGTCTAGCTTGAAAGGGGAAACCTGATGGCACTATGGTTGGCCCGCTAGATGGCGCTGCCAAAGGTCAAACGAATATCAACTGCGTTTTTTAAAGTAGGAACCCCCATTTTTATTTCATATTAGTGTAGTACGTAAAGAAATATGAATGCTTTAGTTGGAACACTTTTTTCGCTTTGTGATAAATGACGCTGTAATAGTCACAAATATATAAGTACGTGGTATCACGTAACATTCTGCCAGTGCGGCCGGTATTTGCTTCGTGATACATTACCCGTGTTAAAATGGACCGTTTACCAATTGCGGAAATGGTCGATATGGTGTTGGTGTATGGCTATTGGGATCAAAATGCGCAAACGGCGTGTGCTATGTATGCTGCGCCGGCGTGGTGGTCTCGCGGTTCTAGGCGCTCAGTCCGGAGCTGCGCGACTGCTACGGTCGCAGGTTCGAATCCTGCCTCGGGCATGGATGTGTGTGATGTCCTTAGGTTAGTTAGGTTTAAGTAGTTCTAAGTTCTAGGGGACTGATGACCACAGATGTTAAGTCCCATAGTGCTCAGAGCCATTTGAACCATTTTTATGTATGCTGCTCGGTATCCTGGACGACGTGATCCATATGTCCGGACACTTCGCCGGATAGTTGCGTCATTTAAGGACGCAGGAAGCCTTCAGCCACATCTGTAACGTCAACCACAACCTGCAACAAATGATGATGGCCAAGTAGGTGTTTTAGCTGCTGTCGTAGCTAATCCGCACATCAGTAGCAGAAAAATTGCGCGGGAGTCGGGAATATCAAAAACGTCGGTGTTGAGAATGCTGCATAAACATCGATTGCACCCTGTCTGCTCCATACAGTTATAAACACAAGAATGTGCCCATTTGATAACAATCTTTTTCAGGGCGAGCCAGACTCCCCAGTGTGCACAAGTGCTGCCCGCTATGCAACACCTATCAAAAAGGCATTTCCACAACCAAAAGCAATGCATTCACGTCTGAGTAATAGGTGGTACACCTGTAGTATATCCTGCCAATATCCGCAACTATGTTGAGTATACCATTTGCAAATACAGGTCGAAAACTTCAATCTGATGTCTCTTTTTCCTTGATGACACAAAATCATTGAAACCGTTGTCCTGCAGTTCTCCCACCAAGACGGTTTACATGGGATGCCGTGTGCCTACCCTCTTGGCAGCAGCGACGCTGATCAATGATGCCTAGCACCACACACTTAGCTGTTACAGACATATGTTCCTAAGTGAAATAAGCTCGTCATGACCCACTCTAGCAGCACTCTCATTTTGGAAATCTGGATATGCTTTGACCAGTGCGTAATGCTGTTACTTTGTGGTAAATAAAGAATATCTTTAGATTGTATCTTTAGTTGGATTCAGTCTTTCCACTTAAAAGCCCTGTGCCCTGTTATCAGCTATCAATGGTAACAGATCATGGTTGTGATTTAACGGTTAAGGATAATATTGCACACTGGTGATAGTATTTTTACACTATTTGTGTTAATCTTTTAAATTCGTGTGTATACCGTCCTGTTGTGTTTGAACTTTGTCAGAGCCTGTGTGCTACCTTGACTGCACCTGTAAACATTTTCGCCGAATCAATGGGCGAGATAAAACAAGCTTCCGAATTCTGTATAAGTTTACTAGGTGACCTTGAGCGTGCTGTAACAGGTTTGAAACTTGCTTCCCACCTCGAAGGCAGACTTGCCGAATGTAGGCCCTTCTGGGCCTCCTAGCTAATAGAATTCGAGGCATATATCGTGTCAGACAGGATCCGTTAGTGCTGTCCAAAGGAAAATGTTTGCAGGGCGAGGTTGTGACCTGAAAACAGCAAATGTTAGTCCTACGTTTGCGGAACAAGGAGCTGGGTGTTGGAGCTAATATTAGTGAGGGCAGATATGAAAAAAAATTGCAGCCTGTTTTGAGAGTAGCCGAATCATCAGATGTCTTCTCTTGAAAGAGTGTCACGTTTCTCAGTAGACAGCACCGATCACTTAACTGAGTTGTTGTGGCTGTTTGTTGGGTTACATCACCAGCCAAATGTGTTACAGGATAATCATGGAGTAGTCCCACAACAGGTTTATCCACTGACCGTAGGCCGCTTGCAGAAGATAATTGCGGTAGCATTGGAAGGTGCAGATACGATATAAGATATCTGAAAGCTGGTGTTAAATAAATGCGAGGGTGCTTATAAGAGGAAAGATTTGCTAGACCAACATGTATACTGGGTACAAGGAAAGGATAATCATTTGTCTCATTACGTTAATGAAACGCATCTTTGCATTTTAGCATTGTGTGTTGCGATCTCTGAAGAACTGGTGATGCCATTATTTTGGAGGGTATGGGAGCATGGGACCAGTCCAGAAAATTGTTTGATGAAAAACCTG
Organism: Schistocerca gregaria; assembly: GCF_023897955.1. NCBI lineage: Eukaryota > Metazoa > Arthropoda > Insecta > Orthoptera > Acrididae > Schistocerca > Schistocerca gregaria. The sequence continues at coordinate 116,380,683 of NC_064926.1, forward strand.
TGAGCAATATCGATATAGACAAACTTTCCGCTGGAATTTGTGAATCTTCTTTATAGTGACCATGAATGAGGGAACTAAATCTGAGCGATAACCTGGGCATTGTAAGTAACATGTGTGAAGTCAGAACTGGTCAGTCACATCCTGTTACTAGGGTAGGTGGATGAACGGCTGACGCCAGAAGCAAGGGGCATATCCTGCAATATGCAGAATGCTTCCACCCTTGCACCACGTTGGGCGACTGCCTTGTGTGCATGTATTTTTAGGAACTGAACATGTATGTGCTCTTCTGGATTAACGTCCCCTCCTGAACTACACCTGGTATACACAGTACAAACAATTGACCTTCTTCCCAGAGCTAAGTGTGATGAGTTGGGTGAGTCATGTGGTTGAAGGACAAGCACTCAATGTCGTTGGTCAGGCTTGAATCAGACTGAGATTCCAGAGTTTCTAGTGGCCACTTGTGTGCTTCGTTGTTAAAAATTTCGTTCTGAATTTCATCTGGGTTGTGAATTTTTGCTATTGACAAAGTGTTTGGTTGCTTATGTGTGTCGTCGTCGTATATTAAAGTTAGGTCAGAGGAGAGTATTAAGTTTTGTGCCCACAGCATTGGCACGAAGGTATATAGAGCGAGAGAAGGGCAGGCAAGGGTTGTTGTCACTTAACCAAAAGTCAATCAGCGAGTGGTGGGCTCATTTCCGGATGTGATGATTAATAGAATGCGAGTAACTACCAAAGTTGAATACCGGAACCAGCTCATCTGAATGCATCAGGGTCCTTACTGGTTGTCAACTCCTCAAATGCAATACTTGCATAAAATCATAAAATATTTATTTGCTGATGGTGTCATCTATCCTTCGCCTCACCTTACACTGAGTCTATATTTCTAGTTGCTAAGCCTCATGGTATAGGGTTTAGACTCATAGCTTATTACCAGGCGATAAATCATAATTTGTGCTCGAGTCTATCACACCTACGGAATAATGCAACTGGTTTACGCGATTTCCGGTTTCCAAGCTTTTTTGCAGTTCAGTATTTACACTGGACCTACTATAAGATACTTTTACCAGGAGGGTCTAAGCCTTTAACGACGTTGTGTACCGCCTACAACCTTTCGGAGTTTAATAGTGGCATCTTTGGACTGGCCAGAGGAGCAGCAGTCTAATGGCGTCTATTGGATTCTGTTTGGAGGACTTTAAATTGATGTTTGTTTACAGCGCCAGTTCTGCGGAGCGTGTAGATGACATCCGCCCGCCAAATGTTCTGCCACCTCAAGGAAGCGGGGATGGCGGTTAAATCCAACCAAGTAACCTTCACATGGGACTAAATATGAAATCTGGGACCCCTCGAAAACGGCTTGAACGAGTTCATTCATTCCAGTCCCAAAAAACGGCTACCATCTGTTTTGTTGGAACAGTGAATTTCCTTCTGAATTTCATGCTGAATTTCAGGCAGATAGCAGCTCTATTATGAGTACAACATTTGTATGTGTTGAACCTCAATAAGTAGCCTCTGCAGCACTAAAATGAGTCAAAGCAATGCACTAGTGTAAGGGATTCGTGATTTGATTGCACGTTTATCGTTCAAACTAATACTTCCGATGTTTGGGGTGCAGTTGTCCTATTACTAAAGCATGGTGGAGACGGAAGGCCACTTGTGTTCACATCACTGACGTTGTCACAAGTTGAAACCAGATATGCAGCGTACAAATAATATAACTGGCGGTTTTGTTGACAAAAGAGAAATATGACTTTAATTACAACATCGTTGATGTCGACTGGAAATCGATAGCCAGGCGCAGAGCTGGATGTTCGTTAAGACAAGACACAGGCCAAATAACACAGTGGGCGGTAATAATTATAAGTTCTACTTCGATGTTTGCCATATTAAAGTGTGGCAAAACCAAAATGAGAAAGAGTTGAACCAAATGTTTCAAGTGGGTGATGTGAGTGAGGTGTCACAGGTTAACACGCAGCAATACACTAGTCCCAACATTCCCTGCAGAAGGATTTCTTGTGTTTCAGTTTCAGGACAGTTGAGGGATCCAAGTTATGTGTACTCTGGAGATCAGTCTTCGTGTGGAGGTCACCTGTGGTTTCATCTGGACTGGGACATTCAGAAACTGGTCGCTGAGTACGAGTTTCAACAAATCGATAAATCATGTATTGATTACCTGGGCTCCTTGCCCCATTCCCAAAGCGGAAACCTTTTTGCCTTCGTCATAATCGACACGTTCACTAACTTTGTCCCGTTGATAACTGTGGCTATTAATATTCAGCATCTTGAGAAAATTTTCGTTCGTTTTGGACACTGAAAACTTTAGTTAGTATCAGCCTTCACGTCTAAAGAGTTCACGTAGTTGTGTTTTGACAAGGAATAATACGTATTACCAAGACTTCTTAGTATCTAAGGCCATATTCTACTGATAAAATAAGCCATAACATGAAATCATCCCTCCCCCCTCCCACCCCCCCTGCTTACCATACAAGACCCCGGAGGTGAATGAACATGTTGGCAAATTGTCTGTGTTTTGCCTTCGATACCGCCCATAAGACCACACTTGCCAATCTAAACATTCTCATTAAAATCTTCAGGGACCATTTTATGGCAGCTCAAGGATTTGCTCCTGGAATGGGCAGATCTGGAAGAGATTAAATAAAATGGGAGATTCTCAGGAGAAAGCCTGGTACGACAAGGGGAAGCATATCGCTCCAGTGAAAGTAAGGGATGAAGTATTTCTCAAACATTTTTGAGGACAAAGCCGATACATTCAACGCATCAGCAGGAAATGTTGCCCAAGTTTGTCACACCTCATAAGGTAAGTGAGAGGCTCACACCACTGTACCCTTCGTGCTGAGGGATGCAAAAAATGGGCAATGGACAGACAGAAACATCTTTATGTTGGAGTTAGAGCTGTTGTGCTGACTGTGTGTTGACTCTTCCATTTGGCTTCCCTTTGTTGCAGTGTGACTGGCTGCGCAAAGTTTTAATGGAGCGGGCTACAATGGTCATGATATCGGCTGGTTTACGGCAAAGTTTGACAGAGAGTTGTTGGAACGACTGGGATAGCGCAGTACACCAGTGTGCCAATAATGTTGGGGCTATTACAGTCAGGGTTTGCAGTCAGCACTGGATTACTGCAGTGTCGCCTTTGGCTTTGCACAATGCAGAGGGGCAGCACAGTTGAATGGAACTGCATGGCACAATAAACACTTGTTGAGTGGTGTTGCCCGTGCCTGCAGTGGGAGTCGTTGCTTTCTGTGGGGGTTTTATGCCTGGCTGACGCCATGTTATATCATGTGGCATTGTGCACACTCCTCACTGCTGCCAACTCCACCATTTCTTGCGGATGAGCTGTTTGCTGCCAGACGATCTGTCCCCTGAGCTATTGAGTTGTTGTTGGCCCATTTCCTGTTGGAAACTGTTCTGTGTTGTAATTACACTCTCTTACTCTTCTGGTTCATCAGTGACCAATTTCTGATCCTTCTATGTGCTACATGAACTTACACCAGATGGGTGTGCCGGTCCATGAGGCCAGTGTTAACGGTTGTGCCTTCCAAACCGTTTGGAAATCGTTCTGCAAGGCAAGTAGTATTTGAAGTGTTCTTATATGATGACAGGAGTAGTTCTAACTACTAGTAATTTGTTAATTATTCTTGAACTGGCTTTAATATATATTATAACGACTGTCAGACTTTAAAGCTGTCTGCTTCACCTTACAGCAAATTGGTAATATTTACTCTACTCGGTTCCTTAATCACCTTGTTCCATCTGTGAAATGTTCTTATGTGTTTAATTGTTACTGCTCTGATTGTCGTTACATAATAAGTGTGGGATAGTTTTTCCATTAAGTTTCACTTTCTTTTGTGGCAGTTAAAGATGGAATTATATTGATCATACGAACCGCAACAATTAGAAGTGTTGCAATATATTGAGGAAAAAGCTTTTCCTTCTCTGGTTGATTAATTGGAACATTTATTGTCCTATACTGATGGTTCATAAAGGTTAGTGGCTTGACAAGTAACATCATACTTGATTGTCAGTTTGTTGTTCTTTAATGTGTTGTGCAGTGGGATGTATCTGACACTTTCATGTCACGCATTGCCTCAGGCACTGTCTCCACCCACTGTAATCTGGTGGGCCACACTTCCATTTCATAATGCAATTTAATAATGCCCTGCTATCAACTGTCACATTTATTACTTCATTATCTCTCAATAATTACTTCTGATGATAGCTATTTGAGTCAAAAATTTAAATGTAAATTTCCCATTCATCTTTGCATGGCACATCGAAGAACTCCACTGCAATTATATATTTAGCTTTGGAAATTTTGTGGTACCTAGAAAAGCATTAAGTGTGAGATTGTAATAAATTCCTCTTTTTATTCCTTTCATAACAGCTCATTTAGTATCATTTTGCAACATGAAACCCAGTACTATACATTGTAGATACGCATTTATAAAACATAAAAACTGCCATTTAAGCCCGATAAGGACTTAGAAAAAGGGGAATATTGGTGTTATTACATTGCAGAAGTGAGTATATTATTAACAGTCTATAACGGAAGCAAATTCCAAAAATTCTAGAACTTTTGCAGTATTATCCTGTTCGCAGTTATCAACTACGTGTGTTCTAGAACTTACATTTCTTAAGTACTGAGTAATAAACACACGCACTAGAGCACATGTCAACCACTGTTTCTTAACTCTTCCTCTTTTTAACAGTCTTACTTTTGTCATGTTCTTGTTTTATTGCTTATTTTACTGTAATGCCTTTTTTACGTTCTAAGCTTATTACAGACTATTGCATCTCCTTTGATTTTCTCAGTTTCAATTCATTATTGAAAACTAGTGTATGGCGACATTAGCGACATCTGGTGATGTTACAACACAAACATCTTGTGGCTACTGTATGGCAGCTTGTTTTAAACAGTAGTACTACTGACGACATGACTCATGCATGTGATGTTATTTAGATGTATTTGATGATGCTGGTGCTGATTCTCCATTTATCATTTGACGATGCTACTGTGGTTGCAGTACATTAGGACTTTGTTTTTATGAAACAGGTATGATCCTTCATTTTTAAAGTGCACAAATGTATATTTTGTCATTACTACTTTTCATTATGGTCTATGTATTGTTCTTAAGATGTAGACACTTTGAGAGTGTATTAATGTTTTTCCATTTATACTGCACGTCTGACGATAGTCATTAAAGACCGAAACCCATAATCTGATAAGAAATAAGCTTGTGACCATAGGTGTAAATTACAGGAAACGTATAAACACATATGTTTGCTGCAAAGAGCAGTAGTGATTTATTTCTGCCGTGTCGGTGTAGAGTACAGGACAGTGTGAGCTGCTCCAGACTGCGCCTCCATGGTGTGGTGCCCCCTCAGCAGCGGCGGCTACACGCTGTGGGCGGCTTTGCGGGCGGCGCCTGACCTGGCGTGGGGCCTGTTTGCAGCTCTGCTCGCAGCGTGTCGGCTGCCTGCACGCGCGTGTTTCGCGTGTCCGGCTCGGGCGTGAGCACCTGCTCAACAATAAAAGACAGACTTGATGATCAAGAAAGAGTCTCACCAGCAAATTCCAGTAGCCATTACAGCAACGCCGCCTACAGCTCGTGGAAACACTAAGCCTGAATTTTATGTGCATTTTTTATACTCGTATTTAAGAAGTGGTTGACACATAAATGTTAGTCTGTTTTCATTAGTGAAACTCTGGCAATTATATTTCTAATTACGTAACTCACACGGTAACTGAGCCCTGTGGAAAGCAAAACTGTGGGCATGGAACAAAAAAGTCTACCAATGCAGAAAGGAACATACGTGGATACGGTGTGTAACACACCAACACAATGCCTAACACACAAGAACGTTTCGGACCATTAATGTTGTAATTGTGTGAACAGGAGTAAATTTTTATGTAACGCATTTTAACATAATTTGTAAATTTATTCTTATCAGTGAATATGATTATCCAATTTAAATGCAATATCTAGATAGGAATTATGTGCTAACACGTAGCAAATACGCTAGTCCAGTCAGGGCAGTTTGCTACAGTGAGCTGTCAGAGAATGTATTTGAATTAGGGAACATTGCCACTGGGCACAGATGTTGCAGTGAAGTAGAGTCTCACACATGTGCTCAAGCATAGTGGCTGGCAGCAGCACATCGTAAAGTACCAAACTGGAAGAAATATGTGTTGTGACCAGGCGTAATAATGGTGCTAACTGGAAACAGTGCAAAAAGCATGAATTGGAATTAATACGAAAGAAGAGCGCTGCAGGCCATAAACTGTGTATTGCAAAGGGACAAGACAAGCCTGTTGCCATGCATTGTGGCGTTTATTATCTTTCGCAGCACCAGCAGCCACTCACTGAGTTAAGGCAAGAACAACTTTCATATTTAGAAGTGTGTCCAGGCTAGCCAACGTAGTAGATTCATTTTGTGAGTAATTACCAACTTAACGTTAACATTGAGTACTGAGACTTAAGAAGTTATCAAGTAAAGTCCTATCTGAAATTATTAATTAAAACTGAGAGCCACTATTGAATACAAGAAGACAAAAACGGCTGACCTAATTTAATTTTAGTACTTTGTTTAAAAAACTGAAAATTACCAAACTTTAAAAAATAATTAAGTCTGATTGTTAAAGAACAGCGAAATCATCACTTCAAACCAGTATTAATATTCAGGGATTACGAAGAAGTAATTCCATAAAGTTTTTAAAGACTATTGTTTATGAGAAAATTTATATGCCTTGTGTGTTCAATAATTTCTTCTCACATTTCTAAAATACATAATAGATTAATGCAAAAGTTAATCAGTGGTTATTTAATGAAATATATATGCTGAAAAACATATTTTGCTTAACAGAAAATATTTATTTATGTACGATTGCAATTTTAGAAATATTAACAGTAGGCGCTATGCCAGGCTGTTCGAAGCTATTTATTATACAAACTGAGTGCCACACAATTCGGAGTTTAGTGCATTGCATAATGCAATTTGTCTTACTGATTTCATGTTTAGATTTAGTTCATGTTGCTAACTGCGAGTTTGCGCTTGAGCTCAAGTAATCGTTGGGACCATTCCCACCTGACTGGCTTGCAGTAACTTTTGTGTAAATACTTTCCCAGCTTAATAACTATACAACATTTTTCGCTCACACCATGAACTGGCAACCATTTAGATTAAGCATTACAATCTAAACTAAAAAATATGTTACTTCATTATCTGAAATTTCGCTAACCACTTTGCTGTATTTAGTATCTGTCAAAATTCTCTCAACCATTTTTGTATTGAAGTAGTAGAGCAATAACATTTCGGTTATAACAGAGTCTACATTTTTTTATTTCATTTGTTGTTCAGAATCGATGCTTTTTCCGGTCAATACAGATATTAGGAACATGTCCCATCAGTTATTCCAAATATTCAAAAGTGCAGCTCTGTTATAAGTGTTCAGTGTATGTCTCAGCACTCAACACTGAGAGCATGCTTATTAGTTTGTTTATAATGTTGTACTTATTGGGCTGAAGACAGCATCATTCTTTCTCATTGCTTATGGTATGTGGATTTTCGTTATTATCGGTACATTTTCAGCAAGAAATTGTCATAGAAATCTGCAGCGCAAATTTAGTACAATTTACATAGACGACTAGTGCTAATGTCTTACTTTCCGCTAAATGTTATGCTGTTGAGCTACATGGAAGTGAGGTATCATAGTGATCAGTAGACAGCCCCTCAATATGACACAAATGTAAACCTAATGCCCTTTCAACATGGGTCCATACTTAGAGAGCGTAACTATTTTAATGGGCCATAATATCCATATTAAAGGTAAATGTGACTGAATGTAGCAGCATATTTAGCCTATTGAGAACCGTGCTAGTCGTACAATTGCAATATCACCACAACGTGAATGCTGCCCTTGAGCTGCCTGCAGACATTCACAATGTCAGAGCGCCTGCCTGGGGGAGCAAATAGTGCAATCTTGATGGTTAGAGCTGTGCACCGCCTGTCATCTTGAGCTGCTGCTTACCTTTGACTGCCTTCCTGCTCTCTACAGTTAGGCCCTCGTCAGCACCGCTGTCGTCAGCGTCTTCGTCTGCTAAGCTGTCAGTCTCGTCGTCATCTTCGAACACTTCGTCTCCATCGTCTGCAGCAGCCAGCGGCGTGCAGTACGCTACAAGCAACACGCCAGAGATCAGCAGGACGAGGGCTACCTTCATGTCTGTAGTGGCTTCTAAGTTGAGGACCTTGCTACAAGTGCCACAACCGAGCACACTGGCCTCCTCTTATAGGGCGCGTCGGACCCTTATCGCTCATAGTGTGGCAAGTAAGGACAGCTACTCGAGGCATACTTCGAAATATGCGATTAGCCGTATCGTTGTGCTATCATAATGGCTGAAATATCGTGCTGGACATGGTAGTAAAACTTGAAGCTCAAGGTTCTAAAAGACGCTAGCAAAATTGGATGTACTACAGCTGACAAATACAGCAGAACGAAGAAAAAGAGTTGATGTATCTTAAAGTTTATAGACATGAATTACAACCTCTTTCCTTTGTAGGAACAAGAATATAGAAGAGTAATCAGTGTTTTAATAACTAATTTAAAAAGGACAAAGAATCGATTCATGTACTATTAACGTACTTCTTGTTGTTGTTACTTTGCATTATCATGTTCTACATGTAACTGAAATTGTCCAATGTTATTCAGTGCATTCTCTGATTATTTATGTAATAATTCGTTATCGCATTTTAGCTATGCTTAATACTGTTTCTGTTTTGTTCCGATAATTGTGAGCTGTAAGTGTCTATTATGTAAGGTATAGACTCTTACTATTAGCTGCAACCTGAGAATGGGCTTGTGAACCCCGGTACTGATGTTTGGTGCCCTATAACTGCATTCCATGTTAAGAACTTTCTATCACTTTTTTCCTCAGTGCTTCATCCACTGTGACAAATACTATCAACGGTGGTAGCTTCTAACAAGGATTCACATGCGTATTAGCAGTAGCAATTCTTTTAGATTTATTTCATTACTATTCACGATTTTCGTGTATAGAGTGACTCTAAAAGAATCACATCATTTCGTCCTCCTGACAGGTATAAAAATAAAACTTTCACTTCACCTACCACCATCAACATCAGCATGGGTTGTGACTTTCATGGACACTAATGCATACATTGCGGTATGAAACAAACACCCTTGAGTCTAATCTTGAGAAACTGCTTGTGATGCCTGAAAAACGTGCTGTGTAAATTTATGAAAGCAGCCGTTTGGTTGCATACGATTTACACATTGTTACTTCATTGTACGTGGTTGGCAGCATGACATGATGTTCACTTCCCTGTGAGGTCAGCCTGTTGCATTGGCACCTTGGTCATGGCATGTTGCAATGTTAAATCGGTGAAGTAACTATGCGAAATTACATTTCCGTTGTTCTCGTGCTTGTAGCATCCAGGAAACACTTTAAAAGTTTCTACATCCACCTCTAATTTCATTTAGTGGCGTAACACCGAACCTTCATTTAGAATAATGCTCCTGGAATATTGCTCGGGATGTGCTTGGTACAATCTCGTCAAACGCTGCGAATTTTGTTGGTCTTCCTGATCCTATGGATCTCAGCCTCAAAGCATATGATTTAACCTCTCAAAGCTATAACATTATATTACCAGATTCAATCCATTGAACGTGTCCCCTTAATATCATTAATACTTTTCATTACTCTCCAAACTTTATTGGTTGGGTTAATAACGGGAACAATAATGGAAAGTTATTGACTATCATACACTTTATTCTTAACATTTCTTGGTGGTATATTAGTTCTATTTATTTATATTATATATATTGTCTCGGATTCATCTCGTACACGGTTGTACAACATTCCACGAATTTATAATCTCTTCTACTAATTTAAAACATAATTTATTGTATTAACTCAGTGAAACTGCTCTAATAACATGCATCCAGACATTTGATTAGAGCAGAGTGGAATTATTCCACAATGTAGATGGACATGTTAGCACTTATCTACGGTATTTGTAACATACAATGTTTTCTCTATAGACAAGTATTCAATGTAGTGATGGATCATGCCGCAATAAAAGCGTTTGTTGGGACTGACCGATCAGTTCAGTTGGTGGACACAGTGGGCATTAAAGTACAGTGAATTCGATTGCAAGATACTGCACAAACCAGCCAACCAAGGAAGAAGCATAGTAACAACAGTAGACTAAGACAGAGTTTTTAGCACTGGGTAACAGCGATGCTGATTGGCAAGGAGGATAGACAGCGACGCTGCGTGTAAGGTATTTTGGTCACAGCCACAAATCGTGATATTTTGTTCCAAGAACATCAAAATCAAAATTCTACGCAAACTTTCAAAAGGAAAGGGGACTTTTAGGCCACAGCATAATATTTCAGGCTGATGAGGCAATTGTTAAAGTGTTCTCTGGTCGGTATCAGAGCTGAAACCAATTCAGACTACTATACAATACATACAGGATGACAATTATTGGTGCCGGGCGGAGTGGCAGCGTGGTTCTAGGCGCTACAGTCTGGAACCGCACGACCGCTACAGTCGCAGGTTCGAGTCCCGCCTCGGGCATGGGTGCGTGTGATGTCCCTAGTTTAGGTAGGTTTAAGTAGTTCTACGTTCTAGGGAACTGATGATCACAGCAGTTGGTCCCATAGTGCTCAGAGCCATTTGAAAAATTATTGAACTACATGAAATAGAATCGTCACATCTTCTGAACAGTTTGCGTTAGGACCTTCAAACTGCACAGATGGCCCAATGGCATGACGGGAATAAGTATGCGAATATGATTTGGTTTAGCGACGAAGCCCACCTTCATTTAGATGGGTTCGTCAGTAAGCGAAATTGGAGCATTTAGGGGACTGAGAATCCCCATTTTGTGATCTATAAGTCTCTTAACCTTCAACGGGCCTGACTGGGTGGTGCGTAATGTCCGGTCACGGAATAATCAATGCGATATTCGGTGATAGCAGAGTGACTACCGGACGGTAAGAGAAGGTTTTGGAATAATCCCAAAACCACTGCTGTACTGAAAACAGCCATTCAGGACGTCATTGGCTACAAGAATAGGTGACTGGTTTCGGTCATATCACATGACCATCATCAAACCTGTAATTTAATTTAGAAAGTAATAGAAACCTTACTAGATTGGCAATAAATATGACAAAATGCTTATAAGGATAAAATACAATACAACTTGTTATACCCATGGCATCCTTCGAAGATGGTAGGTGGAGAACTCTTCTCAGCTGCTGTGATGTCAACTGGTGGCAGCAAGTGACGGCATACCCTTAAATCCGAAGATGCTCCATCTACCTATTCTCCCTCTACCTCACGTCAACCAATCAGTGTAAAATGAGTCCACATAATCGTCAAAACGTAAAAAAGTACAATAATTACATTAAAATAATTATGTATAAAATACCTCTCTACAGCCATGGAAATAAATACTGTAAAAATATACAATATACAATATATAAGTAGTTCCATGGTTATAGAGAGATATTTTACATACTACTATTTTTGTCTTATTATTCTACTTTGTTCTTTTACGTTTTGACGATTATGAGAACCCGTTTTACACTGATTGGTTGACGTGAGGCAGAGGGAGAATAGGTAGGTGGAGCACCTTCGTATTTGAGCGTATGCCCGTCACTTGCTGGCACTAGTTGACATCCTCACAGCTGAGAAGAGTGCTCCATCTACCATTTTCTAATGATGCCATGGGTATAAAATGTCTTATTATATTTTATCCTCATCAGGATTTGGTGATATTTTATTGTCAATCTAGTAAGACAGGTCTGATGATGGTCACCTATGTTCTTGCAGCATACGTGGTGCGATCAAGACCGAATTTTAAAAAGAATTTTTTTTTTTTAATTTATTTGATCGCTGTTCCAAAATTGTTCATTATAGTTGTTCTAAATCCGAAAGTCCGAAGCGAGGTTTATATGTTGAATAAATAGTGTCCACTTTGTAGTTTGTAACAAATTTAGTTTTTGACATATAGTGCAGTAATTGTTACCCTCTAGAATGGAATACAAACCAGGAAGATCAACAGAAATGGCATGTAGGGAGGGCACTCCACCGACCTAATATTGCCACATGCGACCTGAACTGGACGACCAAGGTGCCGATGCAGCACAATGACCTCACAGGGAAGGGAGCATAACGAGATTCTGTCAACCACGCAAAATAAAGCAACAATGTGTAGGTCGTATGCAAGAGTGGCTTTCCAGCAGAGAGTCACGGTGAAAACTCGAAACTGAAGCTTGAAGAGATGAGCTGGGGCGCCACGGCGCAGTGGAGAGCTCTGATGGTTCCAGAAAAACAGAGCAAAAGCACTCAGTCTTCTCAAATGACAACGGACATGCCATAAACTTAATGATGGAAATACCCACATTTTCACATTTCAGATCCCAGTATGGATCTAAGAGACGAAATGCGGGTCCTGTGACACTATCTGCAGCCCACGTAGATAACTTCTACCCACGATGCAACAGCTTGTTTAGTCTGAAAGCCTTGGCCGCTGAGGGCTCTTCACGGAAGTGAATGTTAGGGTACTTCTGCCATAGGGCCCCTGTACCACTAATTGATGACACATAGTAAGCTGCCAAACTTCCAACAGCACAGTATCTGCCTCCTGCCGATCTGTTTCTCCTGGCAGACACTGACATCGCTGGCTATCCTCTCGCAAAAAGGCCATAACGGGACACTGCATGACTCTGGCCACCTTATACACAGCTTTTGGGAACACCGTATATGACACCATAGAGATCGCCCTATTAACGTACTAGCCATGCCGCTTCCCTCCGGTGGCAGAACGGTCAACACCGACCAGACTGCTACTAGTGAAGAGTGATGTGGGTCGTTGAGCTCGTGCCTTCCTTGCAACATCAGCCGAAGCAACGTGGCGGCGTCAGCACATTCAAGCGTGGGTAACATCTAGCTGTTCCCACTACTTGTAGCAGCCATGAAGGAAGACAGCTGCACAACTGTGAATATTGTCATGTACGTCTCAAAAGTGCAGTTGGCCATACTGCGGCACTCAATTCCACTCCATCCTGGCAAACATATTGGCTGCAGTTCTTGCCATCTATAGATGCAATACATCTGATTTACATCAAGATTTTAATCGCAGTGGCAACATTAAGCCTTAAAAACAGTGGAAACAGCAATTATAATTATATCTTCACTCCCAAGGAAGTCAACAATGATGTGGATTACCAAATACATGTCGCAATTGTACCGCCTGAATGAGCAAGTGGGCGAAATCTGTCCCACGACCAGGCAACATTGTGGAGCACTGCGGGCCCCAGCGCTTCGTAATAGACGCTGTAAAGCAGGATCCCTCTTGTCTGTCCCATCAAAAAATAAGTCATAAATGTTGTTAGTGTGTGTTCGGCAAGTATTCTGGTCTTTTTTCTTTTTTTCGTCATCAGTCTTCTGACTGGTTTGATGTGGCCCGCCACCAATTCCTCTCCTGTGCTAAGCTCTTCATCTCAGAGTAGCACTTGCAACCAACGTCCTCAGTTATTTGCTGGATGTATTCTCATCTTTGTCTTCCTCTATAGTTTTTGCCTTCTACAGCTCCCTCTAGAACCATGGAAGTGATTCTCTCATGTCTTAACAGATGTCCTGTCATCCTGTCCCTTCTCCTTATTAGTGTTTTCCACATATTCCTTCCCTCTCCGATTCTGCGCAGAACCTCCTCATTCTTTACCATATCAGTTCACTTAATTTTCAATGTAATTTTCTGTAGCACCACATCTCAAATGCTTCGATTCTCTTCTGTTCCGGTCTTCCCTCAGTCCACGTTTCACTACCATACAATACTGTACCCAGACGTAAATTCTCAGAAATTTCTTTCTCAAATTATGACTGATATTTGATGTTAGTAGGCTCCTCTTGACAAGGAATGCCCTTTTTTCCACTGCTAGTGTGCTTTTGATGTCCTCCTTGCTCTGTCCGTCATTGGTTATTTTAATGCCTATATAGCAGAAATCCTTAACTTCATCTACTTCCTGACGATCAATCCTGATGTTACGTTTCTCGCTGTTCTCATTTCTATTACTTCTCATTACCTTCGTCTTTCTTCGATATACTCTCAATCAATACTCTATACTCGTTAGACTGTTCATTCCGTTCAGCAGACCATGCAATTCTTCTTCACTTACACTCAAGGTAGCAATATCATCAGCAAATCATATCATTGATATCCTTTCACCTTGACTTATAATTCCACTCCTGAACCTTTCTTTCATTTACAATCATTGCTTCCTCGATGTACAGATTGAACAGGACGGGCCAACAGCACAACCTTGTCGTACATCCTTTTTCATACGAGCACTTCGATCTTGGTCGCCCACTCTTATTATTCCCTCTTGTCTGTTGTACATATTGTATAGGAGCCTTGTCTCCCGCAAGGTCAGAATTGCCGCTCTCGCGCCTTTACCTTTCCTAAAGGCAAACTAATCGTCATCTAGCGCATCCTCAATTTTCCTTTCCATTCTTCTGTATATTATTCTTGTCAGCAATTTGGATGCATCAGTTGTTAAGATGATTATGATGTAATTCTCACCCTTCTTAGCTCTTGCCCTCTCCGGAACTGTGTGGATGATATTTTACCGAAAGTCAGACGGTATGACGCCAGAATCATACATTCTACACACCAACGTGAACAGTCGTTTTGTTGTCACTTCCCACAATGATTTCAGAATTTCTGACGGAATGTTATCTATCCGTACTGCTTTATTTGGTCTTAAGTACTCCAAAGCTCTGTTAAATTCTTATTCCAGTACTGGATCATCTATGTCTTGTAAATCGACTCCCATTTCTTCTTATGCCACACCAGACAAATCATCCCCCTCATAGAGGCATTCAGGATATTCTTTCCACCGATCCGCTCTCTCCTCTGATTTTAACAGTGGAATTTCAGTTCCACTCTTAATTTTATCACCCTTGCTTTTAATGTCATCGAAAGTTGTTTTGACTGTCCTGTATGCTGAGTCTGTCCTTCCTACAATCATTTCTTTTTCGATATCTACACATTTTTCCTGCTGCCATTTCTTCTTAGCTTCCCTGCATTTCCTATTTATTTCATTCCTCAGAGGCTTGTATTTCTCTACTACTGAGTTTCCCAGAACATTTTTGTAATTCCTCCTTTCATTAACCAAACGAAGTGTTTCTTCTGTTATCCATGGTTTCGTCGTAGTTACCTTCTTTGTACCTATGTTTTCCTTCCAAAATTCTGTCATGGTACTTTTTAGAGATGTCCATTCCTCTTCAACTGTACTGCCTACTGAGCTATTCCTTATTGTCGTATCTATGCTTTATCTAGAGCCTTAGAGAACTTCAACCGTATATCGTCATTCTTTAGTAGTTCCATATCCGACTTCTTTGCGTATTGATTCTTTCTGACCAACGTCCTTAACTTCAGCCTACTCTTTATCACTACTATATTGTGATCTGAGTCTATATCTGCTACTGGGTACACCTTACAATCCAGTGTCTGATTTTGGAGTCTCTTTCTGACCATGACATAATCTTACCCAGAAAAATTTGTCGACTCTTTCTTGTATGGTGCTGACAATAATCTGCCTCCCGTCATACAAATCAGGCTATTCCACGCGATGTAAGTACCTTTCCGGTCTAAATATGTGAGAATAGTCTGAGTAATGTGTGTAAACTGCAGCATGCCAATTCTTAGTTCTGTCTTCGTTCATTGAAATTATTATAAAACTGATGTAGAAAAAAATGTATCTCTCACAAAGAACCAAAAACACTGGGACAAAAGTAAAACTGGGAAGTAATTAGAACATCAGTTTATGAGGTCTGCTTCATGTTGTCCTAATACGTTTACTTCACAAAGATAGTTTTCATTGCTGGCTGTGTGGGTTGTGGATAACTGTTTTGCTTTAAAGTGTTATGGTACATACGCGAAACGTAATTACCTGAGAATACTAAATGTGTACAAATAAGTGGACATGTACTTCACAATTTCGATTGACCCCTGGCGAGTGCAACACAAATGGTGAAATAGATCAATAAGCAGGCGCCTATAGGTAGATAGTAACTCTCCAGCAAAACAAGTATTAATTGAGATGGTTCAAATGACTCTGAGTACTATGGGACATAACATCGGAGGTTGTCAGTTCCCTAGACGTAGAACTACTTAAACCTAACTAACCTAAGTACATCACAATCATCCATGCCCGAGGCAGGACTCGAACCTGCGACTGTAGCTGCCGGGTGGTTCCGGACTAAAGCGACTATAACCGCTCGGTCACTGTGTCCGGCTATTAATAGAGACTCCAGAGACATTCTCCATCCACCTAAGTATCATTTCCATAGGAACTGGGAGGATACGTTTAGAGTAATAATAGTATGAACAGATGCACTAGCAGACCATGGTTCAAGACGCCATGTCTACACACTTTCCGATAATCGCAACGAAAGTCAGTGAAGTGAATATTTTGTAATTATTATGTTGTAATGAAGTTAATTTACAAATGCAAATTCATAGACATGACAATGAACTGAGACCAATTGTAAATCATGTAATCGTGCGTGATGACAATATTTAATAATAGTTCTAAATTACTTTATGCTTGAAATACTTAAGTGTGGTACTTTTAAACAGGCGCATTCCTTAGGCCTTTGTAATATTAGTGGTGAAATATTTCAATTATTAGTTTAGCAATAGTGAAAATATTAGAAGGCAATACTGTTAGGCCCATATTTTTAAAAAAAATTTTCAAATATTGTTATTTTATGACATATAACGTTTTGAGCCATGAGGAAGCAACCAGTACCAATACTTGTCCGATAATCAGAGCACCCTCTTGTGTATGCAAAAGGGAATGCACTGATAAACGCCTGGGGGGCCGGTTGTAATGCCACTTCCTCGGACGAAAAAAGAAAAAAGAAAAAATAGCAACCAAAACCCCAGAAGTTTTCGCATAGCAAGTTCCAAACTCCATGAAAAGTGAACAAGTAACCGAAGTTCCATTTAACACTATTATTTGGATAATAACCAGTAACTGAAACAGGAACCTTATGCTTAGCAGTTTATCATCTTACAGAAGAAAGATAGAATCTCAGTAAACTCAAACTCAAAATCATATTAAATCACAAAATCATTATAAGTAAAACTAGCAAAATAAAGCCAACGATCTCAAAGAATACTTAGTACTCTTTGAGAATTGTGAATAATAGCTATGGAAAATTAGGTCCGTTGCAACTACGTTACCAGAGTTAGCCGAAGCCGGTCTGACTTGTTTGAATACTCGTGTATGTAGGCGTAATTAGATTGTTTTTTGAAGATTGAGAATTTCGATCTACTATGACGCAGTGAAACGAAACATTGACTTCAACTATAACATCGTTTAGAATTCAGATGGAGGACTACCTAATATTAGACTGAAGTGAAATTTTTAATTAGATAACTCGAACTCAGCTTTATTTAGGCACTGAACAGTGATAGACAATAAACTTCATTCGCAATTGCAAATGGACTCTGGAACTTGGCAATAGTTTTAAAGCAGATAAGTTATTAATTTCCCACCCCCCTCCCCAGCACCACCTCCACCACATGGGAAAGCAAAACTGTTTAGAGACATAACTGTCATATTTTGCCTGCTGCGACAATATTGAACTGAAGTGCACGACCCATATATAGAAACGCTTTGACGCTAGGAAGCAATCGCAACGTTATGACTCACTAGAGATTTGAAATTATAACCAAATTATGGGGAGGTTGGTGTCCCTGGAACTAAATTGAACTTATCATTAATATTTTGTAGCAACTGTTATACCATCGAATATAAACGAGTTAATTAGGACGAGTAGCCTAATGCTGGTCGCAATTGGTGCAGTAAATATCACACACAGGTCGAGATTTCCGTTCAGCAATGTTTTCTGTAACGTCGTCTTTACCTAATAACAGTATCATCACTCTACGGACTTCACCGAGTTTTATCCAGGGCCGATCAATACTAATCTATCAACTACCAACTAGAAAAAACTGTTGATGTTACAGAGGGATACTACTTGGATAACGACTTAGGAAAAATATTTACGTGACAAAATGCACGAAAGCAGCAATCAATTTACGATTCCGCTGGTCAGCCTAGATATTACTTCACTTTATGATGACGTTGGTCTGTCGTGCGCCTTCATTTAGCGTTAAAACAGGGCACAGGTGGATCCTGCCATGCCATATCCAATAACAAGAGCACACATAGCACTCTTGATCTTATTTGATTACTATTGTTGTATTTGTACTGCGCCCAATAAATGCCATACACAGAGCTTACCCATATTCAACATTCGCCAAAACGAGTATTTCAGTGTTCACTGCTCTGCACTTTCCAAACAGACTTTTTATCTCCGACCTTTGCGTAGTAACACCGGCGAATACACACAACCAATGGCTACAACCATCTCCACGTGACTGCTCGCACTCTCAGCGATAATGCATTTACTGTACAATTATTTACATTTATTGTACTCTTGTTACTAGCCGGATTTTAGCGACATCCAAGTCGCCTAAGTCAAACATCAGCAGAGAGGAGATACAAGTACTGAATTTGTTGCAGAAGGATGAAGATCTAGTTGTTTTACCGGCTGTCAAGGGGAACGTCACGCTAATTCTCAATGCTCCAGATTACCACAAGGAAGTTGGATTGTTACTGGAGGATTCTCAGACGGGATTCCACATCGGCGCTCAGCAGGAAGACAAGGGTGGTACTTAAAAACTCTGGCCTCTCCGACGAACTGGGGAAGAACTTACGGCCGAGAGCACCCAAGCCACCATGATTGTACGGTTTGCCAAAGGTTGAGACCCGATTGTTAGCGCTATTGGCTCTCCAACGTACAGGCTTGCAACACACTTGACTAAATTGTTGGCGCCTATAGTTGGTCACTGCCCACAGCATATTAAGAATTCAAAAATGTTTGTTGATATCATAAAACAGATGAAGACAGGCCCAAATGATATCATGCTCAGGCTCGACGTGCTTTCTCTGGTTCACCAGTGTACCTCTGGATGACACATTACACCTGTTGGCTGCTCATTTTTCCTCAGAAATTTTGAAGTTGTATCGGCATACCTTGAAGAGCACTTATTTTTTATACAGTGGAAATTATTATGAAATGGCGGCTGGAATAGCAGTGGGTTCGCCAGCAATAGCGAATTGCTTCATGGAGGACTTCGAAGAACGAGCGTTGAGTAGTCCTCAACTGCGCCCATCATGCTTCTACAGTTACGTCGTACCTTTAAATTGTGTACATCAAAATATAAAATTTACAATGGAGGTGGTTGAAGGAAGGGAAATTACTTTCTTTAGATGTGCTGGTGGAGCGAAAACCTGATGGACGCCTGGGCCATTCTGTGTACAGACTTATATCTGCATAGAAACAGCTTCCATCGTCCGTCTCAGAAGAGAGCTATGCTGAATACTTTAGTACACGGAGCCGGACTATTTCCAACAAGGACCACCTCGGTCCGGAGATTAACCATTACACGACTGTTTTCAAGGGAATTGGTTATGCTGCCGGTGAAATTAAATCAGTACTGTCCGAGAAAGTAAGACACGATGCCGTCTATAGAAGAGAAGAGGACCAACACATAGCGCGGCTACCATTTCGAGGTGCTACAACAAGAAAGATAGGCAGAGTCCTAAAGTGGCATGGAATAAAACCAGATTTCCGACCACGTAGAAAAATTAAGGAAATGTTGAGGCCAGTCAAAGACGGTCTCAGCTTAATGGTGTCGAAAATTTGTAGTATTCCTTGCGAATGCGGCAAGAAGTACGTGGGCCAGTATGTAAGAACCGTTGTCGACCGGTGCATCGATCGCCGGCGACACCTGAATATTGGTATTTGGGAAAATCAGCGGTGGCTTTTTCTTTTCTTTTATTGTATTTCAATTCTCCATCGGGGCGGGCTGGCAACAGCATATGCGCTGCTCTCCAGCCGAAAGACATAGAACAAACAATAGAAGACATTTAAAAATATACAAAGGAGAAAACATGGTGAACATAGATATAAAGAAGGGGGAACATCATGGAAGACAATAAACAAAAAAAATGCGACTGTAAAATGGAGATAAAATCCGTAAAAAAGTAGCGCACACAGAAAACCACACACTGGGACAATTAAAAGAACACAAGGGACAGTATGACCGGAGCATAGAAGTAGCGACGGATGGCGTTTTCTTTTTTTTTGGGTCATCAGTCTACTAACTGGTTTGATGTGGCCCGCCACGAATTCCTCCCCTGTACTAACCTCTTCATCTCAGAGTAGCGCTTACAAACTACGTCCTCAATTATTTGCTTGACGTATTCCAATCTCTGTCTTCCTCTACAGTTTTTGCCCTCTACAGCTCCCTCTAGTACCATGGAAGTCATTCCCTCATGTCTTAGCAGATGTCCTATCATTCTGTCCCTTCTCCTTATCAGTGTTTTCCACATATTCCTTTCCTTCCGATTCTGCGTAGAACCTCCTCATTCCTTACCTTATCAGTCCACCTAATTTTCAACATTCGTCTATAGCACCACATCTCAAATTCTACGATTCTCTTATGTTCCGGCTTTCCCACAGTCCATGTTTCACTACCATAGAATGCTGTACTCCAGACGTACATCCTCAGAAATTTCTTCCTCAAATTAAGGCTGGTATTTGATATTAGTTGACTTCTCTTGGCCAGAAATGCCTTTTTTGCCATAGCGAGTCTGCTTTTGATGTCCTCCTTGCTCCGTCCGTCCTTGTTTATTTTACTGCGTAGGTAGCAGAATTCCTTAAATTCATTCACTTCGTGACCATCAATCCTGATGTTAAGTTTCTCGCTGTTCTCATTTCTACTACCTCTCATTACCTTCGTCTTTCTGCGATTTACTCTCATACCATACTGTGTACTCATTAGACGATTCATTCGGTTCAGCAGATCATTTAATTCTTCTTCACTTTCACTCAGGATAGCAATGTCATCAGCGCATCGTATCATTGATATCCTTTCACCTTGTATTTTATTTCCACTCCTGAACCTTTCTTTTATTTCCATCATTGCTTCCTCGATGTACAGATTGAAGAGTAGGGGCGAAAGGCTACAGCCTTGTCTTACACCCTTCTTAATATGAACACTTCGTTCTTGATCGTCCACTCTTATTATTCCCTCTTGGTTGTTGTACATATTGTATATGACCCGTCTCTCCCTATAGCTTACCCCTACTTTTTTCAGAATCTCGAACAGCTTGCACCATTTTATATCGTCGAACGCTTTTTCCAGATCGACAAATCCTATGAACATGTCTTGATTATTCTTCAGCCTTGCTTCCATTGTTAGCCGTAACGTCAGAATTACCTCTTTCGTGCCTTTACTTTTCCTAAAGCCAAACTGATCGTCACCTAGCGCATTCTCAATTTTCTTTTCCGTTCTTCTGTACATTATTCTTGTAAGCAGCTTCGATGCATGAGCTGTTAAGCTGATTGTGCGATAATTCTCGCACTTGTCAGCTCTTGCCGTCTTCGGAATTGTGTGGATGATGCTTTTCCGAAAGTCTGATGGTATGTCGCCACACTCATATATTCTATACACCAACGTGAATAGTTGTTTTGTTGCCACTTCTCCTAATGATTTTAGAAATTCTGATGGAATGTTATCTATCCCTTCTGCCTTATTTGACCGTAAGTCCTCCAAAGCTCTTTTAAATTCCGATTCTAATACTGGATCCCCTATCTCTTCTAAACCGACTCCTGTTTCTTCTTCTATCACATCAGACAAATCTTCACCCTCATAGAGGCTTTCAATGTATTCTTTCCACCTATCTGCTCTCTCCTCTGCATTTTACAGTGGAATTCCCGTTGCACTCTTAATGTTACCACAGTTGCTTTTAATGTCTCCAAAGGCTGTTTTGACTTTCCTGTATGCTGAGTCTGTCCTTCCGACAATCATATCTTTTTCGATGTCTCCACATTTTTCCTGCGGCCATTTCGTCTTAGCATCCCTGCACTTCCTGTTTATTTCATTCCTCAGCGACTTGTATTTCTGTATTCCTGATTTTCCCGATGGCGTAGTACATAACAAACACTGACAGTGACACTAAGTACAAGGCCAGCAAACAATTAAAATCACACCTTTCGACGCACAGGAGAAACAGCACTAAACATAACAATGATGTGGCACACTGACGATGATGAAAATGGAGGATCTGCCAGGCGCAAGGAGATGAGGTAGATCGGAAGAAGGGAGGGACGGAGGGAGGGGAAGAGAGGAGGCCAGATGGTCGGTGGCGCATCGAAGAGGGTCAGGTAGGGAGGGATGTGGGAAGGATGGGGTACAGGGTCTCCAGGGGGAAGGAGGGAAACCCGCTCTGGGAGAAGGAGGAGAGAGGAAAAAGGGGGACCTGAGGAGGTAGGGAACAAGGCCAGGTTATAATTGGAAGGAAGGGTAGATGTCACATTGAATTTCAGATCCATGAGGGGGAGGCGCTGGAAATTGCCTTGATGAAGGAGATGGAGGGTGTGGAGGGGGAGAGAGAGAGAGAGAACAGCGATAGAGGCGCGGCAACGCATTGGGGGTTAAGAGGAAGGAGTAATCCAGCAGGTGGGGGGGGGGGGAATCAAGCCTGCAGACAATGTAAAGGATGTGGGGGAAGGGGATGAGTCCATGCAGGAGCCGTGTGGGGGCAGGAAGGCGGATACAGAAAGCAAGGCAGAGCACATTGCGTTGGAGGATTTGAGGATTTGGAGGGCCTTGTAAAAGGGGGTGGATGTGGAGATCCAGGCAATGCTGGAATAGCAGAGGATAGGACGGATGAGAGATTTGTAGGTGTAGAGGATGGTAGAAGGATGCAATCACCATGTCTGGCCAGACAGGTTTCAGTAGGCAGTGGCGGGAATGGGCTTTCTGCTCTCTCTCCGCTGCTCCAACCACCATCACATGGCGCTTATCCTCCACCCACATACCCATCCTTCCTTTCCTCCCTGTCCACCTCACTCCTGCGCCATTTTCGGCTGTATTTCGGCATTTGCAGACATTCCACCTCTTCCTGCACCACCTCCGACAGGCTTTAAGCCATCACAGATTTCGGCTCGCCACACTCTCTGTGCCACCCACACTAGAGGGAGGGGGTACATCCCCACGCCATCCCCCCCTGCAACCCATCCTCCAGCCCCCTCCCCACCCTTTCGTGACCATGAAACCTTCCAAGCGCACTAGTGTTCACCCTTCCCCTGAAATCTCCTCAAAGAAAACCCCAGTGACCCACCCAGCCCCATGGACCTGACCTCGACCGCCACCCCTGCCATTCCTGCCACCCACAACTTTGTCCTCTCCAATCCTGACCCTCAATGCCTTGATGCCCACACCCTCTCCCTGACCATAAGTAAAAACTACACCAGTGCCCACGTCTCCCTTCTTATTCCTCTCAATGACTCAGTCCTCATTAAATCGACCAATGCTTCCTTCCACAACCGTCTCCTTTCTCCATCCCATAGATCCAATTTGACCAAGGTGTTACTCTCACAGCCTACAACACCCCATCCTCTCCCTGTCAGTATCAACCTCTCTGACGTCCGCCAACCTTCACCCCTGTGATCACAAAGCTTATCCCTGTGGTTACAGAGGCTGAGGTGTTGGCGGAACTCAACTCCCAGCCCAACATTGAAATCCGCTTAGCCCGTCACATCTTTAATGATGCTGGGCCAACGTATGTGGATTTTCACTGAATCCTCCTCCTCCATTGACCGCCTCCTCGCCAAGGGAGCCCTCATATACAATTGCCATCATAAGGTGGACCCCTCCTGTTCCCCAGTCCAACCCTACCACTGCCAATGCTGCCTCACGTACAATGATCATGCTACCTCCTGTACCAAACCACCCTCCAGTACACCTCATGCAGTATGGCAATGACACCGCATTCCTCGCCCTCGCCCCTACCCTCCAAACGTCCCAACGCCTTCTCCAGAATCACCTTGACCTTTTGCTGCAAGGTGTAACCAGTGCCTCCTGAAAATCAATCCTTCCTAGACCCAGGCAATCACAGAAAGTCCTACCACTCGCTCCTTCCGGCTCCTGGATTTCTCCCTTACTATCTCCACCCGTCCTGTCCTCCTTTCCCCCACCCACACTTAGTTTGGCCTCAACATTGACCGTCAATTCACCTGGATCCCTCATCTCCGTTGCATCCAATCCAAAACCCACAACTGCCTCCGACTCCTCAAACTCCTCTCTAGCTGGACATGGCGGTTTCACACCTATACCATCCTCCACACCTACAAATGCTTAATCTGTCCCATCCTCTGTTATGCCAGTCCTGCATAGATATCTCCCCCCCCCCCCTAATTCTGTAAGTCCCTCCACATCTTTGAGTGAAATGCACACCATCTCGCCTACCGTATCCGTCTCCCATCCCGCATGCGGATCCTCTATAACCTCATTCCTTTCCCCCATCAGCAACTATCTCTGCATACTCCACACCTCCCGCTGCTTGATCCCCCTCACCTCTCCTGTCCCCATCCCTTAAAACGTATTCACTGTTGTGTCCCCCCTACCCTCCATCTGTACACCCTTCATCTCCTTTCCCAAGGTGGCTTCCATCGACTCCCCCTCCCGGTTGATGCCCTCTCTCCTGCCATTTATCCCTCGGATCAACCCTGATCCTCACCCCCCTCTTTCTCTTTCCCTCCTACCTTTCCATGGGCTCCCTCTTCCCCCTTCCATCCTGTCCCCCCCCCCCCCGCTAACCCTCTCCCTACCTCCCTTCGGCCCCCTGAGCCCTTTTGTATTTCCCTCCTCTCCTTCCCTGCTCCCTGTCGCATTTGCCCAGCATCTCCCCCCCTCTCATGGCTTCTCGTCCCACATCGGCTCCTTTCCCTCCCTTCCCCCCTTTGCCTTTCCTCTCCCACCCTTTTATTTTCCCATCATCTGTCCAGGTTCCCCAACACCCA
Source organism: Schistocerca gregaria (assembly GCF_023897955.1). Classification (NCBI taxonomy): domain Eukaryota; kingdom Metazoa; phylum Arthropoda; class Insecta; order Orthoptera; family Acrididae; genus Schistocerca; species Schistocerca gregaria. The sequence goes on from NC_064926.1 coordinate 116,405,678, forward strand.
CTTGCCCTCAGCTGTAGTATGTCTATTTGCCACCTTTTTAGTGCAGTGTTCAAGTGAACGTTCAGTGTTGTTCATCTTTCCAAAGCGTTGCGAACAGAAATAATGCTGTCGCTGGGTGTGAATTTTATGTCGCTTGCGAACAGAAACCAGACTGTCGCCGTGTTTTTTAATTGTCTGTGTATTATTTTACCTGTGTGCTTCATATGTATTTTATTAGCATCATCAACCCTATGTTTCTATGGTTTAAGTTCCACGATTTTTTCCGATGTATTACCATTTAAGTCTGTGATTTTATCGCCTGTTTTTATTATTTATTATTTTCCTCTTTTTAAAACAGATTCTGTAGGCTGAAGAGCGGCATACTAAGCTGATGCCAGCTCGCCCCCTCAATAAATAATAAGAAAATAGTTTACGACAGTTAGTTTTATCCCTGACGACGACCATGGAGTTAGTGGTCGAAAGTTTGGAGTTTTATTCTGAATTGATGTGGCATGTACACCGAGAGATTTTTATTCAAGAAATACGTCGCGAAAGACTTCGTAGCCATACTCTTTGATGATAGGTTTCCCCTGACTAGGCGAGCGTATCTACTTACGGAATGTTAATGTTCATGCGTATTCTCTTTCTTAAATAACAAATATGTTCTTATGTGAAGACAGTCGATGTTCTAATCACAAGTAACTCTGGCGTTTATTCTTAGTCGTTTCTTAATTGCCTAATGCTTCCAAGAATTATTATTAGTGATTAAGTACTAATCCGCTGCCTGCTCTGATTCTGGTTACATAAGAAAAGAGGAATAGTTGTTCCATTAATTTTCACTTTCTGCTGTGGCAGTTTAAGGATAGAATTATATTAGTCAGATGAACTTCGACAGCTACCAGTGTTTTGAATTATTTTTAAAAAATTTCCTTACCTCCACCCCTTGATTATTAGGAAATTTTATTGCTTGACGCTGGTTAGTGATAAAGATTGGCAGTCAGCAGGGCCTATGCTCTCTGAAGAGTGCCTTAGCCGAATGGCACCATAGCTGATGTGTTTGCATGTTGTTAAGTAAAGGCTTTCTCTTAAGATTATAGTATGCATGTTATATATCTCACGAAATAAGCATCAAACGAAAAAACTACAAAGAACGACAGTCGTCTAGCTTGATGGGGGAAACCTGATGGCACTATGGTTGGCCCGCTAGATGGCGCTGCCAAAGGTCAAACGAATATCAACTGCGTTTTTTAAAATAGGAACCCCATTTTTATTTCATATTAGTGTAGTAAGTAAGGAAATATGAATGTTTTAGTTCGAACACTTTTTTCGCTTTGTGATAAATGACGCTGTAATAGTCACAGGTATATAAGGACGTGGTATCACGTAACATTCTGGCAGTGCGGACGGTATGAGCTTCGTGATACATTACCCGTGTTAAAATGGACCGTTTACCAGTTGCGGAAATGGTCGATATGGTGTTGATGTATGGCTATTGGGATCAAAATGCCCAAACGGCGTGTGCTATGTATGCTGCGCCGGCGTGGCGGTCTCGCGGTTCTAGGCGCTCAGTCCGGAGCCGCGCGACTGCTACGGTCGCAGGTTCGAATCCTGCCTCAGGCATGGATGTGTTTGATGTATTTAGGTTAGTTAGGTTTAAGTAGTTCTAAGTTCTAGCGGACTGATGACCACAGATGTTAAGTCCCATAGTGCTCAGAGATATTTGAACCATTTTTGTGTATGCTGCTCGGTATCCTGGACGACGTGATCCATATGTCCGGACCCTTCGCCGGATAGTTACGTCATTTAAGGACGCGGGAAGCGTTCAGCCACATCTGTAACGTCAACCACAACCTGCAACAAATGATGATGCCCAAGTAGGTGTTTTAGCTGCTGTCGTGGCTAATCCGCACATCAGTAGCAGAAAAATTGCGCGGGAGTCGGGAATATCAAAAACGTCGGTGTTGAGAATGCTATATAAACATCGATTGCACCCTGTCTGCTCCATACAGTAACAAACATAAGACTGTGTCCATTTGATAACAAACTTTTTCAGGGCGAACCAGACTCCCCAGTGTGCACAGATGCTGCTCGCTATGCAACACCTATCAAAAAGGCATTTCCACAACCAAAAGCAATGCATTCACGTCTCAGTAATAGGTGGTACACCTGTAGTATATCCTGCCAACATCCGCAACTATGTTGAGTATACTATTTGCAAATATAGGTCGAAAACTTCAATCTGACGTCTCTTTCTCCTTGGTGACACAAAATCATTTAAACCGTTATCCTGCAGTTCTCCCACCAAGACGGTTTACATGGCATGCCCTGTGCCTACCCTCTTGGCAGCAGCGACGCTGATCAGTGATGCCTAGCACCACACACTTTGCTGCTACAGATATGTGTTCCTAAGTGAAATAAGCTCGTCATGACCCACTCTAGCAGCACTCTCATGTTGGGAAACTGGATATGCTTCGACCAGTGTGTAGTGCTGTTACTTTATGGTAAATAAAGAAAATCTTTAGATTTTATCTTTAGTTGGATTCAGTGTTTCCACTTAACAGCCCTGTACGCTGTTATCAGCTATCAATGGTAACAGACCATGGTTGTCATTTCACAGTTAAGGATAATATTGCACAGTGGTGATAGTATTTTTACACTATTTGTGATAATCTTCTTTTAAATTCGTGTGTATACCGTCCTGTTGTGTTTGAACATTGTCAGAGCCTGTGTGCTACCTTGACTGCACCAGTAAACATTTTCGCCGAATCAATGGGCGAGGTAAAACAAACTTCCGAATTCTGTATAAGTTTACTAGGTGACCTTAAGCGTGCTGTAACATGTTTGAAACTTGCTTCCCACCTCGAAGGCAGACTTGCCGAGTGTAGGCCCTTCTGGGCCTCCTAGCTAATAGAATGCGAGATATAAATCGTGTCAGACAGGATCCGTTAGTGCTGTCCAGAAGAAAATTTTGGCAGGGCGAGGATGTGGCCTGAAAACAGCAAATGTTAGTACTACGTTTGTGGGACAAGGAGCTGGGTGTTGAACCTAATATTAGCGAGGACATCCTCTGATGTCTTCTCTTGAAAGAGTGTCACGTTTCTCAGTAGATAGCACCGATCACTTAACTGAGTTGTTTGTTGGGTTACATCAACAGGCTATTGTGTTACAGGATACTCATGGAGTAGTCTCACAACAGGCCGCTTGCAGAAGTTAATTGCGGGAGCATTGGAAGGTGCAGATACGTTGTGAGACTTCTGAAAGCCTGTGTTAAGTAAATGCGAGGGTGCTTGTAATAGGAAAGATTTGCTAGACCAACATGTATACTGGGTACAAGGAAAGGACAATCATTTGTCTCATTATGTTAATGCAACGCATTTTTGCATTTCACCATTGTGTGTTGCGATCTCTAAAGAACTGGTGATGCCATTATTTTGGAGGGTATGGGAGCATGGGACCAGTCCAGAAAATTGTTTGATGAAAAACCTGTGAGCAATATCGATATAGACAAACGTTTGGCTGGAATTCGTGAATTTTCTTTATAGAGACCATGAATGACGGAACTAAATCTGAGCGATAACCTGGGCATTGTAAATAACATGTGTGAAGTCAGAGCTGGTCAGTCACATCCTGTTACTAGGGTATGTGGATGAACGGCTGACGCCAGACGCAAGGCGCATATCCTGCAAAATGCAGAATGCTTCCACCCGTGCACCATCTAAGTTGGGCGACTACCTTGTGTGCATGCATTTTTAGGAACTGAACATGTATGTGCTCTTCTGGATTAGCGTCCCCTCCTGAACTACATCTGGTATACACTGTATAAATAATTGACTTTGTTCCCAGAGCTAAGTGTGTTGAGTTGGGTGAGTCATGTGGTTGAAGGACAAACACTCAAGGTCGTTGGTCAGGCTTGAATCTGACTGAGACTCCAGAATTTCTAGTGGCCACCTGTGCGCTTCGTTGTTAAAAATTTCGTTCTGAATTCCATCTGGATTGTGAATTTTTGCTATTGACACAGTGTTTGGTTGCTTATGTGTGTCGTCATCGTATATTAAATACAGGTCAGAGGAGAGTATTAAGTTTTGTACCCACAGCATTGGCACGAAGGTATATAGAGCGAGAGAAGGGCAGGCAAGGGTTGTTGTCACTTAACCAAAAGTCAATCAGCGAGTGGTGGGCTCATTTCCGGATGTGATGATTAATAGAATGCGAGTAACTACTAAAGTTGAATACCGGAACCAGCTCGTCTGAGTGCATCAGGCTCCCTACTGGTTGTCAACTATTCAAATGCAATATTTGCGTAAAATAATAAAATATTTATTTCCTGATGGTGTCATCTATCCTTCGCCTCACCTTACACAGAGTCTATATTTCTAGTTGCTAAGCCTCATGGTATAGGGTTTAGACTCATAGCTTATAACCAGGCGATAAATCATAATGTTGTGGAGTCTATCACACCTACGGAATAATGCAACTGGTTTACGCGATTCCCGGGTGCCAAGCTTGTTGCAGTTCAGGATTTAAACTAGACCTACTATAAGATACTTTTACCAGGAGGTCCTAAGCCTTTAACGACGATGTGTACCGCCTACAACCTTTCGGAGTTTAATAGTGTCATCTTTGGACTGGCCAGAGGAGCAGCAGTCTAATGGCGTCTATTGGATTCCTTCTGGAGGACTCTAAATTCATGTCTATTAACAACGCCAGTTCTGCGGAGCATGTAGACCACATCCGCCCGCCAGGTGTTCTACTCCCTCAAGGAAGCGGGTATGACTGTTAAATCCAACAAAGTAACCTTCACCTAGAACTAAATATGAAATCTGGGACCCCTGGACAACGGCTTGAACGACTTAATTCATTCCAGTCCCAAAAGACAAGACGGCCACCATCAGTTTTGTTGGAACAGTGAATTTCCTTCTGAATTTCATGCTGAATTTCACACAGATAGCAGCTCTACTATGAGTACGACATTTGTATGTGTTGAACCTCAATAAGTTGCCTCTGAAGCACTAAAATGACTCCAAGCAATGCACTAATGTCAGGGATCCGTGATTTGATTGCCCGTTTATCGTTCGAACCAACACTTCCGATGTTTGGGGTGCAGTTCTCCTATTACTGATAATGGTGGAGACGGAAGGCCAATTGTATTCACATCACTGACGTTGTCACAAGCTGAAACGAGATGCTCAGCGTACAAATAATAATCACTAGCGGCTTCTTTCACACTAGAGATATATGACTTAAATCTGGAACATCGTTGATGTCGACTGGAAATCGATAGCCAGGCGCAGAGCTGGATGTTCGTTAAGACGAGGTACACGGGCCAAATAACACAGTAGGCGGTAATGATCTATAAGTTGTAGTTCGATGTTTGCTATGTGGCAAAACCAAAATGCCAAAGCGTTGAACCAAATGTATCAAGTGGGTGATGTGAGTGAGGTGACACGGGTTAACACGCAGCAACACAGGAGTCCCAACATTCCCTGCAGAAGGATTTCTTGTGTTTCGGTTCCAGGGTGGTTGAGGGATCCAAGTTATGTGTACTATGGAGATCAGTCTTCGTGTGGAGGTCACCTGTGGTTTCATCTGGACTGGGACATTCAGAAACTGGTCGCTGAGTACGAGTTTCAACGAATCGATAAATCATGTATTGATTACCTGGGCTCCTTGCCCCATTCCCAAAGCGGAAACCTTTTTGCCTTCGTCATAATCGACACGTTCACTAACTTTGTCCCGTTGATCCCTGTGGCTATTAATATTCAGCATCTTGAGAAAATTTTCGTTCGTTTTGGACACTGAAAACTTTAGTTAGTATCAGCCTTCACGTCTAAAGAGTTCAAGTAGTTGTGTTTAGACAAGGAATAATACGTATTACCAAGACTTCTTAGTATCTAAGGCCATATTCTACTGATAAAATAAGCCATAACATGAAATCATCCCCCCCTGCTTACCATACAAGACCCCAGAGGTGAATGAACATGTTGCCAAATTGTCTGTGTTTTGCCTTCGATACCGCTCATAAGACCACTCATTAAAATCTTAAGTGACCATTTCATGGCAGCTCAAGGATCTGCTCCTGGAATGGGCAGCAGGAAATGTTGCCCAAGATTCTCAGACATTATATGGTAAGTGAGAGGCCCCCGCTTCTATACCCTTCGTGATGAGGGATGCAAAAAATGGGCAATGGACAGACAGAAACATCTTTATGTGGGAGTTAGAGCTGTTGTGCTGGCTGTGTGTTGACTCTTCCATTTGGCTTCCCTTTGTTGTAGTATGACTGGCTGTGCAAAGTTTTAATGTATCGGGCTACAATGGTCATGAGAACGGCTGGTTTACGGCAAAGTTTGACAGAGAGTTGTTGGAACGACTGGAATAGTGCAGTACACCAGTGTGCCAATAATGGTGAAGCTATTACAGTCAGGGTTTGCAATCAGCACTGGATTACTGCAGCGTCGCCTTTGGCTTTGCACAATGCAGAGGGGCAGCACAGTTGAATGGAACTGCATGGCACAAGAAACACTTGTTGAGTGGTGTTGCCCGTGATTGCAGTGGGAGTCGTTGCTTTCTGTGGGGGTTTTATGCCTGGCTGACGCCATGTTGTATCATGTGGCATTGTGCACCCTCCTCACTGCTGCCAACTCCACCATTTCTTGCGAATGAGCTGTTTGCTGCCAGACGATCTCTCCCCTGAGCTACTGAGCTGTTGTTGGCCCATTTCCTGGTAGAAACTGTACTGTGTTGTAATTACACTCTCTTACTCTTCTGGTTCACTAGTGACCAAGTTCTGATCTTTCTATGTGCTACATGAACTTACACCAGATGGGTGTGCCGGTCGATGAGGCCAGTGTTAACGGTTGTGCCTTCCAAACGGGTTGCAAATCGTTCTGCAACGCAAGCAGTATTTGAAGTGTTCTTATATGATGACAGGAGTAGTTCTAACTACTAGTAATTTGTCATTAATTCTTGAACTGGCTTTAATACATATTATAACAATTGTAAGACTTTAAAGCTGTCTGCTTCACCTTACAGCAAATTGGTAATATTTACTCTACTTGGTTCCTTAGTCACCCTGTTCCCTCTGTGAAATGTTCTTATGTGTTTAATTATTACTGCTCTGATTGTCGTTACATAATAAGTGTGGGATAGTTTTTCCATTAACTTTCACTTTCTTGAAATTATATTGATCCTACGAACCGCAACAATTAGAAGTGTTGCGATATATTGAAGAAAAAGCTTTTCCTTCTCTGGTTGATTAATTGAAACATTTAATGTCCAATATTGATGATTCATAAAGGTTGGTGGCTTGACAAGTACCATCATACTTGATTGTCAGTTTGTTGTTCTTTAATGCGTTGTGCAGTGGGATGTATCTGACTCTTTCATGTCAGGCGTTGCCTCAGGCACTGTCTCCACCCACTGTAATCTGGTGGGCCACACATCAATTTCAGAATGCGCATATACAACAGTGCCAGCTGTTTGATTCGGGATGGCTATGCCTGCGTGTAGTTATAATTTTGCTAAACAAATAATATTGCTATACTGTATCCTAAACTCGGTTTGTCCCCTGCCCTGATATCAACTGTCACATTTATTACTTCATTATCTCTCAATGATTACTTCTGATGATAGCTATATTAGTCAAAAATTTGAATTTAATTTTTCCTTTCATCTTTGCATGGTACATCAAAGAACTCCACTGCAATTATATATTTAGCTTTGGAAATTTTGTGGTAACTACAAAAGCATTAAGTGTGAGATTGTAATAAATTCCTCTTTTTATTCCTTTCCCAACAGCTCATTTAGTATCATTTTGCAACATGAAACAAAGTACTATACATTGTAGATAAGCATTTATAAAGCATAAAACTGCCATTTAAGTGCGATAAGGACTTAGAAAAAGGGGAATAATGGTGTTATTAAATTGCAGACTTGAGTATATTATTAACAGTCTATAACTGAAGCAAATTCCAAAAATTCTGGAACTTTTGCAGTATTATCCGCTTCGCAGTTATCAACTATGTGTGTTCTAGAACATACATTTCCTAAGTACTGAGTAATAAACACACGCACTAGAGCACATGTCAACCACTGTTTCTTAACTCTTCCTCTTTTTAACAGTCTTACTTTTGTCATGTTCTTCTTTTTATTGCTTATTTTACTGTAATGCCTTTTATACGTTCTAAGCTTATTACAGACTATTGTATCTCCTTTGATTTTCTCTGTTTCAATTCGTTATTGAAAACTAGTGTATGGTGACATTAGTGACATCTGGTGATGTTACAACACAAACATCTTGTGGCTATTGTATGGCAGATTGTTTTAAACAGTAGTACTACTGACGACATGACTCATGCATGTGATGTTATTTACATGTATTTGATGATGCTGGTGCTGATTCTCCATTTATCATTTGACGATGCCACTGTGGCTGCAGTACACTAGGACTTTGTTTTTATGAAACAGGTATGCATCTTCATATTTAAAGTGCACAAATGTATATTTTGTCAGTACTACTTTTCATTATGGTCTATGTATTGTTCTTAAGCTGTAGGCAATTTGAGAGTGTATTAATGTTTTTCCATTTCTGCTGCACGTCTGACGATAGTCATTAAAGACCGAAACCCATAATCTGATAAGAAATAAGCTTGTGACCATAGGTGTAAATTACAGGAAACGTATAAACACATATGTTTGCTGGAAAGAGCAGTAGTGATTTATTTCTGCCGTGTCGGTGTAGAGTACAGGACAGTGTGAGCTGCTCCAGACTGCGCCTCCATGGTGTGGCGCCCCCTCAGCAGCGGCGGCTACACGCTGTGGGCGGCTTTGCGGGCGGCGCCTGACCTGGCGTGGGGCCTGTTTGCAGCTCTGCTCGCAGCGTGTCGGCTGCCTGCACGCGCGTGTTTCGCGTGTCCGGCTCGGGCGTGAGCACCTGCTCAACAATGAAGGACAGACTTGATGATCAAGAAAGAGTCTCACCAGAAAATTCCAGTAGTCATTACAGCAACGCCCGCCTACAGCTGGTGGAAACACTAAGCTTGAATTTTATGTGCATTTTTTATACTCGTATTTAAGAAGTGGTTGACACATAAATGTTAGTTTGTTTTCATTAGTGAAACTCTGGCAATTATATTTCTAATCACGTAACTCACACGGGAACTAAGCCCTGTGGAAAGCAAAACTGTGGGCATGGAACAAAAAACCGTCTACCAATGCAGAAAGGAACATACGTGGATACGATGTGTAAACACCAACACAATGCCTAACACACAAGAAAGTTTCGGACCATTAATGTTGTAATTGTGAGAACAGGAGTAAATTTTAATGTAACGCATTTTGACATAATTAGTAAATTTATTCTTATCAGTGAATATGATTATGCAATTTAAATGCAATATCTAGAAAGGAATTATGTGCTAACACGTAGCAAATACGCTAGTCCACTCATGGCAGTTTGCTACAGTGAGCTGTCAGAGAATGAATTTGAATTAGGGAAGATTGTCACTGGGCACAGATGCTGCAGTGAAGTAGAGTCTCACACATGTGCTCAAGCATAGTGGCTGGCAGCAGCACATCGTAAAGTACCAAACTGGAAGAAATATGAGTTGTGACCAGGCGTAAGTATGGTGCTAACTGGAAACAGTGCAAAAAGCATGAATTGGAATTAATACGAAAGAAGAGCGCTGAGGGCCATAAACTGTGTATTGCAAAGGGACAAGACAAGCCTGTTGCCATGCATTGTGGCGTTTATTATCTTTCGCAGCACCAGCAGCCATTCACTGAGTTAAGGCAAGAACAACTTTCATATTTAGAAGTGTGTCCAGGCTAGCCAACGTAGTAGTTTCATTTTGTGAGTAATTACCAACTTAACGTTAACATTGAGTTACAAGTACTAAGACTTGAGAAGTTATCAAGTAAAGTCCTATCTGCCATTATTAATTAAAACTGAGAGCCACTATTGAATACAAGAAGACAAAAACGGCTGACCTAATTTAATTTTAGTACTTTGTATAAAAAACTGAAAATTACCAAAATTTAAAAAATAATTCAGTCTGATTGTTAAATAACAGCGAAATCATCACTTCAAACCAGTATTAATATTCAGTGATTACGAAGAAGTAATTCCATCAAGTATTTAAAGATTATTGTTTATGAGAAAATTTATATTCCTTGTGTGTTCAACAATTTCTGCTCACATTTCTAAAATACATAACAGATTAATTCAAAAGTTAATCTGTGGTTATTTAATGAAAGAAATATGCTGAAAAACATATTTTGCTAACTCCGAGTTTGCGTCTGAGCTCACGTATGTGTTGGGCCCATTCCCACCTGACTGGCTTGTTGTAGCTATTGTGTAAATACTTTTGCAAGTTAATAACAACTATACAACATTTTTCGCTCACACCATGAACTGGCAACCATTTACATTAAACATTACAATGTAAACTAAAAAATACGTTACTTCATTTCCTGAAATTTCGCTAACCACTTTGCTGTATTTAGTATCTGTCAAAATTCTCTCAACCATTTTTGTATTGAAGTAGTAGAGCAATAACATTTCGGTTATAACAGAGTCTACATTTTTTTATTTCATTTGTTGTTCAGAATCGATGCTTTTTCCATCCGATACGCATATTAGGAACATGTCTCATCAGTTATTCCAAATATTCAAAAGTGCAGCTGTGTTATAAGTGTTCAGTGTATGTCTCAGCACTCAACACTGAGAGCATGCTTGTTAGTTTGTTAATAATGTCTTACTTATTGGGCTGAAGACAGAATCATTCTTTCTCATTGCTTATGGTATGTGGATTTTCGTTATTATCGGTACATTTTCCGCAAGAAATTGTCATAGAAATCTGCAGCGCAAATTTAGTACCAATCTACATAGACGACTAGTGCTAATGTCTTACTTTCCGCTAAATGTTATGCTGTTGAGCTACATGGAAGTGAGGTATCATAGTGATCAGTAGACAGCCCTCAATATGACACAAATGTAAACCTAATGCCCTTTCAACATTCGTCCATACTTAGAGAGCGTAACTATTTTAATGGGCCATAATATCCATATTAAAGGTAAATGTGACTGAATGTAGCACCATATTTAGCCTATTGAGAACCGTGCTAGTCGTACAACTGCAATATCACCACAACGTGAATGCTGCCCTTGTGCTGCCTGCAGACATTCACAATGTCAGAGCGCCTGCCTGGGGCAGCCAATAGTGCAATCTTGATGGTTAGAGCTGTGCACCGCCTGTCAACTTGAGCTGCTGCTTACCTTTGACTGCCTTCCTGCTCTCTACAGTTAGGCCTTCATCAGCACCGCTGTCGTCAGCGTCTTCGTCTGCTAAGCTGTCAGTCTCGTCGTCATCTTCGAACACTTCGTCTCCATCGTCTGCAGCAGCCAGCGGCGTGCAGTACGCTACAAGCAACACGCCAGAGATCAGCAGGACGAGGGCTACCTTCATGGCTGTAGTGGCTTCTAAGTTGAGGGCCTTGCTACAAGTGCCATAACCGTGCACACCGGCCTCCTCTTATAGGGCGCGTCGGACACTTATCGCTCATATTGTGGCACGCAAGGACAGCTACTCGAGGCATACTTCGAAATATGCGATTAGCCGTATCGTTGTGCTATCTTAATGGCAGAAATATCCTGCTGGACACGGTAGTAAAACTTGAAGCTCAAGGTTCTAAAAGACGCTAGCAAAATTGGAAGCACTACAGCTGAAAAATACAGCAGAATCTAGAAAAACAGTTGATGTATCTTAAAGTTTATAGACATGAATTACAAACCTCTTTCCTTTGTAGGAACAAGGATATAGAAGAGTAATCAGTCGTTTTCATAACTAATTAAAAAAGGACAAAGAATCGATTCATGTACTACTAACGTACTTCTTGTTGTTGTTACTTTGCATTATTATGTTCTACATGTAACTGAAATTGTCCAATGTTATTCAGTGCATTCTCTGATTATTTATGTGACAATTCGTTATCCCATTTTGGCAATGCTTAATACTATTTTTTGTTTTGTTCCGATAATTGTGAGCTATAAGTTTCTATTATATAATCTATAGACTCTTACTATTAGCTACGACTTGAGAATGGGCTTGTGAGCCCCGGTACTGATGTTTGGTGCCCTATAACTGCATTCCATGTTAAGAACTTTCTTTCACTTTTTTTCTCAGTGCTTCATCCACTGTGACAAATACTATCAACGGTGGTTGCTTCTAACAAGGGTTCACATACGTATTAGCAGTAGCCATTCTTTCAGATTTATTTCATTACTATTCACGATTTTCGTGTATAGAGTGACTCTAAAAGAATCACATCATTTCGTCCTCCTGACAGGTATAAAAATAAAACTTTCACTTCACCTACCACCATCAACATCAGCATGGGTTGTGACTTTCATGGACACTAATGCATACATTGCGATATGAAATAAACAGCCCATGAGTCTAATCTTGAGAAACTGCTTGTGATGCCTGTGTAAATTTATGAAAGCAGCTGTCTGGTTGCATACGATATACACATTGTTACTTCATTGTACGTGGTTGGCAGAATGACATGATGTTCACTTCCCTGTGAGGTCAGCCTGTTGCATTGGCACCTTGGTCATCTAATTAAGGTGGCATGTTGCAATGTTAAATCGGAGAAGTAACTATGCGAAATTTCATTTCCGTTGTTCTTCTCTGTTGGTGTTGCACTGTATATATTACATAGAAACCTGCCTTGGTTTCAACTCTCGTGCTTGTAGCATCCAGGAAAGACTTCAAAAGTTTCTACATCCACCTCTAATTTCATTTAGTGGCGTAACACCGAACCTTCATTTAGAATAATGCTCCTGGAATATTGCTCGGGATGTGCTTGGTACAATCTCGTCAAACGCTGCGAATTTTGTTGGTCTTCCTGATCCTATGGATCTCAGCCTCAAAGCATATGATTTAACCTCTCAAAGCTATAACATTATGTTACCAGATTCAATCCATTGAACGTGTCCCCTCAATATCACTAATACTTTTCATTATTCTCCAAACGTTACTGGTTGGGTTAATAACGGGAACAATAATGGAAAGTTATTGACTATCATACACTTTATTCTTAGCATTTCTTGGTGGTATATTAGTTCTATTTATTTATATTATATATATTGTCTCGGATTCATCTCGTACACGGTTGTACAACATTCCATGAATTTATAATCTCCTCTACTAATTTAAAACATAATTTATTACCTTAACTTAGTGAAACTGCTCTAATAACATGCATCCAGACATTTGATTAGAGCAGAGTGGAATTATTCCACAATGTAGATGGACATGTTAGCACTTATCTATGGTATTTGTAACATACAAATTTTTCTCTATAGACAAGTGTTCAAAGTAGTGATGGATCATGCCGCACTAAAAGCGTTTGTTGGGATTGACAGATCAGTTCAGTTGGTGGACACAGTGGGGCATTAAAGTACAGTGAATTCGATTGCAAGATACTGCACACACCAGCCAACCAAGGAAGAAGCATAGTAACAACAGTAGATTAAGACAGAGTTCTTAGCACTGGGTGATAGCGTTGCTGATTGGCAAAGAGGATAGACAGCGACGCTGTGTGTAAGGTATTTTGGTCACAGCCACAAATCGTGATATTTTGTTCCAAGAACATCAAAAGCAAAATTCCACGCAAACTTTCTAAAGGAAAGGGGACTTTTACGCCACAGCATAATATTTCAGGCTGATGAGGCAATTGTTAAAGTGTTCCCTGGTCGGTATCAGAGCTGAAACCAATTTAGACTACTATACAATACATACAGGATGACAATTATTGGTGCCGGGCTGAGTGGCCGCGTGGTTCTAGGCGCTACAGTCTGGAACTGCACGACCGCTACAGTCGCAGGTTCGAGTCCTGCCTCGGGCATAGGTGCGTGTGATGTCCCTAGGTTAGGTAGGTTTAAGTAGTTCTACGTTCTAGGGGACTGATGACCACAGCAGTTGAGTCCCATAGTGCTCAGAGCCATTTCAAAAATTATTGAACTACATGAAATAGAATCGTCACTTCTTCTGAACAGGTGAACAGTTTCCATTAGGACCTTCAAACTGCTCAGTGACATGACGGGAGTTAGTGTGCGAATATGATTTGGTTTAGCGACGAAGCCCACCTTCATTTAGATGGGTTCGTCAATAAGCGAAATTGGGGCATTTAGGGGACTGAGAATCCCCATTTTGTGATCTATAAGTCTCTTAACCTTCAACTGGCCTGACTGGGTGGTGCGTAATGTCCGGTCACGGAATAATCAATGCGATATTCGGTGATAGCAGAGTGACTACCGGACGGTAAGAGAAGGTTTTGGAATAATCCCAAAACCACTGCTGTACTGAAAACCGCCATTCAGGACGTCACTGGCAGCACCGATGTTCCGCCACTTCAGCAGCTCATACAGAATTTCGCTATTCGTTAGTAGCATATCATCGCCAACGATGGCAGGCATATCGAATGTCATAACCGAAATCCAAATTATTCTTTTTAAAATCCAGTCTTGATCGTACCACGTATGCTACAAGAATAGGTGACTGGTTTCGGTCATATCACATGAGCTGGGGCGCCACGGCGCAGTGCAGAGCTCTGATGGTTCCAGAAAAACAGAGCAAAATCACTCAGTCTTCTCAAATGACAACGGACATGCCATAAACTTATTGATGGAAATACCCACATTTTCACATTTCAGATCCCAGTATTGATCTAAGAGCCCAAATGCGGGACCCGTAGCACTATCTGCAGCCCACGTAGATAACTTCGACCCACGATGCAACAGCTTGCTTGGTCTGAAGGCCTTGGCCGCTGAGGGCAGCTGCCACCTCGCCTATCCCTTCACGGAAGTGAATGTTAGGGTACTTCTGCCATAAGACCCCTGTAGCACTAATTGATGACACATAGTAAGCTGCCAAACTTCCATCAGCACTGGGAGCACAGTAAATGCCTCCTGCCGATCTGTTTCTCCTGGCAGACACTGACATCGCTGGCTATCCTCTCGCAAAAAGGCCATAACGGGACACTTCATGACTCTGGCCACCTTATACACAGCTTTTGGGAACACCGTATATGACACCATAGAGATCGCCCTATTAACGTACTAGCCATGCAGCTTCCCTCCAGTGGCAGAACGGACAACACCGACCAGACAGCTACTAGTGAAGAGTGATGTGGGTCGTTGAGCTCGTGCCTTCCATGCAACATCAGCCGAAACAACGTGGCATCGTCAGCACATTCAAGCGTGGGTAACATCTAGCTGTTCCCACTACTTGTAATGGCCATGAAGGAAGACAGCTGCACAACTGTGAACATTGTCATGAACCTCTCAATAGTACAGTTGGCCATACTGCGGCACTCAATTCCACTCCATTCTGGCAAACATATTGGCTGCAGTTCTTGCCATCTATAGGTGCAATACATCTGATTTACATCAGTATTTTAATCGCAGTGGCAACATTAAGCGTTAAAACCATTGGAAACAGCAATTATAATGATATCTTCACTACCAAGGAAACCAACAATGATGTGCAATACCAAATACATGTCGCAATTGTACCGCCTAAATGAGCCAGTTAGCGAAATCCGTCCCACGACCAGGCGACATTGTGGAGCACTGTGGGCCCCAGCGCTTCGTAATAGACGCTGTAAAGCAGGATCCCTCTTGTCTGTCCCATTAAAAAAATAAGTCATAAATGTTGTTAGTGTGTGTTCGGCAAGTATTGTGGTGTTTTTTTCTTTTTTTGGTCATCAGTCTGCTGAATGGTTTGATATGGCCCTCCACCAATTCCACTCCTGTGCTAACCTCTTCATCTCAGAGTAGCACTTGCAACCTACGTCCTCAGTTATTTGCTGGATGTATTCTCATTTTTGTCTTCCTCTACAGTTTTTGCCTTCTACAGCTCCCTCTGGAACCATGGAAGTCATTCTCTCATGTCTTAACAGATGTCCTATCATCCTGTCCCTTCTCCTTATCAGTGTTTTTCACGTATTCCTTCCCTATCCGATTCTGCGCAGAAGCTCCTCATTCCTTACCTTATCAGTTCACCTAATTTTCAACGTTCGTCTGTAGCACCACATCTCAAATGCTTCGATTCTCTTCTGTTCCGGTCTTCCCTCAGTCCACGTTTCACTACCATACAATACTGTACCCAGACGTACATTCTCAGAAATTTCTTTCTCATATTAAGACCGACATTTGATGTTAGTAGACTCCTCTTGGCAAGGAATGCCCTTTTTGCCATTGCTATTCTGCTTATGATATCTTCCTTGCTCTGTTCGTCATTGGTTATTTTAATGCCTATGTAGCAGAAA
Source organism: Schistocerca gregaria (assembly GCF_023897955.1). Taxonomy (NCBI): domain Eukaryota; kingdom Metazoa; phylum Arthropoda; class Insecta; order Orthoptera; family Acrididae; genus Schistocerca; species Schistocerca gregaria. The sequence goes on from NC_064926.1 coordinate 116,421,986, forward strand.
TCCTTAACTTCATCTGCTTCCTGACGATCAGTCCTGATGTTACGTTTCTCGCTGTTCTCATTTCTATTACTTCTCATTACCTTCGTCTTTCTTCGATATACTCTCAATCATTACTCTATACTCAGTAGACTGTTCATTCCGTTCAGCAGACCATGCAATTCTTCTTCACTTTCACTCAAGGTAGCAATATCATCAGCAAATCATATCATTGATATCCTTTCATCTTGAATTATAATTATCCTCCTGAGCCTTTCTTTTATTTCCATCATTGCTTCCTCGATGTACAGATTGAACAGGAGGGGCGAACGGCACAACCTTGTCTTACATCCTTTCTCATACGAGCACTTCGATCTTGGTCGCCCATTCTTATTATTCCCTCTTGTCTGTTGTATATATTGTATATGAGCCATATCTCCCGCAAGGTCAGAATTGCCGCTCTCGCGCCTTTACCTTTCCTAAAGGCAAACTAATCGTCATCCAGCGCATCCTCAATTTTCCTTTCCATTGTTCTGTATATTATTCTTGTCAGCAATTTGGATGCATCAGTTGTTAAGATGATTATGATGTAATTCTCACCCTTCTTAGCTCTTGCCCTCTCCGGATCTGTGTGGATGATATTTTACCGAAAGTCAGACGGTATGACGCCAGAATCATACATTCTACACACCAACGTGAACAGTCGTTTTGTTGTCACTTCCCACAATGATTTCAGAATTTATGACGGAATGTTATCTATCCGTACTGCTTTATTTGGTCTTAAGTACTCCAAAGCTCTGTTAAATTCTTATTCCAGTACTGGATCCCCTGTGTCTTCTAAATCGACTCCTGTTTCTTCTTATGCCACATCAGACAAATCATTCCCCTCATAGAGGCATTCAGTGTATTATTTCCACCGATCCGCTCTCTCCTCTGATTTTAACAGTGGAATTTCAATTCCACTCTTAATTTTATCACCCTTGCTTTTAATGTCATCGAAGGTTGTTTTGACTTTCCTGTATGCTGAGTCTGTCCTTCCTACAATCATTTCTTTTTAGATATCCACACATTTTTCCTGGTGCCATTTCGTCTTAGCTTCACTGCATTTCCTATTTATTTCATTCCTCAGGGACTTGTATTTCTCTACTACATTTTTCTACTTCCTCCTTTCATTGACCAATAGAAGTATTTCTTCTGTTATCCAGGGTTTCGTCGTAGTTACCTTCTTTGTACCTATGTTTTCCTTCCAAAATTCTGTGATGGTACTTCTTAGAGATGTCCATTCCTCTTCAACTGTACTGCCTACTGAGCTATTCCTTATTGCCGTATCAATGCTTTATCTAGAGCCTTAGAAAACTTCAGCCGTATTTCGTCAATCTTTAGTAGTTCCATATCCCACTTCTTTGCGTATTGATTCTTTCTGACTAACGTCCTTAACTTCAGCCTACTCTTCATCACTACTATATTGCGATATGAGTCTATATCTGCTCCTGGGTACGCCTTACAATCGGTTGTCTGATTTTGGAGTCTCTTTCTGACCATGATATAATCTTACTGGTGTAGCACCCAGAAAAATATGTCGACTCTTTCTTGTATGGTGCTGACAATAATCTGCCTCCCGTCATACAAATCAGGCTATTACATGCGATGTAAGTACTTTCCGGTCTAAATATGTGAGAATAGTCTGAGTAATGTGTGTAAACTGCAGCATGCCAATTCTTAGTTCTGTCTTCGTTCAGTAAAATTATTATAAAACTGATGTGGAGAAAAAATGTATCTCTCACAAAGAACCAAACTGGGAAGTAATTAGAACATCAGTTTACTTCACAAAGATAGTTTTTATTGCTGGCTGTGTGGGTTGTGGATAACTGTTTTGCTTTTAAGTGTTATGGTACTTACGCGAAACGTAATTACCTGAGAATACTAAATGTGTACAAATAAGTGGACATGTACTTCACAATTTCGATTGACCCCTGGCGAGTGCAACATAAACTGTGAAATAGATCAATAAGCAGGCGCCTATAGGTAGATAGTAACTGTCCAGCAAAACAAGTATTAATTGAGATGGTCAAATGACTCTGAGCACTATGGGACTTAACATCGGAGGTTGTCAGTTCCCTAGACTTAGAACTACTTAAACCTAACTAATCTAAGTACATCACAAACATCCATGCCCGAGGCAGGACTCAAACCTGCGACCATAGCTGCCGGGTGGTTCCGGACTGAATCGACTAGAACGGCTCGGTCACTGCGTCCGGCTATTAATTGAGACTCCAGAGACATTCGCCATCCACCTAAGTATCATTTCCATAGGAACTGGGAGGATACGTTTAGAGTAATAATAGTATGAACAGATGCACTAGCAGACCATGGTTCAAGACGCCATGTCTTCACACTCTCCGGTTGTCGGCATGAAGAAAAACCAGAATTAGAAACCTTAATATTTTGTAATGATTATGATGTAATGAAGTTAATTTTCAGATGCAATTGATAGACATGACAATGAAATGAGTCCAATTGTAAATTATGTGATGGTGCATAATGACAATATTTAATAATAGTTCTATAATACTTTATGCTTGAAATACTTAAGTGTGAAACTTTTAAACAGGCGAATGTCTTAGGCATTTGTAATATTAGTGGTGAAATATTTAATTATTAGTTTAGCAAAGGTGAAAATATAAGAGGGCAATATTGTTAGGCCCATATTTAAAAAAAAATATTGCAAATATTGTTCTGTTATGACATATAACGTGTTGAGCCATGAGGAAGTAACCAGTACCAATACTTGTCCGATAATCATAGCACCCTCTTGTGTATGCAAAAGGGAATGCACTGATAATCGCCTGGGGGGCCGGTTGTAATACCACTTCCTCGGACGAAAAAAGAAAAAAATAGCAACCAAAACCCCAGAAGTCTCCGCATAGAAAGAACCAAACTCCATGAAAAGTGAACAAGTAACCGAAGTTCCATTTAACACTATTATTTGGATAATAACCAGTAACTGAAACAAGAACCTTATACTTAGTAGTTTATCAACTTACAAAAGAAAGATAGAATCTCAGTAAACACAAACTCAAAATCATAGTAAATCTCAAAATCATTATTAGTAAAACTAGCAGAATAAAACCAACGATCTCAAAGAATACTTAGTACTCTTTGAGAATTGTGAGTAATGGCTAAGGAAAATTAGATCCGTTGCAACTACGTTACGAGAGTTAGCCGAAGCCGATCTGACTTGTTTGAATACTCGTATATATAGGCGTAGTTAGATTGTTTTTTGAGGATTGAGAATTTCCATCTACTATGACACAGTGAAACGAAACATTGACTTAAACTATAACATCGTTTAGATGGAGGACTACCTAATATTAGACTGAAGTGAACTTTTTAATTAGATAACTCGAACTCAGCTCTAGTTAGGCATTGAACAGTGATAGACAATTAACTTCATTCGTAATTGCAAATGGACTCTGGAACTTGGCAATAGTTTTAAGGCAGATAAGTTATTAATTTCCCCCTCCCCCCAGCACCACCTCCACCACATGGGAAAGAAAAATTGTTTAGAGACATAACTGTGATATTTTGCCTGCTGCGACAATATTGAACTGAAGTGCACGAGCCATATATAGAAACTCTTTGACGCTAGGAAGCAATCGCAACGTTATGACTTACTAGAGATTAGAAATTACAACCAAATTATGGGGAGGTTGGTGTCCCTGGAACTAAATTGAGCATATCATTAATATTTTGTAGCAACTGTTATACCATCGAATATAAACGAGTTAATTACGACGAGTAGCCTAATGCTGGTCGCAATTGGTGCAGTAAATATCACACACACGTCGAGATTTCCGTTCAGCAATGTTTTCTGTAACGTCGTCTTTACCTAATAACAGTATCATCGCTCTACGGACTTCACCGTGTTTTATCCAGGGCCGATCAATACTAATCTATCAACTACCAACTAGAAAAAACTGTTGATGTTACAGAGGGATACTACTTGGATAACGACTTAGGAAAAATATTTACGTGACAAAATGCACGAAAGAAATGTTATTGCAGCAATCAATTTACGATTCCGCTGGTCAGCCTAGATATTACTTCACTTTATGATGCCGTTGGTCTGTCGTGCGCCTTCATTTAGCGTTAAAATAGGGCACAGGTGGATCCTGCCATGCCATATCCAATAACAGGAGCACATAGCACTCTTGATCTTATTTGATTACTATTGTTGTATTTGTACTGTGCCCAATAAATGCCATACACAGAGCTTACCCATATTCAACATTCGCCAAAACGAGTATTTCAGTGTTCACTGCTCTGCACTTTCCAAACAGACTTTTTACCTCCGCCCTTTGCATAGTAACACCGGCGAATACACACAACCAATGACTACAATCGTCCCCTCGTGACTGCTCGCACGCCCAGCGATAATGAATTTACATTTATTGTACTCTTGTTATGCCGGATTTTAGCGACATCCAAGTCGCCTAAGTCAAACATCAGCAGAGAGGAGATACAAGTACTGAAATTGTTGCAGAAGGATTAAGATCTAGTTGCTTTACCGGCTGTCAAGGGGAACGTCACGGTAATCCTCAATGCTCCAGACTACCACAAGGAAGTTGGATTGTTACTGGAGCATTCTCAGATGGGATCCCACATCGGCGCTCAGCAGGAAGACCAGGGTGCTACTAAAAAACTCTGGCCTCTCCGACGAACTGGGGAAGAACTTACGGCCGAGAGCACCCAAGCCACCAAGATTGTACGGTTTGCCAAAGGTTGAGACCTGATTGTTAGCGCTATTGGCTCTCCAAAGTACAGACTTGCAAAACACTTGACTAAATTGTTGGCGCTTATAGTTGGTCACTGCCCACAGAATATTAAGAATTCAAAAATATTTGTTGATATCATAAAACAGATGAAGACAGTCCCATATGATATCACGCTCAGCCTCGACGTGCTTTCTCTGGTTCACCAATGTACCTCTGGATGACACATTACACCTGTTGGCTGCTCATTTTTCCTCAGAAATTTTGAAGTTGTATCGGCATACCTTGACGAGCACTTATTTTTTATACAGTGGAAATTATTATGAAATGGCGGCTGGAATAGCCGCGGTTTCGGCAGCAATAACGAATGTTTTCATGGAGGACTTCGAAGAACGAGCCTTGAGTAGTCCTCAACTCCGCCCATCATGCTTCTACAGTTACGTTGAACCTTTAAATTGTGTACATCAAAACATAAAATTTACAATGGAGGTGGTTGAAGGAAGGGAAGTTACCTTCTGTAGATGTGTTGGTGGAGCGAAAACCTTATGGACGCCTGGGCCATTCTGTGTACAGACTTATATCTGCATAGCCACAGCTTCCATCGTCCGTCTCAGAAGAGAGCTATGCTGAATACTTTAGTACACGGAGCCGGACTATTTCCGACAAGGACCACCTCGGTCCGGAGATTAACCATTACACGACTGTTTTCAAGGGAATTGGTTATGCTGCCGGTGAAATTAAATCAGTACTGTCCGAGAAAGTAAGACACGATGCCGTCTATAGAAGAGAAGATGACCAACACATAGCGCGGCTACCATTTCGAGGTGCTACAACAAGAAAGATAGGCAGAGTCCTAAAGTGGCAAGGAATAAAACCAGATTTCCGACCACGTAGGAAAATTAAGGAAATGTTGAGGCCAGTCAAAGACGGTCTCAGCTTAATGGTGTCGAAAATTTGTAGTATTCCTTGCGAATGCGGCAAGAAGTACGTGGGCCAGTATGTAAGAACCGTTGTCGACCGGTGCATCGACCGCCGGCGACACCTGAATATTGGTATTTGGGAAAATCAGAGGTGGCTTTTTCTTTTCTTTTATTGTATTTCAATTCTCCATCGGGGCGGGCTGGCAACAGCATATGCGCTGCTCTCCAGCCGAAAGACATAGAACAAACAATAGAAGACATTTAAAAATATACAAAGGAGAAAACATGGTGAACATGGATATAAAGAAGGGGGAACATCATGGAAGACAATAAACAAAAAAAATGCGACTGTAAAATGGAGATAAAATCCGTAAAAAAGTAGCGCACACAGAAAACCACACACTGGGACAATTAAAAGAACACAAGGGACAGTATGACCGGAGCATAGAAGTAGCGACGGATGGCGTTTTCTTTTTTTTTGGGTCATCAGTCTACTAACTGGTTTGATGTGGCCCGCCACGAATTCCTCCCATGTACTAACCTCTTCATCTCAGAGTAGCACTTACAAACTACGTCCTCAATTATTTGCTTGACGTATTCCAATTTCTGTCTTCCTCTACAGTTTTTGCCCTCTACAGCTCCCTCTAGTACCATGGAAGTCATTCCCTCATGTCTTAGCAGATGTCCTATCATTCTGTCCCTTCTCCTTATCAGTGTTTTCCACATATTCCTTTCCTTCCGATTCTGGGTAGAACCTCCTCATTCCTTACCTTATCAGTTCACCTAATTTTTAACATTCGTCTATAGCACCACATCTCAAATGCTTAGATTCTCTTCTGTTCCGGCTTTCCCACGGTCCATGTTTCACTACCATAGAGTGCTGTACTCCAGACGTACATCCTCAGAAATTTCTTCCTCAAATTATGACTGATATTTGATGTTAGTAGGCTTCTCTTGGCCAGAAATGCCTTTTTTGCCATAGCGAATCTGCTTTTGATGTCCTCCTTGCTCCGTCCGTCCATGTTTATTTTACTGCGTAGGTAGCAGAATTCCTTAACTTCATTCACTTCGTGACCATCAATCCTGATGTTAAGTTTCTCGCTGTTCTCATTTCTACTACCTCTCATTACCTTCGTCTTTCTGCGATTTACTCTCATACCATACTGTGTACTCATTAGACGGTTCATTCAGTTCAGCGGATCATTTAATTCTTCTTCGCTTTCACTCAGGATAGCAATGTCATCAGCGAATCGTATCATTGATATCCTTTCACCTTGTATTTTAATTCCACTCCTGAACCTTTCTTTTATTTCCATCATTGCTTCCTCGATGTACAGATTGAAGAGCAGGGGCGAAAGGCTACAGCCTTGTCTTACACCCTTCTTAATATGAGCACTTCGTTCTTGATCGTCCACTCTAATTATTCCCTCTTGGTTGTTGTACATATTGTATATGACCCGTCTCTCCCTATAGCTTACCCCTACTTTTTTCAGAATCTCGAACAGCTTGCACCATTTTATATCGTCGAACGCTTTTTCCAGATCGACAAATCCTATGAACATGTCTTGATTTTTCTTCAGCCTTGCTTGCATTATTAGCCGTAACCTCAGAACTGCCTCTTTCGTGCCTTTACTTTTCCTAAAGCCAAACTGATCGTCACCTAGCGCATTCTCAATTTTCTTTTCCATTCTTCTGTATATTATTCTTGTAAGCAGCTTCGATGCATGAGCTGTTAAGCTGATTGTGCGATAATTCTCGCACTTGTCAGCTCTTGCCGTCTTCGGAATTGTGTGGATGATGCTTTTCCGAAAGTCTGATGGTATGTCGCCACACTCATATATTCTATACACCAACGTGAATAGTTGTTTTGTTGCCACTTCCCCTAATGATTTTAGAAATTCTGATGGAATGTTATCTATCCCTTCTGCCTTATTTGACCGTAAGTCCTCCAAAGCTCTTTTAAATTCCGATTCTAATACTGGATCCCCTATCTCTTCTAAATCGACTCCTGTTTCTTCTTCTATCACATCAGACAAATCTTCACCCTCATAGAGGCTTTCAATGTATTCTTTCCACCTATCTGCTCTCTCCTCTGCATTTTACAGTGGAATTCCCGTTGCACTCTTAATGTTACCACCGTTGCTTTTAATGTCTCCAAAGGCTGTTTTGACTTTCCTGTATGCTGAGCCTGTCCTTCCGACAATCATATCTTTTTCGATGTCTCCACATTTTTCCTGCGGCCATTTCGTCTTAGCATCCTTGCACTTCCTGTTTATTTCATTCCTCAGTGACTTGTATTTCTGTATTCCTGATTTTCCCGATGGCGTAGTACATAACAAACACTGACAGTGACACTAAGTACAAGGCCAGCAAACAATTAAAATCACACCTTTCGACGCACAGGAGAAACAGCACTAAACATAACAATGATGTGGCACACTGACGATGATGAAAATGGAGGATCTGCCAGGCGCAAGGAGATGAGGTAGATCGGAAGAAGGGAGGGACGGAGGGAGGGGAAGAGAGGAGGCCAGATGGTCGGTGGCGCATCGAAGAGGGTCAGGTAGGGAGGGATGTGGGAAGGATGGGGTACAGGGTTTCCAGGGGGGAAGGAGGGAAACCTGCTCTGGGAGAAGGAGGAGAGAGGAAAAAGGGGGCCCTGAGGAGGTAGGGAACAAGGCCAGGTTATAGTTGGAAGGAAGGGTAGATGTCACATTGAAGTTCAGATCCATGAGGGGGAGGCGCTGGAAATTGCCTTGATGAAGGAGATGGAGGGTGTGGAGGGGGAGAGAGGGAGAGAACAGCGATAGAGGCGCGGCAACGCATTGGGGGTTAAGAGGAAGGAGTAATCCAGCAGGTGGGGGGGGGGGGGAAATCAAGCCTGCAGACAATGTAAAGGATGTGGGGGAAGGGGATGAGTCCATGCAGGAGCCGTGTGGGGGCAGGAAGGCGGATACAGAAAGCAAGGCAGAGCACATTGCGTTGGAGGATTTGAGGATTTGGAGGGCCTTGTAAAAGGGGGTGGATGTGGAGATCCAGGCAATGCTGGAATAGCAGAGGATAGGACGGATGAGAGATTTGTAGGTGTGGAGGATGGTAGAAGGATGCAATCACCATGTCCGGCCAGACAGGTTTCAGTAGGCAGTGGCGGGAATGGGCTTTCTGCTCTCTCTCCGCTGCTCCAACCACCATCACATGGTGCTTATCCTCCACCCACATTCCCATCCTTCCTTTCCTCCCTGTCCACCCCACTCCTGCGCCATTTTCGGCTGTATTTCGGCTATAACTACCCACAACTGTCCCTCCCTTGTCACTGCCGCCCCATCGACATTTGCAGACATTCCACCGCTTCCTGCACCACCTCCGACAGGCTTTAAGCCATCACAGATTTCGGCTCGCCACACTCTCTGTGCCACCCACACTAGAGGGAGGGGGTACATCCCCACGCCATCCCCCCCTGCAACCCATCCCCCAGCCCCCTCCCCACCCTTTCGTGACCATGAAACCTTCCAAGCGCACTAGTGTTCACCCTTCCCCTGAAATCTCCTCAAAGAAAACCCCAGTGACCCACCCAGCCCCATGGACCTGACCTCGACCGCCACCCCTGCCATTCCTGCCACCCACAACTTTGTCCTCTCCAATCCTGACCCTCAATGCCTTGATGCCCACACCCTCTCCCTGGCCACAAGTAAATACTACACCAGTGCCCACGTCTCCCTTCTTATTCCTCTCAATGACTCAGTCCTCATTAAATCGACCAATGCTTCCTTCCACAACCGTCTCCTTTCTCCATCCCATAGATCCAATTTGACCAAGGTGTTACTCTCACAGCCTACAACACCCCATCCTCTCCCTGTCAGTATCAACCTCTCTGACGTCCGCCAACCTTCACCCCTGTGATCACAAAGCATATCCCTGTGGTTACAGAGGCTGAGGTGTTGGCGGAACTCAACTCCCAGCCCAACATTGAAATCCACTTAGCCCGTCGCATCTTTAATGATGCTGGGCCAACGTATGTGGATTTTCACTGAATCCTCCTCCTCCATTGACCGCCTCCTCACCGAGGGAGCCCTCATATACAATTGCCATCATAAGGTGGATCCCTCCTGTTCCCCAGTTCCAACCCTACCACTGCCAATGCTACCTCACGTACAATGATCATGCTACCTCCTGTACCAAACCACCCTCCAGTACACCTCATGCAGTATGGCAATGACACCGCATTCCTCGCCCTCGCCCCTACCCTCCAAACGTCCCAACGCCTTCTCCAGAATCACCTTGACCTTTTGCTGCAAGGTGTAACCAGTGCCTCCTGAAAATCAATCCTTCCTAGACCCAGGCAATCACAGAAAGTCGTACCACTCGCTCCTTCCGGCTCCTGGATTTCTCCCTTACTATCTCCACCCGTCCTGTCCTCCTTTCCCCCACCCACACTTAGTTTGGCCTCAATATTGACCGTCAATTCACCTGGATCCCTCATCTCTGTTGCATCCAATCCAAAACCCACAACTGCCTCCGACTCCTCAAACTCCTCTCTAGCTGGACATGGCGGTTTCACACCTATACCATCCTCCACAGGTACAAATGCTTAATCTGTCCCATCCTCTGTTATGCCAGTCCTGCATAGATATCTCCCTCCCCTCTAATTCTGTAAGTCCCTCCACATCTTTGAGTGACATGCACACCATCTCGCCTACCGTATCTGTCTCCCATCCCCCATGCGGATCCTCTATGACCTCATTCCTTTCCCCCATCAGCACCTATCTCTGCATACTCCACACCTCCTGCTGCTTGATCCCCCTCACCTCTCCTGTCCCCATCCCTTAAAACGTCTTCACTGTTGTGTCCCCCCTACCCTCCATCTGTACACCCTTCATCTCCTTTCCCAAGGTGGCTTCCATCAACTCCCCCTCCCGGCTGATGCCCTCTCTCCTGCCATTTATCCCTCGGATCAACCCTGATCCTCACCTCCCCCCCTCTTTCCCTCCTTCCTTTCCATGGGCTCCCTCTTCCCCCTTCCATCCTGTCCCCCCCCCCCCACTAACCCTCTCCCTACCTCCCTTCGGCCCCCTGAGCCCTTCTGTATTTCCCTCCTCTCCTTCCCTGCTCCCTGTCGCATTTGCCCAGCATCTCCCCCCCTCTCATGGCTTCTCGTCCCACATCAGCTCCTTTCCCTCCCTTCCCCCCTTTGCCTTTCCTCTCCCACCCTTTTATTTTCCCATCATCTGTCCAGGTTCCCCAACACCCACCTGCCCTCGGATGTACTATGTCTATTTGCCAATTTTTCAGTGCAGTGTTCAAGTGAACGTTCAGTGTTGTTCATCTTTTCAAAGTGTTGCGAACAGAAATAATGCTGTCGCTGGGTGTGAATTTTATGTCGCTTGCGAACAGAAACCAGACTGTCGCCGTCTTTTTTAATTGTCTGTGTATTATTTTACCTGTCTGCTTCATATGTATTTTATTAGCATCATCAACCCTCTGTTTCTATGGTTTAAGTTCGACGATTTTTTCCGATGTATTACCATTTAAGTCTGTGATTTTATCGCCTGTTTTTATTATTTATTATCTTCCTCTTTTTAAAACAGATTCTGTAGGCTGAAGAGCGGCATACTAAGCTGATGCCAGCTCGCCCCCTCAATAAATAATAAGAAAATAGTTTACGACAGTTAGTTTTATCCCTGACGACGACCATGGAGTTAGTGGTCGAAAGTTTGGAGTTTTATTCTGAATTGATGTGGCATGTACACCGAGAGATTTTTATTCAAGAAATACGTCGCGAAAGACTTCATAGCCATACTCTTTGATGATAGGTTTCCCCTGACTAGGCGAGCGTATCTACTTACGGAATGTTAATGTTCCATGCGTATTCTCTTTCTTAAATAACAAATATGTTCTTATGTGAAGACAGTCGATGTTCTAATCACAAGTAACTCTGGCGTTTATTCTTAGTCTTTTCTTAATTGCCTAATGCTTCCAAGAATTATTATTAGTGATTAAGTACTAATCCCCTGCCTGCTCTGATTCTGGTTACATAAGAAAAGCGGAATAGTTGTTCCATTAATTTTCACTTTCTGCTGTGGCAGTTTAAGGATAGAATTATATTAGTCAGATGAACTTCGACAGCTACCAGTGTTTAGAATTATTTTTAAAAAATTTCCTTACCTCCACCCCTTGATTATTAGGAAACTTTGTTGCTTGACGCTGGTTGTTGATAAAGGTTGGCAGTCTGGAGGGCCTATGCTCTCTGAAGAGTGCCTTAGCCGAAAGGCACCATAGCTGATGTGTTTGCATGTTGTTAAGTAAAGGCTTTCTCTTAAGATTATAGTATGCATGTTATATATCTCACGAAATAAGCATCAAACGAAAAAAATACAAAGAACGATAGTCGTCTAGCTTGAAGGGGGAAACCTGATGGCACTATGGTTGGCCCGCTAGATGGCGCTGCCAAAGGTCAAACGAATATCAACTGGGTTTTTTTTAAAATAGGAACCCCATTTCTATTTCATATTAGTGTAGTAAGTAATTAAATATGAATGTTTTAGTTCGAACACTTTTTTCGCTTTGTGATAAATGACGCTGTAATAGTCACAGATATATAAGTACGTGGTATCACGTACATTCTGCCAGTGCGGACGGTATTTGCTTCGTGATACATTACCCGTGTTAAAATGGATCGTTTACCAGTTGCGGAAATGGTCGATATGGTGTTGATGTATGGCTATTGGGATCAAAATGCCCAAACGGCGTGTGCTATGTATGCTGCGCCGGCGTGGCGGTCTCGCGGTTCTAGGCGCTCAGTCCGGAGCCGCGCGACTGCTACGGTCGCAGGTTCGAATCCTGCCTCGGGCATGGATGTGTGTGATGTATTTAGGTTAGTTAGGTTTAAGTAGTTCTAAGTTCTAGGGGACTGATGACCACAGATGTTGAGTCCCATATTGCTCAGAGCTATTTGAACCATTTTTGTGTATGCTGCTCGGTATCCTGGACGACGTGATCCATATGTCCGGACCCTTCGCCGGATAGTTACGTCATTTAAGGACGCAGGAAGCCTTCAGCCACATCTGTAACGTCAACCACAACCTGCAACAAATGATGATGCCCAAGTAGGTGTTTTAGCTGCTGTCGTGGCTAATCCGCACATCAGTAGCAGAAAAATTGCGCGGGAGTCGGGAATATCAAAAACGTCGGTGTTGAGAATGCTATATAAACATCGATTGCACCCTGTCTGCTCCATACAGTAACAAACATAAGACTGTGTCCATTTGATAACAAACTTTTTCAGGGCGAACAAGACTCCCCAGTGTGCACAGGTGCTGCTCGCTATGCAACACCTATCAAAAAGGCATTTCCACAACCAAAAGCAATGCATTCACGTCTCAGTAATAGGTGGTACACCTGTAGTATATCCTGCCAACATCCGCAACTATGTTGAGTATAGTATTTGCAAATATAGGTCGAAAACTTCAATCTGACGTCTCTTTCTCCTTGGTGACACAAAATCACTTAAACCGTTATCCTGCAGTTCTCCCACCAAGACGGTTTACATGGCATGCCGTGTGCCTACCCTCTTGGCAGCAGCGACGCTGATCAGTGATGCCTAGCACCACACACTTTGCTGTTACAGATATGTGTTCCTAAGTGAAATACGCCCGTCATGACCCACTCTAGCAGCACTCTCATGTTGGGAAACTGGATATGCTTCGACCAGTGTGTAGTGCTGTTACTTTATGGTAAATAAAGAAGGATAATATTGCACAGTGGTGATAGTATTTTCACACTATTTGTGATAATCTTCTTTTAAATTCGTGTGTATACCGTCCTGTTGTGTTTGAACATTGTCAGAGCCTGTGTGCTACCTTGACTGCACCAGTAAACATTTTCGCCGAATCAATGGGCGAGGTAAAACAAACTTCCGAATTCTGTATAAGTTTACTAGGTGACCTTAAGCGTGCTGTAACATGTTTGAAACTTGCTTCCCACCTCGAAGGCAGACTTGCCGAGTGTAGGCCCTTCTGGGCCTCCTAGCTAATAGAATGCGAGACATAAATCGTGTCAGACAGGATCCGTTAGTGCTGTCCAGAAGAAAATTTTGGCAGGGCGAGGATGTGGCCTGAAAACAGCAAATGTTAGTACTACGTTTGTGGGACAAGGAGCTGGGTGTTGAACCTAATATTAGCGAGGACATCCTCTGATGTCTTCTCTTGAAAGAGTGTCACGTTTCTCAGTAGATAGCACCGATCACGTAACTGAGTTGTTTGTTGGGTTACATCAACAGGCTAATGTGTTACAGGATACTCATGGAGTAGGCTCACAACAGGCCGCTTGCAGAAGTTAATTGCGGTAGCATTGGAAGGTGCAGATACGTTGTGAGACTTCTGAAAGCCTGTGTTAAGTAAATGCGAGGGTGCTTGTAATAGGAAAGATTTGCTAGACCAACATGTATACTGGGTACAAGGAAAGGATAATCATTTGTCTCATTATGTTAATGCAACGCATTTTTGCATTTCACCATTGTGTGTTGCGATCTCTAAAGTACTGGTGATGCCATTATTTTGGAGGGTATGGGAGCATGGTACCAGTCCAGAAAATTGTTTGATGAAAAACCTGTGAGCAATATCGATATAGACAAACTTTTGCCTGGAATTCGTGAATTTTCTTTATAGAGACCATGAATGACGGAACTAAATCTGAGCGATAACCTGGGCATTGTAAATAACATGTGTGAAGTCAGAGCTGGTCAGTCACATCCTGTTACTAGGGTATGTGAATGAACGGCTGACGCCAGACGCAAGGCGCATATCCTGCAAAATGCAGAATGCTTCCACCCGTGCACCATCTAAATTGGGCGACTACCTTGTGTGCATGCATTTTTAGGAACTGAACATGTATGTGCTCTTCTGGATTAACGTCCCCTCCTGAACTACACCTGGTATACACTGTATAAATAATTGACTTTGTTCCCAGAACTAAGTGTGTTGAGTTGGGTGAGTCATGTGGTTGAAGGACAAGCACTCAAGTTCGTTGGTCAGGCTTGAATCAAACTGAGACTCCAGGATTTCTAGTGGCCACTTGTGTGGTTCGTTGTTAAAAATTTCGTTCTGAATTCCGTCTGGATTGTGAATTTTTGCTATTGACACAGTGTTTGGTTGCTTATGTGTGTCGTCGTCGTATATTAAATATAGGTCAGAGGAGAGTATTAAGTTTTGTACCCACAGCATTGGCACGAAGGTATATAGAGCGAGAGAAGGGCAGGCAAGGGTTGATGTCACTTAACCAAAAGTCAATCAGCGAGTGGTGGGCTCATTTCCGGATGTGATGATTAATAGAATGCGAGTAACTACTAAAGTTGAATACCGGAACCAGCTCGTCTGAGTGCATCAGGCTCCCTACTGGTTGTCAACTATTCAAATGCAATATTTGCGTAAAATAATAAAATATTTATTTCCTGATGGTGTCATCTATCCTTCGCCTCACCTTACACAGAGTCTATATTTCTAGTTGCTAAGCCTCATGGTATAGGGTTTAGACTCATAGCTTATAACCAGGCGATAAATCATAATGTTGTGGAGTCTATCACACCTACGGAATAATGCAAGTGGTTTACGCGATTCCCGGGTGCCAAGCTTGTTGCAGTTCAGGATTTACACTAGACCTACTATAAGATACTTTTACCAGGAGGTCCTAAGCCTTTAACGACGATGTGTACCGCCTACAACCTTTCGGAGTTTAATAGTGTCATATTTGGACTGGCCAGAGGAGCAGCAGTCTAATGGCGTCTATTGGATTCCTTCTGGAGGACTCTAAATTCATGTCTATTAACAACGCCAGTTCTGCGGAGCATGTAGACCACATCCGCCCGCCAGGTGTTCTACTCCCTCAAGGAAGCGGGTATGACTGTTAAATCCAACAAAGTAACCTTCACCTAGAACTAAATATGAAATCTGGGACCCCTGGACAACGGCTTGAACGACTTAATTCATTCCAGTCCCAAAAGACAAGACGGCCACCATCAGTTTTGTTGGAACAGTGAATTTCCTTCTGAATTTCATGCTGAATTTCACACAGATAGCAGCTCTACTATGAGTACGACATTTGTATGTGTTGAACCTCAATAAGTTGCCTCTGAAGCACTAAAATGACTCCAAGCAATGCACTAATGTCAGGGATCCGTGATTTGATTGCCCGTTTATCGTTCGAACCAACACTTCCGATGTTTGGGGTGCAGTTCTCCTATTACTGATAATGGTGGAGACGGAAGGCCAATTGTATTCACATCACTGACGTTGTCACAAGCTGAAACGAGATGCTCAGCGTACAAATAATAATCACTAGCGGCTTCTTTCACACTAGAGATATATGACTTAAATCTGGAACATCGTTGATGTCGACTGGAAATCGATAGCCAGGCGCAGAGCTGGATGTTCGTTAAGACGAGGTACACGGGCCAAATAACACAGTAGGCGGTAATGATCTATAAGTTGTAGTTCGATGTTTGCTATGTGGCAAAACCAAAATGCCAAAGCGTTGAACCAAATGTATCAAGTGGGTGATGTGAGTGAGGTGACACGGGTTAACACGCAGCAACACAGGAGTCCCAACATTCCCTGCAGAAGGATTTCTTGTGTTTCGGTTCCAGGGTGGTTGAGGGATCCAAGTTATGTGTACTATGGAGATCAGTCTTCGTGTGGAGGTCACCTGTGGTTTCATCTGGACTGGGACATTCAGAAACTGGTCGCTGAGTACGAGTTCCAACGAATCGATAAATCATGTATTGATTACCTGGGCTCCTTGCCCCATTCCCAAAGCGGAAACCTTTTTGCCTTCGTCATAATCGACACGTTCACTAACTTTGTCCCGTTGATCCCTGTGGCTATTAATATTCAGCATCTTGAGAAAATTTTCGTTCGTTTTGGACACTGAAAACTTTAGTTAGTATCAGCCTTCACGTCTAAAGAGTTCAAGTAGTTGTGTTTAGACAAGGAATAATACGTATTACCAAGACTTCTTAGTATCTAAGGCCATATTCTACTGATAAAATAAGCCATAACATGAAATCATCCCCCCCCTGCTTACCATACAAGACCCCAGAGGTGAATGAACATGTTGCCAAATTGTCTGTGTTTTGCCTTCGATACCGCCCATAAGACCACACTTTCCAATCTAAACATTCTCATTAAAATCTTAAGTGACCATTTCATGGCAGCTCAAGGATCTGCTCCTGGAATGGGCAGCAGGAAATGTTGCCCAAGATTCTCAGACATTATATGGTAAGTGAGAGGCCCACGCTTCTGTACCCTTCGTCATGAGGGATGCAAAAAATGGGCAATGGACAGACAGAAACATCTTTATGTGGGAGTTAGAGCTGTTGTGCTGGCTGTGTGTTGACTCTTCCATTTGGCTTCCCTTTGTTGTAGTATGACTGGCTGTGCAAAGTTTTAATGGATCGGGCTACAATGGTCATGAGGACGGCTGGTTTACGGCAAAGTTTGACAGAGAGTTGTTGGAACGACTGGAATAGCGCAGCACACCAGTGTGCCAATAATGGTGAAGCTATTACAGTCAGGGTTTGCAGTCAGCACTGGATTACTGCAGCGTCGCCTTTGGCTTTGCACAATGCAGAGGGGCAGCACAGTTGAATGGAACTGCATGGCACAATAAACACTTGTTGAGTGGTGTTGCCCGTGCCTGCAGTGGGAGTCGTTGCTTTCTGTGGGGGTTTTATGCCTGGCTGACGCCATGTTGTATCATGTGGCATTGTGCACCCTCCTCACTGCTGCCAACTCCACCACTTCTTGCGAATGAGCTGTTTGCTGCCAGACGATCTCTCCCCTGAGCTATTGAGCTGTTGTTGGCCCATTTCCTGGTAGAAACTGTACTGTGTTGTAATTACACTCTCTTACTCTTCTGGTTCACCAGTGACCAAGTTCTGATCTTTCTATGTGCTACATGAACTTACACCAGATGGGTGTGCCGGTCGATGAGGCCAGTGTTAACGGTTGTGCCTTCCAAACGGGTTGCAAATCGTTCTGCAACGCAAGCAGTATTTGAAGTGTTCTCATATGATGACAGGAGTAGTTCTAACTACTAGTAGTTTGTCATTAATTCTTGAACTGGCTTTAATACATATTATAACGATTGTAAGACTTTAAAGCTGTCTGCTTCACCTTACAGCAAATTGGTAATATTTACTCTACTTGGTTCCTTAGTCACCCTGTTCCCTCTGTGAAATGTTCTTATGTGTTTAATTATTACTGCTCTGATTGTCGTTACATAATAAGTGTGGGATAGTTTTTCCATTAACTTTCACTTTCTTGAAATTATATTGATCCTACGAACCGCAACAATTAGAAGTGTTGCGATATATTGAAGAAAAAGCTTTTCCTTTTCTGGTTGATTAATTGAAACATTTAATGTCCAATATTGATGATTCATAAAGGTTGGTGGCTTGACAAGTACCATCACACTTGATTGTCAGTTTGTTGTTCTTTAATGCGTTGTGCAGTGGGATGTATCTGACTCTTTCATGTCAGGCGTTGCCTCAGGCACTGTCTCCACCCACTGTAATCTGGTGGGCCACACATCAATTTCAGAATGCACATATACAACAGTGCCAGCTGTTTGATTCGGGATGGCTATGCCTGCGTGTAGTTATAATTTTGCTAAACAAATAATATTGCTATACTGTATCCTAAACTCGGTTTGTCCCCTGCCCTGATATCAACTGTCACATTTATTACTTCATTATCTCTCAATGATTACTTCTGATGATAGCTATATTAGTCAAAAATTTGAATTTAATTTTTCCTTTCATCTTTGCATGGTACATCAAAGAACTCCACTGCAATTATATATTTAGCTTTGGAAATTTTGTGGTAACTACAAAAGCATTAAGTGTGAGATTGTAATAAATTCCTCTTTTTATTCCTTTCCCAACAGCTCATTTAGTATCATTTTGCAACATGAAACAAAGTACTATACATTGTAGATAAGCATTTATAAAACATAAAACTGCCATTTAAGTGCGATAAGGCCTTAGAAAAAGGGGAATAATGGTGTTATTAAATTGCAGACTTGATTATATTATTAACAGTCTATAACTGAAGCAAATTCCAAAAATTCTGGAACTTTTGCAGTATTATCCGGTTCGCAGTTATCAACTATGTGTGTTCTAGAACTTACATTTCCTAAGTACTGAGTAATAAACACACGCACTAGAGCACATGTCAACCACTGTTTCTTAACTCTTCCTCTTTTTAACAGTCTTACTTTTGTCATGTTCTTCTTTTTATTGCTTATTTTACTGTAATGCTTTTTATACGTTATAAACGTATTACAGACTATTGTATCTCCTTTGATTTTCTCTGTTTCAATTCGTTATTGAAAACTAGTGTATGGTGACATTAGCGACATCTGGTGATGTTACAACACAAACATCTTGTGGCTATTGTATGGCAGATTGTTTTAAACAGTAGTACTACTGACGACATGACTCATGCATGTGATGTTATTTACATGTATTTTATGATGCTGGTGCTGATTCTCCATTTATCATTTGACGATGCCACTGTGGCTGCAGTACATTAGGACTGTGTTTTTATGAAACAGGTATGCATCTTCATATTTAAAGTGCACAAATGTATATTTTGTCAGTACTACTTTTCATTATGGTCTATGTATTGTTCTTAAGCTGTAGGCAGTTTGAGAGTGTATTAATGTTTTTCCATTTCTGCTGCACGTCTGACGATAGTCATTAAAGACCGAAACCAATAATCTGATAAGAAATAAGCTTCTGACCATAGGTGTAAATTACAGGAAACGTATAAACACATATGTTTGCTGCAAAGAGCAGTAGTGATTTATTTCTGCGGTGTCGGTGTAGAGTACAGGACAGTGTGAGCTGCTCCAGACTGCGCCTCCATGGTGTGGCGCCCCCTCAGCAGCGGCGGCTACACGCTGTGGGCGGCTTTGCGGGCGGCGCCTGACCTGGCGTGGGGCCTGCTTGCGGCTCTGCTCGCAGCGTGTCGGCTGCCTGCACGAGAGTGTTTCGCGTGTCCGGCTCGGGCGTGAGCACCTGCTCAACAATGAAGGACAGACTTGATGATCAAGTGTCTCACCAGCAAATTCCAGTAGTCACTAAAGCAACGCCTGCCTACAGCTGGTGGAAACACTAAACTTGAATTTTATGTGCATTTTTTATACTCGTATTTAAGAAGTGGTTGACACATAAATGTTAGTTTGTTTTCATTAGTGAAACTCTGGCAATTATATTTCTAATCACATAACTCATACGGTAACTGAGCCCTGTGGAAAGCAAAACTGTGGGCATGGAACAAAAAAGTCTACCAATGCAGAAAGGAACATCGTGGATACGATGTGTAACACACCAACACAATGCCTAACACACAAGAAAGTTTCGGACCATTAATGTTGTAATTGTGAGAACAGGAGTAAATTTTTATGTAACGCATTTTGACATAATTTGTAAATTTATTCTTATCAGTGAATATGATTATGCAATTTAAATGCAATATCTAGAAAGGAATTATGTGCTAACACATAGCAAATACGCTAGTCCAGTCAGGGCAGTTTGCTACAGTGAGCTGTCAGAGAATGTATTTGAATTAGGGAACTTGCCACTGGGCACAGATGCTGCAGTGAAGTAGAGTCTCACACATGTGCTCAAGCATAGTGGCTGGCAGCAGCACATCGTAAAGTACCAAACTGGAAGAAATATGTGTTGTGACCAGGCGTAAGTATGGTGCTAACTGGAAACAGTGCAAAATGCATGAATTGGAATTAATACGAAAGAAGAGCGCTGCGGGCCATAAACTGTGTATTGCAAAGGGACAAGACAAGCCTGTTGCCATGCATTGTGGCGTTTATTATCTTTCGCAGCACCAGCAGCCACTCACTGAGTTAAGGCAAGAACAACTTTCATATTTAGAAGTGTGTCCAGGCTAGCCAACGTAGTAGTTTCATTTTGTGAGTAATTACCAACTTAACGTTAACATTGAGTTACAAGTACTAAGACTTGAGAAGTTATCAAGTAAAGTCCTATCTGAAATTATTAATTAAAACTGAGAGCCACTATTGAATACAAGAAGACCAAAATGGCTGACCTAATTAATTTTAGTACTATGTATAAAAAACTGAAAATTACCAAAATTTAAAAAATAATTAAGTCTGATTGTTAAATAACAGCGAAATCATCACTTCAGACCAGTATTAATTGTCAGTGATTTCGAAGAAGTAATTCCATAAAGTTTTTAAAGACTATTGTTTGTGAGAAAATTTATATTCCTTTTGTGTTCAACAATTTCTGCTCACATTTCTAAAATACATAACAGATTAATGCAAAAGTTAATCAGTGGTTATTTAATGAAAGAAATATGCTGAAAAACATATTTTGCTAACTGCGAGTTTGCGTCTGAGCTCAGTTAAGTGTTGGGCCCATTCCCACCTGTCTGGCTTGCAGTAACTATTGTGTAAATACTTTTCCAGCTTACTAACAACTATACAACATTTTTCGCTCACACCATGAACTGGCAACCATATACATTAAGCATTACAATCTAAACTAAAAAATACGTTATTTCATTACCTGAAATTTCGCTAACCACTTTGCTGTATTTAGTATCTGTCAAAATTCTCTCAACCATTTTTGTATTGAAGTAGTAGAGCAATAACATTTCGGTTATAACAGAGTCTACATTTTTTATTTCATTTGTTGTTCAGAATCGATGCTTTTTCCAGCCAATACGCATATTAGGAACATGTCTCATCAGTTATTCCAAATATTCAAAACTGCAGCTGTGTTATAAGTGTTCAGTGTATGTCTCAGCACTCAACACCGAGAGCATGCTTGTTAGTTTGTTAATAATGTCTTACTTATTGGGCTGAAGACAGAATCATACTTTCTCATTGCTTATGGTATGTGGATTTTCGTTAGTATCGGTAAATTTTCAGCAAGAAATTGTCATAGAAATCTGCAGCGCAAATTTAGTACCAATCTACATAGACGACTAGTGCTAATGTCTTACTTTCCGCTAAATGTTATGCTGTTGAGCTACATGGAAGTGAGGTATCATAGTGATCAGTAGACAGCCCTCAATATGACACAAATGTAAACCTAATGCCCTTTCAACATTCGTCCATACTTACAGAGCGTAACTATTTTAATGGGCCATAATATCCATATTAAAGGTAAATGTGACTGAATGTAGCAGCATATTTAGCCTATTGAGAACCGTGCTAGTCGTACAACTGCAATATCACCACAACGTGAATGCTGCCCTTGTGCTGCCTGCAGACATTCACAATGTCAGAGCGCCTGCCTGGGGCAGCCAATAGTGCAATCTTGATGGTTAGAGCTGTGCACCGCCTGTCAACTTCAGCTGCTGCTTACCTTTGACTGCCTTCCTGCTCTCTACAGTTAGGCCTTCGTCAGCACCGCTGTCGTCAGCGTCTTCGTCTGCTAAGCTGTCAGTCTCGTCGTCATCTTCGAACACTTCGTCTCCATCGTCTGCAGCAGCCAGCGGCGTGCAGTACGCTACAAGCAACACGCCAGAGATCAGCAGGACGAGGGCTACCTTCATGGCTGTAGTGGCTTCTAAGTTGAGGGCCTTGCTACAAGTGCCATAACCGTGCACACCGGCCTCCTCTTATAGGGCGCGTCGGACACTTATCGCTCATATTGTGGCACGCAAGGACAGCTACTCGAGGCATACTTCGAAATATGCGATTAGCCGTATCGTTGTGCTATCTTAATGGCAGAAATATCCTGCTGGACATGGTAGTAAAACTTGAAGCTCAAGGTTCTAAAAGACGCTAGCAAAATTGGAAGCACTACAGCTGAAAAATACAGCAGAATCTAGAAAAACAGTTGATGTATCTTAAAGTTTATAGACATGAATTACAAACCTCTTTCCTTTGTAGGAACAAGGATATAGAAGAGTAATCAGTCGTTTTCATAACTAATTAAAAAAGGACAAAGAATCGATTCATGTACTACTAACGTACTTCTTGTTGTTGTTACTTTGCATTATTATGTTCTACATGTAACTGAAATTGTCCAATGTTATTCAGTGCATTCTCTGATTATTTATGTGACAATTCGTTATCCCATTTTGGCAATGCTTAATACTATTTTTTGTTTTGTTCCGATAATTGTGAGCTATAAGTTTCTATTATATAATCTATAGACTCTTACTATTAGCTACGACTTGAGAATGGGCTTGTGAACCCCGGTACTGATGTTTGGTGCCCTATAACTGCATTCCATGTTAAGAACTTTCTTTCACTTTTTTTCTCAGTGCTTCATCCACTGTATCAAATACTATCAACGGTGGTTGCTTCTAACAAGGATTCACATACGTATTAGCAGTAGCCATTCTTTCAGATTTATTTCATTACTATTCACGATTTTCGTGTATAGAGTGACTCTAAAAGAATCACATCATTTCGTCCTCCTGACAGGCATAAAAATAAAACTTTCACTTCACCTACCACCATCAACATCAGCATGGGTTGTGACTTTCATGGACACTAATGCATACATTGCGATATGAAATAAACAGCCCATGAGTCTAATCTTGAGAAACTGCTTGTGATGCCTGTGTAAATTTATGAAAGCAGCTGTCTGGTTGCATACGATATACACATTGTTACTTCATTGTACGTGGTTGGCAGAATGACATGATGTTCACTTCCCTGTGAGGTCAGCCTGTTGCATTGGCACCTTGGTCATCTAATTAAGGTGGCATGTTGCAATGTTAAATCGGAGAAGTAACTATGCGAAATTTCATTTCCGTTGTTCTTCTCTGTTGGTGTTGCACTGTATATATTACATAGAAACCTGCCTTGGTTTCAACTCTCGTGCTTGTAGCATCCAGGAAAGACTTCAAAAGTTTCTACATCCACCTCTAATTTCATTTAGTGGCGTAACACCGAACCTTCATTTAGAATAATGCTCCTGGAATATTGCTCGGGATGTGCTTGGTACAATCTCGTCAAACGCTGCGAATTTTGTTGGTCTTCCTGATCCTATGGATCTCAGCCTCAAAGCTTATGATTTAACCTCTCAAAGCTATAACATTATGTTACCAGATTCAATCCATTCAACGTGTCCCCTTAATATCACTAATACTTTTCATTATTCTACAAACTTTACTGGTTGGGTTAATAACGGGAACAATAATGGAAAGTTATTGACTATCATACACTTTATTCTTAGCATTTCTTGGTGGTATATTAGTTCTATTTATTTATATTATATATATTGTCTCGGATTCATCTCGTACACGGTTGTACAACATTCCATGAATTTATAATCTCCTCTACTAATTTAAAACATAATTTATTACCTTAACTTAGTGAAACTGCTCTAATAACATGCATCCAGACATTTGATTAGAGCAGAGTGGAATTATTCCACAATGTAGATGGACATGTTAGCACTTATCTACGGTATTTGTAACATACAAAGTTTTCTCTATAGACAAGTGTTCAAAGTAGTGATGGATCATGCCGCACTAAAAGCGTTTGTTGGGACTGACAGATCAGTTCAGTTGGTGGACACAGTGGGCATTAAAGTACAGTGAATTCGATTGCAAGATACTGCACACACCAGCCAACCAAGGAAGAAGCATAGTAACAACAGTAGATTAAGACAGAGTTTTTAGCACTGGGTGATAGCGTTGCTGATTGGCAAGGAGGATAGACAGCGACGCTGTGTGTAAGGTATTTTGGTCACAGCCACAAATCGTGATATTTTGTTCCAGGAACATCAAAAGCAAAATTCCACGCAAACTTTCTAAAGGAAAGGGGACTTTTACGCCACAGCATAATATTTCAGGCTGATGAGGCAATTGTTAAAGTGTTCCCTGGTCGGTATCAGAGCTGAAACCAATTTAGACTACTATACAATACATACAGGATGACAATTATTGGTGCCGGGCTGAGTGGCCGCGTGGTTCTAGGCGCTACAGTCTGGAACTGCACGACCGCTACAGTCGCAGGTTCGAGTCCTGCCTCGGGCATTCGTGCGTGTGATGTCCCTAGGTTAGGTAGGTTTAAGTAGTTCTACGTTCTAGGGGACTGATGACCACAGCAGTTGAGTCCCATAGTGCTCAGAGCCATTTCAAAAATTATTGAACTACATGAAATAGAATCGTCACTTCTTCTGAACAGGTGAACAGTTTCCGTTAGGACCTTCAAATTGCTCAGTGACATGACGGGAATTAGTGTGCGAATATGATTTGGTTTAGCGATGAAGCCCACCTTCATTTAGATGGGTTCGTCAGTAAGCGAAATTGGAGCATTTAGGGGACTGAGAATCCCCATTTTGTGATCTATAAGTCTCTTAACCTTCAACGGGCCTGACTGGGTGGTGCGTAATGTCCGGTCACGTAATAATCAATGCGATATTCGGTGATAGCAGAGTGACTACCGGACGGTAAGAGAAGGTTTTGGAATAATCCCAAAACCACTGCTGTACTGAAAACCGCCATTCAGGACGTCACTGGCAACACCGATGTTCCGCCACGTCAGCAGCTCATACAGAATTTCGCTATTCGTCAGTAGCATATCATCGCCAACGATGGCAGGCATATCGAATGTCATAACCGAAATCCAAATTATTCTTTTTAAAATCCAGTCTTGATCGTACCACGTATGCTACAAGAATAGGTGACTGGTTTCGGTCATATCACATGAGCTGGGGCGCCACGGCGCAGTGCAGAGCTCTGATGGTTCCAGAAAAACAGAGCAAAATCACTCAGTCTTCTCAAATGACAACGGACATGCCATAAACTTATTGATGGAAATACCCATATTTTCACATTTCAGATCCCAGTATTGATCTAAGAGCCCAAATGCGGGACCCGTGGCACTATCTGCAGCCCACATAGGTAACTTCGACCCACGATGCAACAGCTTGCTTCGTCTGAAGGCCTTGGCCGCTGACGGCAGCTGCCACCTCGCCTATCCCTTCACGGAAGTGAATGTTTGGGTACTTCTGCCATAAGACCCCTGTAGCACTAATTGATGACACATAGTAAGCTGCCAAACTTCCATCAGCACTGGGAGCACAGTAAATGCCTCCTGCCGATCTGTTTCTCCTGGCAGACACTGACATCGCTGGCTATCCTCTCGCAAAAAGGCCATAACGGGACACTTCATGACTCTGGCCACCTTATACACAGCTTTTGGGAACACCGTATATGACACCATAGAGATCGCCCTATTAACGTACTAGCCATGCAGCTTCCCTCCAGTGGCAGAACGGACAACACCGACCAGACAGCTACTAGTGAAGAGTGATGTGGGTCGTTGAGCTCGTGCCTTCCTTGCAACATCAGCCGAAACAACGTGGCATCGTCAGCACATTCAAGCGTGAGTAACATCTAGCTGTTCCCACTACTTTTAGCGGCCATGAAGGAAGACAGCTGCACAACTGTGAACATTGTCATGAACGTCTCAATAGTGCAGTTGGCCATACTGCGGCACTCAATTCCACTCCATTCTGGCAAACATATTGGCTGCAGATCTTGCCATCTATAGGTCTAATACATCTGATTTACATCAGTATTTTAATCGCAGTGGCAACATTAAGCGTTAAAACCATTGGAAACAGCAATTATAATGATATCTTCACTACCAAGGAAACCAACAATGATATGCAATACCAAATACATGTCGCAATTGTACCGCCTGAATGAGCCAGTGGGCGAAATCCGTCCCACGACCAGGCGACATTGTGGAGCACTGCGGGCCCCAGCGCTTCGCAATAGACGCTGTAAAGCAGGAACCGTCTTGTCTGTTCCATCAAAAAAATAGTCATAAATGTTGTTAGTGTGTGTTCGGCAAGTATTGTGGTGTTTTTCTCTTTTTTTGGTCATCAGTCTGCTGAATGGTTTGATATGGCCCTCCACCAATTCCACTCCTGTGCTAACCTCTTCATCTCAGAGTAGCACTTGCAACCTACGTCCTCAGTTATTTGCTGGATGTATTCTCATCTTTGTCTTCCTCTACAGTTTTTGCCTTCTACAGCTCCCTCTGGAACCATGGAAGTCATTCTCTCATGTCTTAACAGATGTCCTATCATCCTGTCCCTTCTCCTTATCAGTGTTTTCCACATATTCCTTCCCTCTCCGATTCTGCGCAGAAGCTCCTCATTCCTTACCTTATCAGTTCACCTAATTTTCAACGTTCGTCTGTAGCACCACATCTCAAATGCTTCGATTCTCTTCTGTTCCGGTCTTCCCTCAGTCCACGTTTCACTACCATACAATACTGTGCCCAGACGTACATTCTCAGAAATTTCTTTCTCATATTAAGACCGACATTTGATGTTAGTAGACTCCTCTTGGCAAGGAATGCCCTTTTTGCCATTGCTATTCTGCTTATGATATCTTCCTTGCTCTGTTCGTCATTGGTTATTTTAATGCCTATGTAGCAGAAATCCTTAACTTCATCTGCTTCCTGACGATCAGTCCTGATGTTATATTTCTCGCTGTTCTCATTTCTATTACTTCTCATTACCTTCGTCTTTCTTCGATATACTCTCAATCATTACTCTATACTCAGTAGACTGTTCATTCCGTTCAGCAGACCATGCAATTCTTCTTCACTTTCACTCAAGGTAGCAATATCATCAGCAAATCATATCATTGATATCCTTTCACCTTGAATTATAATTCCCCTCCTGAGCCTTTCTTTTATTTCCATCATTGCTTCCTCGATGTACAGATTGAACAGGAGGGGCGAACGGCACAACCTTGTCTTACATCCTTTCTCATACGAGCACTTCGATCTTGGTCGCCCACTCTTATTATTCCCTCTTGTCTGTTGTACATATTGTATATGAGCCATATCTCCCGCAAGGTCAGAATTGCCGCTCTCGCGCCTTTACCTTTCCTAAAGGCAAACTAATCGTCATCTAGCGCATCCTCAGTTTTCCTTTCCATTCTTCTGTATATTATTCTTGTCAGCAATTTGGATGCATCAGTTGTTAAGATGATTATGATGTAATTCTCACCCTTGTTAGCTCTTGCCCTCTCCGGAACTGTGTGGATGATATTTTACCGAAAGTCAGACGGTATGGCGCCAGAATCATACATTCTACACACCAACGTGAATAGTAGTTTTGTTGTCACTTCCCACAATGACTTCAGAATTTCTGATGGAATGTTATCTATCCCTCAGCTTTATTTGATTTTAATTACTCCAAAGCTCTGTTAAATTCTGATTCTAGTACTGGATCCCCTGTGTCTTCTAAATCGACTCCTGTTTCTTCTTATGCCACATCAGACAAATCATCCCCCTCAAAGAGGCATTCAGTGTATTATTTCAACCGATCCGCTCTCTCCTCTGATTTTAACAGTGGAATTTCAATTCCACTCTTAATTTTATCACCCTTGCTTTTAATGTCATCGAAGGTTGTTTTGACTTTCCTGTATGCTGAGTCTGTCCTTCCTACAATCATTTCTTTTTAGATATCCACACATTTTTCCTGGTGCCATTTCGTCTTAGCTTCACTGCATTTCCTATTTATTTCATTCCTCAGGGACTTGTATTTCTCTACTACATTTTTCTACTTCCTCCTTTCATTGACCAATAGAAGTATTTCTTCTGTTATCCATGGTTTCGTCGTAGTTACCTTCTTTGTACCTATGTTTTCCTTCCAAAATTCTGTGATGGTACTTCTTAGAGATGTCCGTTCCTCTTCAACTGTACTGCCTACTGAGCTATTCCTTATTGCCGTATCAATACTTTATCTAGAGCCTTAGAACACTTCAGCCGTATTTCGTCAATCTTTAGTAGTTCCATATCCCACTTCTTTGCGTATTGATTCTTTCTGACTAACGTCCTTAACTTCAGCCTACTCTTCATCACTACTATATTGCGATATGAGTCTATATCTGCTCCTGGGTACGCCTTACAATCCGTTGTCTGATTTTGGAGCCTCTTTCTGACCATGATATAATCTTACTGGTGTAGCACCCAGAAAAATATGTCGACTCCTTCTTGTATGGTGCTGACAATAATCTGCCTCCCGTCATACAAATCAGGCTATTACATGCGATGTAAGTACTTTCCGATCTAAATATGTGAGAATAGTCTTAGTAATGTGTGTAAACTGCAGCATGCCAATTCTTAGTTCTGTCTTCGTTCAGTAAAATTATTATAAAACTGATGTGAAGAAAAAATGTATCCCTCACAAAGAACCAAACTGGGAAGTAATTAGAACATCAGTTTATGAGGTCTGCTTCATGTTGTCCTAATACGTTTACTTCACAAAGATAGTTTTCATTGCTGGCTGTGTGGGTTGTGGATAACTGTTTTGCTTTAAAGTGTTATGGTACATACGCGAAACGTAATTACCTGAGAATACTAAATGTGTACAAATAAGTGGACATGTACTTCACAATTTCGATTGACCCCTGGCGAGTGCAACATAAACTGTGTAATAGATCAATAAGCAGGCGCCTATAGGTAGATAGTAACTGTCCAGCAAAACAAGTATTAATTGAGATGGTCAAATGACTCTGAGCACTATGGGATTTAACATCGGAGGTTGTCAGTTCCCTAGACTTAGAACTACTTAAACCTAACTAATCTAAGTACATCACAAACATCCATGCCCGAGGCAGGACTCAAACTTGCGACCATAGCTGCCGGGTGGTTCCGGACAGAAGCGACTAGAACGGCTCGGTCACTGTGTCCGGCTATTAATTGAGACTCCAGAGACATTCGCCATCCACCTAAGTATCATTTCCATAGGAACTGGGAGGATACGTTTAGAGTAATAATAGTATGAACAGATGCACTAGCAGACCATGGTTCAAGACGCCTTGTCTACACACTCTCCGGTTGTCGGCATGAAGAAAAACCAGAATTAGAAACCTTAATATTTTGTAATGATTATGATGTAATGAAGTTAATTTTCAGATGCAATTGATAGACATGATAATGAAATGAGGCCAATTGTAAATTATGTGATGGTGCATAATGACAATATTTAATAATAGTTCTAAAATACTTTATGCTTGAAATACTTAAGTGTGAAACTTAAACAGGCGAATGTCTTAGGCATTTGTAATATTAGTGGTGAAATATTTAATTATTAGTTTAGCAAAGGTAAAAATATCAGAGGGCAATATTGTTAGGCCCATATTTTAAAAAAATATTTCAAATATTGTTCTGTTATGACATATAACGTGTTGAGCCATGAGGAAGCAACCAGTACCAATACTTGTCCGATAATCATAGCACCCTCTTGTGTATGCAAAAGGGAATGCACTGATAATCGCCTGGGGGGCCGGTTGTAATACCACTTCCTCGGACGAAAAAAGAAAAAAGAAAAAAATAGCAACCAAAACCCCAGAAGTCTCCGCATAGCAAGTACCAAACTCCATGAAAAGTGAACAAGTAACCGAAGTTCCATTTAACACTATTATTTGGATAATAACCAGTAACTGAAACAGGAACCTTATACTTAGTAGTTTATCAACTTACAAAAGAAAGATGGAATCTCAGTAAACACAAACTCAAAATCATAGTAAATCTCAAAATCATTATAAGTAAAACTAGCAGAATAAAACCAACGATCTCAAAGAATACTTAGTACTCTTTGAGAATTGTGAGTAATGGCTAAGGAAAATTAGATCCGTTGCAACTACGTTACGAGAGTTAGCCGAAGCCGATCTGACTTGTTTGAATACTCGTATAAGTAGGCGTAGTTAGATTGTTTTTTGAGGATTGAAAAATTCCATCTACTATGACACAGTGAAACGAAACATTGACTTCAACCATAACATCGTTTAGAATTCAGATGGAGGACTACCTAATATTAGACTGAAGTGAAATTTTTAATTAGATAACTCGAACTCAGCTCTAGTTAGGCATTGAACAGTGATAGACAATTAACTTCATTCGTAATTGCAAATGGACTCTGGAACTTGGCAATAGTTTTAAGGCAGATAAGTTATTAATTCCCCCCCCCCCCCCGCACCACCTCCACCACATGGGAAAGAAAAATTGTTTAGAGACATAACTGTGATATTTTGCCTGCTGTGACAATATTGAACTGAAGTTCACGACCCATATATAGAAACTCTTTGACGCTAGGAAGCAATCGCAACGTTATGACTTACTAGAGATTAGAAATTACAACCAAATTATGGGGAGGTTGGTGTCCCTGGAACTAAATTGAGCTTATCATTAATATTTTGTAGCAACTGTTATACCATCGAATATAAACGAGTTAATTAGGACGAGTAGCCTAATGCTGGTCGCAATTGGTGCAGTAAATATCACACACACGTCGAGATTTCCGTTCAGCAATGTTTTCTTTAACGTCGTCTTTACCTAATAACAGTATCATCGCTCTACGGACTTCACCGTGTTTTATCCTGGGCCGATCAATAGTAATCTATCAACTACCAACTAGAAAAAATTGTTGATGTTACAGAGGGATACTACTTGGATAACGACTTAGGAAAAATATTTACGTGACAAAATGCACGAAAGAAATGTTATTGCAGCAATCAATTTACGATTCCGCTGGTCAGCCTAGATATTACTTCACTTTATGATGCCGTTGGTCTGTCGTGCGCCTTCATTTAGCGTTAAAATAGGGCACAGGTGGATCCTGCCATGCCATATCCAATAACAGGAGCACATAGCACTCTTGATCTTATTCGATTACTATTGTTGTATTTGTACTGTGCCCAATAAATGCCATACACAGAGCTTGCCCATATTCAACATTCGCCAAAACGAGTATTTCAGTGTTCACTGCTCTGCACTTTCCAAACAGACTTTTTACCTCCGCCCTTTGCATAGTAACACCGGCGAATACACACAACCAATGACTACAATCGTCCCCTCGTGACTGCTCGCACGCCCAGCGATAATGAGTTTACTGTACATTTATTTACATTTATTGTACTCTTGTTATTAGCCGGATTTTAGCGACATCCAAGTCGCCTAAGTCAAACATCAGCAGACAGGAGATACAAGTACTGAAATTGTTGCAGAAGGATGAAAATCTAGTTGTTTTACCGTCTGTCAAGGGGAACGTCACGGTAATACTCAATGCTCCAGATTACCACAAGGAAGTTGGATTGTTACTGGAGGATTCTCAGACGGGTTCCCACATCGGCGCACAGCAGGAAGACAAGGGTGCTACTAAAAAACTCTGGCCTCTCCGACGAACTGGGGAAGAACTTACGGCCGAGAGCACCCAAGCCACCAAGATTGTACGGTTTGCCAAAGGTTGAGACCTGATTGTTAGCGCTATTGGCTCTCCAAAGTACAGACTTGCAAAACACTTGACTAAATTGTTGGCGCTTATAGTTGGTCACTGCCCACAGAATATTAAGAATTCAAAAATATTTGTTGATATCATAAAATAGATGAAGACAGGCCCATATGATATCACGCTCAGCCTCGACGTGCTTTCTCTGGTTCACCAATGTACCTCTGGATGACACATTACACCTGTTGGCTGCTCATTTTTCCTCAGAAATTTTGAAGTTGTATCGGCATACCTTGACGAGCAATTATTTTTTATACAGTGGAAATTATTATGAAATGGCGGCTGGAATTCCGCGGTTTCGGCAGCAATAGCGAATGTTTTCATGGAGGACTTCGAAGAACGAGCGTTGAGTAGTCCTCAACTCCGCCCATCATTCTTCTACAGTTACGTCGAACCTTTAAATTGTGTACATCAAAACATAAAATTTACAATGGAGGTGGTTGAAGGAAGGGAAGTTACCTTCTGTAGATGTGTTGGTGGAGCGAAAACCTGATGGACGCCTGGGCCGTTCTGTGTACAGACTTATGTCTGCATAGCCACAGCTTCCATCGTCCGTCTCAGAAGAGAGCTATGCTGAATACTTTAGTACGGTCTCATCTTAAGGGTGTCGAGAAATTATAGTATTCCTTGCAAATGCGGCAAGAACTACGTGGGCCAGTATGTAAGAACCGTTGTCGACCGGTGCATCGACCACCAGCGACACCTGAATATAGGTATTTGGAAAAATCAGCGGTGGCTTTTTCTTTTCTTTTATTGTATTTCAATTCTCCATCGTTCGGGCTGGCAACAGCATACGCGCCGCTCTCCAGCCGAAAGACATAGAACAAACAATAGAAGACATTTAAAAATATACAAAGGAGAAAACATGGTGAACATAGATATAAAGAAGGGGGAACATCATGGAAGACAATAAACGAAAAAATGCGACTGTAAAATGGAGATAAAATCCGCACAGTATGACCGGAGCATAGAAGTAGCGACGGATGACGTTTTTTTTTTTTTTTTTTTTTCCATCAGTCTACTAACTGCTTTGATGTGGCCCGCCACGAATTCCTCCCCTGTGCTAACCTCTTCATCTCAGAGTAGCACTTGCAACCTACGTCCTCAGTATTTGCTTGACGTATTCCAATTTCTGTCTTCCTCTACAGTTTTTGCTCTCTACAGCTCCCTCTAGTACCATGGAAGTCATTCCCTCATGTCTCAGCAGATGTCCTATCATTCTGTCCCTTCTCCTTATCAGTGTTTTCCACATATTCCTTTCCTTCCGATTCTGGGTAGAACCTCCTCATTCCTTACCTTATCAGTTCACCTAATTTTTAACATTCGTCTATAGCACCACATCTCAAATGCTTAGATTCTCTTCTGTTCCGGCTTTCCCACAGTCCATGTTTCACTACCATACAATGCTGTACTCCAGACGTACATCCTCAGAAATTTCTTCCTCAAATTAAGGCTGGTATTTGATATTAGTAGACTTCTCTTGGCCAGAAATGCCTTTTTTGCCATAGCGAGTCTGTTTTTGATGTCCTCCTCGCTCCGTCCGTCCATGTTTATTTTACTGCGTAGGTAGCAGAATTCCTTAACTTCATTCACTTCGTGACCATCAATCCTGATGTTAAGTTTCTCGCTGTTCTCATTTCTACTACCTCTCATTACCTTCGTCTTTCTGCGATTTACTCTCATACCATACTGTGTACTCATTAGACGGTTCATTCAGTTCAGCGGATCATTTAATTCTTCTTCGCTTTCACTCACGATAGCAATGTCATCAGCGCATCGTATCATTGATATCCTTTCACCTTGTATTTTAATTCCACTCCTGAACCTTTCTTTTATTTCCATCATTGCTTCCTCGATGTACAGATTGAAGAGTAGGGGCGAAAGGCTACAGCCTTGTCTTACACCCTTCTTAATATGAGCACTTCGTTCTTGATCGTCCACTCTAATTATTCCCTCTTGGTTGTTGTACATATTGTATATGACCCGTCTCTCCCTATAGCTTACCCCTACTTTTTTCAGAATGTCGAAGAGCTTGCACCATTTTATATCGTCGAACGCTTTTTCCAGATCGACAAATCCTATGAACATGTCTTGATTTTTCTTCAGCCTTGCTTGCATTATTAGCCGTAACCTCAGAATTGCCTCTTTCGTGCCTTTACTTTTCCTAAAGCCAAACTGATCGTCACCTAGCGCATTCTCAATTTTCTTTTCAATTCTTCTGTATATTATTCTTGTAAGCAGCTTCGATGCATGAGCTGTTAAGCTGATTGTGCGATAATTCTCGCACTTGTCAGCTCTTGCCGTCTTCGGAATTGTGTGGATGATGCTTTTCCGAAAGTCAGATGGTATGTCGCCAGACTCATATTCTACACACAAACGTGAATAGTCGTTGTGTTGCCACTTCCCTTAATGATTTTAGAAATTCTGATGGAATGTTACCTATCCTTTCTGCCTTATTTGACCGTAAGTCCTCCAAAGCTCTTTTAAATTCCGATTCTAATACTGGATACCCTATCTCTTCTAAATCGACTCCTGTTTCTTTTTCTATCACATCAGACAAATCTTCACCCTCATAGAGGCTTTCAATGTATTCTTTCCACCTATCTGCTCTCTCCTCTGCATTTTACAGTGGAATTCCCGTTGCACTCTTAATGTTACCACCGTTGCTTCTAATGTCACTAAAGGTTGTTTTGACTTTCCTGTATGCTGAGTCTGTCCTTCCGACAATCATATCTTTTTCGATGTCTTCACATTTTTCCTGCGGCCATTTCGTCTCAGCATCCCTGCACATCCTGTTCATTTCATTCCTCAGCGACTTGTATTTCTGTATTCCTGATTTTCCCGATGGCGTAGTACATAACAAACACTGACAGTGACACTAAGTACAAGGCCAGCAAACAATTAAAATCACACCTTTCGACGCACAGGAGAAACAGCACTAAACATAACAATGATGTGGCACACTAACGATGATGAAAATGGAGGATCTGCCAGGCGCAAGGAAATGAGGTAGATCGGAAGAAGGGAGGGACAGAGGGAGGGGAAGAGAGGAGCCCAGATGGTCAGGGGCGCGTCGAAGAGGGTCAGGTAGGGAGGGATGTGGGAAGGATGGGGTACAGGGTCTCCAGGGGTGAAGGAGGGAAACCCTCTCTGGGTGAAGGAGGAGAGAGGAAAAAGGGGGCCCTGAGGAGGTAGGGAACAAGGCCAGGTTATAGTTGGAAGGAAGGGTAGATGTCACATTGAAGTTCAGATACATGAGGGGGAGGCGCTGGAAATTGCCTTGATGAAGGAGATGGAGGGTGTGGAGGGGGAGAGAGGGAGGGAACAGCGATAGAGGCGCGGCAACGCATGGGGGGTTGAGAGGAAGGAGGAAACCAGCAGGGGGGGGGGGGGGGGGGAATCAAGCCTGCAGACAATGTAAAGGATGTGGAGATGTTGGAGGAACAGGAGGAGGTGGGGGAAGGGGACGAGTCCATCCGGGAGCCGTGTGGGGGCAGGAAGGCGGATACAGAAAGCAAGGCAGAGCACATTGCGTTGTAGGATTTAAGGATATGGAGGGCCTTGTAAAAGGGGGTGGATGTGGAGATCCAGGCAATGCTGGAATAGCAGAGGATAGGACGGATGAGAGATTTGTAGGTGTGGAGGATGGTAGAAGGATGCAATCCCCATGTCCAGCCTGACAGAAGTTTAAGTAGGCAGTGGCAGGAATGGGCTTTCTGCTCTCTCTCCACTGCTCCAACCACCATCACATGGCGCTTATCCTCCACCCACACTCCCATCCTTCCTTACCTCCCTGTACACCCCACTCCTGCGCTGTTTTCAGCTGTATTTCGGCTTTAACTACCCACAACTCCCCCTCCCCTGTCACTGTCACCCCATCGACATTTGCAGACAATCCACCGCTCCCTGCACCACCTCCGACAGGCTTTAAGCCATCACAGATTTCGGCTCGCCACACTCTCTGTGCCACCCACACTAGAGGGAGGGGGTATATCCCCACGCCATCCCCCCCTGCAACCCATCCCCCGCCCCCTCCAAACCCTTTCGTGACCATGAAACCTTCCAAGCGCACTAGTGTTGACCCTTCCCCTGAAATCTACTCAAAGAAAACCCCAGTGACCCACCCAGCCCCATGGACCCGACCTCGACCGCCACCCCTGCCATTCCTGCCACCCACAACTTTGTCCTCTCCAATTCCGACCCTCAATTCCTTGATGCCCACACCCTCACCCTGGCGATAAGTAAATACTACCCTAATGCCCACGTCTCCCTTCTTATTCCTTGCAATGACTCAGTCCTCATTAAATCGACCAATGCTTCCTTCCACAACCGTCTCCTTTCTCCATCCCATAGATCCAATTTGACCAAGGTGTTACTCTCACAGCCTACAACACCCCATCCTCTCCCTGTCAGTATCAACCTCTCTGACGTCCGCCAACCTTCACCTCTGTGATCACAAAGCTTATCCCTGTGGTTACAGAGGCTGAGGTGTTGGCGGAACTCAACTCTCGGCCCAACAGTGAAATCTGCTTTAATGATACTGGGTCAACGTATATGGATTTTCACTGAATCCTCCTCCTCCATTGACCGCCTCCTCACCGAGGGAGCCCTCATATACAATTGCCATCATAAGGTGGACCCTTCCCATTCCCCAGTCCAACCCTACCGCTGCCAATGCTGCCTCACGTACAATGATCATGCTGCCTCCTGTACAAAACCACCCTCCAGTACACCTCATGCATTATGGCAATGACACCGCATTCCTCGCCCTCGCTCCTACCCACCAAACGTCCCAACGACTTCTCCAGAATCACCTTGACCTTTTGCTGCAAGTTGTAACCAGTGCCTCCTGAAAATCAATCCTTCCAAGACCCAGGCAATCACAGAATGTCGTACCACTCGCTCCTTCCGGCTCCTGGATTTCTCCCTTACTATCTCCACCTGTCCTGTCCTCCTCTCCCCCACCCACACTTAGCTTGGCCTCAACATTGACCGTCAATTCACCTGGATCCCTCATCTCCGTTGCATCCAATCCAAGGCCTCCGACTCCTCAAACTCCTCTCTAGCTGGACATGGCGGTTTCAGACCTATACCATCCTCCACAGGTACAAATGCTTAATCTGTCCCATCCTCTGTTATGCCAGTCCTGCATAGATATCTCCCTCCCCCCTAATTCTGTAAGTCCCTCCACATCTTTGAGTGACATGCACACCATCTCACCTACCGTATATGCCTCCCATCCCCCATGCGGATCCTCTATGATCTCATTCCTTTCCCCCATCTGCACCTATCTCTGCATACTCCACACCTCCCGCTGCTTGATCCCCCTCACCTCTCCTGTCCCCATCCCTTAAAACGTCTTCACTGTTGTGTCCCCCCTACCCTCCATCTGTACGCCCTTCATCTCCTTTCCCAAGGTGGCTTCCATCAATTCCCCCTCCCGGATGATGCCCTCTCTCCTGCCATTTATCCCTCGGATCAACTCTGATCCTCACCCCCCCCTCTTTCTCTCCTTCCTTTCCCTGGGCTCCCTCTTCCCCCGTTCCATCCTGTCCCCCCCTCCCACCAACCCTCTCCCTACCACCCTTCTGCCCCCTGAGCCCTTTTGTATTTCCCTCCTCTCCTTCCCTGCTCCCTGTCGCATTTGCCTAGCACCTCCCCCCCTCTCATGGCTTCTCGTCCTACATCGGCTTCTTTCCCTCCCCCCCCCCTTTTATTTTCCCATTATCTGTCCAGGTTCCCCAACACCCACCTGCCCTCGGCTGTAGTATGTCTATTTGCCAACTTTTTAGTGCAGTGTTCAAGTGAACGTTCAGTGTTGTTCATCTTTTCAATGTGTTGCGAACAGAAATAATGCTGTCGCTGGGTGTGAATTTTATGTCGCTTGCGAACAGAAACCAGACTGTCGCCGTGTTTTTTAATTGTCTCTGTATTATTTTACCTGTGTGCTTCATATGTATTTTATTAGCATCATCAACCCTCTGTTTCTATGGTTTAAGTTCCACGATTTTTTCCGATATAATACCATTTAAGTCTGTGATTTTATCGCCTGTTTTTATTATTTATTATCTTCCTCTTTTTAAAACAGATTCTGTAGGCTGAAGAGCGGCATACTAAGCTGATGCCAGCTCGCCCCCTCAATAAATAATAAGAAAATAGTTTACGACAGTTAGTTTTATCCCTGACGACGACCATGGAGTTAGTGGTCGAAAGTTTGGAGTTTTATTCTGAATTGATGCGGCATGTACACCGAGA
The DNA here is from genome assembly GCF_023897955.1 of Schistocerca gregaria. Lineage (NCBI taxonomy): Eukaryota > Metazoa > Arthropoda > Insecta > Orthoptera > Acrididae > Schistocerca > Schistocerca gregaria. Next base: position 116,460,229 of record NC_064926.1, read on the forward strand.
GATTTTTATTCAAGAAATACGTCGCGAAAGACTTCGTCGCCATACTCTTCGATGATAGGTTTCCACTGATTTGGCCAGCGTATCTACTTACGGAATGTTAATGTTCCATGCGTATTCTCTTTCTTAAATAACAAATATGTTCTTATGTGAAGACAGTCAATGTTCTAATCACAAGTAACTCTGGCGTTTATTCTTAGTCGTTTCTTAATTGCCTAATGCTTCCAAGAATTATTATTATGTGTTTAAGTACTAATCCCCTGCCTGCTCTGATTCTGGTTACATAAGAAAAGCGGAATAGTTGTTCCATTAATTTTCACTTTCTGCTGTGGCAGTTTAAGGATAGAATTATATTAGTCAGATGAACTTCGACAGCTACCAGTGTTTAGAATTATTTTTAAAAAATTTCCTTACCTCCACCCCTTGATTATTAGGAAATTTTATTGCTTGACGCTGGTTAGTGATAAAGATTGGCAGTCAGCAGGGCCTATGCTCTCTGAAGAGTGCCTTAGCCGAATGGCACCATAGCTGATGTGTTTGCATGTTGTTAAGTAAAGGCTTTCTCGTAAGATTATAGTATGCATGTTATATATCTCACGAAATAAGCATCAAACGAAAAAAATACAAAGAACGATAGTCGTCTAGCTTGAAGGGGGAAACCTGATGGCACTATGGTTGGCCCGCTAGATGGCGCTGCCAAAGGTCAAACGAATATCAACTGCGTTTTTTTAAAATAGGAACCCCATTTTTATTTCATATTAGTGTAGTAAGTAAAGAAATATGAATGTTTTAGTTCGAACACTTTTTTCGCTTTGTGATAAATGACGCTGTAATAGTCACAGATATATAAGTACGTGGTATCACGTACATTCTGCCAGTGCGACGGTATGAGCTTCGTGATACATTACCCGTGTTAAATTGGACTGTTTACCAGTTGCGGAAATGGTCGATATGGTGTTGATGTATGGCTATTGGGATCAAAATGCCCAAACGGCGTGTGCTATGTATGCTGCGCCGGCGTGGCGGTCTCGCGGTTCTAGGCGCTCAGTCCGGAGCCGCGCGACTGCTACGGTCGCAGGTTCGAATCCTGCCTCGGGCATGGATGTGTGTGATGTCCTTAGGTTAGTTAGGTTTAAGTAGTTCTAAGTTCTAGGGGACTGATGACCACAGATGTTAAGTCCCATAGTGCTCAGAGCCATTTGAACCATTTTTGTGTATGCTGCTCGGTATCCTGGACGACGTGATCCATATGTCCGGACCCTTCGCCGGATAGTTACGTCATTTAAGGCGCGGGAAGCGTTCAGCCACATCTGTAACGTCAACCACAACCTGCAACAAATGATGATGCCCAAGTAGGTGTTTTAGCTGCTGTCATGGCTAATCCGCACATCAGTAGAGGGAAAATTGCGCGGGAGTCGGGAATATCAAAAACTTCGGTGTTGAGAATGCTATATAAACATCGATTGCCCCCTGTCTGCTCCATACAGTAACAAACACAAGAGTGTGCCCATTTGATAACAAACTTTTCAGGGCGAGCCAGACTCCCCAGTGTGCACAAGTGCTGTCCGCTATGCAACACCTATCAAAAAGGCTTTTCCACAACCAAAAGCAATGCATTCACATCTCAGTAATAGGTGGTACACCTGTAGTATATCCTGCCAACATCCGCAACTATGTTGAGTATACCATTTGCAAATACAGGTCGAAAACTTCAAACTGACGTCTCTTTCTCCTTGGTGACAGAAAATCATTGAAACCGTTATCCTGCAGTTCTCCCACCAAGACGGTTTACATGACATGCCGTGTGCCTACCCTCTTGGCAGCAGCGACGCTGATTTCTTTCTGAATTCTATCTGGATTGTGATATTTTGCTATTGACACAGTGTTTGGTTGCTTATGTGTGTCGTCGTCGTATATTAAATATAGGTCAGAGGAGAGTATTAAGTTTTGTACCCACAGCATTTGCACGAAGGTATATAGAGCGAGAGAAGGGCAGGCAAGGGTTGATGTCACTTAACCAAAAGTCAATCAGCGAGTGGTGGGCTCATTTCCGGATGTGATGATTAATAGAATGCGAGTAACTACTAAAACTGAATACCGGAACCAGCTCATCTGAATGCATCAGGCTCCCTACTGGTTGTCAAATCCTCAAATGCAATATTTGCATAAAATAATAAAATATTTATTTCCTGATGGTGTCATCTATCCTTCGCCTCACCTTACACAGAGTCTATAGTTCTAGTTGCTAAGCCTCAAGGTATAGGGTTTAGACTCATAGCTTATTACCAGGCGATAAATCATAATGTTGTGCTCGAGTCTGTCACACTTACGGAATAATGTAACTGGTTTACGCGATTTCCGGGTGCCAAGCTTGTTGCAGTTCAGGATTTAAACTAGACCTACTATAAGATACTTTTACCAGGAGGTCCTAAGCCTTTAACGACGATGTGTACCGCCTACAACCTTTCCGAGTTTAATAGTGTCATCTTTGGACTGGCCAGAGGAGCAGCAGTCTAATGGCGTCTATTGGATTCTGTCTGGAGGACTCTAAATTCATGTCTGTTAACAGCGCCAGTTCTGCGGAGCATGTAGACCACATCCGGCCGCCAGGTGTTCTACCACCTCAAGGAAGCAGGTATGACTGTTAATTCCAACAAAGTAACCTTCACCTGGAACTAAATATGAAATATAGGACCCCTCGACAACGGCTTGAACGAGTTCATTCATTCCAATCCCAAAAGACAAGACGGTCACCATCTGTTTTGTTGGAACAGTGAATTTCCTTTTGAATTTCATGCTGAATTTCACGCAGATAGCAGCTCTACTATGAGTACAACATTTGTATGTGTTGAACATCAATAAGTTGCCTCTAAAGCATTAAAATGATGTTTGGGGTACAGTTTTCCTATTACTGAAGAATGGTTGAGACGGAAGGCCACTTGTGTTCACATCACTGACATTGTCACAAGATAAAACCAGATAATAATCACTGGCGGTTTTGTTCACACTAGAGAAATATGACTTTAATTTGGAATATCGTTGATGTCGACTGGAAATCGATAGACAGGCGCAGAGCTGGATGTTCGTTAAGACAAGATACACAGGCCAAATAACACAGTGGGCGGTAGTGAATTATAAGTTCTAGTTCGATGTTTGCCATATTAAAGTGTGGCAAAACCAAAATGCCAAAGCGTTGAACCAAATGAATCAAGTGGGTGATGTGAGTGAGGTGTCACATGTTAACACGCAGCAACACAGGAGTCCCAACATTCCCTGCAGAAGGATTTCTTGTGTTTCGGTTCCAGGGTGGTTGAGGGATCCAAGTTATGTGTACTATGGAGATCAGTCTTCGTGTGGAGGGCACCTGTGGTTTCATCTGGACTGGGACATTCAGAAACTGGTCGCTGAGTACGAGTTTCAACGAATCGATAAATCATGTATTGATTACCTGGGCTCCTTGCCCATTCCCAAAGCGGAAACATTTTTGCCTTCGTCATAATCGACACGTTCACTAACTTTGTCCCGTTGATCCCTGCGGCTATTAATATTCAGCATCTTGAGAAAAATTTCGTTCGTTTTGGACACTGAAAACTTTGGTTAGTATCAGCCTTCACGTCTAAAGAGTTCAAGTAGTTGTGTTTAGACAAGGAATAATACGTATTACCAAGACTTCTTAGTATCTAAGGCCATATTCTACTGAAAAAATAAGCCATAACATGAAATCATCCCCCCCTGCTTACCATACAAGACCCCAGAGGTGAATGAACATGTTGCCAAATTGTATGTGTTTTGCCTTCGATACCGCCCATAAGACCACACTTTCCAATCTAAACATTCTCATTAAAATCTTCAGTGACCATTTCATGGCAGCTCAAGGATCTGCTCCTGGAATGGGCAGATCTGGAAGAGATTAAATAAAATGGGAGATTCTCAGGAGAAAGCCTGGAAAGACAATGGGAAGCATATCGCTTCATTTAAAGTAGGGGATGAAGTGTTTCACAAAAATTTTTGAGGACAAAGCCGATACATTCAAATCATCAGCAGGAAATGTTGCCCAAGATTCTCAGACATTATATGGTAAGTGAGAGGCCCACGCTTCTATACCCTTCGTGATGGGGGATGCAAAAAATGGGCAATGGACAGACAGAAAAATCTTTATGTGGGAGTTAGAGCTGTTGTACTGGCTGTGTGTTGACTCTTCCATTTGGCTTCCCTTTGTTGTAGTGTGACTGGCTGTTTTAATAGAGCGGGCTACAATGGTCATGACAACGGCATTGTGCACCCTCCTCACTGCTGCCAACTCCACCATTTAACATGTCCATCTACATTGTGGAATACTTCCACTCTGCTTTAATCAAATGTCTGGATGCGTATCGCACCTGGTGTTCCTTATTGTCTGTCCAAATGAATGCAATACTGCTCACTCTACAGGATAAAATACAATCGTATTCAAAGTTGGTAAATAATAACGTTGTATCTGACGTCAGTGCCTGTTTCTAGGCGGGAAACGCAGTCTGACAATCGGCAGATCACTCAATAGTTTTTCTTTCGTCATTAATACATTCAAGGTCTCTGTAATTTCAGTAAATATCTGATAAAGGTGCTACAATAATTTCAAAGAATTGTATGTTATTAGAGCAGTTTCACTGAGTTAAGATAATAATTATGTTTTAAATTAGTGGATGAGATTATAAATTCATGGAACGTTGTACAACCATGTACGAGATGAATCCGAGACAATATATATAATATAAATAAATAGAACTAATATACCACTAAGAAATGTTAAGAATAAAGTGTATGGCAGTCAATAACTTTCCATTATTGTTCCTGTTATTAACCCAACCAGGAGAGTCTGGAGGATAATGAAAAGTATTCTCGATATTAAGGGGACACGTTCAATGGATTGAATCTGGTAACATAATGTTATAGCTTTGAGAGTTTAAATCATATGCATTGAGTCTGAGATCCGTAGCATCAGGAAGACCAACAAAACTATGAGCGTTTGACGAGATTGTTCCAAGCACACCCCGAGCAATATTCCCACCGTATTATTCTAATGGAAGGTGCAGTGTTACGCCATTAAATGCAATTCGAGTGCTACAAGCATGAGAGTTGAAACCAAGGCTAGCTACTATGTAATATATACAACACAACACCAACAGATAACAACAACAGAAATGAAATTTAGCATAGGCACTTCATCAATTTTTTATTGCAACATGCCACCTGAATTAGATGACCAAGGTGCCAATGCAGCAGGCTGACCTCACAAGGAAGTGAACACCATGTCATTCTGCCAACCACGTACAATGAAATAACAACGTGTAAATTGTATGCAACCAGGCAGCTGCTTTCATAAATTTACACAGCACGTTTTTCAGGCATCACAAGTAGTTTCTCAAAGTTAGACTAAAGGGCTGTTTGTTTCACACCGCAATGTATGCATTAGTGTCCATGAAAGTCACAACCCATGCTGATGTTGATGGTGGTTGTGAAGTGAAAGTTTTATTTTTATACCTGACAGGAGGACAAAATGATGTGATTCTTTTAGTCACTCTATACACGAAAATAGTGAATAGTAATGAAATAAATCTGAAAGAATGGCTACTGCTAATACGTATGTGAATCCTAGTTAGAAGCAACCACCGTTGATAGTATTTGTCACAGTGGATGAAGCACTGAGAAAGAAAGTGAAAGAAAGTTCTTAACATGGAATGCAGTTATAGGGCACCAAACATCAGTACCGGGGTTCACAAGCCCATTCTCAAGTCGTAGCTAATAGTAAGAGGCTATAGATTACATAATAGAAACTTATAGCTCACAATTATCAGAACAAAACAAAAAATACTATTAAGTATTGCTAAAATGGGAGAATGAATTAAAACATAAATAATCAGAGAATGCACTGAATAACATTGGACAATTTCAGTTACATGTAGAACATAATAATGCAAAGTAACAACAACAAGAAGTACGTTAATAGTACATGAATCGATTCTTTGTCCTTTTTTAATTAGTTATGAAAACGACTGATTACTCTTCTATATCGTTGTTCCTACAAAGGAAAGAGGTTGTAATTCATGTCTATAAACTTTAAGATACATCAACTGTTTTTCTTGGTTCTGCTGTATTTGTCAGCTGTAGTACATCCAATTTTGCTAGCGTCTTTTAGAACCTTGAGCTTCAAGTTTTACTACCATGTCCAGCAGGATATTTCTGCCATTAAGATAGCACAACGATACGGCTAATCGCATATTTCGAAGTATGCTTCGAGTAGCTGTACTTGCATGCCACAGTATGAGCGATAAGTGTCCGACGCGCCCTATAAGAGGAGGCCGGTGTGCTCAGTTGTGGCACTTGTAGCAAGGCCCTCAACCTAGAAGACACTACAGCCATGAAGGTAGCCCTCGTCCTGCTTATCTCTGGCGTGTTGCTAGTAGCGTACTGCACACCGCTGGCTGCTGCAGACGATGGAGACGAAGTGTTCGAAGATGACGACGAGACTGACAGCTTAGCAGACGAAGACGCTGACGACAGCGGTGCTGACGAAGGCCTAACTGTAGAGAGCAGGAAGGCAGTCAAAGGTAAGCAGCAGCTCAAGTTGACAGGCGGTGCACAGCTCTAACCATCATGATTGCACTATTGGCTCCTTCAGGCAGACGCTTTGACATTGTGAATGTCTGCAGGCAGCACAAGGGCAGCATTCACGTTGTGGTGATATTGCAATTGTACGACTAGCACGGTTCTCAATAGGCTAAATATGCTGCTACATTCAGTCACATTTACCTTTAATATGGATATTATGGCCCATTAAAATAGTTACGCTCTCTAAGTATTGGCCCATGTTGAAAGGGCATTAGGTTTACATTTGTGTCATACTGAAAGGCTGTCTACTGATCACTATGATACCTCACTTCCATGTAGCTCAACAGCATAACATTTAACGGAAAGTAAGACATTATCACTAGTCGTCTATGTAGATTGGTACTAAATTTGCGCTGCAGAGTTCTATGACAATTTCTTGGTGAAAATTTACCAATACTAACGAAAATCCACATACCATAAGCAATGAGAAAGAATGATGCTGTTTTCAGCCCAATAAGAATAACATTATTGACAAACTAACAAGCATGCTCTCAGTGTTGAGTGCTGAGACATACACTGAACACTTATCACAGAGCTGCACTTTTGGATAATTGGAATAATTGATGAGACATGTTCCTAATATGCGTATTGAATGGAAAAAGCATCGATTCGGAACAACAAATGAAATAAAAAATGTAGAATCTGTTATAACCGAAATGTTATTGCTCTACTACTGCAATACAAAATTGGTTGAGAGAATTTTGACAGATACTACATACAGCAAAGTGGTTAGCGATATTTTAGGTAATGAAGTAATGTATTTTTTAGATTAGATTGTAATGCTTAATGTAAATGGTTGCCAGTTCTTGGTGTGAGCGCAAAATGTCGTATAGTTGTTAGTAAGCTGGAAAAGTATTTACACAATAGTTACTGCAAGCCAGCCAGGTGGGAATGGGCCCAACACTTAACTGAGCTCAGACGCAAACTCGCAGTTAGCAACATGAACTAAATCTAATCATGAAATCAGTAACGCAAATTGCAATGCACTCGGCTCCCAATTGTTTGGCACTCAGTTTGCAAAACAAATAGCTTCGAACAGCCCGCCATAGCGCCAACTGTTATTATTTCTAAAATTGCAATCGTTCCTAAATAAATATTTTCTGTTAAGCAAAATATGTTTTCAGCATATATATTTCATTAAATAACCACTGATTAACTTTTGCATTAATCTGTTATGTATTTTAGAAATGTGAGCAGAAATTGTTGAACACACAAGGAATATAAATTTTCTCTTAACAAAAATCTTTAAAAACTTTATGGAATTACTTCTCGTAATAACTGAATATTAATACTGGTTTGAAGTGATGATTTCGCTGTTCTTTAACAATCAGACTTAATTATTTTCTAAAGTTTGGTAATTTTCAGTTTTTTAAACAAGGTACTAAAATTAAATTAGGTCAGCCGTTTTTGTCTTCTTGTATTCAATAGTGGCTCTCAGTTTGAATTCATAATGACAGATAGGACCTTTGTTGATAACTTCTCAATTTTTAGCACTTATAACTCAATGTTAACATTAAGTTGATAATTATTCACAAAATGAAACTACTACGTTGGCTAACCTGGACACACTTCTAAATATGAAAGTTGTTCTTGCCTTAACTCAGTGAGTGGCCGCTGGTGCAGCGAAAGATAATTAACGCCACAGTGCATGGCATCAGGCTTGTCTTGTCCCTTTGCAATACACAGATTATGGCCCGCAGTGCTCTTCTTTCATATTAATTCCAATTCATGTTTTTTGCACTGTTCCCAGTTAACACCATAATTACGCCTGGTCACAACACATATTTCTTCCAGTTTGCTACTTTACGATGTGCCACTGGCAGCCACTATGCTTGAGCACATGTGTGAGACTCTACTTCACTGCAGCATCTGTGCCCAGTGGGAATGTTCCCTAATTCAAATACATTCTCTGACAGCTCACTGTAGCAAACTGCCCTGACTGGACTAGCGTATTTGCTACGTGTTAGCACATAATTCCTTTCTAGATATTGCATATAAATTGCATAATCATATTCAATGACAAGGATATTTCATTATTATATGATTTTGTAAATATTTACGAAATAGTGTCAAAATGCGTTACATAAAAATTTACTCCTGTTCTCACAATTACAACATTAATGCTGCGAAACTTTCTTGTGTGTTAGGCATTGTGTTGGTGTGTTACACACTGTACCCACGTATGTTCCTTTTTGCATTGGTAGAAAGTTTTGTTTTCCATGCCTACAGTTTTGTTTTTCACAGGGCTGAGTTACCATCTGCGTTGCATGGTTACAAACATAGATGTCAGAGTTTCCCTAATGAAAACAAAGTAAACATTTATGAGTCAACCACTTCCTAAATACGAGTATAAAAAATGCAAATAAAATTCAAGCTTAGTGTTTCCACCAGCTGTAGGCAGGCGTTGCTTTAGTGACTACTGGAATTTGCTGGTGAGACACTTGATCATCAAGTCTGTCCTTCATTGTTGAGCAGGTGCTCACGCCCGAGCCGGACACGCGAAACACGCGCGTGCAGGCAGCCGACACGCTGCGAGCAGAGCTGCAAACAGGCCCCACGCCAGGTCAGGCGCCGCCCGCAAAGCCGCCCACAGCGTGTAGCCGCCGCTGCTGAGGGGGCGCCACACCATGGAGGCGCAGTCTGGAGCAGCTCACACTGTCCTGTACTCTACACCGACACGGCAGAAATAAATCACTACTGCTCTTTGCAGCAAACATATGTGTTTATACGTTTCCTGTAATTTACACCTATGGTCACAAGCTTATTTCTTATCAGATTATGGGTTTCGGTCTTTAATGAGTATTGTCAGACGTGCAGCAGAAATGGAAAAACATTAATACACTCTCAAACTGCCTACAGCTTAAGAACAGTACATAGACCATAATGAAAAATAGTACTGACAAAATATACATTTGTGCACTTTAAATATGAAGATGCATACCTGTTTCATAAAAACACAGTCCTAATGTACTGCAGCCACAGTTGCATCGTCAAATGTTAAATGGAGAATCAGCACCAGCATCATCAAATACATGTAAATAACATCACATGCATGAGTCATGTCGTCAGTAGTACTACTGTTTAAAACATTCTGCCATACAATAGCCACAAGATATTTGTGTTGTAACATCACCAGATGTCGCTAATGTCGCCATACACTAGTTTTCAATAACGAATTGAAACAAAGAAAATCAAAGGAGATACAATAGTCTGTAATAAGCTTATTACGTATAAAAGGCATTACAGTAAAATAAGCAATAAAAAGAAGAACATGACAAAAGTAAGACTGTTAAAAAGAGGAAGAGTTAAGAAACAGTGGTTGACATGTGCTCTAGTGCGTGTGTTTATTACTCAGTACTTAGGAAATGTATGTTCTAGAACACACATAGTTGATAACTGCGAACAGGATAATACTGCAAAAGTTCCAGAATTTTTGAAATTGCTTCATTTATCGACTGTTAATAACATACCCAACTCTGCAATGTAATAACACCATTATTCCCCTTTTTCTAAGTCCTTATCGCACTTAAATGGCAGTTTTTATGTTTTATAAATGCTTATCTACAATTTATAGTACTGGGTTTCATGTTGCAATATGATACTAAATGAGCTGTTGGGAATGGAATAAAAAGAGGAATTTATTACAACCTCACACTTAATGCTTTTCTAGTTACCACAAAATTTCCAAAGCTAAATATATAATTGCAGTGGAGTTCTTTGATGTACGATGCAAAGATGAAAGGAAAATTTAAATGTAAATTTTTGACTAAAATAGCTATCATCAGAAGTAATTATTGAGAGATAATGTAGTAATAAATGTGACAGTTGATAGCAGGGCAGGGGACATTTGCAGTGAAAGGGACAAACCGAGTTTAGGATACAGTATAGCAATATTATTAGTTTAGCAAAATATAACTGCAGGCAGGCATAGCCATCCCGAATCAAACGGCTGGCACTGTTGTATATTTGCATTCTGAAATTGAAGTGTGGCGCACCAGATTACAGCGGGTGGAGACAGTGCCTGAAGCAATGCGTGATATGAAAGTATCAGATACATCCCACTGCACAACACATTAAAGAACAACAAACTGACAATCAAGTATGATCGTACTTGTCAAGCCACCAACCTTTATGAACCATCAATATAGGACATTAAATGTTCCAATTAATCAACCAGAGAAGGAAAAGCTTTTTCCTCAATATATTGCAACACTTCTAATTATTGCGGTTCGTATGATCAATATAATTCCATCTTTAACTGCCACAAAAGTAAGTGAAAATTAATGGAAAATCTATCACACACTTATTATGTAACGACAATCAGAGCAGTAATAATTAAACACATAAGAACATTTCACAGATGGACCAGGTGAATAAGGAACCGATTAGAGTAAATATTACCAATTTGCTGTAAGGTGAAGCAGACAGCTTTAATGTATTACAGTCGTTATAATATATATTAAAGCCAGTTCAAGAATTAATGACAAATTACTAGTAGTTAGAACTACTCCTGTCATCATATAAGAACACTTCATATACTATTTGCCTTGCAGAACGATTTCCAAACCATTTGGAAGGCACAACCGTTAACACTGGCCTCATCGACCGGCACACCCATCTGGTGTAAGTTCATGTAGCACATAGAAGGATCAGAACTTGCTCACTGGTGAACCAGAAGAGTAAGAGAGTGTAATTACAACACAGTACAGTTTCCAACAGGAAATGGGCCAACAACAGCTCAATAGCTCAGGGGACAGATCGTCTGGTAGCAAACAGCTCATCCACAAGAAATGGTGGAGTTGGCAGCAGTGAGGAGGGTGCACAATGCCACATGATACAACATGGCGTCAGCCAGGCATACGCACGGGCAACACCACTCAACAAGTGTTTCTTGTCCCATGCAGTTCCATTCAACTGTGCTGCCCCTCTGCAGTGTGCAAAGCCAAAGGCGACACTGCAGTAATCCAGTGCTGACAGCAAACCCTGACTGTAATAGCCTCACCATTATTGGTACACTGTTGTACTGCTCTATTCCAGTCGTTCCAACAACTCTCTGTGAAACGTAGTCGTAAACCAGCCGATCTCATGACCATTGTAGCCCGCTCCATTAAAACTTTGCACAGCCAGTCACACTATAACAAAGAGAAGCCAAATGGAAGAGTCAACACACAGTCAGCACAACAGCTAAAACACACACATAAAGACGTTTCTGTCTGTCCATTGCCTATTTTTTGCATTCCTTCAGCACGAAGATTACAGCGGTGTGAGCCTCTCACTTATCATGTAAGGTAACTTGGGCAACAAATCCTGCTGGTGCCTTGAATCTATCGGCTTTGTCCTCAAAAATTTTTGAGAAACCGTTCATCCCCTACATTAACTGAAGCGATTTGCTTCCCATTGTCCTACCAGGCTTTCTCCTGAGAATCTCCCATTTTATTTAATCTCTTCCAGATCTGTCCATTCCAGGAGCTGCCATAAAATGGTCCCTGAAGATTTTAATGAGAATGTTTAGATTGGCAATTGTGGTCTTGTGGGCGGTATGGAAGGCAAAACACAGACAATTTGGCAACATGTTCCATCACCTCTGGGGTCTTGTATGGTAAGCAGGGGGGGATGATTTCATGTTATGGCTTATTTATTCAGTAGAATATGGCCTTAGATACTAAGAACTCTTGGTAATACGTATTATTCCTTGTGAAAACAGAACTACTTGAACTCTTTACACGTGAAGGCTTATACTAACTAAAGTTTTGAGGGTCCAAAACGAACGAAAATTTTCTCAAGTGGCTTAATATTAATAGCCGCAGTGATCAACGGGACAAAGTTAGTGAACGTGTCGATTGTCACGAAGGCAAAAATGTTTCCGCTTTGGGAATGGGCAAGGAGCCCAGATAATCAATAATTGATTTATCGATTTGTTGAAACTCGTACTCAGCGACCATTTTCTGAATGTCCTAGTCCAGGTGATACCACAGGTGACCTCCAGACGAAGACTGATCTTCAGAGTACACTTAACTTGGATCCCTCAACCGCCCTGAACCGAAACACAAGAAATCCTTCTGCAGGGAATGTTGGGACTCCTGTGTTGCTGCGTGTTAACCCGTGACACCTCACTCACATCACCCACTTGAAACGTTTGGTTCAACGCTTTGGCATTTTGGTTTTGCCACACTTTAATATGGCAAACATCGAACTAGAACTTATAATTCACTACCGCCCACTGTGTTATTTGGCCTGTGTATCTTGTCTTAACGAACATCCAGCTCTGCGCCTGCCTATCGATTTCCAGTCGACATCAACGATGTTCCAAATTAAAGTCATATTTCTCTAGTGTGAACAATACCGCCAGTTATATTATTTGTACGCTGAGTATCTGGTTTCAACTTGTGACAACGTCAGTGATGTGAACACAAGTGGCCTTCCGTCGCCACCATGCTTTAGTAATAGGACGGCTGCACCCCAAACATCGGAAGTGTTAGTTTGAACGATAAACGTGAAATCAAATCACGGATCCCCGACACTAGTCCATTGCTTGGACTCATTTTAGGTTCAACACATATAAATGCTCTACTCATAGTAGAGCTGCTATCTGCGTGAAATTCAGCATGAAATTCATCAGGAAATTCACTGTTCCAACAAAACAGATGCCAGCCGTCTTGTCTTTTGGGACTAGCCGAATGAACTCGTTCAAGCCGTTGTCGAGGGGTCCCAGATTTCATATTTAGTCCCAGGTGAAGGTTACATTGTTGGATTTAACCGTCATACCCGCTTCCTTGAGGTGGCAGAACACCTGGCGGGCAGATGTGGTCTACATGCTCCGCATTACTGGCGCTGTAAACAGACATGAATCCAGACAGAATCCAATAGACGCCATTAGACTGCTGCTCCTCTGGCCAGTCCAAAGATGACACACTAAAGTCAGAAAGGTGGTAGGTGGTACACAACGTCGTTAAAGGCTTAGACCTTGCTGGTAAAAGTGTCTTATAGTAGGTCTAGTGTAAATCCTGAACTGCAACAAACTTAGCACCCGGAAATCGCGAAAACCAGTTGCATTATTCCGTAGGTGTGATAGACTCCACAACATTATGATTTATCGCCTGGTTATAAGCTATGAGTCTAAACCCTATACCATGAGGCTTAGCAACTAGAAATATAGACTCTGTGTAAGGTGAAGCGAAGGATAGATGACACCATCAGCAAATAAATATTTTATTATTTTATGCAAATATTGCATTTGAGGAGTTGACAACCAGTAAGGACCCTGATGCATTCAGATGAGCTGGTTCCGGTATTCAACTTTGGTAGTTACTCGCATTCTATTAATCATCACATCCGGAAATGAGCCCACCACTCGCTGATTGACTTTTGGTTAAGTGACAACAACCCTTGCCTGCCCTTCTCTCGCTCTATATACCTTCGTGCCAATGCTGTGGGCACAAAACTTAATACTCTCCTCTGACCTAACTTTAATACACGACGACGACACACATAAGCAACCAAACACTGTGTCAATAGCAAAAAATTTACAACCCAGATGAAATTCAGAACGAAATTTTTAACAACGAAGCACACAAGTGGCCACTACAAATTCTGGAATCTCAGTCTGATTCAATCGTGACCAATGACATTGAGTGCTTGTCCTTCAACCACATGACTCAACCAACCCATCACACTTAGCTCTGGGAAGAAGGTCAATTGTTTATACTGTGTATACCAGGTGTAGTTCAGGAGGGGACGTTAATCCAGAAGAGCACATACATGTTCAGTTCCTAAAAATTCATGCACACAAGGCAGTCGCCCTACTTGGTGCACGAGTGGAAGCATTCTGCATATTGCAGGATATGCCCCTTGCTTCTGGCGTTAGCTGTTCATCCACCTACCGTAGTAACAGGATGTGACTGACCAGTTCTGACTTCACACATGTTATTTACAATGCCCAGATTATCGCTCAGATTTAGTACCCCCATTCATGGTCACTATAAAGAAGATTCACAAATTCCAGCCGAAAATTTGTCTATATCGATATTGCTCACAGGTTTTCAATCAAACAATTTTCTGGACTGGTCCCATGCTCCCATACCCTCTAAAATAATGCCATCACCAGTTCTTCAGAGATCGCAACACACAATGCTAAAATGCAAAGATGCGTTTCATTAACGTAATGAGACAAATGATTATCCTTTCCTTGTACCCAGTATACATGTTGGTCCAGCAAATATTTCCTCTTACAAGCACCCTCGCATTTATTTAACACCAGCTTTCAGAAATCTTATAACGTATCTGCACCTTCCAATGCTCCAGCAATTATCTTCTGTAAGGCGGCCTACGGTCAGTGGATAAACATGTTGTGAGACTACTCCATGATTATCCTGTAACACATTAGGCTGGTGATGTAACCCAACAAACAACCACAACAACTCAGTTAAGTGATCGGTGTTGTCTACTGAGAAACGTGACACTCTTTCAAGAGAAGACATCTGAGGATTCGGCTACTCTCAAAACAGGCTGCAATTTTTTTTTTCATATCTGCCCTCACTAATATTAGCTTCAACACCCAGCTCCTTGTTCCGCAAACGTAGGACTAACATTTGCTGTTTTCAGGTCACAACCTCGCCCTGCAAACATTTTCCTTTGGACAGCACTGACGGATCTTGTCTGACACGATATATGCCTCGAATTCTATTAGCTAGGAGATCCAGAAGGGCTTACACTCGGCAGGTCTGCCTTCGAGGTGGGAAGCAAGTTTCAAACCTGTTACAGCACGCTCAAGATCACATAGTAAACTTATACAGAATTCGGAAGCTTGTTTTATCTCGCCCATTGACTCGGCGAAAATGTTTACAGGTGCAGTCAAGGTAGCACACAGGCTCTGACAAAGTTCAAACACAACAGGACGGTATACACACGAATTTAAAAGAAGATTAGCACAAATAGTGTAAAAATACTATCACCACTGTGCAATATTATCCTTAACTGTGAAATCACAACCATGGTCTGTTACCATTGATAGCTGATAACAGCGTACAGGGCTGTTAAGTGGAAACACTGAATCCAACTAAAGATACAATCTAAAGATTTTCTTTATTTACCATAAAGTAACAGCACTACACACTGGTCGAAGCATATCCAGTTTCCCAACATGAGAGTGCTGCTAGAGTGGGTCATGACGAGCTTATTTCACTTAGGAACACATATCTGTAGCAGCAAAGTGTGTGGTGCTAGGCATCACTGATCAGCGTCGCTGCTGCCAAGAGGGTAGGCACACGGCATGGCATGTAAACCGTCTTGGTGGGAGAACTGCAGGATAACGGTTTAAATGATTTTGTGTCACCAAGGAGAAAGAGACGTCAGATTGAAGTTTTCGACCTATATTTGCAAATAGTATACTCAACATAGTTGCGGATATTGGCAGGATATACTACAGGTGTACCACCTATTACTGAGACGTGAATGCATTGCTTTTGGTTGTGGAAATGCCTTTTTGATAGGTGTTGCATAGCGAGCAGCACCTGTGCACACTGGGGAGTGTGGTTCGCCCTGAAAAAGTTTGTTATCAAATGGACACAGTCTTATGTTTGTTACTGTATGGAGCAGACAGGGTGCAATCGATGTTTATATAGCATTCTCAACACCGACGTTTTTGATATTCCCGACTCCCGCGCAATTTTTCTGCTACTGATGTGCGGATTAGCCACGACAGCAGCTAAAACAGCTACTTGGGCATCATCATTTGTTGCAGGTTGTGGTTGACGTTACAGATGTGGCTGAACGTTTCCCGCGTCCTTAAATGACGTAACTATCCGGCGAAGGGTCCGGACATATGGATCACGTCGTCCAGGGTACCGAGCAGCATACATAAAAATGGTTCAAATGGCTCTGAACACTATGGGACTTAACATCTGTGCTCATCAGTCCCCTAGAACTTAGAACTACTTAAACCTAACTAACCGAAAGACATCACACACATCCATGCCCGAGGCAGGATTCGAACCTGCGACCGTAGCAGTCGCGCGGCTCCGGACTGAGCGCCTAGAACCGCGAGACCGCCACGCCGGCGCAGCATACATAGCACACGCCGTTTGGGCATTTTGATCCCAATAGCCATACATCAACACCATATCGACCATTTCCGCAACTGGTAAACAGTCCAATTTAACACGGGTAATGTATCACGAAGCAAATACCGTCCGCACTGGAAGAGTGTTACGTGATACCACGTACTTATATATCTGTGACTATTACAGCGTCATTTATCACAAAGTGTTCCAACTAAAACATTCATAATTCTTTACGTACTACACTAATATGAAATAAAAAAGGGGTTCCTATTTTAAAAAACGCAGTTGATATTCGTTTGACCTTTGGCAGCGCCATCTGGCGGGCCAACCATAGTGCCATCAGGTTTCCCACTTCAAGCTAGACGACTATCGTTCTATGTAGTTTTTTAGTTTGATGCTTATTTCGTGAGATATTTGGCCCAGTCACTATTAATGGACCACCCTGTATATGTCACACATCAACTATGGTGCCATTCGGCTAAGGCACTCTTCAGAGAGCATATTCCCTCCTGACTGCCAACCTTTATCAACCACCAGTGTCAAGCAATAAAATTTCCTAATAATAAAGGGGTGGAGGTAAGGAAATTTTTTAAAAATAATTCTAAACACTGGTAGCTGTCGAAGTTCATATGATTAATATAATTCTATCCTTAACCTGCACATAAGAAAGTGAAAATTAATGTAAGTTAGTAATCATTACAAGACCTTTCAATACCAACTGAGAGCCACTACAAGTAGAATAATATTTCAAAACTAAATATGTAATTTGAGTCAAATTACAATAATTTCGTTTATCATAAACAGAATAAGCATCAAAGGTTCAACCAACACCCTGGAAAGGGGAACTTTAAGCAAAACAAAAATTGTAAAAATATTAATTAATCAAAACTCCTTTGGAGAAAATGTTTTAGGTGACAGTTTAATTTCTCAAACTTTTAGCCCAATGGGCTTGTTAGAATCAAAAATCTTTAACTCTTTTAACTTACAATACTATAACATGCATACTATAATTTTAAGAGAGAGCCTTTTCTTAACAACATGCAAACACATCAACTATGGTGCCGTTCCGCTAAGTCACTCTTCAGAGAGCATAGGACTCCTGACTGCCAACCTTTATCAACCACCAGTGTCAAGCAATAAAATTTAATAATAATAAAGGGGTGGAGGTAAGGAAATTTTTTAAAAATAATTCTAAACACTGGTAGATGTCGCATTTCATATGATTAATATAATTCTATCCTTAACCTGCACATAAGAAAGTGAAAATTAATGTAAGTTAGTAATCATTACAAGACCTTTCAATACCAACTGAGAGCCACTACAAGTAGAATAATATTTCAAAACTAAATATGTAATTTGAGTCAAATTACAATAATTTCGTTTATCATAAACAGAATAAGCATCAAAGGTTCAACCAACACCCTGGAAAGGGGAACTTTAAGCAAAACAAAAATTGTAAAAATATTATTTAATCAAAACTCCTTTGGAGAAAATGTTTTAGGTGACAGTTTAATTTCTCAAACTTTTAGCCCAATGGGCTTGTTAGAATCAAAACTCTTTAACTCTTTTAACTTACAATACTACAAGATGCATACTATAATTTTAAGAGAGAGCCTTTTCTTAACAACATGCAAACACATCAACTATGGTGCCGTTCCGCTAAGTCACTCTTCAGAGAGCATAGGACTCCTGACTGCCAACCTTTATCAACCACCAGTGTCAAGCAATAAAATTTAATAATAATAAAGGGGTGGAGGTAAGTAAATTTTTTAAAAATTATTCTAAACACTGGTACCTGTCGAAGTTCATCTGACTAATATAATTCTATCCTTAAACTGCCACATAAGAAAGTGAAAATTAATGGAACAACTATTCCGCTTTTCTTATGTAACCAGACTCAGAGCGGGCAGCGGATTAGTACTTAAACACATAAAAATAATTCTTGGAAGCATTAGGCAATTAAGAACCGATTAAGAATAAACGCCAGAGTTACTGGTGATTAGAACATCGACTGTCTTCACATAAGAGCACTTTAAATAGTACATGGCTCCCACAAATAACCGTCAGACCGCTTGGAAGGCACAACAGTTAACACTGGCCCCATAAACAGTCACAAGAAACCAGTTTGAATATACATAGCACTGTAGAAGAGACATAATTGGGATACTGCTGAATCAGAACAGTAAGACAATGCAATCACAGCACGGTTTCTGCACTGAAAAGTTGGCAAATAGACATACTACATCCGAGGGCAGCTGGGTGGGGGAGAACCTGGACAGATGATGGGAAAATAAAAGGGGGTGGGAGGAGAGGAAAAACAAAGGGGGGAAGGGAGGGAAAGGAGTCGATGTATGACGAGAACCCATGAGAGTGGGGGGGGGGGGGGGGAGGTGCTGGGCAGATGCGACAGGGAGCAGGGATGGCAGAGGAGGGAAATACAAAAGGACAGGAGAGGAGCAACCAGGGGGTGAAGGGGATGATGCAGCGGGAGTTGTGGAGTATGAGGAGATGTTCAAGGAACAGGAGCAGATGGGGGAAAGGAATGAGGTCATAGAGGATCCGCACGGAGGATGGGAGGCGTATACATTAGGCGAGGTGGGGTACATGTCGCTCAAGGATGTGGAGGGACTTACGGAATTTGGGGGGGGGGGGGCAGATATCCATGCAGGACTGGCATAACAGAGGATGGGACGGTTTAAGCATTTGTAGGTGTGGAGGATTGGTATAGGTGTGAAACCGCCATGTCCAGCTAGAGAGGAGTTTGAAGAGTCGGAGGCAGTTGTGTGCTTTGGATTGGATGCAACAGAGATGAGGCATCCAGGTGAGGTGACGGTCAATGGTGAGGCCAAGCTAGGTGAGGGTGGGGGAGAGGAGGACAGGAAGGGTGCAGACGGTAAGGGAGAAATCCTGGAGCTGGAATGAGCTAGTGGTACGACCTTCGATGATTGCCTGGGTCTTGGAAGGATTGATTTTCAGGAGGAACCGGTTACAGCTTGCAACAAAAGGTCAAGATGATTCTGGAGAAGGCGTTAGGACCTTTGGAGGGTAGGAGCGAGGGCGAGGAATGCGGTGTCATCGATATACTGGAAGAGGTGTACTGGAGGGTGGGTTTGTACAGGAGGTAGCATAATCATTGTACGTGAGGCAGCATTGGCAGCGGTAGTGTTGTACTGGGGAACAGAAGGGGTCCACCTTATGATGGCAATAGTGTATGAGGGCTCCCTTGGTGAGGAGGCGGTCAATGGAGGAGGAGGATTCAGTGAAAATCCACAATAGATAAATTGACCCACCATCATTAAAGATGCGACGAGCTAAGCGGATTCCAATGTTGGGCCGGGAGTTGAGTTCCGCCAACACCTCAGCCTCTGTAACCACAGGGCTAAGCTTTGTGATCACAGGGGTGAAGGTTGGGGAATGTCAGAGAGGTTGAGGCTGACAGGGAGAGGAAAGGGTGTGGTAGGGCGTGAGAGTAGCACCTTGGCCAAATTGGATGCAGAAAGGAGACCAGTGCGGAAGAAAGCATTAGGGAATTTAATGAGGACTGAGTCCTTGCAAGGAATAAGAAGGGATATGGGTTCAATGGTGTAGTATTTACGGATGGCCAGGGTAAGGGTGTAGCCATCAAGGAATTGAGGGTCAGGATCTGAGAGGACAAAGGTGTGGGTGGCAGGCATGGCAGGGGTGGGGGTCGGGGTCACGTCCATGGGGCTGGGTGGGTCACTGTGGTTTTTTTTGGGGAGACTGCAGGTTAAGGGAAAACATTAGTGCGCTTGGAAGGTTTCATGGTCACGACACAGTGGGGGGGGGGGGGCTGGGGGATGGGTTGCAGGAGGAGATGGCGTGGGGCTGTACCGCCCTGAGAAGCGGATTACTCAGAGGGAGGGGGTGTGGGTGGCACAGAGAAATCTGTGATGGCTTAAAGCCTGTCTGCAAATGTCGATTGTGCGACAGTGACAGGGGAGGGAGTGTTGAGGGTAGTTGCCGAAATACAGGCAAAGTTGTTGCAGGAGTAGGGTGAACAGGGAGGGAAGGAAGGACAGGAATGTGGGTGGATGATAAGCGCGATGTGTTGGTGGTTGGAGCAGCGGAGAGAGAGGTGAAAATGATAGAGGTGGTGGGTTGGGACATGGTACGGAGCGAGAGGGGGCTATGACGGTAGCGGCGGCGGCGGCGGCGGCGGCGGCGACAGAGGAGGCGGCGGCAGGGGCGGTGAGCACCGGGAGGCGGCGACCAGGAGGCGGCGGCGGTGGCGAGTACCGGGAGGCGGCGGTGGCGACGGCGGCGGCGGCTACGAGCTCTGTGAGGCCGAGACCGGGCGGCGGCGAGGACCGGACGGCGGGCAGCAGTGACGGTGTGCAGACGGCCGACAACTCCACAGTACAGGTTGGGGCTGTTCCACATCGAAGATACACCCTGACTGTAGTAGCTCAGTCAGTGTGAGTCCTCGATCATGAAGAGAGGGAATCCAACCCTCGAATGTCGTACACTAGCTAGGCTCCCACTTTTATATGCAGAGGACGGCTTCTGATTGGCTGGAATACGTCAAAGCAACAGCGATATGGCATGTAGTGAAGTGCTGCCCTCTACTTCCATAGATGTAGTTTCTATCCTCGCCGTCGCCGCTGCCTGCTGCCCATCCAGCTGTTTGTCGCCATCCATCGCCGATGCTGCCTACTGTCCGTCCATCGCCGTCCGACCACCATCGTCCATTGCTGCCGCTGCCCGCTGTTTGCCATCGGCACAGTCACTGTTGCCTGTTTTCCGTCCGTCCGTCGCCTTTCGTCCACCATGGGCACTCCCACCTCCACTGTCATCTACACCTCCCCCACATCCACAGTCACTTTCTGGAGTGCCACCCCTGGCCTACATAATTACACCTCACCTCCCCTTTTCCCTACTTACCCATTCCCCTATCTCCTCCCCTGCTGTATACCCCCACCTCTACACCATTCCTCCAGTCTCCACACACACAACAGCTCCCACTACTACCCCTGTCGTGATATACACCTCTGTTGCCACCTATTCTGCCATCTCTCAGTTTGTCGGTTTCCCCTCTCTCACCCACTCCGTCACTTCGCCATCTGAATCCCCCGCATGCATCACGTCATGCCGAGTCGCCATCGCCACCACTGAACTGGCTGCTTCTCCTGGCATCTCCACTACGCCAGAGTTACCTGACACGTCCCTCTCCTCCCAGTCGCTCTCCCCTCCTCCCAGCCTCCAGTCTCCAAAAAACACCAAAAGCGCGTCATTACCGACTCTGCTCCCACCATTTCCCACAAAACGTCAACACCACCTCCCCCCCCACCCATCGCCTCCATGGACACCACCCCTCCTCCAGCCACCCACACGCCAGCACCCATCCTCCACAACTTTGTCCAGTCAAACCTTCATCATAACATCCTTGATGCCCGTACCCTCACCATGGAGATAAAAAAGTATTTACCTGGTGCACCCATCTCCCAACTCATTCCTCACAGGCACTCAGTCCTTATCAAGTCCCCGTCCTCCTCCTTTCACACGGGCATCCTCTGTAAACTCCTATGAGTTATGTTTGCCCCCCATCCAACTCTGACCCCTTTCCTCTTCCACTCCTAGTCAGCTCCAGCCTCCCCATCGCCCCCCACCTGCACTGCTGTGACCACCAAGCCCAGCCCGATGATCACGGTGATCACAGAGGATGAGGTGTTGGCGGAACTAAACTCCCACCGAGACCTGGAAATCCACTCTGCCCTCTGTATCCAGAATGACTCTGCTCTGACCTACCTCATGTGGGTCTTCTCTGAGTCCGCCCCTCCATTGACCATCTCCTCCCCCAGGGTGCCCTGATTTACCACCAATGCATCCCTGTCGAATCCTCCAAATCCCCTCCCCAATCCTGATACTACCAGCGGTGCCTGATGTTCAATGACCACCTGACCCACAACTGCAATCCCCCCCCCCCCCCACCTGTCCCCATTGCAAGGCCGCCAATCTTCTTAAGAACTGCCCCAACCTCGCTGCTCTTCCTTCCTGTATTACCTGCAATGGCCCCCATCCCACCTACTGCCACAAGTGTAAAGCCAAACCCCCTCCAGCCACCCCTGAGTTTACAGTCCCTGTTCGTTCCCTTGGTCCCCCTGTCCGACCCAACAATTGCCTCTGTCCAACCCCATGGGCGAGGACAACATTCGGTTCCTCACTGTTGTACTCCAAAGCATTCAAACTTTCACCCTTTTCAGCACCCCCAAACCTTCCAACAAATCTCCCTTGCTGCTCGCTCTGTTTTCCACCTGCACTCTTTTGCCACATACTCCTACAACGAAGCCTACTCCACCTTCACCCTCCATGACACCCCAGTTTAAACCACTTCCCTTTCCCTCTCTTCTCCCCCTCTCTTGCCGCCATGGCGTGGCATGAGTAACGCATCCTCTTCCAGAATATTCTCTCATTCCAACAAATAACTACTCATGCACACCCGTTCCCACCACCAGGTCGACACCTTTCTCTTGAAGAAAACCTTTCTCCAGCCCCACCATTCTATCCGAACCTCTCCCTATATCCTCCACCGCACAGATGCTCCTGGTGCTTGTGCACAGGGTGGAGTTGCGGTTGCTCACCTTAAGCATATCCCCGCCCAGCAGCAACCTCTCTTCAATGACCCCACTGAACACCTTATTCTCAGGGTCTTCATCCCTCCCTCACCATTACATGTGCTACCATCTATGTCTGCGCCACTGCTCCTCTTCCTAATCTCACACACTGACCGCACCTTCTCCACACACGTGATTGCTGCCGACTTCAACATCCATAGCCGCACTTCAGCCACCCTTCGGCGGTGGCATCAGTTCCTCTCCACGATCCAATGTGACCTTGTTCCCATTCCCCAGCTCACCTGACCTGAAAGTGACACCACCCCAGATGTTGTTAATGCCACCACCAACCTCCTTGGGCGTATCACCATCGCCATCCTTGACCCCACAGATACTGATCACCTCCCTGTCCTTCTCACCATAACGTCTGCTCACCGGCCCCCTCTGGCTCCCCAGCCTGCACCCACTCCCAAGGTCGTCCCTGACTACCACTGTGCCACTTTTCCCCATTGTCAGGGATCGAGGCGATACCTCGTCTCTCCACTTGCTCCAAGTCTCCAGTACTTTGGTCAGTTGCCCCCTCCGACATGAACATTTCCATCACAGCACAAGACATAAACTTATCCTCCGGTCCAAACACAGCACAGCCCCTGGTCACAGCTGTGTCACCTACCGCCACCTTCGAGATAGCCCCTATTCCTTCCTGACTGTCCTCGCCTATCTCTATAACGTCATCCTCTCTCCTACTCAACACCACCTCCCCCCGTACCCAGTGTGGCTTCCGACGCTCCTTCTCCTCTGAAGACCAACTTCTCAACCTTGTTCACCTTCTCTCTCTCCAGCTCAACTCCTGTTGCTCCACCATTTTTCTTTCTCCTTGACCTCCAAAACGCCAATGACCATGTATGGCATCCCAGTCTCCTCATTTAACTCCAAACCTACGTTCTACCTATGAATTTTGTCCGTCTGGTCACTTCCTTCCTGTCGCATCTTCCTTCCTATGTCACCCTCCACAACAACTATTCCTGTATGTTTTATCCCACTACTGGCATCCCCCAGAGCTCTGACCTCTCCCCTCTCCTTTATCTCTTGAATACGACTGATATGCCCAAGCTACACCCACCTGTCCACCTTCTCCAGTATGCTGATGACACTGCCTTCCTCGCTCTCTATCCTACCCTTCAATGGTCCCAATGTACCCTTCAAACCCACCAGTTCAACACTTGGTGTAACCAGTGGTTCCGCCATCTAAATCCTTCCAAAACCCAGGTAATCATCATAGGCTGCACCACTGGCTCCTTTCGTCTCCATGATTTCTACCTCACCCTTTATGGTCTTCCCATCCAGCTCAACCCCACCCTGGGATACCTTGGCCTCACCCTTGACCGTCACCTCACTGCGACCCTTCACCTCCAGAACATCCAGCAGAAAGCCCATTCCCACGACTGCTTCCTGAAACTCCTGTCTGGGCGGACATGGAAATTGCATCCTTTTACCATCCTCCACACCTACAAATCTCGCATCCGTCCTATCCTCTGCTATGCCAACAATGCCTGGATCTCCACACCCACCCGCTTTTACAAGGCCCTCCAAATCTGCCATGTGCTCTGCCTTGCCTTCCGTATCCGCCTTCCTGCCCCCACACGGCTCCCGCATGGACTCATCCCATTCCTCCACCTCCTCCAGTTCCTCCAACATCTCCACATCCTTTACATTGTCTACAGGTTTGATCCTCCCCCCAACCCTCTGGTTTCCTCCTTCCTCTCAACCCCCCACCCATTGCACACCTCTATCACTGTATCCCTCCCTCTCTCCCCCTCCACACCCTCCATCTCCTTCATCAGGGCAATTTCCAGCGCCCCCCCCTCCCGGATGTGAACTTCACTGTGACATCTGCCCTTCCAACTATAACGTGCCCTTGTTCCCTACCTCCTCAAGGCCCCCTTTTTCCTCTCACCTCCTTCTCCCAGAGTGGACTTTGCTCCTTCCCTCCTGGAGACCCTGTACCCCATCCTTGCCTCTTTCCTTCCCACATCCCTCCCTACCTGACCCTCTTCGACGCGCCCCCCACCATCTCGCCTCCTCTCTTCCCCTCCCTCCATCCCTCCCTTCTTACGATGTACCTCATCTCCTTGCGCCTGGCAGATCCTCCGTTTTCATCATCGTCAGTGTGCCACATCATTCTTATATTTAGTGCTGTTTCTCCTTTGCGTCGAAAAGTGTGATTTTAATTGGTTGCTGGCCTTGTACTTAGTGTCACTGTCAGTGTTTGTAATGTACTACGCCATCCGTCGATACTTTTATGCTCCGGTCATACTATGCCTTGTGTTCTTTTAATTGTCCCAGTGTGAGGTTTTTTGTGTGCGTTACTTTTTTACGGTTTTTATCTCCATTTTACAGTCGCCTTTTTTTGTTTATTGTCTTCTTCATCTACATCTACATCTACATCTACATCTACATCCATATTCCACAAGCCACCTGACGGTGTGTGGCGGAGGGTACCCTGAGTACCTCTATCGGTTCTCCCATCTATTCCAGTCTCGTATTGTACGTGGAAAGAAGGATTGTCGGTATGCTTCTGTGTGGGCTCTACTCTCTCTGACTTTATCCTCACGGTCTCTTCGCGAGATATACGTAGGAGGGAGCAATATACTGCTTGACTCTTCGGTGAAGGTATGTTCTCGAAACTTTAACAAAAGCCCATACCGAGCTACTGAGCGTCTCTCCTGCAGAGTCTTCCACTGGAGATTATCTATCATCTCCGTAACACTTTCGCGATTACTAAATGATCCTGTAACGAAGCGCGCTGCTCTCCATTGGATCTTCTCTATGTCTTCTATCAACCCTATCTGGTGCGGATCCCACACTGCTGAGCAGTATTCAAGCAGTGGGCGAACAAGCGTACTGTAACCTACTTCCTTTGTTTTCGGATTGGATTTCCTTAGGATTCTTCCAATGAATCTCAGTCTGGCATCTGCTTTACCGACAATCAACTTCATATGATCATTCCATTTTAAATCCTCCTAATGCGTACTCCCAGATAATTTATGGAATTAACTGCTTCCAGTTGCTGACCTGCTACTTTGTAGCTAAATGATAAGGGACCCATCTGTCTATGTATTCGCATCACATTACACTTGTCTACTTTGAGATTCAATTGCCATTTCGTGCAACATGCTTCAATTCGCTGCAGATCCTCCTGCATTTCAGTACAATTTTCCATTGTTGCAACTTCTCGATACACCACAGCATCATCTGCAAAAAGCCTCAGTGAACTTCCGATGTCATCCACCAGGTCATTTATGTATATTGTGAATAGCAAAGGTCCTATGACACTCCCCTGCGGCACATGATGTTCCCCCTTTTTTATATCTATGTTCACCATGTCTATTTTTAAATGTCTGCTATTGTTTCTTCTACGTCTTTCGGCTCAAGAGCAGCGCATATGCTGTTGCCAGCCCGCCCCGATGGAGAATTGAAATACAATAAAAGAAAAAAAGCCACCGCAAATTTTTCCAAATATCTATATTAAGGTGGCGCTGGTGGTCGATGCACCGGTCGACAACGGTTCTTACATACTGGCCCACGTGATTCTTGCCGCATTCGCAAAGAAACTATAAATTCTCGACACCCTTAATCGGTGACCGTCTTTGACTGGTCACAACATTTCCTTATTTTTCCTACATGGTCGGAAATCTGGTTTTATTCCTTGCCTCTTTAGGACTCTGCCTATCTTGCTTGTTGTAGCACCGCAAAATGGTAGCCGCGCTATGTATTGGTCCTCTTAGTTTCACCGGCAGCATAACCATTCCCCTGGAAAACAGTCGTGAAATGGTTAATCTCGGGGCCGAGGTGGTCCTTGTCGGAAATAGTCCGGCTCCGTGTACTAAAGTATTCACCATAGCTCTCTTCTGAGACGGATGGTGGAAGATGTGGCTATGCACACAGAATGGCCCAGGCGTCCATCCGGTTTTCGCTCCATCAACACATCTAAAGATGGTAACCTCACTTCCTTCTCTACCTCCATTGTAAATTTTATGTTTTAATGTACACAATTTAAATGTTCGACGAAATGCAGCAGCGTGTAACTGCTATGTGGTCAGATTAAAAACGTATCGTCGACGTAACTGTAGAAGCATGATGGGCGGAGTTGAGAACTACTCAACGCTCGTTCTTCTATTCCAGCCGCCATTTCATAATAATTTCTACTGTATAAAAAGTAAGTGGCCGTCAAGGTATGCCGAAAGAACTGCTGAATTTCTGAGGAAAAATGAGCAGCCAACAGTTGTAATGTGTCATCCAGAGGTACATTGGTGAACCAGAGAAAGCACGTCGAGCCTGAGCGTGATATCATTTGGGGCTGTCTTCATCTGTTTTATGATGTCAACAAACATTTTTGAATTCTTAATATGCTGTGGGCAGTGACCAACTATAAGCGCCAACAATTTAGTTAAGCCTGTACGTAGGAGAGCGAATAGCGATAACAATCGGTCTCAACGGGACGTTCACCTTATGAACCTTTGGCAAATCGTACAATCTTGGTGACCTGGATGCTCTCGGCCGTAAGTTCTTCACCAGTTCGTCGGAGAGGTCCGAGTTTTTTAGTAGCACCCTTGTCTTCCTGCTGAGCGCCGATGTGGAATCCCGTCTGAGAATCCTCCAGTAACAATCCAACTTCCTTGTGGAAATCTGGAGCATTGAGAATTAGCGTGACGTTCCCCTTGACAGACGGTAAAACAACTAGATTTTCATCCTTCTGCAACAATTTCAGTACTTGTATCTCCTCTCTGCTGATGTTTGACTTAGGTGACTTGGATGTCGCTAAAATCCGGCTAAAAACAAGAGTACAATAAATGTACATAAATGTACAGTAAATTCATTATCGCTGGGCGTGCGAGCAGTCACGAGGGGACGGTTGTAGTCATTGGTTGTGTGTATTCGCCGATGTTACTATGCAAAGGGCGGAGGTAAAAAGTCTGTTTGGAAAGTGCACTAAAATTCTCGTTTTGGCGAATGTTGAATATGGGCAAGCTCTGTGTATGGCATTTATTGGGCATAGTACACATACAACAATAGTAATCAAATAAGATCAAGAGTGCTATGTGTGCTCTTGTTATTGGATATGGCATAGCAGGATCAACCTGTGCCCTATTTTAAAGCTAAATGAAGGCGCACGACAGACCAACGGCATCATAAAGTGAAGTAATATCTAGGCTGTCCAGCGGAATCGTAAATTGATTGCTGCAATAACATTTCTTTCGTGCATTTTGTCACGTAAATATTTTTCCTAAGTCGTTATCCAAGTAGTATCCCTCTGTAACATCAACAGTTTTTTTCTAGTTGGTAGTTGATAGATTAGTATTGATGGGCCCTGGATAAAACACGGTGAAGTCCGTAGAGCGATGATACTGTTATTAGGTAAATACGACGTTACAGAAAACATTGCTGAACTGAAATCTCGACGTGTGTGTGATATTTACTGCACCAATTGCGACCAGCATTAGGCTACTCGTCGTAATTAACTCGTTTATATTCGATGGTATAACAGTTGCTACAAAATATTAATGATAAGTTCAATTTAGTTCCAGGGACACCAACCTCCCCATAATTTGGTTGTAATTTCAAATCTCCAGTCTAGTAAGTCATAACGTTGCGATTGGTTCCTAGCGTCAAGGAGTTTCTATATATGGGTCGTGCACTTCAGTTCAATATTGTCGCAGCAGGCAAAATATCACAGTTATGTCTCTAAACAATTTTTCTTTCCCATGTGGTGGAGGTGGTGCTGGGGGGGAGGGGGGGAATTAATAACTTATCTGCTTTAAAACTATTGCCAAGTTCCAGAGTCCATTTGCAATTACGAATGAAGTTAATTATCTATCACTGTTCAATGCCTAACTAGAGCTGAGTTCGAGTTAGGTAATTAAAAAGTTCACTTCAGCCTAATATTAGGTAGTCCTCCATATGAATTCAAAACAATGTTATAGTTGAAGTCAATGTTTCGTTTCACTGCGTCATAGAAGATCGAAATTCTCAATCCTCAAGAAACAATCTAACTACGCCTACATATAAGAGTATTCAAACAAGTCAGACCGGCTTCGGCTAACTCTCATAACGTTGTTGCAACGGATCAAATTTTCCTTAGCCAATACTCACAATTCTCAAAGAGTACTAAGTATTCTTTGAGATCGTTGGTTTTACTTTGCTAGCTTTACTTATAATGATTTTGCGATTTACTATGATTTTGAGTTTGAGTTTACTGAGATTCTATCTTTCTTTTGTAAGTTTTTGGTTGCTAGTTTTTCTTTTTCCATTTTTGTCCGAGGAAGTGGTATTACAACCGGCCCCCCAGGCGATTATCAGTGCATTCCCTTTTGCATACACAAGAGGGTGCTCTGATTACCGGACAAGTATTGGTACTGGTTGCTTCCTCATGGCTCAACATGTTATATGTCATAACAGAACAAAATTTGAAATATTTTTTTAAAATTTGGGCCTAACAATATTGCCCTCTAATATTTTCACCTTTGCTAAATTAATAATTAAAATATTTCACCACTACTATTACAAATGCCTAAGACATTCGCCTGTTTAAAAGTTTCACACTTAAGTATTTGAAGCATTAAGTATTTTAGAATTATTATTAAATATTGTCATCATGCACCATCACATAATTTACAATTGGCCTCATTTCATTGTCATGTCTATCAATTTCATCTGAAAATTAACTTCATTGCATCATTATCATTACAAAATATTAAGGTTTCTAATTCTGGTTTTTCTTCATGCCGACGACCGGAGAGTGTGTAGACATGGCGTCTTGAACCATGGTCTGCTAGTGCATCTGTTGATACTATTATTACTCTAAACGTATCCTCCCAGTTCCTATGGAAATGATACTTAGGTGGATGGGGAATGTCTCTGGAGTCTCAATTAATAGCCGGACACAGTGGCCGAGCGGTTCTAGTTGCTTCAGTCCGGAACCACCCGGCAGCTACGGTCGCAGGTTCGAGTCCTGCCTCGGGCATGGATGTTTGTGATGTACTTAGGTTAGTTAGGTTTAAGTAGTTCTAAGTCTAGGGAACTGACAACCTCCGATGTTAAGTCCCATAGTGCTCAGAGTTATTTGAACCATCTCAATTAATACTTGTTTTGCTGGACAGTTACTATCTACCTATAGACGCCTGCTTATTGATCTATATCATCATTTATGTTGCACTTCCCACGGGTCAATCGAAATGGTGAAGTACATGTCCACTTATTTGTACACATTTGGTATTCACAGGTAATTCCGTTTCGCGTAAGTACCATAACACTTAAAAGCAAAACAGTTATCCACAACCCACACAGCCAGCAATTCAAACTACCTTGCGAAGCATACCTCATAAACTGATGTTCTAATTACTTCCCAGTTTTACTTTTGTCACAGTGTTTTTAGTTCTTTGTGAGAGATACATTTTTTCTACATCAGTTTTATAATAATTTGACTGAACGAAGGCAGAACTAAGAATTGGCATGCTGCAGCTTACACACATTACTCAGACTTTCCTTACATATTTAGACGGGAAATGTACTTACATCGCATGGAATAGCCTGATTTGGATGACGAGAGGTAGATTATCGCATCATCATACAAGAAAGAGTCGACAAATTTTTGGTTTGTGCTACACCAGTTTAGATTAGGTGGAAAGAATACATTGAAAGCCTCTATGAGGGGGGTGATTTGTCTGATGTGGCATAAGAAGAAACAGGAGTCGATTTAGAAGACACAGGGGATCCAGTACTAGAATCAGAATTTAACAGAGCTTTGGAGTAATTAAGATCAAATAAAGCTGAGGGACGGATAACATTCCATCAGAAAACCTAAAATCATTGTGGGAAGTGACAACAAAACGACTATTTACGATGGTGTGCAGAACGTAGGATTCTGGTGACATACAGTCTGACTTTCGGTAAAATATCATCCATACAGTTTCGGAGAGGGCATTTGCTAACAAGGGTGAGAATTACGTCATAATCATCTTAACAGCTCATGCATCAAAATTGCTGACAAGAATAATATTCAGAAGAATGTAAAAGAAAATTGATGATGCGCTACATGACGATTAGTTTGCCTATAGGAAAGGTAAAGGCGCGAGAGCGGCAATTCTGACGAAGCGGTTAATATTCGAAGCAAGACTAAAGAAAATCTTAATTTGAGAAAGAAATTTGAGAATGTACGTCTGGGGTACAGTATTGTAGAGGAAGACAAAGATGGGAATACATCCAGCAAATAACTGAGGACGTAGGTTGCAACTGCTACTCTGAGATGAAGAGGTTAGCACAGGAGAGGAATTGGTGGCGGGCCACATCAAACCAGTCAGCAGACTGATGACCAAAAAAAGAAAAAAAACACCACAATACTTGCCGAACACACACTAACAACATTTATGACTATTTTTTTGATGGGACAGACAAGAGGGATCCTGCTTTACAGCGTCTATTACGAAGCGCTGGGGCCCACAGTGCTCCACAATGTTGCCTGGTCGTAGGACGGATTTCGCACACTGGCTCATTCAGGCGGTACAATTGCGATATGTATTTGGTATTGCACATCATTGTTAGTTGCCTTGGGAGTGAAGATATCATTACAATTGCAGTTTCCACTGGTTTTAACGCTCAATGATGCCACTGCGATTAAAATCTTGATGTAAATCAGATGTATTGCACCTATAGATAGCAAGAACTGCAGCCAATATGCTTGCCAGGATGGCCAACTGCACTATTGAGACGTTCATGACAATATTCATAGTTGTGCAGCTGTCTTCCTTCATGGCCGCTACAAGTAGTGGGAATAGCTAGATGTTACCCACGCTTGAATGTGCTGATGGCGCCACGTTGTTTCGCCTGATGTTGCAAGGAAGGCACGAGCTCAAAGACCCACATCACTCTTCAGTAGTAGCAGTCTGGTCGGTGTTGTCAGTTCTGCCACTGGACGGAAGCTGCATGGCTAGTAGGTTAATAGGGCGATCTCTATGATGTCATATACGGTGTTCGCAAAAGCTGTGTATAAGGTGGCCAGAGTCATGAAGTGTCTCGTTATGGCCTTTTTGCGAGAGGATAGCTAGCGATGCCAGTGTCTGCCAGGAGAAACAGATCGGCAGGAGGCAGATACTGTGCTCCCAGCGCTGATGGAAGTTTGGCAGCTCACTATGTGTCATCAGTTAGTGGTACAGGGGCCCTATGGCAGAAGTACCCAAACATTCACTTCCGTGAAGGGATAGGCGAGGTGGCAGCAGCCCCCAGCGGCCAAGGCCTTCAGACCAAGCAAGCTGTTGCATCGTGGGTAGAAGTTATCTACGTGGGCTGCAGATAGTGTCACAGGACCCGCATTTGAGAAGAGTGACTGCTTTTGCTCTGTTTTTCTGGAACCATCAGAGCTATGCACTGCGCCGTAGCGTCCCAGCTCATCTCTTCAGGCTTCAATTTGGAGTTTTCATTGTGACTATCTGCTGGAAAGCCACTCTTGCATAGGACCTACACATTGGTTTGTTATGGTCCCTTCCCTGTGAGGTCATTGTGCTGCATCGGCACCTTGGTGGTCCAGTTCAGGCCACATGTGGCAATATTAGCTCGGTGGAGTGTCACCCTACATGTCATTTCCGTTGATCTTCCTGGTTTGTATTCCATTCTAGAGGGTAACAATTACTGCACAATATGTCAAAAACTAAATTTGTTACAAACTACAGTGGGGACACTATTTATTCAGCATATAACGCTCGCTTCGGACATTCGGATTTAGAACAATTATAACGAACATTTATGGAACAGCGATCAAAAAAATTAAAAAAAAATTTTCTTTTTAAAATTCAGTCCTGATCGCACCACGTATGCTGCAAGAACATAAGTGACCGGGTTCGGTCATATCACATGACCATCATTAGACCTGTTTGACTAGATTGACAATAAAATATGACCAAATGCTTATAAGGATAAAATACAATAAGACTTGTTATACCCATGGCATCCTTAGAAAATGGTAGATGGAGCACTCTTCTCAGCTGCTGTGATGTCAACTGCTGCCAGCAAGTGACGGGCATACGCTTAAATACGAAGATGCTCCTCCTACCTATTCTCCCTCTACCTCACGTCAACCAATCAGGGAAAAATGAGTCCACATAATCATCAAAACGTAAAAAAATACAATAATTACATTAAAATAATTATGTATAAAATATCTCTCTACAGCCATGGAAATAGTTAAATATTGTATGAAATATACAATATACAATATATAAGTAGTTCCATGGTTGTAGAGAGATATTTTACATACTACTCTTTTTGTGTTATTATTCTACATTGTTCTTTCACGTTTTGACGATTATGGGAACCCGTTTTACACTCGTCGCATCTTTAATGATGGTGGGCCAACTTATCTGATGTGGATTTTCACTGAATCCTCCTCCTCCATTGACCGCCTCCTCACCAAGGGAGCCCTCATATACAATTCCCATCGTAAGGTGGACCCCTCCCGTTCCCCAGTACAACCCTACCGCTGCCAATGCTGCCTCACGTACAATGATTATGCTACCTCCTGTACAAACCCACCCTCCAGTACACCTCTTCCAATATGCCGATGACACCGCATTCCTCGCCCTCGCTCCTATCCTACAAAGGTCCCAACGTCTTCTCCAGAATCACCTTGACCATTTGTTGCAAGCTGTAAGCAGTTCCTCCTGAAAATCAATTCTTCCGAGACCCAAGCAATCATCGAAGGTCGTACCACTAGCTGCTTCCAGCTCCAGGATTTCTCCCTTACCATCTGCACCCTTCCTGTCCTCCTCTCCCCCACCCTCACCTAGCTTGGCCTCACCATTGACCGTCACCTCACCTGGATGCCTCATCTCTGTTGCATCCAATCCAAAGCCCACAGCTGCCTCCGACTCCTGAAACTCCTCTCTGGCTGGACGTGGCGGTTACACTCCTATACCATCCTTCAGACCTACAAATGCTTAATCCGTCCCATCCTCTGTTATGAAAGTCCTTCCTGGATATCTGCCCCCCCCCCCCAAATTCTATAAGTCCCTCCACATCCTTGAGCGACATGCACTCCGTCTCGCCTAATGTATACGCCTCCCATCCCCCATGTGGACCCTCTATGACCTCATTCCTTTCCCCCACCTGCTTCTATTCCTTAAACATTTCGGAATACTCAACACCTCCCGCTACTTCATCCCCTTCACCCCCTGGTTGCTCCTCTCAGTCTTTTTGTATTTCCCTCCTCCGCCATCCCTGCTCCCTGTCCAGTCTGCCCTGCACCTCCCCCTCCCCCCCCCACCACTCTCATGGGTTCTCGTCCTACATCGACTCCTTTCCCTCCCCCCCCCTTTCTTTTTCCTCTCGTTCCATCGCCCCTTTTATTTTCCCATCATTTGTCCAGGTTCCCCCCCACCCCCACCCCCCCCACCCACCTGCCCTCGGCTGTAGTATGTCTATTTGCCAATTTTGCAGCGCAGTGTTCAAGTGAACGTTCAGTGTTGTTCATCTTTTCAAAGTGTTGCGAACAGAAATAATGCTGTCGCTGGGTGTGAATTTTATGTCGCTTACGAACAGAAACCAGAAACCAGACTGTCGCCGTGTTTTTTAATTGTCTGTGTATTATTTTACCTGTCTGCTTCATATGTATTTTATTAGCATCATCAACCCTCTGTTTCTATGGTTTAAGTTCCACGATTTTTTCCGATATATTACCATTTACGTCTGTGATTTTATCGCCTGTTTTTATTATTTATTATCTTCCTCTTTTTAAAACAGATTCTGTAGGCTGAAGAGCGGCATACTAAGATGATGCCAGCTCGCCCCCTCAATAAAGAATAAGAAATAGTTTACGACAGTTAGTTTTATCCCTGAAGACGACCATGGAGTTAGTGGTCGAAAGTTTGGAGTTTTATTCTGAATTGAGGCGGCATGTACACCGAGAGATTTTTATTCAAGAAATACCTCGCGAAGCACTTTTCCCATTAGAAACCATACCATGTGCTGTGATTGCATTGTCTTACTGTTCAGATTCAGCAGTATCCCAATTATGTCTCTTCTACAGTGCTATGTATATTCAAACTGGTTTCTTGTGACTGTTTATGAGGCCAGTGTTAACTGTTGTGAATTCCAAGCGGTCTGACGGTTATTTGTGGGAGCCATGTACTATTTAAAGTGTTCTCATGTGAAGATAGACGATGATCTAATCACCAATAACTCTGGCGTTTATTCTTAATCGGTTCTTAATTGCCTAATGCTTCCAAGAATTATTATTATGTGATTAAGTACTAATCCGCTGCCCGCTCTGATTCTGCCTCATAAGAAAAGCGGAATAGTTTGTTCCATTAATTTTCACTTTCTTATGTGGCAGTTTAAGGATATAATTATATTAATCATACGAAATGCGACATCTATCAGTGTTTAGAATTATTTTTAAAATATTTGCTTACCTCCACCCATTTATTATTAGGAAATTTTATTGCTTGACACTGGTGGTTGATTAAGGTTGGCAGTCAGGAGGGCCTATGCTCTCTGAAGAGTGACTTAGCGGAATGGCACCATTGTTGATGTGTTTGCATGTTGTTAAGAAAAGGCTCTCTCTTAAAATTATAGTATGCATGTTATAGTATTGTAAGTTAAAAGAGTTAAAGAGTTTTGATTCTAACAAGCCCATTGGGCTAGAAGTTTGAGAAATTAAACTGTCACCTAAAACATTTTCTCCAAAGGAATTGTGATTAATTAATATTTTAACAATTTTTGTTTTGGTTAAAGTTCCCCATTCCAGGGTGTTGGTTGAATCATTGATGCTTATTCTGTTTATGATAAATGAAATTATTGTAATTTGACTCAAATTACATATTTAGTTTTTAAATATTTTTCTACTTGTGGTGGCTCTCAGTTGGTATTGAAAGGTCTTGTAATGATTACTAACTTGTCTTCAAATGAGTGACATATACAGGGTGGTCCATTGATAGTGACTGGGCCAAATATCTCACGAAATAAGCATCAAACGAAAAAACTACAAAGAACGATAGTCGTCTAGCTTGAAGGGGGAAACCTGATGGCACTATGGTTGGCCCGCTATATGGCGCTGCCAAAGGTCAAACGAATATCAACTGCGTTTTTTGAAATAGGAACCCCATTTTTATTTCATATTAGTGTAGTACGTAAAGAAATATGAATGTTTTAGTTGGAACACTTTTTTCGCTTTGTGATAAATGACGCTGTAATAGTCACATATATATAAGTACGTGGTATCACGTAACATTCTGCCAGTGCGGACGGTATTTGCTTCGTGATACATTACCCGTGTTAAAATGGACCGTTTACCAGTTTCGGAAAGGGTCGATATGGTGTTGATGTATGGCTATTGGGATCAAAACGCTCAAACGGCGTGTGCTATGTATGCTGCGGCCGCGGTGGTCTCGCGGTTCTAGGCGCTCAGTCCGGAGCCGCGCAACTGCTATGGTAGCAGTTCGAATCCTGCCTCGGGCATGGATGTGTGTGATGTCCTTAGGTTAGTTAGGTTTAAGTAGTTCTAAGTTCCAGGAGGCTGATGAGCACAGATGTTAAGTCCCATAGTGCTCAGAGCCATCTGAACCATTTTTATGTATGCTGCTCGGTATCCTGGACGACGTGATCCATATGTCCGGACACTCATCTGAATGCATCAGGGTTCCTACTGGTTGTCAACTCCTCAAATGCAATATTTGCATAAAATAATAAAATATTTATTTACTGATGGTGTCATCTATCCTTCGCCTCACCTTACACAGACTCTATATTTCTGGTTGCTCAGCCTCATGGTATAGGGTTTAGACTCATAGCTTATTACCAGGCGATAAATCATAATGTTGTGCTCGAGTCTATCACACCTACGGAATAATGCAACTGGTTTACGCGATTTCCGGGTGCCAAGCATGTTGCAGTTCAGGATTTACACTAGACCTACTATAAGACACTTTTACCAGGAAGGTCTAAGCCTTTAACGACGTTGTGTACCACCTACAACCTTTCTGACTTTTGTGTTTCATCTTTGGACTGCCCAGAGGAGCAGCAGTCTAATGGCTTCTGTTGGATTCTGTCTGGATTCATGTCTGTTTACAGCGCCAGTCATGCGGAGCATGTAGACCACATCCGCCCGCCAGGTGTTCTGCCACCTCAAGGAAGCGGGTATGACGGTTAAATCCATCAAAGTAACCTTCACCTGGGACTAAATATGAAATCTGGGACCCCTCGACAACGCCTTGAACGAGTTCATTCATCCAGTCCCAAAAGACAAGACGGCTACCATCTGTTTTGTGGGAACAGTGAATTTCCTTCTCAATTTCACGTTGAATTTCACGCAGATAGCAGCTCTACTATGAGTAGAACATTTGTTTGTGCTGAAAATAAAATGAGTCCAAGCAATGCACTAGTGTCAGGGATCCGTGATTTGATTGCCCGTTTATCGTTCAAACTAACACTTCCGATGTTTGGGGTGCAGTTGTCCTATTACTAAAGCATGGTGGAGACGGAAGGCCACTTGTGTTCACATCACTGACGTTGTCACAAGTAGAAACCAGATATGCAGCGTACAAATAATATAACTGGCGGTTTTGTTCACACTAGAGAAATAAGACGTTAATTTGGAACATCGTTGATGTCGACTGGAAATCGATAGACAGGCGCAGAGCTGGATGTTCGTTAAGGCAAGATATACAGGCCAAATAACACAGTGGGCGGTATTGCATTATAAGTTCTAGTTCGATGTTTCCCATATTAAAGTGTGGCAAAACCAAAGTGCCAAAGCGTTGAACCAAATGTTTCAGAAGGATTTCTTGTGTTTCGGTTCCAGGACGGTTGAGGGATCCAATTTATGTGTACTCTGGAGATCAGTCTTCGTGTGGAGGTCACCTGTGGTTTCACCTGGACTAGGACATTCAGAAAATGGTCGCTGAGTACGAGTTTCAACAAATCGGAAAATCATTCCCAAAGCGGAAACCTTTTTGCCTTCGTCACAATCGACACGTTCACTAACTTTGTCCCGTTGATCTGCAGAAAATTTTCGTTCGTTTTGGACCCTGAAAACTTTAGTTAGTATAAGCCTTCACGTCTAAAAAGTTCAACTAGTTCTATTTTGACAAGAAATAATACGTATTACTAAGACTTCTTAGTCTCTAAGGCCATATTTTACAGAAAAAATAAGCCGTAACATGAAATCATCCTTCCCTGCTTACCATACAAGACCCCAGAGGTGATGGAACATGTTGCCAAACTGTCTGTGTTTGGCCTTCGATACCGCCGATAAGACACACCTGCCAATCTAAACATTCTCATTAAAATCTTCAATGACCATTTTATTACAGATCAAGGATCTGCTCCTGGAATGGGCAGATCTGGAAGAGATTAAATAAAATGGGAGATTCTCAGGAGAAT
Source organism: Schistocerca gregaria (assembly GCF_023897955.1). Taxonomy (NCBI): domain Eukaryota; kingdom Metazoa; phylum Arthropoda; class Insecta; order Orthoptera; family Acrididae; genus Schistocerca; species Schistocerca gregaria. Next base: position 116,498,933 of record NC_064926.1, read on the forward strand.
GCCAGGTAGAACAATGGGAAGCAAATCGCTTCAGTTAAAGTAGGGGATGAAGTGTTTCTCAAAAATTTTTGAGGACAAAGCCGATACATACAAGGCATCAGCAGGAGTTGTTGCCTAAGTTACCTTACATGGTAAGTGAGGGGCTCACACCACTGTAACCTTCGTGCTGAGGGAATGCAAAAAATGGGCAATGAACAGACAGAAACATCTTTATGTGGGTGTTTGAGCTGTTGTGCTGACTGTGTGTTGACTCTTCCATTTGGCTTCTCTTTGTTATAGTGTGACTGGCTGTGCAAAGTTTTAATGGTGCGGGCTACAATGGTAATGATACCGGCTGGTTTATGACAACGTTTGACAGAGAGTTGTTGGAACGACTGGAATAGTGCAGTACACCAGTGTGCCAATAATGGTGAGGCTATTACAGTCAGGGTTTGCAGTCAGCACTGGAATACTGCAGTGTCGCCTTTGGCTTTGCACAATTCAGAGGGGCACCACAGTTGAATGGAACTGCATGGCACAAGAAACATTTGTTGAGTGGTGTTGCCCGTGCCTGCAGTGGGAGTCGTTGCTTTCTGTGGGGGTTTTATGCCTGGCTGACGCCATGTTGTATCATGCGGCATTGTGTACACTCCTCACAGCTGCCAACTCCACCATTTCTTGTGGATGAGCTGTTTGCTGCAAGACGATGTCTCCCCTGAGCTATTGAGCTGTTGTTGGCCCATTTCCTGTTGGAAACTGTACTGTGTTGTAATTACACTCTCTTACTCTTCTGGTTCACCAGTGACCAAGTTCTGATCCTTCTATGTGCTACATGAACTTACACCAGATGGGTGTGCCGGTCGATGAGGCCAGTGTTAACGGTTGTGCCTTCCAAACGGTTTGGAAATCGTTCTGCAAGGCAAATAGTACTTGAAGTGTTCTTATATGATGACAGGAGTAGTTCTAACTACTAGTAATTTGTCATTAATTCTTGAACTGGCTTTAATATATATTATAACGACTGTCAGACTTTAAAGCTGTCTGCTTCACCTTACAGCAAATCGGTAATATTTACTCTACTCATTTCCTTAGTCACCTTGTTCCATCTGTGAAATGTTCTTATGTGTTTAATTATTACTGCTCTGATTGTCGTTACATAATAAGTGTGGGATAGTTTTTCCATTAAGTTTCACTTTCTTTTGTGGCAGTTAAAGATGGAATTATATTGATCATACGAACCGCAACAATTAGAAGTGTTGCAATATATTGAGGAAAAAGCTTTTCCTTGTCTGGTTGATTAATTGGAACATTTAATGTATCTGTACCATCATATTTGATTATCAGTTTGTTGTTCTTTAATGTGTTGTGCAGTGGGATGTATCTGACACTTTCATGTCAAGCATTGCCTCAGGCACTGTCTCCACCCACTGTAATCTGGTGGGCCACACATCAATTTCAGAATGCACATATACAACAGTGCCAGCTGTATGATTCGGGATGGCTATGCCTGCGTGTCGTTATATTTTGCTAAACAAATAATATTGCTATACTGTATCCTAAACTCGGTTTGTCCCCTGCCCTGATATCAACTGTCACATTTATTACTACATTATCTCTCAATGATTACTTCTGATGATAGCTATATTAGTCAAAAATTAGAATTTAATTTTTCCTTTCATCTTTGCATGGTACATCAAAGAACTCCACTGCAATTATATATTTAGCTTGTGAAATTTTGTGGTAACTAGAAAAGCATTAAGTGTGAGGTTGTAATAAATTCCTCTTTTTATTCCATTCCCAACAGCTCATTTAGTATCATTTTGCAACATGAAACCCAGTACTATACATTGTAGATAAGCATTTATAAAATATAAAGACTACCATTTAAGTGCGATAAGGACTTAGAAAAAGGGGAATAATGATGTTATTACATTGCAGAACTGGGTATGTTATTAACAGTCTATAACGGAAGCAAATTCCAAAATTTCTGGAACTTTTGCAGTATTATCCGGTTCGCAGTTATCAACTATGTGTGTTCTAGAACTTACATTTCTTAAGTACTGAGTAATAAACACATGCACTAGAGCACATGTCAACCACTGTTTCTTAACTCTTCCTCTTTTTAACAGTCTTACTTTTTTCATGTTCTTCTTTTTATTGCTTATTTTACTGTAATGCCTTTATACATTATAAGCTTATTACAGACTATTGTATCTCCTTTGATTTTCTCTGTTTCAATTCGTTATTGAAAACTAGTGTATGGTGACATTAGCGACATCTGGTGATGTTACAACACAAACATCTTGTGGCTATTGTATGGCAGATTGTTTTAAACAGTAGTACTACTGACGACATGAGTCATGCATGTGATGTTATTTACATGTATTTGATGATGCTGGTGCTGATTCTACATTTATCATTTGACGATGCCACTGTGGCTGCAGTACATTAGGACTGTGTTTTTATGAAACAGGTATGCATCTTCATATTTAAAGTGCACAAATGTATATTTTGTCAGTACTAATTTTCATAGTAGGCTATGTATTGGTCTTAAGATGTAGACAGTTTGAGTGTGTATTAATGTTTCTCCATTTCTGCTGCACATCTGACGATGGTCATTAAACACCGAAACCCACAATCTGTTAACAAAAAAGCTTGTGACCATAGGTGTAAATTACAGGAAACGTATAAACACATATGTTTGCTGCAAAGAGCAGTAGTTATTTATTTCTGCCGTGTCGGTGTAGAGTACAGGACAGTGTGAGCTGCTCCAGACTGCGCCTCCATGGTGTGGCGCCCCCTCAGCAGCGGCGGCTACACGCTGTGGGCGGCTTTGCGGGCGGCGCCTGACCTGGCGTGGGGCCTGTTTGCAGCTCTGCTCGCAGCGTGTCGGCTGCCTGCACGCGCGTGTTTCGCGTGTCCGGCTCGGGCGTGAGCACCTGCTCAACAATGAAGGACAGACTTGATGATCAAGAAAGAGTCTCACCAGAAAATTTCAGTAGTCATCACAGCAACAGCTGTCTACAGCTGCCGCAAACACTAAGCTTGAATTTTATGTGCATTTTTTATACTCGTATTTAGGAAGTGGTTGACTCATAAATGTTTACTTTGTTTTCATTAGGGAAACTCCGACAACTATGTTTGTAATTATGCAACGCACATGGTAACTGAGCCCTGTGGAAAACAAAATTGTAGGCATGGAAAACAAAACATTCTACCAGTGCAAAAAGGAACATACCTGGATACAGTGTGTAACACACCAACACAATGCCTAACACACAAGAAAGTTTCGCAGCATTAATGTTGTAATTGTGAGAACAGGAGTAAATTTTTATGTAACGCATTTTGACACTATTTCGTAAATATTTACAAAATCATATAATCATGAAATATTCTTATCAGTGAATATGATTATGCAATTTAAATGCAATATCTAAAAAGGAATTATGTGCTAACACGTAGCAAATACGCTAGTCCAGTCAGGGCAGTTTGCTACAGTGAGCTGTCAGAGAATGAATTTGAATTAGGGAAGATTGTCACTGAGCACACATGCTGCAGTGAAGTAGAGTCTCACACATGTGCTGAAGCATAGTGGCTGCCAGTGGCACATCGTAAAGTAGCAAACTGGAAGAAATATGTGTTGTGACCAGGTGTAGTTATGGTGTTAACTAGGAACAGTGCATAAAACATGAATTGGAATTAATATGAAAGAAGATCACTGCGGGCCATAAAGTGTGTATTGCAAAGGGACAAGACAAGCCTGATGCCATGCACTGTGGCGTTAATTATCTTTCGCTGCACCAGCGGCCACATACTGAGTTAAGGCAAGAACAACTTTCATATTTAGAAGTGTGTCCAGGTTAGCCAACGTAGTAGTACCAATCTACATAGACGACTAGTGATAATGTCTTACTTTCCGCTAAATGTTATTCTGTTGAGCTACATGGAAGTGAGGTATCATAGTGATCAGTAGACAGCCCCTCAGTATGACACAAATGTAAACCTAATGCCCTTTCAACATGGGCCCATACTTAGAGAGCGTAACTATTTGAATGGGCCATAATATCCATATTAAAGGTAAATGTGACTGAATGTAGCAGCATATTTAGCCTATTGAGAACCGTGCTAGTCGTACAATTGCAATATCACGACAACGTGAATGCTGCCCTTGTGCTGCCGGCAGACATTCACAATGTCAGAGCGCCTGCCTGGGGGAGCCAATAGTACAATCATGATGGTTAGAGCTGTGCACCGCCTGTCAACTTGAGCTGCTGCTTACCTTTGACTGCCTTCCTGCTCTCTACAGTTAGACCCTCGTCAGCACAGCTGTCGTCAGCGGCGTCGTCTGCTAAGCTGTCAGTCTCGTCGTCATCTTCGAACACTTCGTCTCCATCGTCTGCAACAGCCAGTGGCGTAAAGTACGCTATAAGCAACACGCCAGAGATCAGCAGGACGAGGGCTACCTTCATGGCTGTAGTGTCTTCTAGGTTGAGGGCCTTGCTACAAGTGCCACAACCGAGCACACTGCCCCCTCTTATAGGGCGCGTCGGACACTTATCGCTCATACTGTGACACGTAAGTACAGCTGCTCGAGGCATACTTCGAAATACGCGATTAGCCGGATCGTTGTGCTATCTTAATGGCAGAAATAGCCTGCTGGACATGGTAGTAAAACTTGAAGCTCAAGGTTCTAAAAGACGCTAGCAAAATTGGAAGCACTACAGCTGAAAAATACAGCAGAATCTAGAAAAACAGTTGATGTATCTTAAAGTTTATAGACATGAATTACAAACCTCTTTCCTTTGTAGGAACAACGATATAGAAGAGTAATCAGTCGTTTTCATAACTAATTAAAATAGTACAAAGAATCGATTCATGTATTATTAACATACTTCTTGTTGTTGTTACTTTGCATTATTATGTTCTATATGTAACTGAAATTGTAAAATGTTATTGAGTGCATGCTCTGATTATTTATGTGATAATTCATTATTCCATTTTATCAATACTTAATAGTATTTTTTGTTTTGTTCAGATAATTGTAAGCTATAAGTTTCTATTATGTAATCTATAGAGTCTTACTATTAGCTACGACTTGAGAATGGGTTTGTAAACCCCGGTACTGATGTTTGGTGCCCTATAACTGCATTCCATGTTAAGAACTTTCTTTCACTTTTTTTCTCAGTGCTTCATCCACTGTGACAAATACGATCAACGGTGGTTGCTTCTAACAAGGATTCACATACGTATTAGCAGTAGCCATTCTTTCAGATTTATTTCATTACTATTCACGATTTTCATGTATAGAGTGACTCTAAAAGAATCACATCATTTCGTCCTCCTGACAGGTATAAAAATAAAACTTTCACTCAACCTACCACCATCAACATCAGCATGGGTTGTGACTTTCATGGACACTAATGCATACATTGCGGTGTGAAACAAACAGCCCTTGAGTCTAATCTTGAGAAACTGCTTGTGATGTCTGAAAAACGTGCTGTGTCAATTTATGAAAGCAGATGTCTGCTTGCATATGACTAACACATTGTTACTTCGTTGTACATGGTTGGCAGAATGACATTATGTTCACTTCCCTGCGAGGTCAGCCTGCTGCATTGGCACCTCGGTCATCTAATTCAGGTGGCATGTTGCAATAATAAATCGATGAAGTGCCTATGCTAAATTTCATTTCTTTTGTTGTTACCTCTTGGTGTTGTGTTGTATATATTACATAGTAGCTACCCTTGGTTTCAACTCTCGTGCTTGTAGCACTCGAATTGCATTTAATGGCGAAACACTGCACCTTCCATTAGAATAATACGGTGGGAATATTGCTCGGGGTGTGCTTGGAACAATCTCGTCAAACGCTGCCAGTTTTGTTGGTCTTCCTGATGCTACGGATCTCAGGCTCAATGCATGTGATTTAACCTCTCAAAGCTATAACATTATGTTACCAGATTCAATCCATTGAACGTGTCCCCTTAATATCAATAATAATTTTCATTATCCTCCAGACTCTTCTGGTTGGGTTCATGACAGGAACAATAATGGAAAGTTATTGACTATCATACACTTTATTCTTAACATTTCTTGGTGGTATATTAGTTCTATTTATTTATATTATACACAATGTCTCGGATTCATCTAGTACATGGTTGTACAACATTCCATGAATTTATAATCTCATTTACTAATTTAAAACATAATTTATTTTCTTAACTCAGTGAAACTGCTCTAATAACATACATTTCTTTGAAATTATTGTAGGACCTTTATCAGATATATACTGAAATTACAGAGCCCTTGAATGTATTATTGACGAAAGAAAAACTACTGAGTGATCAGCCGATTGACAGACTGCCTTTCCCGCCTTGAAACAGTCACTGACGTCAGATACAACGTGTTTATTTACCAACTTCGAACACGATTTTATTTTATTCTGTAGAGTGAGCAGTTAGCACTTATCTATGGTATTTGTAACATACACTGTTTTCTCTATAGACAAGTGTTCAATGTAGTGATGGATCACGCCGTACTAAAAGCGTTTGTTGGGACTGACAGATCAGTTCAGTTGGTGGACACAGTGGGCATTAAAGTACTGTTAATTCGATGGGACTGATGACCACAGCAGTTGAGTCCGATAGTGCTCAGAGCCATTTGAAAAATTATTGAACTACGTGAAATAGAATCGTCACATCTTCTGAACAGATGGCCCAGTGGCATGACGGGAATAAGTATGCGAATATGATTTGGTTTAGCGACGAAGCCCACCTTAATTTAGATGGGTTCGTCAATAAGCGAAACTGGGGCATTTAGGGGACTGAAAATCCCCATTTTGTGATCTATAAGTCTCTTAAGCTTCAACGGGCCTGACTGTGTGGTGCGTAATGTCCGGTCACGGAATAATCAATGCGATATTCGTTGAGAGCTTAGTGAATACAGAACGGTAAGAGACGGTTTTGGAATAATGCCACTGCTGTACTGAAAACAGATATTCAGAACGTCACTGACAGCATCGATGTTCCGCCACATCAACAGCTCATACAGATTTTCGCTATTCGTCTGTAGCGTATCATCGCCAACGATGGCAGGCATATCTTTTCAAAATTCAGTCTTGATCGCACCACGTATGCTACAAGAATAGGTAACTAGTTTCGGTCATATCATATGACCATCATCAAACCTGTAATTTAATTTAGGAAGTAATAGAAACCTTACTAGATTGGCAATAAAATATGACAAAATGCTTATAAGGATAAAATACAATATGACTTGTTATACCCATGGCATCCTTCGACGATGGTAGGTGGAGAACTCTTCTCAGCTGCTGTGATGTCAACTGGTGCCAGCAAGTGACGGAGATACGTTTAAATCCGGAGATGCTCCACCTACCTATTCTCCCTCTACCTCACGTCAACCAATCAGTGTAAAATGAGTTCATATAATCGTCAAAACGTAAAAAAAGTACAATAATTACATTAAAATAATTATGTATAAAATATCTCTCAACAGCTATGGAAATAGTTAAATACTGTATGAAATATGCAATATACAATATATAAGTAGTTCCATGGTTATGAAGTGATATTTTACATACTACTATTTTTGTCTTATTATTGTACTTTTTTCTTTTACGTTTTGACGATTATGAGAACCCGTTTTACACTTATTGGTTGACATGAGGTAGAAGGAGAATAGGTAGGAGGAGCATCTTCGTATTTAAGCGTATGCCCTGTCACTTGCTGGCACCAGTTGACATCACAGCAGCTGCAAAGAGTGCTCCATCTACCATTTTCTAAGGATGCCATGGGTATAACAAGTCTTATTGTATTTTATCCTTATAAGCATTTGGTCATATTTTATTGTCAATTTAGTAAGACAGGTCTAATGATGTTCATGTGATATGACCGAACCCGGTCACCTATGTTCTTGCAGCATACGTGGTGCGATCAAGACTGAATATTAAAAAGAAATTTTTTTTTAATTTTTTTATTGCTGTTCCAAAAAAGTCCGAGGCGAGTTTTATATGTTGAATAAATAGTGTCCACATTGTATTTTGAAACAAATTTAGTTTTTGACGTATAGTGCAGTACTTGTTACCCTCTAGAATGGAATACAAACCAGGAAGATCAACAGAAATGACATGTAGATAGGACACTCCACCGACCTAATATTGCCACATGTAACCTGAACTGGACCACAAAGATGCCGATGCAGCACAATGACCTCACAGGAAAGGGAGCATAACGAGATTCTGTTAACCACGCAAAAGAAAGCAACAATGTGTAGGTGGATTTCCAGCAGATAGTCACAGTGAAAACTCCAAACTGAAGCCTGAAGAGATGAGCTGGGATGCTACGGCGCAGTGCAGAGCTCCGATGGTTCCAGAAAAACAGAGCAAAAGCTCTCAGTCTTCTCAAATAACAACGGACATGCCATAAACTTAATGATGGAAATACCCATATTTTCACATTTCAGATCCCAGTATGGATCTAAGAGCCCAAATGCGGGTCCTGTGACACTATCTGCAGCCCACGTAGATAACTTCTACCCACGATGCAACAGCTTGCTTGGTCTGAAAGCCTTGGCCGCTGAGGGCTTCTTCCACCTCGCTTATCCATTCACGGAAGTGAATGTTAGGGTACTTCTGCCATAGGGCCCCTGTACCACTAATTGATGACACATAGTAAGCTGCCAATCTTACATCAGCACAGTATCTGCCTCCTGCCGATCTGTTCCTCCTGGCAGACAATGACGTCGCTGGCTTTCCTCTCGCAAAAAGGCCATAACGGGACACTTCATGACTCTGGCCACTTTATACACAGCTTTTGGGAACACCGTAAATGGCATCATAGAGATCGCCCTATTAACCTACTAGCCATGCAGCTTCCCTCCGGTGGCAGAACGGACAACACCGACCAGACTGCTACTACTGAAGAGTGATGTGGGTCGTTGAGCTCGTGTCTTCCTTGCAACATCAGCCGAAACAACGTGGCGCCATCAGCACATTCAAGCGTGGGTAACATCTAGCTATTCCATGAAGGACGACAGCTGCACAACTGTGAATATTGTCATGAACGTCTCAATAGTGCAGTGGGCCATCCTGGCAAACATATTGGCTGCAGTTCTTGCTATCTATAGGTGCAATACATCTGATTTACATCAAGATTTTAATCGCAGTGGCAATGTTAAGCGTTAAAACCAGTGGAAACAGCAATTATAATGATATCTTCACTCCCAAGGAAACCAACAATGATGTGCAATACCAAATACGTATCGCAATTGTACCGCCTGAATGAGCCAGTGTGCGAAATCCGCCCTACGACCAGGCAACTTTTTGGAACACTGTGGGCCATAGCGCTTCGTAATAGACGCTGTAAAAGCAGCATCCTTCTTGTCTGTCCCATCAAAAAAATATGTCATAAATGTTGTTAGCGTGTGTTCGGCAAGAATTCTGATGTTCTTTTCTTTTTTTGGTCATCAGTCTGCTGACTGGTTTGATGTGGCCCGCCACCAATTCCTCTCCTGTGCTAACCTCTTCATCTCAGAGTAGCACTTGCAACCTACGTCCTCAATTACTTGCTGGATGTATTCTCATCTTTGTCTTGCTCTACAGTTTTTGCTTTCTACAGCTCCCTCTAGAACCATGGAAGTCATTCTCTCATGTCTTAACAGATGTCCTATCATCCTGTCCCTTCTCCTTATCTGTGTTTTCCATTTATTCCTTTCCTCTCCGATTCTGCGCAGAACCTCCTCATTCCTTACCTTATCAGTTCAGTTAATTTTCAATGTTTGTCTGTAGCAACACATCTCAAATGCTTCGATTTTCTTCTATTCCCGTTTTCCCTCAGTCCACGTTTCATTACCATACAATACTGTACCCCAGACGTACATTCTCAGAAATTTCTTTCTCAAATTAAGATTTTCTTTAGTCTTGCTTCGATTATTAGCCGCAAGGTCAGAATTGCCTTTCTCGCCTTTACCTTTCCTAAAGGCAAACTAATCGTCATCTAGCGCATCCTCAATTTTCTTTTCCATCCTTCTTTATATTATTCTTGTCAGCAATTTGTTAAGATGATTATGACGTAATTCTCACCCTTTTTAGCTATTGCCCTCTCCGAAACTGTGTGGATGATATTTTACCGAAAGTCAGACGGTATGACGCCAGAATCATACGTTCTACACACCATCGTAAATAGTCGTTTTGTTGTCACTTCCACAATGATTTTCGGTTTTCTGATGGAATGTTATCCATCCCTCAGCTTTATTTGATCTTAATTACTCCAAAGCTCTGTTAAATTCTGATTCTAGTACTGGATCCCCTGTGTCTTCTAAATCGACTCCTGTTTCTTCTTATGCCACATCAGACAAATCATCCCCCTCATAGAGGCTTTCAATGTATTCTTTCCACCTATTCGCTCTCTCCTGTGATTTTATCAGTGGAATTTCGGTTCCACTCTTAATTTTATCACCCTTGCTTTTAATGTCATCGAAGGTTGTTTTTACTTTCCTGTATGTTGAGTCTGTCCTTCCTACAATCATTTCTTTTTAGATATTCACACATTTTTCCTGCTGCCATTTCGTCTTAGCTTCCCTGCATTTCCTATTTATTTCATTCATCAGGGACTTGTATTTCTCTACTCCTGAGTTCCCAGAACATTTTTGTACTTCCTCCATTCATCGATCAAACGAAGTATTTCTTCTGTTATCCATGGTTTCGTCGTAGTTACCTTCTTTGTACCTATGTTTTCCTTCCCAACTTCTGTGATGGTACTTTTAGAGATGTCCATCCTCTTCAACTGTACCGCCTACTAAGTTATTCCTTATTGCCGTATCTATGCTGTATCTACAGACTTAGAAAACTTCAACCGTATTTCGTCATTACTTAATACTTCCGTATCCCACTTCTTTGCGCATTGATTCTTTCTGACTAACGTCCTAAACTTCAGCCTACTCTTCATCACTACTATATTGTGATCTCAGTCTATATCTGCTCCTTGGTACGCCTTACAATCCAGTGTCTGATTTTGGAATCTCTTTCTGACCATGATGTAATCTAAACTGGTGTAGCACAAAGCAAAAATTTGTCGACTCTTTCTTGTATGATGCTGCCGATAATCTACCTCTTGTCATCCAAATCAGGCTATTCCATGCGATGTAAGTACCTTTCCGGTCTAAATATGTAAGGAAAGTCTGAGTAATGTGTGTAAGCTGCAGCATGCCAATTCTTAGTTTTGCCTTCGTTCAGTCAAATTATTATAAAACTGATGTAGAAAAATTGTATCTCTCACAAAGAACTAAAAACACTGTGACAAAAGTAAAACTGGGAAGTAATTAGAACATCAATTTATGAGGTGTGCTTAATGTTGTCCTAAAACGTTTACTTCACAAAGATAGTTTGCATTGCTGGCTGTGTGGGTTGTGGATAACTGTTTTGCTTTTAAGTTTTATGGTACCTAAGCGAAACGGAATTACCTGGGAATACTAAATGTGTACAAATAGGTGGACATGTTCTTCTAATAATTTCCGGGTATGCAGCCGGATCCCTTCGACATTCTGCCACGATATTTCGGCCCAGAGACGTCCGGCCATCATCAGGTGAGTACACAACTACTGAAGAGCCCAGGTGCAGTCGCGGTATTTATGCCGATTCTCGCGCACGTGTTGACATGCGCGGCATAGCCGATGACGCTGTCTATTCCGCTGTGAATGTATAATTTTAATAACAGGATTCCAATTTTTTCCAGTTGAAAACCGTTGTCACGATTCATAAGATTATCGGCAAGACGTATTTCCACTGATTCCTTGATTACGGAATCCCAAAATCCGGAAACCGGAGCTAAAATTTTTGTTCCGTTGTATTCCATTGAATGTCCCAATGAAATACAGTTCTCTGCTACTGCCGATTTTGACGGTTGCCGCAGACGGGTGTATCTTTCATGTTCTGTACATCGTTCATGGACAGTTCTTGTCGTGTGGCCAATATATGCAGAGCCACGTTCACAGGGAATTTTGTAGACGCCTGCTTTCTTCAGTTGTAAATCGTCTTTAACGGATCCAACCAGGGTCCGGTTCTTTGCTGGTGGACGGAAGATAACCATGATTTTATTCTTCTTCAGTAATCGGCCTATTTTCGACGACACATTCCTGGCGTATGGAAGAAACGCAGTTGATTTAAAGTCGTCATCAGCGTCCTCAGTGCGCTGCTTCTTGTTATGACAGTTGCGCATGGCCTTTCTTATTTGGCGTGAAGTGTAGCCATTCTCTTTAAAAACCTTCTCCAAGTTTTCTAATTCTGCGTGGAGGTTTTCATCGTCCGATATTACATGCGCTCGATGTATTAAGGTACTGAGAACACCGGCTGTTTGTGCTGGGTGGTGGCAGCTTGACGCCTGGAGATACAGATCTGTGTGTGTCGGTTTCCTGTACACAGAATGTCCTAATGACCCATCATTTTTACGGCATACTAGCACGTCTAGAAATGGTAAAGTGTCATCTTTTTCAATCTCCATCGTGAATTTGATGTTCTCATGTAAAGAGTTTAAATGATGAAGGAATTGCTCCAGTTCCTGTCTGCCATGAGGCCATACAACAAAAGTATCACCTACGTACCGCCAGAAGACCGTAAGCTTTAAGACAGCAGACTCAAGTGCTTTCTCCTCAAAGTCCTCCATAAAGAGATTAGCTACCACAGGGGACAAAGGGCTCCAAAGGCGACGCCGTCTGTTTGTTCAAAGAATTCGTCATTGAATAAAAAGTACGTTGAGGAGAGTATATGTTCAAACAAGGCCGTCATTTCTGCACTGAATAAGTTACCAATAAGATGTAACGATTCCATTAAAGGCACTTTGGTAAATAGTGAGACCACATCAAAGCTGACTAATAAATCCGAGCTGCTAAGCTTAACTTCCTTCAAGCGACTGACAAAATCCTCGTAATTACGTATATGGTGGCAACACTTACCCACATACGGCTTTAGTAGTGAGGCCAAATATTTTGCTGTAGAATAGGTGGCAGCACCAATATTACTCACTATTAATCGTAGTGGAGCACCATCCTTGTGTATCTTGGGAAGACCGTAGAGTCTTGGTGGTACTGCATTGTGTGGTCTCAATCTCTTGATAATTTGTTCAGGTAGAGAACAGTCGTTCAAAAGGGTAGCAGTTTTCCTTGATATTCGGCTTTTGGGTCCTTTTCAATTCTGCGGTACGTGGAATCATTTAGCTGACAATATATCTTTTCGTTGTAGGCTTCCCTTGTCAGAAGAACTGTGGCGTTACCCTTATCCGCAGGCAGTACGACTGTGCTAGTATCTTCTCTTAGGGTGCGGAGAGCAGCTCTTTCAGCTGGCGAGATGTTACTCCGTTGTGGAGCACATTTCAACAACGTTCGGCAAGATTCACGTCGAATTTCGTCTGCATTATCCGCAGGGAGACGTCTAATGGCTTCCTCAACGGAACTGATGAAATCCGTTAAAGGCAGTGAAGCAGGAGTAGGGGTGAAGTTTAAACCTTTCGCAAGCATTGACATCGTCGCATCGTCAAACGATTTCTCCGTAAGGTTCACCACGGATCGTCCAGAGATAGCTTCTCGCGGCTTTCGTGTTACGAGTTGGCTAAACTTCGCACTTTGCCTGTTCGTACTGTTCCTGTGAGGCCAGTCTGCCTTGGCCCAAGATACACCGTTAATCCAGTCCCAGCTAAGGGAAGAACATCTTGCTGCAATCTTCAAATGTAAATAATATAAATTCCTGGCAACAGCGTCTAACTCACGACGCGTATAACGGATTCGTTCTCTTAATAAAACCAGACTCGCCTTGCGTTTTATATTGTTGGCGGCCACACTATTAATAAAATGAACAACTCTGGCGAAAGTTGGAATCAAGTTATTGTTTCCACATTTCAGTAAAAAATTTTAGTGAACACAGCAACCTGGCTCTTTTCTCACGTAATTTATCAAGTACGTGGATATCCTGAACCATCTCCTCCCCGTAAAGGTATTTGATGTGACTTCTGAAATTTTCCCGCCGTATTTGTTCTTCTAATACTTTCCGGGTATACAGCCGGATCCCGTCGACATTCTGCCACGATATTTCGGCCCAGAGACGTCCGGCCATCATCAGGTGAGTACACAACTGCTGAAGAGCCCAGGTGCAGTCGCGGTATTTATGCCGATTCTCGCGCACGTGTTGACATGCGCGGCATAGCCGAGTTGTACGTGCTGCCCTCGGTGGTGAAAGTAAAACATCATCTAGTCATTGAGTATCGAATGACGCTGTCTATTCCGCTCAGGGGTGGCTGAAGGGGGTTTGGCTTTACACTTGTGGGAGTAGGTGGGATGGGGGCCATTGCAGGTATTACAGGAAGGAGGAGCAGCGAGGTTGGGGCAGTTCTTAAGAAAATTGGAGGCCTTGCAATGGGGACAGGTGTGGGGGGGGGGGGGGGTGTTGCAGTTGGGGGTCAAGTGGTCATTGTACACCAGGCACCTCTGGCAGCGGCAGGATTGGGGAGGGGATTTTGAGGATTCGACAGGGTGGCGATGGTGGTAAGTAGAGGGCACCACTTCACTACATGCCATATCTGTGTTGCTTTGACGTATTCCAGCCACCCCGCTAGTTTACGACATTCGAGGGTTGGATTCCTTCTCTTCGATGTGGAACTCCCCCAACCATTCCTGTCGAGATGTCGGCCGTCTGCACACCGTCACTGCTGCCCGCCGTCCGGTCCTCGCCGCCGCCCGGTCTCGGCCTCACAGAGCTCCTAGCCGCCGCCGCCGCCGCCGTCGCCACCGCCGCCTCCCGGTACTCGCCACCGCCACCGCCTCCTGGTCGCCTCCTCCCGGTGCTCACCGCCGCTGCCGCCGCCACCTCTGTCACCTCTGCCGCCGCCGCCGCCGCTACCGTCATAGACCCCTCTCGCTCCTCCACCATGTCCCAACCCACCAACTCTATCACTTTCACCTCTCTCTTCGCTGCTCCACCCACCATCACATGGCGCTTATCCTCCACCCACATTCCCGTCCTTCCTTCCCTCCCTGTTCACCCCACTCCTGCGACATTTTCGGCTGTATTTCGGCTTTAACTACCCTCAACTCTCCCTCCCCTGTCACTGTCGCCCCATCGCCATTTGCAGACAGGCTTTAAGCCATCACAGATATCGGCTCGCCACAGTCTCTGTGCCACCCATACCCCCTCCCTCTGAGTAATCCGCTTCTCAGGGCGGTACAGCCCCACGCCATCTCCTCCTGCAATGCATCCCCCAGCCCCCCCCCCCCCCCCTGTGTCGTGACCATGAAACCTTCCAAGCGCACTAATGTTGACCCTTAACCTGCAGTCTCCCCAAAAAAAACCACAGTGACCCACCCAGCCCCATGGACGCGACCCCGACCATCACCCCTGCCATGCCTGCCACCCACACCTTTTTCCTCTCCAATCTTGACCCTCAATTCCTTGATGGTTACACCCTTACCCTGGGCATCCGTAAATACTACACCATTGAACCCATATCCCTTCTTATTCCTCGCAAGGACTCAGTCCTCATTCCCCAATGCTTCCTTCCGCACTGGTCTCCTTTCCGCATCCCATCTATCCAATTTGTCCAAATTGCTACTCTCACGCCCTACCACATCCTGTCCTCTCCCTGTCAGCCTCAACCTCTCTGACATCCGCCAACCTTCACCCCCCTGATCACAAAGCTTAGCCCTGTGGTCACAGATTCTGAGGTGTTGGCAGAACTCAACTCCCGGCCCAACATTGGAATCCGCTTAGCTCGTCGCATCTTTAATGATGGTGGGCCAACTTATCTATTGTGGATTTTCACTGAATCCTCCTCCTCCATTGACCGTCTCCTCACCAAGGGAGCCCTCATACACAATTGCCATCATAAGGTGGACCCCTCCCGTTCCCCAGTACAACACTACCGCTGCCAATGCTGCCTCACATACAGTGATTATGCTATCTCCTGTACAAACCCATCCTCCAGTACACCTCTTCCAGTATATCGATGACACCGCATTCCTCGACCTCGCTCCTACCCTCCAAAGGTCCCAACGCCTTCTCCAGAATCACCTTGACCATTTGTTGCAAGCTGTAACCGGTTCCAACTGAAAATCAATCCTTCCAAGACCCAGGCAATCATCGAAGGTCGTACCACTAGCTCATTCCAGCTCCAGGATTTCTCCCTTACCGTCTGCACCCTTCCTGTCCTCCTCTCCCCCACCCTCACCTAGCTTGGCCTCACCGTCACCTCACCTGGATGCCTCATCTCTGTTGCATCCAATCCAAAGCCCACAGCTGCCTCCGACTCCTCAAACTCCTCTCTAGCTGGACATGGCGGTTTCACACCTATACCAATCCTCCACACCTACAAATGCTTAAACCGTCCCATCCTCTGTTATGCCAGTCCTGCATGGATATCTGCCCCCCCCCCCAAATTCCGTAAGTCCCTCCACATCCTTGAGCGACATGTACCCCACCTCGCCTAATGTATACGCCTCCCATCCTCCGTGCGGATCCTCTATGACCTCATTCCTTTCCCCCATCTGCTCCTGTTCCTTGAACATCTCCTCATACTCCACAACTCCCGCTGCATCATCCCCTTCACCCCCTGGTTGCTCCTCTCCTGCGCTTTTAAATTTCCCTCCTCTGCCGTCCCTGCTCCCTGTCGCATCTGCCCAGCACCTCCCCCTCCACCCCCCCCCCCCCCCGCCAGTCTCATGTGTTCTCGTCATACATCGACTCATTTCCCTCCCTTCCCCCCTTGTTTTTCCTCTCCTACCAACCCCATTTTATTTTACCATCATCTGTCCAGGTTCCTCCCACCACCCCCCACCCACCTGCTCTCGGATATAGTATGTCTATTTGCCAACTTTTCAGTGCAGAAACCATACAGTGCTGTGATTGCATTGTCACACTGTTCTGATTCAGCAGTATCCCAATTATGTCTCTTCTACAGTGCTATGTATATTCAAACTGGTTTCTTGTGACTGTTTATGAGGCCAGTGTTAACTGTTGTGCCTTCCAAGTGGTCTGACGGTTATTTGTGGGAGCCATGTACTATTTAAAGTGTTCTTATGTGAAGACAGTCGATGTTCTAATCACCAGTAACTCTGGCGTTTATTCTTAATCGGTTCTTAACTGCCTAATGCTTCCAAGAATTATTATTATGTGATTAAGTTATAATCCGCTGTCCACTCTGATTCTGGTTACATAAAAAAAGCGGAATAGTTGTTCCATTAATTTTCACTTTGTTCTGTGGCAGTTTAAGGATAGAATTATATCAGTCAGATGAAGTGCGACAGTTACCAGTGTTTAGAATTATTTTTAAAAAATTTCCTTACCACCACCCCTTTATTATTAGGAAATTTTATTGCTTGACACTGGTGGTTGATAAAGGTTGGAGGGTCAGGAGGGACTATGCTCTCTGAAGAGTGCCTTAGCCGAATGACACCATAGATGATATGTGACATATACAGGGTGGTCCATTGATAGTGACTGGGCCAAATATCTCACGAAATAAGCATCAAACGAAAAAAACTACATAGAACGATAGTCGTCTAGCTTGAAGGGGGAAACCTGATGGCACTATGGTTGGCCCGCTAGATGGCGCTGCAAAGGTCAAACGAATATCAACTGCGTTTTTTAAAATAGGAACCCCATTTTTATTTCATATTAGTGTAGTACGTAAAAAAATATGAATGTTTTAGTTGGAACACTTTTTTCGCTTTGTGATAAATGACGCTGTAATAGTCACAGATATATAAGTACATGGTATCACGTAACACTCTGCCAGTGCGGACGGTATTTGCTTCGTCATACATTACCCGTGTTAAAATGGGCCGTTTACCAGTTGCGGGAATGGTCGATATGGTGTTGGTGTATGGCTATTGGGATCAAAATGTACAAACGGCGTGTGCTATGTATGCGCCGGCCGTGGTGGTCTCGCGGTTCTAGGCGCTCAGTCCGGAGCCGCGCGACTGCTACGGTCGCAGGTTCGAATCCTGCCTCGGGCATGGATGTGTGTGATGTCCTTCGGTTAGTTAGGTTTAAGTAGATCTATGTTCTAGGGGACTGATGACCACAGATGTTAAGTCCCATAGTCCTCAGAGCCATTTGAACCATTTTTATGTATGCTGGTCGGTACCCTGGAGACGTGATCCATATGTCCGGACCCTTCGCCGGATAGTTACGTCATTTAATGACGCAGGAGGCGTTCAGCCACATGTGTAACGTCAACCACAACCTGCAACAAATGATGATGGCCAAGTAGGTGTTTTAGCTGCTGTCGTGCCTAATCCGCACATCAGTAGCAGAAAAACTGCGCGAGAGTCGGGAATATCAAAAAAGTAGGTGTTGAGAATGCTACATAAACGTCGATTGCACCCTGTCTGCTCCATACAGTAACAAACATAAGACTGTGCAGATTTGCTAACAAACTTTTTCAGCGCTAACCACACTCCCCAGTGTGCACAGGTGCTGCGCGCTATGCAACACCTATCAAAAAATCATTTCCACAACCAAAAGCAATGCATTCACGTCTCAGTAATAGGTGGTACACCTGTAGTATATCCTGCCAATATCCGCAACTACACTCCTGGAAATGGAAAAAAGAACATATTGACACCGGTGCGTCAGACCCACCATACTTGCTCCGGACACTGCGAGAGGGCTGTACAAGCAATGATTACACGCACGGCACAGCGGACACACCAGGAACCGCGGTGTTGGCCGTCGAATGGCGCTAGCTGCGCAGCATTTGTGCACCGCCGCCGTCAGTGTCAGCCAGTTTGCCGTGGCATACGGAGTTCCATCGCAGTCTTTAACACTGGTAGCATGCCGTGACAGCGTGGACGTGAACCGTATGTGCAGTTGACGGACTTTGAGCGAAGGCGTATAATGGGCATGAGGGAGGCCGGGTGGACGTACCGCCGAATAGCTCAACACGTGGGGCGTGAGGTCTCCACAGTACATCGATGTTGTCGCCAGTGGTCGGCGGAAGGTGCACGTGCCCGTCGACCTGGGACCGGACAGCAGCGACGCATGGATGCACGCCAAGACCGTAGGATCCTACGCAGTGCCGTAGGGGACCGCACCGCCACTTCCCAGCAAATTAGGGACACTGTTGCTCCTGGGGTATCGGCGAGGACCATTCGCAACCGTCTCCATGAAGCTGGGCTACGGTCCCGCACACCGTTAGGCCGTCTTCCGCTCACGCCCCAACATCGTGCAGCACGCCTCCAGTGGTGTCGCGACAGGCGTGAATGGAGGGACGAATGGAGACGTGTCGTCTTCAGCGATGAGAGTCGCTTATGCCTTGGTGCCAATGATGGTCGTATGCGTGTTTGGCGCCGTGCAGGTGAGCGCCACAATCAGGACTGCATACGACCGAAGCACACAGGGCCAACACCCGGCATCATGGTGTGGGGAGCGATCTCCTACACTGGCCGTACACCTCTGGTGATCGTCGAGGGGACACTGAATAGTGCACGGTACATCCAAACCGTCATCGAACCCATCGTTCTACCATTCCTAGACCGGCAAGGGAACTTGCTGTTCCAACAGGACAATGCACGTCCGCATGTATCCCGTGCCACCCAACGTGCTCTAGAAGGTGTAAGTCAAATACCCTGGCCAGCAAGATCTCCGCATCTGTCCCCCATTGAGCATGTTTGGGACTGGATGAAGCGTCGTCTCACGCGGTCTGCACGTCCAGCACAAACGCTGGTCCAACTGAGGCGCCAGGTGGAAATGGCATGGCAAGCCGTTCCACAGGACTACATCCAGCATCTCTACGATCGTCTCCATGGGAGAATAGCAGCCTGCATTGCTGCGAAAGGTGGATATACACTGTACTAGTGCCGACATTGTGCATGCTCTGTTGCCTGTGTCTATGTGCCTGTGGTTCTGTCAGTGTGATCATGTGATGTATCTGACCCCAGGAATGTGCCAATGAAGTTTCCCCTTCCTGGGACAATGAATTCACGGTGTTCTTATTTCAATTTCCGGGAGTGTATGTTGAGTATACCATTTGCAAATACAGGTCGAAAACATCAATCTGACGTCTCTTTCTCCTTGGTGACACAGAATCATTGAAACCGTTGTTCTGCAGTTCTCCCACCAAGACGGTTTACATGGCATGCCGTGTGCCTACCCTCTTGACAGCAGCGCCGCTGATCAATGACGCCTAGCACCACACACTTAGCTGTTACAGACATGTGTTCCTAAGTGAAATAAGCTCGTCATGACCCACTCTAGCAGCACTCCCTTTTTGCAAAACTGGATATGCTTTGACCAGTGCGTAATGCTGTTACATTCTGGTAAATAAAGAAAATCTTTAGATTGTATCTTTAGTTGGATTGAGTCTTTCCACTTAACAGCCCTGTGCCCTGTTATTAGCTATCAATGGTAACAGAACATGGTTGTGATTTCACGGTTAAGGACAATATTGCACACTGGTGATAGTATTTGTACACTATTTGTGTTATTCTTCTTTTAAATTCGTGTGTATACCGTCCTGTTGTGTTTGAACTTTGTCAGAGCCTGTGTGCTACCTTGACTGCACTTGTAAACATTTTCGCCGAGTCAATGGGCGAGATAAAACAAGCTTCCGAATTCTGTGTAAGTTTACTATGTGATCTTGAGCGTGCTGTAACAGGTTTGAAACTTGCTTCCCACCTCGAAGACAGACCTGCCGAGTGTAAGCCCTTCTGGGCCTCCTAGCTAATAGAATTCGAGGCATATATCGTGTCAGACAAGATCCGTCAGTGCTGTCCAAAGGAAAATGTTTGCAGGGCGAGGTTGTGACCTGAAAACAGCAAATGTTAGTCCTACGTTTGCGGAACAAGGAGCTGGGTGTTGGAGCTAATATTAGTGAGGGCAGATATGAAAAAAAATTGCAGCCTGTTTTGAGAGTAGCTGAATCATCAGATGTCTTCTCTTGAAAGAGTGTCACGTTTCTCAGTAGACAGCACCGATCACTTAACTGAGTTGTTGTGGCTGTTTGTTGGGTTACATCACCAGCCAAATGTGTTACAGGATAATCATGGAGTAGTCCCACAACAGGTTTATCCACTGACCGTAGGCCGCTTACAGAAGATAATTGCGGGAGCATTGGAAGGTGCAGATACGATATAAGATTTCTGAAAGCTGGTATTAAATAAATGCGAGGGTGCTTGTAAGAGGAAAGATTTGCTAGACCAACATGTATACTGAGTACAAGGAAAGGATAATCAATTGTCTCATTACGTTAATGAAACTCATCTTTGCATTTTAGCATTGTGTGTTGCGATCTCTGAAGAACTGGTGATGGCATTATTTTGGAGGGTTTGGGAGCATGGGACCAGTCCAGAAAATTGTTTGATGAAAAACCTGTGAGCAATATCGATATAGACAAACTTTTGGCTGGAATTTGTGAATCTTCTTTATAGTGACCATGAATGGGGGTACTAAATCTGATCGATAACCTCGGCATTGTAAATAACATGTGTGAAGTCAGAACTGGTCAGTCACATCCTGTTACTAGGGTAGGTGGACGAACGGCTGACGCCAGAAGCAAGGGGCATATCCTGCAATATGCAGAATGCTTCCACTCGTGCAGCAAGTTGGGCGACTGCCTTGTGTGCATGCATTTTTAGGAACTGAACATGTATGTGCTCTTCTGGAGTAAAGTCCCCTCCTGAACTACACCTGGCATACACAGTATAAACAATTGACCTTGTTCCCAGAGGTAAGTGTGATGAGTTGGGTCAGTCATGTGGTTGAAGGAAAAGCACTCAAAGTCGTTGGTCAGGCTTGAATCAGACTGAGATTCCAGAATTTCTAGTGGCCACTTGTGTGCTTCGTTGTTAAAAATTTGGTTCTGAATTTCATCTGGGTTCTGAATTTTTGCTATATACACAGTGTTTGGTTGCTTATGTGTGTCGTCGTCGTATATTAAATTTAGGTCAGAGGAGAGTATTAAGTTTTGTGCCCACAGCATTGGCACGAAGGTATATAGAGCGAGTGAAGGGCAGGCAAGGGTTGATGTCACTTAACCAAAAGTCAATCAGCGAGTGGTGGGCTCATTTCCGGATGTGATGATTAAGTGAATGGGAGTAACTACTAAAGCTGAATACCGGAACCAGCTCATCTGAATGCATCAGGCTCCCTACTGGTTGCCAACTCCTCAAATGCAATATTTGTATAAAATAATAAAATATTTATTTGCTGATGGTGTCATCTATCCTTCGCCTACCTTACACAGACTCTATATTTCTGGTTGCTAAGCCTCATGGTATAGGGTTTAGACTCATAGCTTATTACCAGGCGATAAATCATAATGTTGTGGAGTCTATCACACCTACGGAATAATGCAACTGGTTTACGCGATTTCCGGATGCCAAGCTTGTTGCAGTTCAGGATTTACACTAGACCTACTATAAGACACTTTTACCAGGAAGGTCTAAGCCTTTAACGACGTTGTGTACCACCTACAACCTTTCTGACTTTAGCGTGTCATCTTTGGACTGCCCAGAGGAGCAGCAGTCTAATGCCGTCTATTGGATTCTGTCTGGATTCATGTCTGTTTACAGCGCCAGTCATGCGGAGCATGTAGACCACATCCGCCCGCCAGGTGTTCTGCCACCTCAAGGAAGCGGGTATGACGGTTAAATCCAACAAAGTAACCTTCACCTGGGACTAAATATGAAATCTGGGACCCCTCGACAACGGCTTGAACGAGTTCATTCATTCCAGTCCCAAAAGACGGCTACCGTCTGTTTTGTTGGAACAGTGAATTTCCTTCTGAATTTCATGCTGAATTTCACGCAGATAGCAGCTCTACTATGAGTAGAACATTTGTATGTGTTGAACCTCAATAAGTTGCCTCTGAAGCACTAAAATGAGTCCAAGCAATCCACTAGTATCAGGGATCCGTGATTTGATTGCCCGTTTATCGGTCAAACTAACACTTCCGATGTTTGGGGTGCAGTTGTCCTATTACTAAAGCATGGTGGAGACGGAAGGCCACTTGTGTTCACATCACTGACGTTGTCACAAGTTGAAACCAGATACTCAGCGTACAAATAATATAACTGGTGGTTTTGTTCACACTAGAGAAATATGACTTTAATTTGGAACATCGTTGATGTCGACTAGAAATCGATAGACAGGCGCAGAGCTGGATGTTCGTTAAGACAAGATACACAGGCCAAATAACTCAGTGGGCGGTAATGAATTATAAGTTCTAGTTGGATATTTGCCATATTAAAGTGTGGCAAAACCAAAATGCCAAAGCGTTGAACCAAATGTTTCAAGTTGGTGATGTGAGTGAGGTATCACAGGTTAACACGCAGCAACACAGGAGTCCCAACATTCCCTGCAGAAGGATTTCTTGCGTTTTTGTTTCAAGTCGGTTGAGAGATCCAAGTTATGTGTACTCTGGAGATCAGTCTTCGTGTGGAGGACACCTGTGGTTTCATCTGGACTGGGACATTCAGAAACTGGTCGCTGAGTACGAGTTTCAACGAATCGATAAATCATGTATTGATTACCTGGGCTCCTTGCCCCATTCCCAAAGCGGAAACCTTTTTGCCTTCGTCATAATCGACACGTTCACTAACTTTGTCCCGTTGATCCCTGTGGCTATTAATATTCAGCATCTTGAGAAAATTTTCGTTCGTTTTGAACACTGAAAACTTTGGTTAGTATCAGCCTTCACATCTAAAGAGTTCAAGTAGTTGTGTTTAGACAAGGAATAATACGTATTACCAAGACTTCTTAGTATCTAAGGCCATATTCTACTGAAAAAATAAGCCATAACATGAAATCATCCCCCCCTGCTTACCATACAAGACCCCAGAGGTGATGGAACATGTTGCCAAATTGTCTGTGTTTTGCCTTCCATACCGCCCACAAGACCACAATTGCCAATCTAAACATTCTCATTAAAATCTTCAGGGACCATTTTATGGCAGCTCCTGGAATGGACTGATCTGGAAGAGATTAAATAAAATGGGAGATTCTCAGGAGAAAGCCTGGCAGGACAATGGGAAGCAAATCGCTTCAGTTAAAGTAGGGGATGAAGTGTTTCTCAAAAATCTTTGAGGACAATGCCGATACATTCAAGGCATCAGCAGGATTTGTTGCCCAAGTTACCTTACATGGTAAGTGAGAGGCTCACACCGCTGTAACTTTCGTCCCGAGGGAATGCAAAAAATGGGCAATGGACAGAGAGAAACATCTTTATGTGGGAGTTAGAGCTGTTGTGCTGGCTGTGTGTTGACTCTTCCATTTGGCTTCCCTTTGTTGTAGTGTGACTGGCTGTGCAAACTTTTAATGGAGCGGGCTACAATGGTCATGAGATCGGCTGGTTTACGGCAAAGTTTGACAGAGAGTTGTTGGAACGACTGGAATAGCGCAGTACACCAGTGTGCCAATAATGGTGAGGCTATTACAGTCAGGGTTTGCAGTCAGCACTGGATTACTGCAGCGTCGCCTTTGGCTTTGCACAATGCAGAGGTGCAGCACAGTTGAATGGAACTGCATGGCACAAGAAACACTTGTTGAGTGGTGTTGCCCGTGCCTGCAGTGGAAGTCGTTGCTTTCTGTGGGGGTTTTATGCCTGGCTGACGCCATGTTGTATCATGTGACATTGTGCACCCTCCTCACTGCTGCCAACTCCACCATTTCTTGCGGATGAGCTGTTTGCTGCCAGACGATCTGTCCCCTGAGCCAATGATTACTTCTGATGATAGCTATATTAGTCAAAAATTTGAATTTAATTTTTCCTTTCATCTTTGCATGGTACATCAAAGAACTCCACTGCAATTATATATTTAGCTTTGGAAATTATGTGGTAACTAGAAAAGCAGTAAGTGTGAGATTGTAATAATTTCGTCTTTTTATTCCTTTCCCAACAGCTCATTTAGTATCATTTTGCAACATGAAACAAAGTACTATAAATTGTAGATAAGCATTTATAAAACATAAAACTGCCATTTAAGTGCGATAAGGACTTAGAAAAAGGGGAATAATGGTGTTATTAAATTGCAGACTTGAGTATATTATTAACAGTCTATAACTGAAGCAAATTCCAAAAATTCTGGAACTTTTGCAGTATTATCCGCTTCGCAGTTATCAACTATATGTGTTCTAGAACTTACATTTCCTAAGTACTGAGTAATAAACACACGCACTAGAGCACATGTCAACCACTGTTTCTTAACTCTTCCTCTTTTTAACTATCTTACTTTTGTCATGTTCTTCTTTTGATTGCTTATTTTACTGTAATGCCTTTTATACGTTATAAACTTATTACAGATTAGTGTACCTTCTTTGATTTTCTTTGTTTCAATTCGTTATTGAAAACTAGTGTATGGCGACATTAGCGACATCTGGTGATGTTACAACTCAAACATCTTGTAGCTATTGTATGGCAGATTGTTTTAAACAGTAGTACTACTGACGACATGAGTCATGCATGTGATGTTATTTACATGTATTTGATGATGCTGGTGCTGATTCTCCATTTAACATTTGACTATGCCAATGTGCTTGCAGTACATTAGGACTTTGTTTTTATGAAACAGGTATGCATCTTCATATTTAACGTGCACAAATGTATATTTTGTCAGTACTATTTTTCATTATGGTCTATGTACTGTTCTTAAGCTGTAGGCAGTTTGAGAGTGTATTAATGTTTTTCCATTTCTGCTGCACGTCTGACGATAGTCATTAAAGACCGAAACCCATAATCTGATAAGAAATAAGCTTGTGACCATAGGTGTAAATTACAGGAAACGTATAAACACATATGTTTGCTGCAAAGAGCAGTAGTGATTTATTTCTGCCGTGTCGGTGTAGAGTACAGGACAGTGTGAGCTGCTCCAGACTGCGCCTCCATGGTGTGGCGCCCCCTCAGCAGCGGCGGCTACACGCTGTGGGCGGCTTTGCGGGCGGCGCCTGACCTGGCGTGGGGCCTGTTTGCAGCTCTGCTCGCAGCGTGTCGGCTGCCTGCACGCGCGTGTTTCGCGTGTCCGGCTCGGGCGTGAGCACCTGCTCAACAATGAAGGACAGACTTGATGATCAAGTGTCTCACCAGCAAATTCCAGTAGTCACTAAAGCAACGCCTGCCTACAGAAGGTGGAAACACTAAGCTCGAATTTTATGTGCATTTTTTATACTCGTATTTAAGAAGTGGTTGACACATAAATGTTTACATTGTTTTCATTAGTGAAACTCTGGCAATTATATTTCTAATCACGTAACTCACACGGTAACTGAGCCTTGTGGAAAGCAAAACTGTGGGCATGGAACAAAAAACCTTCTACCAATGCAGAAAGGAACATACGTGGATACGGTGTGTAACACACCAACATAATGCCTAACACACAAGAACGTTTCGCAGCATTAATGTTGTAATTGTGAGAACAGGAGTAAATTTTTATGTAACGCATTTTGACATAATTTGTAAATTTATTCTTATCAGTGAATATGATTATGCAATTTAAATGCAATATCTAGAAAGGAATTATCTGCTAACACGTAGCAAATACGCTAGTCCAGTCAGGGCAGTTTGCTACAGTGAGCTGTCAGAGAATGTATTTGAATTAGGGAACATTGCCACTGGGCACAGATGTTGCAGTGAAGTAGAGTCTCACACATGTGCTCAAGCATAGTGGCTGCCAGCGGCACATCTTAAAGTACCAAACTGGAAGAAATATGTGTTGTGACCAGGCGTAATAATGGTGTTAACTGGGAACAGTGCAAAAAACATGAATTGGAATTAATATGAAAGAAGGGCGCTGCGGGCCATAAACTGTGTATTGCAAAGGGACAAGACAAGCCTGTTGCCATGCATTGTGGCGTTTATTATCTTTCGCAGCACCAGCAGCCACTCACTGAGTTAAGGCAAGAACAACTTTCATATTTAGAAGTGTATCCAGGCTAGCCAACGTAGTAGTTTCATTTTGTGAATAATTATCAACTTAATGTTAACATTGAGTTACAAGTGCTAAAACTTGAGAAGTTATCAACAAAGGTCCTATCTGCCCTTATTAATTAAAACTGAGAGCCACTATTGAATACAAGAAGACAAAAACGGCTGACCTAATTTAATTTTAGTACTTTGTTTAAAAAACTGAAAATTACCAAAATTTAAAAAATAATTAAGTTTGATTGTTAAAGAACAGCGAAATCTTCACTTCAAACCAGTATTAATATTCAGTGACTATGAAGAAGTAATTCCATAAAGGTTTTAAAGATTATTGTTTATGAGAAAATTTATATTCCTTGTGTGTTCAACAATTTCTGCTCACATTTCTAAAATACATAAGAGATTAATGCAAAAGTTAATCAGTGGTTATTTAATGAAATATATATGCTGAAAACATATTTTGCTTAACAGAAAATATTTATTTAGGAACGATTGCAATTGTAGAAATAATAACAGTTGGCGCTATGGCAGGCTGTTTGAAGCTATTTATTTTGCAAACTGAGTGCCACACAATTCGGAGTTGAGTGCGTTGCATAATGAAATTTGTCTTACTGATTTCTTGATTAGATTTAGTTCATGTTGCTAACTGCGAGTTTGCGTCTGAGCTCAAGTAAGTGTTGGGACCATTCCCACCTGGCTGGCTTGCAGTAACTATTGTGTAAATACTTTTGAAGCTTACTAACAACTATACAACATTTTGCGCTCACACCAAGAACTGGCAACCATTTACATTAAGCATTACAATCTAAACTAAAAAATACATTACTTCATTACCTGAAATTTCGCTAACCACTTTGCTGTATTTAGTATCTGTCAAAATTCTCTCAACCAATTTTGTATTGAAGTAGTAGAGCAATAACATTTCGGTTATAACAGATTCTACATTTTTTATTTCATTTGTTGTTCCGAATCGATGCTTTTTCCATTCAATACGCATATTAGGAACATGTCTCATCAGTTATTCCAAATATTCAAAAGTGCAGCTCTGTTATAAGTGTTCAGTGTATGTCTCAGCACTCAACACTGAGAGCATGCTTGTTAGTTTGTTAATAATGTTGTTCTTATTGGGCTGAAAACAGCATCATTCTTTCTCATTGCTTATGGTATGTGGATTTTCGTTAGTATCGGTAAATTTTCAGCAAGAAATTGTCATAGAACTCTGCAGCGCAAATTTAGTACCAATCTACAAAGACGACTAGTGACAATGTCTTCCTTTCCGCTAAATGTTACGCTGTTGAGCTACATGGAAGTATGGTATCATAGTGATCAGTAGACAGCCCCTCAAAATGACTCAAATGTAAACCTAATGCCCTTCCAACATGGGTCCATTCTTAGAGAGCGTAACTATTTTAATGGGCAATAATATCCATATTAAAGGAAAATGTGACTGCAGACATTCACAATGTCAGAGCGCCTGCCTGGGGGGTGGGGGTGGGGGGGGGGGCCAATAGTACAATCATGATGGTTAGAGCTGTGCACCGCCTGTCAACTTGAGCTGCTGCTTACCTTTGACTGCCTTCCTGCTCTCTACAGTTAGACCCTCGTCAGCACCGCTGTCGTCAGCGTCTTCGTCTGCTAAGCTGTCAGTCTCGTCGTCATCTTCGAACACTTCGTCTCCATCGTCTGCAGCAGCCAGCGGCGTGCTGTACGCTACAAGCAACACGCCAGAGATCAGCAGGACGAGGGCTACCTTCATGGCTGTAGTGGCTTCTAAGTTGAGGGCCTTGCTACAAGTGCCATAACCGTGCACACCGGCCTCCTCTTATAGGGCGCGTCGGACACTTATCGCTCATACTGTGGCAAGCAAGGACAGCTACTCGAGGCATACTTCGAAATATGCGGTTAGCCGTATCGTTGTGCTATCTTAATGGCAGAAATATCCTGCTGGACACGGTAGTAAAACTTGAAGCTCAAGGTTCTAAAAGACGCTAGCAAAATTGGAAGCACTACAGCTGACAAATACAGCAGAATCTAGAAAAACAGTTGATGTATCTTAAAGTTTATAGACATGAATTACAAACCTCTTTCCTTTGTAGGAACAAGGATATAGAAGAGTAATCAGTGTTTTAGTAACTAATTAAAAAAGGACAAAGAATCTATTCATGTACTATTAACGTACTTCTTGTTGTTGTTACTTTGCTTTATTATGTTCTACATGTAACTGAAACTGTCCAATGTTATTCAGTGCATTCTCTGATTATATATGTGATAATTCATTATCCCATTTTAGCAATACTTAATAGTATTTTTTGTTTTTTTCCGATAATTGTGAGCTATAAGTTTCTATTATGTAATCTATAGACTCTTACTATTAGCTACGACTTGAGAATGGGCTTGTGAACCCCGGTACTGATGTTTGGTGCCCTATAACTGCATTCCATGTTAAGAACTTTCTTTCACTTTTTTTCTCAGTGCTTCATCCACTGTGACAAATACTATCAATGGTGGTAGCTTCTAACAAGGATTCACATACGTATTAGCAGTAGCCATTCTTTCAGATTTATTTCATTACTATTCATGATTTTCGTGTATAGAGTGACTCTAAAAGAATCACATCATTTCGTCCTCCTGACAGGTATAAAAATAAAACTTTCACTTCACCTACCACCATCAACATCAGCATGGGTTGTGACTTTCATGGACACTAATGCACACGTTGCGGTATGAAATAAACAGCCCTTGAGTCTAATCTTGAGAAACTGCTTGTGATGTCTGAAAAACGTGCTGTGTAAATTTATGAAAGCAGCTGTCTGCTTGCATATGACTTACACATTGTTACTTCGTTGTATGTGGTTGGCAGAATGACATGATGTTCACTTCCTTGTGAGGTCAGCCTGCTGCATTGGCACCTTGGTCATCTAATTCAGGTGGCATGTTGCAATAATAAATAGTTGAAGTGCCTATTCTAAATTTCATTTCTGTTGTTGTTATCTGTTGGTGTTGTGTTGTATATATTACATAGTAGCTAGCCTTGGTTTCAACTCTCGTGCTTGTAGCAATCGAATGCATTTAATGGCGTAACACTGCACCTTCCATTAGAATAATACGGCGGGAATATTGCTCAAGGTGTGCTTGGAACAATCTCGTCAAACGCTGCCAGTTTTGTTGGTCTTCCTGATGCTACGGATCTCAGGCTCAATGCATGTGATTTCACCTCTCAAAGCTATAACATTATGTTACCAGATTCAATCCATTGAACGTGTCCCCTTAATATCAATAATACTTTTCATTGTCCTCCAGACTCTCCTTGTTGGCTTAATAACAGGAACAATAATGGAAAGTTATTGACTATCATACACTTTATTCTTAACATTTCTTTGTGTTATATTAGTTCTATTTATTTATATTATACACAATGTCTCGGATTCATCTAGTACATGGTTGTACAACATTCCATGAATTTATAATCTCATCTACTAATTTAAAACATAATTTATTATCTTAACTCAGTGAAACTGCTCTAATAACATACAATTCCTTGAAATTATTGTAGGACCTTTATCAGATATTTACTGAAATTACAGAGACCTTGAATGTATTATTGAGAAAGAAAAACTATTGAGTGATCTGCCGATTGTCAGATTGCGTTTCCCGCCTTGAAACAGGCACTGACGTCAGATACAACGTTATTATTTACCAACTTCGAAATCGATTTGATTTTATCCCGTAGAGTGAGCAGTTTTGCATTCATTTGGACAGATAATAACGAACACCCAGTTCGATACGCATCCAGACATTTGATTAAAGCAGAGTGGAATTATTCCACAATGTAGATGGATATGTTAGCACTTATCTATGGTATCTGTAACATACATTGTTTTCTCTATAGACAAGTGTTCAATGTAGTGATGGATCGCGCCGCGCTAAAAGCTTTTGTTGGGACTGACAGATCAGTTCAGTTGGTGGACACAGTGGGCATTAAAGTACAGTGAATTCGATTGCAAGATACTGCACAAACCAGCCAACCAAGGAAGAAGCATAGTAACAACAGTAGATTAAGACAGAATTTTTAGCACTGGGTAATAGCGTTGCTGATTGGCAAGGAGGATTGACAGCGACGCTGTGTGTAAGTTATTTTGGTCACAGCCACAAATCGTGATATTTTTCTCCATGAACATCAAAAGCAAAATTCCACGCCAACTTTCTAAAGGAAAGGGGACTGTTACGCCACAGGGTAATATTGCAGGTTGATGAAGCAATTGTTAAAGTGTTTCCTGGTCGGTATCAGAGCTGAAACCAATTCAGACTACTATACAGTACATACAGGACGACAATTATTGAACTACACGAAATAGAATCGTCACATCTTCTGAACAGTTTGCGTTAGGACCTTTAATCTCCACAGTGTCTCCAGTGTCATGATGGGAATTAGTATGCGAATATGATTTGGTTTAGCGACGAAGCCCACATTCATTTAGATGGGTTCGTCAATAAGCGAAATTGGAGAATTTTGGGGACTGAGAAGCCCCATTTTGTGATCTATAAGTCTCTTCACCTTCAACGGGCCTGACTGTGCGGTGTGTAATGTCCGGTCACGGAATAATCAGCGCGATATGCGTTGATAGCATAGTGACTGCTGGACGTTAATAGACGGTTTTGTAATAATCCCAAAACCACTGCTGTACTGAAAACAGATATTGAGAACGTCACTGACAGCATCGATGTTCCGCCACTTCAGCAGCTCATACAGAATTTCGCTATTCGTCTGTAGCATATCACCGCCAACGATGACAGGCATATCGAACATGTCATAACCTAAATCCGAATCTTTCTTTTTAAAATTCAGTCTTGATCGAACCACGTATGCTACATGAATAGGTGACCGGTTTCGGTCATATCACATGGCCATCACAGACCTTTAATTTAATTTAGAAAGTAATAGAAACCTTACTAATTGACAATAAAATGTGACAAAAAGGCCTATAAGGACAAAATACAATAAGACTTGTTATACCCATGGCATCCTTCGAAGATGGTAGGTGGAGCACTCTTCTCAGCTGCTTTGATGTCAACTGGTGCCAGCAAGTGACAGGCATACGCTTAAATACGACCTCACGTCAATCAATCAGTGTAAAACAGGTTCACATGTCAAAACGTAAAAAAGTATAATAATAACATAAAAATAGTTATGTATAAAATATCTCTTTACAACCGTGGAACAACTTAAATATTGTGTAAAAGATACAACATACAGTACATCAGTAGTTCCATGGTTGTAGAGAGATATTTTATACATAACTACTTTTATGTTATTACTGTACTTTGTTTTTTTGCGTTTTGACCATTATGGGAACCCGTTTTATACTGACTGGTTGACGTGAGGTAGACGGAGAAGAAGTATGTGGAGCATCTTCGTATTTAAGCTGGCACCAGTTGACATGACAGCAGCTGGGAAGAGCGCTTCGAAGGATGTCAAGTGTATAACAAGTCTTATTGTATTTTATCCTCATAAAGGTTTTGTCACATTTTATTGTCAATTTAGTAAGGTTTCTATTACTTTCTAAATGAAATTACAGGTCCGATTATGGTCATGTGATTCGACCAAAATCGGTCACCTATGTTCATGTAGAATACGTGGTGCATTTAAGACTGAATTTTAAAAAGAAAAACATTTTTAAGGACTTTTGAGTGCTGTTTCAAAAATGTTTCTTAAAATTGTTCTAAATCCGAATCTCCATAGCGACGTTCACATGTTGAATAAAGTGTGTCCACCCTGTAGTTTGAAACTAATTGAGTTTTCTCATACAGTTCAATATTTTTTACCCAGTATAATGGAATACAAACCAGGAAGAACAACAGAAATGGCGTGTAGGGAGGGCACTCCACGGAGCTAAATTACCACAAGCCACCTCAACTGGACGACCAAGGTGCCGATGCAGCAGAGCGACCTCACACGGAAAGGAGCATAACGAGATTTGGTCAACCACGCAAAATAAAGCAACAATGTGCAGGGGCGTGAGTCATGCTTGGGTAGCTTAGTTGGTAGAGCACTTGTCCGCGAAAGGAAAAGGTCCCGAATTCGAGTCTCGGTCCTGCACACAGTTTTAATCTGCCAGGAAGTTTCATATCAGCGCCCTCTTCGCTGCAGAGTGATAACCTCATTCTGGAAACATCTCCCAGGCTGTGGCTAAGCCATGTGTCCGCAATATCCTTTCTTTTAGGAGTGCTGTTTCTGCAAGGTTCGCAGGAGAGCTTCTGTAAAGTTTGGAAATTAGGAGACGAGGTACTGGCAGAAGTAAGGCTGTGAGTACGGGGCGTGAGTCGAGCTTGGGTAGCTCAGTTGGTAGAGCACTTGCCCGTGTAAGGCAAAGTTCCTGTATCCCATTTCTTAGCGTATTTTCCTGACTCAAGTCTTTAACTTCAGCCTACTCTTCATCACTACTATATTGTGATCTGAGTCTATATCTGCTCCTAGATACGCCTTACAATCCAAAATATTATTTCGGAATCTCTGTCTGACCATGACGTTATCTAACTGGTGTAGCACCCAGTATAATTTGTCGACTCTTTCTAGTATGCTACTGACGATAATCTGCCTCCCGTCATCCAGATTAGGCTATTAAATGCGATGTAATTACCTTTCCAGTCTAAATATGTCAGAAATGTCTGAGTAATGTGTGTAAACTGCAGCATCCTAATTCTTAGTTCTGTGTTCGTCACTGAAATTATTATAAAACTGATGTAGAAAAAAATGTATTTTCACCAAGAACTGAAAACACTGTGAGAAAAATAAAACTAGAAAGTAAGTAGAACAGCAATTCATGAGGTCTGCTTCATGTTGTCTTGGAAAGTGTACTTCACCAAGAGAGTTTGCATTAGTGGCTGTGACGGTTGTAGATAACTGTTTTACTTCTAAGTGTTATAGTACTTATGAGAAACGGAATTACCTGGGAATACTACATGATTACAAATAAGGGGACATATACTTCACAAGTTCGATTGACCAGTGGGGACTGCAACATAAATGGTGAAATAGATCAATATGAAGGAGCCTATAGCTAGACAGTAACTGTCCAGCAAAACAAGTATTAATTGAGATGGTTCAAATGACTCTGAGCACTATGGGACTTAACATCTGAGGTCATCTAGACTTAACTATTTAAACCTAGCTAACCTAAGGACATCACAAACATCCATACCCGAGGCAAGATTTGAACCTGCGACCGTAGCTGCCGGTTGGTTCCGGACTGAAGCGCCTAGAACCGCTCGGCCACCGCTGCCAGCTATTAATTGACACTCCAGAGACATTTGCCATCCACCTAAGTATCATTTCCATGGGAACTGGGGGGATGAGATTAGAGTAATAACAATATGAACAGATGGACTTGTGTATTTATTCTTCCTGCAGTCATAACGTGATTGGAACGGAAAGAATCCCTAACATGTAGCGCCATGCAAACTACAACTTCTCACATGTTCTGTTAATTCAAATGGCTCTGAGCACTATGGGACTTAACAGCTGTGGTCATCAGTCCCCTAGAACTTAGAACTACTTAAACTTAACTAACCTAAGGACGTCACACACTTCCATGCCCTAGGCGGGATTCCAACCTGCGACCGTAGCAGTCGCACGGTTCCGGACTGCGCGCCTAGTGTTCTGTTGAGTATGTGTGCAGATGCAGATCTATTGAAAATCTGTATGCATATTTTATAAACATTTTAATGTTAATCTTCCTGTTTTAGTTTTATAATATGTGATTGCAGTCGTCTTCTTTCTTGCACGGGAATTACTGCTTTGATCAAGAGCCATAGCGCCTTCCATGTATATTTCTGTGAGTCGGTTCTTTTATTTGACTTAACGTTGTTGTACCGTGACTGGCTGCATGGAGCTTTAATGGTGTTGGCTAGGACGGTCATGAGATTAGTCGGTTTCCAGCGAGGTTTGACACAGAGTTACAGGGGGACCGGGACAGGGCAGTATACCGTGCGCCAATGGTTGTGAGGTTGTTGTGTTCGGGGCTGGGAGCCGACGCCCAAGCAGTCTAGGTTCGATGTTGGCTTGGCACGACGCAGAGGGGTGGCACAGCTGCGTGGGACTACACAGGGCCTTCTTACCGTGTGGTAACTTGGGTTTGCAGCGCCCACAGTGGAATCCATTGCAGTCTGTGGGTGGTGTACGCCTGGGTGCGCCCATGTCCCGTCCCATAGTCTCACGCCTTCTTGCTGCTGCTGCTGACTGTCTCCTTTCTTGTGGGTGAGATGTTTCTTGCAAGACGTACTGCCCTCTTAAAAGCCTCTTACCTCTCCGACTAATTAGGCTTTTCTATATGACTGTATACCTAAAGACCGTAACCTATGGGAAAAAGGCATCTACTCCGAAGAATAATGCAAAACCGAGAGAAATAGATGAGGTTATAACCGAATCGCTAC
The DNA here is from genome assembly GCF_023897955.1 of Schistocerca gregaria. Classification (NCBI taxonomy): domain Eukaryota; kingdom Metazoa; phylum Arthropoda; class Insecta; order Orthoptera; family Acrididae; genus Schistocerca; species Schistocerca gregaria. The sequence continues at coordinate 116,534,251 of NC_064926.1, forward strand.
TGCTCAGTGCTTTAGCAATGACGATTAGAAACAAAGTTCGGTTAATTTTACATATTTTTATTGATTAAACTAATTTTTAATTACCACTAGTTAGTGGAAAATTTGGAAAAAAAGGTTTTCAAAGTATGTCACTAATGAAAACAACCAATGGTCACCAGTTCCTCACAGGACCAAAATAATTAAATTTGAACTGAACTATATACTGGTGAGCAGCTTTACGTAAGAATAGTTATTGGCGTCATGACGTAGGAACAGTACCTAACGCACACTTTCAAGTTTTTCACACCACACGTCACAGTAGTCAGATAAAAATCAAATAGCAAACACCTACAACATATTACATTAATTTTCATAGATCAATTAAAGTAAGATTGTTTACTGGGTGTGGACAGAAACTTTTTGTTACGTTACTCACCGTAATTGAAGCAAGCAGAAAGATTGAATTTACTCATTGCTAAGGACAGTCATTTACATAGCAGTTACGCTGATATTTCTTTGTAGTAAAAGTTATAAATTATACCACAAGCTATAAATTAGAAACTGTGCTTTGACAGTGAAATTCAGTGTCCAAGTTACGTAAACTTTTATTACCAATTTTTTATTATGAAAGTTACTCTATTCTTAACAAATGAATTAATACTAGCTTTTGCATCATTCTGTTTCTGACATGTTTCGTACTACATCCGAAGTTTTCATTATTACGTAATTATCCAAAAGTTCGAAAAATTATGATTTGATGTACTAATAACTTAATGTTCACTTCATTTTCTGATTATCTCGGTTCGTACAAAGGGGTGAGATGGATACTACTTGGATAACGACTTAGGAAAATTATTTGGGTGACAGTATGCATGAAAACAATGTTATTTAAGTAATGAATTTCCAACTCCGTTGCTCAGCCTATTACATTTCTAGTTATAAAAAGCCTAGATCTTACTCAACTTTATGATGTCGTTGGTTTGTCGTTCTGCTTCATTTAGTGATAAAATAGGGCACAGGTGGATCCTGCCATACCATATCCAATAACAAAGGCCCACAGCACTCTTGATCTTATTCGATTACTCTTGCTGCATTTGTACTGTGAGCACTAAAATTTGCCAAAACAATCATTTCAATTTTCACTGCTCTGCAATTTCTAAACAGCGTTTTTACCTCCGCACTTTTGCATAGTCACGCCGCCGAATACACACAACCAACGATAACAACTGGCTCCTCACGACCCATAACTGCTCGCACGCCCAGCGATAATGCTTTTACAATTTATTATACTCTTTGATAATAGCTTTTCCCTGACTAGGCCAGCGTATCTACTTACAAAATGTTAACGTTCCATGCGTATTCTCTTTCTTAAACAACAAATAGCATTTGTAGCTTGGCAGAATATTTACAAGAATAATATTCGGCACAACTTATAAAACAAACTTATTAAAACACATATTAAATATATGATCATCCACACAGTTGTTGTAACCACTTTTCCCGTTAGAAACCATACTGTGCTGTGACTGCATTGTCTTTCTGTTCTGATTAACATTCTCCCAGTTCTGTCTCTTCTATAGTGCTACGTGTATTGAAACTGGCTTCTTGTGGCTCTCAAGTGATTTGACTGTCATTTGTGGGAGCCACGTACTATTTAAGGTGTTCTTATGTGAAGACAATAGACGTTGTAATAACCAGTAACTCTGACGTTTATTCATAGTCGGTTTCTTAATTCCCTAGTGCTTCCGAGAATTATTATTATGTGATTAAGTACTAATCCGCTGCCTGCTCTGATTCTGGTTACATAAGAAAAGCGGAATAGTTGTTCCATTAATTTTCACTTTCTTATCTGGCAGTTTAAGGATAGAATTATATTAGTCATATGAACTGCGACAGCTACCAGTGTTTAGAATTATTTTAAAAAAATCTCCTTACCACCACTGCTTGATTAATACGAATATTTTTGCTTTACATTCGTGGTTGATAAAGGTTGGTGGCTTGAAAAGAACTATCACACTTGGCCATTAACATATTATTCTTTCATGAATTGTAAAGTGCGACCTGTTATGTCTGTGTCGCATCAGGCGCAGCCTCAGACTTTGTCACCGTGCAGTGCAGTCAGGAGGGCCTACAGGATCGGCACAATAATTGATGTGTTTGAATGTTGTTAGGAAAAGTTTTTCTCTTAAAATTATAGTATGCATGCTGTAGTATTTTTAGTTAACAGAGTTAAGGAGTTTTGATTCTAATTAGCCCATTGGGCTAGAAGTTTGATAAATTAAACTGTCACCTGAAACATTTTCTCCAAAGGGGTTTTGATTCATTAATAGTTTTAAAAATTTTGTTTTGCTTAAAGTTCCCCTTTTTAGGGGGTTGGTTGAATCTTTGATGCTTATTCTGTTTATGATACATGAAATTATTGTAATTGGACTCAAATTACATATTTCGTTTTTAAATATTATTCTACTTGTGGTGGCTCTCAGTTAGTACTGAAAGGTCTTGTTATGATTAGTAACTTGTCTTCAATTGAGTGACATATATACATGCAGCATGTATCTGAAATTAAGTAGAAAATGAGAGGTTTGGCAGCGATGGACATATTAAACATATCTCACATATCAATCCATGACTGCATTACTCAGGAGACAGTGTTAGGCATGGTTGAACAGTTTTGTGCACTGCCAAGAGGCTAGGCACACAACATGCCATCCGAGCTGTCATGGTAGGAGGTCTGTTGGCCAATGTTTTCAATGTTTTTGTGGAACCAGGGTAAATGAGACGTCTGTGTGAAGTTTTATTAACTTTATTTGAAAACAGTTACAAAAAGTTGTCGATATTACTCCCTTCTGCCTGAATGCACTCCTTGTGACGCCCTTGGAGTGAATGTAGTACTCTTTCAAACACTTCTGGCAAAGTATACATAGAATTGGAAGCTGTCATAATACACACTATCAATTCTTCATCAGTCTCAGTGGGTTTCTGAAAGACAAAACGTTTTAGGTGGCGCCAGAAGAAAAAATCAATGAACATCAAATCGGGAGAACATACAGACCATGCCACTGGCCCAGCGCGCCCTATCCATTTATGACCAAAGGTTTGATCCAGATGTATTTGCACTGCATGTGCAAAGAGTACACATGCACTATTGTGTTGGTACCTCATTCCCCGTCTCATGCTGAGTGCAACATGTTTCAACAACTCTGGCAGTGTTCCTCCTAAAAAGGTTAAGTATCTCTCTTAGTTCAGGCGCTAGGAAAACATGTGTGGACAGACCAGATTATCGCCCTTCAATGTGGCCCAGATGTTGGCAGCGAAGCAGTCTCTGAGAACATGAACAATGGTTTCTTGCAGATTTTCCCTTGCCCATATTTATTGGTTGTGGCTGTTGAACATACCCTCTCTTGTAAAAGATGCCACACCTGAAAAAGTACGTGATTTGGAAAGTCCGGTTGAATGGAACACCTTTGTAAAAAACCACTAACAGTTCGATGTGCAAAATCGTTTGGGTTAAGGGCGTATACCTTCTGAAGTCGGCAGGGGTGCATATCATCTTTATGCCACACATGTCAAATTGTGGTTCAAATGGTTCAAATGGCTCTAAGCACTATGGCACTTAACTTCTGAGGTCATCAGTCCCCTAGAACTTAGAACTACTTACACCTGACTAACCTAAGGATACCACACACATCCATGCCCGAGGCAGGATTCGAACCTGCCACTGTAGCGGTCGCGCGGTTACAGACTGTAGCGCCTAGAACCGCTCGGGCACTCCAGTCGGCTCAATAGTAACAGATCATGACTGTGATTTCACGGGGTAAGGATAAAATTGTCACTGTTGGTAGTATTTTTACATTATTTGTGTTATTCTTCTTTTAAATTTTCGTGTGGATACCGACCTGTTGTGTTTGTTGTCTACTTCAGGAGCAATTCCCTGGCAGCAAAGAACGTCATCGACGTGGGTAGCCTCACAACATCGTGCCTGTAATATGGGCTACACATTCATAAACAAAATGTGGATGGCAGCGTAATGTGGATGGAAGCGTATCTAAACTTTGTTAAAGCCTGTGAGCTGCCTTGACTGCCCTAGGAAACATTTTCGCCGAGTTAATGCTCGAGGTAAAACAAGCTTCCGAATTCTATATAAGTTTACTGGCTGATCTTCAGCGTGCTGTAACAGGTTTGAAACTTGCTTCCCATCTCAAAGGCAGATTTTCCAAGTGTAGGCCCCTCTGGGGCTCCTAGCTAATAGAATTCGAGACATATGCCGTGTCAGTAAAGATCTAAAGGAAAATGTTTGCAGGACGAGGTTGTGGCCTGGAAACAGCAAATGTTTGTCCTACGTTGGTGGGATGAGGAGCTGGGTATTGATGTTAATATTAGTGAGGGCAGATATGAACAAAGAATTAGCAGCCTGTTTGTAAGGTAGATAGACAGCCTATTTTGAGAGTAGCCGAACCCTATGATGTCTACTCTTGAAGGAGTGTCACGTTTCTCAGTAGAGAGTACCGATCAGTTAACTGAGCTGTTGTGGTTGTTTGTTGGGTTACATCAACAGGTTAATGTGTTACAGAATAATCATGTAGTAGTTTATCCAGGTTTATCCATTGCAGAAGATAATTGTTGGAGCATTCGAAGGTGCATATACGTTGTGAGACTTCTGAAAGTTGCTGTTAAATAAATGCGTGGCTGCTTGTAAGAGGAAAGATTTGCCAGACTAACATGTATACTGCGTACAGCGCAAGGATAATCATTTGCCCCATTATGTTAATGAAATGCATCTTTGCATTTTAGTATTGTGTGTTGCGATCTCTGAAGAACTGGTGATGCCATTATCTTGGAGGGTATGGGAGCAGAGGACAGGTCCAGAAAATTGTTAAGTGAAAAACCAGTGAACAATGTCGATATAGACAAACTTTTGGCTGGAATTCGTGAACATTCTTTATAGTGACCATGAATGGGGGAACTAAATCTGAGCAATAACCTGGACATTGTAAATAACATGTATGAACTCAGAGCTGGTCAGTCACATCATGTTACTAGCACTGTATGCTATTATTGCAAGAGGCCTGGCCTTTTTGCCAGGCAATCTACGATACGTAAGGGTAGGTGGCTGAACAGCTGACGCCAGAAGCAAGGGGCACATTCTGCATTATGCGGAATGCTCCCATTCATGCACCATCAAAGATGGGAGACTGCCTTGTGTGCATGCATTTTTAGGAACTGTGCTCTTCTGGATTATGGAGCTATGTCCCCCTCGTGGACTAGGCCTGGTACACGCGTTATAAACAATTGACCTTCTTCCCAGAGCTAAGTGTGATGAGTTGGATGAGTCATGTGGTGGAAGGACAACACTTAGTGTCGTTGCTCAGGCTTGTATCAGACTGAGATTCCAGAATTTCTAGTGGCCACTTGTGTGCTTCGTTGCTAAAAATTTGGCTCTGAAGACTTCTGGGTTGTGATTTTTATTTTGTAATTGACCCAGTGTTTGGTTGATTATGTGGGTCGTCGTCGTATATTTAATTTAGGGCAGTTTTGTACCCATAGAATTGGCACGAAGGTATCTAGAGTGAGTGTAGAGCACGCGAGGGTTGATGTTATCCACTTACCCAGAGGTCAATCTGCGAGTGGTGGGCAAATTTCCGGATGTGTTGATTAATAGATTGCTAGTAACTATTGAAATTGAACACCAGAACCAGCTCAGGGAAAAGCACTCAGTGCATCAGGCTCCCTACTAGTGGTCAACTCCTGAAATGCAACATTTACATATAATCCTATATTTATTTGCTGATGATGTCATCTATCCTTCGCCTCACCTTAAACTATATTTCTGGTTTCTAAGCCTCATGAGAAGGGGTTTAGACCTATAGCTTATTACCAGGCGATAAATCATTATAGGCCTACTATCAGATGCTTTTACCAGGAGAGAGTAAGTCTTTAATGGCTTTGTATACCGCCTACAACCTTTCTGCTTTAATAGGGTCATCTTTGGACTAGTCAGAGGAGCGTCAGTCTGATGGCGTCTATTGGATTACGTCTGGAGGACTTTAAATTCATGTCGGTTTACAGAGCCACTTCTGTGGATCGTGTAGACCACATCCGCCAGGTGTTCTGCCACCTCAAAGAAGCGGGTCTGACTGTTAAATCAAACAAAGTAACCTTCACCTGGGACGGAATATGAAAACTGGGACCTCCCGACAACGGCTGGAACCAGTTCATTCATTCCAGTCGCAAAAGACAAAACAGGTACCATCTGTCTTGTTGGAACAGTGAATTTCCTTCTGAATTCATGCTGAATTTCACGCAGATAGCAGCCCTACTATGAGTAGAACATTTGTATGGGTTGAGCCTCAGTAAGTTTCTTCTGAAGCATTAAAATGAGTCCAAGCATAGAGCTAGTGTCAGGGATTTTAACTGCCCGTTTATCGTCCAAACCAACACTTCCGATGTTTGGGGTGCTGTTGTCCTATTACTAAAGAATGCTGGAGACGGAAGGCCACTTGTGTTCACATCACTGACGTTGTCACAAGTTGAAACCAGATACTCAGTCTACAAATAATAATCACTGGCGGTTTTGTTCACACTTGAGAAATATGACTTTAATTTGGAACATCGTTGCTGTCGACTGGAAATCGATAGCCAGGCGCAGAGCTGGGTGTTCGTTAAGAAACGATATACAGGCCAAATAACACAGTGGGCAGTAATGACCTCTAAGTTCTAATTCGATGTTTGGCATATTAAAGTGGGGCAAAACCAAACTGCCAATGCGTTGAGCCAATTGTTTCAAGTTGGTGATATGAGTGAGGTGCCCATGTTAATACGCAACAACGCAGGAGTCCCAACATTCCCTGCACAAGGATTGACACGCGGTAAACCGGCTGTGCACAACAGTCAATTACGATTGTGGAAAGCGCCAAAGAGGTTGGGGTCAGTTTCACCTTCTAATTGTAATTTATTGTAATTTAATAACACTTTTACAACCAAAGCGTCACATAGCCGAACCTTTACCGAATGCAACTCTTTCACGGCTGAAGGTCTCGAAACAAAAAATCTTAAGAAATCAACAAGATAAAAATCCAGTTCAGATAGCAATAAAGTAATTTAAAAAAACAACACAGCAAGGTAGATAGAACGAACATATGCAAGGTGCAATACAAATTGCTGAAGGGCACAATGTTTAAAAACAAAAAAAAATTAAATATCGACAAGATTAAGATACAATTAAAGAGACAAATAAAATAAAAAACATATCACGTGTTAAATTTACAATTTTTTTAAGAAAAAAGGAAAATAACCATAAGCCTTAAATTTTAAGCAACTGAAAACAGATAATTAAACACCGGTGGCACTCAGAAGCCTCCAGGGAAGTCGGTCTGCCCTCGTTCACTTAGGCGAGACAGGTGGTAAGACCAAATACACTTGATCCGTCGGAAACCCAACCAAGGCACAGCCATGGACCGACCGACAAAACGACTTGCTCGCCACCAATTGGTACATGAGAACTTAAACTCCAAACGTCACGAACGTCATTATCCTCAAGGAAATATGTATTACACTATCAAAACCACGCACTATGTTGGACATCAAAAACAGGTGAGGAAAGTACGCTGCCTGAAATTACTTCAGTGGCCAGGGCACGAAGCTCGTAGCGTTGAGACAGCTCCACACACGCTCCGACACTGTGCAGGGAGCGGCAGCGGACCCAGTAACTGCACCGCGAGGAGATATCTTCTTTGGTCCGCAGCAACCGTCCGACTGCCTGCTTGTCCGTCAGCGACTACTGCTCCGTTGCGACTGCACTGCTGGTGCGTCTACCACTCACTTCCAGACACACGACGGAGGAAATACTGGATCGGACCCAACCATGCAGAGGGAACACACCCAATGGCTAAACGACATCCATGCACCAGGAAAGGACTGACCCAAGTTCCACAAGATGGTAATTGAAGGGGCCCAGAAGGGCTCAGAGAACCAGTTACACGTCGCCTGATGAGACGACCAACGTCTCAGAGCCACTACGCCAAGAACATTTAAAATAATTGTCAGTGGGAATAACGCAACCAAACGCACAATCTGACAAACACGTGCACGAAGACCTGAACGATACAACAGCAATTAAGCATGCATGAAGACAGATCGGGAGTCGAAGCACACACACACACACACACACACATACACACACACACAGCCGATTCATGAACATTCGGCGAGGCAAAACGCGCCAACCGACGATCCACCAAGACCGTGGCCTGGCTCAAGTGATGCGCGGCGGCAATGGTCAGCGAGCCATGTCTACGCAGACGTCGCTGCTCCAACCCGACTGCACTAGTGCCGCATTGCAACTCCTCGACTGGCACGATCGGACTGGGCTCCAGACGCATTCCAACCGACTGGCAGCCTGAACTCCCAAAGAACTCCTAACTCGGACTGACGAGCTACGACAGACAACGACCGGGAAGTAATAGCAGTCAAGCAAAGATACTACGAGAGGGGATATATCGATACACGCTGCTAATGCCGCTAACGGTCAGGCAAAGCTTCAACTCAGTGACAGTGTTAATTTAAATTAACTTAGTGAGATGGAAGTACGTTAAAAACAGAGTGTATAGTAGATGATAGCGGGAAGATGAGCCACGCATGGCTCAAGGATTTCTAGTGTTTCTGTTCCAGGGAGAATGAGATATCCAAGTTATGTGTACTCTGGAGTTCAGTCTTCGTGTGGAGGTCACATGTAGTTTTATCTGGACTGGGACATTCAGAAACTGGTCGCTGAGTACGAGTTTCAACCAATCGATAAATCATATATTGATTACCTGGGGCCTTTGCCTCATTCCAAAAGCAGAATCCTTTTTTGCTTTGATCATAATCGACACCTTCACTAAGTATGTCTCGTTGATCCCTGCGGCTATTAATATTCAGCACCTTGAGAAATTTTCATCGGTTTTGGACCCTGAAAACTTTAGTTAGTGAGTATCGGCCTTCACGTCTAAAGAGTTCCAGTGGTTCTGTTTTGACAAGGAATAATACGTATTACCAACACATCTTAGTATCTAAGGCCACATTTTACTGGAAAAATAAGCCATAACTTGCAATCATCCCTCGCTGCTTACCATTCAATGTTCCATGTTGCCAAATTGTCTACATTTTTCCTTGGATACCGCCCACCATGAAGCCCATAAGACCACTCCCGCCAAGCTAAGCATTCTCATTAAATCCTCCAGTGACCATTTTATGACCGCTCAAGGATCTACTACTGGAATAGGCGGATCTGGAAGAATTAAAAGAAAATTGTGGAAGCTTGGTAGGAGAACGGGAAGCAAATCGCTTCAGTTAAAGTAGGGGATGAAGCATTTCTCAAAAAATTTTCAGCAGAAAGTCAATGCCTTCACGGCATCAGCAGAAAATGTTGCCGAAGTTTGTCAAACCTTATGTAGTAGGTGAAAGGCTAGCACTGCTGTTCCCTTCGTGCTGAGGGATGCAAGAAACGGATGATGGACAGACAAAAGCCCAAGTATTTACAGAAAGGAGATTCCAGCTACCCACCCCACTTCTGCCTTTATGTGGGAGTTTGAGCTGTTGTTCCGGCTGTGTGTTGACTCTTCCACTTAGCTTCCCTTTGTTGTAGTGTGACTGGCTGTGCAAAGTTTTAATGGAGCGGGCTACAATGGACATGAGAACGGCTGGTTTACGGCAAAGTTTGACAGAGGGTTGTTGGAACGACTGGGATAGCGCAGTACACCAGTGTGCCAATAATGGTGAGGCTATTACAGTCTGGGTTTGCAGTGAGCAGTGGATTACTGCAGCGTCGCCTTTGGCTTTGCACAATGCAGAGGGGCAGCACAGTTGAATGGAACTGAATGGCACAAGAAACACTTGTTGAGTGGTGTTGCCCGTGCCTGCAGTGGAAGTCGTTGCTTTCTGTGGGGGTTTTATGCCTGGCTGACGCCATGTTGTATCATGTGGCATTGCGCACACTCCTCACTGCTGCCAACTCCACCATTTATTGCGGATGAGCTGTTTGCTGCCAGACGATCTGTCCCCTGAGCTATTGAGCTGTTGTTGGCCCATTTCCTGTTGGAAACCGTACTGTGCTGTAATTACACTCTCTTATTCTTCTGGTTCACCAGTGACCGAGTTATGACCCTTCTATGTGCTATATGAACTTACACCAGTTGGGTGTGCCTGTCGATGAGGCCAGTGTTAACTGTTATGCCTTCCAAATGGTTTGGCAATCGTTTGACGAGGCAATTAGTATCTGAAGTGTTCTTATATGAAGACAGTAGAAGTTCTAACTACTAATAATGTCTCATTAATTCTGAAACTGACTTTAATATGTGTTATAACTACTGTAAGACTTCAAACTTAACTGCTTCATCTTACAGCAAATTGGTAATACTTAGGCTAGACAATTCCATAATCGCCTGGTCCATCTGTCAATTGTTCTTACGTGTTTAATTATTACTTAGCTGCTTGCTCTGATTGTGGTTACATACGAAAGGTGGAATAGTTTTTCCATTAATTTTCACTTTCTTTTGTGGCAGTTTAAAGATGGAATTATATTGATCATATTATGACACGGTCAATGAACCTTAGCAGCTATGTTCAAAGTTTTATATTGATCATATAACCCGCAACAACTAGAAGTGTTGTGATTTATTAAGGGAAAAACTTTTCTTTCTCTGGTTTATAAATTATAACATTTAATGTCTTATATTGATGGTTCATAAAGGTTGGTGGCATCATACTTCGCTGTCAGTTTGTTGTTCATTAATGTGTTGTGCAGTGGGATGTATCTGACTCTTTCATGTCAGGCGTTGCCTCAGGCACTGTCTCGACCCACTGTTCTCTGGTGGGCCACAGTTCAATTTCAGAATGCATATATATGAGAGTGCCGCCTGTTGGAATCAGGATTCCTATGCTTGCGTGCAGTCATATTTTGGTAAACAAATAATATTGCTACACTGTATCCTAAACTCGGTTTGTCCCTTCCACTGCAAAAGTCCCCTGCCCTGTTATCAGCTGTCACATTTATTACTTTATAATCTCTCAATAATTACTTCTGATGATAGCTATATTAGTCAAAAATTTGAATTTAATTTTTCCTTTCATCTTTGCATGGTACATCAAAGAACTCCACTGCAATTACATATTTAGCTTTGGAAATTTTGTGGTAACTAGAAAAGCATTAGGTGTGAGATTGTTATAAATTCCTCTTTTTATTTCTTCCCCAACAGCTCATTTAGTATCATTTTGCTACATGAATCCCAGCACTATACATTGCAGATAAGCATTTATAAAACATAAAAACTGCCATTTAAGTGCGATAAGGACTTAGAAAAAGGGGAATAATGCTGTTATTACATTGCAGAATTGGGTACGTTATTAACAGTCGATAACTGAAGCAATTTCAAAAATTCTGGAACTTGACAAGTACCATCATACTTGATTGTCAGTTTGTTGTTCTTTAATGTGTTGTGCAGTGGGATGTATCTGACACTTTCATGTCACGGGTTGCCTCAGGCACTGTCTCAACGCACTGTAATCTGGTGGGCCACACTTCAATTTCAGAATGCATATATACAACAGTGCCAGCTGTTTGATTCGGGATGGCTATGCCTGCGTGCAGTTATATTTTGCTAAACAAATAATATTGCTATACTGTATCCTAAACTCGGTTTGTCCCCTGCCCTGATATCAACTGTCACATTTATTACTTCATTATCTCTCAATAATTACTTCTGATGATAGCTATTATGGACAAAAAATTAAAATTTTCCTTTCGTCTTTGCATGGTACATCAAAGAAATCCACAGCAATTATATGTTTAGCTTTGGAAATTTTTTGGTAACTAGAAAAGCATTAGGTGTGAAATTGCTATAAATACCTCTTTTCATTTCTTTTCCAACAGCTCACTCAGTATCAGTGTGCTACATGAATCCCAGTACTACATATTGTAGATCTGCATTTATAAAACATAAAAACTGCCATTTACGTGCGATAAGGACTTAGGAAAAGGGGAATATTGGTGGTATTACATTGTAGAATTGAGTATATTCTTAACAGTCGATAACTGAAGCAATTTTTTTTTAAAAAAATGTTCAAATGGCTCTGAGCACTATGGGACTCAACTGCTGTGGTCATTAGTCCCCTAGGGCTTAGAACTACTTAAACCTAACTAACCTAAGGACATCACACACATCCATGCCCGAGGCAGGATTCGAACCTGCGACCGTAGCAGTCGCACGGTTCCGGACTGCGCGCCTAGAACCGCGAGACCACCGCGGCCGGCAAGCAATTTAAAAAGTTCTGTAACTGTTTCAGCATCTTCCTGTTTGCAGTTATCACTCATGTGTGTTCTAGAGCTTAACTTTACAAAGCATTGAGTAATAAACACATATGTTTGCTGCAAAGTGCAGTGGTGCTTTATTTATGCCATATCAGTGCAGGGTACAGGACAGTGTGAGCAGCTCCAGACTGCGCCTCCACGGTGTGGCGGCCCCTCAGCGGCGGCGGCTACAACTTGTGGGCGGCTCTGCGGGCGGCGCCTGACCTGGCGTGGGGCCTGTTTGCAGCTCTGCTCGCAGCGTGTCGGCTGCCTGCACGCGCGTGTTTCGCGTGGCCAGCCCGGGCGTGTGCACCTGCTCAACAATAAAAGACAGACGTGATGATCAAGTGTCTCACCATAAAACTCCAGTAGTCATAACAGCAACACCTGTCTACAGCTGCTGCAAACAGTAAGCTTGCATTCTAAGTGCATTTTTTATATTTAAAAAGTGGATGACACATAAATGTTTGCTCTGTTTTCTTTACAAAAACCCTTGAAATTATTATATTTATAATCAAGTAAGTTGTATGGAAACTGTGTCCTGTCAAAAACAAAATTGTAAGCATGGAACACAATACAGCCTACCAATTAAAAAAGAAACATAAATAAATACAGCGTGTGACACAATACCATAGTGCCTAACGTAGGATATTTCCACACTGTTAATGTTGCAATTTTGAGTAACGCAATAAATTTTTCTGTAATATATTTTTCACTGTTTTGTAAATATTTTCCTGTCAATGAATGTGATTATGTAATTTAAATGTAATATTTCATGAAGAGTTACATAGTAACATGTAGTAATCACGCCTGTCTAGATAGGGAAATTTGATATAGTGAACAGTCAAAGAATATATCTAAAGCAGTGAACATTGTAACTGGGCGTGGACGCTCACAGAGTAGTAGAGTCTTGCGCAAGCTCTTGTGCAGCAATGTCTGACAACAGGCGCTCAGGCGTAGTATTTGCTAGCAGCATGTAGTGCGACACATTGTAAAGTAGGGCCTACCAAACTGGAATAAATGTATGTGACGACCACAGATAATTGGAAACAGTGCAAAAAGTACCAAGAGGAGTTAATATGAAAGAAGAGCGTTATGGGTCCAAAGTTGTGTATTGCAAAGCGATGACAAGACAAGTTGCCATGTTGCCATGTTGCCATGCATTGTCGGCGATTATTTCCTTTACACAGCAGCAGCAGCGACTCGCTGAAATAAGACCAGAACAACTTTAATATTTAGAAGTTTATCAAGGCTAGCTACCTAGCATAGTAATAAAATTTTGTGAATTAATACCAACTTGATGTTAACACTGTGTTAAAAGTGCTCAGACCTGAACAATTACCAAATAGGGTCCTATTCTTTCATTATTAATTAAAACCGCATGTCACTGTTGATGATAAAAAGACTAAAATTGTTGAACTAACTTAATCTTGATAATTCGTTTAAAGAAGGGAAAATTATCAATACTTATAATCAAGATAGTTAAAGACTTTACCGCTCAGTGAAATCTTCACTTGAAAATCAGTATTAATATTCAGTGATTACGAAAAAATAATTTCAGTGAGTTTTGAACGTTAGTGCAGATCAGAAGTTTAATTTTTTTGGGAGAAAAAAATGGCTCTGGGCACTATGGGACTTAACATATGAGGTCATTTGTCCCCTGGAACTTAGAACTACTTAAACCTAACTAACCTAAGGACAGCACACAAATCCATGCCCGAGGCAGGATTCGAACCTGCGACTGTAGCAACAGCGCGGATCCTAGAACCGCTCGGCCACGAAGGCCGCCTTTTTGGGAGATCAATAGTTTTTGCTCTCATTTCCAAAACATGTAACAGGTTATGCAAAAGTTAATCAGTAGTTATTTAATGAAAGTTACATGCTACTAAGACATTTTGCTTAACAGAAAATATTTGTTTAAAAACAATACATAGTAGAAATATTAACATTAGGCTTTACAGGGGTCTGTGAGAAGCTACTTATTACTCAAACTGAGTGCCAAACAATTATTAGTCAAGTGGATACTCTTAGTGCGATTTGCTTAACTGAATCCGTGATTAGATTTATTTCATGTTGCTAACTGAGTTTGATTCTGAACTCTAGCCCTTGTTATTTTGCCCATTCCCAGCTGACTGTCATTCGTTAACTATTACGTAAATACTTTTCCAATTTGATTAATAGAAATATAACATTATTCGCTCACACCATGAGCTGGCTACCGTTTTCTATAACCCTTACAGTCTAAACTAAGAAATATCTAATTTCATTTTCTGAAATTTCTCTAAATACTTTGCAGTTTTTAGCTTTTGACAAAATTCTTTCGGTCCTTATTACGTAGAAGTAATCGCGCAATAACGATTCGGCTATAAGTGATTCTACGTTATTTTATTTTTAATTTGTTCTCCGGAAACGATGCGTTTATGTCTGGCATCAGGGATATTAGGAACACGTGTCATCAGTTATTTCAATTTTCCAAATGTCCAGTGGCTGAACTTCGAGAATTTTAGTCTTGAATCAATATTAGTTAGTGGAAATTTCGATCAGACAATAGAGAGAAAAAAGGCTAAAATCGGCAGCAGCAGAAGCATGAGCCGATCCCGAAATTATATGACGGTGAGCTGACTAATGACAGTGGAATGGGTAGCTAAATAAAGACGCCAGATCTCAGTAATGTGACAGTAAAACAGGAGATCGACGATTATTACCAGGAAAATAGCTGAGAGATGTTCTCAAAGAGCGTGGGTCATACGGATAAGATCGAAACGAAGACAGAAATAAAACTGGTACTGAATCAAATGGGCGGTGTGCCACTGGGAGTTTTGAATGAATTCAAACAGATGATATTAACGATGGTTTGAAAAATGACATGTCTTCGTCAGTGCAGACATTGAATAATTACATGAGCTCGTTGGATAACAAAATTGGTAACATGTAAAAGGTCTGAATCTACAAATGGCCCATACAATAAATAAGAATATAAATAAGCTAAAGAGAACGGTATGTTGCAGTTAGCAGAAAAATAACTGAAGATACAGCCGCTATGCGTGGAGATTTAAGCACAAAAGTATCCCAGCAAATTAAAATAGTAAATGATGAGGAGGAAAAGAGTCGTAGTGAACTAGATCGATTTGTAAAAACTTGCAAAGGGCGCATCATGAAAGTTTAAAACGAGACAAAGACCAAATTACAAGAATCTGCGACTGATATTAACACTCATGTACGGGGAAAACTCAGACGTTTGAAGTTAGCGTGAATCACTAAACGGTGGAGTTTACAATTTATAAATAGTGAATCTGAAATCTGAATGTAATAAAGTCAAAGAAAATTTAAAAAATAGAGAATATGAAAAATTTAGGCTAGGATGATCTTACCCCAGTTACGTAAATTTCGAAATATAAAAGTTCGAACCATGAAGCGGAGTCCATCCATTTATTTTTATAGAAACATACAGGAAAATAATTTCTTCAGCGTTATCTAATGAGGATCGAATTACAATTGGAGAACAAAGTTAATCGAGGACGCGATTAGCTGGGTAGTCCATGTTATAGACAGTTGCCGGACTTCAGACGACTTTCAAACAAAAGGTTCGAAGAGAAATACTGGTCTTAGATATCAAGAACGAGGTTTTGAAGGAATTTATGAAAGCTACTCCATAACGGTCACGCAAAGAAAGAAACATGAAACCGAACTGCGAGGAATTGATCAAAAAAGTCACGTACGTAGAAGGCCAGATGTCAGAACACAGTTGGCGACATTCATGCTAGGTACCGAGACAGTGAAAAACGATACTGCAGCAACTACAATCACGAAAATAATAATAACTTTAATCACAACAGTAATAATAAGAATGATTACGAGATGAGGTGAGCTCACGTAGAAAGAGGTAGGAGAGGAGGACGAAGAGGTAGCCGTCATGGAAGAGGAAATCAGAATGGATGAATTTGCGAAAGTCACTGTTCGGAAAACGGAGATCCGCAACAGTAATGGGGACCGCTGGTGTGGAGATCAGTAGCGGCCATGCCGTCAAAAACCGTGTTACTGTAGCGATAACAATAGGGTGCTCAGTAACTATCCAAGTCGAGCATGTAAGCACAATCAGGTTCAAGTAAGAAGCAGTACGCATAAATATCAATGCAAGGTTAATTAATTTCGCGAACAAAGTAAATCAAATGTGGTAGCCAATGAAATCAGAGGTGCTGTCGGAGTGGTATCGTGTGAGGCGCATACGTGTAGTACGGTGGCGCCGATAATGGATCAGTGTATGGTCACGAAGAAATGTGTTGTTGTTATCGACGTCGAATCAGTAGGCAAGGAGAAGGAATGACTAAATTAGTTAAGTAAAATATATGAGAAGATGAAAGAATGGAAGAGAAGTAGGAAATAAGTTTCAGTGAGAAGAAAATTAAGATTACTGATGATTATGAAGTGTGTGAGTTACTGGGGGTGAGCAATCTGAGAGAGATGCTGCGCGATGTAAGTGAAATTAACGAGTGGGTAATGAGCAATGTCGATGATATTAATGAACATGGTGAGTAGAAGGGGACACGATAAGTGGAAGTGATTAAGAATTTTGCAGATGCCATTCCCGATTCAGTCGAAATCGACATACTTAATCAGACAACCGGAAACTGTAATATACGGCAAGAGTATGTAGCTTCTGGCAACCAAATGAAATAAGTAAGTGAATTATATGGTTCCAATGTGTACGAAGCCAAGGTTGGTGTGATGCGTTAAGAAAACAGTGATAATGAACGTGAACGTGCCGATTACTTAGATACAGCGATGGTTAAACGTGTCATGTGTAAAAAGGAGGAAAGGGATGGGGGAAAGCTGAAAAACACCCCAGATAAGTTAACTGAAAGAGATAACGTTTAACGTAAAATGCGAGCATTTCATGTTAGGCGTTAACGTGCCAGTTTTGTGGAAAGATCTGGACGTGAGCAAGACTTTTGGGAAGATACATGTAACAAATCGGAGCGTTGTGAGCCAATAGTGCCTATAGAAGTATACACAACAGAAACTCAGTATTAACTGATAGCAGTAGTGAAATTAGCGTCATGTCTCAACCATTTTATGAGTATATCTAAACAGAAGCAGATATCGTTGCGATTCCAGTTATAGGAGTGGAAGTTATAGGCGCTAGTGGTGCCTGTAGCAAACCGATTAAGAAGCGAGTCTTGCTGCCATTTCTTAATAAAATTATTTTATGTCAGCATGATTTTTAGTGGTGTACCAGTTAAGTACTCGAATTATTGGGGTATGGACTGGATGATGAAACATGATTCTTCATTGTGAGAAGAAATTAATGACTTGTTCTGTAGTAGACAGCAAAATAGAAGAGAATTTTGGCGATATTAATCAAGCGATTGAAAATCATGTTAGAGGGCCGAGTTTAGTTACGTTTCTTATGGGTGAAGGCTTGAGTGAAGGGCCGCGTCTTATCATATCAGAAAAGGGAACGCGATATCACCTTTCGACGACGAATTTGCAAAGATAGTGGTGAGTGTTTCGGGTATGTGACTTCGAGTACAAAATTCATACGCCATTAGCGATTTTTTGGACCAGTCTATCTGGTACCATTAGCTAGGAAAAATTTGGTGGTAAGTTTCTACGGGAGCAAACTGCTGAGGTCATCGGTCCCTAGGCTACTTAATCTACTTAATCTAACTTAAACTAACTTACGCTAAGGACAACACATACACCCATGCGCGAGGGAGGACTCGAACCTCCGACGGGGGGGTGGGGGTGGGAGGGGGAGGGAGAAGCGCGAACCGTGGCATTAACTAGCGAAGAAGTGGTAATAAAAGAGATAAACCGTATGGAAGAATGGAGAATAACACAACGACCTAAGGGCCAATATAATAACCCGGTCGTTTTGGTAAACAAGAAAAGTGATAGCATTAGGATTGTGATAGATGCACGCGATCTTAACAGGATTATAAAGTGAGAGACAAATCGTCTCGAATGTTTGTACGAGGTGTAGCAAAAATTCAATAACGTGTGGGACATGACGGGCCTCGATCTGACGGCCAGCTGTTGGCAGATCGCTCTCGTGCAAGAATAGCGAAAACTGACCGCGTTCTTGTTTGCAGGGAAATGTTACCAACATAAAATAAATAAATAAATAAAGGGTGAATTTGTGAAAATTTCTACGTTACGTTAAGCCACAGCGGAAACAGTGATTAGTAAGTTGGGAGACAATTATTTCGTGAAGATAGGGAAACCGAAAGCTACGCTCTCGGACAATGAACCTTAGTTCGCATCTAACATTTAAAATGAAGGTTCAAAATGGCTCTGAGCACTATGGGACTTAACTTCTGAGGTCATCAGTCCCTTAGAACTTAGAACTACTTAGACCTAATTAACCTAAGGACATCACACACATCTATGTCCGAGGGAGGATTCGGACATGCGACCGTAGCGGTTCCACACTGTAGCACCTAGAACCGCTTGACCACTCCGGCCGGGTTTAAATGAAGGCCTGTCGGAGAAACGGTGTAGAGGTGATTCATATTCTGGTGTGTTACGTGTCAAGCAACCTTCCGGAATGCTATGTGCTTGAATTAGGCAGGTGTTTTAGGGCATATTTCCATAATGTCCACGGAGCACTGGCGAATATGTAGCTGACGTTAGTATGGTCCCCTCCCCCAAATCGACCAACCAAAGTGTTGGACAAAATTGCCACGACCCACCAGGGTTTGATAGGCTCGGAATGTACATCAAAACCTGATGCCATGAATGCTGCCCTTGTGCTGTGTGTAGACAAACACAGTGATAGAGCGCCTTACTTGGAGGGCCAGTAGTGACACAAGGGCGGGTGGCGGCGTGCTCAGCCAGCCCGCTTCAACTGCTGCTTACCTTTGGCTGCCTGCCTGCTCTCTCCACTTAGACCCTCCTCATCAGCGCAGTCGTCGCCCTCGTATTCTTCTAAGCTTTCGTAGTCATCTTCCCCCACTTCATCGTCTGCAGCAGCTAGTGGCGTGCAGTACGCTACAAGCAACACGCCAGAGATCAGCAGGACGAGGGCTACCTTCATGGCTGTAGTGGCTTCTAAACGTGTCACAAGCGAGCACACGGGCCTCCTCTTATAGGGCGCGTCGGACACTTATCGCTCATACTGTGGCATGCAAGGACAGCTACTTGGTACAAACGGTCAATTAGCCGTATCGTTGAGCTGTCATAAAGGAAGAAATATCTTACTGACATAGTAGTAAAACTTGAATCTCAAGGTTCTAAAAGACGATAACAATATTGTAAGCACTACAGCTGCTAAACACAGGAGAACGAAGAAAAACATTTGATGTACCTTAAAGTTTACAGACATGAATTACAAACCTCTTTCTATTGTAAGAACAAGAATACAGAAGGGTAATCACTCGTTTTAAGAACTAATTTAAAAACGACAAAGAATTGATTCGTTTACTATTAATTTACTTGTTGTTGTTACTTTGCATTAACATGTTCTACATTAAGCTAAAATTGTCCAGTGCATTCTTTGATTACTTATGTGACA
Source organism: Schistocerca gregaria (assembly GCF_023897955.1). Classification (NCBI taxonomy): domain Eukaryota; kingdom Metazoa; phylum Arthropoda; class Insecta; order Orthoptera; family Acrididae; genus Schistocerca; species Schistocerca gregaria. The sequence goes on from NC_064926.1 coordinate 116,554,065, forward strand.
ATTCGTTATCCCATTTTAGCAACAATTAATAGTATTATTGTTTTGTTGTGTTAATCGGAGGCTGTAAGTTTCTATTATGTAATCTATAGACTCTTACTATTAACCATGCCCAATGAATAGACTCGTGAACCCCAGTAATGACGTTTGGTGTCCTATAACTATATTCCATATCAAGAACTTTTTTTCAACTTTTTCTCAGTGCTTCATCCACTGTGATAAATAACAGGAACAATGATAACTCTTAACCAGGATTCAATCCATCTTATCAGAATCCTTTCTTTGGGCTTTATTCGATTATTATTCACAATTTGTGTGTAGAGTGACGCTAGAAAAATCACTTACACCATGTCACACCAGTCTGATACGTATCAAATTCCGCGGTGACATTCACCTAAAAAAAGATATAAATAACGAAATTTCTTTCTTTCCGCCTAAGACTCAGAACTGACGCCCACCACCAACGTCACTATGAATTGTGACTCTCATTGACACTAATGCCTACATTGATGTATGAAACAAACATCCCCTGAGCGTAATCTTGAGGAATTGTTTGCAACACCTGAAAAACATGCTGTGTCAGTATATGAAAGCAACGGTACGGCCCCTAATATGGAAGTATTCGTCTTCTTATGCATTCTTTACTCATGCCAGGTGGCAGGGAAAGCCAGTCAAGAAGCTGTACATTGTTGGAGCTGTTTATGGTGTGAACCGCAGTATGGTGGCTTTCACTGTAATATTCCATTTGGAAACACAGCCACAAAGCATATTAAAACAGTGCTATCATTTTCATCCTGTAGTACTGTAGAACTAACGGTATAGCGACTACATTCAAATCTTCTGCACTCTGTTTTGTAACCATCCGAAACATAAAAATAGATGAGATTAGTTTATAAGATGATAGCCACATTGCCTTATTCAACAGCTATGTGATACAAAGTGGGGCTTACCTCTGCGTCGGTACACTACGAGGTATTTTAAAATTTTCAGCAGTCTCCCTAAACGATAAACCTCCAGCGACTTGTTTTGCGTGTTTTTACATTTTATCCCGTCCATTTTCTACCTGTGTAAAACATAAAAACTGTTAAAACTGCCTCAGTGACCGTCGGTGGACAATGGTGGTTAGCAATCAATGATGGTCAGTTCTTGGTCCTAGTTAGTTGACATTGGCAGACAGTGGACAAAGATTGCCAGTGGACATGGACAATGAAACCTAGTGGACAAGAATGGCCAGCGGATAACAATAGCGAGGTCACACGGTGCCTGCTATTACCCCATGTTTTTAAAAATCCTTGATAAGCAACTATGTGTTGCAAGTAGCACTTGCCGTTATACTGTTCAATCAATAGTATTACACAATTAAACGCATTTACACCAACACTGATTGTCAATGTCCACTCAACAACCGACAAGACAACTTCCGATATGACTCTTAAATACAGAATACTACTGCACTCACCATTACAAATGACATTGTGTGTAACATAATTTTCCCATATACAGTAATAGCTTATCTTTCTTTCTTGATGTCACTAAACATGAATGCGGTCATTGTCTATGAGGAATTTCTAGGAAATCGTGCTCTGTCCACTAAATTAATTTTCCGTTACATAAAACGTGATGGCTCTAACTAATGCGGTGTGATTACTGGCTCCCCCAGGCAGTCCCTCTAATATTGTGTCTCACTGCACGCAGCTCAAGTGCAGCATTCGTGTCATCAGGTTTTGTTAATATTACTATTACACCATTAACACAGTGCTCAATAGGCTACATTTGTTTTCGACGATGTTACAACAAAAAGACATAAATGACAGTTTTTTTTGTGAAATATTCCTTAGTGTTACACAAAGTTTTTATTTTATTTTATTTATATGTCAAGTTCCGTATAACCAAATTGAGGAGCAAATCTCCAAGGTCATGGAACGTGTCAGTACATGAACTTACAACATAAAAAGTAATAACAGGTATAAATAAATGTTCATGAACCTGAAAGAAAATCAGTCCATAAGTTTAAGCAAACGCTATCAGCAATACAATGAGAATCATATTAATTTTTCAAGGAACTCCTCGACAGAATAGAAGGAGTGACCTAAGAGAAAGCGCGTGGATTACTGCTAAGATTTTTGAATTCGAGTGGCAGCTAATTGAAAATTGATGCAGCATGCACACCTTTTTGCACAAGAGTTAAGGAAGTCCGATCCAAATGAAGGTTTGATTTCTGCCGAGTATTAACCGAGTGAAAGCTGCTTATTCTTGGAAATAAAATAATACTGGTAACAAGAAACGACAAAAAGGAATATACATATTGAGAGGCCAATGTCAAAATACCCAGACTCGTGAAAAGAGGTCGACAAAAGGTTCATGAACTCACACCACTTATTGCCCGAACCGCCCGTTTCTGAGCCAAAAATATCCTTCTAGAATGGGAAGAGTTACCCCAAAACATAATACCATACGACATAAGTGAATGAAAATAAGCAGACTAATTTACGTGTCGAAATGTCACTCACTTTCGATACCGTTCGAATAGTGAAAATGGCAGTATTAAGTCTTTGAACAAGATCCTGAACGTGGGCTTTGCACGACAGCTTACTATCTATCTGAACACCTAGGAATTAGAACTGTTCAGTTTCACTAATCATACGCCCGTTCTGTGAGATTAAAGTTTTGTTGAACTGTGGTATAGGAACTGTAAAAACTGAGTCTTACTGTGATTTAACGTTAGTTTATTTTCTACAAGCCATGAACTGAGTTCATGTTCTGCTCTACTTGAAACCGAGTCAATGTTGCACACAACATCCTTTACTACCAAGCTAGTGTCACCAGCAAACAGAAATATTTTAGAATTACCCATAATACTAGAGGGCATATCATTTATATAAATAACGAACAGGAGCGGCCCCAACACTGATCCCTGGAGCAGCACCCACTTGACAGTACCTCACTCAGATCCCACATCACAGCAGTTATCAACATTGTGAATAATGACTTTTGCTGCCTGTTGCTAAAGTAGGAGGTGAACCAATTGTGAGCTACTCCCCTTCTTCCGTAATGGTCCAACTTCTGGAGCCATATTGTGTGATCAACACAGTCAAATGCATTTGTTAAATCAAAAAATACGGCAAGCGTTCGAAACTTTTTGTTTAGCCCATCCAGTACCTCACAGAGAAAAGAGAATATAGCATTTCCAGTTGTCAAACGACTTCTAAAGCCGAACTGTACATTCGATAGCAAATCGTGTGATATAAAATGATCAATTAACCTTACTTACACAGCCTTTTCGATAACTTTTGCGAACACTTATGGCCTAGAAATAGGTCTAAAATTATCTACATTATCCCTTTCTCCCTTTTTATAAAGCGGCTTTACTACTGAGTACTTTAATCTCTCAGGAAACTGATCATTCCTAAAGGAAAAATTACAAAGATGGCTAAATAAATGGCTAACAGGTGCAGCACAGTACTTTAATATTCTACTAGACACTCCATCATAACCATGAGAGTCCTTAGTCTTCAGTGATTTGATTATTGTCTCAATCTCCCTCTTCTCTGTATCACAGACGAGTGTTTCAGACGTCAATCTCGGAAAGGCATTTGCTAAGAAATTTATATGATTTTCTGTAGATACTAAATTTTTATTTAATTCACCAGCAATGCTCAGAAAATGGTTGTTAAATACTGTACATATATCTGATGTATCAGTAACAGAAATATTATTACTGCAAACTAACTTCATATCGTCAACCTTGTACTGCTGACCAGACACTTCCTTCACAACTGACCATATGGTTTTAATTTTATCCTGTGAATTAGCTAATCTATTTGCAGACCACATACTTTTTGCCTTGCTAATAACATTTTTAAGCACCTTACAATACTGTTTGTAATGGGCTACTGTAGCTTGAGTGTGACTACTTCTAACATTTTGATATAATTCCCGCTTTGTTCTACATGATATGATGTCTAAGGAAAAATGTCATTCACACTAACAGTAACAGTTGTCTTTGAGTTAAATTTATAATTATATTGTACTGTTTCTGGTGTGACATAATCATGAATCTAATAAAGAAAGTAAAAAAAGTGACAACACCGCAAAGAAACTACTAGCAACACATTGTTGTAACGCTCTGGATGTGGGACATACATTCGTAACTACTCGGTAATGACTCTAAGTGAATTCTAATAAGAGAGATTGTTTCCTTATTTGTGCTATCCACTGTACATCTTTTTCCACTAGTCGTTAAGTAACCTGTATTTTTATTTTATACTTAGAAATGTAACATAATTGTGGAAGTCACTCTCCCTGATAAAAAAAGCCTAACTACATGATAGAATTCGTGAATAGTATTTGTAAGATCATTAGAATAGGGTTAAAGGTGTATTACAACTTTTGACGTTATGGAGCTACGTAAATTGTGATTCCATACAGTCCTCTTGCTTCAGTTCTTTACATTATTTTATTTGCCTCAGGAACTGTGTTAACAAACAGGTTACAGGAATTAAAGTTGTGGCTCACAGACACAGCAAGTCTACAGCACAATATGTCTGCATGTTAATCGCCTGTACAACTAAGTATATCATGCAATGACAGAGTAGATACGAAATACTGTTAATAAAGGTAGTATCACGAAACAGACATAGTGAAGTGAGGAAACCACTAAAAATTGATTTTAGACATCAGAGACATCAGTGTAACTCTCTTAGACACCTTAGAAACATACAAAAAGGATAAATGACACTTTCAACATTATCATAACCGCCAGTTTTACGATTTATTTTCTGTCAACAACTCTGTAAATATATGTCACATCACCTTGGACTAAATTCCAAATTAGAGTTACATTATGTGGAAATGGATACAATGCAATATTGAACTGTAGGTGATACCAGCGATCCTGAGATGTAAGGCAGCAATTATTCCAAAGACAACAAAGCGATCATTCATGTTTTATCCTCTCCTTAAGAATACTTTTTACCTGTAAAAGAGGTGTAAAGAGGTGTTGCTATTATGACAATTGAAGTTTTCTGTTGAGGTGACAATTTGAGCAGCCATTACTGGAACTTCACGTTTGTTATTTACTGTTGAGCAGGTGCTCACGCCCGCGCAAGTCACTCCAATCACGTGCTGGCAGGCAGATGACAAGCAGCAGCTGGAGCTGGAGCCAGACCCCAAGACAGGTCATGCTCTGCCCGCAGAGCCGCCCACAGAGGGTAGTCGCCGCTGCTGAGGTGCAGGCTGGAGGTGCTCACAGTGTCCTGTACCCTGCACTCATGTGGAAAAAATAAAGCACCACTGCAATTTGCAGCAAATATACCGGGTGATCAAATAGTCAGTTTCAATTTAAAAACTTAATAAACCATGGAATAATGTAGATAGAGAGGTAAAAATTGACACACATGCTTGGAATAACATGGGGTTTTATTAGAACCGAAAAAAAGTTCACAAACTCTCCGACATATGCCTCTGGACAGCAAAACGTCAGTGACTGCGTATGACAATCGTGTATAAAAGGAGCTGTAATGATAGAGAGAATCAGATGCGCCAGCTGTCGCAGCGTGTTGACCATACCTGAAAAGGCGCTTTTAGTGAAGCTGTATTATCAGAATGGGGAATGAGCTAGTTCAGCGTTACGATCCTATCGCCATAGGAAGGGGATTCGAAGAGGTAAAGAAAAAATGGCTCTGAGCACTATGGGACTTAACTTCTCCGGTCATCAGTCCCCTAGAACTTAGAACTACTTAAACCTAACTAACCTAAGGACACCACACACATCCATGCCCGAGGCAGGATTCGAACCTGCGACCGTTGACAAATGCAGCTGTGGCGAGAATGATTTCGAAGTTGCTTAAACGATCGACCCCGTAGTGACCGACCGAGCACAGGGCGTAATGCTGCTGAGAGAGTTCAGGAAGAAATGGAGACTGTAGCTGGTTCGTCTATGCACGGGGAAGTTAGCGCTCGTGCAGTCGCACGTCGCACCGGTATTCCATACTCTACTGTGTTTGGCACTTATGCTTACCCTCCGATGCTATCTGTACAAAATCCATCGGCATCATGAACTGTTGCCAGGTGACTTAGTGAAGCGGAGGGCATTTGCGGCGTGGGCGTTTCAAAAAATAGCGGAAGATGACGATTGCTTCAGTAACGTGTTGTGGACCGACCAAGCTTATTTCACGCTCCGAGGGTCTGTCAACGCCCACAACTGCAGAATTTGACCTACCGAAAATCCTAGAACTGTCGTGGAAACTCCACTGCACGACGAGAAAGTCACGGTATGGGTTGGATTTACCACATCTACCGTTATTCGAGGAAATGCGTGATTCTGTTTTGTAACTGCTACCGTGAAGGCTGAGAGGTACGCCGATATGTTACAGAATCGCTTCATCCCCAGACTGGCTGATAAACACCTGCTGAAATGTACGATGTTTATGCAGAATGGCGCTCCACCCTATATTGCGTGAAAGATCTCTTGCGCGCATCGTTTGGCGATGATCGTGCGCTCAGCCGCCACTTTCGTCATGTCCCCAGACCTCAGTCCGTGCGGTTATTGGCTTTGGGGTTACCTGAAGTCGCAAATCTATCGTCATCGACCGACATCTCTACGGATGCTGAAAGAAAACATCCGACGCCAATACCTCACCATTACTCCGGACTTTCTTTACAGTGCTGTTCACAACATTATTCCTCGACTACAGCTATTGTTGAAGAATGATGGTGGACATATTGAGCTTTTCCTGTAAAGAACACCATCTTTGCTTTGTCTTACTTTGTTATGCTAATTATTGCTATTCGAATCAGATGCAGCGCCATCTGTCGGACATTTTTTGAGCTTTTGTATTTTTTTGGTTTCAATAAAACCACATGTCATTCCTAGCATGTGTGTCAATTTACATTATTCCGTTATTTATTCAGTTTTCAAATTTATACTGACCTTTTGATCACCTGGTATGTCTTTATTACCCAACGTCTTATAAACCTCATCTTTAGCAACAATTATGTGATAACTGAGAACGGAAATCGTTGGAACAGTTCCCAAATTTTCGAAATTGCCTCAGGAGCTACCTATAAATGATATATTCTGCACTGTGGTATAATTTCAAAAATGGCTCTGAGCACTATGGGACAACATCTGAGGTCATCAGTCCTCTAGAGCTTAGAACTACTTAAACCTAACTAACCGAAGGACATCACACACATCAATGCTGAGGCAGGATTCGAACCTGCGACGGTAGCAGTCTCGCGGTTCCAGACTGAAGCGCCTAGAACCGCTCGGCCACACGAGCCGGCAGGTATAATTTCCCCATTACTTTGCTTTTCTTTATATCTTTCTGTGATGTAAAAGACGATTTATATTTGTTGTTTATTATCTAATTATCTACAGTATTTAGTACTGGGGTACATGTAGCAAAACGATACTGAATATGTCATGATCGAAAAGCAATTAAAAGAATAACTTATAACAATTGCATGTCTAGCGCTCTCCTATAAAAATAAATTTTCTAAATCTACGTGCATTATTGCATGGGAGCCCATCAGCGTATCAAGGAGTCATGAAAGAAAAAGTTTAATTTTAGAATATAACAATTATCATCAGAAATTATTAAGGAGATTAACGACGCAAGATTATTATAAACATTCATTATAAAAGTACAAAACGAACATTAACGTGTTTTTGTGCATAAAAATATCTACCAAGTGTGTACATAACATTTCAACAGAATCTACATCTGAAATGCGTACTCCATTAATCACTGTTTAGAGAGGTACTTAGTATTACACAACGGGTAATTATTCTTTGCCTTCCAGTCACTCGGACTACAAGAAAAATGACAGCAAAAGTGCCTCTGTGCATGCAGTTATTAATCTAATCTTGCCCTCATACTTCCTCTGTACATAGGTAGAGGGAGAATATCTCTAGATTCTCAGTTAATACGTGTTCCAGAGACTATGTAATAGGCTTTCGCTAGATTGTATGTGTCTATTTTTAGCGTCTAATTTTCGATGCCTGGTAATTTAGGTTTTTCAGAGTTTATGTTGCTCTCCCCATGCGTCAGTCAGAACTGCGACTGTACCTACCCCCTGGTTTGTATACGTTGAATATCCCCAGATAGTTATATTTGGCATAGATAATATTGATTAGGCCTTAGCTCGTGGTAGCATTCTCACTTCCGGAGCACTGGGTCCCGGGTTCGATTCCTGGCGGGATCAGGGACTTTCACCTGCGCCGTGATGACTGGGTGTTGTGTCGTCTTCATTATTATCATTCTTCCCCATTAAGGTCGGAGTAAGGCAACAGCAAACCACCTCCATTAGGACCTTGCATAGTACGGCAGTGCAGGTCTCCCACATCGTTCCCCAACGCTCTGTCAAGAAGCATGGGACTTCATCATCATCATTAATAAATATTCTAAAAAGTGATGCACCTGTGGTTTGTAAGCAGTTCCCTGTGTAGAGTTAAAATATCCGTATTTCGATCCCATGTCTGTATCTGCATTCAGTGACAGCGTTAGCGAGATCTCTTATTCATCTGTTATACTGAACTGCAAAGCTTCATAGTCTGCTACACCGCATAAATGGCTAGGAGGCACGGTGCTTCTGATACGCCATCAAACACATTTGTGCACAGTGTATCTTCCAGGAACAGAAAGGCGAGATTCCTGCTAAATTGAATGTAGAAGTTGACAACAAAGGATTTTTAAAGAAGTGAACAATAAATACAGCTTTATTTTAGCATAGAACTTCACACATTTCTGACATATTTGGACTGAAAAGACGCTTATACCACGTATAATACCGTGAAGCAGATGATACGGAGCATATTTTCATAAGTAGTTAGCACTTAAAGTTTCTGTAACCTTTATCAGACCACATCAATTTGACAGTTGTTATGTGGGTGCTACAGTATAAGACTATCCCCACTCACACTATCAACATTTATTCGTTGCTGCGACATATAAAAGAGATCTGGCTTCACACCCCCTGTTATGAATTACTAGGAAAAATAGTTTGGACTGGTTCAGAAGGACGCGAAATACCGAAGATTGGCTAAAATTTTCAGACACGCGAAATTTGGCACGGACTTCAATGCGAGATGCCTTTAATAGGTTCCACAACGAAACATTGTCTCGAAATTTGGTAGAAAATCCGAAGAAATTCTGGTCGTATGTAAAGTACACAAGCGGCAAGACGCAGTCAATACCTTCGCTGCGCAGTGCCGTAGTACTGTTACCGGCGGCTGTGCCGCTAAAGCGGAGTTTTTGAACGCAGTTTTCCGAAAGTTAAAGATTGGAGTAAAATAAATTTAAAACAGCATCAGAGTACTAGCGATCTGTCCTTTATGACTGATAGGATTGGCAATGGATATTATCAGTTGAACGTCCAAAAGCGCTGATGAGGCAGTGTTAACAGTATAGTCATTTATTATTGACGTATGCATCATTGTCTTCTTTCATGGCTGGCACCAGTACAGCAGCCTGATGGCTGCTGACCACATCAGAAAGAGCTGACAGCTGCACACGCCACATCATCTCAGTCGCTCTTGCGAGGCAGGCATGGACTCATTGATCTACGATATCACACCCCATTGGTTTCAGTTCGGCAAGAGTTGTTAGTGCTGCCACTAGCAGCAAGCTGCATGGTTACCAGGTTACCACGACTCTGACAGTGTTCCAGAAAGACACCAGCATGTCTTCACAAGGTGGCCGGAGTCATGAATAGCTCTGACATCGCCGCTAGTGAGAGCATCACCAGCGATGTCAGTGTTTGCTCATAGACGCTAGTCGGGAGGTGGCAGCTACAGTGTTCCCCCAGATTGATGGAAGTTCAGCAGCACTCCAGATGACATCAGCTAGGCTTCCATCGCCTGTGTGGTAGAAGGCACCCCAGCATCCCTATCAGCGAAGGGACTGGCAGCCAAGCCCTGAACGCCAGGCTGGCTGTTGCATTGTAGAGCGGAAATCAAGTGTTACAGGTCCCACTTTGGGGCTGGTTAGCTTCAAATGGGAGCTCAACTTCGGAAGTCAGTGTATTTATACCAATAGGTCTATGTCAGTGACGTTATCTTGCGGCAAGCATGACTGAACGTGATCTAGCTTTCAGCACTTGTCAGTGCTCTGCACTGCTCCGTGGTGACCACCTCCTCCTTTCAGGCTTCAGTTTTGTACTTCCGCAGTTCATGTGTGCTGGGAAGTCACTCTTGCATACGATATACACGTTGTGTGTAGTAGACAGAATGACATCATGCTCCCCTCTCTGTGAGATCACTCTCCTGCTTTAGCACCTTGGTCACCCAGTTCAGGTTGTGTCCCCATGCTACATGCAAAGTCTGTTGTTCTTCCTTGTTGGTATTCCATCCTGTGTATTGCGTAGTAGCCTGCCTAGGCTTCAACTAACGCTGCATCTGACATCAATGCCTGTTTCAAGGCATCAGACGTTGTCTGACAAATTCCTTTCTTTGATCAATAATCTGTTCAAAGACTCTGTAATATAACTCAAATATCTCACACAGTTCCTACAATAATTACAAGTGCCTAGATGCCGTTACAACTGTTTCACTGACTTAAGATAATAAATTATGTGTTTTTAATAGCAGAGGTTATATATGCACTACCACATAGAGATGAATTGGAGACAATATATGGGTTAAAAAGTTAAGTTCAGTGGACTGAATGTAGAAACATAACGTTGTAGGATTAAGGTTCAAAAACATGCCTTGTGGTTCAGCTCCATGGGAGCAGTAAGGCGGTCAATATACGCATGTGTGCCGAGATTTTTCCAAGAACTTCCCGAGCAAGATTCCAGGCGAATATTCCAAAGAGTAGGGTAATGTTACACCATAGAATGATATTCCAGGCAGATGTAGAAATTTTTAAAGTGTTCACTTGCCAGTACCAGCTTTAGAGCTAAAGCCAAGGTAAGCTGCCACGCAGTACATAGAATGGCATACTAAGAAGGAAGAACAACAGAAACTCCATGTGGCATGGGCACACCACTTGCCAGTACCAGCTTTAGAGCTAAAGCCAAGGTAAGCTGCCACGCAGTACATAGAATGGCATACTAAGAAGGAAGAACAACAGAAACTCCATGTGGCATGGGCACACCACAAAGTTAATTGCCACACGTCACATGAGTTGGACGACCAAGAAGGAAGCATAACGTCATTCACAGTAACAATGTGTAACTCGTATTATTTATTTATTTACTTATTGCCAAATTATAGACCTCTTACCTGAAGTTTTAAAACAGTTCGTACATATTACAGTTTTCGTTTTTTATCTTTTTTTGCAGTTTTCTTTTCTTTTGTTTTTATCTACAAAATTTTACAAAGAACAGTACTTTTCAAAATAACAACAATTTAAGGTTAAAATATAAATAAAATCTTGTTGTTTCTTCAGAAGAATATAAGAAGATTGTAGGATAGAGGAGCTATTTGTTAGCACCAACACCGATTGTGACTGATGGTGAATACCTTGGAGTGGTTTCTTCAAGTTCCTGCCCACCAGTCACAAAAAAAAGAAAAAAAGCTGGTAGTAGAGAAGTAATATTGATAATCCTATGTATTGTTAATCCTGTGTATTAACCTTAGGTGTTCATCTTCGTACAGCATTTGGTGATTTTACTGTCACATCTCGTCTTCCTTCTCCTGTTCCTCTTCAATCTCACTGTTCCCACTGTCGACTCTCTGAAGATTCCAGAATGAAATTTTCAATGTGCAGCGGAGTGTGCTCTGATATGAAACTTCCTTCTCCTTCTGGAAACACTTCCAGGCTGCGGCAAAGCCATGTCTCCGCAGTATCCTTTCCTTCAGGAGTGCTAGTTCTGCAAGGTTTACATGAGAGCTTCTGCAACGTTTGGAAGTTAGGAGACGATGCACTGGCAGAAGGAAAGCTGTGAGGACGGAGTGTAAGTCGTGCTTGGGTAGCTCAGATGGTAGAGCACTTGCAAAGGTCCCGAGTTCGGGTCTCGGTCCGGCACACAGTTTTAATCTGCCAGGAAGTTTCTCTGAAGATTGTTGTTACTTTGCGTATAGGCATGTCTGTTATGTGGTGTCCGCAGATTTTTGAAATACTGTTTGTCAATACATCATACAATCGATATGTTTCATCTTCAAAGATATGTTTCATTCTCGTTCTCAGGAAGAAATCGTGCAGTCTAAATCCCCACTCTCTTACATCCCACTCATCTTTGGGGCATATTCCGAGCACCACACACAGTGCATCCACTGAGGCGCTGCCGAAAGCTCAAGATAGCCAAAGTAGGACCCTTCTCTACCTTTGTCTGACTGACGCTTTGTTGGAGACCAGGTTTAATCTGCGTACCCCCGTGGTAGCTGCGAAACTGAGTGCTGATTCGAAGAGCACACAGTGATATGTCCGCAAGGCTGGTAGAGGTGATCTGTACTGTTCTGAATATAGCCTCTCCAGTTTATGTAATATTTTTTTCCGCTTTGTCTATTGTTGGCCATATGTGTTCTTGAAAATTCAATTTCTCATCTATGTGTGCCCCAAGATAGCTTATAACATTTGCTTGTTTGATGTTTGTGTCCCCAATTTTAACTGAAGAATTCCTTTCAGTAATGTTTAGGTTGTTTTGTTTTCGGCTATCCTGAGTTTGTTGTTCTGACACCATTGTGTAATTCTTTGTACTATTCCAGTTGCTTTCTCTTCTAACAGGGCTCTGTTGTTTGCAGTAACTACAACAAAATAGGTCATCTGTAAGGTGACAATTCTGTCTGACCTGATATCTCCATATAGAAGTTATAGGAGGGATTCGATTGTTGTGTCCCAGAAGATGGGGCCCCAAATCGATAATGAGGAAAGTCTTTGGTAATTCTTTCTATTACTTTCCGGCTGTCCATTTCCCATTCGACTACTTGGTCGTTACGTGGTCCGGTCAACTGTCGTACAATAACTGCGGTACCTCCAAATGCCTTAACCTCTGAAACATTGTGGTACACCAAAAGCTATAGAATGCCCTGGCAATGTCAATCATTATAGCCATGGCGTATTTCTGTGTTGCAGTAGTGACTACGTTTAGGGCTTGGTTGATGGCTTCATGTATTGATTTGCCAGTTCTGAAGCCGAACTGGTTAGGGCTTGGTTGATGGCTTCATGTATTGATTTGCCAGTTCTGAAGCCGAACTGGTGTTGGATCATACCCCTGAGAGCTTTGTGTGTTTGCACGCGATTACACACTATCTTCTCCTGAACCCTTTCTGGGGTGTTTATTAGGAATACAGGCCTGTTTGTCTTTGGATCTGAAGGATCCCTGTCTGCTGTTTTTTTTTTTAATAATGACTGCCTTGGAGGTTTTTCATACTGTAGGTACCCTGCCCAGTTCTAATGCATCGTTCGGTAACATTGTTAGAAGCGGGGTCGTCTGAAGTGCTAGTTTTTTCAGTGGTTCCGAGTGGGTACTATCTGGTCCAGGTGCTGTCTTGTTTTTGAGCTCTGAAATTGCTAGCGCAACCTCTTCTTGCACAGGACAGTTGACTGTACAGTGCTGTATGGTGTGTGTAGGTTTTCTCTTAGTGTTATATGAAACTGTTTGTCTCTATCGATGAAGTCGACAGGGCGCAGTTTACACATCAGAAACTCCGCTGTATTCCTCCATCGCTTCGTCATTGTGCCGTCATCCTGCCTTAGCGTTCCCAGAACGTCTTTGGCAATTTTTTGTATGGTCGCCCCATATATTTTCATCTATTTGTTTTGTTAGAAATCCTATCCATCATTGTCTACGCGTGTGGTATAGTGTCTGTCAATATAAGTCTTCTGTATGCCTGTATGCTTAAAGTCTTATGTGTGTCTCCATCTAGCATAGCCCTTTCATATAATTTTCGTTTCCGTCTGACATCTTGTTTGAGTCTCATGAGTTCGTAGGTCCATGGAATGGATGTTTTGTGTTCTTTGCTGTCGGTACTGCTGTGTTTTGATCATGTTGTGTTAGCTTGTGTGGTCTGTAATCGATACCTCCATTGATGGTGTCTAGATCGTGTTGCTGCATAATTTCCGTTCATTTGTTCCAGTTGGCTTTGCGCAACAATAAGTGTCTGGTGTGCGATTTGGTCGTTGTGTTCTGAGTGTACAGTCATGCTCAAAAGTATCCGAACGACCTAAATTGCATTTCGCCTGATTCGCATGCAACCCACATAAGGCAGTTGTCTAGCAGGTCCTCTACTCGCTCCTTGGTACAGTCGTTTGACTATAGAAAATGGTTCCAACAAGTCACCACTAGAAAACACAGCTCTGTATCGCAGTAACTCAAGATGTAAAGTTATACCACGATACTAGAAATATCAGAGAACACCTTATCATAGATAATACTGTCCTTAAGCCTTATAAGCTCACATTTATTGCAATAAATAACATCCCTGAAATGTTATCACTCTCATTATTACGTCAGATAGGTAATGGACGTAGTAAGTTCGTCGTACTCATGATTTTCTCTTCAAAGTAACATGTCGTACTTGTAATTTAACACAAAATGACATTAAAACTTTAAGTTATTCAGAGCAGCTAGTTGAAAATATGTATGAACTTCAAATGACACGACGAACCGTCTCGTTCTGCATATGGATTCAAACCCAGGTCATGCAGATAAAGATTTCGTGACTGAGGGAAACTGATAATCATTCCTGACTAGACATACAGAGAATGATATTCCGCGATTTTAGAGAGTGTCAGTTAGCAAATATCAAATTTAAATTACAAAACGTAAACATTTTATACGGACGCGCATTCCTACCCAGCATCTATTGTCCCTGTTAACGAACTACGAGGGATGTTAAATATTGCTTATTCACAAGTAGCTTACTTGAAATGCCGTGAGGTAAAGCTTTGTGTTGGACAGGGATTCGAACCCAGAACCTGATCAGATTGTTATCGAAACACAATCAACTGTGACATATCCGATTTTCTCGGTAGTAGCTGGATGTTTTAACTGAAATGACAAGACGAAACATTAATGTTTTCCTTCCCAGGACTCCAACGCAGCACCTATCTCTACTATATTCTAGAGAAAACAAACGTTAAATATGGGTTTGCAACACCAGCAGCGACATGTGAGCATGTGTGAACAAATAATATAAAGAAGAGTTCAGTGATGACTGGGAATCTAACCCCACACATATCGTTGTTAACTACACACAAAGAGACGTCAGCTACGGAAGTTTTCTCCGCCAGCAGCTTGGAATAACATCCTTCGACTTACAGTGATCTCAAATAGTTCTGTGTCTTACTGGGAGTAAATAACGTCAGATTTCATTAGCGTTGACAGCGAATGAAAATGCATTAAAAATCAGAATTATTATCCACCAGCAAGTAGGTGTTCTCATGCTAGAGCTTGATAATACATAATGAAAACTTTAGTGCCGGGCCAGGATTCGAACCCATACAAGCGCAATATGTGGAGATGTTAAGGAATCTGCAGTTTTGACCAAACAACAAATACTTGTCGAGCTGTATTGTCACGAAGGAATAAATTCCGCGTTAAGGGCAGTCTGAGTTACATTCCAAGTTCAGAACTAATTTCATCGACATACAGAAGCTCAAATAAAAGATGGAATAAGTGTCCTGTGACCCCAAATAGCTTTTGCTTCGTCACTACTGGTGATAGAGTTCCCACATTTCGCCACTCCTGACTTTATTGTGGTTCAACCTAACGTCTACTTGGTAGACAAGGAATATCATGTTCATTGCGAATTTCAGACCACACTGCCATTATACCTTCTTCAGTTGGCGTAGCCAGAAGAGGATAGAATCTGTCTCTCCCGATTAAAAACCATCGGCAGAAGTTGGAATCGAACCCAGAGCATCAACATAGCAACCCTTCATAAACCCAACAGACCACCAAATTCTCTTCCATGCACTCATTTTTCTATCATAACACCGTTGCGGCACACCCGATGAGAATTCTGACACACAGACTCCCTCTAGTGGTTTGCAGCACGATCACCACATGTTCACAGCATGTTGACCGAATCGTCCTGAACTAGCTGCCTCGTCTACCCAGTGCATACATTCGACTCTATCTTGTAATCGCTGGAATAAAATTACGTAACTGCCACCTACACAGAACTGCCAACAGAGTAGGATGCAGAAATTTAAATAGGAAGGGTTCCTTTCCATTTGAGCTACTCTATTGCGCTACCTGTTTGTTGAAAACATTGTGCAGTGCTAAAGAAAACCTGTAACTGTCTGTCTCTCAGAAGCCTAGATCAAGCCACTGTGGAATGCGGAAGTTCCGGATGAAATGTTGTTGACTTCTGGAGCTGCTGTAGCTACATGGTAGGTAGTAGAGTAACGGTAAGCGTCACGCACTGTAGTTAAAACTCCACAAGTTCTATTACATTCGCTGGTACATTTTTTTTAAAACGGAATTCTGCTGTCTGCTGAAGTTACCGATTCCATGGAACTTCGAACATAATTCCCTTCACTTCTCAACCCAAAACAGCCGCATGTGGAAAAAGGGCTAACTTCTGCGACATTTTGTTCTTTTCAGGTTTAATAGATGGCCAGGCAACAGATGCATCTCGAAGCTTTTGTATTACGTATGGCGAGAGCGCATCTTACCAAAATAGTCGGAAATGTATTTTCTACATTAGCTATCGTCTGGTAGTGGCATTTTATTCTTGTTCAAACCTTGTTTGACAGCTTTAGCTCAGCAAACCTTGTTTGACAGCTTTAGGTCAGAACAAGTTTTCTAAATGGAAGTAATCAATAAACTGCATGTGCATCGTCAGACTGTTATAGACAACATCAGAGAATTCGCATATATCGTTGATGATAATTTCTCTCTCATATTTAGTATTGTTTTAAATGGCTCTGAGTACTACGCGACTAAACTTCTAAGGTCATCAGTCGCCTAGAACTTAGAACTAATTAAACCTAACTAACCTAAGGACATCACACACATCCATGTGACAGGCAGGATTCGAACCTGCGACCGTAGCGGCCGCCCGGTTCCAGACAGTAGCGCCTAGGACTGCATGGTCACTCCGAGCATTGTTTTAACAACATAAAAGAAACCTTACGAAAATTGTGCACTGTGTTATAAGAAATGAAATTAAACTGCCCACGATAACCTCACGACGAAAGTCTGCTTTAATAAAACTGAGTATCTGTACACAAGCGTGCCTCTATCGGCTCGAATTAGTAAAATAATATTCGCTTAGATTTTTCGATTGGGTCTGTGTTTAATTAGTATGCTGTGTCATACTCAACAGGTATGCAAATGTGACATTTCATAAATAAAATTATGTATTCCTAGAAACCCAAAATTTGTTGTCAGCCGTAGAAAGAGGCATCACCTGTTGTGCAGCATTGTAAGATTTTGACCATTGCACTATGAGCTGAAAGTATTTTCTTGCGATTACCTTATCGATGTTTGATCTGACTGCTTGTAGCTCTTTCGCAGAGGGGATAAAAATATTACAGTCTGCCAGACCGGAACCGCGAACGATAACAGACGCTTTTTCACAGCTCAACACGTCATCACACAGGAAGAGAAGAGCTGTTGGTTGTGCCATCCTCTTACAAGGCAAAAAGGGGCTAGAACTCATATAACGCTATTTAAAGGACGAGATTTGTTGCGATTTCCACGTGCAACGGCTTTCCTGGGCCGAAAACCGTAAATTTAAAATCTTTTGTTAGACTTCCAGCGATAATAAGTCAGATTATTCAATGGAAATGACAGGAAATATCAAGTGAACTTTGAGGCTTAATTCCGTGCACACCAAGACGTAACTCGTCGATCACAGAGTTGCCAAACATACCTTGCCTTGTTACCAAATCTCAGTTACAGAACCAGTAGGAAGAAGACGAACCGATGTGATCCTAAAGCGGTCTGAGGAGTGACCATAGGTAGAGTCTCAAAGATGCGGCTGCTATGGCCTGGAGTATGGAATGCGTCTGATTCGCATTTCTGTAACTAAATTTAGGGACTGGAGAGTAGTTACTAATAATACTCAGAACTGACTGCAAACTAAGCATCATAAATCAGTAACTCTCACAGTTGTTCCTGTATTTCTTTCGTAACTGTACTCAAAACTAATAAACTTATTCACGAACGTTCTCGTGCCTCTCCAACAGTCGAGCACACCAAACAAATAAAAGTAAAAAAAGGATGTGTGAGAGAGAGAACAGAGAGAGAGAGAGAGAGAGAGAGAGAGAGAGAAATAAAGATAAAAAAGAATGAGAGAGTGGGTAAAAAATTGTTGTAAAGAAATTGAATACCGGTATGTAAAGAAATGTTTCATTAAAACAACACGTTCCACATCATCACGAAGTGTCATATTCATGTTCTATGGAACAAGTATTAACTCAATCTAATCTAATCATATCATATTTCTGACTATCCGTGAAGAGGCATGAATAACCGAAATTTTCTCCAATATCAGTAACCAAATCTAAACTTGAAAATAAAAGACTGCAGTTTGTGTAATAAACCGGGACGCCTATCAGGACCCTTCCATCCCTGTTAACTAACCACGAAAGATGTCTGATATACCTCCATTCAGAAGTAACAAAGCGTGTATGCATTTAAAGATGAAGTGGATGATACGAAGTTCTGTGACGGAGGTACGAATCCAACACGTAATCGGATTGTTAACTAAGTAAAATCAAATGTTACGTATCGGTTTTTCTTACCAGCTACTAGGTGTTTGAATCTAAAATAAGACACATGAACAGACATTAAATATTCACGTTAATGTTTACTAGGAGTCCGGTGTGCACGTGATAGAACTTGAAATGAAATTATAATTTTTTGTACTGGATTAGGAGTCGGACCCACATACTCACCTTTGGAGGAGACCTAGAGAAGATTGCAGTCTTGGAAAAAGGAAGCAAATGATTAAACTATACTGTTCCGAGAGATTCAGATCCTCTAAACAGGAGATACCAATTTTTTCAATGTCTCTATTTCAATCAAGTACAAGCAAAATAATAACCCTGTTACTTTAAATGGCTATCGGTTCATCAATTAAATAAAATTTCGTTATGTAAGTAACTTTATTGGCGGCAGTATTTTTGTTTACCATGACCTCCACCTATGTCATTTCCCAAAATAAAGAGGCTCTGTCGAGTTAGGAATGAAGGAACGTCATGTTTAATGCGGATTCTCGATTATAACGTCTTTCTCTTGAGGTTATCAGATGTGAAGTAAATCTGCCTGAATCCACTCATTGCACTTGTGATAGTTCGTTCCACCAGACGATTGTGGTCACATTTCCCAGCCCCAGGAGCGTTCTGTAACGGATGATGTGCTTACCTTACAAAATTATTCACGGTGGAAAAAAAAGCGAGTCCATGAAATGGTTAACCAGAAGCAAGCTTCTGACGCGCAGATTATGCTGTTCTCACGTCATCAGGATGTAAAGATTCTCTTAGGCACCATAGCCTCGATGTGAAGCCATTTTGAAATTTTCACTAATTCTGGAAATTTCTTAGTCCGAGAATATCCACTATGAAGTGTGAAGTAGCGGATAATTCGATTATCACCGTCATTATTACTATCATTTTCTTCATAATGCTGGTGGTACGCATGTGATTGAAGATCATTTAAGGCATTTTGGTCATTATATAAGCAGTTGCCCAAGAACAGGTTCTTTCCCTGTCTACGGAATCCTTTTCATGTTAGTACCAAACGTCAGTAATTATTTGCAGATTACATTAAAACTAAAGTTATTGATGAAGACGTTACTTTATAACGCGCTGCCTTTCTTCATTTACTTGTGCCTAGAAATGGCTGTCGAATACAGCCAAACCAAACGCCAAGGGATCATACTGCCTTCCGAAATACGTCGCTGTCATTTCTTCCATATGATTTGGTCGACGTGACCTGTTTCGAGTTGTGTACAACAGAGAATGTTGTATAAAATCAATTTTTTCCTTTGCAATAAACAGAAAGATTTTCATTCTAAGCTACCCAAGTGGAAAATTTTCGCAATATTAGTTCAAATTGAATATTCGCTTCTATAGTGTAGGAAAGTATATCACAGTTGCAAAACCCGCATCAGACTCATTAGTCGCTGACCATAAATTCTAACTCAGAATGACAGCAGTTTAAGTAACCTAATGTAGCGAAGACTGTTTGCCAGTGCTCTTCCTCACCGGAAAATATGCAATTCCCTCATTGGACTCCATCAGCACACTGTAACAATAATCTCTGTGTGTATGCAATGCATACGGATTGTAGAATTTAGTGGTGCTGTCCCTTCCACGTCTGCATACAATTTGATTGACCTAAACAGGCCCTTTGTCATTACAGGCCCTGGGCAGTGCAACATCATACTGACAACTGTAATATGCTTGTACTGACAACCTCACTATTTGTTTTACCTGATTTTGTAATCATTTAAATAAAACAACACGACTTCCCAGTGGGATACATTTCGTCCCCCTTTTACTTCTGTGAAATTTGTCAGTACGCCTTCCAACGAGCGAAATGCGGCAGAGTACGGCCAGTAAACGATTCACAAACCGCGATTTAGTGTCTTTATGACAATTTCTTTAAACATTGTCGTAGCTGAAGGAATTTAGCTTCTTCTTAAATCGTCTTATGCAGCAACGTTCACAGATATCTCAGATGGGAAAGCTCTTTATCCAGGTATGAAGGGTGTAAAGGAAACTTCCCACAGTTTGTGTCGGGTTGATCTTTTCGTCTGATAGCACTGTGTAAGTATTTTGTCTAAGAGGTATCACAAGGAGTGTTCGTGTAGCTGTGGGAATCATTGGTTGAAAACGAGTTTAACACCAGTGTGTACAGCACTGCTAAATATTCAAAAAGATTATCAACCTAAGTCTGAGTTCATCCACAAACTGAGGTGTATTTATAATATTGAAGCTAGACTGTGTATCCTTGTCTTCCTTGAGTGGGCATCGGAAGGTGTTGACACACACATATACAATACAATGAATACTTCAATCGCTATAGTTAAAGTTGCTCTCATAAACAAATTTTGTTTTTTTAAGTCTTCTGGTTCTTACTCGTCCAATACGTGTTGTAGATACAGTCTTAGAGAAACAAAACTGACCGCCGAGTCTTTCACATAAGCTGGACAATACAGTCGTGCTCCCCTCAGAATTCTATGTCCAGCAATATGCTCGATCTGGCAACATTGTAGACTGCTACACTTCCCGGAGGAACTCTTGACTGCAGTCTCAGTACATCGCTCTTGTCTCCGACTCTAGTCTTGAGGTAAAACGCGAGAGTAGCTAATACGACATCTGGTAACCAAAAGCACACGTTGCCAAAATTGTTATCGCCCTGGTGCTGAAGTTATGAGTATAATTCATGCGAATCTACAACGTGTTGCGCTTTCTGTCACATTGGTAATGACAGTTTGGTTCAACAATATTTTAGCGAGAGATTTCTTCGCTGACCATCTGCCTCTGAACACCGCATGTGTCTGAGTGGTCTGGGACCCGTTTGCCGCCTACCAGCAGGGGCTGAGGCACTGCGCTGTCTCCCCTTCTGCCGACATCTGCTCCACTCCTCACTCTCGACGGTGCAGAATGATTTAATGTTATTGAGTGGTGACCCATTAAATCTGTCTACGGTTTGTGTTTCACACTCGGTAGCAATGGAAGCACAAAGCCGTTTTATTTGATGAGTATTTTATCGCACTAGTATGTAATAATAAACGAAAAGCACGCGTTTGCTTTTGTTCTACAATATTGTAGAACAAAAGTAAACTGGTGCTTTTCATTTATTATAATGTTGTTCTACCAAGAACCGAAAGAAGATTCTGCTAATATAGTATGCAATACATAAATGTGGCACGGAATTAATTTCATTGTTTCTGATCCAGTGCACTATAATTAAAGCGTCACAGCCAGTTATTTTTCCTTTCACAGGAGATTCTTCAAATAATTTATTTTTGTCATGGATTCATATGTGTCAGTCAAGGCACAGAGAGTAAACGCAATGTAATGTATTTGGGTCAAAATGGTTCAAATGTCTCTGAGCACTATGGGACTTAACACCTTAGGTCATCAGTCCCCTAGAACATAGAACTACTTAAACCTAACTAACCTAAGGACATCACACACATCCAAGCCCGAGGCAGGATTCGAAACTGCGACCGTAGCAGTCCCGTGGTTCCGGACTGCAGCGCCTAGAACCGCATGGCCACCGCGGCCGGCATGTGTTTGGTTTCTTTCTTTGATTCGCTATGGTAGATGGATGTGAAACATTGTGTCAGTACCTTTCAGAACCTGCTCTATAGCTACTAAGGCAAATTGCAGGTTTTGAGGTCAATATATTAAATAATGGAGGAGTGAATGCTGTTCAAAAGTGATATTTAAATATTCAGTTGGATTTAAGGAGACAAAATTGCCCATATTTGAAGCTATCCAGAGAAAAAGTAAGTTGCTAGAGTCGCTATTAGCAAATGTCTGCAGAGAGTTCCTAATTGCTGCTGTGGAAATTTAGCATAGAGGCCCTGTAGTAACCAAGAGGTTCCTTTCCTTCATATTTATCACCCTGGCATATGAGTCTTAAGTGAAGAACAATATTGAATTTCCTATCGTTGACGGTCGATTCGTATTTCTTCAGAGATACTTGTATTGTGAAGCAGCTTGGCAGTCAGAAAGCCGAAATCTATGACCATTATCACAACTTACTGTGTTGAGCTACCAAGAAGATTTAATGTGTAAAGGTGTTCTCCTGATTTCGTTACAGAATTTTTTCTGGAAATTCGCAGACCAACAAAATAAATCAGAAAAAAAGCTTGCACATGCTGGCCCCTACCACAATTAGATCTGACCACTCATTGAGCTGTTGCGACGCGAGACCTGGGTGGTACCAAGGGGCTACGGACACACTGCTGCCAGCACACTACTCTCATCATGGTGTTGCTCGCTCAGCCTTTTTAATGCATCGTGAAATATAATTAGTCACTTATGTGAAGAATAGCATTTCTTTAGCCAAAAAATTGAATTTTCTGTCTCGGTGTCTTAGGATTATATAGCACGAATCATTCAAATAGAAAGGGAATATCAAGTAAATTTAGCGAGTCAATTCAGTACCATACGAGGAAGTGATTGCACTGTCACAGTGTTGCCAAATGTTTGTGACGATGTTGCTAATTCTCAGCTGTGCTAGGAACAGCTCTGTAGCGTTATGGGAGGAGAATCCCGTGCTCGTGTCATAGGAGGATAAGGAGAGGAGGTGCGGGATTTGGTTAATATGCAGCGTTTTCTCCTACCAGTAGTGTCAAACATTCAGGTGTGTAATCTTCCATCACGATTACAGTTTCCCACAAAATATATACGAATAAAACACTTACCTTGTTGCTTTGTGACAAAAGATTATTTCAGTGCAATAGAAAGTCTTTGGAAATCAACTTCACCCACCTGTCACGAAAAGTAAGCTAACAAACACTTTGCACCTCGAAATCGATTGCACATATGGGAAGTCTTGTAATCATACAAGTAGAATTTCATGAATTGCACGAGAATGTAGATAAATGTTGGTGCGAATGAAAGCTGTAAGAAACACAGTTAACTCATTAGTTTGTACCACGTAATAATCAATTAATTTGAAAATTCAGAAGAGAAGAAACTAAAAAGACAGAAACTAAAGTGCAGATGTGGGCACTGTGCAGACCTGCGCTTTTTCATCTTTAGATCTATACAAATAATGTACGCTAACCAGCGTATTCATTGCTTTCGTAATGTTTCTCTGTTGTCTTCTAGTGATGAACTGGATCCACACCCAAGAGTCTGATTGTTTCTTTGTATCCTTCCATCTACTATCTTTGTGTGTTATTGTTCGGTGTTCAAAAAGCAAAATATTATACATGCTCCCACGAGGTATTAAAACGACGTCACATAGGCTAGCATATTATAATCAAAATACAGTAAGACGCCAGTTTTTTGTCGTCATTGTGTTAAGTCGACAAAAACCGTTGGGTGTTATAGTCTGCATCATCGGCATTCCGTTGTTGCCTTCTCTTATTGAGATTTTCATATTACCCTGAACACAAGACGCCGATATAAATGTGTATATTCTCCATGACGAAACATCCCACATTCCATTTATCCTGAACCACTCTTTATGTGCATCGGCAGCAATGAGTGATAGGAAAGCTGTTGTAAGACGAATAACAGTGAAAATGGTAGTAATAACAAATCAGTAATCAAGGATGTTTACTGCATTACAGACGATTAACAAAATAAACAAGAAAGGCTGAGCGTTCAATCGGCCAACTGCATAGGTGTTTTTACCACTTTGTTACTGAATTCTGTTCTCGTTGTTTGCAAAAAGAAAAGAATGTATCCTTAGCCATACATATCGCTAGTACAACGAGATATTACCTATCAACTATCCTTGCTTTACATCATGATCCACATGAGTTCCAAAAGAAATCCGTTGAAATTCGATTACTCGATAAATAGTACAATTCTCAAGGCTGTCAATTCAACTAAGTTCCTGGGTGTTAAAATTACGAACAACTTCAGTTGGAAGGACCACATAGATAATATTGTCGGGAAGGCGAGCCAAAGGTTGCGTTTCATTGGCAGGACACTTAGAAGATGCAACAAGTCCACTAAAGAGACAGCTTACACTACACTCGTTCGTCCTCTGTTAGAATATTGCTGCGCGGTGTGGGATTCTTACCAGGTGGGATTGACGGAGGACATCGAAAGGGTGCAAAAAAGGGCAGCTCGTTTTGTATTATTGCGTTATAGGGGAGAGAGTGTGGCAGATATGATACACGAGTTGAGATGGAAGTCATTACAGCATAGACGTTTTTCGTCGCGGCGAGACCTTTTTACTAAATTTCAGTCACCAACTTTCTCTTCCGAATGCGAAAATATTTTGTTGAGCCCAGCCTACATAGGTAGGAATGATCATCAAAATAAAATAAGAGAAATCAGAGCTCGAACAGAAAGGTTTAGGTATTCGTTTTTCCCGCTCGCTGTTCGGGAGTGGAATAGTAGAGAGATAGTATGATTGTGGTTCGATGAACACTCTGCCAAGCACTTAAATGTGAATTGCAGAGTAGTCATGTAGATGTAGATGTAGATGAGACGAACATGGTGTCACCGAGCTGATATTTTAAATATATTTCGGTTTTCTCTCTCTGTCTGCCGGCCGCGGTGGTCTTGCGGTTCTAGGCGCGCAGTCCGGAACCGTGCGACTGCTACGGTCGCAGGTTCGAATCCTGCCTCGGGCATGGATGTGTGTGATGTCCTTAGGTTAGTTAGGTTTAAGTGGTTCTAAGTTCTAGGGGACTAATGACCACAGCAGTTGAGTCCCATAGTGCTCAGAGCCATTTCTCTCTGTCTCTCTCTCTCCTTTTATTTTTATTTTTTGTGGAAAGCATCGAGAAGCGCGAATAATAAGGAGGTAAGCATATAACCTGTTTACAGTTATTTTCATAATGAAAAAATACAACTCTTAAGTGTATTATTGCGTAATTCCAGTTATTGACAGTCTATTAGTGAGCTTCCCCGCACTCAGTGGGGTGAAACTTATCACAGAACCTAGCAAAACACAAATATTTCTTGCACCATGTGCAACACACAAACGAAATCTCGCTGCACTGATTTGTTGTCCATTACATTGCACGGAAAACATATCTGATTCATGTTGCTAAATACAGCTCTATCAGATATCAATTTGGATGAGTACCAAGTGTATAAAAGCATACCTTGAAATACGCAGAAAGTCACATAGAGGAATTCAACTAAAATATAGCCATGACCAAGATTGTAACTGGGGTCGACAGAGTCGTCGTCTGCCACCATAACAACTTGAACGGTGACAGTGCACGGCAGGTTACTTACGTTTACTGGTATCAGAGTTACGGTATGAAAGCACAAAAATGTTAATAACCCGAAGATCATTAACTTTGAAACCCATGGAAGGAATAGGAGTCATCAGTCGGAAGAGTGGTTTGAACACCACAGTGGTTTAATAGGCACAGTCTTGTTGGAGGTGGTATGCCGTTGCTTTCCTCTGAACTTTGAGTTTACTTACCTAGCCAGTTAATAGTGGAACCTGCAGTTTAACGAGGCTTTCGGACCACAGTGCTAATCTGCATTTTTCACATCAACAAACACTGCACGATGGGAAATAAGTGTAAAATGCCACATAAAAATCGTGGGCCTAACAAGGGATTGAACCTGAGACCTTCGTATTTGCAGTCTTGCTCTTTATCACTTTGCCAGCATGCGGCTACTGCTGTGGTTTCCGCTGGGCATTAAAATTAAGGATCTCTCGTTTGGGCCTGCATTGGCACTTGCGTTTCCATTACGAGACCTTGCTTTTGGGATTACCCTCGTATACGTGAGTGCAAACGCCTTTCGATGCTCACTCAAGGAAGACAAGGATACACAGTCTAAATGCAGTATTATAAATACACCTCAGTTTGTGGATGAACTCAGACTTAGGTTGATAATCATTTTGAATATTTAGCAGTGCTATACCATCTGGTGTTAAACTCGTTTTCAACCAATGATTCCCACAGCTACACGAACACTACTTGTGATACCTCTTAGACAAAATACTTACACAGTGCTATCAGACGAAAAGATCAACCCGACACAAACTGTGGGTAGTTTCCTTTACAACTTTCATACCTGGATAAAGAGCTTTTCCCATTTGAGATATCTGTGAACGTTGCTGCATAAGACGATTTAAGAAGAAGCTAAATTCCTTCAGCTACGACAACGTTTAACGGCACTAAATCGTGGTTTGTGAATCGTTTACTGGCCGTACTCTGCCGCATTTCGCTGGTTAAAAAGCAAAAATCTTACTGACAAATTTCACTGAAGTAAAAGGGGGACGAAATGTCTCCCACTGGAAAGTCATGTAGTTTTGTTTAAATGATTACAAAATCAGGTAAAAGGAACAGTGAAGTTGTCAGTATAATCACATTACTGTTTTCAGTATGATGTTGCACCGCCCAGGGCATATAATGATAAAGGGCCGTTTAGGTCAGTCAAATTGCATACAGAAGTGGAAGAGAGAGCACCACTGAATTCTACAATCCGTGTGCATTGCATGCACACCAAAATTACTGTTACAGTGTACTAATGGAGCCCAGTGAATGAATTGCATATTTTCCGATGAGAAAGAGCACTGGGAAACAGTCTTCGCTACATTAGGGTACTTAAACTGCTGTTAGAATTTATGGTCAGCGAATAAGTGTAAGGACAATGTGTCGGATGGGGATTTGCAACTGTGATATACTTTGCTACGTTATAGAAGCGAATATTAAATTTGAACTAATATTCCAAAAATTTTGAACTTGGATAGCTTAGAATGAAAATCTTTCTGTTTATTGCAAACGAAAACAATTGATTTTCCAAAATATTCTCTGTCACACACAACTTGAAACAGGTCACGTCGACCAAATCATATCGAAGAACTGACAGCGACGTATTTCGGAAGGCAGTAAGATTCTTTGGCTTTTGGTTTGGCAGTATTCGACAACCGTTTCTAGGCCCAAGTAAATGAAGAAAGGCAGCGCGTTTTTGTTATCAAGTAAAGTCTTCATCAATTACTTTAGTTTTAATGCAATCTACGAGTAATTGCTGATGTTTGATATTAACACGAAAAGGATTCCGTAGACATGGAAATAACCTGTTCTTGGGCAACTACTTCCATAATGACTAAAAGGCATTAAATGATCTTCAAGGACATGTGTTCCAACAGCAGTACGAAGAAAATGAGTGCAATAATGACGGTAATAATTGAATTATCCGGTAACTTCACACTTCACAGCGGATCTTCTCGAACTAAAAAATTTCCTGAATTAGTGAAAATTTCAAAATGGCTTCACATCAAGGCTATGGTGCCTATAAGAGTCTTTACATCCTGCTGACTTGCGAATACCATAATCTCCGCTTCAGAAGCTTGCTTCTACTTAACCATTTAATAGACTCACATTTTTTCCACCGTAACTAATTTTATAAGCTAAGCACATCATCCGTTACAGCACACTCCTGGGGCTGAGAAATGTGGCCACAATGGTTTGGTGGAACGAACTATCACAAGTGCAATGCGTGGGTTCAGGCATTTACTTTTAAGAGGTTCAACCAGATTTACTTTACCTCTGGTAACCTCAAGAGAAAGCAGTTATAATCCAGAATCCGTATTAAACATCACGTTCCTCCATTCCCAAGTGGACAGAGCCGGTTTACTTTGGGAAATGACGTAGGTGGAGGTCATTGTAAACAGAAATACTGTCGCCAATAAACTTACTTACATTACAAAATTTTATTTTATTTGATGAACAGATAGCCATTTAAAGGAACAGGGCTGTTATTTTACTTTTACTTGACTAAACGAGAGACGTTGAAAAATTTGGTGCTGGGCTATGATTCGAATTCGTATCTCCTCTTTCGAGGATCTGAATCTCTCCGAACACTATAATTCAATCATTTCGCTCCTTTTTCCAAAACTGCAATCTTCTCTAGGTCTCCTCCAAATGTAAGTATGTGGGTCCGATTCCTACTCCAATACAAAAAATTATAACTTCATTTCAAGTTCTATCACGTGCACACCGGCCACCTAGTGAAAATTAACGTGAAGTTTTAATGTCTGTTCATGTGTTGCCAACAATTTCTGGTCAAACATACACACATCTTACTGTTGGCGAGTAAGCAATTGATATTTAAGCTATATTCGTGGACGATAAAGCAGAACGGTAGGGGTGTCGATCAATTGTGGCTCAGACACAAAAACTTGTATCCTTAATTTGGATTCAAACACCTAGCAGCTGATAAGAAAAACAGATATGTAACATTTGATTTTACTTAGTTAACAATCCGATTACTTGTTGGATTCGTACCTCCGTCACAGAACTTCGTATCATCCACTTCATCTTTAAATGCGTACACACTTTGTTACTTCTGAAAAAAATGGTTCAAATGGCTCTGAGCACTATGGGACTCAACTGCTGTGGTCATCAGTCCCCTAGAATTTAAACTACTTAAACCTAACTAACCTAAGGACATCACACACATCCATGCCCGAGGCAGTATTCGAAACTGCGACCGTAGCAGTCGCACGGTTCCGGACTGCTCATCTACAACCGCGAGACCACCGCGGCCGGCTTTTACTTCTGAATGGAGGTATATCAGACATCTTTCGTGGTTAGTTAACAGGGATGAAAGGGTCCTGATAGGCGTCCCGGTTTATTACACAAACTGCAGTCTTTTATTTTCAAGTTTGGATTTGGTTACTGATACTGGAGATAATTTCGGTAGTTCATGCCTCTTCACGGCTAGTCAGCAATATGATATGATTAGATTAGATTGGATTAATACTTGTTCTATAGATAATGAATACGACACTTCGTAATGATGTGGAACGTGTTATTTTAATGAAACGTTTCTTTACATACCGGTATTCAGTTTCTTTACAACAATATTTTACCCTCTCTCTTTCTTTTTTATCTTTATTTCTCTCTCTCTCTCTCTCTCTCTCTCTCTCTCTCTCTCTCTCTCTCTCTCTCTCTCATATAAACACACATCCTTTTTTAACTTTTATTTGTTTGGTGTGCTCGACTGTCGGAGAGGCACGAGAACGTCCGTGAATGAGTTTATTAGTTTTGAGTACACTTACGAAAGAAATATAGGAACAACTGTGAGAGTTACTGATTTATGATGCTTAGTTTGCAGTCAGTTCTGAGTATTATTACTAACTACGCTCCAGTCCCTAAACCTAGTTACAGAAATGCGAATCAGACGCATTCCATACTCCAGGCCATAGCAGCCTTATCTTTGAGACTCTACTTATGGTCACTCCTCAGACCGCTCTAGGATCACATCGGTTCGTCTTCTTCCTGCTAGTACTGTAACTGAGATTTGGCAACAAGGCAAGGTATATTTCTCAACTGTGTGATCGACGAATTACTTCCTTGTGTGCACAAATTGAGCCTCAAATTTCACTTGATTTTTCCTGTCATTTCCATTGAATAATCTGAGTTATCATCGCTTGAGGTGTAACAAAAGGTTGTAAATTTACGGTTTTCAGCCCATAAAAGTCGTTGCATGTGTAAATCGCAACTAAACTCGTGCTTTAAATATCGGATTACGAGTGCTAGACACAATTAGCCTCGTAAGATGAATGCGCAACACATACCTCTTCGCTGGCTCTGTGGTGACGTGCTTAACTATGAAAAAGAGTATGTTATAGTTAGCGGTTCCAGTCTCGCTGGATGTAACGCTTTTATCCCTTCTGTGAAAGAGCTACAAGCAGTCAGATTAAACATCGATAAGGTAATCGCATGAAAATACTTTCAGCTCATAGTGCAATGGTAAAAACTTACAATGCTGCACAAAAGGTAACGCCTCGTTCCACTGCTGACAAGCAAGTTTTGGGTCTTTAGGAATACTTAACTTTATTTTATGAAATGCCACATTTGTATATCTATTGAGTATGACACAGCACATCATTTAAACACAGACGCAATCTAAATCTAAGTGAGTAGTATTTTACTAATTCGTGTCGATAGAGGCATGCTTGTGTACAGATACTCATTTTTATCAAAGCAGACTTTCGTCATAAGGTTATCGTGGGTAGTTTTATTTCATTTCTTATACTACAGTGCACAATTTTTGTAAGGTTTCTTTTAGTGTTGTTAAAACAATACTAAACATGAGAGAGAAATTAATCATCAACGATATATGCGAATTCTCTGATGTTATCTATAACAGTCTGACATTGCACATGTAGTTTATTGATGACATGCATGTAGAAAACTTGTTCTGAGTTAAAGCTGACAAACAACGTTTGAAGAAGAATAAAATGCCACTACCAGACGATAGCTAATGTAGAAAATACACTCCTGGAAATTGAAATAAGAACACCATGAATTCATTGTCCCAGGAAGGGGAAACTTTAATGACACATTCCTGGGGTCAGATACATCACATGATCACACTGACAGAACCACAGGCACCTAGTCACAGGCAACAGAGCATGCACAATGTCGGCACTAGTACAGTGTATATCCACCTTTCGCACCAATGCAGGCTGCTATTCTCCCATGGAGACGATCGTAGAGATGCTGGATGTAGTCCTGTGGAACGGCTTGGCATGCCTTTTCCACCTGGCGTCTCAGTTGGACCAGCGTTCGTGCTGGACGTGCAGACCGCGTGAGACGACGCTTCATCCAGTCCCAAACATGCTCAATGGGGGACAGACCCGGAGATCTTGCTGGCCAGGGTAGTTGACTTACACCTTCTAGAGCACGTTGGGTGGCACGGGATACATGCGGACGTGCATTGTCCTGTTGGAACAGCAAGTTCCCTTGCCGGTCTAGGAATGGTAGAACGATGGGTTCGATGACTGTTTGGATGTACCGTGCACTATTCAGTGTCCCCTCGACGATCACCAGAGGTGTACGGCCAGTGTAGGAGATCGCTCCCCACACCATGATGCCGGGTGTTGACCCTGTGTGCCTCGGTCGTATGCAGTCCTGATTGTGGCGCTCACCTGCACGGCGCCAAACACGCATACGACCATCATTGGCACCAAGGCAGAAACTACTCTCTTCGCTGAAGACGACACGTCTCCATTCGTCCCTCCATTCACGCCTGTCGCGACACCACTGAAGGCGGGCTGCATGATGTTGGGGCGTGAGCGGAAGACGGCCTAACGGTGTGCGGGACCGTAGCCCAGCTTCATGGAGACGGTTGCGAATGGTCCTCGCCGATACCCCAGGAGCAACAGTGTCCCTAATGTGTTGGGAAGTGGCGGTGCGGTCCCCTACAGCACTGCGTAGGATCCTACGGTCTTGGCGTGCATCCGTGCGTCGCTGCGGTCCGGTCCCAGGTCGACGGGCACGTGCACCTTCCGCCGACCACTGGCGACAACATCGATGTACTGTGGAGACCTCACACCCCACGTGTTGAGCAATTCGGCGGTACGTCCACCCGGCCTCCCGCATGCCCACTATACGCCCTCGCTCAAAGTCCGTCAACTGTACATACAGTTCACGTCCACGCTGTCGCGGCATGCTACCAGTGTTAAAGACTGCGATGGAGCTCCGTATGCCACGGCAAACTGGCTGACACTGACGGCGGCGGTGCACAGATGCTGCGCAGCTAGCGCCATTCGACGGCCAACAGCGCGGTTCCTGGTGTGTCCGCTGTGCCGTGCGTGTGATCATTGCTTGTACAGCCCTCTCGCAGTGTCCGGAGCAAGTATGGTGGGTATGACACACCGGTGTCAATGTGTTCTTTTTTCCATTTCCAGGAGTATACATTTCTGACTATTTTGGTAAGATGCGCTCTCGCCATAGCTTCGAGATGCTGAGGGTGTGGGTTCGATTCCAACTTCTGCCAATGATTTTTAATAGGGAGAGACCGATTCTATTCTCTAGTGGCTACGCCAACTGAAGAAGGTATCATGGCAGTGTGGTTAGAAATTCATATTAAACATGATATTCCTTCTCTACCAAGTAGGCATTAGGTTGAACCACAATTAAGACAGGAGTGGCGAAATGTGGGAACTCTATCTACCAGGAACCGTTCTTATACTAGTTACTTACTTCTAGTGACGAAACAAACGCTATGTATGATCACAGGACCCCTATTCCATCTTTTATTTGAACTTCTGCATGTCGCTAAAATTGGTTCTGAACTTGTAATGCAACTCAGGCTGCCCTTAACGCGGAATTTGATCCCTTCGTGACAACACAGCTCGACTACAATTTGTTGTTTGTTCGAAACTGAAGATTCTTCAACATCTCCACATATTGCGTGTGTAAGGGTTCGAATGCTGGCCTGGAACTAAAGTTTTCATTATGTATTATCAGGCTGTAGCATGAGAACATCTATCTGCTGATGTGTAATAATTTTGATTTTTAATGCAGTTTCATTCTTTGTCAACATTAACGGTATCTGACGTTTTTGACTCCCAGTGAGACACAGAAATATTTTGGAGATCACTGTAAGTTCAAGGATGTTATTTCGAGCTGCTGGTGCAGAAAAATTCTGTATCTGACGTCTCTTTGTGTGTAGTCAACTACGGTATGTGTGGGGCTCGATTCCCAGTCAGCACTGAACTCTTCGTGATATTATTTCTAGTTCAAACAGACTCACATGTCGCTGCTGATGTAACAAACCCTTAACTAACGTTCGTTTTCACTAGAATATAACAGCAACAGGTGGCGGATTGGAGTCCTGGGAAGGAAAACATTAATGTTTCGTCTCGTCATTTCAGGTAAAACATGTAGCTTCTGCCGAGAAAATCGATATGTCACAGTTGATTGTGCTTCGATAACAATCCATTTAGGTTTTGGGTTCGAATTCCTGTCCAACACAAAGCTTTACCTCACGGCATTTCAAGTAAGTTACTTGTGAATAAGCAATATTTAACATCCCTCGTAGTTCGTTAACAGGGACAATAGATGCTGGGTAGGAATTCGCGTCCGTTAAAAATGTTTACGTTTTGTAATTTAAAGTCGATATTTGCTAACTGACACTGTCTAAAATCGAGGTATAGTCTGCATGCCCTGGGTTTGAATCCAAATGCAGAACGAGATGGTTCGTCGTGTCATTTGAAGTTCATACATATTCTCAACTAGCTGCTCGTGAATAATTTAAATTTTTATTGTCATTTTGTGTTAAATAACAAGTACGGTATGTTATTTTGAAGAGGAAATCATGAATACGACGAACTTACTACGTGCATTACCTATCTGACGTAATAATGAGAGTTGTAACATTTCAGGTATGTCATTTATTTAATAAATGTGAGCTTACGAGCCCTAAGGACAGTCTTATCTGTTATAAGGTGTTCCCTGATATTTGTAGTATCGTGGTATTACTTTACATCTTGAGATATTGCGATACAGAGCCGAGGAGTCATTTATTTAATAAATGTGAGCTTACGAGCTCTAAGGACAGTCTTATCTGTTATAAGGTGTTCCCTGATATTTGTAGTATCGTGGTATTACCTTACATCTTGAGATATCGCGATACAGAGCCGAGGAGCCATTTTCAATAGTCAAACGACTGTACCAAGGAGTGATTAGAGGACCTGCTAGACAGCTGCGTTATGTGGGTTGCATGCGAATCAGGCGTTAATGCAATTCAGGTCGTTCGGATACTTTTGAGCACGACTGTACATTTATTTACATTCGGCTGTAGCTCCTCCCAGTCCCCAATCCTCCGAGAATTGCATAGCCAACTGGAGATGCAGCCCTCTGCACATATATCGGAAGCCGTTGTACATTATAATTCTGGGGACCACGTCATAACAGTATTATCGATTTCCATTTCTGTTCCATACACAGACATACCGATCGAGTAACAATGCTTGTCTATATGCCCCTGTACGTACCCTAATCTCCTTTATGATCGTTACGCCAGATACAGATTTTTACTGGAGAAAATATAACGGAAATGTTCTCCAGAGCCATGACCAAAGAACAAGACCAAAACTTGTCTAGCTTGAAGGGGGGAAACCAGATGGCGCTATGGTTGGCCCGCTAGATGGAGCTGCCATAGGTCAAACGGATATCACTGCGTTTTTTTTTTTAAATAGGAGCCCCCATTTTTTATTACATATTCGTGAAGTACATAAAGACATATGCCTGTTTTAGTTGGATCACTTTCGCTTTGTGATAGATGTCGCTGTAATAGTCACCAACATATGGCTCACAATTTTAGACGAACAGTTGGTAACAAGTAGTTTTTTTTTTAAATTAAAATACAGGACATAGGTACGTTTGAACATTTTATTTCGGTTCTTCGAATGTGATACATGTACCTTTGTAAACTTTACATTTCTGAGAACGCATGTGGTTACAGCGTGATTACATGTAAATACCACATTAATGCAATAAATGCTCAAAATATATGTCCGTCAATAAATGCATTTGGCACCATACATTAACCCGCCAAGGTCGCTGATGTTCCACTTGTCGCAGCCATCGTGGATTTTCCGTTGCCCAATAGTACACATTATGCCGGTTTACGTTACCGCTGTTAGTGAGTGACGCTTCGTTACTAAATGCAACGCGTGCAAAAAGTCTGCCACCGTCCCGTAATTTCTCTTGTGTCCAGTGGCAGAACTGTGTACGACGTTCAAAGTCATCGCCATGCAATCCTTGGTAAATAGGAATATGGTGCAATAGATTTTGATGTAGCATTCTCAACACCAACGTTTTTGAAATTCTCGATTCTCGCGCAGTTGTCTTCCATTGATATGCGGATTAGCCGCAACAGCAACTAAAACACCTACTTGGGCATCATCATTTGTTGCAGGTCGTGGTTGACGTTTCACATGTGGCTGGACACTTCATGTATCCTTAAATAACGTAACTATCCGGCGAACGGTCCGGACACTTGGATGATGTCATCCAGGATACCGAGCAGCATACATAGCACACGCCGGTTGGGCATTGTGAACACAATAGCCATACATCAACACTATATCGACCACTTCCGCAATTGGTAAACGGTCCATTTTAATACGCGAAATGTATCACGAAAGAAACAACGTCCGCAGTGGCGGAACGTTACGTGATACCACGTACTTATACTTTTGTGACTATTACAACGCCATCTATGACAAAGCGAAAAAAGTGGTCCAACTAAAACATTCGTATGTCTTTACGTATTACTCGAATATGTAATCAAAAATGGAGGTTTCCTATTTAAAAAACACAGTTGATATCCGTTTGACCTATGGCAGCGCCATGTATCGGGCCAACCATAGCGCGTGTTTCGTTCTTTGTAGATGTTTCGTTTTGTGCTTATTTCGTGAGATATTTGGCCCGGTCACGATCAATGGACCACGCCACACGAAGTGTGAGTCGTGTGACATCAACAAATTGGTACGCGTGTTTTTACATCTGACAGACTATGTCTATTCCAGTTTCGCGCAAGTCGGATGAGAGTGGCACTATGAGGATGGAAATCAGGTTTGCTATAATTTACTGGTCGTAACCGTTAGTTACCTTTGAGATTCGCCGTTGTGAACTGATGTTTGTGCAGAATGCCTTTGACGACAAAGACGCCATTAACAGCATCTCACTGAGTTTGAACGACATCGTCTAATGGGGCTGCGAAAAGCTGGACATTCCTTCTGCTGTATTGCAGGAATGTAGCCACTGTTCATGATTACTGGCAGCTGTGGTCACGAGAATGTATTGTGTCAAGAAGGCCGGGCTGCGGAGAGCCACGTGGCACTACCCAGACGGAAGACCATCCCGTCCGACGTATGGCTCTGGCGCACCGCACTGCATCTGCAGCAGCCGTTTGAGCAGCAGTTGGCATCACAGTGTCACAACTCGTTACTTCAGATACAGCTCCGAACTAGATGCCCTATAGCGCGCATTCCACTGATCGCAAACCACCGCCATTTGCGACATCGGTAGTGCCATGCGTGAGGTCTGATGTGTCTTCTGATGAGGACTGGTTCCGCCTCGGCACCAATGATAGACATGTGTTGACTATAAAGAGGCCAGTTGAGGGTCTACAACCCCAGTCTGCGTGGTAGACGCACTGGACCTACACCTAAAGTTATGGTCTGGTGTGCGATTCCGTACGATAGCAGGAGCACTCTCATGCGTATATCTCGTACCATGAGTACAAATTCGTACGTCAATCTGATGATTAGACCCATTGTGGTGCCATTCATGAACAGCACTCCAGGGGTGTTTTCAGCAGGATAACGGTCGCCCACATACTGCTCTTGTAGCCAAACATGCTCTTTAGTGTGTCTACATTTTGCCTTGGCCTGCTCGATCACCAATTGAACACATATCGGACATCATCGGACGACAACTCCAGCGTCATCCACAAACACTTACTGGCACTTTATTGAGCGACTAAGTGCAACAAGCACGTACTTTCATCCCACAAACAGACATCCGACACCTTTACAATACAACGCATGCACGTTTGCGTCCTTGCATTCTACATTCCGGCAAGCACACGGATTATTAATGTATCAATATTTCACATTTTCAGTGGCTTATCTCGCGCATTCATTTACCTGCGATCTTGCAGTGTTAATCACTAGAATATCTCACCTAGACAAAGGCATTCCCGATATTTCATCACTCTACGTTAATAATTTTTTGGTGTTGCGATTTTTTTTAGTCAGTGATTATCATCTTTTTCTCAAACAAGATATTTCTACATAATACGATATTAGAAGTGTCACAGAGCTTCCGACAGTATTCGTCAAATCATTTACATTGGTGCGGCTGCTTAGAAAATCAGCCACAACCAGTGCAACACCCTTCAGAGCTAGAGTACAGAGCGTTTTAAGGTTTAATCACAGCGAGCTTCGTTTTTCCATTCCAGACAGAGTAGTGTACATTTTCTTCTCCCAAATGGGTAGTGATCGTTATTTCTAGAAACAAACACATTACTTACGTTTAGGTCGTAATTGTAGTATAGGTATGGGAAGGGGAGGCTGGATAAGCTTATAGGTGACAGAGTCGTGGGTGGTGGTGGTGGTAATGGTATCACTCATGGAAAAATTCCTGTAGTAGTTGGTGTTATAGCTGCACCTTTTTTTAGTCAGCTGATAGGTATACCTGCTTAAAGGAAGTGCCTCTAACTAAGGGCTCACCTCCAGAGGATGTAATGTTTCCAAGTAGAGAAGGAATTAGCATATTTCATCAAATATAAGAGGTATTAGAGATAAAGTTAGTGAACTGCTAATATATGTTAACTCTGAAATTATTGGTATATCAGAGCACCACTTAAATAATTTGATAATTCAGAGGCTTCCTTTACCAGGCTACAGATTAGCTGGCTGTTTCTCAAGGAGTTCCTTCCGAGGTGGGGGAGTGGCTCTGTACGCAAAAAAAATAGTATTCCATTTGAGTACATAGACGTATCATGACACTACACTGAACAGATATTTGAAAGTTGTGCAGCATTAGTTGAATTTAGTGAAACTAAACTTCTAATTGCTGTTGTTTATAGGTCCCCTAACTCCGCCTTCAGAGCAATTTTGCTAGAGAGGGTTCTTGATTCACTTTGTAAGAAGTACCAGAACGTAGTTATATGTGGTGACTTCAGTATCAATTTTGTACATGATTGTGAAAGAAAAAGGATATTGGTAGATCTCCTAAATTCATATGATCTGATGCAAACTGTGTTTTTTCCAACTAGGGTGCAGGGGAACAGTAGCACAGATATAGACAATATTTTTATTCGTTCTTCATTACTAGATGGGCATTCTGTTAGTAAAAGGGTCAATGGCCTTTCAGACCATGCACAAATTTTAACATTAAAAGGTTTTTGTACTCAAACCAACGTCGTATTTAATTACAAACTACGTAGGAAAGTTAATCCAACAGCAATAGAGAGTTTTTCAAAACTTGTCAAGGAACAAGATGTTTATAGTGCATGTAATATAGATGATAAATACAATGTCTTCCATAACACATTTCTCATGCTCTTTGAGAGTTGCTTTCAATTAGAACATTCTAAACGGGGTACTAGCAGTAATGGACAGCCTGGTTGGCTGACTAGTGGGATAAGGATATCTGTAGAACAAAGCGGAAATTATATCAAAATATTAGAAGTAGTCACAATCAAGCTACGGTAGCCCATTACAGACAGTATTGTAAAGTGCTTAAAAATGTTATTAGCAACGCAAAAAGTATGTGGTATGCAAATAGAATAGCTAATTCACAGGATAAAATTAAAGCCATATGGTCAGTTGTGAAAGAAGTGTCTGGTCAGCAGCACAAGGTTGATGATATAAAGTCAGTTCACAGTAATAATATTTCTGTTACTGATAAATCAGATATATGTACAGTATTTAACAACCATTTTCTGAGCACTGCTGGTGACTTAAATAAAAATTTAGTTTCTACAGGAAAATGCCTTTCCGAGATTGACGACTGAAATACTCCTCTGTGGTACAGACAAGAGGGAGATTGAGTCAATAATTAAGTCACTGAAGACTAAGGACTCTCATGGTTATGATGAAGTGTCTAGTAGAATATTAAAGTACTGTGCTGCACCTGTTAGCCCAGTATTTAGCCATCTTTGTAATTTTTCCTTTAGGGATGGCCAGTTTCCTGAGCGATTAAAGTACTCAGTAGTAAAGCCGCTTTATAAAAAGGGAGAAAGGGATAATGTAAATAATTTCAGACATATTTCTATGTCATCAGTCTCTGCAAAAGTTATCTAAAAGGCTGTGTATTTAAGGTTAATTGATCATATTATATCACACGATTTGCTATCAAGTGTACAGTTCGGCTTTAGAAGTCGTTTGACAACTGAAAATGCTATATTCTCTTTTCTCTGTAAGGTACTGGACGGGCTAAACAAAAAGTTTCGAAAGTCTGGCGTATTTTTTGATTTAACAAATGCATTTGACTGTGTTGATCTCACAATATTTCCCCAGAAGTTGGACCATTAGGGAATAAGGGGAGTAGCTCACAATTGGTTCACCTCTTACTTTAGCAACAGGCAGCAAAAGTCATTATTCACAATGTTGATAACGGCTGTGATGTGGGATCTGAGTGGGGTACTGTCAAGTGGGTGGTGCCCCAGAGATCAGTGTTGGGGCCGCTCCTGTTCCTTATTTATATAAATGATATGCCCGCTAGTATTATGGGTAACTGTAAAATATTTCTATTTGCTTATGACACTAGCTTGGTAGTAAAGGATGTTGTGTGCAACATTGACTCGGTTTTAAGTAGTGCAGAACATGACCTCAGTTCATGGCTTGTAGAAGATAAACTAACGTTAAGTCACAGTAAGACTCAGTTTTTAAAGTTTCTAACACACAATTCAACAAAACCTGACGTTTTAACGTCACAGAACGCGCATATGATTAGTGAAACTGAACAGTTCAAATTCCTAGGTGTTCAGATAGATAGTAAGTTGTCGTAGAAAGCCCACGTTCAGGATCTTGTTCAAAGACTTATTACTGCCATTTTCGCTATTCGAACGGTATCGCAAGTGATCGATACTTCGACATGTAAGTTAGTCTACTTTTTTTATTTTCATTCACTTATGTCGTATGGTATTATGTTTTGGGGTAACTCTACCCATTCTAGAAGGATATTTTTGGCTCAGAATCGGGCAGTTCAGGCAATAAGTGGTGTGAGTTCAAGAACCTCTTGTCGATCTCTGTTCACAAGTCTGGGTATTTTGACATTGGCCTCTCAATATATACATTCCTCATTGTCGTTTCTAGTTACCAATATTAGTTTATTTCCAAGAATAAGCAGCTTTCACTCGGTTAATAGTCGTCAGAAATCAAACCTCCATTTGGATCGGACTTCCTTAACTCTTGTGCAAAAAGGTGTGCAGTATACTGCTGCATCCATTTCAATAAACTGCCAGTCGAATTCAAAAATCTTAGCAGTAATCCACGCGCTTTCAAATCGAAACTGAAGAGTTTCCTCATGGGTCACTCCTTCTATTCTGTCGAGGAGTTCCTTGAGAAATTAAGCTGATTCGCATTGTATTGCTGATAGCGTTTGCTTAAACTTATGGACTTTTCTTTCAGGTTCATGAACATTTATTTTTATCTGT
Source organism: Schistocerca gregaria (assembly GCF_023897955.1). Classification (NCBI taxonomy): domain Eukaryota; kingdom Metazoa; phylum Arthropoda; class Insecta; order Orthoptera; family Acrididae; genus Schistocerca; species Schistocerca gregaria. The sequence goes on from NC_064926.1 coordinate 116,594,549, forward strand.
TATTACTTTTATATTGTAAGTTCATGTACTGACACGTTCCATGACCTTGGAGATTTGCTCCTCAATTTGGTCCTACGAACTTGACACGTAAATAAATAAATATAAGATCCTGTATGTGACATGCGGACTGGATTTGCGTAAGTTAACCTGACAGTTCTTAGTGGGTTGGTTTATAGGCAGTATTACTTACTTAGGTTTTCACTGCAGATCCTCAGATCATTTAATTCTATTAGTAATTTTAAATTGTTATTACGTAGGCGACGATGATTTAAAAAAAAGGACGGTAGGTGTGAAATCCCGGTTCGATATAAGAGATGGTCTGATCCTCCTGATCGTATCAGGTTAAATAAACAAATAAATAAATAAAAAATAAATACAGGACCAAACCACCTCCACCGACTCAACTCCAGCATGCTGGCGACACCGATTCCACACTCTTCTACGTCACATGGATCCCTCCAAAGCGACCTGTCAGTTCATGTCTTAGTACAACCAATGGTTTCTCCAGACCAACCTCTTCAAAAGCCAGCCAGTAAGGAAACCCTCATGCGCCGCCTTAATGATTTCCAATTCACCATCTTATAACATTCTACTAAGTTAAGTAATACACTAAAATATCTTGGACTAATCGTCGAGTGGCAGCTAACATAAAAACCCCACCTACTAACCATAGAACAGAAAGTCCATCATATTCTAAACCTATAAAAAGCACTAACTGGCAGTACTTGGGAACTGAACCCCTCCACTGTCTTCCAAACGCCCAAAACCTTTATCTGACCCTTCCTATGTTAACGTTGCATGGATATCCATTCTTCCATCAACCCCTACAGATATTGATCTTTATGCACTCCGTCTTGCTTACTATATCTGTTTACCTTTCCTCACACTGATCCTTTATCACCTCATTAAATCCTCCTAACTCACATTCAACACCTTTCAACACTCTCTACCCACTATCAGCAAACTCTACGCCGTTAACCCTATTGTCTCCTTTCTAATTACCATTTCAGTACACTACCTCGCCTATAGCGACACAATGCTCCACCTTTGCACTTGCACACCCTCCACATCTACCACCAATGAAATCTATTCCGATACATACTCATCCTACCATCTACAAGTTCACCCACTCAGACTGGGTGCGAATGGTATGTGCATGCAAAAAAAAAATCGTGGTCTGCGCCTGACGTCACGGCCGAAGCACGTGGCTGTGGAGTGCGTAAGCTACTGTCATTGTGTAAGCCAGTGGAATCCTAGATTTTGAGTGTGCACGGGCGGGAAAGTTTTGCTTCGTTTAATCGGTCTATTGCCACAGGAATTGCTGGTTATGCTGTCACTGCTTGTTTGTCTTATAACATGAAAACGAAGGGAACTAGAATTAGTCATCATCAGTCCTCCACGGATACTTACAACTTCAATGCGTGCGGACCGCGAAATGTTGCCGTAAAGACGACATTGCTGTGGTAAATGGCACAGTCTGTTCACAGCATTTTAAATCAGACTATTATGTCCAGGACTTCCGTGCAGAGCTCTTGAGTATACTTACCAGATAAGTTCTGCACAGGTGCAGAACGGCAAGTAAAAGAAAGCAGGGAACACAGGTTTTACGCGAGAGCAAGTCTGAAAAGGTCATTAAAAACGTTAAAAACTGAAGTCGATCTGTCCATGTTAACTGATTTAGCGAACCCAGAAAATGAAGATCTGTGACAGCTCAAGAATAGAGTGATGGAATTACAGAGTAAGAACAAAAATTTCAAAACTATGCTCACTTCTTTAGCGATGCTTATAGTGACAAACTGAAGACCTTTCGTCACAGATGAAGGAAGAGTCAGTTAGCTACTAATAGCAATGAAAGAAGCAAGCCAAATGGAAAAGAGAGGACATATGCAAAACAGTGACATTTCATTCTGTGCTTAGGAAGTGCTACACCTTCTTAAGGAACAAACTACATTCTCCATTGCATGGAACTTCAACTTTAAAGGAATGGTTGTCAAGTTAGTTCCACTGTCGCCCTCGACTGTTGAGTGACGTGTTCGACATCGACCCTGTGTGCCACGTCAATGGACTGTGACGCTTAATGGAGTGGAGGATCGTGTTGTAGGTCCACATAGTAACGTGGTTTCTGTCGTGGTTCCTAAACATTTTTCAGGATGGCAACTGGCGATATCTTATGACTTTGACATTCAAATGACTGTGGAGCTTCTAAACTCAATAGTTTTCACGATTCATAATAAAAGTTATAGCGATGTCACAGCCATTTCTGATCTTTAGCCGAAATATCGATGTCTATGGAATGGACTGGATATTGAGCACGTCAATTCATGTTTCCCGCATTCACAGGACCCAGCGAAAGAAGTGTATTTTCAGATGTCCTTCACTTCTATAAATTATTTTTCAATCACTTTCCTGAGGACGGTTAAATTTTTCCGATGGGACAGAAATTATTAAAGCCCTAATCCACGAACTATCATTAGATGGCACAGAAAATAAAATGTGCCCCAAGCTTTCACAGCTTCATCTTAGTGTCAAAGGAAGGTAGAAAGTGGTAACGTATGTATCTAGCCTTGAAAATGTTTTCTGTCAGAACTGCTCAAGCATTTCTTTATCTAGTGCTGGAAGAAGAGGAAATGGCAGACTTCTTTCACCTTCTTAATGGCTCTTTTACCAGTCTGAATTATCGTAGTACGATCGGCAAAAGCACATTAGCGAGCGTCTACGTAAGTAACGAACAGCTCAAGAAAATGATTCTCAAAAAAAATGTATTCTTGTTATGTAAAAAATAGAGGTTGGCCAGAGAAAAAAACTACTGCGATTCCAGAAAGCGCTGCTAACATGAATTAATTCTTTATTTTGCCTCAATTGCGACCTCCCGTCACTCGGAATTATGTATTTTTCAACAGGACAGCTCAACCATGATTGCCTGAAAAACTTGTTATCGGAGACTAGAGGTCCAAGTCGTTTTTATCAGTATCCTTCTCCGAAAGAAGTGAAACGTCGCCTTCCTTTGTTGCTTCTGGGAAAGAATTCTTATCACATTCCGCTGTCGAACTGTCTGTGGAACTGGAAGAAAACCAGCAATAATTCTTGTCATAGAGTTTACTTTGTGGAATTCTGTCTGATATGTTTGAAGCAATGGCCAGGCTTGATGGTGAGGCTGTTCGACGAGGCTAATGGAACTGACACTCTGCTAAAAGAAAATAAATATTTCTAAGGGTTTAGCCGAGATGAAAATGAAATACTGCAGCTTCGCGCCCCTCGCTCGCAGATTTGTTTCGACACTGACATCACTGCAGCTGTCAACTTCGGACTCATCATTTATAGAGTAAACTTGCATCTACAGCTCCCAACCTTTTCCTCTCCCTCCCCATCTTTCCCTAACCTTTTCTCACCCTCATACTATGGCCTTATATACACCTGTAATTTCGCATTCCTTCCTGTCCACCCAACACCCAATCCATCGCCAACAATACTGACCATCAACCCTCCATACTTGTATCCACACCCTCTTATTCTGCTAAATACCTAACATTTGCCTCTCCAACAAGAGCCATTTTTCTCAGGGCAGGTATTTCAAGATTTACTGAGAGTGCAGTGCTTCGTTTTTGAGGTCACATCTTTTTAAAACTAGTTTTAAACGTATCCTTAGCATTTTTGCTTTACCTTCTAGTTTTCCTGCTTAAAGTATACAAAACGAAGAAAACCAATTTCTTTCATATAAGCCTTCATCATATTCATAATTACAAACACTAAAAACGGTTGTAAGTACTCAACTTTTAAATGCATTGCTTGCCATCATTGTGTATGTTACACATTGTTTCGCTGTGGAGCGAGTTGTTTATAGAACTAAGAGCTCGTCCTCGCTCATGTGGGAAGATAAACAATGAAATAACAATAAAGGAAAAAGGTAATTTTTTGACAGAGACATACTGTGTAGACATTTCTGAGAAGTACTGATATCGTAAATAACGCTACACGCTTTCGAGTTTTTCACATACGATAAGTTAATAACATCACGCCTTACTTTTTATCATTTACACATCTGCTTCACAGGGTCTGCTGGATATGGGGCTGAAAACCTGAAATCCCTATCATAGAATAATAAAAAGCATAGATTCGAAAGAGATCAGTGCTATCTTTAAAAATGATTAAATCTATGTTTAAACTGTTACTGCACTCACAATTTCATTCTGCGTATACCAACCGATATCAAATAAAAAATTTTCTGCGTTTTTGACGACATTGTCAAATTTTATTGATTGTGACAATGGCCGCGGAAGCCTACGTTTATAACCAAGCGATATGTTGCTACGATACGCCTGCGAGGCCGACAACACAGCATACACACCAGTGTCGAGGGTATCCGCGTTTCAGGCAACCACTTCTCACCAAAAAGCAGATTTCCTGGCGTTCCATTTCCCGCCTCCCCCCCCTCCCACACCTCCCCCTCCCGTCCACGCATCGCCGTCAGAAGTCACGGGTCACGGGAACCTACTCGCTTCCATGTTCCACATGACTAAAAACATATCCCAAGGTATCCTGCCTCTGGGCGAAATTTGGGTCGGCGTACGGTCATCTATCGGCTGTTCACTCGGAACCAGGACTCCAGTTTGGACATTCAGGTCCACGCCACCGTCTCCGCCGCCGCTGCGGACATTTCTCTGGGTCGCTGCGACGCTGCCGACAGGCCTGTCATCGTGGCTTCTATTAGTGGAAGAGAAGTCAAATAAGCGAGCACGATACTGGCTTCTCTGTACATATTCGACCGTTTCTCAGAAAACAGTGGTCAAAATTTTTCAGGTAATTTATGTTCCTTTTAGAGAGTATATAGTCCAGCCGAAGTTGTGGGATAGCACCTAGCGTCGCGGCTTTACTCAAGTCAGCTTTCATGTTTGAAACACGGTTATTATTATTTTTGTTTCTATACCTATGTTCGTAGAAGACAGCTAACGAATGTTTTCCAATGTATACTGAAACAACGTTGTCTTATTAGTCTCCTTAATGCGCGTCTGGTAATAAATGATTGAGAAACATTATTTGATATTATGTTCGGTGATATTCCTGTAGCGTATCTTGATTCATAATCATTTGCAAGCACCAGTTTTTGAAACAATGATTTGTTCTCCGTGAAATCTTCAGCAATGTTAAGAGGTTTCTTTCTGGAGTGAGATTCGTACGAAAAAATATCTCTATGGCAAACCAGCCCTCGCTCGATGTTCGTGGTATTCGAAATGTCTATGTTTCAAATGTTTCTACGACAGGTATCACCCAACGGAAAGCACAACTGATATCAGAATGAAGCGTAACGATATGAGAATTTAGAAAGATTGTAACACCTGAAGATGCTATACACGTACTGGATATATTATATTATAAATCTATGACACTTACTGGTAAAACAAGTTGTAATTTTACAACTAATGTAATGCCTTCGTTTTGCTGAGAAACAATCGTGTAGTAATCTTCTATGGACATGTATTGATAAATGAAACAAAGAAAATAAACGAGAACAATAATACGGTTTCGACCATGGGACTCAGAAGGGAAAAGTCAGGACACTAGTCAGTACGCCAGTAGTTGCGATGAGCTTTTTACGCGCTAAAAGTTTTCTGAATTAAAACGAAATTTTTGATTGTTATTTTCTCAGAAACGATCGAGTATCGATGAAGAAACCTAGAGACGTGTTCACTTACATTGGCCCCTCTTCCACTGACACAATTTTCTAAGAAACTGGATTATGCCACTTGCTGTGTTCTCCTCGTCAGTAAGATTTAGCATTTTCATTTGGGCGACAAAATTGTTTTCTAAACTATGACTTCCAGTCACCGACCTTCAACATGTAAATCTTGCGATATTATTCGTCCAAGACGAACAGTGTATTTCATTTTCGTACATAAACAATGTGCCTTCCTTTGTGCCTCTTCTGGAGGATTCTCACTGATGATGAGGAGTATAAATAGTTTCACATGTGCACCATCAGCAAACTGTTCCAAATTTTTCTTTGTCTTTCAGAATGTCTGAAATAGTAGATATTACTAAGCAAGTTTTGCTGATGCTCCACTACATGCGACAAGCTGTGCAATCCATGACAGAAAGAGATGTCACAGTTTAAGCCTCAACAGTGTAGGTACCGATCATCTCTCCAGAATCTAGGCCATGGTCAAGGTGCTCTACACAGCAGCCTCGTCGTCGCAGCTATTCCAATGCGTGAGAGGAGAAACATTGCTTATTGATAGCTATAGAGTATAAATTCGCATAGCCAGTTGTTTGTTTTGGAAAGCCAGTGCCCTTTCGACACAGCTCAGTGAGCCTTGAGCAGCCGCTGGTGAAGTATCAGTGCAGTAGCGAGTCGCTTATTTAGCTTTCATATTTGTTTTGTAGATTGATTCTTAATTTCTTTCAGAGTGTTTGGGCGCTTGCACATTTAATTACATAAAATCCTTGCGTATTCTCGTATTTGAGAGAAGTAATATAACTTATTGATAGCTATAGAGTTAAATTCGCGGAGTCGTTAGATATTAGCAGTAGGATGTACAGGGTGTGTGCGTGCTGTGTGCGGGCGCAGCAGGAGGAACTGGCCGCGGTTCGCGAGCAGCTGAGCGTGCTGCTGGCCACGGTCAGCCGCCTTCAGGCTGCTGCCTCGAGGTGCAGCGACGGCGGAGGGTCTGGCGCGTTGCTTGAGACACCCCAGGTGTCGCTTGCTGCGTCCTCTGACTCAGCCGCCGAGGCACCTTCTAGTGTACCCGGCGCGTTGGGGCCGCCCTCACCTCAGGGTGAGTGGCGGACTGTAACGCGTTCGCGTAGCTCGAGGCGGAGGGCCAATGTGGAGGCTGACCGGCTGGCCGGCTGGCCTCCCCCGTTCATCCTGTCAGTGGGCAGGTGGCCGCTCCTCCAGCAGGGCCCGAGCAGGCACACGGGGGCAAAGGCTTGCTGGTTATTGGGAGCCCCAACGTTAGGCGGGTGATGGAGCCCCTTAGGGAAATAGCGTACAGGGCTGGAAAGAAATCCAACGTGCACTCGGTCTCTCAGCTGGGGGGCCTCATCCAAGACGTGGAGATGGCCTTTCCTGCGGCTATTGAGCGTATGGGGTGCATTCGTCTGCAAGGAGTTGTTCACATCGGCACCAATGATGCCTGTCACTTGGGTTCTGAGGCGATCCTCAGTTCGTACGGGCGGCTGGCAGATTTGGTGAAGACCGCTGGCCTCGCACGCGGCGTGCAAGCAGAGCTCTCTATTTGCAGCATCGTTCCCAGAGTGGATTGGGGTCCTTTGGTTTGGAGCCGAGTGGAGGGTCTTAACCAGAGGCTTCGTCGACTCTGTGGCGGTCTCGGCTGCAGATATCTAGACTTGCGCTATTGGGTGGGAAATTGTAGGACGCCCCTAGATAGGTCAGGGGTGCACTACACAAAGGAAGCGGCTACTCGGGTAACAGAGTACTTGTGGCGGGCACACGGTTTTTTTTAGGATAGGCAGTAGTGAGAGGTGTCCTGATGAACATTCACCAGTCGACGAGCAGGCAGGGAAATCAGGACGCGCTCAGTGTAAAGACACTTCAGGTATCAAGATATTAGCAGTAAATTTCCAGAGTGTTTGGAATAAAGTTCCTGAATTTACTGCCCTCCAGGAAGCATGTGGCGGGCAAGTTATTCTCGGGGCTGAGACCTGGCTGAACGCTGAGGTAGGAAGTTCTGAAATATTTAGTGAGGGACAGATTAGACACCGTTGGAGGTGGCGTCTTTATTGCAGATGACAAAAATATTGTGTATATTGAGGTCGAAATAGAGTGTGATTGTGAAGTTATCTGGACACGTTTAACAGGGCTAGAGGAAATAAAGTTAATTGTTTGGTGTTATTACCGGCCACCAGGTTCCACCGTGACAGTTCTAGAATCATTCAAAGGGTGTCTACATTCTGTATCGCAGAAGTTCCCATATCATGCTATATTAGTCGGAGGCGACTTCAGCCTACCTAGTATAGACTGGGATGTCTATGGATGCATTACAGGTGGTACAGACACGCCGTCCTGTGAATTACTTTTTAACATATTGGCCGAAAACTGTTTTGAGCAGCTAAATCGACAAGCCAACGCGTAATGGAAATATTTTAGATCTGTTAGCCACGAACAGACCAGACCTCATCGACGGTGTCAGTGTTGCGACAGGGATTAGCAATCATGATGTCATTACGACTATGGTTACGAAAGTTAAAAAGTCGGTCAGGAAGGCTAGGAGAGTATTCTTACTAGAAAGAGCACATAAGCAGTTGTCAGCATCCCACTTAGTAAATGAATCATCGTCATTTACTTTCGGTACGATGGACTTGGAAGAATTATGGGCTAATTTTAAACACATTGTAAATCACGCATTGGACAAGTATATGCCGAAAAAGTGGGTTACTGACGGAAAAGACCCAGCGTGGTTCAACAGTGCAACTCGGAGAATGCTCAGGAAGCAAAGGCAGTTGGACTCGCGATACAAGAAAGATCGGGAGAATGAGGACAGGCAAAAGTTAGTAGAGATTCGTGCTGCTGTAAAAAGAGCGATGCGCGAAGCATTCAATCACTACCACCGCCATACCTTAGCAAAAGATCTTCCTGAAAACCTAAGGAAATTCTGGTCTTACGTAAAATCGGTAAGCGGGTCGAAGGCTTCCAACCAGTCACTCACTGGTCAGTCTGGCGTGGCAACGGAAGACAGCAAAAAGAAAGCCGAAATTTTAAATTTAGCATTTGAGAAATCTTTCACGCAGGAGGATCGAACAAACATACCGCCGTTTGAGTCTCGTACAGATTCCCGTATGGAGGACATAGTGATAGACATCCTTGGGGTTGTGAAGCAGCTGAATGGGTTGAAAATAAATAAATCGCCAGTTCCTGATGGGATTCCAATTCGGTTTTACAGAGAGGACTCTACTGCATTGGCTCCTTACTTAGCTTGCATTTATCGCGAATCGCTTGCCCAGCGTAAAGTCCCGAGTGACTAGAAAAAAGCGCAAGTGACGCCTGTATATAAGAAGGGTAGGAGGACGGATCCTCAAAATTACAGACCAATATCCTTAACAACGGTTTGTTGCAGGATTTTCGAACATATTCTCATTTCGAATATAATGAATTTCCTTGAGACAGAGAAGTTGCTGTCCATGCATCAGCACGGCTTTAGCAATCATCGCTCCTGCGAAACTCAACTCATCCTTTTTTCACATGATATCTTGCGAACCATGGATGAAGTGTATCAGACGGATGCCATATTCCTTGACTTCCGGAAAGCGTTTGACTCGATGCCCCATTGCAGACTCCTAACTAAGGTACGAACATATGAGATTGGTTCCCAAATATGTGAGTGGCTCGAAGACTTCTTAAGTAATAGAACCAAGTACGTTGTCCTCGACGGTGAGTGTTCATGGGAGGTGAGGGTATCATCTGGAGTGCCCCAGGGAACTGTAGTAGGTCCGCTGTTGTTTTCTATCTACATAAATGATATTTTGGATAGGGTGGATAGCAATGTGTGGCTGTTTGCTGATGATGCTGTGATGTATGGGAAAGTGTCGTCGTTGAGTGACTATAGGAGGATACAAGATGACTTGGATAAGATTTGTGATCGGTTTAAAGAATGGCAGCTAACTCTAAATACAGATAAATGTAAATTAATGCATCTGAATAGGAAAAAGAATCCTGTAATGTTTGAATACTCCACTAGCAGTGTAGCGCTTGACACAGTCAAAACGATTAAATATATGGGCGTAACAATGCAGAGCGATATGAAGTGGGACAAGGATGTAATGGTAGTTGTGGGGAAGGCGGATAGTCGTCTTCGGTTCATTGGTAGAATTTTGGGTAGATGTGGTTCATCTGTAAAGGAGACCGCTTATAAAACACTAATACGATCTATTCTTGAGTACTGCTCGAACGTTTGGGATCCCTATCAGGTCGGATTGAGGGAGGACATAGAAGCAGTTCAGAGACGGGTATCCAGATTTGTTACTGGTAGGTTTAATCATCACGCGAATGTTACGGAAATGCATCAGGAACTCGGGTGGGAGTCTCTAAAGCAAAGGAGGCGTTCTTTTCGTGAATCGTTACTGAGGAAATTTAGAGAATCAGCATTTGAGGCTGGCTGCTGTACAATTTTACTGCCGCCAACTTACATTTCGCGGAAATATCGCAAAAGGTAAGAGATATTAGGGCTCGTACAGAGGCATATAGGCAGTCATTTTTACCTCTTTCTGTTTGGGAGTGGAATGGGGAGAGAAGATGCTAGTTGTGGTACAAGGTACCCTCAGCGACGCACCGTATGGTGGATTGTGGAGTATGTACGTAGATGTAGATGTACCGTCATATATATGGTTTCCCGGCTATTGACCTTCTTGTGCGAAAGCACACGCTATGCTCAAACTCAACGGGACTTGGTAGATTAATCTCCCACGAGTAATGAGTATGATGGGCAAACTATCTATTAGGCGCACAACGAATGTAGTGGTGTGGACATGTTGGGAATGTGGGTCTCGCGGGGAGCGTGCGAGGGATAAGTTCCTGCAGACGCACTATCGTCTGTGCCCTTGGTGGCTCAGATAGTGGTCCGCAGCTCGTGGCAGTGCGGTAGCGTTCTCGCTTCCCACGCCCGGGTCCCCGGGTTCGATTCCCGTCAGGGTTAGGGATTTTCTCGGCCTCGTGATGACTGAGTGTGGTCTGACTTCCTTAGGTTAGTTAGGTTTAAGTAGTTCTAAGTTCTAGGGGACTAATGACCATAGATGTTAAGTCCCATTGTGCTCAGAGCCATTTGAACCCCTTTCAGATTCCATCATTATATTATCAGTCGCGTTCTGGCACTCGGCCAGTGCACATCGCGCGGTGACGGGCGGTACCGCGGGCCAGTGTTCACGTCGCGAGCAGTGCTGAAGTGGAGAGCTGAGCAGCGTGTGCGAGCGCTCTTAACGTTTGTTTCTGTATAACTGTTGTAAGTAAGATGTCGACAATTAACAGAGCGAACAGCGTTCAGTTTGTTTTCGATCGCGCTGCCTTGCGACCGACGGCGTTTGAAATTCATGAGTGGATCTTTGAGGATTTGAAATTGCCTGAAGATATAGCCGACACGTTCCAATTGGACTTTGTGCAGTACTCGTTACTTATCAGATTTATTTCGAGTGACACTTATGAGAAATTCGTTGAGGAGCATGTTGGTGTGAGACCATTCCGTCATAATGATGGCAGTATTAGTAATGTCCAAATCGTGCCTATGGGATACGGAGTAAGAACCGTCAGGGTATTTAATGTGCCACCTGAGTGCCCTAATGATCTGATTGCACGTTCTCTGTCACTGTACGGCGCTGTTTTGTCAGTTACAAATGAAAAAAGGTCGAATGCCTATCGCTACCAAGTTAACAGCGGGGTGCGAAGTGTACGTGTAGACTTGAAAAAGCATATACCTTCGTATTTTGCCATTGGCGGCTGTCGTGCAGAGGTAACTTACATTGGACAACCCCCTACCTGTTCGATCTGCCATTCAACAGAACATCTGCGGATGAACTGTACACGTCGACGTCCATTTCAACTTCCACGGGAACGTCCTGCAGACGATAGTGCAAACTTTTTCCATTATTGAGTGAGGTGGTCGTGGTCGTGGGGACTGTACCACCATGTTAGCGAGGCGGAGATGCCAGTTCAGGTGGAATGCAATGCCAAAGACATTCGTGGTAGGACGGACGTCGATTCGGCACCGTCATCCTCACCGGGGCAGTTACCGCTGGATACCAACGATGCGCCAGCCACCTCTGAAACTAAGCCGTATGAGATACAGGAGCGGGTGCAGATCAGTTTGCCTGAACCACCCCTATCGGTAGAGACTGTAGCAGACACGAATAAAGGCCGCCGAAGGAGAAGCAAAGGGAATAGTAGCAAAGAGGAAAAGTCGAATGATTTGAGACCCATACACATGTCAGAAAGTGGCAGCGAGACTGAACCTCAATTTTCTTGCTCCGTGCACTGCGAGGACACCGCGAGGCAAGAACGCATTCGTAAACAAACCAAACACCTGAAGGCACTACTGAGCGCTGAGAGGGATCAGAGCACCGTAACGGCTAAGAGGAAGAGCGAGCAGAGCAGCGAGCAGCTGCAGCAGCGCTCCCGCAGGAACTCGCTGACGTCAGTCGCAGCCCCGCGTGGTGGCCAGGCGGATGCGACCACGTTGACAGACTCAACCGGCGGTGGCGGGCAGGGCGGCGCGCGCACCGCGCAGCACCCCGACAGCAATGAGCCGTGGTGGCAGCAGAACGAGGAGATGCAGCAGTAGCTGCTTTCGGGCATGACCATCGCGCTGCGACCTTCCCCTCCCTGACCCGTTATTGGTTTTGACATTTCGTTCGTACTCCAAACGTTACCAACGAGTTTGGTTCAAAGCCGGAGAGAAGGACCATCCAAAACTCAGAGCTCATTGTCCTCTGAACCATCATGGGTGACAGCCAAACCTACAACATTACCCCACTTAACGTCAATAGAATTCAAAGTGCGGTGAAACTCCGTTCGCTAACTGATTTCTTGTATGGTACCAGCGTTGACATTGCCCTCCTACAAGAGGTAGTCACAGCCTTCGAAGTGCCCGGTTACGTTCTTATTGATAACACCAATCTTCAGGATGCTGTAGGCACCGCCATCCTTCTGCGCGACGGTATACCCTTTACGGATGTGCAGCGGCTGCCCAGTGGTCGTGGCATTTCTCTTCGAGTGAATGGTGTGCAGATTGTTAACGTGTGCGCCCCCTCAGATAGCACTCGTAAAAGACATCGTTCAAAATTTTATAAAACCGAGGTTCCCATTCTTCTTAGCGCTTATCGTGCACATCTCATCCTTGGTGGTGACTTCAATTGTGTGCTCAACGACAGAGACCAAACTCCTAACACGAACAGATGTATCGAACTTGAACATTTAATTCGTGGCATGCGTCTTCACGATACATGGGAACAACTGCACGGTGAACGGGTAGCGTACACCTTCGCAACCAGTCATTCTGCCAGTCGGCTGGATAGGATCTATGTGTCCGATGCCCTCCAGCGACACACTGTGAACTGTGACATAGCTCCTGTCAACATCTCCGACCATTGTACATATCATTGTTACCTCAACCGACAACGCCAGCGAATTTACCGCGGGGAGGGCTACTGGAAATTGAATGTCAGCGTTCTGCAGGATGCCCAACTTGAAGAGGAGGTGAACATAACGTGGCAACAGCTCCAGCGGCACCGACGTCGTTACGCTAGCGTTTTACAGTGGTGGATTCAGTGAGATAAGCCTAAACTACGCCTCACCCTCATGAGCTACGCCCGACAAAAAAGCTTTTGGCAGAAACAGACTATTGAATTTTATTATCGCTGTTTGAGAGAACTGTACACTCGCACTAACAATCCTTCTCGCGACATCGACGTAAAGATCAAACGATATGAAGCGAAAATCACGGCGATACAACGCCAACGAATGCATGGCATCATCGTGCGAGCACAACCCAAGGACGTTGCCGCCGAAGAACGGGCCTCTCTGTACCACATCCTGAGAACGACGAAACGGCGTAAAGCCATGTCGATTGAAGCCGTCGTTGATGGCGCTGAGAATGTCATCACGAAGCAACGTGACATTATCTCGCACGTCTACGACTATTATAGTCAACTTTACAAGAAGCAACTCGTTGATGAACACTCGTGCGAGGATTTTCTTAGGACCTTGAGCTGTCGCTTGTCACAACAGGATAATGCAAAGCTGGAATCTGTTTTCACAGAGGACGAAATCCGACTGGCGGTCCACTGTGTAAAGAAAGGGAAATCACCAGGACCCGATGGTCTCAGCGCTGAGTTTTACCAGCGATACTGGAACCTCCTCGGTCCGACACTCCTCGAGATAGCGAATGAACTCTGACACCTGGAAGTCACACCCAAGGCATTTACGGAAGGTATCATCCTGCCCTTACCTTAAAAAGGGAACAGCAGGAAGGTCGAAAACATGCGACCCATCACACTCCTGAATGCCGACTTCAAAATCATCACCAGATCGATTAAGCTAAGGATGCAAACCGTTATGTACAAGGTTTTAGGCAGTTATCAGTACAGTGCAATGCAAGGTCGAAGTGTAATCTCAGCTGCCTGCGATTTGAGGGACATCATGTGTTCATATGCTGAAACTAAAGGACAGGGCGCGCTGATCTTTCTAGATTTTGAGAAGGCTTATGACCGTGTACGTCATGATTTCCTCTTTCAAAGCATGAAGAAACTAGGATTTGGACCTCATCTCATAGAATAATTCGCAAACTTACTACAAACGCCTCTTCACGGATTCTCATTAATGGCCATTTTACAAAAGAAGTTTCCATTGAGCAATCCATCCGCCAAGGATGTCCTCTGTTAATGATTTTGTACGCCATTGCAGTAGAGCCGCTACTGAACAACTTAGCGCATAGCGGGATCGGGCTTAGCGTCGAGTCTGCCACTATCCCTTCCATTGCGTATGCTGACGATATATGCGTAACTGTGTCATCATCGCAACAACTTCTGTCAGCAGCAACTCTTCAACAAACATTCACGTTTCTTTCAGGAGCAATACTCAATAGAACTAAAACCACAGTTTTGCAGATCGGTGGCGGTATCGGAGACGTATCCCATGTTACCTGGTGCAAGGTAAAGGATTCTCACACAACCCTCGGTATTACCTTTGAGGCCAAACCAGACAAATTCCTGACGAAGAACTCGTCACACATGCTTAATAAATTACGTGCTGCTTTGATGCTTCACTCCGACCGTGACTTGAACATACTACAGAAAGCTAAGAGCATCGAGATCGCCATTACGAGCAAGATGAATTATTTGGCGCAAATTCTTCCAATCTCCGACCACCTAGCCAAGAGTATACAACAAGCGTTATTTTGATTTATTTTTAGGGGGCATATTTTCAAAGTTCAGTTCGGTACCTTAACCTTACCTTCGTCCAAAGGTGGCCTTGACCTCATTAAAGTACACAAAAAATGTGTCACCCTGCTCCTAAATCGCATCAGGAAGGAGTTTCGTACCCGTAGGACCAGTCTCATCAGAAACCTCATTCAGCGGTGGAAGCCTCATAGCTTTGACCCACCCGTTAATATCACCGGCATTCCACTTTCTTACCGACATGTGCTACTGTACTACATGGAAACGAGCTACATTCGACACAACATCGTCGATACCGGAAGCCTGACTAACAGGAAGCTTTATGACCTTCTCATGACAACAAACCACAGGAATCGTCTCGAAGAAAAACATCCACATACACATTGGAGTATAATATGGCGGAATGTGCACAACGACATGTTACCATCACGCGTCATAGCCGACTGGTATCTCACAGTCAACGATAAAGTAGCAACGAATGGAAAGCTACATAAAATAGGCCTTCATCCAACGCCCAACTGTGACGCATGCGGAAGAGTCGATACGCTCCTTCATAGGTTCACGTGCGAACATGCAGAAGAAATTACAACATTTCTTCGTCAACGATTGTCAGTGACAGTGGTGTAGACCTTTTAGAGATCATTCAGCCGCAAAAACTGAGGTATCCACGAGCAAAAAACAACGCTACAACGTGGATCATGGGGTACACAGCATCGTTTATTATGCAGAATAGGCATGCTACTTTCCTAGACTATTATTCTTACATAGAAATTGAACACTTTAAAATAAGCCAACATTGTGACTAGACGAGTATATTTGGAAATATGCTGAAAGTCATAATTAACGGTTAAATGCTTCAAATACAATATTTGGATAGTAGAGGTTGCCAGTTGCCTGTGTGTATGAATCCTATTTGCTTTCTGGGACTTTAGTTCTTGTCGGAATTTTAAGATACTATTTAGATGTTCACTAACGCAGAAGGCATTTTCTTTCTTTCCCATTTTCCTCTCAACATTTTCCTTCTCTCGCAGAGCAGCGGAGCAACTTTCCTTCGACAATGAAGTGATAGTCTTTTGTGCACCTCAAGAAGACATTTCCTTTCTATTCTTATATTGCGCAACGGCAGCCTAGAACTGATATATACTATGTTCATTCTATTCTCATTACAAATCGGAGCACATGTTTATTTTCCCTTCATAAAAAAATTTAAAAAATTAATAAAAAATTTAAAAAAATAAAATAAAAAAAGGCTTTAGTTTAAGGCCACAAAAAACTAAAAAAATAAAATTAAAAAAAGATGGATAGAGCGTCTGCCATGTAAGCAGGAGATCCCGGGTTCGAGTCCCGCTCGGGGCACATATTTTCAACATGTCCCCAATGAAGTATATCAACGCCTGTTTGCAGCTAGGGTGTCCATTTGATTATCATTTCTTTCTAGCAAAGCTGCATAGTCATCAACGGTAATTGTTCTTTCGGGAACTGATATCACCTTCATATATAGTCAGGAACATTATATTACTGCACGCTCCAGATTACGCACTCTGCGGGAACATGCTGAAATTCGATGACCTTTACTCTGAAACATGTCTTCTATTATGAGGGCTTTTGAACCGTCATTGCATTCAGCAGTAACGCTGCAAGACCTATCTGAAGTTTTGCAACCAAGACGGTCTACGGGTGTAGACACCCACCACCAGTCAGAACGGATTGGCAGATGGTATTGAAGCATCGACACCAACAATTGGCACCGTGTAGCGACTGTTTTATATGACGCTATGTCACCAATATCAGTATCACACGGTAAAATGTACAACATGCGGGAAGAAGTGTGTCAATCGCCATGCAAACTGTCAGTGGACTAAAAGAGGGTCGATTCACTATAACTCAAATCTTGGGTGAAATAAGAAAAAGGTTAGCTTCTTTGTAGAACAGGTTTTTGCTGCTGTCGTTGCGGACAACGACCTGGTTCACTGCGAGGACAGCTACAGATCGGTCACCGTGGTTGTGGGTGTTGTAAAACTTTGCTTAAATTATTCTTCTAGTATCCTGATTGTAGATTGTTTCCACGGGATTTTAATTCAGCGCGATGGCGGAAGAACTTGATTTGTTTTTTTGAATTTTAATACCGTTCCAACAGGGAAGAAAATCTCTTAGTTGAACTTCGTTTCAAGACGGTCTCAGTGGGGCTTAGCATTTTTGTTTGTGTTTCAAACTCGTTTCCTAAATTTTGGGCTTCAGCTAGTGACCTTCAGATTCTAAATCTTTCAATATTTAGTCGTGACGAATAGTATTTCTTATTTTTTAAATAAACTTTTTCTAGAATCTGTGACACTTTTTGTGCCACCTACTGTATATTCTTTACCTACTATAAATACATTTCATTATGCAGAAATGCTGTATTACTGTTATGGGAAGAAGAGAAAGAAAGTTTCTTCTCCCCAGCAGAGAGCACAAGAAAGGATAAAGCGTCATCGTAAGGAAAGAAAATTTTGTAGACTAAGGTTGTAGATTTTCACTTGTCAGATGTGTTGCTATATAAGACGAGGCGTTTCTACAGACCCTTAGACCATCATGCATTTCTTCATACGAATACTGAATGCTCAACATAGCTTCCTTTACAGTCACTATGTGCCTCTGAACGCCCGCCGTGCGTCAGTGTTGTTACAGTTGGTAATGTCTCCGCCGTCATCTGTGCTGCAGCCAATGGTGTCTTGCCAGTGGTCTGCTCCGTCGCTGTCTTCGCACGACTATCAGTGTTCAGTGACACCATCGTGAGTTATCCCTAATCGCTCCTGCCTTCAGTCCATCCCGTCATTTTGCTTAAAATGTTCATTTGGCGCCTATTTCGACAGTACCTTGGGGAAGATACGGATGAGCTCAACGCCTCATTGAAGTCTGCTAAGTAAACGTCCTTTTTCACAGAGGCGAATGTGTTTTGTCCCTACGTTTAAAACCTTTCTGATGATGTTTGTTGCGTTCAGCTTAAACCGTGTTTATCACAACGAACTTCTTTATACAAAAAGTCATCTGATACCACGATCCAAAATAATTCATGGGGTACACATACTTTTCCTTCTGACAGTATGAAAGCGTTTTCAATGCCTTTATCTCAACATTTAGTAGCAGAACGGAACAGCTTAATCTCGTTTTTTTTTTGTTTTTTTTTTGTTTTGGAAATGAAGGGATCATCTATCTTGGTAATGTGGCAATGCCAATCAGATTGTGTCTCCTCAGATTTTCAAACTGCATGTTGCTGTAGTACCCAGTACGATGCTCGACTGCCTTATGTCAGAGACAATGCAAAGTAACGAGCAGAACTCTTAACAGACGACTGCCATTGACAGACAATCCCATTTAGCTCTCTCTCGAACAGCTGTTAAGCATTTCGTAAGTGTTACTAGAGAGATGACCTTATCAGGTGCAGTAGATGCTCTCGAGGAACAGCCAAGGCCAGTGATAACAAGTACCTTTACTAATACAAACTTGACCCTCTCTACATCAATAAAAGTAATGTCCACCATAAAATCTTTAAAATCAAAAAATTCTAGTTCTCATGATAAAATATGAACGAAGTTAATAACAGACTATGCTCTTGAGCTTATTAACATTTTTAAGTTATCTGTATAAACAGTAATTTATCAGTGGAACATTTCCTAAATGCTTGAAATTGGCTACAGTTAAGCCTTTTTAAGAAAAGAGATCAAGAAAAGTAGCAAAATCTCGGTCCTACTTCAATTATGCCACCATTGTCGAAAATTCTACAAAAGGTAATATATAGTGGCCTTGTTTACCATCTGACAACAAATAATATGTTGTCAAAGTCAGATTTCCGATTTTTAGAAGGCCCCCTCCACATAGAGAGGAAATGGTTGTAATTATCTCATTAGACAATAAGTTACAGGCTAGCGGTATATTTTGCCGTCTGTTAAAGGCTTCTGACTGTGTGAATTACAATATTACATTGGGACAGGAAAAGCTGCAAAATGGTTCTGATGCTGTATATCTGACACGAAGCAATCGGTATCATTAGGAAATGGAGGTTTATTGATCTGTCAGGCATCATCCAAATGGAAACTGCGGTGTGTGGCGTCCTACAAGGTTCCATTCTATGGCCATTACGTTTTCTTGTATATATAAATGACCTTTTATCGATAATATACACAGATGGCAGTTGTGTTTTGTTTTCACATGATACAAACATTGTAGTAAATAGAAAATCAATCATCATCTTAGAAAGACTGGCTGATTACATTTTCATGGATATTAAAATATTGTTCCTTGCCAATTCCATGTCACTTTGAAATAACGAACGCTGTTCAGAACTTGTGAGACATTTTCTGCAGTATATGCCTAAAATATTACATGTTAGTAGAAACAGTTGAGACTGTTCAATTCATGGGACTACATAATAACTGCTGCTGGTAGGAGCATACCACAGAAATAATGAAGCGCAAAACAAATCTCTATTTGCAACGTCAAAATTAAAAAAATCCTGCAAGTTTGGCTTACTTTCACTTCATGATGTCATATGGGATTAAATTTTTTGGGTAACTCATGAAGCCGAATTAAAGACTTCAGTGTCCAAAAATGTGTAATAAGAATTATCTTAGATGTGAATTCCCGAACGTCCTGCAGTGGCCTGTTCAGGGAACCAGGGATACGAACTATTGCTTTCCAATATATTTATCGTTAATAAATTTATCTTTAAAAATATATCTCTTTTTCAAACCAACAGCTCAACTCATGGAATCAGTTTTAGAAATAAGATTGATCTTCACGATTTGAAGTCACTTACCTTGGTCGAAAACGGTCTCCATTATTCAGGAATAAACATCTTCAATAACTTGCCAGAATCTGTAAAAAGTTTAACTACTAATCACGTTCAGTTTAGGAGGAGCCTGAGGGATTTGTTGGTGCTAAACTCCTTATTCTACACTGAGGAATCTCTTAGCAGAACGGACTGATGTGCAAATGTTACTAATGATTTCAGACAATGCAAGTATTACGTAACGTCTAACTCCTGTACAAATTCAGTACAGTAATACGATTGTTGTAAATAACTGTTGTAAAATGTTTTTCCTCTTTGCTCATGCACGGCTAGAATAGTCTAACAATTTTCATATGCACCTCGATGTACTGAATATTTACATGCTTTGTGAGAAGTTTCATAAGTTTCATTATTGCCGCAAGTGAAATCGTTTTTGGGATTTATTTATTTATTTATTTATTTATTTTTGCATATTCCACATCAACGAACATCACTCCACTCGGAGTCGTGCAAGGTACATTAACATATCTATTTTTCTTTGTAAATGTTTATTGTGTTCCTTTGTTTTCTAATATCAGGAGATCTCCATCCAGGAGATCTCCTCGTATTGGATTTGCTTGCAACAAAAACTACACTTGATCCAGCGCTAGGCAGCGTGCCAGTGGTTTACAGCTGCCTCAGCTGCTGTGCTTAACTGGTGTGGGAGCCAGCCGTGCCCGCTCCTCCCTTAGGTCTGGTAGAATGGCGAACGCCTGTAAACAGCAAAATTAATTTATTAGTTCAGTCTAATTACGTTTTCATTAGACTGTCCGTGAAGGTAACAATAAGTGTCTCAAATATAGATTTATCTCTCCTCATGCTAGAGCACGTCATCCATTTAACACTCAGAACACTGAAGTTGTGTCTGTTTCAACTACTTTGCCCCGTTTTCTCCTTCTGATTTTTGCAGTAATTTCTTTTTACTCTTACTAATATCGTACACATACATCCATGATTATAAAAAAATTAATAACTTATTGATAAAAAGGGAAAACTTCTAAAAGTTGGAAACGCATGTTTTGACAGTTTCGGTTTAGTGAGACATAGTCGCATCGATTTGAGGTAAATTCAGAAGCCACCACTATCTTTCCGCTTGTAGAGATCGGAATGAAATTTGTAATTGTTTCTAACACGCTACAAATCCATGAATAGCCAGGTTTGAGAAATAAACATATGGTAGCCTGAACCCACAGATGAGTTTCGTTGTAACCTTCAAATATTCCATAGTAATATTAAGATCAGTAAGTCAGAGCTCCAAATAAAATGAAGAAACAAGAACCCGAAATAAATGTAAGAATGTTTTTTTGTGTGCTAAACTGTAGAGTTTTTCTATATTTTCACCACAAAGCCTTTAAATAAGGTATAATGAGAATTTAGTCAGTAAAAGATAGGCTTCTAAGTTTTACACTACAATGAGAAAAAGGGGCCGAAATTTACAAAAATAGTGATGACTGTTTGGCTCTTTCGCTTGATTATGGGCAGAACCTCCCTCTTCCACATTTTCCAGTGCAAGAACATTCTATCTTAGGCAGCTGCCAGTTTTTAATTACGAGATACGGAAAATGAAAGCAGATGAAGATATATTTTGTTGTTGTGAACTAATAGGTAAGAAAGGTCCTGATGAAGTGTGCACCTTTCTATACCACTATACTGGGAAGTGTGTCCCATAAAACATAAAAGAGCTCCACTTGTTCAGAGATGTGGCCTGAGGACACAATCTCAGTCATATGATAATGAAGTGATGTTTAGAGGGAGAGAGGGAGATAACAAAGTTGCGAATGCAGGATCGATAGTTTATTCCAGATCAGTGAGTGTCACTTTGCACCGAGTCCAGCAGCTTTCGTTGCTGTAAAGTTTATGCACAAAAAAAGAAAAAAACAAGCTAAATAGCAGATCCCGTGTTACAAAAAGGTCGCCGTGTCAGCTGAAACAATGAGAATAGGTACTAGAAATCAGGAAAAAGAATTATTTCCTCCCCAGTCGTTAGTGTACAATAAGTATATTTCAGAAAAGAAACGGCACGTAGTTGCTAAGTTCCATCCCGAAAGACACTACGTCCATACCTTTACACGAGCGAAAGTACACGTGTTTTCACAACCAGATCACTTATGTAGAAACATGTCACTGTAAATTCCCCATAAACAAGAGAAAGAAATAGGTCGTTGTGAAAATTGTGCATTACATTACAGAAGCACAGTATCAAATTTTCTGTAATTTGCTAAACGCGTGGCCTAGAACCGAAACGGAAGAAGTTGAGTGAAAATAACTATAATCAATCATCTATTGCAGTATGCCTTGTATGGATTCTTGTATAAACTTAATACAGTTTAGAGGACATTTGGCCAGTCGACTTTTTAGCATGTTTTGTATTTATTTTTTACGAACTTGTGAAAGTTTTCTGAACCTTTAAGAATTATAAAGTTAATATTAAATATATTCAGTCATTTAGATTCAAAACCATTGGAAAACAGTGAGGCATTTGGTTAACGTTTACATGTACTGCATAACACGATCATGTATGGTAATAAACCATTTTTCAGTGATAATGTATCCTCAGGACTGACAGATTTACTTTATGCTACATTTATTGCGCTCGAAATATTTTCATTAATGAATTCATTAATGAATTCTTATTTTCATATTATTGAAATTACTGCGTTGGAATTTATTTGCTACCTCATTTACTGCTATCAGGGGGAAATCTTGACGATAAAAATCACGGTTGCAGCTAAATAAACTTTTAAACAAGGGAATATTAGCCTTACAGAGCACAGAAAATCAATTGTTGCCCTTGGAAGAAAGAAATTAGTCGTTAAATTACTATGCATAAGGTGTGGAATGTTTTTTTCTCCTGAGTAATTCATCAATCGTGAGTTGTCCTCTTTTAGAAACAAGCGATTCAAATAGTTCGCATGCACAGTTCAGTTTTGCCCACAAGTCTTATGAGTTATATCAAGAACAATAACTGACAATGGATCGAGTATGTCGAAAATATAGGATATAATCGTCGCAATTTGGAATCAGCCGGGTGACTCTGGGTACCGCGAGATGAAATACTCGCTTAAGCCGACACTCAAGTTGTCCACCTGTGTAGCTCAGTTTCTCATGCATCGACCAAAAAAAAAACAAATAAAAAAAGGAAGAAGACAGAATATGTTATATTTTGTTGAATTTGACATTTTTCTAATATTTTTTTAACTGACAGTCATTTGTATATGTTTAAATGGTACCTTGAAGAACTCTTGCATAGTGTATATATATGTACTTTTAGTTTTTTCAGTAAAGATTATTAAAGAAAGTGGACACCGTGTATGAGTGCCAAACGGAGACCCCAGGTTCGGTTCCAAGTTCTTCGAAGGATTTTTTATTAATGGGAGTGTTGGAAAGAGATGCCGTCGGCCTCTTGGGGCTGACTGAGCGTCTACGTGGTTGAGATGCAGCGGCTCCAAGGTCAAGAAAGTCGACAGCGGGTGTGCTGACCCCACGCACTTCCATACGGCATCCAAATGACCCCATTGGCGGAGGACGACATGGCGGTATACTGGCCCTACTTCACCATAAATAAGGTACATAACAAGATGGCCACAGTGAGCAGCAGTAAGAATTTGCCGGCCATTATGTGCAACGTTGTTTCTACAACACAATAAATAGATGCTGGTGAAGTTTTGCCTGAATCAGTGATGAAACCCATTTCCCTTGAATTTGAACAACAATGTCGATTGTACTTCCATCAAACCCATTTTCAACTATATCGTGGCCCATTGCGTAAGCCGATTTGCTAATGAAAAAGGCGTTTGTTCCACACTTGACAGGTCTTCTGCATCCGTTTCTGACATGGCAGGCATTAGACATCAAAATATATAACTTATAAAAAATTGTACCACAGTTGATGTTAAGTGTTTAACTGTAAGATTGCGTCCCCCATCTCCCCTCCTTGCCATGTTCCGCTCATTGCTTTCTCCCCTCGGTTCACAAGTCAGTGAGTTAGGGGGCATTAGGACTATTGATAACAAGCGATTGTTGTCTTTGATGTCTCTTCAAGCCAGTGGATTGTATATTTTGTTGTGGTAATGCTTTAAGTATACCTCCATGCGTTTAACAGGAAAATGAGTGACGTACATTATTCAGACTTGCGTTTGTAACTTACATAAATGCACATCAATTTAAATTAAACACAACAGAATCAAAAACCTAATATACAATAATGCTATTCTGTAGGAATAGAAAGAAACTTCCTGAGTGACGAACAATTAACCGTGCCCCTGTCTTCGTAGGGCTATAGTAGTAAGTAAATGGTGAAGATGTATTTAGTGTAATAGGTCATGCGAAAACATATTGTCCCTATTTATCGTAACGTCTTCTTCATTTCCTTATACCTTCATGTGTTCCATTATAAGATGAATCTTAAAGTCGTTGAATAGATTTATTGGAAGTATTTAAGTCCACGTAGTACAGTTAAGTCACACTTTTTACGATGTTATATAATGGAGAAAAGCATAGTGACAAGATACGTTATTGCAGTGTCTGTATTATTCTGATAACGAATCAAAGTTTCATATCATGAAATACATGAAATGAATTCGCAATTGCGAATAAGGACATCCATCAGCTGTAGAACTGAAAGCGACATGCATGCAAGTCCAAAAGAACATTGTCTCGTAATCTGCAGTACCATATTTATCTGCCGACACCGGTCAAGTATAACGTCTGGCCTGTACGGGAAATATACAGCATAGATGTACGAGTACAGGTCATAGACGCACAGTTGACAACATGTGGAAGTTCGCGTAAGGCTGTGAGTCGTGCACAGATGGGCAAATGTAAGGCGACGGCTAGCGATAAGCTGAAATTCGGATCCGAGTTCAATTCTGCAGCTGATGGTTGTCTTTATTCCCAACTGCGAGTTTATTTAATGTGTAGTACAATGTAAATGTCGTATGACTAGAGCCTCCCGTCGGGTGCAAGTCTTTTGAGTTGACGCCACTTCGATGACTTGCCCGTCGATGGGGATGAAATGATGATGATTAGGACAACACAACACCCAGTCCCCGAACAGAGAAAATCTCCGACCCAGCCGGGAATCGAAACCGGGCCCTTAGGATTGACACTCAGTCACGCTGACCACTCAGCTACCGGGGGCGGACAATGTGTTGTGAGAAGATGTGGAGGTTTGCAGATTTTATATAACATATTCACAACAACATTAACCTCCATTTTCGACAACTGTCAGTTTTGCCCCACGCATTGTGGTTGACATCCATATCATATGTAATTTCCTGTGTAAAAGGGAATATGATAATATTCTCTTTTTCAGCGAATTTCAGAGGCAGAATCTTCTCGAATTACCAGCCGAGTTGCAGTCTCATTTTTATCGTGAGAGGATTGCATATACAACTCATCTGTTTAACAGCATGCTATATTGGTTCAAAACCTATGTTCCTGCAGATGCATTGAGGCAATAGATGTCCAGCATTGCGAGTTATGAATATAGCTTTGAAAGTCTATGTGTTTATGTGTTAGCTATGAAATTCGTGAACTCCACAACATCGATGATATTGTTGAAGACCGAGAAATCTGTAGAACAGTGAGAAAGGTCGAGCCTCTCTCTTGCAAAGTTATCCGAGACGTGGTCGGTACTACCTTCTAGAGAATCGTTCCACATATAGGCGTGCTCAGCATCTGACACACCACAGATTGGATCGAGTCAATGGTTAGCACACAGGACTCACATTGGGCAGGACGACGGTTAAAAGCCACATCCGTTCATCCTGATTTAGACTCAACATGATTTCCCTAAATCGCTTAGGGCAATTGCCAGGATGAATCCTTAGAAATATCACGACCCACTTTCTTCCCCATTCTTCCCTGATCCGATGCGATCGATGACCTCGCTGTTTCACCCCCTCCCCCCAGCCAACCAACCCAGCAACGACAGCCTGGCTACTGCAGACCTACCTGCCCCCGCAGCCCACTTCCCTGTCGGCAGCAGCCCGACATCGTGGACCAGCTGGTGGCCCGAGTCGTCGAAGTCGTGTCCGACCCCTTCGGCCACTTGCAGGAAGCCCGCCCCCGGGTCTTCCAGCCAGTGCTGTGCATCGGCGCAGGCCCAGAGGAGCGCGGCGGCCACGAGCAGGACAGCGGCGGCCTTCATGTCTGGCGGAGGACGTCACTCCTGCGCACCCGCAGGGCTCCTTTTATTCACCCTCGCTTCCCTTACCGCAGATAACGGCGGAAGGACACCAGACGTCGAACGGGTGCCGACAGCCATTTGACGATATCACCTTCAAAGCATTTTAAACTCGTTGCGATAAGGGCACTCTTATTGCGCAACAGAAAATGAAACCCACCCGGTAGTCGAGGATGCCCTCTTTCGAAAAATGTTGACCGGTTATGGTATCTGTACATTTTATAAATGACTGAAGACAAAACATGCGAATTGCTAATTTGTTTCAAAATGGTTATGTGCTACGTGGACCGCAAGTCTTCCTTACGTTTCCTTACATTGTACAATCTGTAAGTGTAATAACAACATACAGCTCAACTAGCGTCTCAACAGAAAGATTTAGTGACGGATATTTAAGATTTTTCTCATTGTGGGCTCTCAAATAGTATTACATAGGTCGGAAGAGAAGTCGAAATATGTGCACCATTATCCCCCCCTGACAACGTGATAGTACCACCTCGGTAGAAAATAAGTCCATATGAAAAAATTCCTCAACGTGCCTGTGATAATTAAATTGGAGAGAACAATACCTTGTGATTAAGGAAGAGCTTGAATTAAGATCCACACCTCCACACCACCAGCGCTGGCATTTCAGAACTCCTTTGGCAACGCTCGATATCTGATGACTATAACGTAATAATGTACAATACACCCTAACATTTATCCATCTAAAAGTATTTCGCAACAAATTCGGTGATTAGCACACCACCAACATACACCATATGAAGAGCTATCTTCAGCCTACGTTATATGTTCTAGTGTCCACCAATCGAGTCATAACATTAGTGGTGTTTGCCTTACAGTTGCTTCCTATTCACCTATCTGATATCGTGTCCACTGCTCAGTGACCTTAAATCGATCGAAAACCTTGACCTTAGCTTAATGTGAAAGCCAGCCAGCACGAGGACTTTGAACAGCAAATGCCACTGTTGCATCGCTTGGGTTAAGAGATATTTGGTGAGACTAGGACACAGTCAAAAGACTGTAAAGTAAAAGTAATAGTAAAAGTAAAAAATTTGGGGAAACCTAACAGTAATAGGATTCAGGCTAACAGCCAGCTTGTTTCGTTACTATTCTATAGGTCGTCATTTGATTCCAGTAACTGCCTATATGAATTTAAATCTGCCCATCGTCGGGGTAGGCTGCCTAGAAATGTGAAACAATCCGTAATAATTCCAACTATTGCGGATTTAATGCACAATATTTATAAGTAATTGTACACATTTTAACAGTATGCTTCTACTTCCAGTCTCATTACTTTAAGTTTCGTCATTTAGTTTATTGCCCTAGTGTACGATTAGGTTACCAAATGATTTCACATTCAGGTTCCATTACATTCCCCGGTAATACAAAATTGTTTAGGGTTTCGTGGCCAGTTGTTGACAAACAGATGAACGTCGGACGAAGAACAGGAGACAGAAGCAAACAGGCAGTTTGTCATTATCCGCTAAACATTACAATCCGCAGTTTCTTTCACTTTACAAAATGTAATGTTGTCTGTGCATAATCTATTTATTGAAAAATCTGAAGTCACTGTATCAAACGTAAGATGAGTTCTCTGTTCGGGTAGTCACAAAATATACACAATCCGCAGTTTCTTTCACTTTACAGAATCTAATGTTGTCTGTGCATAATCTACACTCCTGCAAATTGAAATAAGAACACCGTGAATTCATTGTCCCACGAAGGGGAAACTTTATTGACACATTCCTGGGGTCAGATACATCACATGATCACACTGACAGAACCACAGGCACATAGACACAGGCAACAGAGCATGCACAATGTCGGCACTAGTACAGTGTATATCCACCTTTCGCAGCAATGCAGGCTGCTATTCTCCCATGGAGACGATCGTAGAGATGCTGGATGTAGTCCTGTGGAACGGCTTGCCATGCCATTTCCACCTGGCACCTCAGTTGAACCAGCGTTCGTGCTGGACGTGCAGACCGCGTGAGACGACGCTTCATCCAGTCCCAAACATGCTCAATGGGGGACAGATCCGGAGATTTTGCCGGCCAGGGTAGTTGACTTACACATTCTAGAGCACGTTGGGAGACACGGGATACATGTGGACGTGCATTGTCCTGTTGGAACAGCAAGTTCCCTTGCCGGTCTAGCAATGGTAGAACGATGGGTTCGATGACGGTTTGGATGTACCGTGCACTATTCAGTGTCCCCTCGACGATCACCAGAGGTGTACGGCCAGTGTAGGAGATCG
This sequence comes from Schistocerca gregaria, assembly GCF_023897955.1. NCBI lineage: Eukaryota > Metazoa > Arthropoda > Insecta > Orthoptera > Acrididae > Schistocerca > Schistocerca gregaria. The sequence goes on from NC_064926.1 coordinate 116,622,695, forward strand.
CTCCCCACACCATGATGCCGGGTGTTGGCCCTGTGTGCCTCGGTCGTATGCAGTCCTGATTGTGGCGCTCACCTGCACGGCGCCAAACACGCATACGACCATCATTGGCACCAAGGCAGAAGCGACTCTCATCGCTGAAGACGACACGTCTCCATTCGTCCCTCCATTCACGCCTGTCGCGACACCACTGGAGGCGGGCTGCACGATGTTGGGGCGTGAGCGGAAGACGGCCTAACGGTGTGCGGGACCGTAGCCCAGCTTCATGGAGACGGTTGCGAATGGTCCTCGCCGATACCTCAGGACAGTGTCCCTAATTTGCTGGGAAGTGGCGGTGTGGTCCCCTACGGCACTGCGTAGGATCCTACGGTCTTGGCGTGCATCCGTGCGTCGCTGCGCTCCGGTCCCAGTTCGACGGGCACGTGCACCTTCCGCCAACCACTGGCGACAACATCGATGTACTGTGGAGACCTCACGCCCCACGTGTTGAGCAATTCGGCGGTACGTCCACCCGGCCTCCCGCATGCCCACTATACGGCCTCGCTCAAAGTCCGTCAACCGCACATACGGTTCACGTCACGCTGTCGCGGCATGCTACCAGTGTTAAAGACTGCGATGGAGCTCCGTATGCCACGGCAAACTGGCTGACACTGACGGCGGCGGTGCACAAATGCTGCGCAGCTAGCGCCATTCGACGGCCAACACCGCGGTTCCTGGTGTGCCCGCTGTGCCGTGCGTGTGATCATTGCTTGTACAGCCCTCTCGCAGTGTCCGGAGCAAGTATGGTGGTCTGACACACCGGTGTCAATGTGTTCTTTTTTCCATTTCCAGGAGTGTATTTAGTGCAGTATCTGAAGGCACTGTATCAAACGTAAGATGAGTTCTCTGTTCGGCTCATTAAAATTGCTACACCAAGAAGAAGTGCAGATGATAAACGAGTATACAGTGGACAAATATATAGTACTAGACTAGACATGTAATTGCATTTTCACGCAATTTGAGTGCATAGATCCTGAGAAATCAGTACCCAGAACAATCACCTCTGGCCGTAATAACGGCCTTGAGACGCCTGGGCATTGAGAAACAGAGCTTGGATGCCGTGTACAGGTAAAGCTGCCCATGCAGCTTCAACATAATACAACAGTTCATCAAAAGTAGTGAATGGCGTGTTGTGATGAGCCAGTTGTTCGGCCACTATTGACCAGACTTTTCAGTTGGTGAGGGATCTGGAGAATGTGTTGGCCAGGGCAGCAGTCGAACATTTTCTGTATCCAGAAAGGCCCGTACAGGACCTGCAACAAGCGGTCGTACATTATCCGTCTGAGATGTAGGGTTTCGCAGGGATCGAATGAAGGGCAGAGCCACGGGTCGTAACCCATCTGAAATGTAAAGTTCACTGTTCAAAGTGCCGTCAATGCGCACAAGAGGTGACCGAGACGTGTAACCAATGGCACCTCATACTATCATGCCGGGTGATACGACAGTATGTCGATGACGAATACACGCTTCCAATGTGCGTTCACCGCGATGTCGCCAAACACGGATGCGATCATCATGATGCTGTAAACAGAACCTCGATTCGTCCCAAAAAAATGACGTTTTGCCATTCATGCATCCAGATTCGTCGTTTAGTACACCATCGCAGGGGCTCTTGTCTGTGATGCAGAGTCTAGGGTAACCGTATCCATGGTCTCCGAGCTGATAGTCCATAATGCTGCAAACGTCGTCGAACTGTTCGTGCAGATGGTTGTTGTCTTGCAAACGTCCCCATCTGTTGAATCAGGGATCGAGACGTGGGTGCCCGATCCGTTACAGGCATGTCAATAAGATGCCTGTCATTTCGACTGCTAGTGATACGAGGCCGTTGGTGTCCAGCACGGCGTTCCGTATTACCCTCCTAAACCCACCGATTCCATATTCTGCTAAAAGTCATTGGAGCTCGACCAACGTGAGCAGCAATGTCACGATACGATAAACCGCAATCACTATAGGCTACAATCCGACCTTTATCAAAGTAGGAAACGTGATGGTACGCATTTCTCCTCCTTACACGAGGTATCACAACAACGTTTCACCAGCTAACGGCGATCAACTGCCGTTTATGTATGAGAAATCGGTTGGAAACTTCCCTCATGTCAGCAGGTTGTAGGTGTCGCCACAGGCTCCAACCTTGCGTGAATGCTCTGAAAATCGAATCATTTGCATATTACAGCATCTTCTCCCAGTCGGTTAAATTTCGCGTCTGTAGCTCGTCATCTTCGTGGTGTATCAATTTTAATTGCCAGTAGTGTACTGTGCAGTACAGATAGAAATCTATGAGATATCTCAAGAAATACATTCTGTGTCAAGTTCATACCTTCTTGCACGTTCGCACACACACACACACACACACACACACACACACACACACACACACACACACACTCACACACACACACAAAGGCCCACGCCAAAAGCCCACGCCCGCACACACACATTTTTGGCCTGATCCATTCAAAACAGGCCTTCCAAAGAATAATAACATTTGCACATCTTTATCCACTCCATGTTGTTCTTGTGGTCTTCAGTCCTAAGACTGGTTTGATGCAGCTCTCCATGCTATTCTATCCTGTGCAAGCTTCTTCATCTCCCAGTACCTACTGCAACCTTGCAACCTACATCCTACTGAATCTGTTTAGTGTATTCATCTTTTGGTCCCCCTCTACGATTTTTACGCTCTACGCTTCCCTCCAATGCTAAATTGGTGATCCCTTGATGCCTCAGAACATGTCCTACCAACCGATCCCTTCGTCTAGTCAAGTTGTGCCACAAACTTCTCTTCTCCCCAATCCTATTCAATACCTCCTCATTAGTCATATGATCTACCCATCTAATCTGCAGCATTCTTTTGCAGCACCACATTTTGAAAGCTTCTATTCTCCTCTTGTCCAAACTAGTTCTCGTCCATGTTTCACTTCCATCCATGGCTACACTCCATACAAACACATTCAGAAACGACTTCCTGACTCTTAAATCTATACTCAATGTTAACAAATTTCTCTTCTTCAAAAACGCTTTCCTTGCCATTGCCAGTCTACATTTTATATCCTCTCTACTTCGACCATCATCAGTTATTTTGCTCCCCAAATAGCAAAACTCCTTTACTACTTCAAGTGTCTCATCACCTGACTTAATTCGACTACATTCCATTATCCTCGTTTTGCTTTTGTTAATGTTCATCTTATATCCTCCTTTCAAGACACTGTCCATTCCGTTCAACTGCTCTTCCAAGTCCTTTGCTGTCTCTGGCAGAATTACAATGTCATCGGCGAACCTCAAAGTTTTTATCTCTTCTCCATGGATTTTAATACCTACTCCGAATTTTTCTTTTGTTTCCTTCACTGCTTGCTCAATATACAGATTGAATAACATCAGTGAGAGGGTACAACCATGATTCACTCCCTTCCCAACCACTGCTTCCCTTTCATGCCCCTCGACTCTTATAACTGCCATCTGCTTTCTGTACAAATTGTAAATAGCCTTTCGCTCCCTGTATTTTACCCCTATCACCTTCAGAGTTTGAAAGAGAGTATTCAACTCAACATTGACAAAAACTTTCTCTAAGTCTACAAATGCTAGAAACGTAGGTTTGCCTTTCCTTAATCTAGCTTCTAAGATAAATCGCAGCGTCAGTATTGCCGCACGTGCTCCAATATTTCTACGGAATCCAAATTGATCTTCCCCGAGGTCAGCTTCTATCAGTTTTTCCATTCGTCTGTAAAGAATTCGCGTTAGTATTTTGCATCTGTGACATATGAAACTGATTGTTCTGTAATTTTCACATTTGTCATCACTTGTTTTCTTTGGGATTATTATATTCTTTTTGAAGTCTGAGGGTATTTCGCTGTGTCATACACCTTGCTCACCAGATGGTAGAGTTTTTTCAGGACAGGCTCTCCCAAGGCCATCAGTAGTTCTAAGAGAATATAAAGTTGTAATGGAATATTAAAATTTAAGCCCTGCCCTTGACTCTTCATTTACAATTAATCATTTAGTGCTACCGCTTTGTGCCTTGTATATGACATAAATCGCCAGAAAAAACTACAACACACCGAAGGATTCCGTTCGGGGGAGCCGATGGATAATATGTGCATAGTGTTAGTCATTCATCTGTGGCGGTCATCTGGAATCAGAAGACCTCAGGAGGTATGTCTTTAAGCCTTCTATTTTCATTCTGTAGACAGTAACCATGCTGAACTTACAGGTGCACATCACTTCCAACACTCTCGGGTAAAATCATGCCCCAGCAGCATGTGCGTACTCCTGTTGAACAACTTCAGCCATTTGAGAACGTTCCTGCAAGAAAATGGATGAACATATCGACTAATTTCTGTCTGGACACAATGTACTGGCGGTTAGCGGCTGCTTGCAGCGGTGATCTGTGGAAAATTCCTGCACCTGCAGTCCATGTTCTAAAACTTCGCATAATACAGATACACGTCAAGATTTATGCATTGTGTGACCAGCAGTGTCCACCCAAATATTACCCAAGCAGTATATCTGAGGACATGTTGCACCTACTGTGCCACCGAGAATCGTTGAGCACCGTCTGCTGACAAAGCTCGACATAATTATAGCACGTTTCTGTTGTCTTCATTGACCAGAGTAGGTTCTGTCTGTGCACGATTGATGAATGTACATCTTTTCTGTGTGGACCTGATCCAAAGTGCATTCATGCACAACACACATGTCCCAAACATCTCTTCGTGGTTAAGGGGGGGGGGGGGGGGGGCATCAGTTACATGTTGCAAAGTTGCAGTCGCATTTGCTCTTTTGCCTGCTACGTTGCAGAGGTTGTTATTCCTGTGCTATTTCCATTTCTTCAACAAGAATGCGATGTACTTTTTAAGGAGGACACTGAACGTCCAAATACGGCGCTCCTATGCAGTGTGCTCTATGTGATGTTCAACATCTTTCCTAAGTAGCAAGATCACATCAACTCTCGCCAATTGAACAGATATGAGAAGTGATGAAATGGGAAGTCACACCTTCTCTAGAACCTGCAACAACCACTAGGTGTAGGGGGCTAAGGCAGGAGGAGGGGTAAGGAGGGGGGAAAGGAGACAGTGTGACATAGAAGGGAGGGGGTGAGGGTAGAGAGTAGGGGTTGGAAGCCTGGGGGGGGGGGGAGAAAGAGGGACACAAGGAAGAGAAGAGGAGCAGAAAGGAATTTGGGGCTGAGGGGTAAGACAAGTAGCCCAGGAGGAAAAGGGGGAGGGGAGTTTAGATCTGATAGGAGGGGTAGATGGAGGTAACAACGACATCATCACATAGGTTAAGTTGGTGGAAGCTATCCTGGGAAAGGGTATGGAGACTGTGAAGATGGAGAGCAGGTGGGATGCAAGAATACAGGTACGACAATACGCTGGGATGGGCGAGGATGGGAGAGACACGTGGGTGTGGGGGATCAAGCTTGTGGGAGGTGTAAAGGGTTTGTATTTGTTTGAGGGAAAGGAGAAGGTGTAGGGAGGGAACCAAGTCATGAAGGATAACATGGGGGACGGGAAGCGGATGTGATAGGCTAGGTGGAGTGCATGGCATTCAAGGATTAGGATGGACACAGTAGGTGGTAGGGGCAGAAATTCAGGCAGGATGGGCATAGCAGAGGATGTTGTGAATGAGGGATTGATAAGTGCGGAGGATAGTGGAGAGGTCCAAACCCCACTTTCTGCCGGAAAGGACTATAAGGAGACAGGTATGTGCCTTGGCTTGGACTGTCTGGCGGTGGGGAGATCAAGGAAAGGCTGTGGTCAAGGATGACACCGAGGTATTTGAGGGTGAGGGCCATATATACTGTAGATAGGAGACAGGAGGTAGAGATGGTGATGCCTATTACCATTGCCTGGATTTTGGAATGATTGATCTTGAGCAGCCAATGGTTGCACCAAGCGATGAACTGTTCATGGTGGGATTGGAGTAGGTGTTGGGAGCGTTGTAAGGTGGGGGTGAGGGCAAGGAAGGCTTTATCACCGGCAAATTGGAGTAGGTGGAAAGGTTGAGGGGGAGGGTTGGGGTGACAGCATGTCTACTGTATATAGGAGGTAGAGAAGAGGGGAGAGGACAGAGCCCTGGGGCATACCAGCAGAGGGGTAGAAGGTACAGGATTCAGTATTGTGGATCATAACATAGATGGGAAAGGAAGGAGGCTATCAGATGGATGTAATTGATGGGAAGGGCGAAGGTTTGGAGCTTCAAGAGGCGACCATAATACCAGACATGGTCGTAAACACATTGGAGGTCAAGGAATACGAAGATGGTGGAGTGACAGGAATGTAGTTGGCTGGAGGGGAAGTGGATGACATGGAGGAGGTTGTCAGCAGAGAAGGAGGGTTGGAAGCCACATTGTGTAGAGGGGAGAAGGCGGTGAGGAGGAGGTGCTGGTGTATTCAACAAGTGAGGATGGACTCACTTGCTGAAGACCAAGGTGAGGCTGATCGGATGGTAGGAGGAGACTTCAGAGAGCAGTTTGGTAGGCTTGGGCAGCATCTGGATCTGGGAGGTTTTCCACAGGTTGGGGTAGTCTGGTCGAGAGGACGACATTATAGAGCCCAGCCAGGATGGTGAGGAAGGATATGGGAGCCTCGCAGAGACGGTGGTAAGTGACACAGTTGTGACCGGGAGTGGTGTTGGGTTTGGTGTTAGGTGTGCCTTTGATGTCTTGGGTGGTGATGGGAGTGTTAGGAGTTGTGTATGGAATGTGGCCCCAATACTAGAAACTAGGAGCAAGCGATGGGGGAAGGCAGAGGTATCAGTACGATCGCAGATGTCGAGGAAGAGTGGGTAATCAAACATGGGATCATCAGGAAGAGTAAGGATATCAGAAAGGTAGGAAGTGTAATGATTGGCCTTACTGAGGTTGTTGGGAAAAGGTTGATCATCATGGTGGAGGGAATACTGTGGGGAGGGTTTAGATCCAGTAAGGCAATGGAAGGCTGACCAGTACTTGGATGAGTTTATGGGCAGGGTATCATTTATGGGAGTGCAGGTCCTGGCGTTTTTTGTCAGCGAGCAAATTTCAGACACGTCTTTGGAGCTGTCGTTAGCATCGGATTGTGTCCCAGTCCCATGAGAAAGGCATGGTAGAGACAGCAGGGTTCATGAAGGAGAAAAATGGACTGGGGGGCTAAAGTGGGGAGGTGTGGGTGAATGGCGGCAGTGGGAAAATAAGTCTCAATAGTCTCAGCCAGGGCCTATTGGAGAAAGGAGGCGGCATGGATGATATCATCAGGATGCTGGAAGGTCGGTTGGTGACCAACAACCTGCGTATCTAGAGTCGCCGGTCGGCAGTCCAATGGGCACGAGCTTTGGTGGAGGGTTGATGAAGGGATCGAGGTATGGATTTCGTCCATCTGTCACAGTAAGCAGGACAGGGAGCTGGTCGCTACCAATGGGGTCTAGGACGACCGCCACAATACGTCCAAGGAGGTCAGGGGAGGCTAGGACTACATCAGATGTGTGGTGTTGGATTCAGGGCCGGTGTGGCATGGGAGGGTGAGGACATGACCTTGCACTGAGGTTAGGAAGTGATGCCACTGTCGTAGGTGGGCGACAGTACGATTGCAGATGTTCAGGTCGGTGGCAATCACGCAGGAGAAAAAGGTGCAGTCAATGTGGGGAAAGAAGTCAAATGGGATGGGGGCAGTGGCACAGATGTAGACAGTGGTGCAGGTTATGGTAAGACCTGGGAAAAAGAGTCTGAGGATAAGGTGTTAAATGGGATTGGGAAGAAGGGTTTGGAGCCGAACAGGGATCTGGTGAAGGTGGCCGGTGGAGCTGGAGAAAGGTTTCATTGAGGAGATAGGCAGCCACACAATGGGTTGCAAGGGCGTGCATGAGGAGATGCTTGTTGGTAGGTAGAGAACGGATGTTATTGAACAATACACGACGATGCCACGCCATGGTGGTGTTTAAAAACTGGGGCATTGAGACAGGAGAAGGTAAAATGGGCTTGGAGTAGGTGGCGAAGGTGTTAAGGTGAAAGACGAAGCCGGCCAGGGTGGCCGAACAGTTCTAGCCACTACAATCTGGAACCGCGCAACCGCTACGGTCGCAGGTTCGAGTCCTGCCCGGGCATGGATGTGTGTGCTGACCTTAGGTTAGTTAGGTTTAATTAGTTCTAAGTTCTGGGGGACTGATGACCTTAGAAGTTAAGTCCCATAGTGCTCAGACCCATTTGAACCATTTGAAAGACGAAATGGGCATCTTGGGAGATCTGTTTCAGAATATGGGGGTGTTGAAAGGGGTGGATATTTTGAAGCATGATGGTTACGAATGTAATGATGTCCTTGGCTGTGGGGAAGGGGCAAAGGGTGTGGGATCATCAATGGGGTTGATGGGGACAGTGAGTTTGGGAGACATGGGGTGGCTGAGCCTTACATTTTATGAGTAGGTGGAGTGGGGAAGGTTGCAGGAGGAGGGGGATTCGAGGTTAGGACACTGCCAGACGAAATGTGCCTGTTTTCAGTGGGGGCAGATAGGGGCCTCATGACACACAGACATGTGGTGTGCATTGTACTGGAGGCACTTCTGGCAGGAAATGGACTGGGGATTGAAACAGGAAGGGTCAACTTTGTAGCATATGTTGAACAATAGGGCACCATCTTTGAGGGTCAATGGAGGGGGAGGGGCTTTCAGACAATACCGACATGAGGAAGGTTGGGTCAGCAGGGTTATGGATGCAGCAGGCTGTGCAGATGGTAAGGTAGGGATATGCATTGAACTCCACCAACACCTCCTCCATCACTACTTGGCTAAGTTGAATGATCACGGCAGTAAGAGTGTGGGCATTGCAAAGGCTGGAGTTGGCACAAGGATGAGGAGGATGGAAGGGAGGAAATAGTTGGCTGGACCGGGCTGGGCTGGGTCACTGCTGCTGCTACTGCCACTTGTCTGACCTGGGCTGGACCAGGGATTTTGGCCAGGATATTGGTATGGAGGGTAAGACTGGGAGAGGAAATAAGGACAGGGTCCCTACGGGGGTTTCGGTGAGAGATAGGGGCTCTAGGGTAGTATTTCTGGAGAAGCATAGTTAGGTTACAGGCTTACAAGAGGGACATATTGGTAGGCAGATGTATGGTAGGGGGCTGAGGGGAGGGTAGGTGTTAAGGTGGTGGGAGGCGTGACCTATATGGCGTCAGTAGGGGGAGGAGGGAGAGGCTGGGATGTTTTAGGAGTGGAGGAGAGTGGAGGCGCTGTGAAAAATTGACTGCTGCGGAGGTGTGAGAGGACGTTTGGGGGAAGGGAGCATTTGGGAGATGGCAGGAGGTGGCAGGTCACAGTGTCAGTGCCATGGTGGTTTGGGCTGTTGCCCGTCAGGCAACTACCCTCACAGGGGCCGCAGGAGTTGGGGAAGGAAGGGATCAGGAGTGCTCAACAGGGTCTGCTGAGTTGGAGCAGTAGGTGGAGTGAGGATGGGGCATAGGAGTTGTAAGGGAGAGAAGTGGGAGGGGGTGTATTGGGGAGGGGGATACTATGCACACCAAGTAATTATGGTGGCAGCACCAGATGAGGAGATGTATACTATTGCAGTGGTGATAGTGGTGGTGGTGGGGGTAGTCATGTTGAAGAGGAAGGAGAACAAGGACAATAGAATCGATGACAACAAACAGCACATGACAAAGAGGAAGATGCTGCTGCTTGCTGGGACCTGAGCTCCCCTCCATTGCTGCTGATGTCTGAGTAGTTGCTGGTGGGAGATCTGCTGCTGGTGGCGGTGATGGACTGGAGCGATTCTGTTGCTGCTGCTGCTGCCACCAGGCTAGGCTGTGCTGGACCAGACTGTGCTGGGCTGCTGCTGCTGCTGGTGCTACTGCCACTGGGCTGACTGGACAAGACCAGATTGGACCACTTCTACTGCTGCTGCTACTGCCACTGGGCTGGGGTGGACCAGTTCAGACTGGGCCACTTCTGCTGCTACTGTCGCTGCTGCTGCTGATGGGCTGGACTGGGCTGGAACGAGCTGGGCCATGCTGCTATTGCTGCTGCTGGGCTGGGATGGACTGGACCAGGCTGGGCAGCTGCAGTCACTGCTGTTACTGCTGCCGAACTGTGCTGGACCAGACCAGGCTGTTCTGCTGCTGCTGCTGTTACTGCTGCTGGGCAGAGCTGGACAGGACAGGTCTATAAAATTTCTCCTGGTGCTGCTACTGCCACTGAGCTGGGGTGGACCGGACTGGATAGGTCACTGCTGCTGCTGCAGCTACTGTTACTTGCCTGACCTGGGCGGGACCAGACAGGACTATACAACTTCTGCTGGTAATGCTACTGCCACTGGGCTGGACCAGATTGGACTGGGTCACTGCTGCCACTGCTGCTACTGCCACTTGTCTGGCCTGGGCTGGAACAGACCAGGATGGACCGCTTCTGCTGCTGCTGCCAGGTTGGGATGGAATGAACTGGGCTGGGTCACTGCTGCTGCGTTGCACTGCTCCAGACTGGACTAGGCACCTGCTGCTGCTGCTGCTACTGCCGTCGAGCTAGGGTGGACCGGGCATGACTGCTGCTGCTGCTGCTGCTGCTACAGCTGTCAGGCTGGGCTGGGCTGGATTGGGCTGGGCCGCTGCTTCTGCTGCAGCTGCTATTGCCGCTAGGCTGGGCTGGACTGGACTAAACTAGACCCCTATTGCTGCTGCCACTGCTGCTGCTGGGCTGGGCTCGACAGGCTGGGATGCTGCTGCTGCTGCTGCTGCTGCTGCTGCTGCTACTGCCTCAGGGCTGGGCTGCAAGAGTCCAGGCTAAGCAGCTGCTGATACTGCCACCAGGCTGAGCTGGAAAGGGCTGGGCCGCTGCTTCTGCTGCAGCTGCTACTGCCTCTAGGCTGGGCTGGATCGGTCTAAGCTAGACCACTACTGCTGCTGCCAATGCTGCTCCAGGGCTGGGCTGGGCTGGACCGGCTGGGATCCTGCTGCTGCTGCTGCTGCTGCTGCTACTGCCTCAGGACTGGGTTGCAAGAGTCCAGGCTAAGCTGCTGCTGCTACTGCCACCAGGCTGGGCTGGAAAGGGCTGGGCCGCTGCTTCTTCTGCAGCTCCTACTGCCTCCAGCTAGGGCTGGAATCGGACTAAGCTAGACCACTGTTGCCAGTGGTGCTGCTGGGCTGAGCTGGGATGGATCGGCTGGGTTGCTGCTGCTGCTAATGCTGCTACTGCCACCAGGCTGGGCTGGACCGGGGGGGCCGCTGCTTCTGCTGCTGTTGCTACTGTTTCTGGGCTGGGCTGGACTGGACCAGGCTAGACCAATCCTGCTGCTGCCACTGCTGCTGCTGGGCTGGGCTGGGCTAACCTGCTGGGATGCTGCTGCTGCTGCTGCTGCTGCTGCTGCTGTTGCTGCTGCTGCAGATACTGCCTCAGGACTGGGCTGCAAGAGTCCAGGGTAAGCTGCAGCTGCTACTGCCACCAGGCTGGGCTGTACCGGACTGGGCCACTGCTTCTGCTTGAAGCTGCTACTGCCTCTAGTCTGGGCTGGACTGCACTAAGGTAGACCACTACTGCTGCTGCAACTGCTCTTGCTGGGATGGGCTAGGCTGGACCGGAAGGGATGCTGCTGCTGCTGCTGATACTGCCACAGGGCTGGGCTGCAAGAGTCCAGGCTAAGCTGCTGCTGCTACTGCAACCAGGCAGGGCTAGACCGGGCTAGGCAGCTATTTCTGCTGCAGCTGTTACTGCCTCTATGTTGACCTGGACTTGACTAAGCTAGACCACTACTGTTGCTGCCACTGCTGCTGAAGGGCTGGTCTGGGCTGGATCATCTGGGATGCTGCTGCTCCTGCTGCTCCTGGTGCTGCTGCTGCTACTGCTTCAGGGATGGGCTGCAAGAGTCCAGGCTAAGCTGCTGCCGCTACTGCAACCAGGCTGGGCTGGACCAGGCTAGGCCACTGTTTCTGCTGCAGCTGCTCCTGGCTCTAGGTTGCCTGGACTGGACTAAGCTAGACCACTACTGCTGCTGCCGCTACTGCTGCTGCACTGGGCTAGGTTGGTCAGGGCTGGGACACTGGTGCTGCTGCTGCTGTTACTGCCTCACAGCTGGGCTTCAAGAGTCCAGGCTAAGCTGCTGCAGCTACTGCCACCAGGCTGTGCTGGAAAGGGCTGTGCAGCTGCTTCTGCTGCAGCTGCTACTGCCTCTAGGCTGGCTGGACCGGTCTAAGCTAGATCACTACTGCTGCTGCAAATGCTGCTGCTGAAGGGCTGGTCTGGGCTGGATCATCTGCGATGCTGCTGCTCTTGCTGCTCCTGGTGATGCTGCTGCTACTGCCTCAGGGATGGGCTGCAAGAGTCCAGGCTAAGCTTCTGCTGCTACTGCCACCAGGCTGGGCTGGACAGGGTGGGGCCGCTGCTTCTGCTGCTGTTGCTACTGTTTCTGGGCTGTGCTGGACTGGACCAGGCTAGACCAATCCTGCTGCTACCACTGCTGCCACTGAAGCAGCCTTGGTTGGATCAGGCTGAGACACTGCTGCTGCTGCTACATTTGCTGCTGGGCTGTTCTGCACTGGACTGAGATATACCACTCCTGCTGCTGCAGCTACTGTCACTGGGCTGGGCTGCAAGAGTCCAGGCTAAGATGCTGCTCCTATGGCTGTCGGGATGAGCTGGGCTGCACTGGGCTGGGCCACATGTTCTGCTGTAGCTGCTACCGCCTTTAGGCCGGGCTGGACCAGACTAAGATAGACCACTACTGCTGCTGCACCTGGTGCTGCTGGGCAGGCTGGGCTGGACTGGCTGTGATGATGAAGCTGCTGCTGCTGCTGCTGCTGCTACTGCCACAGGTCTGGGCTGTAAGAGTCCAGGCTAAGCTGCTGCTGCTACGGCAGTCCGGCTGGGCTGGACTGGGCTCGGCCGCTGCTTCTGCTGAAGCTGCTACTGCCTCTAGGCTGGCTGGACCGGACCAAGCTAGACCACTAATGCTGCTGCCACTGCTCTTGCTGGGCAGGGCTGGGCTGGACTGGCTGGGATGCTGCTGTTGCTGCTGCTGCTACTGCCTCAGGGCTGGGCTGCAAGAGTCCAGGATAAGCTTCTGCTGCTACGGCTGACTGGCTGGACTGGGCTTCACTGGGCTAGGCTGCAACTGCTCCTGCAGCTTCTACTGCATCGCATCTTGGCTGGGCTTTACCGGAGTTAGGTAGACCACTACTGTTACTGCCACGGCTGCTGCTGGACTGGGCTGGGCTGGACAGGATGGGATGCTGCTGCTGCTGCTGCTGCTGCCTCAGGCCTGGGCTTCAAGAGCCCAAGCTAAGCAGATGGACTGGACTGGGCTGAGCCGCTGCTTCTGCTGCAGCTGCTACTGCCTTTACAAAGGGCTGGACCGAATTAAGCTAAACCACTATTGCTGCTGCCACTACTGGTGAAGGGCTGGGCTGCTCTGGGCTGGATCGTCTGACATGCTGCTGCTCCTGCTGCTCCTGCTGCTCCTGGTGCTGCTGCTACTACTGCCTCAGGGCTGGGCTGCAAGAGTCCAGGCTAAGCTTCTGCTGCTACTGCCACCAGGCTGGGACAGACCTCGTTGAGCCACTGCTACTGCTGCAGTTCCTACTGCCTCTAGGCAGGTTTGAACTGGACTAAGGTAGACCACTGCTGCCAGTGCTGGTGCTGGGCTGGGCTGGGCTGGACTGGCTGGGATGCTGCTGCTGCTGCTGCCGCTGCTACTGCCACCATGATGGGCTGGACCGGGTGGGGCCGCTGCTTCTTCTGCTGTTGCTACTGTATCTGGGCTGGGCTTGACTTCACCAAGCTAGACCATTCCTGCTGCTACCACTGCTGCCACTGAAGCAGTCTGAGTTGGACCGGGCTGGGACACTGCTGCTGCTGCTGCTACAACTGCTGCTGGGCTGGGCTGGACTGGACTGAGATATACCACTCCTGTTGCTGCAGCTACTGTCACTAGGCTGGGCTGGACCTGACCGAGCTGGATCACTTCAACTGCTGCCACCACTGCCACAGGATGGGGCTGCACCAGTCCAGCCTAAGCAGCTGCTGCTACTGCCACTATCCTGGACAGATCTGACCTGGGCTGAGAAGCTGCTTCTGCTGCAGCTGCTACTGCCTCTAGGCTGGGCTGGACCGGTCTAAGCTAGACCACTACTGCTGGGCTGGGCTGGGATGGACCGGCTGGGATGATGCATCCCAGGCGATCCAGAGCAGCCCTGCCCTTCAGCAGCAGTGGCAGCAGGAGTAGTGGTCTAGGCTAGTCTGGTCCAGCCCAGCATAGAGGCAGAGGCAGCAGCAGCATCAAAGACAGTCCAGCCCAGCCCCGCCCAGCATCAGCAATGGCAGCAGCAGTAGTGATCTAGCTTAGTCTGGTGCACCCCATCCTAGAGGCAGTAGCAGCTCAGCAGAAGCAGCGGCCAGCCCAGTGCAGCCCAGCCCAGCCCGAAAGCCATGGGAGCAGCAGCTTAGCCTGGACTCTTGTAGCCCAGTCCTGAGACAGTAGCAGCAGCAGCAGCATCAAAGGCCATCCAGCACAGCCCATCCCACCAGCAGCAGTGGCTGCAGCACTAGTGGTCTAGCTTATTCCCATCCAGCCCAACCTAGAGGCAGTAGCAGCTGCACCAGAGGCAGCTGCCCAACACAGTCCAGCCCATCCTGGTGGCAGTAGCAGCAGCAGCTTAGCCTGGAAACTTGCAGGCCAAACCAACAGCAGCATCCCATCCGGTCCATCCCAGCCCAGCACTGAGGCAGCAGCAGTGGCAGCAGCGGTAGTGGTCTAGGTTAGTCCGGCCCAGGCCAGCCTAGAGGCACTAGGAGCTGCAGTAGAAGCAGTGGCCCAGCCCAGTGAAGCCCAGCCCAACCTGACATCTGAAGGAGCAGCAGCTTAGCTTGGACTCTTGAAGCACAGCCCTGAGGCAGTAGCAGTAGCAGCAGCAGCAGCAGTGTCTCAGCCCGGTCCAACCCAGGCTGCTTATGTGGCAGCAGTGGTAGCAGCAGGATTGGTCTAGCCTGGCCCAGTTCAGCCCAGCCCAGAAACAGTAGCAACAGCAGTAGAAGCAGCGGCCCCACATGGTCCAGCCCAGCCTGGTGGCAGTAGCAGCAGCACCAGATGCAGCAGCATCCCAGCCGGTCCATCCCAGCCCAGCCCAGCAGTAGTAGTGGCAGCAGTGGTCTAGCTTGGTCCGGTTCCAGCCCTTCCTAGAGGCAGTAGGAGCTGCCAAAGAAGAAGCAGACCAGAACTTTCCAGCCCATCCTGGTGGCAGTAGCAGCAGCAGCTTAGCCTGGACTCTTGCAGCCCAGTCCTGAGGCAGTAGCAGCAGCAAAAGGATCCCACCCAGTCCAGCCCAGCGCAGCAGCAGCATTGGCAGCAGCAGTAGTGATCTAGCTTAGACCGGTCCAGCCAGCCTAGAGGCAGTAGCAGCTGCAGCAGAAGCAGCGGCCCAGCCCATTCCAGGCCAGCCTGGTGACAGTAGCTGCAGCAGCTTAGCCTGGACTCTTGCAGCCCAGCCCTGAGGCAGTAACAGCAGCAGCAGCAGCAGCACCAGTGTCCCAGCCCTGTCCAACCTATCCTGGCGCAACAGTGGTAGCGGCAGCAGCAGTAGTTATCTAGCTTTGTCCAGTCCAGCCCATCCTGGTGGCAGTAGCAGCAGCAGCAGTAGTGATCTAGCTTAGTCAAGTCCAGGCCAAACGAGAGGCAGTAGCAGCTGCAGCACAAACAGTGGCCTAGCCCGGTCTAGCCCAGCCTCGTTGCAGTAGCAGCAGCAGCTTAGCCTGGACTCCTGCAGGCCAGCCCTGAGGCAGTATCAGCAGCAGCAGCATCCTAGCTGGTCCAGCCCAGCCCAGCCCTTCAGCAGTAGTGGCAGCAGCAATAGTGGTCTTGCTTCTTTCGGTCCAGCCCTTCCTAAAGGCAGTAGCAGCTGCAGCAGAAGCAGCGGCTCAGCCCAGTACAGTCCAGCCTGGTATTAGCACCAGCATCAGCTTAGCTTGGGCTCTTGAAGCCCAGGTCTGAGGCAGCAGCAGCAGCATCCCATCCTGTCCAGCCCAGCCCATTCCAGCAGCAGAGGTGGCAGTAGGAGTAGTGGTCTACCTTACTCTGGTCCAGCCCAGCCTAGAGGCAGTAGAAGCAGTAGCAGGAGCAGTAGCGGCCTAGCCCAGCCCAGTCCAGCCCAGCTGGACTGCCGTAACAGCAGCAGCTTAGCCTGGACTCTTGCAGCCAAGACCTGAGGCAGTAGCAGCAGCAGTAGCAGCAGCTTCATCATCACAGCCAGTCCAGCCCAGCCCAGCCCAGCCCAGCAGCACCAGGGGCAGCAGCAGTAGTGGTCAAGCTTAGTCTGGTCCAGCCCGGCCTAAAGACAGTAGCAGCTACAGCAGAAGATGTGCCCCAGCCCAGTGCAGCCCAGCTCAGCCCGACAGCCATAGGAGCAGCATCTTAGCCTGGACTCTTGCAGCCCAGCCCAGTGACAGTAGCTGCAGCAGCAGGAGTGGTATATCTCAGTCCAGTGCAGAACAGCCCAGCAGCAAATGTAGAAGCAGCAGCAGTGTCTCAGCCCGGTCCAACCCAGTCTTCTTCAGTGGCAGCAGTGGTAGCAGCAGGATTGGTCTAGCCTGGTCCAGTCCAGCCCAGCCCAGAAACAGTAGCAACAGCAGCAGAAGCAGCGGCCCCTCATGGTCCTGCCCAGCCTGGTGGTTGTAGCAGCAGCAGCAGAAGCTGCAGCATCCCATCCAGTCCATCGCAGCCCAGCCCAGCAGTAGCAGTTGCAGCAGTGGTCTAGCTTAGCCCAGTTCCCGCCTTGCCTAGAGGCAGTAGGAGCTGCAGAAGAAGCAGCGGCACAGCGAGGTCCGTCCCAGCCTGGTGGCAGTAGCAGCAGAAGCTTAGCTTGGACTTTTGCAGCCCATCATTGAGGCGGTAGCAGCAGCAGCATCAGGAGCAGCAAGAGCAGCAGCATCCCAGATGATCCAGCCCACACTTCAGCAGCAGTGTGCAGCAGCAATAATGGTCTAGCTTAGATCGGTTCCAGCCCTGCCTAGAGGCAGTAGCAGCTGCAGCAAAAGCAGTGGCCCAGAACTTTCCAGCCCATCCTGGTGGCAGTAGCAGCAGCAGCTTAGCCTGGACTCTTGCAGCCCAGCCGCGAGGCAGTAACAGCAGCAGCAGCAACAGTGTCACAGCCCTGACCAACCTAGCCCAGCGCAGCAGCAGTAGCGGCAGCAGCGGTAATGGTCTACCTTAGTCCAGTCCAGGCCAACCTAGAGGCAGTAGCAGCTGCAGCAGAAACAGTGGTCTAGCCCAGTCCATCCCAGCCTGGTTGCAGTAGCGGCAGCAGCTTAGCCTGGACTCTTGCAGCCCAGCTTTGAGGCAGTATCAGCAGCAGAAGCGGCAGCAGCATCCCAGGTGGTCCAGCCCAGCCCAGCCCAGCAGCAGCAGTGGCAGCACCAGTAGTGGTCTAGCTTAGTCCAGTCCAGCCCAGCCTAGAGGCAGTAGCAGCTGCAGCAGAAGCAGTGGCCCAGCCCAGTCAAGCCCAGCTGGACTGCCATAGCAGCAGCAGCTTAGCCTGGACTCTTGCAGCCAAGACCTGAGGCAGTAGCAGCAGCAGCTTCATCATCACAGCCAGCCCACCCCACCCCAGCCCAGCCCAGCAGCACCGCGGGCAGCAGCAGTAGTGGTCTAGCTTAGTCTAGTCCAGCCCGGCCTAAAGACGGTAGCAGCTACAGCAGAAGATGTGGCCCAGCACAGTGCAGCCCAGCTCAGCCCGACATCCATAGGAGCAGCATCTTAGCCTTGACTCTTGCAGCCCAGCCCAGTGACAGTAGCTGCAGCAGCAGGAGTGGTATATCTCAGTCCAGTCCAGCCCAGCCCAGCAGCAAATGTAGCAGCAGCAGCAGTGTCTCGGCCCGGTCCAATCCAGGCTGCTTCAGTGGCAGCAGTGGTAGCAGCAGGATTGGTCTAGCCTGGTCTTGTCCTGCCCAGCCCAGAAACAGTAGCCCAGCCCGGTGGCAGTAGCAGCAGGAGCAGATGCAGCAGCATCCCAGCCAGTCCATCCCAGCCCATCCCAGTAGTAGTAGTTGCAGCAGTGGTCTAGAGGCAGTAGGAACTGCAGAAGAAGCAGCGGCCCAGCGAGGTCCGTCCCAGCCTGGTGGCAGTAGCAGCAGAAGTTAGACTGGACTCTTGCAGCCCATCCCTGAGGCAGTAGCAGCAGCATCACCAGGAGCAGCAAGAGCAGCAGCATCCCAGATGATCCAGCACAGACCAGCCCTTCAGCAGCAGCATTTGCAGCAGCAGTAGTGATCTAGCTTAGACCGGTCCAGCCAGCCTAGAGGCAGTAGCAGCTGCAGCAGAAGCAGCGGTCCAGCCCTTTCCAGCCCAGCCTAGTGGCAGTAGATGCAGCAGCTTAGCCTGGACTCTTGAAGCCCAGCCTTGAGGCAGTAACAGCAGCAGCAGCACCAGTGTCCCAGCCCTGACCAACCTAGCCCAGCGCAGCAGCAGTAGCGGCAGCAGCAGTAGTGGTCTAGCTTAGTCCAGTCCAGGCAACCTAGAGCCAGTAGCAGCTGCAGCAGAAACAGTGGCCTAGCCCGGTCCAGCCCAGCCTGGTTGCAGTAGCGGCAGCAGCTTAGCCTGGACTCTTGCAGCCCAGCTCTGAGGCAGTATTAGCAGCAGCAGCGGCAGCAGCATCCCAGCTGGTCCAGCCCAGCCCAGCCCAGCAGCAGCAGTGGATGCACCAGTAGTGGTCTAGCTTAGTCCAGGCAAGCCCAGACTAGAGGCAGTAGCAGCTGCAGCACAAGAAGCGGCCCAGCCCGGTCCAGCCCAGCCTGGTGGCAGTAGCAGCTGCAGCTTAGCCTGGACTCTTGCAGCCCAGCCCTGAGGCAGTATCAGCAGCAGCAGCAACATCAGCAGCAGCAGCAGCAGCATCCCAGCCGGTTCAGCCCATCCTGGCCCAGCAGCAGCAGTGGCAGCAGCAGGATTGGTCTAGCCTGGTCCAGTCCAGCCCAGCCCAGAAACAGTAGCAACAGCAGCAGAAGCAGCGGCCCCCCAGTCCAGCCCAGCCTGGTAGCAGTAGCAGCAGCAGCAGCAGCAGCAACCCAGCCGATCCATCCCAGCTCAGGACAGCAGCAGCACTGGCAACAGTGGTCTAGCTTAGTCCGGTTCCAGCCCTAGCTGGAGGCAGTAGAAGCTGCAGAAGAAGCACCGGCCCAGTCCTTTCCAGCCCAGCCTGGTGGCAGTAACAGCAGCAGCTTAGCCTGGACTCTTGCAGCCCAGTCCTGAGGCAGTAGTAGCAGCATCAGCAGCAGGATCCCAGCCAGTCCAGCCCATCCCAGCCCAGAAACAGTAGCAACAGCAGCAGAAGCAGCGGCCCCACATGGTCCTGCCCAGCTTGGTGGCTGTAGCAGCAGCGGCTTAGCCTGGACTGGTGCAGCCCAGACCAATTGCAGTGGTGGCTGCTGCTTCTGCTGTAGCTGCTACTGGCTCTAGGATGGGCTGGACCAGACTAAGCTTGACCACTGCCGCTGCTGCCACTGCTGCTGCTGGGCTAGGCCGGACTAAGCTAGACCACTACTGCTGCTGCCACTGCTGCTGCTGCTGGGCTGGGCCGGACTAAGCTAGACCACTACTGCTGCTGCCACTGCTGCTGCTGGTGGGCTGGGCTGGGCTGGACCGGCTCGGATGCTGCTGTTGCTGCTGCTGCTGCTACTGCCTCAGTGTGGGCTGCAAAAGTCCAGGCTAAGCTGCTAATGCTACTGCCACCAGGTTGGGCTGGACTGGGCTGGGCCTCTGCATCTGCTGCTGATGCTACTGTTCCTGGGCTGGGCTGGACTGGACCAGACTAGACCAATTCTGCTGCTACCACTGCTGCCACTGGGGTGGGCTGGGCTGGATCAGGCACGGACACTGCTGCTGCTGCTGCTGCAACTGCTGCTGGGCTGGACTGGATTGGACTGGGATATACCACTCCTGCTGCTGGAGCTGCTGTCACTGGGCTGGGCTGGACCGGACTGAGCTGGACTGCTTCTGCTGCTGCCACCACTGCCATTGGTCTGGGCTGCACCAGTCCAGGCTAAGCAACTGCTGCTACTGCCACTGGGCTGCACTGATCTGTACTGGCCTGGGTCGCTGCTGCCGCTGCTGCCACTTCCGTCGGCAAGGGATGAAATGGCCCAGGCTTGATCGTTGCTGCAGTTCAGCTAGGACATTGTCTAAAGCTTTAGTCAATAGATTAGACCATGATGAAAAGCATTACATACATGTACATTTGTGCACTTTACATATTTAGAGACATACGTGTTTTATAAAAACATATCCTAAAATACTGTAACCATAGCGGCATCGTCAAACAATAAACAAAAAATCTGCGCTACCATTTTCACACATGGTTAGAGGAACGTGACAAACAGATGGCCCCTCCCACAATGCGGATTGCGGTTCACAGGGAAGAATGAGAACTATCCGTACCTGTGTATGAGCAATATTCTCTAGTTACTGAAGTATATTATACAAACAGAGAAGGAACAAGAAAACAGCACGGTTACGCACACGACGGGTAAAAACGAAGTACATATGTGGAGGCACTTGTTGCCTCCTGCTCCTACGAATTATACGAGCTTTGTTCTGTAGCTGTGAGTGTTCTTTAAACTTTACGTTAAAAGAACGGCCCGTTTGACCGATATAATATTTGTCACAGTTACTACAATCAATTCTTTATACGCCAGAGCCATCAAATATCTTATGCGTCCTTTTCAGTTTATGTTTTCCTCACAGTTTTAGAGTTGTTAACCTGAAAGCTACATCTAAAATAAGACTTCCTAAAACATTTTTTTTCTGTTTGCTAGGGCATTTTGTAGTTAAATTTCATAGCAATGGTTTTTGTTCTTTCTTTACTGGTTCCATTTTCTGTGTGAGTGTATGTCTGCCTCAGTTTGTTATACGTTTCTTCAGCCTATTTTAAGGGCGCCTGACATCATTTACAAAAAAGCCGCTAGCTACATTTTTCAATGTCTTTTTTCAGTTTTCTCGACATTATTCCTGACTACGGCAATTAATGTCTCTTATTTTTTTCTTTTTTTAACGAGGTAGCTTTTATCATGTTTTATTTCATTACTTTTTGTTACTGTAATGCCTTCTACACTTTATAAGCTCATTAAAGACTTTACTGATTGTATCCTTTATTTTACATAGTACAATTATCATGAAGAATATGTGTAGCGACATCTGGCGAACTTGGCAAACAAACGTTTCGTGGCTACTCTACGGCAGTTTGTTTTAAACAGTAGTTAGTACTGCATTTATATATGTCAGACGATGCTGACGCTGATTTTGTTTCATTTGACGATGCCATTATGGCTCCAGCATGTTAGGACATGATTTTATAAAACAGGAATGTCTCATCATATATAAAGCGCACAAATGCACATGTACGCCAGTAAAACTTTTCACCATGCTCTATTTTGTTCTTTTAAGCTCTATACAGTCTGTTACTTTTATTCTTGTATACCACATGAGTCCGTGGTTGTAGGATGGCACTGCCAGTTCTAGGGAAAAAAATAATTGATGACAGCCGTGTCAGATTACAGCTAATTCAATTATCATAGTCACAGGACTTCACTGCTTTTAGGCAATAGGGTTCATTTGAGGTCCCTAGTCTGTAGTGACATAACCATAATTAATGTTGTAGACTACACCATTGAAAAAAAAACTGGTAGGAAATTGGCAAAATGATCCTAAGCTTTGAAGGAAATTGCGAATCGCCTATAAAATTGACCCGAAGTTAAGATGACAAATTAATTCCAACTCAATAATGATATAACAAATTATTGTTTGATTTTTTATTAATAATAATCCTTTACCCAATTTTAAGTACATTTCCATAACAATATATTTGTAATATTTTTCTAATTTTATGATTTATCTGCAAAGTAAATTAACAGCAAACAATATTTTTGCACTTTAAACATGAACATTTTCAATTCCTTTAAATTCATGCTATCTGTTACACCCTCACACTGAGACTAACATATCGCTTCCAGTTGCTCAATCCGGGTTTCAGCTCCATACCTGTCATCAGTGAAGTTGTGTTTCTGTTGTGTATTACGAAAATGGAACAGTGGAACTTATGACATCAAGTACTTTGTTAAGCTTCGAGAATCCATGAGTCTGTCGTTTTAAATGTTGCAACAGGCTTATGGCGAACATTTCTTACCAAGATCACGTGTTTTTCACACGCACAAATCATTTTTGGAAGGACAAAACACGTTGAAGATGGGCCCCGCGTTCAGGGAGATCTTGAACTTCAAAAACCGAAGAAAACGTCGAACATGTGCCTGCTCTTGTGAGATGAGATCAACGTTTAACAAGATGGATGATGGGTCACCTGTTAAAATTAAATACTTTCACCGTACAGGAAACGTCTACCGAAGGTTCTGACTTTGTTGACAAGTGAATGCTGAATCATGATAACACCCCGTGTCACTTGGCCACTGCATTCACGGAATTTTTTAGTTCAAAAGGCATCACTATTGTTCCGCAGCCCCGCTGTCCACCTTATCTGAATCCTTCTTACTTTTCTTCTTCTCCCAAAATGTAAAAAGTCTTAAAAGTACATTATTTTGGGACTCTGGGGAACGTTCCAATGAATGTGTCCTAGCTGTTTTGGGACCTACCAATTGAAGCCTTCCCGAGCTGCTACCAAGGCTGGAAACAACCATCCCACGGGTGTATAGATACAGAAGGGAACTATTTTGAATAGGACAATAATGTTGTTAGAAAGAAATAGAAACTTTGGTACATAAAAAAATCAGTTCGTTACTTTTCTCACTGACTTAACACATACATGTACACATTATGTGCTCTCTTGCACATACACTACTGGCCAATAAAATTGCTACATCACGAAGATGACGTGCTACAGACGCGAAATTTAACCGACAGGAAGAAGATGCTGTGATATGTAAATGATTAGCTTTTCAGAGCATTCACACAAGGTTGGCGCCGGTGGAGACACCTTTAACGTGCTGACATGAGGGCCGGCCGGTGTGGCCGAGCTGTTCTAGGCGCTTCAGTCTGGAACCGTGCGACCGCTACGGTCGCAGGTTCGAATCCTGCCTCGGGCATGGATGTATGTGATGTCCTTAGGTTAGTTAGGTTTAAGTAGTTCTCAGTTATAGGGGACCGAAGACCTCAGATGTAGAGTCCCATAGTGCTCAGAGCCATTTGAACCATTTGCTGACATGAGGAAAGTTTCCAACCGATTTCTCATACACAAAAAGCAGTTGACCAGCGTTGCCTGGTGAAACGTTGTTGTGATGCCTCGTGTAAGCAGGAGAAATGCTTACCATCACGTTTCCGACTTTGATAAAGGTCGGATTGTAGCCTATAGCGATTGCGGTTTATCGTATCGTGACATTGCTGCTCGCGTTGGTCGAGATCCAATGACTTTTAGCAGAATATGGAATCGGTGGGTTCAAGAGGGTAATACGGAACTCCGTGCTGGATCCCAACGGCGTCGTATCACTAGCAGTCGAGATGACAGGCATCTTATCCGATCCCTGAGTCAACAGATGAGGACGTTTGCAAGACAACTACCATCTGTACGAACAGTTCGACGACGATTGCAGCAGCATGGACTGTCAGCTCGGAGACCGTGGCTGCGGTTACCATTGACGCTGCATCACAGACAGGAGCGCCTACGATGGTGTACTCAACGGCGAATCTGGGTGCACGAATGGCAAAACGTCATTTTTTTCGGATGAATCCAGTTCTGTTTACAGCATCATGAGCGTCGCAGACGTGTTCGGCGACATCACGGTGAATGCACATTGGAATCGTGTATTCGCCATCACCATACAGGCGTATTACCCAGTGGGATGGTATGGGGTGCTATTGGTTACACGTCTCGGTCACCTCTTGTTCGCATTGACGGCACTTTGAACAGTGGACTTTACATTTCAGATGTGTTACGACCCGTGGCGACCCTTCATTCGATCCCTGCGAAACCCTACATTTCAGCAGGATAATGCACGACCGCGTAATGCAGCCATCCCCTCAGTGACTAGTTTCGGACTCAAGATTTAGCCTAGTGATATAATCCGTTGCGCCATAACTAAATTAATTTCACCGTGATTTCTTGCATTTTTCATGGTTTCTTCTAATACGGAATTATTTCTTCATTTATAAAAAGCCTTTCTGAAGTCACAAATAGTGGGAGCACTCTTTTCCGTATTTATATTAATGTACTCCTTCAACCAGAGACGCTCCCAGAAGAATATAATGTCACTAATTCAGATACGTTTCTTCCTCAAACTAAGATATTGCAGGAGGTTTTCGATGCGCAGAATGTATCTCTGCTTATTCCCCTATAGCGTCATCAGCTTGGAACAAACTATTGCACCGAGCTTCGTTCTTCAGCAAACACAGGAGCAAGTCGCTGCACGCATCATAAAAATGGGAAGGATATGTCAGGTCTCCCAAAGGAATTGTCTTTAAGCAAAAACCGAGTGGTGTAGCACTGTAGTTCCAGCGGAAATCACTGACATCGACGTCTGTATTCAAGGAGTTCCGCTTCCAATGCTGCGGAAATTGTCGTTTTAATCTTCAAGGTCACTGACCTCCCAAGTGCTCGCTCGTTTTATTCTCTGCTAATTGTGAAAAGTCAGTGCAACCATGCTCTCAGCTAATCACAGGAAGTGGCCTCAATTTTGCCTGGGAATTTGCCCTTCGTTCTAAGTCCGCGCTCTGTAGTAAGAGGGTTACAACGTGGATATTTGTTATTTCAGTTACATCAGTTTCGCAGTGAGAAGAACATACTGTTGTTGTTGTTGTCTTCAGTCCTGAGACTGGTTTAATGCAGCTCTTCATGCTACTCTATCCTGTGCAAGCTTCTTCATCTCCCAGTACCTATTGCAACCTACATCCTTCTGAATCTGCTTAGTGTATTCATCTCTTGGTCTCCCTCTACGATTTTTACCCTCCACACTGCCCTCAAATACTAAATTGGTGATCCCTTGATGC
The DNA here is from genome assembly GCF_023897955.1 of Schistocerca gregaria. Classification (NCBI taxonomy): domain Eukaryota; kingdom Metazoa; phylum Arthropoda; class Insecta; order Orthoptera; family Acrididae; genus Schistocerca; species Schistocerca gregaria. Next base: position 116,647,644 of record NC_064926.1, read on the forward strand.
CTCAGAACATGTCCTACCAACCGATCCCTTCTTCTAGTCAAGTTGTGCCACAAACTTCTCTTCTCCCCAATCCTATTCAATACCTCCTCATTAGTTACGTGATGTATGCACCTTATCTTCAGCATTCTTCGGTAGCACCACATTTCGAAAGCTTCTATTCTCTTCTTGTCCAAACTAGTTATCGTCCATGTTTCACTTCCATACATGGCTACACTCCAAACAAATACTTTCAGAAACGACTTCCTGATACCTAAATCTATATTCGATGTTAACAAATTTCTCTTCTTCAGAAACGCTTTCCTTGCCATTGCCAGTCAACATTTTATATCCTCTCTACTTCGACCATCATCAGTTATTTTGCTCCCCAAATAGCAAAACTCCTTTACTACTTTAAGTGTCTCATTTCCTAATCTAATTCCCTCAGCATCACCCGATTTAATTTGACTACATTCCATTATCCTCGTTTTGCTTTTGTTGATGTTCATCTTATATCCTCCTTTCAAGACACTGTCCATTCCGTTCAACTGCTCTTCCAAGTCCTTTGCCGTCTCTGACAGAATTACAATGTCATCGGTGAACCTCAAAGTTTTTACTTCTTCTCCATGAATTTTAATACCTACTCCGAATTTTTCTTTTGTTTCCTTTACTGCTTGCTCAATATACAGATTGAATAACATCGGGGAGAGGCTACAACCCTGTCTCACTCCTTTCCCAACCACTGCTTCCCTTTCATGCCCCTCGACTCTTATGACCGCCATCTGGTTTCTGTACAAATTGTAAATAGCCTTTAGCTCCCTAAATTTTACCCCTGCCACCTTTAGAATTTGAAAAAGAGTATTCCAGTCAACATTGTCAAAAGCTTTCTCTAAGTCTACAAATGCTAGAAACGTAGGTTTGCCTTTTCTTAATCTTTCTTCTAAGATAAATCGTAAGATCAGTACTGCCTCACGTGTTCCAACATTTCTACGGAATCCAAACTGATCCTCCCCGAGCTCCGCGTCTACCAGTTTTTCCATTCGTGAGTAAAGAATTCGCGTTAGTATTTTGCAGCTGTGACTTATTAAACTTATAGTTAGGTAATTTTCACATCTGTCAGCACCTGCTTTCTTTGAGATTGGAATTATTATATTCTTCTTGAAGAGCGAGGGTATTTCGCCTGTTTCATACATCTTGCTCACCAGATGGTAGAGTTTTGTCATGACTGGCTCTCCCAAGGCAGTCAGTAGTTCAAATGGAGTGTTGTCTACTCCGGGGGCCTTGTTTCGACTCAGGTCTTTCAGTGCTCTGTCAAACTCTTCACGCAGTATCGTATCTCCCATTTCATCTTCATCTACATCCTCTTCCATTTCCATAATATTGTCCTCAAGTATATCGCCCTTGTATAAACCTTCTATATACTCCTTCCACCTTTCTGCCTTCCCTTCTTTGCTTAGAACTGGGTTGCCATCTGAGCTCTTGATATTCATACACGTGGTTCCCTTCTCTCCAAAGGTCTCTTTAATTTTTCTGTAGGCAGTATCTATCTTACCCCTAGTGAGATAAGCTTCTACATCCTTACATTTGTTCTCTAGCCATCCCTGCTTATCCATTTTGCACTTCCTGTCGATCTCATTGTTGAGACGTTTGTATTCCTTTTTGCCTGCTTCATTTACTGCATTTTTATATTTTGTCCTTTCATCAATTAAATTCAATATTTCTTCTGTTACCCAAGGATTTCTAGCAGCCCTCGTCTTTTTACCTACTTTATCCTCTGTTGCCTTCACTACTTCATCCCTCAGAGCTACCCATTCTTCTTCTACTGTATTTCTTTCCCCTATTCCTGTCAATTGTTCCCTTATGCTCTCCCTGAAGCTCTGTACAACCTCTGGTTCTTTCAGTTTATCCAGGTCCCATCTCCTTAATTTCTCACATTTTTGCAGTTTCTTCAGTTTTAATCTACAGGTCATAACCAACAGATTGTGGTCAGAGTCCACATCTGCCCCTGGGAATGTCTTACAACTAAAAACCTGGTTCCTAAATCTCTGTCTTACCATTATATAATCTATCTGATACCTTTTAGTATCTCCAGGGTTCTTCCATGTATACAACCTTCTTTCATGATTCTTAAACCAAGTGTTAGCTATGATTAAGTTGTGCTCTGTGCAAAATTCTGCTAGGCGGCTTCCTCTTTCATTTCTTAGCCCCAATCCATATTCACCTACTATGTTTCCTTCTCTCGCTTTTCCTACTGTCGAATTCCAGTCACCCATGACTATCAAATTTTCGTCTCCCTTCACCACCTGAATAATTTCTTTTATCTCATCATACATTTCTTCGTCATCTGCAGAGCTAGTTGTCATATAAACTTGTACTACTGTAGTAGGCATGGGCTTCGTATCTATCTTGGCCACTGTAATACGTTCACTATGCTGTTTGTAGTAGCTTACCCGCACTCCTATTTTTTATTCATTATTAAACTTACTCCTGCATTACCCCTATTTCATTTTGTATTTATAACCCTGTATTCACCTGACCAGAAGTCTTGTTCCTCCTGCCACCGAACTTCACTAATTCCCACTATATCTAACTTCAACCTATCCATTTCCCTTTTTAAATTTTCTAACCTACCTGCCCGATTAAGGGATTGACATTCCACGCTCCGATCCGTAGAATGCCAGTTTTCTTTCTCCTGATAACGACGTCCTCCTGAGTAGTCCCCGCCCGGAGATCCGAATGGGGGACTATTTTACCTCCGGAATATTTTACCCAAGAGGACGCCATCATCATTTAATCATACAGTAAAGCTGCATGTCCTCGGGAAAAATTACGGCTGTAGTTTCCCCTTGCTTTCAGCCGTTCGCAGTACCAGCACAGCAAGGCCGTTTTGGTGATTGTTGCAAGGCCAGATCAGTCAATCACCAGACTGTTGCCACTGCAACTACTGAAAAGGCGTGGGGGGAAGAACATACTACAGAGTCAAAAATGGGTGCTATTATTACATTCATTGACGTCATAGAATATTCAGCAAAATGCTGGTATATATTAACATCAGATACTTTTACATTACGGTCTATGATGACGTGGTTAATTCAGCAAAAATATTAGTCTTCTAGGAGAACTGTGTGTCTGACAGTGTTCTATCCTACCTAATATGATAGCCAATATTGTCATCATTCATGGCGACCTTCAAGTTTCATATCTTAATTAATACAATTAACAGCAAAGGATTGCTCATTTTTCGCAATTTTGCTGTAATATAGCTGATTTTTTAGGCAAATATCCACTTGAAGTACGAGACAGACACCAGGGTTAGGAGAAAGCATGTCTTGGACTGCCTTATGTGCACATTTACATTAAATGTTCGACTGGACTCGCATTTTATCAATTCTCAAGCTGTAAGCAGAAACACACCCATACAATTCCACCGAATGGGTAATATCAACAGCATTTGTTCTCTGACTAAGCAGTTTTGTAGGTCGCAACTTGTCGAGAAGGTGCATTATGAAACTGCAGATGGATATTGGTATGAAATCTATCTACATTGCCGTGTAAGAACCAGAGCCAATGCCATTGCGTAGTTGATATATTACAGCAGCTGGAGAGTCATATTTTTCGCCACAGTGCCGACAAATAAGCTTATTAACTAACCATGCTTGAGCGCTGCAAGGATTGTTATTTCGTAGATCTTAAAGGGAAAAGTGGTGTATCTATTGCAAAACATTATCTCTGTGCCTGTAATTTTAATTATTTAACGATGACATCAGACATTATTGTGTAGGAGACAGTATCACGTCTTACAGAATACGGCTGCTCTTATCACGCTATTTTGTATGTTAAGCTTCATTTATAATAGCAGTGTTTACCCTACTCATAAGAGGAAGCCATTAAGTGGGAATGTTATCCCTGTGGCTTTTTTCGTCTTGTAGAACTCTGTTGCGGGTAAAGCGAAAATGACGTTAGCATGTACACTTACAGTCCTTGACAAATGTGACCACATTGTTCCATGGCGCTATGTTTTAAAATCACCTCCTTGGGACTCCACATTTAAACTTTGATGAGTAAAAGGGGAGAAATGTACGACAAGACAACAACTCTTGCTCTGCAAAACATGATGCTGTAAATACTGCATGGGTAACATTTTGTACCGCGTTAAACAAATGTCTACGATTTGTTAAATAGTACCTCATTTATTAAAACAGTACGTCATTTATTACGTTTGTGAATGCCCTGGACATAACTATCTGATACATGGTATTGTCTATTTACGGACTTATGTTCTTGTATTCTTCTATATCCAGTCAGACGTTTACAAAAAATTAAGTTCTCTGAAGAAAACTACCTTAAATTTGAAATAATATATATCCCAGAATGCCAGACAAATGAAGCATAGAATCGTGAACAAGCAACCATCGAAGGAAGTTAGCCTCACATCGTATGTTCTATATTTAATGCGAGACATGAAGGAATTAGTAAGCTGGTTACTTGTTGAGAAATGGAGGCGATGTGGAAAAATTAGAACAGTGAGAGAAATAAAAAGTTTGACACTAAATATATATTTCACACCTTTTCATGTTGAAAAAAGTTTCTACTGCTCGATAATAAAACAGGCAATGTCTATCGCATTTACTCTCCCGCTACAAAACAATGACACACTTAGTTCCATTATTCAAGGACAATCATTCTTCCTTAGCCACGTCAGAAAAGCTTGTGGCAGGAACACTTATTCGCCACCAGTTTCACAAGCATAATGTGTCTGTACGGTGCCATTCCTTTTTCAGCTTTATTCGTAAAACTGAAAATTCCGGACGGATTTCCGAGGGTGGCACAACTACCACCAGGTGCTATCAGCAGTGCTTAGTAACATAAGCGAGATTCCGGTTGTAGCAGGCGGTAACAACAAACAGTTTTATGCTTCACCACATCCTGACACCTATTATCGCGATGAAACCAATCATATTTGCCCAAATACAAATTATGCGACTTGCAAAACAAAACTACGAATATTTTATCGTCAGTGCTAATGCAAGAAAGTCTGTTAAAACGTCGACAGTATCAGGTTTTTAATCCTCATAAGAAAGGGGGACCACACCCAGTTGTTTTTAGAAAACGTTTTCTTGGTGTTTTGCTCAAATCATGGACAGACACACAAAAGATGTAGTTTGTCGTATCACACATGCACTATGATGGGGCCCTACAGGCATAGGAAATAATTGATCGTTGTGATTCTTACGAACATTCTGAGGGAGCATTCCCGGCGCAGTATGGGCTCCGTGCCATCAGGAACGCTTGCGAAAAGAGGTGTATAGCCCAGAATACTACAATAGAAGACAAGGAACGCTACGCAGATATTTCGAGAAACTCGTTATTGGAGTGACCCGATTTCAACAAGACACGTTATTGAATTCCGATGGCAAAGTGCCAAAGCACTTGAGGAAAAAGTTCCCACATGCCTCAGTAACTGACAGGGAAGAGTTAATGCCAGTTGCAGATTCGATAGATCTGCTGCATGAGGATACGAAGCCATATAGTCATGGCAACGGGAATAATTCCAGTAAGGAAAAAGAACAGTATTATAGCCATACTAACAATCATAACCGTAACCATAATGGCAATGGTAACAGTAGTTCACCACCTCAACAAAATAATTTTAAGTAAAACAATGTGAACGATGGTAATAATACACCACTATTCATTAAGAAGAGAAAGTATGACAATAGGTATAATCTAGGAAATAGTAATAATTGTAATAACGGTAACAACAGAATAGGTTATTGGATAGACCAGCAATAGCATAATTGGCAACAGAATCCTATGCCACAGAATATAAATTAACAAAATCCTAACTATGGTCAAAGAACTAGTATAGAAACAAACCAGTTCGGTTAACTGAAGTACTCGAAAGTAATAAACCAACTACAACACATTCGACAAGTTAATGTCAACTACATCATGCCCTCAGACTGTGGTCGAGGAAGATTAAGGGAACAATACATTAGAACACTTTTATCTGATTAACTACAAACGTTCGTCTTGAAATTACCAATACAGTAGTTCAAGCTACCTTTGCTGCAACAGTAGGTAAAGTACCTACTATTCTAATTATCGACACAGGTGCTTCGACGAAAATATTTGACCCTGAATATTTATAAAGAAATGTGTGAGAGGGAAAGACCTCTCACATTACTAGTTTAAAACTGTAGTGTAGTAGGTGCTAAGAATGATAGCTGGCAGATACAAGTATTTTTAACAGGAAATGGAGCATTCAAAAGCACATTCTTGGTAGCAGACAATGTGTCAACCAGTTGCATTCTGGGGATCAGCGTTTGAGAAGAGTGGGATGCAAGAATCAAACCCTCTGCAGCGAAATCTTTTGTGAAGGAGACAAGAAAGAAATCGTATTACATTTGCTTAAAATAAAAACTAAAAATGGCATACGTTGTCAAAAAGCGAAAATTAGTTTTACAAGGATTGAGGTACCACACATAAACCTAGTGATTAACCACACTGAAGCCGTCCAAATCTTAAGCAATAGGATCTGACATGCCACGTAAAGTATTGGAGTCTGAGTGTTTAACTGAGGATCACCAATTTATATAAGTACTTAATAGTACTCACTGAGAAACCTGGTGTAAAAAAAGGATATGTATATCACATGCAAGTGAAACCACATTAAACATATTGCCAATCAATCTACTCCATTCTATGGACCAAGAAAGAGGCCATAAATAGTGAAATCAATAAGATGCTTAATTGGGCAATAACTGAAACATCTCACTCCTCTAAAGCAGTACCCTACTGTCCGTCATGAAATCAGAAGGTACCGTATACTTGGTGCTAGAAGCAAGGGAAATAAAGATTATCATACCTTTCAGGACATGATCAAAAAACTTGGAGGAACAAAACCAGAAGTTTTATGGTGAACAGTGTTTGCCTCCAATCGATTTGAGATCTCCATATTGGCAGGTCTTAGTGTTGGAAGAATTCTGTCAATACCATGCAATTATTTTTTAACAGAAGACGTTATCATTTTCATGCCCTACCATTTGGCTTCAATGTTAGCGCTAGTGTATTCATAACAGCCTTAGATGCAGTTTTGAGTCTTGACCTCTCAGATAAAATAATCATCTATGTAGATGACTTCTGGTAGCTATGTCTACTTGGACAGAACATGTGAAGCTCCTAAAAAGAGTGTTTCAGAAGTTCAGGGAAGGGAGAGTTATGGCAAACTGAAAAAAATCAAAATATATCAGAAAAAATAAGTTTTAAGGGCTCATTATTTCACCTGAAGATAGTAAACCCGACAGAAAAAAGACATATACAGTGAAAAATATGTCACCTTCCTGTACAAAGAAAGAACTGAAAGTTTTCTTAAGATTAGTCTCATTTTACTGCCGAGTCTTTTCGAGTCAATTCCTTAGTAGTGAACCTTTACTCCAGTTGCTAAGCAAAAATGCAGCTTAGTGCTGGAACGATAACTGTTGAGCAGATTTTGACAAGATCAAACAGGTTCTGACTACTGCATCAATTTTGCGTCAGCCTAATATCAACAGATTTTTTCTTAGCTACAGATACTTCCTCTTCAGGCCTTGGATCTTATCTCTTCAAGCTACAAGAAGATGATCGTAACATTGATATCTGAATCATCAGAACTGCAAGTAGGCAGTGTCGGAATGTGGAAGGTCATACGGTGCAACAGAGCTTGAAGCACTGACAGTGGTGTAGAACTATTACGTTAGTGCAAACGTGTCAAGATTTTCTGTGACCATCCAGATTTAAGCTTCCTCACGAGCTGTAAATTATTGCATCAATACTCCACAATAAGACGACATATTCCATTTCGGAAGTAGTTAGGAATTCAGAATTCCAAAATCCTCAGTGTCAAAGTATGCCGAGAATACGAAATCACATGCATTTCCTCTCACCACGGACAACGCAGTGGCGAAAGGCCTTCACTTAGCGACCGAGAGCAGCGGCGACTGCGAAGATTTTTCAGTGTTAACATACAAGCAGTCCTGCGTGACATTATTCCAGAAATCAATCTGAAACGTAGGAGAAACGTTTGTTTTAGGACAGTGTGGCGAAATGTGGTGTTAATGGACTATGGCTGCAGACGACTGATGCGAATGGCTTCACTGACAGCATGACAGCGCTTGCAGCGTCTCTCTTGGGATCGCGACCATATCGGTTGGACTCTGGAAGACTGGAAAACAGTGGGCTGGACAGATGAGTCCCGGTTTCAGCTGGTAAGAGCTGATGGTAGGTTTCGATTACGGCGCGCAACCCACCAAGCCTTGGATCCCAGTTGTGAAAAAGGGGCTCTGCCAGCTGATAATGGCTGTGTAATTGTGTGGACTGTGTTTAGATGGAATGGACTGGGTCCTTTAGTCCAGTTGAGACGATCATTGACTGGAAATGGTTGCGTTCGGCTACTTGGAAACCACTGGGAGCCACTCATGGGCTTCATGTTCACAAACAACGATGTCATGTCACTGGGCCAAAATTGTTTGAGATTGGTTTGAAGAATATCATAGACAATTTGAGCGAATGATTTGGCTACGCAGAGCGCTCAACATGATCCTGTCGAACATTTATGAGACATAATGGAGACGTCAGTTCTTGCACAACATCGCGCACCGGCAACACTTTCGCAATTATGGACTTCTAAAGGGCGGCGTGGATCAGTATTTCTGCAGGAACTACCAACAACCTGTTGAGACCATGCCACGTCGAGGCGCTGCACTTCCACAGACAAAAGATTCGACACGATATTAGGTGGTATCATATGAGTTTTTCAGCTCAGTGGAAAGTTTTCCTTTATTTATAGGGTACCACTGCCGTATTAAATGAAATTTAAGACACAAAATAGCGTGGTAAGAACAGCCATATTGTTGTGCACATAGTTCCGCGTAGCGCGTACACAACTTTCCCACTAGAGTGCGCCCCGCTAAGCACAACAGCGCTGGCGCAGCGCTCGTCCGTCTCCGCACTACGGGATGTCGCTGCCTTAGAGACGGACCAAATTCTGCTTCCACCAATCCGCGTATTAATATGTAAAGCAGCCAATGAGATTGCTGCTAAAGTAGAACCTTTTTTCCTCGCAGATCACACCCGCGCAGTGATACCTCAACGCGCGAGGTGTTATAACGAGTGTACAGACCTCCGATTAGTCAGTCTGCATCAGTCTGTACCAGTCTGCATTAGTCTGTACCAGTCTATAGTCAAGTTTCAGTCTGCGCCTAATAAGATTACCGTTTTCCTGTACATAGTCATGAAGATAAATGTATAGACACTTTTGTCAAGTATCAGAGATATGTGAGAATAAGATTAACGTATCAATACCAAGGGAACTTCAGATGGTCAATTGTAAATAGCATCCAGAATCAAGTTATGTAATGTTTATGATTGTCGTTATTTTAATAAATGTGTGTGAAAATTAATCAAATTCTGTTTAAAGGTCACCGTCAATCTGCTACTCTAAGCGTGCAAGTGGCATTTCTATCGTCTGACCAAACGGCAGAAGATAAACACGCCACGATAAGACCACGAGACATATTGCTGACACTCGCCTACTTCGTTAGAGCGACAAGTCAAATAATGTGATGGTGTGTGTACTGAAGGTCTTACAGTACGCACACCACACACATTCTGCAAGATGTAATACCGCCTCCTATATAACAATGTCTAATGCCCTCTTAAAATAATGAAAAATATAGACAACAGATAATATTTTGCAATATATATGACATTTTCTTTGTTAAATAAAATTACAGACTACAGGTAATATTTTATAATATATACACCATTTATTTCGTTAAGACCTACAAAATGACATTCCTTGCAACGCTTGACAATAGTTCTGTAAAATCCTTATTTGTCGGTACTGTGGCGAAAAATATGACTCTCCAGCTGCTGTAATATGACATTTACGCTATGGCATTGGCTCTGGTTCTCACAGGGCATTCGAGAGAGATCTGAGAGTAATGTCCATCTGCGGTTTCATATATCACCATCTCGACAAACTGGGACCTGCAAAAGTGCTTAGTCAGAGTGCAAATTATTTTCCTATTGCCGACTCGGTGGAAATGCATGTGTGTGTTTCTCGTGACAAGCTGAGACTTGCAAAAATGTGAGTACAGTCGAATATTTAATGTAAATGAACACATAAGGCAGAGAAAAACGTGCTCACTCGTAACAATGGTTTCTGTCTCGCACTTAAATTCGATATTTGTCGAAAAATCTGCTACAGTTATAGCAAATTTCTGAAAACAAGGTAATCATTAATTATGCAAATTTGGCTATCAGTTTTAGGTTTGATACGACCATGATAAACTCGCAATTCGCCTAGAGGACTAATCGTTTTGCAGAACTTACTGTCACGTATAACTAGGCAGCTAATTATTTACAATGTGTGGTCCCATCTGCATTATTTTTCTGCAAGAATGGACGTATGTAAACAGCAGACAAATTGACCTTCATAGTCATTAGAGGATGTACAATGAATGATACGTCAGTAGCCGGCCGCTGTGGCCAGCCGAGCGGTTCTAGGCGCTTCAGTCCGGAACCGCGCTGCTACTCCGGTCGCAGGTTCGAATCCTGCCTCGGGCATGGCTAGCATGGCTATGTGTGATGTCCTTAGGTTAGTTAGGTTTAAGTAGTTCTAAGACTAGGGGACTGATGACATTAGGTGTTAAGTCCCATAGTGCTTAGAGCCATTTAAAGTTTAGAGCTACGTCAGTATGACGTGCGTGTAATATTGCTGTGAAGTGCGTGCAGTGTCGTTAGAACGCTCATGCAACATAAATGATGTCATACGAGATCGTTGTGTCTGAGATGTTGTTAACCCAATTCTTTGTTTCTACTTGCGTTAATCAAAACATTAAACTTAAAGCAATTCGTTAATTGTGCAAATTTGACTAGGATTTATGTGGGATAGTCCCGTGCTACACACACATAAACATATACACGCGCACGCCATTCTCCTCGAGGGCTGACATTTTTGCAGAATATGCCATGCCACCGTTGATTTATAATGTCAGAGTATCTAATGTGAATTTTATCGCCCTTTGCAGAATATGGCGTGTATGTGAAAATAATTAGACCGACAGCCATGCGAGCTTCCTGGCAATGTTGTGTTGCTCTATTAAAGAGCGGTGTGTCCATCCCTTGGAGATGATCAGTCCGAGTTTCAGATCCATACTGCCGTCAGGTGTTTTCTGAGAGCGCCATCAGTGAGGTAGTGTTTCTATAGCGTGTTACAAAAGAATAGAGGGATTTAGAACAAAGTTATGCAATCAGATTTCGCGTTCAACTTGGGGAATCCAATCAAGTTTTGTGTTGTACGTGGCGAATCTGCGAGTATGACCTACAAAAAGTTGATATAGGTCTATGGTGAACATTCCTTATCAGGAGCACAAGTTTTCGCTGGCACAAGTAATTTTTGGAAAGAAGAGAACACGTTGAAGATGAACGTCGCTCAGGGAGTCCTAGAGCTTCAAAAACAGACGTAAACGCAGAACGTGGGCAAGCACTGCACCGTTTGTTCCTACAGGTTAAATTGTCTACCAAATGCTTTACAAAGACGTCCTTGATACGTCCAGGAAAAGGGTGAATCGAGTGAGACCAGACATTGCAGGCAAGTAGGCGCTTCACCATGACAAAGCCCTATGTTACATTGTCCCTACTATCACGGAAGTTTTGATTTCAAAAGGTATTCCTTTTTGTTGCGCAACTCCCCTACTCTTGAGTCTTTTTTCTTTTCCCTAAACTGAAAAGTGTCTTAAAAGTATGTCATTTTTAGAATCTGGAAAAGATCCAAAAATAATGTGGCGGACATGTTGATGGCCCCACCAGTCCAAAACATTCACGCTGTTGAAAAGACTGGGGACAACGATTCAGTCGGTCTGCAGCTGCCCAAGGGAACTACTTTGAAGGGGACCATATTGTTTTTAAAACAATGGAAACTTTGGTAGATAAAAAGTTCAGTCTCTGGACTTTTCTCACATACCTCGTAAGTCATGACGTTATTAAATTATACTGTCAACATGTTTTACCACACAACAATTGCAGCCATTTTTTGCTCTGCTGCTAATAATCTTATCACTACAGTGAATGGTGAAACTAACATAGTTCGAATAACAACAAAAAATTAATTTGTTTAATAAATATCCCCATCCCGATTCCCCGCACCCCTCCCTCCCCCCAGCGACTTGCTGAGTCGAATATTAAGTTGACATTTTGCAATTGGCTGAGAGCAAAACAGGGAAGAAGAGAGGAGGTCAATGGCCTTAAATGTAACAAGCACCATTTCCTCAGCACCATAAAAGCTCACGTCGGAATGTGAATTCCTTTTTGAACACTAATCGGAATCATCCCAACGGCAGAAACTGTTGCATGGCATGCTCATAGAGATTGTTTATATCCAAGTAAAAGTGTATCTAAAATCGTGGCCTGTACTCCTCCTCGCTCATCAATTGGTTATTCGCTTTGATGTACCTGTCTGCAGGACGGCAAAGTTCCCCACCAATCCTGCGTTCGAAACGGAGCAACCTGCCGACATTGGTCAGCCATTTGATGTGGATATGTTTTTTTTTAACATTTCATCTCACAAAATCTCTGACGCACTGTAATAGAAAAAATCCAAATCGGATGTGTCTATGGTGTTATGCAACAAAATAAGTAAGGAAAAATAAGAGTAAAATTTTTACTGAGTTCGAACAGCTAGCGTTACTCAGTCACGCGGAAGTGTGGAAAATGTAAACTTTTGAGTATCATTCAGTATCATAACTGCTCAGGAAGACAGCCACTTCAACACTCCTAAGAGAGACTGTAAGCAACTCAGCAGAAAATAGAATAGAGCAGGCCGAATGCCCTTTGTTATTCGCATAACGTTACATAAAAGTTACTAACTACGATGCAACAACAGCTAATAGGAGTTTGAGCAAGCAGTAAATGCCCTGTAACAGGATCGTTACGCAAATGTAGTGGTACTGAAGACCGCTGACAACTTGGGAAGAGCAAAATCAATTTCTCCTCTTCTCTGGCTGGAAGCCCGAGAACTCTTCGACAATTTCTCCTCTGCCAAATAAATACTCCACTCCCACAAGATTTTGGCATTTGATCAGTAGAATTACTGGCGTTCATGTCGTTTGCATTCGGTTCTCTGGTTAGTATATGGTAACATCTTGTGTGAGACACTGTTCTAGCGTCGGTCTTGTATTTGCTGCCCCAAGAGACGATCAGCAATCAGCATCCAGTCCTGATGTCAGCACAGCAGCCACCACTGGTGTGTAGTCCGAGGTTCTACCAACGCGACACCAATATAGGGCAGAAACCGACCTAAAATCCAGCGTCAGAGGGGTGTGAAGGCATACCGTACTGGCGGGCCACGTTAAGCATTCAGCACGACTACGCGGCTTCAGGCATCGCAGTCCCCCTGAGAAGATAATACGGTCAGTGATCTGGGAGCGACAGTCCCAGAAACGGCGTGTGAATCGAAGTACCCAAGTCGTGGTCACCGCCACTTCCAAGCAGAGCTACCGACCGGGCGGCATAATCGCCGCATCAGGGTCTCATCGACTTCCACTCCGAGCTGGCACAGTGTCCTCGGCAGCCGTGAGTCCGCTATTGAACTGCAAGTCGACGCATGCGAAGCAGCGACAACTTGTATTCTCAGTAATAAAAGCAATAATCTTGCATATTGTTTTAAAGCTTCTGACGACGCCGTCCAGATCTTCGGTCTGCACCCTGACGAATTGATAGTAGTTTTCAGCCCGGCAGAGGGTGGCCCATGCAAATTGGCGTACAGAAGTGCTCTAGTGTAGCGTCCGCGAGAGTTGGTTATCCTTCAACGATTCAGCGCAGCAACATAAGCAACAGTCACAAAGAGAGCGTCAAAGAGAAGACTATTTTATTTGTTTGCTACGTCCATATTAAAACTTAAAGACTTTGAGGTGATCTTGTATGGACCGAAAGAACTAGCAGATTTATCCCAGTTTAAAGGCAACAGCCGGCAAGAGCATCTCATTCAAACACTTTGCAAAATCTGTAAATTGATGGAACATTCTGCGCATTGTAATAGATTTGTACCAGCACTACTTGCAGAAAATACTTTGGTTATTGAGTTTTCTTCTTTTGGCAGTAGTACTAGCTGATCTGTGTAAAAAAAATGCACAAAAATTACAGAAACATGGGCAGCTAGTACTAACGATGCGAGAGAGTTCTTATGAAACAAGTTTCTAAATTGTTTGAATCTAATGAATAGCAGAAAACACTTAACGAACAGCTAACGCAACGAGTGAAAGTTTATTGACAGAAGAACAGCCTCAATCGAGTTTATGTGATACTGAAACAGTAAACCCTTCGTCATTCACTGGTTTAAGAACTCCCTTCCCTAGGAACACAACCAAGGACGTTACAGTGTCTGTAGACGATGTATTATCCACCGCCTCGTTATGTAGCTGGTCAGATGAGACACAATTTCGGATGGCCAAGTTACGTACCACGGGGAAGGCAAAAAATTGTGTCACATATCATGAAACGCTTAATGAAGCATCCACATTCAGGGTGTTAGCGGAGGCTTTGCTTCAAAGCTACAGAAAGCAGAACAGTACGCGTCGTCAGTCAACAGAGACCTCCAGCTGTCACTGCTACGAGCTAGTCACTGTCCTGTAGCCAACTGAGCACGGGCGCATATCCCACCCACTCACTTTTTTAAAGGAAATAAAGCCCATTTACGTTAACAAACTAAAAGTAAGGTAAATTAAATGTCAGTGGTGCTTGTTACATGATTCTAGTCGAGTGGTTTATGAGATATCGTATTTTGAAAAGTTCCCAGACCGACACCTGTAGACTACCTGTGGTAACACACGCTAATGAACAAACCAAATACATACACAACCTATGTGGATTCTGATCAGTGACAGGACAGTTGACCATCTGACCCTGCCACCGACATCCAGTCTGATACGAAACGACTACTGCACACATCTTAGCATTTTAGCGGAGATGTCTGAAAAGATTGCAGTAGTACGTCGTTGCACATCATCGCTGTATGGTAACGGCCTTGCCGCAGTGGACCCACCGGTTCCCGTCAGATCACCGAAGTTAAGAGCTGTCGGGCGTGGCCGGCACTTGGATGGGTGACCATCCGGGCCGCCATGCGCTGTTGCCACTTTTCGGGGTGCACTCATCCTCGTGATGCCAATTGAGGAGCTACTCGACCGAATAGTAGCGGCTCCGGTCAAACAAAACCATCGTAACGACCGGGAGAGCGGTGTGCTGAGCATATGCCCCTCCAATTCACATCCTCATCTGAGGATGACACGGCGGTCGGATTGTCCCGATGGGCCACTTGTGGCCTGATGGCGGAGTGATATCATCGCTGTCCTTGCAGACAGTGTCTTTTAGTTTTCCCTCAGAAAAAAGTCTACACGTGTTAAATTACGGGGAACGTGCAGACCAAGGTACAGGTCCTCTGCATCCAGTCCAACAACTTAGAAACAGTTCATGAAGACATGCTGTAGTACTTCGTGCAATACCGGCTGCACA
Source organism: Schistocerca gregaria (assembly GCF_023897955.1). Taxonomy (NCBI): domain Eukaryota; kingdom Metazoa; phylum Arthropoda; class Insecta; order Orthoptera; family Acrididae; genus Schistocerca; species Schistocerca gregaria. Next base: position 116,663,169 of record NC_064926.1, read on the forward strand.
GCCATCTTGTTGGTACCACAGGTTCCTCCTAGTCTCCCGATGAACGTCTTCTAGCATCCATGGAAGATGGTCAGTTAGGAGGCTGCGATACTGCTACATTTTGAGTGTTCTGTCTATAAAAAAAAGGGCCTATCAGTTGATGGTTCACTATACAACACCACCCGTTTACACTCCATGGACGCTGACATTCCACTTCACGAAGCCAACAGGTACTGTGAACAGACCAATAGTGCATGTTTCGGCGGTTTACATGGACGTGATTGCTAAATGTGACTTCGTCATTAAACAAGATACATAACACTTTGGAGTATCCTGTCTTAATGACCATGTACAAAAATTACGAACATGTATATTTCGCGTAAGAGTCGCGAACACAATATATATAAGAGGTCCATTGATCGTGACCAAGCCAAATATCTCACGAAATAAGAGTCAAACGAAAAAACTAAAAAGAACGAAACTTGTCTAGCTTGAAGGGGCAAACCAGACGGCGCTATGGTTGGCCCTCTAGATGGCGCTGCCTTAGGTCAAACGGATATCAACTGCGTTTTTGAAAATAGGAACCCTCAAATGTTATTAGATATTCGTGTAGTACGTAAAGAAATATGAATGTTTTAGTTGGACCACTTTTTTCCCTCTGTGATAGATGGCGCTGTATTAGTCACGCCAGTGCGGACGGTATTTGCTTCGCGATACAATACCCGTGTTAAAATGGATCGTTTACCAATTGCGGAAAAGGTCGATATCGTGTTGATGTATAGCTATTGAGATAAAAATGCCCAACGGGCTTGTGCTGCTCGGTATCCTGGACGACTTCATACAAGTGTCCGGACCGTCCGCTGGATAGTTACGTTATTTAAGGAAACAGGAAGTGTTCAGGACATGTGGAAAGTCAACCACGACCGGCAACAAATGATGATGCCCAAGTAGGTGTTTTAGCTGCTGTCGCGGCTAATCCGCACATCAGTAGCAGACAAATTGCGCGAGAATTACGGAACGATTCCGGATTTTTTGCACGCGTTCTATTTATCGATGAAGCATCATTCACCAACAGCGGTAACTTAAACCGGCATAATATGCACTATTGGGCAACGGAAAATCCACGATGGCTGCGACAAGTGGAACATCAGCGACCTTAGCGGGTTAATGTATGGTGCGGCATTATGGGAGGAAGAATAATTGGCCCCCATTTTATCGATGGCCATCTAAATGGTGCAATGTATGCTGATTTCCTTCGTGATGTTCTACCGATGTTACTACAAGATGTTCCACTGCATGACAGAATGGCGATGTACCTCCAACATGATGGATGTCCGACACATAGCTCGCGGTATTGGTTGGCTGTTTGGTTGTTTGGGAGAAGAGACCAGACAGCGAGGTTATCGGTCTCATAGGATTAGGGAAGGATGGGGAAGGAAGTCGACCGTGCCCTTTCAACGGAACCATCCCAGCATTTGCCTGGAGCGATTTAGGGAAATAACGGAAAACCTAAATCAGGATAGCCGGACGTGGGATTGAACCGTCGTCCTTCCGAATCCGAGTCCAGTGTGCTAACCAATGCGCCACCTTGCTCGGTCTCGCGGTATTGAATAGCATATTTCATGACAGGTGGATTGGTCGTCAAAGCACCACACCATGGCTCGTACGTTCAACGGATCTGACGTCCCCGGACTTCTTACTGTGAGGAAAGTTGAAGGATATTTGCTATCATGATCCACCGACAACGCCTGACAACATCCGTCAGCGCATTGTCAATGCATGTGCGAACATTACGGAAAGCGAACTACTCGCTGTTGAGAGGAATGTCGTGATACGTATTGCCAAATGCATCGAGGTTGACGGACCATTTTGAGCATTTACTGCATTAATGTGGTATTTACAGGTAATCTCGCTGTAACAGCATGCGTTCCCAGAAATTATAAGTTCACAAAGGTACATGTGTCACATTGGAACAACCGAAATAAAGTGTTCAAATGTACCTACGTACTGTATTTTATTTTAAAAAACCTACCTGCTACCAACTGTTCGTCTAAAATTGTGAGCGATATGTTTGTGACTATTGCAGCGCCATCTATCACAAAGCGAAGAAAGTGGTCCAACTAAGAACATTCATATTTCTTTACGTACTACACGAATAGGTAATAAAATATGGGAGTTCCTATTTTAAAAAACGCAGTTGATATCCGTTTGACCTATGGCAGTGCCACCTAGCGGGCCAAACATAGCGCGGTCTGGTTTCCCCCTTCAAGTTAGACGAGTTCGTTCTTTGTAGTTTTTTCGTTTGACGCTTATTTCGTGAGATATTTGGCTTGGTCACGATCAATGGACCACCCTTAACTATGGGCATCTATCTTTCTAATCGCCCATTCTTTGTCATTATGAACGATACGTAATTCCACACCTTTCATCTCACTCCACGCGTGTCCTAAGTTTCTCCCTCCTCCGCTTTATCTCTCCTACACGACAGACGCTAGTTCGGCTAGCAAGTTTACCCGAGTCACGGGCTTGTTATTAAGCTGTTAGGCTTTTCTATATATTCAAGATTCGTGTTATGTGTGCCTAGTGTCACATTAGCAATGCATTTAGAGGATATGCTGTGTGAATCTGCTCTCAGAATAGGAAACCTTCGAGCAACGCTCTGCTTCGCCACTGATCGGGATGCCGAGAATGCTGGATACGAACCGACACAGGGAGATGAGGCTGCATCTCCCGACGTCACTGTCGTCGCCGCACTCGCCAAGGCTTAAGTGTGTGCCGCTCTACAATCACAGGGCATGCACCCTTGTTGTTCATAATCTCACCGATGCTGCCACTGCTACAGACAAAATACAGTAAACTTTAGAGGCGAATGCGAACGGGGCGAGATCCGTGCTCTAAACAAGTCATTGAAAGAAATCGATGGTAGGGCACGATTAGTCGAACAGAAACTGGTCGAGAGCTCTGATGAACTTGAACAATATCAGAGACGTAACACTCTTAGATTTTTCGGGATTCCAGAGAGTGATTGTAAAATGTAAACTTTCACGGCCGGAACTGTCATGATTAATAAAATTCTTTTCCGGGCTATTATGCCGTGGTCTGATGGATTTCGCATTGTAACCCGACGTTTCGTCCCCATCTGCGGAGGACATCTTCAAGGGGGTTCGTGGCTTCTGTTAACTTCCGAAACACACACTGTCTCACTACTGACGGCAGCAAATTTTTATTTTCGCGTGCTCCCGCGCATAGGCGCAACGTCACATGTTTTGAATACGCGAGCGCAATTGGCCGTTGTCGGTTGCCGCCGTCCGCTGTTGCTATCATCCCATGGCGGAAGACTGGTACACATCTTCTTCAGCACCGGCATCCAGATGTCATTCAATTTCACGCCCTCCTCCTTCCTATTAAAATTCCTGGGGTGTTTCATAATCTCTATAGCCTCTCTGTAAAGCCTTTCATGATATCCGCTTGTGGCTGCCAGTACTTGAGTTCTATCAAAATAAATGTGGTGGTCTCCTGACTGCAAAGCGTGTTCCGCAACAGCTGATCTATCAATCTCTCCCTTTCTACAATTGCCCTTGTGCTCTTCTAGTCGTTTTTTGACCGTTCTTTTTGTGGTACCCACATATACCTCCCCACAACTACACGGGATCCTGTAAATTCCTGCTTTTTCCAGCGGTTTACGAGCATCCTTAGCCAATCTCAGGTGTTCTTGTATCTTGAATCCGAAGATTCAGTTTACCATGGAGGAGGAGGCAGAAGGGAGACTAAATTTTCTGGATGTGCTAGTTTACAAGAAACAGGATGGTAGCTTAGGCCATACAGTTTACCGAAAACCCACGCACACGGATCGTTATCTACACCGGGATTCGAACCACCACCCACAACAAAAGCGAGGCATAATAAAAACGTTGGCGGATAGAGCGAGGAACATCTGTGAACCTGGGCTACTGGATACGGAACTGGAACACCTCACTGATGCATTACTCAGGAATGGTTACTCGGCTGCTGAGATAAAAAGAGCGTTAAGACTGCCGCGTGAAAATCATAGCAATGCACAAGCGCTTGCAAAATCGAAAGTTTTCCTGCCTTTTATTAAGGACGTCACTGACCGCATAGGGAAAATATTGGAAAAACGGAATATCGCGGTGATTTACAAACCTACCCGAAAGATACAAGAACACCTGAGATTGGCTAAGGATGCTCGTAAACCGCTGGAAAAAGCAGGAATTTACAGGATCAGTACGGTCAAAAAACGACTAGAAGAGCACAAGGGCAATTGTAGAAGGGGAGAGATTGATAGATCAGCTGTTGCGGAACACGCTTTGCAGTCAGGAGACCACCACATTTATTTTGATAGAACTCAAGTACTGGCAGCCACAAGCGGACATCATGAAAGGCTTTACAGAGAGGCTATAGAGATTATGAAACACCCCAGGAATTTTAATAGGAAGGAGGAGGGCGTGAAATTGAATGACATCTGGATGTCGGTGCTGAAGAAGATGTGTACCTGTCTTCCGCCATGGGATGATAGCAACAGCGGACGGCGGCAACCGACAACGGCCAATTGCGCTCGCGTATTCAAAACATGTGACGTCACGCCTATGCGCGGGAGCACGCGAAAACAAAAATTTGCTGCCGTCAGTAGTGAGACAGTGTGTGTTTCGGAAGTTAACAGAAGCCACGAACCCCCTTGAAGATGTCCTCCGCAGATGGGGACGAAACGTCGGGTTACAATGCGAAATCCATCAGACCACGGCATAATAGCCCGGAAAAGAATTTTATTAATCATTCCAGAGAGTAGCACAAGGAATACAGATGAATTAGGAACGAATCTTGTCCGCGAGAAGCTAGACACGCAGGTCACAATGACAGACATAGAATTCATAGAGTGGGAGTAGGACGTCAGGAGCTGCAAAACCAGGACGAATAACAGAAAAGTTCTTGTCGTACGGGAAAAGATCTGAAATCTTCAGAGCTAAGAAGAAACTCAGGAGCTCAGGTCTGACAATACGAGAGTATCTCATTTCCGAAAGGTTAAGCGTTTTCAACAAAGCAGTTTCGAGATTTGGGCTACAAAATTCATGGACAAATGATGACAGGATAATGCTGAAGAGCTAGAATGGAAACTAATCTGCCTGCAGTGTAAATGAACGCGAAAGCTTGTGCTTTAGCAGTTCAGAATATGTCAAACTCCGCTGCCGGTAGTTCGTGTGTTTATATGGTTATTGTAGATTACAGTTATGCATAACTTAAGCCAAGTGTCGACTGTTTTGTTTTACTTTATTACTAATGCCCGTTTATCATTATGTAATACGAGCTGCCCTTCTCTGAACTTTCCAGAAGACAACGAAACAGCGTACTGTGGGAATTCAGTTTAGTAGAGCTGTTGCACTTTATAAGCACTCATTCAATAAATTCGTTCCAATTTAAGTTACTGAAGGAGGGGGAGATTAGTGTTTAATGTTCTGTCGATATCGAGGTTATTAGAGACAGAGCACAAGCTCAGATTATGCAAGTGTGGGGAAGGAAATCGGCCATACCGTTTGAAAGGAACTCTTCCGGCATTTGCATGAAGCTATTCAGGGAAATCACAGAAAACCTATTACAGGATGGTTGGATGAGGATTTCAACCGTCACCCTTCCAAATGCAAGTCCAATGTGCTAACCACTGCACCACCTCTCTTCATAATTTAAATTATTCGTAATTGTAATTCCTAAGGTTTTAGTTGCATTTACAGCCTTTAAATTTCTGTGATTTATCACGCATCCGACGTTTAACAGATTTCTTTTAGCACTCATGTGGATGACTTCACACTTTTCATAATTTAGAGTCAATTGCCACTTTTCTCACCATAATGATATCTTGTATAAATCATAATGCAACTGCTTTTGATGGTCTGATGACTTTAATAATGACTATATCACCTGCAAAGAATCTAAGAAAGCTGCTGAGATTGTCTTCTACGTCGTCAAGTAGACCAAGCATATTACACTTCCTTTGGGAACGACAGATATAACTACCGTTTACTCGATGACTTTCCATCCATTACATTTATGACAGGAAATCGCGAATCCGGTCACAAAACTGATGCCATACTCCATAGGCACACAATTTGATCAGAAGACGCTTGTGACGTAAGTAGTCGAAAGCCTTGTGGATATCTAAAAATAAAGAATCTGAAACTTCCTGGCAGAATAAAACTGTGTTTCCGACCGAGACTCGAACTCGGGACCTTTGCCTTTCGCGGGCAAGTGCTCTATCATCTGAGCTACCGAAGCACGACTCACGCCCGGTACTCACAGCCTTGCTTCTGCCAGTATCTCTTCTCCTACCTTCCACACCTTACAGAAGCTCTCCTGCGAACCTTGCAGAACTAGCACTCCTGAAAGAAAGGATATTGCGAAGACATGGCTTAGCCACAGCCTGGGGAATGTTTCCAGAATGAGATTTTCACTCTGCAGCGGAGTGTGCGCTGATATGTAACTTCCTGGCAGATTAAAACTGTGTGCCCGACCGAGACTCGAATTCAAGACCTTTGCCTCTCGCGGGAGCTACCCAAGCACGAGTCAGACACCGTCCTCCGCCAGTACCTTTACTTCCGCCAGTACCTCGTCTCCTACCTTGCAAACTTTACAGAAACTCTCCAGGAAGTTTCATATCAGCGCACACTCCGCTGCAGAGTGAAAATCTCATTCTGGAAACATCCCCCAGGCTGTGGCTAAGCCATGTCTCCGCAGTATCCTTTCTTTCAGGAGTGCTAGTTCTGCAAGGTTCGCAGGAGAGCTTCTGTAAAGTTTGGAAGATAGGAGACGAGATACTGGCAGAAGCAAGGCTGTGAGTACCGGGCGTCAGTCGTGCTTTGGTAGCTCAGATGGTAGAGCACTTGCCCGCGAAAGGCAAAGGTCCCGAGTTCGAGTCTCGGTCGGGTACACAGTCTTAATCTGCCAGGAAGTTTCATATCAGCGCACACTCCGCTGCAGAGTGAAAATCTCATTCCAATAAAGAATCTGTTTGACATCCCTTGTCAAAAGCACTCACTACTTTGTGAGAATAAAGGGCTAATTGTGTTTCACAAAAGTGCCCTTTTCTGAATCCGTGTTGACTATTTGTAAATAAATCGTTTCCTTCGACTTAATATATTATTTTTGTTACTCATCATTAGCGCCATTAATAGTACAATTTGTTTTTATTCCATTTATCTTCAGTTCTGTTGCGCACATATCACTCTAGCTCTATTTAGTGCGTTAACTTTGCTGTCAACCGTCAGCTATCTAACGAGCACCGGAAAGCCCACTGGCCTTGGCCACTAAACCTCACTCCTCCCTGGAGGTACCTGGCACTATCACTTCCAGGAACATGCGCTCCTACCTCAGCGTGCATCGGTATGCTCTGTTCCCTCTCCAGCACTGACCATCCGTCGATAAAGTCCACCAGCGGCATCCTCGCGTACTTGGTACCTGAGCGTACCAAGCTCCATATTGCACATGCAAATTTCCAATCTCTCCCAGTTCATCTTGACGACTTCTTCTATATACTTTAAGACGTAGATAACCGTGTAATACTTCTGTCAGAGACCTGGCTCAAACCTAGAATACTCAAGAGTTTGGTAAATCTAGACGTCTACATATTTCTAAGACACAACATATGTAACAGACTTAGGGGTGCAGTAGGAGCATGCACACGCACTGATTATCGTCTTCTATGTTACATACATCCAACAGTACTGAAGATAAACAAATTAAATATGCCGTATGTTCATAGAGATCAAATCTCTTAATAGAAAGCACATGGTATGTGTCCTTTACAAACTTGTTTAAGTAGGTGGGTTTGAATGCTTCGAATATGCTCTTTCAAGTTTCGAATCGACATACGAGCATACAGTTATAGATGGTGACACTAACATAAATTTTCCATACAGTAGTCTTTCCTGTACGAAATTCAAGCGGATGCATTTTTCTTCAAACCTGTCACTGCTTCAGTTTGCTCCTAGTCATCATACAAACAATAGAGATGCCATTATTAGGTTCCACAACGAAACATTGTCTCGAAATTTGACAGAAAATTCGAAGAAATTCTGGTCGTATGTAAAGTACACAAGCGGCAAGACGCAGTCAATACCTTCGCTGCGCAGTGCCAATGGTACTGTTACCGACGACAGTGCCTCTAAAGCGGAGTTATTGAACGCAGTTTTGCGAAATTCCTTCACCAGGGAAGACGAATGGAATATTCCAGAATTTGAAACACGAACAGTTGGTAGCATGAGTTTCTTAGAAGTAGATACCTTAGGGGTTGCGAAGCAACTCAAATCGCTTGATACGGGCAAGTCTTCAGGTCCAGATTGTATACCGATTAGGTTCCTTTCACATTACGCTGATACAATAGCTCCCTACTTAGAAATCATATACAACCGCTCTCTCACCGATAGATCTGTACCCACAGATTGGAAAATTGCGCAGGTCGCACCAGTGTTTAAGAGGGGTAGTAGGAGTAATCCATCTAACTACAGACCTATATCATGACGTCGGTTGGCAGTAGCGTTTTGGAGCATATACTGTATTCAAACATTATGAATCACCTCGAAGGGAACGATCTATTGATACGTAATCAGCATGGCTTCAGAAAACATCGCTCTTGTGCAACGCAGCTAGCTCTTTATTCGCACGAAGTAATGGCCGCTATCGACAGGGGATCTAAGGTTGATTCCGTATTTCTAGATTGACACCGTTCCTCACAAGCGACTTCTAATCAAGCTGCGGAACTATGGAGTATCGTCTCAGTTGTGCGACTGGATTCGTAATTTCCTGTCAGGAATGTCGCAGTTCGTAGTAATAGACGCCAAATCATCTAGTAAAACAGAAGTGATATCAGGTGTCCCCCAGGGAAGCGTCCTGGGACCTCTGCTGTTCCTGGTCTGTATAAATGACCTGGGTGACAATCTGAGCAGTTCTCTTAGGTTGTTCGTAGATGATGCTGTAATTTACCGTCTAGTAAAGTCATCCGAAGACCAGTATCAGTTGCAAAGCGATTTAGAAAAGATTGCTGTATGGTGTGGCAGGTGGCAGTTGACGCTAAATAACGAAAAGTGTGAGGTGATCCACATGAGTTCCAAAAGAAATCCGCTGGAATTCGATTACTCGATAAATAGTACAATTCTCAAGGCTGTCAATTCAACTAAGTACCTGGGTGTTAAAATTACGAACAACTTCAGTTGGAAAGACCACATAGATAATATTGTGGGGAAGACGAGCCAAAGGTAGCGTTTCATTGGCAGGACACTTAGAAGATGCAACAGGTCCACTAAAGAGACTGCTTACACTACACTCGTTCATCCTCTGTTAGAATATTGCTGCGCGGTGTGGGATCCTTACCAGGTGGGATTGACGGAGGACATCGAAAGGGTGCAAAAAAGGGCAGCTCGTTTTGTATTATCATGTAATAGGGGAGAGAGTGTGGCAGATATGATACGCGAATTGGGATGGAAGTTATTACAGCAAAGATGTTTTTCGTCGCCGCGAGATCTTTTTACGAAATTTCAGTCACCAACTTTCTCTTCTGAGTGCGAAAATATTTTGTTGAGCCCAACCTACATAGGTAGGAATGATCATCAAAATAAAATAAGAGAAATCAGAGCTCGAACAGAAAGATAAAGGTGTTCGTTTTTCCCACGCGCTGTTAGGGAGTGGAACAGTAGAGAGATAGTATGATTGTGGTTCTATGAACCCTCTGCCAAGCACTTAAATGTGAATTGCAGAGTAGTCATGTAGACGTAGATGTAGATGTTTTAACTGGACGGCTGAACCAGGATTGAATGGAAATTTGTTAGAGCTATAGGCCTTTTTATTAAACTTTAAAAACATTTGTAAATACTCACCTTTTAAATCTATTGTTCTTCATGTCTGTGTATGTTACATATTGTTTTTCACTGGAAAGCAGTTTCATTGTAGAGCGGGAGGTTTATAGAACTAACTGCCCGCTGTTACTCACAAGGTTCGATTCCCGGCGGGGTCAGGGTTTTTCTCTGCCTCGTGATGGCTGGGTGTTGTGTGATGTCCTTAGGTTAGTTAGGTTTAAGTAGTTATAAGTTCTAGGGGACTGATGACCTTAGATGTTAAGTTCCATAGTGCTCAGAGCCCTTTGAACCATTTTTTGTTACTCACAAGGCAGTGAAACGACAATAAAGGGAAAAAGTAAATTTTTCACTGTGACATATTATGAAGACATGGCTGACATGTACTGTTATCGTAAGTTTTGTTTTCACATAAGATACGTTAACCGCATTCTGTCATACTTTTTATCAAACTTCCTGGCAGATTAAAACGTGTGTGCCCGACCGAGACTCGAACTCGGGATCTTTGCCTTTCGCGGACAAGTGCTCTACCATCTGAGCTACCGAAGCACGTGCTCATATGGTAGAGCACAACTCGCGAAAGGCAAAGGTCTTGAATTCGAGTCTCGGTCGGGCACACAGTTTTAATCTGCCAGGAAGTTTCATATCAGCGCACACTCCGCTGCCGAGTGAAAATTTGCATGGTCGAACTGTGGGACAGCTACATTGCAAGGATGGAGTATCACTACCTGGTCCAGGGAATCCGTTGGAAGAATGGACTTCCTTGGCCAGAGCAGCTCTGGTAACTAGCAGCAGAGCACTTTTTTGTATGCCTAAGCAGGACGCGAGATATATTATCTAGTATAACAACAACCCAGAGGCAGGGCAACATCTACTTCCATACGACATGGTCAAATAAAGTTTGCCTGAATATGTCAAGTTCATATAGCTGAACATAGACGTAAGTTCTTCAGCTATCACAATCTGAAAATACAGCCATACAGAAAGTGGATTACATAGCTACAATAGCTATCCAGGGACTGTATATTTGTGTTCGGTAATCAAGACATCAAACAGTCATATGCAGCTTCATTACTCAGGAACATGATATCACTGCACGCTCCAGACGACGCAATCCTCCTTTTAACCATTTTTTCCATTAGTAGGACTTTTGATAGTCATTGCCTTCAGCAGCAACTCTCCAAGACCCATCCCAAGTTTTTGCAACTAAGACAGTCCACAGATGTAGACATCCACCACCAGCCAGGACGGAGTGGCAGATGACACAAAAATATCAGATACTGTAGCGTCGACATCAACAATTGTCATCGTATAGCCTGTGTTCTGTATGACACTCATGTCATTGATATCATTATTGCAGGACAAAATACACATGTAGGAAGTTAGGACATCAGGCCGAAGTATGTCATCACCACGTAAAATGTCAGTGGATTACAGTTGTGTCAATCCACCAGAAAGCAAATCGTAGGTGCAATAAAGAGAAGTGTAGCTTCTTTGTAGAGCCGGAACAAAACTTTGGGCATGTGCTCAGTAGTACAGGCACTCATCCCACGCCACATTATACAGAGGTAGTCCAAAAACTGTCCACACCAAAGACATTTGCCAACTCAATTCAGTGCTAGAGCAACTGAGGTAATAAAAAAATTCGTACAAAAGGCTGCAGCATCACAAAACATCTTCCTAACTTCCTAAGGACAAACGTAATGTGGAATTGGACACCTGCGTGTGACAGCGATTACGTAGAATTTAAGCTGGTCCTCCTCCAACAAACAAGTCTCACCAGTTATGATCCACCCCAAGCGGTCGTTTTAATGGCAAATGCTACCGAATATGGAGTGGAAGCAGTCTTATCCTACATTACCGATAGAATGTAGCGGTCCATTGTATTCGTTTCCAACACTCTGGCAGTAGCACAAAGAAAGTTTAGTCAAATTTATAAGAAAGTACTGGCTATCAAAAAAAAAGGTTCAAATGGTTCTGAGCAGTATGGGACTAAATTTCTGAAGTCATCAGCCCCCTAGAACTTAGAACTACTTAAACCTAACCAACCTAAGGACATCACACACACCCATGGCCGAGGCAGGATTCCGACCTGTAGCGGTCGCGCGGTTCCAGACTGTAGCGCCTAGAACCACTCGGACACAGGAACCAGCCACTGGCCATCATCTTCAGTCTAAAACATTTCATACGTATATAGTAGAAAATTCATGTATCTGGCAAATAATAACCCATTGTTAACCCTTTTCAAGGCGTTAGCGTCAGTCCCCATCTTGACAGCTGGCCGCTTACATTGGTGGACATTATTTTTATCTGCAAATAGTTATATCATCCAGTTCCATTCTACCACACAAAATGCTAATGCCGAACTTAGTAGGTCAGGACCCATAACTTTTCGAAGAGCCAGAAGTATTTTCACTTAGACAACCACCACTGGACGCTACACAGGTGGCCAGTCACAGCCAACCCAGTCACCCAGTGACTTCGTGGTTCTTTCATGGGGAGTAAACCTGTGATGGAAGACACACCAAGAACCAGGAAATCCGGCCATACTGGCACAGACGAAGGGGGTTTTTAAGCTTCCACACCGTTCTTCTCCTGTACAGTGGGACCCAGCGCTCGAGAGTGACCACAGCAACAGGTCCTGGGTCTGCTCACTGTAGCCAGCCGCGGTGGCCGAGCAGTTCTAGGGGCTTCAATCCGAAACCGTGCGACTGCTACAGTCGCAGGTTCGAATCCTGCCTCGGTCATGGATGTGTGTGATGTCCTTAGGTTAGTTAGGTTTATGTAGTTCTAAGTTCTTGGGGATTGATGACCTCAGATGTTAAGTCCCATAGTGCTCAGAGCCATTTGAACCATTTGCATGATATGGCAATTTGGGGTGGTCCTTACCAAAACGTTGGCATGTCAGCATCTCCCCTGCCGGGATCTCGATGTCGCCATCACACAGATGCTTGTACTTTACGCTACTGCCGTGTGACAGGTCTATCGGAGAACTAAAGCTGGCCCTACTCCACCCCGAGTGTATCACTGCCTTTGATCTATACCTGGGTGTTTATTGACCATTTCTCCACCATATCTGACTCATAGTTCTTGATGTAGGTTTTTCGTTACATCTGCGTTGTCCAGTCAACCAGTCAACCATCTAGACTTTGCCAAATATTCTGTCAGTGCAAGGGCTCGCAAAAGCCCAGGTAGCTGGAAATGGGCTACAGTTCACTTTATTTCCTCTCGTGAAATGAATGGTACGCAATTAATACATACAGCACCCAGAAGAATTTCTTCCCACATTCAAATATCGAATGTCAGATTTACACTGGCATGAATCTTTAACTGTGTTGCTATCTTCATATCGTGACAGAGCCTCATCAGTAGAAAAATTACGCTTTCGCCCACATAGATCAAAGCTGCCAATCTTACATACATCGGTCAACCAACAGTCGCCACAGAAAACCTATCACCACCTCATGATCCTACTGGGAGCTTTATTTTTTTTTACAGGACACCAACAATGGCCCCCAGTATCAGTAAAAAAAAACTCCTCACGACGTGGCCAGGGCCGAAGACACCCTGACAAAGGGCCTCCCAGGAGCATATTAACCAAATGCGTTGCAAGGGAAAACAGCCAAACGTAGGAGCCTTACCACCCATTCTTTTTTCCGACACTGAGACCCTGAAGAAGAAACAAAGAATCAATCAGTTCTTCCCAGCCGCTTCCATCAACCAGTCCCATGGATCATCCAACGCTTACTGAACGGACAACGATTGATATGGACATGTTTCTGGCCCTCTCCCCGCCCACCTTCGAGGACTGGAAGCAGCAAGGAGACAAGCCGATAGGCTTCACCCACTTCAACACTTTCAGGTGGGGAGGGGGGGGGGGACGAGGGATAGCATGTCACGACGTTACGCATGCAAGGCTCGAAGCCCCTCCGTCGAGGGCTGTCTCCACTTGCCAGGAAACCACTTCTCGCCCAAAAGCAGATTTCCTAGTGTTCCACCAGATGGCCCAAGCAGCACTGTCAGAGGTTCCAGGCCATGAGACCTTATTTGTTTCAACGATCCACGTGAACTAAATTAGATCTCAAGATAGCCTACCACAGGATGGTATTTAGGCACGACCATCCATCAGCAGATCTCTCCGAATCAGGAATCCCGCTCTGACATCCAGCTAGACCCCAAGCAGCTGCTACCAATATGGACAATGCTCTGGTTCACTCTGGCCCCACTGACTGACCTGTGGCTGTGGTTGTGACTGTTATTCTTGTAGTACACTCATTTTACACTGTACAAGTGGAGCTTTAATTCTGTGCATAGACGGAAGAACGTTATTTGTTCGCTGAATTCTAGAAATATTGCAACATGGAAGAAATTAATCTCTTAGTTGAATTTTGCTTCAAGAGTCAGTGGGGCTTAGCATTTTCACGTATGTGACAACCTTGTTTCCTAAACTAGGGCCTCCGGCCAGTGCCTCCATCTTGTAAATCTTGTACCATTTATTCGTCAGAGTAGACGAATAGTGATTATTATTTTTGTGAATAAACGCTTTGTATAATCTGTAACATTTTTGTGCCATCCACGGCATCTTCTTTACCCACCACAAAAACATTTTGTCATATACATACGGAAAAAAGAAGAGTTTATTGCAGCCATAACAAACAGAGGGAAGGGGAATATTTCATCGTAGGGAAAGAAAAATTTCAGACCAAGGTTGTAGATTTGTACTTAAATGTGTTGCTATATAAGGGCAGGCGTTTCTAAGAGCCCCTTAAACATTAGCAGATAGTTACATATCTCCATACACATACTGAATGCTCAACATAGCTCCTTATACAGTCACTGTTTTTACAGTTTGTATCGTCTCCTCTGTTATCTGTGCTGCAGCTAATGTGTCTTCACCTGTAGTTTGGAACGCCGCTGCCTTCGCAGGATTACCAGTATTCAGTAACACTACGATGAGTGATCACCTGTGTCTCATCGGTCCACACACATTGTGCCGTCAGTGTCTTGACAATATTCATTTGGCGCATGTTTTCCCAGTACCTTGGGGAAGACATGGATGGGATCAACGCCTCATTGCAGTCTGCTACGTAAACTTCCTTTTTCACAGAGGCTAGTGTGCTGTGTCCTTACCTTAAATAACTTTCTGATTATGTGCTGTTATGTTCAAATTAAACCTCATCCAAGACAACCTGTTTTATGCAGAATGTCAACTAATATCATAAACCAAAATAATTCATTAGTAGAGAGATACTCTTCTTTTTGGCAATTTGAAAGTGTCTTCACTCTGGATACCTTTCTCTCAGTACTTAGTAGCAAAATGTAAACCGCTTGCATCGCTATGTCGAAAATTCTTAAGAAGGTAATATACAGCCACCTTATTTACTATCTGACAACAAATAATATGTTGTCCAAGTCACAGTTCTGATTTCGAGAAGGTCATCTACACCTGCAGAGAGAACAGTTGCAGTGACCTCATTAGACAATAAGTTCAGGTTAGCGGAATATTTTGCGTCTGTTAAAGGTATATGGCAATGGAAATCACAATATTACTGCGGAACAGTAACTCTGACAGGAAACGATTGCTGTAATTAAGAAAGGAATGTTTATTAAGCTATTAGGCATCATCCAACTGCGAACTGATTACATGTGGTTCGACACGAGGTTCCATCTTATGGCACTTAGACTTCCTCGTTAGCAAGTGTGTTTTGTTTGCAACTGATACAAACACTGTAATAAATATCAAATAAGGTATCATGTTACAAATACTGGCTGGTAATCTTTTCATGGATCTCAATGCATGGTTCCTAGCCAATTCATTGTCACAGATCTTGTAGGATGTTTTTTTGTCAGTTTATGCTTAAGATATAATGACAAGTTGATAGAAAGAAGTTGATGGGGCTAAATACTTAAGAGTATGTTTGCTATTAAATGAAATTTGAAGGAAGATGCCACAGAACTACTGAATCGCTAAGCAAATTTCTTTTTGCAATGCTAATATTGTCTGGCATAGGAGACATAAAATTAAAAAGCCAGCATCCTTGGCTTACTTTCATTCCATATTGCTATAAGGGGTAATTTTGTGGTGTAATCAAACCACGTTAAAAATTTCCAAGTACAAAAACATGTAATAAGAATTATCTGTGATATGAACTCAAGAACGTCATGTTTAACGTCATGTTTAACTGCTTACCGGTATATTTATTCTAATGAAACTTATCTTTAAAAATAAATCTCTTGTTGATACCAGCAGCTCAGTTCTGGAATCCATATTAGAAATAATATCCATCAGAAAGATTTAATGCTAGTTACTTTGTTAAAAAGAACCGGACCATTATTCAGGCATATACACCACCAGTAACTTGCCAGTGACTGTAAAAAGTATAACTATTTGTGAAGTTCTGTTCAGGAGGAACCTGAAGGGCTTATGGGTGGTCAACTCCTTATACTCCATCGAGGAATTTCTTAGCATAATCGACTGATGTTATTAACAATATTAAACAATGCAAGTATTACATACACTCTGACTTCTGTACAAATTCAGTGCAGTAATGCGATCATTGTAAATAATTGCTGTCCAATGGTTATTCTGTTTGATGATGCATCGTTACAATACTCTGATAATTATCATATACACCTCAATGTATTGGAAGTTACCATATTTTAAACAAGTTTATTATTACCTCAAGTGACATTATGTTTACGATTTTTAGCCTTATTCCTTATCCATTAGAGCATCTTAACTTGGAGTTTGTGCAAAGTGTATTAGCAAATCTGTTTTTCCTTGTACATATTTATTGCGTTTTTATTTACTGACATGTTTTTCATCCCGGAGGACCTCCTCGCAATGAATATGTAACAACAAAAGTACTCAAGATCTAATGTAACAGTGTCGGCAGTGTTAGACACCGCGCCAGTGGTTCACAGCTGCCTCAGCTGTTGTGCTTAAGTGTTGTGGCCTCCCTTAGCTCTGGTAGCGTGGCGAACGCCTGTAAACAACAAAATTAAATTTTTAGTACAATCTTGTATTCGTTTTTGTATCAACTTAACACTGGCGACTTTTTTGTATGCTTTGCATTTTTTTATAAATGTATGGAAATTTTCTGAATGCTTAACAGTTATGAAGATATTACTAAACAAATTCAGCTGTTTAGATACAGAAGCGTTCGGAAAAAAAACAAGTTGTTTGGTTATCGTTTATATGTACCTCATGACATTATTATGTATGGTAATAGTACCCTCAGGACGGAAACGATTCTTCAATACATTTTTTGCATTCTAAATGCTGGCGTTAATTAATTAATTAATTCTTATTTTCATTTAATTCAAATTAGAGCCTTGGAATATTCTTGCTTCCTTATTTACTGCGATAAGGGTAGGTCTTGACGATAAACGTCACATTTTCAGCCATGTCTTGGCCTACTGCATGAGCCGATTTGCAAATGGGCAAGGTCGTATGCTCCAAACTTTACCGATCTTCTGCATTCGTTTCTCACTTGATGTGGATTAAACATCAAACTCATAAAGAGTTGTACCATGGTTGTTGTTAAACTTTAAACTGTAAGACTCCCCCCTCCACCACCTCCTTTGCCACTTTCTGCTCATTGCATTCGCCCCTCGCTACCCAAGTCAGTGGATATGGCTGCAGTAGGACTGTTTGTAATAAAAATTATTGCCTTAGATCCCTGTCTGTATACTGTATGTTTTATTGTATTAATGCTTTATGTATGCCTCCGTGATGCCTCCGTGTATTTAACACGAAAATAGGTGGCATACCCCATGAGAATTGCATTTGTAACGTAAATGTAATTAATATATGCACATCAGCATTTTTTTTTTTTTTTGGGGTCATCAGTTTTCTCACTGGCATCATGCAGCCCCTCATCAATTTCTCTCCTGTACCAGCCTCTTCATCTCAGAGTAGCACTTGCAACCTACTACCTCAATTATTTGCTGGATGTATTCCAATCTCTGTCTTCCCCTACAGGTTTTGCCTTCAACAGCCCCCTCTAGTACCATGGAAGTCATTCCCTGGTGTCTTAACATATGTCCTATCATTATGCCTCTCTCCTTGTCAGTTTTATCCACATATTCTTTTCCTCACCGTTTCTGCGCAGAACCTCTTTATTCCTTATCTTTTCAGTACATCTAATTTTCGTCATTCGTCTGTAGCACTACATCTCAAATGCTTCTATTCCCTTCTGTTCCAGTTTCCCAACAGTCCATTTTCACTACCATACAGTGCTGTGTTCCAAACGTACATTCTCAGAAATTTGGTCCACAGATTAAGGCCTATGTTTGATACTACTTGACTTCTTTTGGCCAGGAACGCCCTTCTTCCCAGTGCTAGTTTGCTTTTGATGTCCTCCTTGCTCCATCCGCCATTCGTTATTTTGTTGCCTAGGCAGTAAAATTTCTAAATTTCATCTACTTCGTTACCATCAATCCTGATGTTAAGTTTATCACTGTTCTCATTTCCGCTTACTTTCGTGTATCTTCGATTTACTCTATGTCCATATTCTATAGTCATTAGATTGTTCCTTCCGTTCAGCAGATCGCGTATTTCTTATTCGCTTTCACTCAGGATAGCAAAGTTATCAGCGAATCATATCATAGATATATTTTTACCTTGAATATTAATTTCACTCGTGAACCTTTCTTTTATTACCATCATTGCTTATTCAATGTACAGACTGAACAGTAAGGGTGAAGACGACTCCCTGTATTATACCCATTTTAAGCCGATCTCTTCGTTCTTGCTCGTCCACTGTTATTATTTCCTTATGCTTCATGTACACATTGTATATTACCTGTCTCTCCCGATAGCTTACTCCTACTTTTGTCAGAATTTCGAACGTCTTGCTCCATTTTATGTTGTCGAACACTTATTCCTGGTCGACAAACCTGTCTTGATTTAGCTTTAGTCTTGCTTCCATTATGTATCGCAAAGTCAGAATTGGCTCTGGTTAGTTTACGTTTCCTAAGGCCAAGCTGGACGTCATGTAACACATCCACTATTTTCTTTTCCACTCTTCGGTAAATTTTTCTTGTCAGCCACTTGGACGTCTGAGCTGTTGAGCTGATTGTGCGACAATTATCGCACATGTCTCCTCTTGCAGTCTTTGAATTGGTGTGGATTATATTTTTCCGAAAATCAGATGATATTGTCGCCAACTCATACATCCTAAAGGCCAATGTGAAATTAAACCAAGCTGAACTCAAAAACTTATCCACAATAATGTTATTGCGTAGGATTTGAAAGAACAATGGGTCGTGTCTGTATTCATATGGTTACAGAAGTATGTTTATGGTGAAGATGTATTTCCCTTAATAGATTGTGGGAAAACAAATTACCTCTAATGATCCAAATGACTGCCTCATTTATCTATTCCTTAATGAAATCAGTCTACAAGATGAATCTAAAAGAAATTGAATAGATTTATTCTCCGTATTAAAGCCCATCTAGTATGATAAAGTCACACTTCTAGAATGGCATATGGTGGAGAAAACCATAGTGAGAAGATGTGAAGCTTCTGTTGCAAGGTTTCATGTCAGGTATTCCCAAAAGTACTAATCATGTATTCGCAACAATACAAACATCCATTCCCGACTAATGTGTCCTCCAAATTGCCTATCTTTTGCCCTACACATTTTTAAACATGTGGTTCATATCAACATCATACATGTAAATTATCATATGTTTATAAAAATATGATAATAGTGGCTTTGTCGACGCATTTCACAGAAAAAATCCTTTCGAATTACCACCGGAGTAGCAGTCTTATTTTCAAACGTGACAAGATTACACAGGTAATTCAACTAGTTAATAGTCCACGGCATTCTTTTAACCATTATGCTTCCGAAGATTTCCAGAGGCAGTGAAAGCTCCGCAATGTGAATTATTAACATAACTTTGGAAGTGTGTAGAACAGTTGGAAAGGCAGAGCCTATCTCCTGCAGAGCTATCCAAAGTGTAGACGGTAGTGCCTTTTACAGAATCATTCCACGTACAGACGCCCCCACTATAGGCGACACCACGGCGTGGCTACGGTAGGCCTACCTGCCCCCACTATACGCGACACCACGGCGTGGCTACAGTAGGCCTACCTGCCCCCACAGCCGGCTTTCCCATCCGCAGCAGGCCGAACTCGTGCGCCGCCTCGCGGCCCGCATCTACAAAGTCTTGCCCGGCCTCCTCGGCCACGTGCAGGAAGCCCGCCCCCGGGCCTTCTGCCAGCTGAGCGTCGGCGCAGGCCCAGAGGAGCGCGGCGGCCACGAGCAGGACAGCGCCGGCCTTCATGTCTGGCGGAGGACGTCACTCCTGCGCACCCGCAGGGCTCCTTTTATTCACCCTCGCTTCGCTTACCGCAGATAACGGCGGAAGGACGCCTGGACATCTAACGGGTGCCGTCAGCAATTTGCCCATATCTCCTGTGCAACTACGTCAAGCAATTTTAAGCTCGTTCTGATAAGGGCAATGTAATTACACGACAGATAATGAGACCCGTTCGGTAGTCAAGGTTATCTTGTTTACAAGAATGTTGAGCGGTAATGACATAGCTACATTTTGCTAATGCCCAGAAGACAATGTATGTTAAATGCGTATTTTTTCACAACGGTAATGTATGACTGTGGACAGATGGTCTTCCCAAAGTTTCCCTAGATTTTGCGATGTGTAAGTGTAATTACAACATATAGCACACCACGCTTGGAATGGGAATGTCTCTAGTGACTTTGTTCTTACAGTGTGTACTTAATCAGAACCCACTGATCGGAAGAGAAAGCCAAATACGTACAAACTGAATATGACATTACCACTTGGGGATTTTGCGGACAACAATGAAAAAGAATTGTAGAGATTTTAACTGTATTCCATTCACTTTTAGTCTCATTACCTTTTGACATTTACTTGATTCTCATTAATTTCTTTTAGTTTAACATATGATTTCGCATTCACACTCCTTGAAATTATCCTCTGAACATTACATTGAAATGTACATTCTCTACCTGCTTTCATTTTACAAAACCTAATTTCGTCAGTTCATACTCTCACTAATGAGATATTTTAAGTCACTGTATCAAAAGCAAAAATATTCACAACATATACCATGGAGTATAGACATAAATCTATACGTCAATCAATACTCTCTGTGTTACACATTCACACACACACACACACACACACACACACACACACACACACACGCAAACCCTGCCCAATACATTCAAAACAGGGTTTCCAAAGAATAAAAACATTTACAAAACCACATACACTCCGTATGAATCTTTAATTCTTGCACTTCATTCAGTTCCTTCCTCTGTAATTAACCATTTACTCTTCCCTCTTTGCAGGCTAGACCGGGCAAAACGATCCCTTGGGGCATAATGGTTACGCTCTCTGTCTTCACAGTTAGAGCTGCCATCCAGCGGATAATTCGTGAATGAAAAGCTCACATGAGTCTGAGGTTACACCAGTGATATAGTTCCGCCATGTGTTCTGCAACAAGATTTACAGAAGAGAACTTCGTTTTATGCACTGTTGATCTGAGGTAAGTTCTAAATCTATAATTGTTTATGTCAAACTGTGTGCCCCTAACGTGAGTCACAAATATTTCGGCATTTCATGCAGTTTATAAGGAGGTTGTAATTGTGTTGTTGTTAGCATACAAGATGGCAGTCCGCCGCAACGTTGTTGTTAGTGTTGTTAGTGCAAGACGAGAGTTTGGGGCAAAATGATCATGTAGGTGGGATCATGGTACCCCGTAGGGATCATATTACCCCATTAGTAAACTATTACGTATAAATAACCCTACTTATATCTTTTTATGCATGCGTTTACCTAACGACATGTTTAATTGTTCAGTTTCACGCGACTATTTATTTAATTCTTTCAATTTTCAGATTCGACAATGGTGAAACTTACGTTCGGAAAACTTATCGTCAAAGCTGGTGTGCTGACAATATGAACAACGCCATTAAGGCAGTTCAAAATGAAATGGCTGTAAAACAGAAAGTAGGAATTTTAATGTCCCTGGAATGGCGCTAAAAAGAAGAGTAATAGGAAAAAATACATCTGTTGTGCAAGATAAGAAAGTCTTAGGAAATTATAAACCCGTTTTCACTCAATGCCAGGAGGAGGAACTGGTTAATCAAATCATGGATATGGAAACAGGATTTTGTGGTCTGACAACAAAAGAAGTGCGCCACTTAGCATTCCAATTAGTAGTGAACAATGGTATATCATTAACACAGAACTGGGTATGGCTGGAGAACATTGGTTAGCTGGTTTTCGACAACGACATCCAGAGCTCTCCCTCATAGCTCTAGAATCAACATCCGCTGCAATAGCTCGTACACTCAATTGGCCTGTAGTGACGAAATTTTTCAAAATTCTTTGGGAAGTAAATTCTGACTGGCACGATTACAAGAAGGGGTTTTATGTCTGGCGTGCATGGGGAGTGGACTACAGCTGTTTCATGCATGTCTGCTGGAGGAACATTCATACCACCAATGCTCATATTTGTCCGAAAAAGGATGAAAGCAGAGTTAACTGATGGAGCTCCGCCTGGAACTATTTCTGCTTGCAACTCTAGTGGATGGATGAGACTCGAGGTGTTTGACAATTGGTTTAAGCATTCTGTGTAGCACGCAAAACCATCAAAGGCTGATCCAGCAATGCTAATAATGGATGGACACCTCAGCCACGCGAAAAATTTGAATATGATTGAAGCTGCTAGAAAAATGTTAACGTCATATGTTTACCTACCCGCTGCACACACGAGCTCCAGCCACTAGATGTATCATTAATGTTTTCTTTAAGCACATATTATGACAAGGCTCTGGAAAAATGGCTTAACAACCACCCAGGGAGGGTAGTGACACTTTTCCAGATAAGTCAGATTTTTGGGGAAACTTACCTCAAAGCATGCACATCAATAAATGCTATAAATGGATTTAAGAAATTTGGGATACATCCTTATGACCTAGAAATCTTTACTGATGCAGACTTTATAGCTGCAGAAACTACCCACCAGTTAGAAGATCAGTAAAATTGTGAAGCAATGGAAACTGAAAGCAGTTCTAAAGTCTTAATTGAAGAATGCACAACTCATGCACAGTCTTCTGTCAATCAGGAATCAGAGTCTGCAGAGCCTATAACACATGAAAATCACTCACCAATCACAAATTTTGTTGAATCTGGCCCCCCAGGTTCAGATATTTCCCAACCACGACCAAGCAGAGTCGGCGAAACTTTATGTAGAAGAACATCGTTTGGTACAACATCGCCAGCCCAAATCATTCCAGTTCCGAAAACGAAAGGAGCAAGGTGTGTTAGGAAGAGGCAGAGAGGTGGCGCAACAATACTGACTAGTAGTCCATATAAAAATGCCTTAGTGAAGGAAAAAAGAAAAAAAAGGATGATTTACAGAAAAATATATGCCTACAAAGACCTTAACGGAAACAAGTTCATGTAAAAACATCTGAAGGCTCTTCACAGTGAAGAAAAGAAACATCTAAGAAGATGGGATGGTCAAGAATGCTAGAGAGTTGTGAGAGTGACGATGCTGAGGATGTCGATGGCGTGACAAACCCAGAGTGTGTTAACTGCGAAGAAACTTTTCTATGTTCGTTAAGTGGTGATGATTGGATTATGTGTCAGGGCTGCAAAAACTGGGCTCATGAAGGATGTGCTGGAGTTGACAATGACGATAATGACTTCATTTCTGATTTTTGTAGAAGTAAAAGGCAAGTAAAAGGAAGTTGAATATGTAAACAGCTTCGTATTCTTTTTGTTCAATTTCTATTTTAAACGATAGCCTTGAATATTCCATTTTTTAACTTTGTTACTGAATAAAAATTTCATTTCCCCTTAATTAATTCCTTTTATGTAAAATAGTATGTTACCTAAATTCATTTCTTAGTAAATGTTGAGTAACGTATGCATTTAATTTACTAAAGAAACCAAAATTACAACGAATGACAGTAAACTGCAAATTAAAAGCCAGGGGATCGTTTTACCCCAAAGACCAGGGGCAAAACTTTCCTTTACCTTAAAACTATACGTGCATTTATTCTAAATTTCATTTCAAAATTTTATAAGTAAGTTAAATAACAAGTAAAATATGTGCAAAACATATACCCAGTGGATTTTTTAAATATTTTAAATTTTTTCCCACAGTAAATGGGCTGACTCCTTAAAGGGATTTGTTTTGCCCTGGTCTCCCCTACAGTGTACGAGGGTCATTCAGTAATTAAAGAGACAAATAGGTCTCGAGGAAAAAGCATTTACTTTTACAAATCAATACTTTTTCTACTTTCCAACATAGTCCCCATGAACATGTTCCAACGGGCTACTAGGTTTTTTATTCCGGCCGCAAAGAACTCTTCATCTTAACGTTTGAACCAATTTCCCACAAACTTCTCCCCATCCTCGTTGTCCTGGAACCTCTTCCCAAGTAATGCCTCCTTCAGTGCACCAAACAAATGGAAACTATGAAGTCTGCAGCGTTTCGTAGACGTTGTCACTGAAGTTAAAATCTTCTGTGTTATTAGACCGTGTCATATTTCTTCTATGATGATCGACGTTTCGATCCCTCTGCTAGGATGTTCATCAGGATCTTTCAATGTCCACTACTGCTAGAACACAAATGGAAACTAGATGCTATAACAAAACTGTAAGGGAGATGAGGCAATACTTCCCAGACCATTTTGTGGATGGTTTCATGGGTTAGTGAGCAAGATGAGAATGTGCGTTGTCTTGCTGGAGAATCACACCTCTCTCTGAGATCCACGACGTCTCCCTCTCATGGTTGGCTTCACCTTGTGTAAAAGCAAACCGAGTAGTACTAGCTGTTCATTGAACTCTGCTCTTCGAGATAATCACAAAAAACTGGACCTTAAGCATGCCCAAACACCGTCAACATGACTTTTCCTGTTGATGCTTGAGTTTTGAATTTTTTCTTGACAGGCTAGTTGCTGTGCTTCCACTACATGCTTTGTCTTTTTAATTCTGGCTCATAATAGTGAACTCAAGCTACATCACAAGTTAAAATTTTGTTGAGGAAATGCTCGCCTTCTCTTTCATAATGTTCGTTTAGCTCTGTACACACTCTCAATCTTGTTTCTTTGTGTAGCAGTGTCAACTCCATTGGGACCCATCTTGCACATGTTTTGCGGTACTTCACCTTGTTACAGATAATGTTATGGAGTGTATCAGCACCAACTTGAATCTTACCAACTATTATTTCCACAGTCACACGGCAGTCAGCACTGAAGTGAGGGAGTTGAAAATGCAGCAGGTAGGCCAGAACGGTGTTTGTCAGTCACCGAGTAGCGACCATTTTTGAACTGCTTTACCCATTTGTAAAAATTCGCACGATTCATAAAACTTTCACCATTAACTATAGACACAGTATATATTCACAGGTTTCTCGCCTTCAGACGTAAAAACCGAATGACAGAACGTTGTTCAACTAATGTGGACGTTTCAAGCGGACTCGCGATCTTGAAATGTATTTTTGATGTAATAAACAAAACAATGTTGATACATCAGCTTATCAGGAGTCAGCCCAGTGATGCCAACTTAAAACCATAAAAGTACCAGCTTTTTCTACTAATAGTTATTTCCATAGACCAATATGTCTATTTAATTATTGAATAACACTCATGTATAATATTACTGCCAGACAAAAATGCAACACCGCCAAGGACTCAGTGGGGCCCGTGTATTACACATTCATACTGAGGGGTTGTAGTACTTTTTTCAGCCATTTCAGCAGGTTCCTATTGCGGTCCTGCAGGAAAATGGATGGACTAATCGACTGATTTCTGGATATGTTGGACACAGAGTACTGGTTGTTTGACGCAGCATGCAGCAGTGATCTGTGGAAAGTTCCTGCATCCGTAGACCTTGCTTTAGAAGTTTGCGTAACACAGATGCACGTCAAAATTGAAGCATTGCGTGTCCATCCGTGGTTTGCCAAATATCATCCAGGTGAGATATCTGACGAACGTACGTACATGATGGACGTACACATGTATTGTGTAACCCTGGTAAGTGGCCTTTCTTAGAGTGCATTTACACACAGCACGCATGTCCCACCCTGGGCTTCATGGAACGAATCAGTTACAAGCTGCTGTCATATTTGCTATTTTCGCCCGCTAAATTGCAGAGGTTGTTATTCCTGTACTGTTTCCATTTCTTCAAAAAATGGTTCAAATGGCGCTGAACATCATGGGACAACTTCAATGGTCATCAGTCCCCTAGAACTTAGAAATACTTTAACCTAACTAACCTAAGGACATCACATACATCCATGCCCAAGGCAGGATTCGAACCTGCGATCGTAGCGGTCGCGCAAATCCAGATGTAGACCCTAGAACCGCTCGGCCACTCCGGCCGGCCCCCATTTCTTCGGCAGGACACTGCACGTCCACTTGCGGTGCTACAGTGGAGTGTGCTGTTTTGTGGTGTTCAATAACTTCCTGAACCAGGAAGGTCACAAGATCTCTCGCTAATTGAACACTTATTATACATGATGAATGGGAACGTACTCCTTCCCAGAGCCTTAAACAACCATTGTCATTTGACAACAAAAGATGCAGAATGCTTGGACCAATCTATTGTAGAATGCCACTCGTCACCAATAAGACAGTTTGCGTATGAGAATACACTCCTGCGTTGTCGCCAGAGAGGTTTCACTATGTATTATTGCAACTTTACTGTGAAGTACTGCTTGTTTCATTTCTTTTCTTTGAGATTGTTGCACTTTTTTTCGGTACTGTATATCTTAATTATTTAAACCTCTCTTCCTCTAAATGTTTTTCTTAAATATAAAAACTGTTCCTCTTTTCTCACTTATCATCTCCCATTAAAATGACTCTATCTCTTGCTTTCGTCTTTTTTGGGCACTCTCTCTTTACGTTGAGTTATACTATCTACACATTTAGACATTATAGTTTCTTTCCTTTATTTTTTTTCTTACAAGTAACTTGTGTATTATTATTACCTAGTCCTTTCTCAAAAGAGCCATATGCTCTGCTGTTCTGTAATATTCAGTCATCTATGGCTTATTTATTTCTCTTGGTGCGCATTTCGGAACCAAGAATAGAAGAAAATGAGTCACTTATTTTCCTTTGAGAAATTCGAGATAATATGGAGATTTACTGACAATCATTCTTCCTATGCGCCGTTCACGAACGGATAGGTTGGGGACCAGATAATGATACCAGAAGTAATCTCCATCATTCGCTGTCTGGTGTCTTGCGTAATGTAGAAGTGGGTGTAGATTCTATCCACATGACACTTGCTCCTATATCTTGCTAACTCTCAATGAGCAAGAATACTATCTTCTTATTTCTGTTCGTGTACTCTCATAATTGTCTCCGTCTTCAGTAATATGTTGTCCTTTCTCTTGTAATGATCTTCTAACATGCATTAATAGCTCCTCGTTGACTACCTTGACTACCTTTTCCTGCCTTGCCCACATCATATATGTGACATAAGTCCATGGTAGTAGGACCGCACCGTTGGTTCTGATCAAAAATCACTGATGTGCCCAGAGTCAAGTTATAGTATTTTTTCATGTTGTGTCTGCAAAGTAAATTAAGAGTAAATAATATATTTGTATTTTAAACATAAATATGTAAATTTTTTTAATCGATGCTACCAGGTGCATTTATATACTATTTACTCTAAAACTAGTAGAGAATCTATATCCAGCATTTCCCATTTAATCATTGTTTGATCATTAGTTTTTCTCTCCATATACTGCTTTATACAATATTTATGTTTAGTAATGTGCTTTATGATTAGTTTTTAGACGTTATATCGAACACAAAGACGAGCAGCAGGTCAAGGAAAAGCGCACACACACACAAACACACACACACACACATGTATATATATATATATATATATATATATATATATATATACATGTGTGTGTGTGTGTGTGTATATATATATATATATATATGCCAGGTGTGTGATGAAAGTATTGAGACTGACGACACTCGAGTGATCTGGCAACGCTGTATTGTCCTATTCATAAAGACTGCTGTACCCATCCCTTCCAGATGATCAGTGCGAGTTTCAGGTCTGTGTAGCTATCATATGATTTTTGAGAGGGCCATCCGTGAAGTTGTGTTTTTATTGTGTGGTATGAAAATAGAATAGCTGAATTTAGAACAACGTTATACCCCAACTTTTCTATTAAACTTGGGGAATTGCAGAGTGTGATCTTTGAAAAATTGAAACAATCCTATGGGTAACATTCCTTAACAACAGTACAAGTTTTTTCTCTGTCACAAATCGTTTCTGCAAGGCCGAGAACACGTTGAAAATGGACCTCTCTCAGGAAAATCTTCACCTTCTAGAACCTATGTAAACGTCGTCCGTGTGCTTTCTCTTGTGAGATCATAGCGACGCTTAACAATAATGATGATGGGCATCCTGGTAAATGTATACACTTTCACCGTACATCAAATTTCGACGGATGATTTGCACGTAGCAGACAAGTATATACTGCATCATGACAGTGCCACTTACCTTACGGCCACTTCCATCTCGAGATTTTTGATCTTAACAGGCAGTCCTGTTGTTGCACAGCACTCTTATTCATCTGATCTGAACCTTTGTGACATTTTTATTTTCCTACAGTTACAAATACTTAAAAAGACGTCATTTGAAATTCTGGAGAACATTCAGAAGTGTGTGACAAAGTGTTTAACGCCTTATCAACTGAAGCCTTCCAGCACAGTTACCAAGCCTGGAGCTGGCCCGGCGGAGGTTCGAGGTTGGTAACCTACTTGTTCTGCATTGTTATAAAAACAGGATTATTGGTGGCATATACAGACGTGTCGAACGTGTAGGTATTGTACATAATCATTTTATGTGGAGCACAAACTTCAGATAAAACTGTCTGTAGCCATCTAAGGTAACTTGGGATCAGCAAAGTCTCGTTTCACAATTTGCAGTGGAATTTGTGCATTTACACTTACGAGAGATGCACAGCACATACACCAAAGTACACATGCTTCTTGAACTTCACAAAAACATTCACCATCTCTATTGTGACTAGTCCTCCATTGAAGATTGGAATTTACCCTGGCGATGTAATCTATTGCACAAAAACGCCGATCTCATTGGTAAACTACATTAATTTGCCCTGGATATTTGATATAACAAATTATTTTTTTTATTATTCCACTTATTATGTAAGATTCTCTGTCTGTAGGTGAGAAAACTTAATATACGGATTTTAGAAGTTCCTCTTTATGTATTTTAAATATCTTATTCGACGGCTGAGCGAAACTGTCTGTTGGTTGGCCCTGGGTTGTGCATGTGAACAGTGTCATGCAAAAAAAAATCTTTTAAACTTCGTGATATGTAAAATTTGAAATAAGGAAAGGGAAACTAATTAAGTACCAAAAGAACGCAATCATGCGGTCTGTCAAAACTATTTAACTAAGACTCATTACCGAAGTTCATTATGAACGGTGCGACATATGAAGTGCAGTGTTAGACTTGAATGTCCATAAAAATAAACTCAGAAGAAGGCAACTGTCTGAAATTGCTGAAACTGTTCACTGAAAATTAATCTGCTTGAAAGCCCAACACCTGGCAATCCCGACGACACACTGTTTTCTCAAGAAAACAAGGTAAGATCTCTCCTGAAATAAAAGTGACTCACCCCTGGCTCAGTACACTGTTTTTGTGTCAAGAGTATAGATGTTCTCGAAAGCAAATACATATCAGCAGATGCAGCAGCTGGAGGAAAATAAACTGCTCACTACTAATTTCTTACTATTTTCTTGTCAGAAACAGTCAATGACTTCCTGCGGCATAAAGTGCAATGTACACACGACAAACATTCAAAACTTTACTAAGAATCATGGAGGTGAGTATTCATTTGAAGAAAAATCACTGCAGCCTACATCCTTCTGAATCTGATTAGTGTATTCATCTCTTGGTCTCCCTCTACTATTTTTACCCTCCACGCTGCCCTCCAGTACTAAATTGGTGATCCCTTGTTGTCTCAGAATATGCCCTACCAACCAGTCCCGTCTTCTAGTCAAGATGTGCCACAAACTCCTCTTCTCCGCAATTCTATTCAATACCTCCTCATTAGTTACGTGATCTACCCATGTAATCTTCAGCATTATTCTATAGCACCACATTTCGAAAGCTTCTATTCTCTTCTTGTCTAAACTATTTTTCGTCCACGTTTCACTTCAATCCATGGCTACACTCCATGCAAATACCATCAGAAACGACTTCCTGACATTTAAATCTACACTCGATGTTAACAAATTTTTCTTATTCAGAAACGCTTTCCTTGCCATTGCCAGCCTACATTTTATATTCTTTCTATTTCGACCATCATCAGTTACTTTGCTCCGCAAATAGCAAAACTCCTTTATTACTTTAAGCGTCTCATTTCCTAATCTAATTCCCTCAGCATCACCCGACTTAATTCGACTACATTCCATTATCCTCGTTTTGCTTTTGTTGATGTTCATCTTATATCCTCCTTTCAAGACACTGTTCTGTTCAGCTGCTATTCCAAGTCCTTTGCTGTCTCTGACAGGATTACAATGTCATCGGCGAACCTCAAAGTTTTATTTCTTCTCCATGGATTTTAATACCTACTCCGAACTTTTCTATTTTTTTTCCTTTATTGCTTGCTCAATATACAGATTGAATGACATCGGTGATAGGCTACAACCCTGTATCACTCCCTTCCCAACCACTGCTTCCCTTTCATACCCATCAACTCTTCTGACTGCCATCTGGATTCTCAACAAATTGTAAATAGTCTTTGCTCCCTGTATTTTACCCCTGCCACCTTCAGAATTTGAAAGAGAGTGTTCCAATCAACATTGGCAAAAGCTTTCTCAAAGTCTACAAATGCTAGAAATGTAGGTTTTCCTTACCTTAATCTTTCTTCTAAGATAAATCGTAGGGTCAGTATTGCCTCAAGTATTCCAACATTTCTACGGAATCCAAACTGATCTTCCCCGAGTTCGCCTTCTACCAGTTTTTCCATTCGTCTGCAAAGAATTCGCGTTAGTATTTTGGAGCTGTGAAATATTAAACTGATCTGTCAACACCTGCATTCTTTGGGATTGAAATTATTATATTCTTCTTATAGTCTGAGGGAATTTCTCCTGTCTCATACATCTAACTCACCAGATGGTAGAGTTTTATCAGGACTGGCTCTCCCAAGGCCGTCAGTAGTTCTAATGGAATGTTGTCTACTCCGGCAGCCTTGTTTCGACTCAGGTCTTTCAGTGCTCTGTCAAACTCTTCACGCAGTATCATATCTCCCATTTCATCTTCATCTACATCCTCTTCCATTTCCATAATACAGTCCTCAAGTACGTCGCCCTTGTATAGACTCTCTATATACTCCTTCCACCTTCCTGCTTTCCCTTCTTTGCTTAGAACTGGGTTTCCATCAAAGCTCTTTATATTCATGCTAGTGGTTCCCCTTTCTCCAAAGGTCTCTTTAATTTTCCTTTAGGCAGTATCTATCTTACCCCTCGTAAGACAAGCCTCTGCATCCTTACATTTGTCCTCTAGCCATCCCTTCTTAGCTATTTTGCACCTCCTGTCGATATCATTTTTGAGACGTTTGTATTCTTTTTTGCCTGAATCATTTACTGAATTTTTACATTTTCTCCTTTCATCAATTAAATTCAATATTTCTTCTGTTACCCAAGGATTTCTACTAGTCCGCGTCCTTTTACCCATCTGATCCTCTGCTGCCTTCACTTTTTCATCCCTCAGAGCTACACATTCTTCTTCTACTGTATTTCTTTCCCCCATTCCTGTCAATTGTTCCCTTATCCTCTCCCTGAAACTATGTGCAACACCTGGTCCTTTCAGTTTATCCGGGTCCCATCTCCTTAAATTCCCACCTTTTTGCAGTTTCTTCAGTTTTAATCTACAGTTCATAACCAATAGATTGTGGTCAGAGTCCACATCTGCCCCTGGAAATGTCTTACAATTTAAAACCTGGTTCCTAAATCTCTGCCTTACCGTTATATAATCTATCTGATACCTTTTAGTATCTCCAGGGTTCTTCCACGTATACAACCTTCTTTCATGATTCTTAAACTATTAGCTATGATTAAGTTAAGCTCTGGGAAAAATTCTACCAGGCGGCTACCTCTATCATTTTTTAGCCCCAATCCATATTCACCTACTATTTCCTTCTCTCCCTTTTCCTACTCTTGAATTCCAGTTACCCATGACTATTAAATTTTCGTCTCCCTTCACTACCTGAATAATTTCTTTTCTCGCATCATACATTTTATCAATTTATTCATCTGCAGAGCTTGTTGGCATATAAACTTGTACCACTGTAGTAGGCGTGGGATTCGTGTCTATCTTGGCCACAATAATGCGTTCACTACGCAGTTTGTAGTAGCTTACCCGTACTCCTATTTTTTTATTCATTATTAAACCTGCTCCCGCGTTACCCCTATCTGATTTTGTATTTATAACCTTTATTTACCTGACCAAAAGTCTTGTTCCTCCTGCCACCGAACTTCACTAGTTCCCACTATATCTAACTTTAACCTATCCATTTCACTTTTTAAATTTTCTAACCTACCTCCCCTATTAAGAGATCTGACATTCCACCCTCCGATCCGTAGAGACGCCAGTTTTCTTTCGCCTTCTTGAGTAATCCCCGCCCGGAGATCCCAATGGGGGACTATTTTACCTCCGGGACATTTTACCTAAGAGGAAGCCATCATCATTTAATCATAGAGTAAAGCTGCACGCCCTAGGGAAAATTACGCCTGATGTTTCCCCTTGCTTTCAGCTGTTCGCAGTAGCAGAACAGCAAGGCCATTTTGGTTAGTGTTACAAGGCCAGATTAGTCAATCATCCAGACTGTTGCCCCTGCAACTGCTGAAAAGGCTGCTGCCCCTCTTCAGGAACCACACGTTTGTCTGGCCTCTCAACAGATACCCCTCCATTGTCGTTGCACCTACGGTACGGCTATCTGTATCCCCACCAACGGCAAGGTCCATGGTTCATGGGGGGAGGCTTATTGATAAGGTAACCTGAATCCACCCAGCTTTCGCTCCCATACAACAAAGTTGGTCGAAAGATGGAACGGTGCACAGATAACTTAGTCTTGGTACTGACTTCCTTCTTGCAGAAGAGAGTACATCATAGCTGAGGGCTCACTGCATTAGCTTTGCTACACCTCGCGTCCAGTTCTTTCACTATGTTGCCATCCTGTGAGAATATGCATCCTAAGTACTTGAAACCGTCCACCTGTTCTAACTTTGTTCCTCCTATTTGGCACGCAGTCCGTGTATATCTCTCTTCCACTCGCATTATTTTTGTTTTGGAGATGCTAATCTTCATACCATATTCCTTACATTTCTGATCTAGCTCTGAAATATTACTTTGCAAACTTTCAATCAAATCTGCCATCACAACTAACTCATCCGCATATGCGAGACTGCTTATTTTGTGTTCACATATCTTAATCTCACCCAGCCAGTCTATTGTTTTCAACATATGATCCATAAATAATATGAACAACAGTGGAGACAGGTTGCAGCCTTGTCTTACCCCTGAATCTACTCTGAACCATGAACTCAGTTTACTGTCAGGTCTAAACTACTGCCTGACTATTTATATAAAGACCTTTAATTGCTTCCAAAAGTTTGCCTCCTATTCCATAATCTCGTAGAACAGACAATACCTTCCTCCTAGGAATCCGGTCATATGCCTTTTCTAGATCTATAAAGCATAGATACAATTCCCTGTTCCACTCGTAACACTGCTCCATTATTTGCCGTAAGCTAAAGATCTGGCCCTGACAACCTCTAAGAGGCCTAAACCCACACTGATTTTCCTCCAGTTTGTCCTTAGCTAATACTCGCACTTTCCTTTCAACAATACCTGAGAAGATTTTACCCACAACGCTGATTAAAGAGATACCTGTGTAGTTGTTACAATCTTTTCTGTTTCCATGTTTAAATATTGGTGTGATTACTGCTTTCGTCCTGTCTGATGGAACCTGTCCTGACTCCCACGTCATTTAAATTATCCTGTGTAGCCATTTAAGACCTGACATTCCACTGTATTTGATGAGTTCCGACTTAATTTCATCCATCCCAGCCGCTTTATTGCATTGCAATCTATTGACCATTTTCTCCACTTCCTCAAATGTGATTCTATTTCCATCATCATTCCTATCCCATTGTATATCGAAACCTGAAACATTACTGATCGTATTTTCGCCTACATTGAGCAACTCTTCAAAACATTCCCTCCATCTGCCCAAGGCATCAACAAGATTCATCAACAGTTTTCCTGACCTGTCCAAAATACTTGTCATTTCCTTCTTACCTCCCTTTCGAAGACTGCTAATTACACTCCAGATTGGTTTTCCAGCAGCTTGACCCAAAGTCTCCAACCTGTTTCCAAAGTCTTCCCAAGATTTTTTTCTTGGATGCTGCAATTATCTGTTTGGCTTTGTTTCTTTCTTCAACGTAGCTTTCTCTGTCTACCTGAGTTCTAGTATGTAGCCATTTTTGATACGCCTTCTTTTTCCTTTTACAGGCTTCCTTGACTGTGTCATTCTACCAAGCTGTTTGCTTCATCCTACCTTTACACACTACTGTTCCAAGACATTCTTTAGCCACTTCTAGTACTGGGTCCCTGTATCTTGTCCAGTCCTTTTCCAATGACTGTAATTGACTACATTCAACTAACTGGTACCTCCCTGAAGTCACTGTTATGTACTTGTGCCTGATTTCCTTAACCTGAAGTTTCAAAAATGGTTCAAATGGCTCTGAACACTATGGGACTTAACATCTATGGTCATCAGTCCCCTAGAACTTAGACCTACTTAAACCTAACTAACCTAAGGACATCACACAACACCCAGCCATCACGAGGCAGAGAAAATGCCTGACCCCGCCGGGACCTGAAGTTTCCCCATTCTTATCCTCCTACTAATGGACCTGACCTCCTTCACTTTCGGCCTCACAATCCCAATTTCACTGCAGATTAAATAATGATCAGTGTCATCAAAGAATCCCCTGAATACACGTGTGTCCCTCACAGCCTTCCTGAATTCCTGATCTGTTATTATATAGTCAATGACAGATCTGGTTCTCCTGCCTTCCCAAGTATACCGGTGAATGTTCTTATGTTTAAAAAAGGAGTTTGTGATTACAAAGGCCATACTGACACAGAAATCTAACAGTTGTTTCCTGTTCCTGTTAACCTCCATATCCTCTACAAATTTACCCATAACCTTTTCATATCCTTCTGTTCAATTTCCAATCCTGGCATTAAAATCACACATGAGCAGAACACTGGCCTTGTCCTTTACTCTACCAACTAAGTCACTGAGTGCGTCATAAAAACTATCCATCTTATCTTGATATGTCCCTTCACAATGCGAATATACTGACTAATTGTCTTGCTAGACACTGTCAAATCTATCCACGTCAGTCGCTCGTTAACGTACCTTATTGCAACTACGCTGGGTTCCATTTCTTTCCTGATGTAAAGCCGTACACCCCATTGGGCTATTCCTGACGTGTAGACCTTGTATTCTCCCACTTCCTCTTCTTTCTCACCCCTTCCCCGAATGTCACTAACAGCTAAAACGTCCAACCCCATCTTAGTTGCAGACTGTGCCAGCTCTACCTTCTTCCCAGAATAGCCCCCAATGGATATTAATAGCTCCCCATCTCGTTACCATTAGTTTGCCGAGTCGTATCTTAGGAGTCCCTGGTTTGTCAATTAGGGGTAGGACTCCGTCACCTCCAAAGGTCCGAGGCATTTTGCTCTGATTGTTGCCAGAATCATATTTAAAGTACCAGGGAAGTAGGTTGCTAGCCTTACTTGCCCCAGGTCCCATTGAATTTTACCCCTAACGGTTGAGGGATTACCCGGTGGATTTTGTAGTCTTTGCCGTCTGAGCACAAAGGTGGCCACGACTCAGAATATGTCCGAGATGCCCAGCCTTATTCCAAAGTAACTGGTATCCCGACTGTCAGGACCACTTACTTGGCCAATCATACGTTGCCCGTGGTTCATGAGCTAGGACATTGCAACAGGAACCCACACCATGGAGAAAAAAAAACAACGTTTCGGCCGCGGTTGCAGCGGCTTTTTCTGCGTCTAACCATTAGACCCAGATGAAGACCGCTACAACGGTGGCCCAAATGTTTTTTTTTTCAGCACCAGCAGTATTTTTTTACATTATGACGCGGTACCATACCCAGAAAACTGATTATTGACAAAAAGACTGCACAACTTAAGAAGGCTCTAACTATTACAAAATTCTCTCATTACAAAAATACCACTTCAGCCAATTGAGTTATTTGTAACATAATGAAAAACACAGAGATGAAATTAACACTAATCGTGAAAGTTGTTACTTATCAGAGAGACAAAGATGTCCTTCAATTAACAGCTCCGACAAAGAAACGTTTCTGTCTTGTGTATGCCTTTGCTGCCTCTAAAATTCCTCTAATTTCTGTCTTGTGGATGCCTTTGCTGCCTCTAACATCCCTTTAAAATCTTCCCCATCAATATAAGGAGCGGGAAAGTTTTATAAACAAGTTTTCATCTGCGTAATAACGTATTCCAGATAGGTTCTTCCAGATTCACAAAGAACAGATCTCATTTCCTGAAAAAAAATCAACTGCTTGCTACAAGTCTCATATAACATGCACCAGCGCTGCACAACTGACTGACCAGCACATCAACCACAGACAAAACAAAATACAGAGTGAACGATGTTACTCACGTCTCGTGCAGTGTGCTCATTCATTTTTGTCGTAGTGCAATTTTTACGAAGTATGAGATTTTGACAGTAAACATTAAAGTGGTCATAGAATATTCTGCAAAATGGTGCTGAATATTAACTTTAGATACTTTCACGTTACAGACTATGATAACATGGTAAATTCTATAAAAATGTTACCCTCTAGGCGGACTGTGTGTGATAGATGCTATCCCACCTGAAAATGATAGCCAATATTGGCATCATTAATGGCTGCCTTCCAATTTCATACCTTCAGTAATACAATTAACGGAATGTATTGATTATTTTGCAACTTCTTTTGAATCGTAGCTGATTTTTCACACAAATATCAACTCTACTAAGAAAAAACACGTCTAACACTGCCTTACAGGTATGTGCTTATTTTCATTAAATAGTCGACTAAATTCGCATTCCTGCAAATCTCAGCTTGTTCTGAGAAACACACGGAAATTGCAAGTGGCCATTTATACGCGACACATCGCCAATGTTGCGTGCAAACCAAAGCCAATGACATTGCGTAAGTGTTATATTAAAACAGCAGCGGAGTCATATTTTTCACCACAATAGTGTTAAATGAATATATTACCGAATTGTGATTAAGCCCTATTGGTAGATCTTAAGATCTTATCAATGTGTCTATAATTTCAATAACTTAGCAAGGACAGAGAGGCAATGTTGTTTAGGAGGTCGTATCACAGCTTGCACAATACATCATTTTATCACAATATTTTGCACGTTAACCTCCATTTATAAGTACAGTATTTACCATACAAGTAAAAGGGGAAC
Source organism: Schistocerca gregaria (assembly GCF_023897955.1). Taxonomy (NCBI): domain Eukaryota; kingdom Metazoa; phylum Arthropoda; class Insecta; order Orthoptera; family Acrididae; genus Schistocerca; species Schistocerca gregaria. The sequence goes on from NC_064926.1 coordinate 116,700,601, forward strand.
AATAATCGGATAACGTTGTCCCTGTATATTTTTTCGTGTTGTACTGCTCCAGTGCGGCTGCAGTGACACTGACATTAGCACGCACATAAGTCGCCCTTGTCAAGGGTGACGACATTGCTTCGGTCCGCTGTGTTTTATAATCTCTTCATTGCAAATCCAGAATACACTTCGATGACTAATAGGGGAAGGACGTACGATAACACAACATCTCCTGTTTTGCGAGACATGTAATACTAATTGTTTCAATACGCTGTACTGCATCAAAAGGTACCTCATTTACTACTCTTGTGAATGCCCTCGAGATAACTGTCTGTTATATGATATTGTCTATTCAGTGACTAAAGCACAAATTAAATTCTCTGCCGACAACTAACTTAAAACTGCAATGATATTCGTGCCCCACATTAGTTGTAATGATTCACACGATAGCAGAATGACAGCTAAATCATGCACAGAATCGCGAACGAGCAGCCATCGAAGGAAACTACATTTACATCGTATGTTCTGTACTTAGTGGGAGCGTACAGAGTATGTCGCACATCGTACTCTGTAAAGCGCAGCAACGCATATTCAGGATATGAATGCTGCTGTGTTTCCATTCTCTACAGGCTACAAGTCAATAACGCAGATTCAGGATATGAATGTTGCTGTATTTCTATTCTCTACAGGTTACAAGTAACGTACAATATTTAACTCAACACAGATGTGAGACATTCAGTGTGTTAGGGAGACAGCCACCTTCAGAACTTCTCTCTCTCTCTCTCTCTCTCTCTCTCTCTCTCTCTCTCACACACAATATATATATATGATCACGTGCTGATGACGGAAATAGTAAGCTCATTATATGTTGAGAAAAATTATAGCAGAGAGACAAATGAAAAGTTTAACAATAAATATGAATTTCACATTTTTTCACTCTGAAAAAAACTTTTACTTCTCGATAATAAAAACTGCAGTGTCCATCACATTTATTCTTCCGCTATAAAACAGTAACACATCCCCAGTATTCAAGAACTGTAACTCCTCTTCAGTCATCTCAGAGAAGCGTTAGGGGAGGGACACTTTTCCGCCATCAGTTCCAGCCACCAATGCAGCATACGGTGGCTGGTGCACAGTGACCAATTTTCGTCCAGAGCATTGGGCCAATTCATTCATTTCATTGCAAGGGGAGTCCGACAGTGTTTGCCACCTTTCGGCTATTCAGCGATGAAAGAATCGAGGAGCACGTCTTTTCGATAACGATTTTATCGAAAGTATTCAGTAATAACAATTCACTTTTGCGTTTCTTATATCTTTATGTCTCAGGTTCATGACATTTACATAGAAGTAAGACACAGCACGAAATTCGTTAAAGTTTGCAACGAAAAATAGGGATCGCTACGATTCTGTGTTTGGTGCATATTACAAATATGTTGCTGTCTATGAAATTTAGCTAACATACCGACTTTTTCCGTAGAATTTGGTGAAAGTCTCTATTTGTCACCAATCTCGAGAAAATTCTTCTGATAATGCACATTCATTTGCAATAGCGCCGCGCAAACGATAAAGCCAGAGTTAAATATCCACAACGTTCCTCATATTTCATAAACCGTTTGAGATGTCAAAATGAGACTCTGGAAAATGATAGCACACATAGAGGACAGTATTTTACCATATGGTTACTATGCGAAACTTCACTATCTACCTTGTTATTCCAGTAACTCAACACGTTTACAATAAAGCAACGTAATTTTTAGTGGCCACGTGTAGTTGGTGAAACGAGGAATGTTATAGGTTTCGGAACAACACGAGCCAAGATATTACATGCTTATTTTGTTCTGAGTATGTGCTTTCTCAAAAGATACTGTCCTTACTTTTCCTCAGTTCCTCACGTCATAAACTCGATCAGTGAATGTTTCAGAATACTCTTGGAATTGAGTCAGCATAGCATGTTACTGAGGTGATACACAACTCGGCTGTTGTTTGGCAAAAGAAGCAAATTTTAGGATGCCACGAAGAGAAATGTGTAGGTTTTACTCAAAATCCGCAACTCGTGAGTCTTTCTGAAAGTTGCAAATGGTTATCAAAGCAGGAGAAAGTAAATTGCTGTATTTTCACCGTAATTCTTTCGAGATATTAACCAAAGATAATGTGACATTTGTTTGATTGGTCATTATGCAAGCATGGGAGTGGATGGTCTCCACTTAATATGTACAAAAAATGTGGGCATAGACATTAGTTTAGAATGACCCCTCCCCTCCAACACTCAGCATTTCCCCTACACTGTCTGCCCACAACCCCCACCACTACTGCCCTCCCCACAAATGCCCAACCAACTGCGCATCTACCAGCTATGGTATTTGGTGCAGGCTCGATAATGGGCGCATGTGGTGTGATACCTTTGCAACTTTAACAGTCTGAAACTTCTTTTACTGAAAACATTGTGAGAGGTTTCCGAAGGCCAGCCCCACTACCAGCAGGAGCCATCAGCAGTGTGTAATAACATAATCGAATTCTGGTTGTAGCAAGTGGTAGCAACGTTCAGTTTTATCCTTCAGCACAACCTGACACATATTATCGTCTTGTAAGAATTATCATTAGCCCAAATACAAGTTATTCGCCTTTTGAAACAGAAGTTACAAATACTTCATCGTCAGTACTATCGCCAGAAAGTCTGTTAAAATACCAACAGGTTCAGGTTTTTAAACCTCATAAGAAAAGAACGTCACTCATAGTTGTGTTTATAAAAAGTTTTCGTAGTTTTGTAACCATACCATAGACAGACACATAAAAGATACCGTTTTTCATGTCACACATACGGGGTCATAGAGCCCCATGAGCTTCGGAAATAATTGACCATTGTCATTCTTACAAACGATCTGAGAGAGCTTTCGTAGCGCACTATTGGTCTGCACAACATCAACATCGGTTGCGAAAAGAGATACATAGGCCAGAATACAACAATAGCAAATAAGGAACGCTGCGTAAATATTCTGAGAAATACCTAAACGAAACTCGTTACTGCGGTCACCAGATTTCATCTAGTTATTAGAATTATAAAGGCGAAATTGTCAGTGCACTTGAGGCGAAGGTTAGTACATACCTCAGTAACTGAAAGGGAATAGTTCATGTCAGTTGCTCCATGCTAGTCCATGAGAATACAAAATCGTATAATCATGGCAATAAGTATGATACCAGTAAGGGAAAGGAACAATGTAATAACCATAGTAATAATCATAACAGTAACTATAGTGACTCTGTAACATTAGGTCATCACTTCAACAAAATAATTTTAGGCAAAACAGTGTGAACTATGGAAACGATAGACCACTGTTTAATAAGAAGAGGAAGGATGACAAGATGTATAATCTAGGAAATAATAATAATAATAATCATAATAACAGTGACAACAGCATAGATCATTGACATGGCAAACAACAGCCCAGTTCCCAACAGAATCCCATGCCATGGGAAATGTATCAACAAAATCCTAACCATGGTCAAAGTACTGGTAGTAGTAATATTCAAAACTGGAAGTCACCGAACCAACCTGTTAATTAATAGAAATAATTAAAAGTAATCCTACAGTTACAAAACATCCGACTATGTAATTTCGACAACATCGTGCCGTCAGACTGAGATCGATGAAGTTGATGGGGGTAATACATTAGAACACATTAATTTAGTAAGGTACAAACGTTTGTCTTGAAGAAAACAATACCGTAGTTCAAGCTGGCTTTGTTGCAACGAAAGATAGAGAACATCCTATTCTAGTTAGTGACACATGTGCTTCTGCAAACATGGTTTCTCTGAATTTTTGTAACTAAGTTTGTGAGAATGGATTATCTCTCACATTGGCAGTTTGTACCTGTCATGTAGTAGGTACTATTCATACTAAATCCCAGAATAATTTCTGACAGACACAAGCAGAATTATGACAGGAAATAGAGCATTCAATAGCATGCTGCTGGTAGTAGATAATTTATCAACCACCTGCAATATATGAATCGTCATTTTAGAATGGGGGAGGTGTCCGAATCGACCTTTGTGTGGGGAAATGTTTTGGAAGCCAGACGGGACGATTAAAATAGAAACTAAAAATATATATTTTGCCAGAATTTTGAGAACACACTGTAAGAACAAAGACACTAGAGACATTCCCATGCCATGCGTGGTGTGCTATATGTTGTAATTACACTTACCCATCGCACAATGTAAGGAAACTTTGGGAAGAGCATCAATCCACTGTGATACATTAAAGTTGTTTAAAAATACGCTGTTAACAATTTTGTCTCCTGGACATTAGTAAAATGTAGCCTGTCATTACTGCTCAACATTACTCAAAACACGACTACCGAACAGGTCTCATTATCTGTCGTATAATGACGTTCACCTAATCAGAACGAGCTTAAAATTGACGTAGTTGCACAGGAGATATGGGCAAATTGCTGACGGCACCCGTTAGATGTCCAGGCGTCCTTCCACCGTTATCTGCGGTAAGCGAAGCGAGGGTGAATAAAAGGAGCTCTGTGGGTGCGCAGGAGTGACGTCCTCCGCCAGACATGAAGGCCGCCGCTGTCCTGCTCGTGGCCGCCGCGCTCCTCTGGGCCTGCGCCGACGCTCAGCTGGCAGAAGGCCCGGGGGCGGGCTTCCTGCAAGTGGCCGAGGAGGCCGGGCAAGACTTTGTAGATGCGGGCCGCGAGGCGGCGCACGAGTTCGGCCTGCTGCGGATGGGAAAGCCGGCTGTGGGGGCAGGTAGGCCTACCGTAGCCACGCCGTGGTGTCGCCTATAGTGGGGGCATCCCTACGTGGAATGATTCTGTAAAAGGCACTACCGTCTACACATTGGATAGCTTTGCAGGAGATAGGCTCTGGCTTTCACACTGTCCTACACACTTATAGGCCTACAGCTATATCCTCGACGTTGTCCGGTTTATTAATTTAACAGTTGTCAGCCGACCGTGGTGGCCGAGCGGTTCTAGGCGCTACAGTCTGGAACCGTGCGACCACTATGGTCGGAGGGTCGAATCCTGCCTCGGGCATGGATGTGTGTGATGTACTTACATTAGTTAGGTTCAAGTAGTTCTAAGTTCTATAGGGACTGATGACCTCAGAAGTTAAGTCCCATAGTGCTCAAACTCATTTGAACCATTTTGAACGGTTCCACTTAAACACATATACTTACAAAGTTATGTTCATAATTCACATTACTATCTCAAGAATTTTCAGAAACATAATGTTTGAAGGAATATCGTGGACTATTAACTAGTTGAATTACCTGTGTATTCTTGTCACGAATCGAAATGAGACTGCAACTCGGGTGATAATTCCAAAGGATTTTGTCCGCGAAGTGCGTCGAGAAAACCAACATTACCATATTTTCATTTACATATGATAATTTACATGTATGATGTTGATGTGAACCACCTGCTTCATAATGTGTAGGGCAACAGATAGGCAATCTGGAGGTCACACTCGTTAGGAATCGAAGTTAGTACCATTGTGAATACATAACAAAAAACTTTTGTACAAAGGGTTCACATCATCTCACTATGGTTTTCTCCACCACATGCCATTGTACAAGAGTGACTTTATGATACTACATGGGCTTAAAGACGTACAACAAATGTATTCAGTTTCTTTTAGATACATCTAGTAGACTGAGTGCATTCAGGAATAAATAAATGAGACACTCATTTGGGTAATTAGGAGTAGTTTGTTTCCCCACAACCTATTAAGGGAAATACATCTTCACCATCAACTTAGTTCTTGAACCATATGAATACAGACAGAATCCATTGTTCATCACTCTGAAAATTCCTTTCAAATCCTAAGCAATAACATTATTGTATATAATTTTTTGAGTTCAGTTTGGTTTAATTTCACATTGGTCTTTAGAATGTATGAGTCTGGCGACATATCATCTGACTTTCGGAAAAATATCATCCAAACAATTCCAAATTCTGAAAGTACAGACATGTGAGAGAATTATCGCACATTCAGATTAACAGCTCATGCATCCAGTGGCTGACAAGAAAAATTTACCGAAGACTGGAAAAGAAAATTGAGGATTTGTTACATGACGGTCACCTAGGCCTTCGGAAAGGTAAAGGAACCAGATAGGCAATTCTGACGTTGCGATGATAATTGAAGCAAGACTAATGCAAAACCAAGACAGGTTTGTCGACCAGTAATAAGTGTACGACAATACAAAAAGGAAGAAGATGTTCAACATTCTGACAAAAGTAGAGTAAGCTATCGGGAGAGATGGGTAAAATACAATGCGTGCAAGAGGAAAGAGGAAATAAAAATAGAGGTAGACCGAGAACGAAGTGCTCTGATTAAAATGGGTATATGACAGGGATGCGTCTTTCGACCTTACTGTTCAATCTGTAGGTTGAAGAAACAGTGATGGAAATAAAACAAAGGTTGACGAGTCCAATAAATATTCAAGGTGAAAAGATATCAATGACACGATTCGCTGATAACATTGGTATCCTAAGTGAAATTTAATTAGAACTACGCAGTCTGCTGAACGGAACGAACATGCTAATGAGTGTAAAATATGGACTGAGAATACATCGAAGCAAGACGAAAGTAATGAGAAATAATGAGAATAGCGAATAACTTAACAACAGGATTGATGATAACGAAGTAGATGAAGTTTAGGAATTCTACTCCCTACGCAACAAAATAACCAATGTGGAACGCAACAAGGAGGACATCAAAAGATCAGAAGCAAAATAGCACTGGCAAGAAGAGCGATCCTGGCCAAGAGAAGTCGAGTAGTATCAAACATAGGGTTTAATGTGAGGAAGAAATTTCTGAAAATGTATGTTTGGAGCAAAGCACTGTATGCTAGTGAAAATGGATTGTTGGAAAACTGAAACAGAAGGGAATAGAAGCATTTGAGATGTAGTGCCACAGATGGACTTATACGACAATCAATAAAGAGCTTCTGCGGAGAAATGGTGAGGAAATGAATAAATGGAAAACACTGACAAGGGGAGAAGCATTATACTAGGACAATGTTCTCAATGGCGTATGCCACTTATTTTCGTCTTAAATACATGGAGCCATACATAAAGTATTAATAGTATTAATACATACAGTACACATACTTCAACAGGAATCTAAGGCAACAATTGTTTATTATAAACAGTCCTACTGCCGCCTCTTTCACTGACTTGGGTAAGGAGGGGCTAATTTAATGCGCAGAATGAAGCAGTGAGTGTGGGGGAAGGGAGTCCTCCAGTTTAACGTTTAACAACAACCATGGTACAACTCTTTATGAGTTCTACATATATTTCGATGTTTAATCCACATCAAGTGAGAAACTAATGCACAAGATTTTAATTTGCAAATCGGCTTACGCAATGGGGCAAGGCATGGCTACAAATGCGTTGGAGGAAACTGCAACCGATATTGCCAGTCATATACAAGGGGAATGGGTTTTTCACTCATTCAGGCACAACTTCAGCAGCATCTATTTATTGTGTTGTAGAAACAACATTTCACGTAATGGAGGGCAATTTCTTACTGCTACACACTGTGGTCATCTTCTTGTGTACTCTGTGTATGATCAGTTAGTAGGCGATACCAGTGGTGTTATTCGGATGCCGAATGGAAGGGCATGGGGTCATCGCACCCGTTGTTGGATTTCTTGACGTTGGAGCCGCTGCATCTCAATCAGGTTGCCGCTCAGTCGGCACCACGAACCCGATTGCTCCTCAGCCAAGTTCTCTCACTAATCAAACATCGGTGGCTCGGTGGCAGGACAGGGAATCTAACCTGGGGGTCTCCACACAGTAATCACACAGGTGTCCACAGAGCTACACAGATGGACAATTTGAATGTCGGACTATGGACCTATCGCACCTCTCTGTACTAAGAGTTATCTGCCTGACACATAGGTGTCCACAGAGCTACACAGATGGACAATGTGAATGTCGACCTAAGGACGTATTGCATCTCTCTGTACTAAGAGTTATCTGCCTGATACATAGGTGTCCACAGAGCTACACAGATGGACAATGTGAATGTCGGACTAAGGACGTATTGCATCTCTCTGTACTAAGAGTTATCTGCCTGATACATAGGTGTCCACAGAGCTACACAGATGGACAATGTGAATGACGGACTAAGGACGTATTGCATCTCTCTGTACTAAGAGTTATCTGCCTGACACAGGTGTCCACAGAGCTACACAGATGGACAATTTGAATGTCGGACTAAGGACGTATTGCATCTCTCTGTACTAAGAGTTATCTGCCTGACACACAGGTGTCCACAGAGCTACGCAGATGGACAATTTGAATGTCGGGCTAAGGGCGTATTGCATCTCTCTGTACTAAAAGTTATCTGCCTGACTTCAAAGTTCGATGTTAATCTCAAATATTTTTCGATATATTTGTTGCATTATGAATATCGTCCTCGGTGTAAGTCTTAAGACTTACGGGTAACACGAAATTGTGCGTGTGACACCGTTTGCGTCTCTTGTTTCTAAAAGGGGACAACTATTCAGAAAAAAAGGAAAAAATATTCCACGACATTTGTTTAATAATGTAGTGGCGAATTTTGGTCTTTCACGTAAAGGAATTAATCTTTGGTCTCTGTAGGGCTAATGTAGCCTTGTTTGAAAAATGTTTGTAGCTGCAATGGTGTTTTTATCATCAGGACATACCCTAATCGCAATAAATGAGGAAGCAAATATATTCCAAGGCTCTAATATGAATTACATGAAAATAAGGATTAATTACACTCCTGGAAATGGAAAAAAGAACACATTGACACCGGTCTGTCAGACCCACCATACTTGCTCCGGACACTGCGAGAGGGCTGTACAAGCAATGATCACACGCACGGCACAGCGGACACGCCAGGAACCGCGGTGTTGGCTGTCGAATGGCGCTAGCTGCGCAGCATTTGTGCACCGCCGCCGTCAGTGTCAGCCAGTTTGCCGTGGCATACGGAGCTCCATCGCAGTCTTTAACACTGGTAGCATGCCGCGACAGCGTGGACGTGAGCCGTATGTGCAGTTGACGGACTTCGAGCGAGGGCGTATAGTGGGCATGCTGGAGGCCGGGTGGACGTACCGCCGAATTGCTCAACACGTGGGGCGTGAGGTCTCCACAGTACATCGATGTTGTCGCCAGTGGTCGGCGGAAGGTGCACGTGCCCGTCGACCTGGGACCGGACCGCAGCGACGCACGGATGCACGCCAAGACCGTAGGATCCTACGCAGTGCCGTAGGGGACCGCACCGCCACTTCCCAGCAAATTAGGGACACTGACGCCCCAACATCGTGCTGCCAGCCTCCAGTAGTGTCGCGACAGGCGTGAATGGAGGGACGAATGGAGACGTGTCGTCTTCAGCGATGAGAGTCGCTTCTGCCTTGGTGCCAATGATGGTCGTATGCGTGTTTGGCGCCGTGCAGGTGAGCGCCACAATCAGGACTGCATACAACCGAGGCACACAGGGCCAACACCCGGCATCATGGTGTGGGGAGCGATCTCCTACACTGGCCGTACACCTCTGGTGATCGTCGAGGGGACACTGAATAGTGCACATGTATCCCGTGTCTCCCAACGTGCTCTAGAAGGTGTAAGTCAATTACCCTGGCCGGCAAAATCTCCGGATCTGTCCCCAATTGAGCATGTTTGGGACTGGATGAAGCGTCGTCTCACGCGGTCTGCACGTCCAGCACGAACGCTGGTCCAACTGAGGCGCCAGGTGGAAATGGCATGGCAAGCCGTTCCACAGGACTACATCCAGCATCTCTACGATCGTCTCCATGGGAGAATAGCAGCCTGCATTGCTGCGAAAGGTGGATATACACTGTACTAGTGCCGACATTGTGTATGCTCTGTTGCCTGTGTCTATGTGCCTGTGGTTCTGTCAGTGTGATCATGTGATGTATCTGACCCCAGAAATGTGTCAATAAAGTTTCCCCTTCTTCGGACAATGAATTCACGGTGTTCTTATTTCAATTTCCAGGAGTGTATATAATTAAAACTGGCATTTCGAGCGTAACAAATGTAACGAAGTAACGTTTCAGTCCTAAGGGTACTATCACCATACCTAATGATGTTATGAGGTACATACAAACGATAACGAAACAACTTTCTTTTTCTGAACGTTCTGTATCCAAACCACTGAATGTGTTTAATTCTAACTTTATAACAGTTAAGCATTCAGAAATCTTCCATACGTTTATAAAGAAATAAATACAAAACTTACTAAAAAGTCGTCAGGCCACATATTCTCAAGACAGTGTTACGTTTATACACAAAAGGCCTGGTTCTAGTTTAATCTCCACCCACATCTATGGCAAGCCATATCTTCGGCTGATTATAGAAGAGATTATACTACGGTTCTGTAATAAAATTCACTTTTTCCTCCACAACATGTTCCGTTTTCTTGTTTACGGGGACCTTCCCATCATATGCTTCTGTTTCAGGAAGACCAAAGTTGCTTTCACTGCTGAAAAGATCTCGATGTAGAGTCCTCCGCCATAGGAATTAACAACTACGAGCACTTTCTTTACTGAAATGTACCCATTATACAGAAACGAGTGGGGACAAATCATTTATTTTCTATTTTCTAGTTCTTTGTCCCTTTGTTTCAGCTGATATGACGACCTGATTGTATAAAGGGATCTATCATGTTTCAAAATCTCCCGTTTCGCTTGTTTCGCGACACAAACTTAATGGGATCAAGGCGGCTTTTTTCGGTGACAATGCACGTGTACTGATCTAGAATAAGCACTCGTTCACGTATTCGGAACTTTCCTTCCACGACAGCAAAGTAAGACTCACGTGAAAGTTAAGAGTGCACTCTAATGGGGAAATAGTGTACATTTTGTCAGAACAGTCGCTGTCTGTTAAGATGAGTAACATTCTTATACCCGTATCATTGCGTTTTTGGCCACAGTATGCGTCGCTGAAGAAGTGGATCCCTTTTATGTTTCTGGGGACAAAATCCTCAATCTAATGGTATGGAAAGTTGCACAATTTTTAGGACCGTTCTTAACTTGGACATCACAACAATAAAATTTATCTTGATATGCTTTCTTGTTCTGTATCTTGAAATTAAAAACTGACAACAGACTGAGATAGAATGTTCTTGCAATGGCAAATGTGGAAAAGGAAGGTTCTACATGTAATCAAACGACAGAGCCAAAGAGTCATCAATCTTTTTGTTAATATGGGTCACTTATTTGATTAAAGGACAAAATCAGAATCCTATCATTATGGTCAAAAATTCTTTGTTGTAACTCACGTTAAACCCTTATAATAAAGAAAATACAGCAGTATAGCCCATTAAAAGATAAGCAAGCTTACCTTACTATCGGTTTCTTTTTCTTCATTTTTATTTGAAGGTTCCAACTTCGAGACGCTGATGTCAGTATTACTGTGGATTACTTAAAGCTTACAACAAGAAACTATGATTAAAAGCAAGCCACATGTTGATTTCTCAAACGTCACAACTTATCGAGATGTTCCCTATTAGTAACAAAAGCATATTTCGATCCGATCGCTACAAGCGGCAAGGCAATGACAAAGTTCATATGTAGTTCCAATCGACGCGAATATGCCTCACTAACCATAAACCGACAAATTTTGCATTCGCTATTTCTGAAGAGTTTCCTTCTTTTAGCAGTAACTGCCGCTAAAATCAGACGATAAAACTACGCTAAATAGCTGTAACAGATAAAACTTCAGTGTTCTTTCATGTAGGTACTCTACTCTAACACGAGGAGAGATTAATGTATATTTGAGATAGTTATTGCTAACTTTCCCGGAAGCCAAACGATAAAGTAATCAAATTGAACAAAAACTTTAATTTTGTTGTTTACAGGTGTTCGCCATGCTACCGGAGCTAAGGGAGGAGCCCGCACGGCTGCCGCCCACAACAGTTAAGAACAGCAGCTGAGGCAGCTGTGAACCACCGGCACGCTGCCTAGCGCTGCCGACACTGTTAGATTAGATCTGGAGTACTTTTTGTTGTAACATATCCATTGCGAGGAGGTCCTCCAGGATGTAGAACATGTCAGTAAATGAAACAATGCAACAAATATTTACAAGGAAAAATATACCTTGCCCAAACTCCAAGTGAAACAGTCCTAAAGGACGTGGAATACGTCTAAAAATCTTAAACATATTCTCATTTGAGATAATAACAAAACTGTTCAGAACATGGTAACTTCCAATACATAGAGGTGCATATGATAACTACCAAAATATTTTGACCATGTATCATCAAACAGAAAAACCATTGTATAGGAATTATTTACACTAATCACATTAGTGCACAGAATTTGTACTACTTTGGGTGAGTTGTGTGTGCAGATGTGGCGTCAGCTCGATACAGCGACGTACAAAGGCCTCATTGCTTCCATGCCACGTCCCGTAGTCGTTATTACCCGCGCAGAAGGTGGAAATACCGGCTATTACACTCCTGGCTATTAAAATTGCTACACCAAGAAGAAATGCAGATGATAAACGGGTGTTCATTGGACAAATATATTATACTAGAACTGACATGTGATTACATTTGGGTGCATAGGTCCTGAGAAATCAGTACCCTACCTCTGGCCGTAATAACGGCCTTGATACCCCTGGGCATTGAGTCAAAGAGAGCTTGGATGGCTTGCACAGGTACAGCTGCCAATGCAGCTTCAACATGATACCACAGTTCAGCAAGAGTAGTGACAGGCGTATTGTGACGAGCCAGTTGCTCAATCACCATTGACCACACTTTTTCAATTGGTGAGAGATCTGGAGAATGTGCTGGCCAGTGCAGCAGTCGAACATTTTCTGTATCCAGAAAGGCTCGTACAGGACCTATACTGTGCGGTCGTACATTATTCTGCTGAAATGTAGTGATTCGCATGGATCGAATGAAGGGGAAGAGCCACGGGTCGTAACAAATCTGAAATGTAACGTCCACTGTTCAAAGTGCCGTCAATGCGAACAAGAGGCGTCCGAGACGCGTAACCAATGGCACGCCATAAGACCACGCCGGTTGATGCGCCAGTATGTCGATGACGAATACACGCCTCCAATGTGCGTTCACCGCGATGTCGCCAAACACGGATGCGACGATCATGATGCTGTAAACAGAACCTGGATTCATTCGAAAAAATGACTTTTTGCCATTCGTGCACCCAAGTTCGTCGTTGAGTACACCATCGTAGGCGCTCCTGTCTGTGATGCAGCGCCAAGGGTAACTGCAGCCGTGGTCTCCGAGCTGATAGTCCATTCTGCTGCAAACGTCGACGACCTCTTCGTGCAGATGATTGTTGTCTTGCAAACGTCCCCATTTGTTGACTCAGGGATCGAGACGTGGTTGCACGATTCATTACAGCTATGCGGATAAGATGCCTGTCATCTCGACTGCTAGTGATACGAGGCCGTTGGGATCCATCACGCCGTTCTGTATTTCCCTCCTGAACCCATCGATTCCATATTCTGCTAACAGTCATTGGATCTCGACCAAAGCGAGCAGTACTGTCGTGATACGATACACCGCAATCGCGATAAGCTACAATCCGACCTTCATCAATGTCGGAAACGTGATGGTACCCATTTCTCCTCCTTACACGAGGCATCGCAACAACGTTTGACCAGGAAACGCCAGTCAATTGCTGTTTGTGTATGACAAATGGGTTGGAAACTTTCCTCATGTCAACACGTTGTAGGTGTCGCCACCGGCGCCAACCTTGTTTGAATGCTCTGAAAAGCTAAACATTTGCATATCACAGCATCTTCTTCCTGTCGGTTAAATATATCAGTCGTTTCTGCTAAGAAATTCCTCGCTGGAGTATGAGGAGTTAACCACCCATAAGCCCTTCAGGCTCCTCCTGAAGTGAACTTCATCAACAGTTACACTTTTTACAGTCACTGGAAAGTTATGGAAGATGTGTAAACAGTGGGGCAACAAAGACATCAGAGCATTTTGTGAGTGCGGGTGTCCTACATCAGGTGCAGGTACGCACTCAGGGGCAAATCTATGGTTTTCCTTTGATTGACAGGTACTTAACAGATTGTTCTGCTAAAAGGATCCTTCCATTTGACTGACAGCCACTTAGCCTATTGGTCCCCAACCCCCTCCCATTACCTTCCCTCCTCAGGAAACATGACCCCTCACTGATACAGGTACACTTTCAGGTCTGAGTTACAAGTCTTTATTTTCAGTCGTTATTTAAGCAATTAGAGGCAGTACTGACATCTAGTGTGTTCACCCTAAGGTCCGGAGTCCAACTGCTACCTGAGGCCACTGTTGTCCCTTATGTAACATAATCCAATATGGCGGTCTGGTCGGGGAGAGGAAGAGTCTCATAACAAGAAATTCAAGAGTATATTGTTTATTTATAAAAATATCAATTTATGGTGGTTGCATTTCTCTTCCTCATCATTCTCTGCTGTTTGGACACATGTATGTCTTGTAAGCCGTAATTACATGGGGCAAGCATGTTGCATAACCTAATGTTCGTAATTGTACACTGGGTGTCTCAACCTAATGTTTGGCCCTTTGTCAGCACTTAACCTTTTGTACTGTTAAGTGGTTTTCCATGTCACCCCCATTTCCTTAAACTATTGTACCACTTTTGACAACAAATTAAGTAATTAGTTACGGCCTCACACCATTTTCTGGTACACTTCTCGAATTTCACATACCTTTGAATGCCACTTCTGGCCCATTCTTCTTTGTTACCCACCACCTTAGGGTATTGGACTTCGTTTTACATAAGAAATATGCAAGTTAACCTAGTGTTCTGTACATAACCTAATCTTCTGCTCCATGTCATCCATTCTAACACACCCTCCCCTTAACTACTGTACCTCTAACACCACGTTGAAATAAAAATTTTTACAAATTTATTAAATCTATGTTTTTCACATGTATGGGGTACTTTTTTTTAATTCACAGCATCCTAATTGTTGTTGAAATCGACAGAATATAGTTAAACATAAGATCGCTTATAAAAAGAACATCCCAACGCTTGACACCACACGCCAACGCTGCCTACTCTACACAGATCCTCAGCAGTCAGGATGAACTGCCAGTCCCCGCGAAGTGTCGATGCGGCCGTCAGCTGCCAAATCGCTCGTAGGTGTCAGTTCGGGTCTCGCAAGAGTGAGGCAGTGGCATCTCTTTCATACATGACACCCAAGAAAAACCTGTCGAAACACGTGCTCACCTAAGCACGATTGCTGGTACGATGATACACAACTGCGGTGTGGGTCCAGGGTCCACAGAGGTGTCGCAATGCAACCCAGAACTGCACAGGGTGCATTCTTCCTAGCAATCCTAATAGGTCAGCCCAGCCATCACTGAATTTACCCATCAAACTGCTGCTGCTGCTGGTGTGGGAGCACTGTCCGCCCTCTTTTTCTGCAGAAGAGACTTTCAACGGAAAAATTATTTTGTACTCATCGACATATTGCACCAGCAGTTAAACTCCACAAAATTTCAAAATTTTGTACATGGCTGCACGTCCAGAGAGCGTGAATAGTTATAACTGAAAGAGAAACAGCCCTCGGTAACTACATTTTTAACAAATTATCCTGGTTTCAACACTGCTAGGAGTGGTTTCTTCAGAATTTAAAACAAAGAATGATCTATATCTATATCTATAACATGCTTACAGAATAATGACTAAAAGCGTATGATACGGTATATGTACGGAAACATCGTAAAAGACTGACACTACTTATATGTCATTAATAAAATAACAAATTTGCAAAAAGAACATTAATCACAAAACTATTTAAGATAAAGAAAACTGTTACGGCGAGCAACTAAGGGCTGCCTGTTACTTGCCTGGTGCAGGTTGCAACGTACCTACACCCTATCATATGTTTTTAGTCATTATTCTGTGACCATGTTAAAGAATATAGATCATTCTTTGTTTTTAATTCAGAAGAAGACTCTCCTAGTAGTGCTGAAACCAGGTTACTTTGCTAAAAATATAGTGACCAAGGGCTGTTTCTCTTTCAGTTGCCACAAAATTTCTCTTCAAATACATACAAGATTCACAAGAATATTGGGAATCAAGAACCAATTTACCAGTGTAAATACAATTAAATATGACGATTGCTGCTGCGGTCTGATACCAATCGATGGACAGGTAATGTCTCCTCTTGATGGCCTTGGTACTGGACCGAATCTCAGTATCCACAACGCACATAATTTTCCACGTAAAAACTTCTCACATCCAGTCATATTTATCGTACACTTAATCTATACCTCCCTCATTATAGAACACACTCACATTTTCTCTGGCCATGCCACAACATAAGCCACAGTAACATTACACTGCAATATATACGAATTTTTCACAAACAGGGCAGTTATCTTATATGCCTCTACAGCGCCCAAAAAAGTTATGGTATACCTACACATACGCGGGCGAAATGCCTCGATTCTTCTCAGTTCTAGGAAACTGACTAGCAAAGTCTTCGAATCAGCGCTTCTGGAAGGTGCTGCATCCTGCCAAGATTCTCTCAAACAAGTGTAATGAAGGACAAGCGTCCGGCACTATGTGATAACGAATACTGCATCTGCGGACGTAATGCTTGGAAAGAAATCACCGACGCGGATTGGTGTATTGTTATCAACATCACTTCGATATAAAAACAAGGAAAATGCGAGGGTATGCTTACAGGTGCCAATGAGAAGACGTAGTTTTACAGCTGTATAGCCCGTCCTGTTAGTACACTATAACAGGTCCAGTTGAACTCTTGCATTGCTATATTGTACAGCTGTTTTTACATCATTCGTATAGCTATCAGCCGCCAGACACACGTACGCGTACCCCGAAGACAGATTGCATAAGCACATGCAGCCTATGTATCCCCCTCACTGCACTAGATATTTCCCACGAGGTCGGGCGATCATCCACTCCCGACGCCCTCAAAAAATGGTTCAAATGTCTCTGAGAGCTATGGGACTTAACATCTGAGGTCATCAGTCCCCTAGAACGTAGAACTACTTAAACCTAACTAAGCTAAGGACATCCCACACATCCATGTCCGAGGCAGGATTCGAACATGGGACCGTCGCGGTCGCGCGGCTCCAGACTGAAGCGCCTAGAACCGCTCGGCCACACCGGCCGGCAGAGCGGCCTCAATGGACTGAAGTCACTCTCAGAACTCTTCTACAAATACGGGTCAGCTCCCCCCGGCACAAAAGCGTTACTGCCTCCGACCCCGGTCTGCTTGCTTGCTCGTTTTTCTACACCCATGTCCAGACCATAGGATTACAAGAGCAAATGTAATTTCCCATTTTTTACCAGAATATCATACCACTTTCGCAATACTTCTCGATATCCACCACATAGCAGTATCTTACCGATCGCTCGCGCAACATAATTCAGAAGATAAAGACTGGAAATTATTTCTCAACAAACTCGAAGCTTTAGCCTGGTGGAGCGTGCTGTAAACCGTTGAGTAACTAGAAACTTATCCCATGATGAGGTTTCGTGAAAATTCGAAAAAAAAAACAGAGCAAGCTGATACTTCCACTCGTAAATACCATTGTCGGCGACGTAACAAATTCCAAATCCTCCCTATAATTTACAAAGTCAGCTAAAGTGTTTCTCATGTCTAGAGAACACGCAAATGTGTCTTCCACCACACTTTAACCTGCTAGATGCTCACTCCACAATCGATGTTCCCCCAATTAAATAAAGGTGAGAAATGTGCAGAAGCAATCAGCCGAGCAATTTACATTGGAGGGAATAATGGTCCAGCGAAACAGTCGTCCATAACGAATCTTTTCAAATTTCCACGCAATCACGAAAGCTATCCAACACATACTAAGTCTCAGTTCACTATTCGGCCATCTAGAGGACAGCGAAGTTAACTCAACTACATTCCTACACTCCAACAGGCCTCTCCATCTGGACGGCTCGTACCATTAACGGTAAACATGGATCATTCCCGCGACAGGTTACAGGCACTGCATCCCAAGTACACATAGGCAGAATCGGCCTAGGAAAAAAACCGGCCTCATATATATTTTATCACTGCACTTTGTAATGTTGTTGCATTAATTTGAGGTGTAAAGCGGTGCTGATAGACAATAGAGCGGTTTAAAAGCTGCGAGCTATCTGAGGAAGTTAACCTGGCATTACTGCGCAACTGTTTCACCAGGTATCCAGTCTAGCTTACCAAATTCCCAACCAGACTAACATTAATTATAATCTTTTAATAGTCATACGAAAATCGGTGATATATATAAAAAAGAAAATTTAAAAAAGAAATAAATCAGTTTATATTTGGAAATTTATTTTAACATTGATCATTAAAATTTCAGCATATTAAACTTGAGTCATAACTAAGCTGGTGCCTTATTTAGGATTGTGAAAATGTAAGTTTGTCATCTTACGGAACACATTAAATATGGAGCCAAGATTGGGAGACTGCATACAACACTGCATTCATAAATTAACACACGAAGAACGTTGAAACGTATGCGAGAGGAAATTAACCACAACCAACCGATTCAATTTTCACCCAAAGAAGTTACGTTTGTAGCGCAATCCTGTCCGTCATGTAATTACCACACACTGGTATACTAAATTCATGCTACCTCTCTGAGAAATCTTCCCGAAAAGAATAGCTGAGGGCTACTTTGATGATTACACTACATGCTTCACGTGGTCAACTTGGTTTACACAAAGAGTGTAACTCCACAATAAGTTTGATAATTAAAATAAATTAGATCGAAAAGCAATTTACAAAGGAAAAACCTCGAACTGGTTACTATCGTCTTACTATTAACCTGATGGGTCAAACAATTGTATAAGCACGTGGTACTGGTCTCACACGGGGACGTGGGTTGAACATAAAGAAAAGTTGCTACATTGAAAAATATATATATGTTGTTAAGACGAGACGTTATAATCTCACGCACATTGGCATTTAAGATTGATGATCTTAGTTAGAGTTTCTGATCAACACGTGGTTCCACTTTACTCAGAAGGTAGTGACAAAGCAATTACTGAAAGATATTCTGAAGTTGACACTCGAAATACACTGAGTTGCAATTTAAGATAACATTAGATATTTTAGAGCTAAAACCTGAAATAAAGGTGATTAAATTTTCAGTTAGGCTGAACTTAAGAAATCCATTGTCCTGCGTACTTAGCAGAGACGCGCTTAGCCGGAGATCTTACCACTTCGGACGCTCGCCGCGGACAGACTGACCTGCGCTCCTACCAAGGGTGCTTCCGTATAAAAAACGGAAGTGACCAGAGGGTCAGCTTCCTATACCAACATGACAAGGGACGGACAGAACCATACTAAGGATAGAAACCTCTTTGCTTCTAGAAAGCTTATCTACTTGTTCCGACGTTGGTCCTACTGTTCTCTAGTAGACAGGCTTGTCTGCTACCATCAAGCATGCGACTAGAAATACATTTGCTCATTCATCCTCTCACACAGAAGGGAAGGGGGATGACAGTATCTTATCATATACTGTATATAAAAGAAAGCGGATGTAGGTTCCGTATGAGACTGTGTGACATGAATTACATATATGAATTAGATATCAACTGTGCTTTAAAGTGTAGTAGTGTGACATCGTTCTTGTTTATGTGTAAAAGTAACACGTTCCACTGCTCAGTCTCCCCGCAGATAGTCAGAAACGCCACAGTAAATTTTAAGAGGAATTTATGCCGTAAATGACAACAGATTTAAGAAATTAACATGAAAGGAATCCAACAGAGACCTTTCAACTTACAACTAAATGTTATTAGTGCAGTCTCAATTGAACGACATTCGACAATGAACGAAGTATCGGAAATACGCACTGCTGATGGATGTGGCACTGGTAATAGAAATATCCATACCATTCTTATGATCTGACATACTCTTCCCCTTGCTGTCACAGTACTTCATGTCAATCCCTTACGATCGGACATAGTCATTTCCTTCGCACATGTCGGAACACAAACACATGCTTTACAAGCCTGATGCTCAAGGGGAACGTATCACGCACCCCCTACTACTAAGTATAATACTTCATCAATAACTAGTACTAAATAATACTGATCGAAAATCAACGATGGTTGGTCATGAATCATAAATTTTTCTTTCAAGTGCTACCACCGTGTCTTAGAAAGAGAGGCGTAATAGTCTTACAAACCGCTATGTGTTAAAAAAACACAACCATATTACCATCTCAAGCGGTCTAGGTTCTAAAGGTGCACACAGGTATCCATGTTAAAAGCTATACCGGCTTAATAAGACCATCTATGGCATTACTTATGAATGACGTAGTTTCTCCAGACAAACACCGTGACACTCAGTATAGACGGTGATCGCCGGAGTGTATATTAGCAGACCAGCAGTGCGGTTTCACGTGACCGACGATGCACCCTCGTAACGAAATTTTGAAAGTGATTGGGCTAAGGAGTGTGGTATGAAACCGATATTTGCAACTCCCTCAAGCCGCCAACACTAGATGTTTCTCCTGTATTTCTAACGCATTCTGTCTAGATGCTATGTCAGAGGTTCTGTGGTATATGCACTGAGTTACAGGCGATGATTGATTGAGAAGGATCACAAACAGTAGTAGATGGTGTGATGATTGAGGCCGTAAGAAATGTACACTAGCTTTTCAGGTCTCTAGTGCTACACTTTCGGTAGAAATGATGTCTGTGATTTGAAATCAGGTCTTTCCATTGTTGGATCCTATGGAGACGTCCTTACAACCACTAGTGAATGATGTTTCTGGCACTCTCATAGCTCGAAACGAGCCACCTTTCTCGAACCTGCTACAGTAAAATTCCAACATGGATTTTGGTAGCCGCTATGGATCTTGTAACTACCACTGATTCTCTAGACTACTGTCCCTACAGCTTTGCGCATGTGATTATTCAAGTCTAAGCTGGAACTGAGTAGAAGCCATTCCGACACAAGCACATACACAGACATACAGAAAACAACGCAGACGCTCTGCAAACGTGGAATATGTGGGGTGGAGGCGGCTGGATGCAATTGAGTACAGTGCTTTACTATACCTCCCAGTCAGTGCATCTGAGCTACGTGTTGGCAGCTGTACTACATTTACAAGCAATTTTAGAACACGAAACGAGAGGTTATGTCATGATCGCATGTTTAGAACGGGCCTTAAAAAATCCATAGAATTGCGTAAAATCAGTATACATTGATGGAATATACACCGAAATGCCGCGACATTGTAGAAGTACTATCATGTGTTCTGCTTGGCGCAGAAGAATTTGTACGTGGCAACAAGCATGCGACGGAAAGAGGTATCTGAGAAGACATCGACATGGAACGAAGGAAACCAGGGAAACGTTCACTTTTTTCCATCGATGCACCACTCTACTGCATGTCTATTTATGTAGCAGTGATACACGTGAGTTGACTATTGTATTTGGCTCTTTTCAGGGGGAACCATCCACCTCTGAACTTACTTGCATCTGCATTAAAGAATGTCATAGAGTGGATGGATTGGTCGGTTGAGATGGAATTGTAGTGAGGTACGATTTAATAGTAGACTGATGATGCATTCTAGAGATTGAGAGGGAGAAGTTGCTGCAGCTCATTTGACAATTTTTCCTGATGTACCGTCAGGATGCACGAGTTGTGTGACATAGCCTGAGTCCGGCTCATACATAACCACTTGTTCTGTGGGTGTTACAACAGTGTTTACCTGCAATCATTAACAGTTAATCTCAAGTGTGATGAAAAGCGACACACTCCTCTAAACGAACGAAGATTTATACGTTGTACTCCATTCCGCTATCGCATCTTAAGTGAAAAACCGATACTTCAGTTTCATAACTAAGTTAGCAATAGGTGTTTGTGAGACACTGCAATCCCCTGTGTATGCATCTGCTTGACAGATTTGCTGTTTACAGAGTTAGTGGCGGCATGGCTTGTAATTTCACATGTCAGACGCCGCTGATATGTGTTTATCTGTTTGCTTGTAAGAGGTATACTCCATTACTAACGATCATTTTATATAGGACAGATGTGGGCATAGTATAATCACTGCAGCGTGCTCAGATGTGGACAGTGGCCACTATACATCTCTGGAAAGCTGTATCGTGCATGTATCACACAATTAAGGAAGTAGTTTTCTCGTTTTACCATTCGATGCCATAGTTTGTCATTGAGAAACCTGCAAGAAGGATGTACGTCATTTACTAGAAAAATATTTCTTACGTTGGAATAGTAACAGCGCTGCATTCCACGCGACTGATAGGTCGGAAACTCAAGTGATCTAACATTACAGCCTGTTTAAAGTGCGGAACGTTGTAGCCTTAGGAGTGCATGAATTTATGTTCTCTCTTACCAATACCTCACTGGTACTGAGCCTAGAATATAGAACAATACTTTAGAGTTGATGGCGTAGTTGATTTACGTAAAATGCTTTGTACACCTCCCATCTGGAGCTCCATCATGCTTAAAAATCGCTCGTTCGTGTTCTTCTTAACCGTCTGCTATTACATCATGACACTTTCAAATCTGTTACTATACAACGATATGGGCTGCTAGGCTCCTCTACATGGGCGCAGCTAGAGAAATTTTGTGTACTTGGTTGGTTGAGGGTTGGTTGAGGGTTGGTTGAGGGCTAGCTCCATTCATTCACGAGACGCGCAGCATAGTGGTTAACTTCTGGTTAGCTACAGACTAAATTAGTAACGGTGCTATGAGTATCTCGATGCTGTATGTGTTTGACAATTAACAATGATACATATTTCATAATGCACCTTCTCGACAAGTTGCGACCTACAAAACTGCTTAGTCAGAGAACAAATGCTGTTGATATTACTCATTCGGTGGAATTGCATGTGTGTGTTTCTGCTTACAGCCTGAGAATTGATAAAACGCGAGTCCAGTAGAACATTTAATGTAAATGTGCACATAAGGCAGTCCAAGACATGTTTTCTCCTAACCCTGGTGTCTGTCTCGTACTTAAAGTGGATATTTGCCTAAAAAATCAGCTATGTTACAGCAAAATTGCGAAAAATGAGCAATCCTTTGCTGTTAATTGTAAAATAAGATATGAAACTTGAAAGTCGCCATGAATGATGACAATATTGGCTATCATTTTAGGTAGGATAGAACACTGTCAGACACACAGTTCTCCTAGAGGACTAATATTTTTGCTGAATTAACCACGTCATCATAGACCGTAATGTAAAAGTATCTGATGTTAATATTTACCAGCATTTTGCTGAATATTCTATGACGTCAATGAATGCTGTCAAAACGTGTTAGCTTGTAATAATAGCACCCATTTTTGACTCTGTAGTATGTTCTTCCCCCCCCCCCCCCCCCCAGAACCATGGACCTTGCCGTTGGTGGGGAGGCTTGCGTGTCTCAACGATACAGGTAGCCGTACCGTAGGTGCAACCACAACGGAGGGGTATCTGTTGAGAGGCCAGACAAACGTGTGGTTCCTGAAGAGGGGCAGCAGCCTTTTCAGTAGTTGCAGGGGCAACAGTCTGGGTGATTGACTGATCTGGCCTTGTAACACTAACCAAAATGGCCTTGCTATGCTGGTACTGCGAACGGCTGAAAGCAAGGGGAAACTACAGCCATAATTTTTCCAGAGGGCATGCAGCTTTACTGTACGATTAAATGATGATGGCGTCCTCTTGGGTAAAATATTCCGGAGGTAAAATAGTCCCCCTTTCAGATTTCCGGGCGGGGACTACTCAAGAGGACGTCGTTATCAGGAGAAAGAAAACTGGTGTTGTACAGATCGGAGTGGGGAATGTCAGATCCCTTAATCGGGCAGATAGTTTAGAAAATTTAAAAAGGGAAGTGGATAGGTTAATGTTAGATATAGTGGTAATTAGTGAAGTTCGGTGGCAGGAGAAACAAGACTTTTGGTCAGGCGAATACAGGGTTATAAATACAAAATCAAACAGGGATAATGCAACAGTAGGCTTAATAATGAATTAGAAAAATAGGAATGCGGGTACGCTACTACAAACAGCATAGTGAACGCATTATTGTGACCAAGATAGACACGAAGCCCACGCCTACTACAGTAGTACAAGTTTATATGCCAACTAGCTCTGCAGATAACGAAGAAACTGATGAAATACAAGAAATTATTCAGGTAGTGAAGGGAGACGAAAATGTAATAATCATGGGTGACTGGAACTCAAGAGTAGGATAAGGGATAGAAGGAAACGTAGTAGGTGAATATGGATTGTTACTAAGAAATGAAAGAGGAAGTCGCCTGGTAGAATTTTGCACAGTGTATAACTTAATCATAGCTAACACTTGGTTTAAGAATTATGAAAGAAGGTTGTATACATGGAAGAAGCATGGAGATACTAAAAGGTATCAGATAGATTATATTATGGTAAGACAGAGATTTAGGAACCAGGTTTTAAACTGTAAGACATTGGCAGATGTGCACTCTCAAGACAATCTATTGGTTATGAACTGTAGATTAAAACTGAAGAAACTGCAAAAAGGTGCTAATTTAAGGAGATGGGACCTTGATAAATTGACTAAACCAGAGGTTGTACAAAGTTTCAGGCAGAGCATAAGGGAACAATTGACAGTAAGAAATACTGTAGAAGAAGAATGGTTAGCTTTGAGAAATGAAATAGAGAAGGCAGCAGAGGATCAAATAGATAAACAGACGAAGGCTAGTAGAAACCCTTGGGTAACAGAAGAAATATTGAATTTAATTGACGAAAGGATATAAAAGTGCAGTAAATGAAGCAGGCATAAAGGAATACAAACGTCTCAAAAATGATATGGACAGGAAGAAGTGCAAAATGGCTGAGCAGGGATGGCTAGAGGACAAATGTAAGGACGTAGAGGCTTATCTCACTAGGGGTAAGATAGATACTGCCTACAGGAAAATTAAGTTTACCTTTGGAGAAAAGAGAACCACTTGTATGAATATCAAGAGCTCAGATGGAAACCCAGTTCAAAGCAACGAAGGGAAAGCAGAAAAGTGGAAGAAATACAGGGTGTGGTAGATAAGTATTGAGACTCAGTCTAGAAAAACAAATTTATTGATCCAATTTGTACAAAACGTTAATATTCTTCATAGTACTCGCCTTGGGCGTCGACACAATGTTGCCAGCGCGTTTTCCAAGCTTCATAGGCCCCAATGCAGTCCGTTTGAGTTATCCCAGTTAGTGCCTTCGTGACAGCACGTTGGATGTTCGGAATATCGTCGAAACGATGACCCTTCAGGCATCTTTTGACCTTCGGAAATAGGAAGAAATCAGGAGGACTCAAGTCAGGGCTGTATGGTGGCTGTGGCAGAACTTCAACTCCAATTCGGGTCAAGTAGGAGGTCACGAGGAACGCTGTGTGCGCCGGAGCGTTGTCGTGGTGGAGACGCCAGCGTTGAGCAAGGTCCTGTCGCTTCCGTTTGACGGCTCTGTGCAATCGCTGAAGGACTTCTTTGTAGAATTCGGCATTGACAGTCTTCCCCTGAGGGACAAACTCTTTGTGAATTTACCCCCGCTTGTCGAAAAACACAATCAGCATTGTCTTGATGCGGGACTTTGACATTTTTGCTTTCTTCGGCCGCGGGGATGCCGGTGTGTGGCACTCCGAGCTCTGGGCTTTCGTCTCCGGGTCGTACTGGAATGTCCACGATTCGTCGCCTGTTACTACGTTGTCTAAAAAGTCTGGATTATTTTCCAAATCATTCTCACGGCAAACGTCCACTCGTTGTTGCTTTTGTTCGGCGGGGAGCCCTCGGGGAACCAATTTTGCGCAAACTTTCCTCTTCATCAAATCTTGCGTAACAATTTGGTGAACCGTAAATTTATTCACGGAGACCTCATCGGCGATCATTTTGAGACTTAAACGACGGTCGGAGTCCAGGAGTTCTTTCACTTTGGCCACCGTTTCATCCACACGACTCGTTGAAGGGCGTCCAGATCGTTCCATGTCTTCAACGGATTCCCTCCCGTTTTTAAATTCATTAAACCACCGGAACACTTGAGCTCTCGATAGGGAGTCTTCTTTGTAGGCCTCCGTAATCATAGCAAAAGTTTCCGAAATAGTTTTGCCCAAGCGAAAGCAAAATTTGATTGCATACCGCTGTTCTATCGAGCGATCCATCTTCAGCGTTTTCACAAGTGTCACGGGCACACAAACAACGTAATACGCGAAGCTCGACCCTCACTGCACCAGAGCCCGACGCGACTGCGAACCGGTTCTATTGTTAGCTCAGATCCCCCACCACGTGACGTACAGGTGGACACCGCCCTGCGAGCGACTGGGGCGCCGCGCGGCGGCCAGTCTCATTACTTATCTACCACACCCTGTATATATAGAGGGTCTATACAAGGGCGATGTACTTAAGGACAATATTATGGAAATGGAAGAGCATGTAGCTGAAGATGAAATGAGACATACGATACTGCGTGAAGAGTTTGACAAAGCACTGAAAGACCTGAATCGAAACAAGGCCCCGGGAATAGAAAATATTTCATTAGATCTACTGACAGCCTTGGGAGAGCCATTCCTGACAAAACTCTACCATCTGGTGAGCAAGATGTATGAAACAGGCGAAATACCCTCAGACTTCAAGAAGAATACAATAATTCCAATCCCAAAGAAAGCAGGTGTTGACAGTCGTGAAAGTTACCGAACTATCAGTTTAATAAGCTATGGCTGCAAAGTACTAAAGCTAATTCTTTACAAACGAATTGAAAAACTAGTAGAAGCTGACCTCGGGGAAGATCAATTTGGATTCCGTAGAAATATTGGAACACGTGAGGCAATACTGACCCTAAGACTTATCTTAGAAGAAAGATTAAGGAAAGGCAAACCTACATTTCTAGAATTTGTAGACTTAGAGAAAGCTTTTGACAATGTTGACTGGGATACTCTCTTTCAAATTCTGAAGGTGGCAGGGGTAAAATACAGAGAGCGAAAGGCTGTTTACAATTTGTACAGAAACCAGATGGCAGTTATAAGAGTCGATGGGTATGAAAGGGAAGCAGTGGTTGGGAAGGGAGTAAGACAGGGTTGCAGCCAGTCCCCGATGTTATTCAATCTGTATATTGAACAAGCAGTGAAGGAAACAAAAGAAAAATTCGGAGTAAGTACTAAAATCCATCGAGAAGAAATAAAAACTTTGAGGTTCACCGATGACATTGTAATTCTGTCAGAGAGAGCAAAGGACTTGGAAGAGCAGTTAAACGGAGCCATCAGCTATTCCATCACTCTGACAGACGAGTTTAAATGTAGAGGTCGTCCAGCACTTTCGGACAGCAGTTTGGAGCCTCTCCACAACGCCACCAAAGTATTCCAGTTTCCATATGTTGTAATTGTCTTTTATTTAAAATCATCCATTGTGTGTGGAGTGTTATAGTAGCTACTGTAACAACATGATTTACATCGGTCGACATCTAGTTTTCTGTGAGAGGCAGTGAATCAGAACGTGTTAATGTCAGTTCAGAACCTGACAGAGACCTCGAAGTGGCGGAATAACAAAATGTATGGCACTGTACAAAGCGTGTTACAGCAACAAAAAACAGTGTTTCATACAAATACACAGGGTCTTAGGGTGCATCTCTTGTGACTTACAGTATAATCTGTGGGATATAGTCATCCTCCTACAGTCCAGGTGATGAAACTTTAAACTGGTCTGTGCAGTGGATCAATACCTGTATATTTAATAAGATCGTCACATGCGGTCGATGCCATCATGCATCCGATATTTGTATTGGATATATGGGGAGGGGGGGGGGGGGTAGAGATGCAGCAAAAATCTTATCGAGTTCTCTGTTGGATAAAGAAAGTGGAGCCTTTATAGTTCGTAATTTTTCTTCGGTGGATGGTGCACAATGTGATAGATGGGAATGGGCCCTCAGGGACATGGATCTGCTTGTAGTTTTGAGAAGAACCACAATGCAGTAGCAAAATTCACGTCCTTCTCCCCATTCCCATACTGTCCTTTATACTGCCTCGTGTAGATACAGAAGGCTTCGTTTCCGTCGAATGACCAAAACACAAATCTGTCGCAGTAATTCAGCTTCGCCTGTTTCTACATGGGTTGCAGAATGTGGTAGATATAGCTGTCTCTGACCTCTACTCAGTTCCGACTTATATCGGAACGATCATATGCGCAAAGCTGTAGGGACGGCAGTCCAGAGCCTCATGGGTAATTCTAAGATGCGTAGGGGCTACCTAAACCCATGCTGGAATTTTACTGTAGCAGATAACTTCGAGAAAGGTGGCTCGTTTTGATATATGAGAGTGCCAGAAACATCATTCACTAGTGGCTTTAAGGACTTCTCCATAGAATCAAAAACAGGTATGTGGTTCAATGGAAAGACCTGATTACAAATCACAGACATCATTTCTACCGGAAGCGTAGAAACTCTAGTGTACAATTTTTACGCCTGAATCACCACACCATCTACTGCTGTTTTTGATCCTTCTCAATCAATCATCGCCTGTAACTCAGTGTATATACCGCAGAACCCCTGACATGGCATCTAGACAGAATGCGTTACAAATACTGGAGAAATATGTAGTAGTGCGGCTTCAGGGAGTTGAAAATATCGGTTTCATACCACACTCCTTAGCTGAATCACTTTCAAAATTCGGTAATTTTATTACTATGGTGCATCGTCGGTAACGCGTAACCGCACTGCTGGTTTGATAATACACACTCCGGCGATCACCGTCTATATTGAGTGTCACGGTATTTGTCTGGAGAAACCACGTCATTCGTAGGTAATGCCATAGATGGATTTACAAAGCTGGTATTGCTTTTAACATGGATACCTGTGTGCACCTTTAGAATCAAGACTGCTTGTGATGGAAATATGGTTGTGATTTTTAAAATATATAGCGGTTTGTAAGATGATTACCCCTCTCTTTCTAAGACAAGGTGATGGCACCTGCAAGAAAAAGTTACGATACATGCCCAACCATCATTTATTTTCGGTTCCTATTATTTCGTATCGCCAGCAATCAGTTATTGACGAAGTATTATTCTTAGTAGTAGGGGTTGCGTGATACGTTCGCCTTGAGCATCAGGCTTATAAAGTATGTGTTTGTGTTCCAACATGTGCAAGGGAAATGACTATTTCCAGCTGTAAGGAAGGTATGATTTGACGAGAACCACTGTGATAGCAAGAGGAAGAGTATGTGAAGTCATAAAAATGTTACTGATATTTCTATTTCCAGAGCCACATCCGTCAGCAGGATGTATTTCCGATACCTTGCTCATTGTCGAATGTCGTTCAATTGAGACTGCAGTCATAACATTTAGTTGTATGTACAGCGATAAAATGTAAACAAGGCCAGTTTTTTTTCTAGGACGATTCTGGCTATGTTTACTTGCCATGCAGCACCGGTGGCCTGTGGCGGGAATGATTCACGTTTCCTGGAGATGCCTGTTGGAGGGTAGGAAAGCAGCTGACTTAACTGCGCTGTCCTCTAGATGGCCCAATAATGCACTGATAGTAGGTGTTGCTTTGCTTTCTTGATTGCGTGGAAATTTGATAAGATTCATTATTAACGTGTGTTTGCACTTTACCATTATTCCCTCGAATATAACATTGTACGGTTGATTGCTTCTTCACATTTCGAGCCATTATTTAATTGAGGGAACATCGATTTTGGTGTGTGCATCTAGCAGGTGAAAGACCAGTGGAATACAAGTTTGCTGGTTCGCTAGACATGGGAAACACTTTAGTTGACGTTGTAAATTATAGGGATGATTTGGAATCTGTTACATCACCCACAGTGGTATTTACGAGTGGAAATATTAGTTCGCTTTTTTCTCGAGTTTTCACATAAACTTCTTCGCAGACGGGATAAGTTTATAGTGACTTAATGGTTTACAGCACGATTCACGCTCCGAGTTTGTAGAGAAATAATTTCCGGTCTTTATCTTCTGAATAATGCTGTGCGAGCGATCAGTAGGATACTGCTAAGTGCTTGATATCGAGAAGTATTACGAAAATGGCATGACATTCTGGCAAACCATGCAAAATTACATACGTTCTTGTAATCCCAGAGCCTGAATATGGGTGTAGAAAAGCGAGCAAGCAAACAGGTCGGGGTCGGAAGCAGTAACGCTATTGTGCCGAGGGGAGTTGACCCGTATTTGTAGAACAGTTCTGAGAGTGACTCCGGTCCGCTGATCACGCGTCGGGAGTGGATGACCGCCCGTCCTCGTGGGAAATATCTAGTGCAGTGAGGAGGATACCTACGCAGCATGTGCTTATGCTGTCTGTCTTCGCGGTATGTGTACGAGTGTCTTCGGCTGATAGCTATACGAATGATGTAAAAACATCTGCACAATATAGCAATGCAAGAGATCAACTTGACTCTGCTATAGTGTACAAACAGGATGGGCAATACGGCTGCAACAATACGTCCCCTCATCGGCACCCGTAAGCGTACCCTCGCATTTTCCTTGTTTTCCCATCGATAGTGATAGTGATGTCTTTCCAAGCATTACGTCTACAGGTGCAGTATTCATTATCCCATAGGCCTGGACACCTGTCCTTCATAACACTTCATCGAGAGAATCTTGGCAGTACGCAGCACCTTCCAGAAGCGCTGATCAAAGACTTTGTCAGATAATTTCCTGATACTGAGGACAATCGAGACAAATAGCCGTCGTAAGTGTAGGTATACCGTAACTTTTCGGGCACTGTACAGATACAAAAGATAACTACACTGTTTGTGAAAAAAGCGTATATATTGCAGTGTAACATTACTGTGGCTTATGTTGTGGCATGACCAGAGAAAACGACTATGTTTCCTATCGTGAGGAACGTATAGATTCAGTGCATCGATAACTGTGAGGGTATGAGAGAGATTTTTACGTGGAAACTTATGTGCACTGTATATACTGAGATTCGGTCCAGTACCACAGCCATAAAGTCTAGATATTAACTGTACATCGATCGGTGTCAGACTGCAACAACAATCGTAAAATTTAATTGATCTTACACTGATAAATAGGTTCCTGGTTCCCAATATTCTTGTAGCTCTTGTATGTATTTGATGATCTGTAGACAAATATTGCGGGGTTTAACTGCTGGTGCCATATGGTGATGTGTACAAAATAATTTTGCAGCTGAAAGTCTCGTCTGCAGACATAAAAGAGGACAGTGCTCCCACACCTGCAGCAGCAGCAGTTTGACGGGTAAGTTTAGTGATGGACAGGCTGTCCCAGTAGGGTTGCTGGGAAGAATGCACCCTATGCTACTCTGGTACACATTGCAACATCTCTGTGGGCACTGCAGCTGCACCGCAGGTATGTGTCATAGCACCATCAATGGTGCCTAGATGAACACGTGTTTCGACAGCTTTTTCTTGGGTGTAATATATAAAAGAGATGGCGTCACCTCGTTCTTGTGGGACCCTAACTGACACCTACGCATGATTTGGCAGCTGACGGCCGCATCGTCACTTCGCAGGGACCGCCGGTGCATACCCACTCCTGGGGATGTGTGTGGAGTAGGCGGCGTCGGCGTAAGCCTAGAATGGCGGCATGTGTTTCTTATTAGAGATCTTTCGTCTAAACTATATTCCATCGATTTCACCAACCAATAGGATACTTCGAATTATAAAATACTAATCCGTACATGTGAAGAATATCGCTTTATGTAATTTGCATAAATTTTTTATATCAACGTCGTGTTAGCCGAACAATAGTTGAGGGGAGGGTATGTATGAATCGTTGGAATGGAGAAGAAGCGCAGGTTAAGTGCAGAACATTAGGTTAACTTGCATTTTTTTAATGTAAAACGCAGTACAATATTTTAAGGGCGTGTGTGACAAAGAAATAATGCGCCAGAAATGGCGTTCAAAAGTATGCGAAATTCGAAGAGTGTACCAGAAAATGGTGGGAGGTCATAACTAATTACTTGAGTGGTACAATAGTTTAAGGAAATGGTCTTGAAATGTAAAACCACTTAACAGAACAACAGCATAGGTGCCGACAAAGGGCCAAACATTAGGTTGAGACCACCCAGTACAGTGACAAACATTACGTTACGCAAGATGTTTGCTCCATGTAATTATTTTTTACAACACAGAAATGTTTCAAATGGCAGAGAATGATGAGAAAGAGAAAACCAACCCACACACAACTGATTTTTTAAAATAAATAAACAATATATCGCTGAATTTCATATTATGAAACCCTTCCTCTCCACCCCCAGACCGTCACATTAGATTATCTCACGGAAGGGACAACAGCACCAGACCGTGCCAGAGGTAGGAATTCTGGCTCAGGGCAGCCATGAAATGTACAGCTGGTAGTGTCATTGCTGTGAGCATGATGTGAGCTACAAACCTTAGGGTGAACACACTTCATGGCAGTACTGCCTCTAAGTGTTTAA
Source organism: Schistocerca gregaria (assembly GCF_023897955.1). Classification (NCBI taxonomy): domain Eukaryota; kingdom Metazoa; phylum Arthropoda; class Insecta; order Orthoptera; family Acrididae; genus Schistocerca; species Schistocerca gregaria. The sequence goes on from NC_064926.1 coordinate 116,732,936, forward strand.
ATAACTACTGAAAATAAAGACTTATGTTCATCCTATCCAGCACAGGCAGAGTCCTTTTCCAAACAATTCCTTGGAAGAGATGGGGGTCGGATGAGAGTTAGTGGAAGTAGCCAAAGTGCCCATTTTTCCCACAGTTTTCTTAGGTTAGCGGAGGAAGCAGTGGTGTGTTGTATTGACCTGAAGGAATTTGAAATTTTTGACTTTTTCTGGGAAGGAGAGGAGAGGGGCATGGTGAGAAATATACCAGTGGGTGAGAGGCTAATGAATTGGCTAAGTTTATGTCAATCAAAAGAAAGGACCCTATTAGCAGGACAATAGGTTATGTACCTGTCAATGAAAGGAGAACCATACGTTTGCCCCTGAGTGCATACCTGCACCTTATGTAGGAAACCCCCACTAACAAAATGCACTGATGTCCCTGTTGCCCCAGTGCTTACATATCTTCACTTGCCAGTGAATGTAAAAAGTATAACTTTTAATGAAGTTCGATTCAGGAGGAGCCTGAAGGGCTTATGGGTGGTTAACTCTTCATACTCCATAGAAAAATTTCTCAGCAGGAACGACTAAGGAATATATATATATATATATATATATATATATTAGTAACAATATCAAATAATGCAGGTATTACATACGTTCTGACTTCTGTACAAATTCAGTGCAGTAATGTGATTAGTGTAAATAATTGCTATACAATGGTTTTTCTGTTTGATCATGCATGGTTAAAGTACTCTGGTAATTAACATATGCACGTCAGTGTATTGGAAGTTGTCATGTTTTGAACAAGTTTGTTATTACCTCAAATGAGAATATGTTTAAGATTTTTAGTCTTATTCTACATCCATGAGGACTATTCCACTTGGAGTTTGTGCAAGGTATATTTTTCCTTGTAAATATTTGTTGCATTGTTTTATTTACTGACATGTTCTACACCCTGGAGGATCTCCTCACAATGGATATGTTACAACAAAAAGTACTCCAGATCTAATCTAACAGTGACGGCAGCGCTGGGCAGCATGCCGGTAGTTCACAGCTGCCTCAGCTGCTGTGCTTAACTGTTGTGGGCGGCAGCCTTGCGGGATCCTCCATTAGTTCCGGTGGCATGCCGAACACCTGTAAACAACAAAATTAAATTTTTAGTTCAATCTGATTACTTTTTCATTTGGCTGCCATGAAAGCTAACAATAACTGGCTCAAATATACATTAATCTCTCCTCTTACCAGAGCACAATACCTACATGAAAGTCAGAACACTGAAGTTTTATCTGTTTCAGCTATTTAGCTTCGTTTATCGTCTGATTTTAGCGACATTTACTGCTAATAGATGAAAACTCTTCACAAATTGCAAATGAAATATACATTTTTTACTAATAGGAAACATCTCGAAAAGTTGTCACATTTGAGAAATGAACATGTGGCTTCGTTTTAATCATCGTGAACCAATCGGAGATTCTTGTTGTAAGCTGTAAGTAATCCATAGTATTATTGACATGAAGAACTGAAAGTTTGAAGGTTCAAATAAAGATGACGAAAAAGAATAACAAAGAAAGGTAAGCTTGCTTATCTTGTAATGGGCTATACTGCTGTATTTTCTGTGTTATAAAGGCCCTACGTGAGTTACAAGAAAGAATTTTTGACCTTAAAGACAGGCTTCTGGTTTTACCCTGTAATGAAAAACGTGACTCACATTAACACAAATGTGATGACTCTTTGGCTGCGTCGTTTCATTACATGCAGAACCTCCGCCTTCTCAGGCAGCAATCGGGTTTTAATTTCAAGATACAGAAGAGGAAAGCAGATCAAGGTATATTTGATTGTTGTGAGGTCCTATCTAAGAAGGGTACTTATGAAGTATGCACCTTTCTATACCATTAGATTGTGGACTTTGTCCCGAGAAACATAAACGGGATCCACTTGTTTAGCGATGCACTCTGTGGCCAAAATCGCAATGATACGGGTATAAGAATGTTAATCATCTTAACAGTCCTGATAAAATGCACAATATTTCCCCGTTACAGTGCACTCTTATCTATCACGTGACTACGACTTTGCTGTCGTGGAACGAAAGTTCCGAATACGTGAACGACTGCTTATTCCAGATCAGTACACATGCATTGTCACCGAAAATAGCCGCCTTGAACCCATTAGAGTTCGTGTTGTGAAGTAGGGGATTTTGAAACATGATAGATCCCTTTGTACAATCAGGTCGTCATATCAGCTGAAACAAAGGGACAAAGCACTAGAAAATAGAAAATATATCATTGACTTCCCAGTGGTTTCAATTTAACGGGTACATTTCAGAAAAGATAGGGCACGTAGTTGTTAAGTCCTATGGTGGAGGACTCTACATCGAGACTCTTACTTCAGTGGAAGCAATGACATATTTTACCAAACTTTGTTTCACCTGAAACGGAAGCATATGATGGGAAGGTCCCCATAAATAAGAAAGAGAAATATGTTATTGTGGTACTAGTGAATTATATTACAGAAACGTAGTACAAGGTCTTCTATAATTCGCCGAAGACATGGCTTACCACAGAAGTGGATGAAGATTGAACTAGAACAAGTCTTTTTTATGTAATCTTAAGAGTGTCTTGAGAAATATGTGGTCATGTGCCTTTTTAGTATGTTTTGTATTTTTTTTATAAACGTATGAAAGTTTTCTGAATGCTTAACAGTTTTAAAGTTAGTATTAAACACTTTCAGTGGTTTAGATTCAGAAGCGTTCGGAAAAAGGAAGTTGTTTGGTTATCGTTTATATGTACCTCATAACATTATTATGTATGGTAATAGTACCCTCAGGACTGAAACGTTTCATTGTTACATTTGTTGTGCTCTAAATGCTGGCGTTAATTATTTAATTAATTTTTATTTTCATTAGAGCCTTGGAATATTGTTGCTTCCTTATTTACTGCGGTAAGGATAAGTCCTGATGATAAAAGTCACCATTGCAGCTACATACATTTTTCAAACAAGGCAACATTAGCCTTATACGGAGCTGAAAATGAATTCCTCCACCTGAAAGACAAAAACTCGCCACTTCATTATTAAAGAAGTGGTCTCGAATATTTTTTCTTTTTCCTGAATAACTTACCAATAGCGAGTTATCCCCTGTTAGAAACAAGCGATTCAAACGGTTTCACACATACTGTTTGTGTTACCCATAAGTCTTCAGACTTACACCAAGGACGATACCCAGAATGGATCATATACGTAAAAAATTTGAGACAACCATCGAACTATGAAGTCAGGCAGATTTAGTACCGAGAGATGAAGTACGTCCTTAATCCAACATTCAAATTGTCCATCTGTGTAGCTCTGTGGACACCTGTGTGATTGTTGCCATATGGAGACACCCAGGTTCGATTCTGTGTTCTACCACCAATGTTACATTAGTGAGACAGTTGGGCTGAGGTGCAATCGGGCTCATGTTGCCTACTGAGCAGCTGCCTGACTGACACGCGGCTGCTCCAAGGTCAGGAAATCCGACAACGGGTGCTCTGGCCCACGTCCTTCCATTCGGCATCCGAATAATACCATTGCCATCATCCCCTAACTGATCATACACAGGGTACACAACAAGATCACCACAGCGGGTAGCAGTAAGAATTTGCGAAATGTTGTTTCTACAACAGAACAAATTGATGCTACTGACGTTGTGCCTAAATCAGTAATAAAACTCATTCCCCTTGTATCTGAACAGCGATATCGGTTGCAGTTCCCTCCAACGTATTTTCCAACAACTTCTCCGATCTTCTGCATTAGTTTCTCACTCAAAGTGGATTAAACATCGAAATATATACAGAACTCATAAAGAGTTGTATCATGGTTGTTGTTAAACGTTAAACTGTAGCACACCCTCCCCCCACCCCCTCTGCCACTTTCTGCGCATTGCATTCGCCCCTCGCTACCCAAGTCAGTGAATGAGGCGGCAGTAGGACTGTTTATAATAAACAATTGTTGCCTTAGATCCCTATTGGAGTCTGTATACTGTTTGTTTTATTGTATTAATGTTTCATATACGTCAACATGTATTTAAGACAAAAATAAGTGGCATACACCACTGAGAATTGCATTTGTAACGTATATGTAACTAGTATATGCACATCAGTATTTTATTTGAGTCATTAGTTTACTGACTGGTTTGATGCAGCCCGTCACCAATATCTCTTCAGTGCCCAACTCATAGCCTCAGAGTAGCACTTGAAGCCTACATCATCAATTATTTGCTGAATGTATTCCATCTCTGTCTTTCCCATAGTTTTGCCTTCTACAGGACACTCTAGTACCATGGAAAGCATTCCCTGCTCTCTTAATATTTGTCCTATTAGAATGCCTCTCTCCTTGCCAGTGTTTTCCATATATTCTTTTCCTAACTGGTTTTGCGGAGATCCTCTTTCTCCCTGTCTTAACACATTCGTCTGTAGCATCAAATCTCAAATGCTTCTATTCCCTTTTGTTCCAGTTTTCCAACATTGCATTTTCACTACCATACACTGCTGTGCTCCAAACGTACATTCTCAGAAATTTCGTCCTGAGATTAAGGCCTATTTTTGATACTGCTTGACTTCTCTTGGTCAGGAATGCCCTTCTTGCCAGTGCTATTTTGCTTCCGATCTTTTGATGTCCTCCTTGCTCCATCCGCCATTGTTATTTTGTTTCCTAGACGGTAAAATTCCTAAACTTCATCTACTTCGTTACCATCAGTCCCGATGTTAAGCTTCTCGCTGTTCTCATTTCTGCTACTTCTCATTACGTTCGTCTTCGATTTACTTTCAATTCATATTCTACATTCATTAGATTCTTCGTTACGTTCAGCAGATCACGTAATTCGTATTCACTTTCACTCAGGATGCCAATTTTATCAGCGAATAATATCATTGATATCTGATCACCTTGAATATCTCTTCCACTGATTAACCTTTCTTTTACTTCCATCATTGTTTCTTCAATCTACAGATTGAACAGTAAGGGCGAAAGTCGACATCCCTGTCTTATACCCATTTTAATCCGAGAACTTCATTCTTGGACATCCGCTATTATTATTTCCTTATGCCTCTTGTACACATTGTATGTTACCTGTCTCTCCCGATAGACTACTCTTACTTTTTTCATAATTTAGAAGATCTTGCTCCATTTTATATTGTCGATAGATTATTCCTGGTCGACAAACATGTCTTCATTTTGCTTTAGTCTTGCTTCCATTATCTGTCGCAACGTCAGAATTGCCTCTCTGCTTCATTTACGTTTCCGAACGCCAAGCTGCTCGTCATGTAACACATCCTCAATTTTCTTTACCAGTCTTCGGTAATTTTTTCTTGTCAGTCACTTGGATGCATGAGCTGTTAATCTCATTGTGCGATAATTCTCGCACATGTCTGCTCTTTCAGTATTTGGAAACTTGCGCATGATTTTTCCGAAAGTCAGATGTTATGTCACCAGACTCATACATTCTAAAGACCACTGTGAAATTAAACCGAACTAAACTCAAAAACTTATATACAATAACGTTATTTGAAAGGAAGTTCCAAAGTGGTGATAAATGGATCGTGTCTCTATTCATATGGTTACAGAAGTATCTTGATGGTAAAGATGTATTTCCCTTAATAGGTTGTGGGAAAATAAATTAGCCATAATTATTGAAATGACTGTCTCAATTATTTATTCCTGAAAGCAGTCAGTCATCAAGATGAATGTAAAAGAAATTAAATAGATTTATTCTACGTATTGAAGCCCATGTAGCATGATAAAGTCACACTTCTACACTGACATATGGTTGAGCAAACCATTGTGAGAAAATGTGAACCTTTTGTTGCAATGTTGTATATCATGTATTCACAACAATATTAACTTCCACTCCCGACGAATGTGACCTCCACATTGCCTGTCTTTTGCCCTACCCATTATTAAATATGTGGTTCACATCAACATCATACATGTAAATTATCATATGCAAATGAAAATATGATAACATTGGCTTTCTCGGTGCATTTCGCCTACAAAATCCTTTCGAATTAGCAATCGAGTTGCAGTCTCTTTTTGAAATGTAACAAGATCACACAGATAATTCAACCAGTTAATAGTCAACGACATTCATTTAAACATTATATTTCTGAAGATTTTTTGAGGTAGTAAAAGCTCCACAATGTGCATTATTGACATGACTTTGGAAGTATATGTGTGTATGTGACAACTGTTACATTACTAAACTGGACAATGTCGAGTATATAGCTGTAAGCCGAAAAGTGTGTAGAACAGTGTGAAAGCCCGAGCCTATCTCCTGCAAAGCTATCCAAAGTGTAGACGGTAGTGCCTTTTACAGAATCATTCCACGTAGGGATGCCCCCACTATACGCGACACCACGGTGTGGCTACAGTAGGCCTACCTGCCCCCACAGCCGACTTTCCCATCCGCAGCAGGCCGAACTCGTGCGCCGCCTCGCGGCCCGCATCTACAAAGTCTTGCCCGGCCTCCTCGGCCACTTGCAGGAAGCCCGCCCCCGGGCCTTCTGCCAGCTGAGCGTCGGCGCAGGCCCAGAGGAGCGCGGCGGCCACGAGCAGGACAGCGGCGGCCTTCATGTCTGGCGGAGGACGTCGCTCCTGCGCACCCGCAGAGCTCCTTTTATTCCCCGTCGCTTCGCTTATCGCAGATAACGGCCGAAGGCCGCCTGGACATCGAACAAATGCCCACAGCAAATTGCCGATATCACCTGTTCAACCTATTTCAAGCAATTTTGAGCTCGTTGTGATTAGGACACTGTTACTACACAATCGATAATGAGACCCGTTCGGTAGTCGAGGTTGTCTTGTTTTGAAAAATGTTGAGCGGTACATTTTGCTAATGCCCAGAAGGTAAAATCTGTTAACAGCGTAACGTTTCCTTACATTGTACAACGTGTAAGTGTAATTACAATATTGAGCACGCTACGCATTACATGGGAATGTTTCTAGTGCCTGACATTTAAGATTGATCTTACAGTGGGGTCCCAATCAAAGCCACACTAATCGGAAGGCAATAAAATACGTCAAACAGAGTATGACAGTACCATTTGAGAATTTTGCAGACAACAATGAAAAAGAACTATAGACATTTTAATTGTTTTCCATTTACTTTCAGTCTCATTACCTTACGTTTTGACTTTTACTTGATTCCCATTAAGCACTTTTAGGTTAACATATGATTTAGCATTCACACTCCTTGAAATTATCCTCTGAATAGTACATTGAAATGTATGTTCACAACATTCTTTCATTTTACAAACTCAAATTTTGTCTGTGCATACTCTTGCTAATGAGATATTTGAAGCAAGAATAATCATGAAGTATGCTATGCAGTAGAAATAGAATACATAGAATTTTATGATTATTAACTGAATAAATACTTTCTGTGTCACATTCATATCCGCTTGCACACACAGAAAGACACACACACATACAAAAAAGAAAACACATACTCTGCCTGATGCATTCAAAAAAGGGTTCCAAAAGATTAAAAACATTTTCATACCTACATACACTCTGTATAAATCTTTAATTCTTGCATTTCATTCAGTTACCTCATTTGTAATTAGTCATTTACTCTTCCCTCTTTGTAGTTTGTATACAATATATACTGTCAGACTAAAATGCAACAGCTGCAAGGACTCTGTTCAGTGGCGCCCATGTATTATACATTCATACTGACAGGTTCTGGTACGGGTGATCCATCTGTGGCGGTCATCGACGATGAGATGATACTCAGGAGGTATTTCTTTATTTCTTGGTTTGATTCTGTTGGCAGTAACTTGCTGAGTTTAGAGGTGTACAAAATTCCAATATTCGCAACATTGCAGGGTACAACCATGCCGCAGGAGTGTACTATTGATTAACACTTTCAGCCACTTGAGCAGGTTCCTATTGTGATCCTGCAGGTCAATAAACAGACATACCGACATATTTCAGTATATGCTGGACACAATGTATTGGCTGGTTGTTGCCGCTTGCAGCAGATTTGTGAAATATTCCTGCACCTATAGTCCATGTTATAGAAGTTCGCGTCACACAGATGCACGTCAAAATTGATGCATTGTGTCACCAGCGATGGTTGGCTGAGTATCATCCAGGGGAGATATGTGAGTATCCGTTCATGACGGATGTACAAGTGTACTGTGTAGACCTGGTAGCTTGCCTATTCAAGAGTACGTTTGTCCACAACACGCATGTCCCACCCCAGGCTTCATGGTGAATCAGTTACAAGCTGCAGACATATTTGCTGTTTCCGCCGGCTAAATTGCAGACGTTGTTATTCCCGTACTTCTCACATTTATTGACAGGAAGGCAATGTACATTTCCAGCCGGATACTGCATGTCGACATATGGTGCAGTAATGCAGTGTGCTGTTTGTAATGTTCAACAATTTCATTAACCAGCAAGTTCACAAGATATCTCACCAATTCACTCTCACCGATTCAACACGTAAGAGACACGATGAAATGGGAACGTGCTGCTTCTCTTGAGCCTGCAACATCCATTGTCGAATTACAACAAAAGATGTAGCATGCTTGGGACAATCTATCGTAGGATTCCGTTCGGTACCAATATGATAGTTTATGGGTGAGAAAACGCACGTGCGTTGTCGCTAGAAAGGGCTACATTGTGTATTATTGCGACTGTTTAGAAATCCTTTACTGTGACGTATTGTGTCTGACCAAGACTTAGTTTTGCTTAGCCGTAGGATATTATATCTAAAGTACACAAAGAGAAAGTTTTTAATATCAATATATTCAGTTTTCTCACCTACAGACAATTTTGATAGGAAACTTACATCGGGAAATTAATGTAGTTTATCAGTGGGATAGGCGTTTTAGCACAACATATTACATCGCCAGGGTAAATTTTTAACAGTTTCAAATCTTCAATGAAGGACTAGTCACTGTAGAGAAGACTACGATTTCAGTGCACTTCAGGAAGCATATCTACTTTGGTATATATGCTCTACACCTCTCCAAAATTTGCATGTATAGCTTCCACCATGAGTTGTGAAACCAAACTTTGCTGATCCCAAGTTATTTTATATGGATTCAGACAACCTACTGGGTGAAAGTTTGTGATCCATATGAAATAATTATGTGCGATACCAACACATTCGACATGTCTGGATAGGCCATCAATAATCCTATCTCTATAACACCGCAGAACACGTAGGTTATCAGCCTGATGAAATTCGAGGTGAATGTATAGCTGATTATGGAGTTTGCAGGGCTCAAATTAAGTGTGTTTGGCTGCAATCCATATATGGTGTGTCGAATACCCTTTCGATCACAAGTTCATGAGGTATGTAGTATAATGCAACTGAAAGGTGGCCTGTCACATCATGGCAACACACAGTTAATCTGTGCAGATGGATTCAGGAACCTCCCGTTCTCATACGATTCACTTGAGTGACTAAGTATGTAAGTGTATATTTCTTTGTAAATAGCACATGCGTGCATGAGTGTATGCGGAGTAGCTGGATGAACCATTTGTCATCAATGTGTATTTGCGTGTGTTTAATGATTCCACACTATGTGTGAATAAATATATTGCGCCTGCTGCGCACATGACTACACACTATGTGTGCATCGATTTATGAGGTATATGAGAAAAGTAATGAGACTGACTTTTTATCTACTAAAGTTGTTTTTCAAGCAACAGCTTTATCACCATCAAAGTAGTTTCCTTCGGCTGCTATATTGTTTCCAGTTTTGGCAACAGCGCTGAAAGGCTTCAATTGATAGGGCGTCAAATATCTCTGTCACACATTTCTGAATGTTCTCCAGAATTTGAAAAAGAAGTCTTTTTAAGTATTTTTAATTACTGGAAGTGAAAAGAGTCCAAAGGCTCAGATCATCTAAATAAGAGGGCTGTTCAACAAGAGAACTGCCTTTTAAGATAAAAAATCCCGAGATGGAAGTGGCCGCGTGATAAATGGCACTGTCGTGATGCAGTATATACTTGTCTGCTATGTGCAAATCAACCTTAGAAATTTGATGTACGGTGGAAGTGCTCACGTTTAACAGGGTGAGCAACATCCTTATTGTTAAACGTCGCTACGACCTCACAAGAGAACACACACGGTCTACGTTTTCGTCGGTTTTCGAAGTTGAAGGTCTTCCTGAGCGAGGTTCATCTTCAAAGTGTTCTCAGCCTTCCAGAAATGATTTGTGACAGCGAAAAACTTGTGCTCTTGTTAAGGAATGTTTCCCATAGCATTGTTTGCACTATTGAAAGTTCACGCTCTCCAATTCCCCAAGTTTAATACAAAACTTGAGGTATAACATTGTTCTAAATTCAGCTGTTCAATTTTCATAACATTCATTCACTGATGGCCCTCTCAAAAATCATGTGATAGCTGAAACTCGGACAGAGCATCTGAAAGGGATGAACACAGCAGTCTACACAAGTAGAACAACACAGCGTTGCCAGATCACTCGCACTGTTGTCAGTCTCAATACCTTCAACACACACCTGGTGCGTGTGTGTGTGTGTGTGTGTGTGTGTGTGTGTGTGTGTGTGCATGTGTGTTTGTTTTGTGTGTTTGTTTTCTTTCACCTATTGCTGCAAATCGTTGATTATGAAATGTAAATATTGTATAGAGCTGTATACAGAGAGAAAAAACAATTATTAAATGTTAAACTTTGGATATAGATTCTCTACTAGTTTTAGAGTAAATATTATATAACTGAACCTGAGAGTGTACATTATAAAACTGTACATTTGCCTGTTTAAAATTCTAATGTATTCTTTGCAAATAAATCATAATATTAAAAATAACATTGTTAATAAAACGTACTTAAAAAGGGATAAAAGATTTTAGTTAGTAATAAAGTTGTTACTTCATTCTTACTATTTAAAACAGAACCTATGCTCTTCTGTCCCGAGTATAAATTCAAATACTGAAGACACGACGAGTTGGAATTAACTTATCTTAATATCAGATTAATTTCACTGCCAATTCGCAATTTCCTGAAAAGTTTACGACCATTTGCCATTTCTCTGCATATTTCACGTCCAGTTTGGCAATTTAGTACGAATTTTAATAGTCAGCGTTCTTTCTTATAACATTAATTATGCACCTCTCACTGCAGAGTACAAAACTCGAATAGTACGGAATGATTTCTATTAGCCAAGAGCAGTGGAACTATAATAAGAAGAACTGCATCAGTTGTCATCAGACACTGTTCGAATCAGTGATTTTTGTCTGGAACAGGTAGTCCCGTCCTACTATAATGGACTAATGTAGGATATATGATATGGGCAAGGCAGGAAAATGTAGTCAACTAGGAACACGTAGTATATGTTAGAAGATCATTACAAGACAATGGACAACATATTAATGAACTTGATATGAGTGACTCAAGATTTCAAAGTCATTTGGTAGATTTGGCTGTAATACTAGTAGTTGAGAAAGGGTTTTGAGAGGTGTATCTTACATGAGCAAAGGGAATGAAAGCAGAGTGTGACATGTTATTTGAAATATAGTCACTGCCTGATCAAACAGAAGGAGTGAGATCGCGACCTATAATCAAGAAAATAGTGTACAATATGGTTAGCACTACATTTGACTCGGTACTACTTTTAGGCTCTCACAAAATGAAGTTTGACGCAAGGTTGAAGAACCAAACAGGGTATTGTTTCCAGTGAATAGATTATGTATACAAAGAGTGAATGACAGAAACAATAGCAGAGTTACCAAATAAGTATTCATAATTTATTCATCGATATCATGTATGTTAGTCAATCGATGTTTATGTTATCAAAAATGAGCGTCATTATTTTATTAGGTTTTGATGGTTATAGATACAAGAATCTCAGTTATATATTGCTGAACTTAAACTCAGGATATAACATAAAAGGACTGAGAAAGACTTGTTCTTCTGTGGCACATACACTAGGAAGACAAATAACACGCAAACAGAGGAACAGAGAAAATTATAAGAACACAATGCTTTTCAGATGAAGAGAAATAAGATTTTATTCTTGTTCATTTAGAGCTAACAAGATAATTATAGCAGCAAGTGCCATAGGAATATAATCTATACCTATGTCCTACATTCCGCCAGCACCAGACAGCGAATAGTGGAGAGTACTTCTGGCATCATTTTCTGATCCCCCGTCTTTTCCGTTCGTGAACGGCGCATGGGTAGAATGACTGTCGATAAAGCTCAGTATTAGCTCTAATTGCCCGAAGGAAAATAGGTGACTGACTTACTTCTGTTCTTGATGCCGCCGAGTAAACCAACAGGAATTAATAAGCCATAGAAGACTGAATGTTACAGAACAGCAAAGTATGCGCCTCTTTTGAAACGATTAGGTGATAATAATACACAAGTTGTAAGTAAGAAAAGAATAAAGGAAAGGAACTGTAATGAATTAACTTGTAAAGAGAGAGTCCTCAAAGACGATTAAGGTAAGAGATAAAGTCATTTCAAAATTATGTAAGGTGAATGTGGGAGTAATGGGAGAAGATAAGTGGCACAACAGGGACAAATTTCATATTTAAGAAAAATATCAAGAGGAAGAGACGTATAAAAAATAATATATATACAGTACCAGCAAAAACGTGCAATAGCCTCAAGGACTAGGTGGGGACTTCAATCTTCCCTCGATATGTTGGCAAAAATACTTGTTCAAAAGAGGTGGTAGGCAGAAAACATCTTCTGAGATTATCCTAAATGCTTTCTCCGAAAATTATTTCGAGCAGTTAGTCCACGAACCCACGCGAATTGTACATGGTTGCGAAAACACGCTTGACCTCTTAGTCACAAACAATCCAGAGCTAATAGAGAGCATCATGACTGATACAGGGGTTAGTGATCACAAGGTCGTAGTAGCTAGGCTCAATACAGTTTCTTCCAAATCCACCTGAAACAAACGCATAATTAATTTTATTTAAAAAAGCGGATAAAGTGTGACTAGAAGCCTTCCTAAGAGACAATCTCCATTCTTTCCGACTGACTATGCAAATGTAGACGAGATGTGGCTCAAATTCAAAGATATAGTAGCAACAGCAGTTGAGAGATTCATACCTCATAAATTGGTAAGAGATGGAACGGATCCCCCGTGGTACACAAAAAAGGTCCGAACGCTGTTGCAGAGGCAACGGAAAAAGCATGCGAAGTTCAGAAGAACGCGAAATCCCGAAGATTGGCTAAAATTTACAGACGCGCGAAATTTGGCACGCACTTCAATGCGAGATGCCATTATTAGGTTCCACAACGAAACATTGTCTCGAAATTTGACAGAAAATTCGAAGAAATTCTGGTCGTATGTAAAGTACACAAGCGGCAAGACGCAGTCAATACCTTCGCTGCGCAGTGCCAATGGTACTGTTACCAACGACAGTGCCTCTAAAGCGGAGTTATTGAACGCAGTTTTGCGAAATTCCTTCACCAGGGAAGACGAATGGAATATTCCAGAATTTGAAACACGAACAGTTGGTAGCATGAGTTTCTTAGAAGTAGATACCTTAGGGGTTGCGAAGCAACTCAAATCGCTTGATGTGGGCAAGTCTTCAGGTCCAGATTGTATACCGATTATGTTCCTTTCAGATTACGCTGATACAATAGCTTCCTACTTAGCACTCATATACAACCGCTCGCTCACCGATAGATCTGTACTGTGATGTCCGGAATTAAAAAAAAAAAAAAAGGTGGTAATTTTTTGTTTTTTGTTGTGTTGAAAGGAAAGAAAGAAAAAAGGGTGAATAAAGGTGAAGGGAAGTGGTTCTATTTTTACTGGAATGAACTTATTGATGGACATCACAAACATTTATTTTACCTATATTTTTTTTTTTTTTTGCTCATCGAAGAAGACAACACAACACATATAAAAGAAATCATCACACTAATATTATCCACAGAATGATCGTTTCACAAGACACTTTCTAGCTCGACTGACTCTTAAGACTGAACAAGACTCGACTGACTCTACTCTCTCTCTGGCACAGCCTCTTCACGTCCCTCTGGACCAGAGATTTCAACTGTGATTCGCACGCCGATTATTTAATTAATCGTACAGCCGCTGGGCGCGCGCTTGGCGCGTCATTTAAATGGGGTTAAACGCATACCGCGAGAGGCGTGGGCTAGCGGTGTCTTACAGGTATCGCCACACGGCCCCCTCTACTGGTGCGTAAGTTTTTCAAACTTCGCGGCAGTACCAGATTTGAGTTGACGAACAAGGTTGTGCAGTGTTTGCACCAGCATTATACAACATTTTCAAACATATGACAAGTACATACATATATAAAGAATTATAGCCTAAAGTACAAAGTTTAAGTAAATATACATAAATTGTTGCACATTACAAAATAGCCACTTTGAAATTGATCAATGGATGATTCATTTCTTTTTTTAGAGAGATGCCTGCACCGTTGGCAGTCCTGTTATTAAAACAATAGCTGCTACCCTGTATTCACAGTTCTTATTGTGTCGACCAGTGAGCACTATGCTTTGCCTCAGTTCAGTGTGGTGCGTCGTGCGAAGCACAGTAAAAGTCACAGCACCACAACTTTGTTTACTTTACAGTTTGCACATCAGGACAATAGGTAATGAATCTGCTTACGACAAAAGAACACAAAAGGTCATACAATTTGGTTTTAAGTTGTCGATGACAACAAAGTTCATGTCAGTATTGTTGGTGTTTAAGAGTGACTGTGCGTGCACGAGTGCAGTAATTTTGATAAAGTGGTCCATCCACCACGCACCGCGGCACTGCGTACAGCCTCGCGCTCGGGTCCGCTGTTGAGGTATAATAGGCGGTGACACGTCTGGCGGCGCCACCCCTTACAACGGACGCGACAGTACTGGTAGCCGCATCCGAAGACCGTACAACGCAGACTTCCAAGCACTTTCCAAGGTAGGGATCACTGTGATACGCATCATTGCACTTTATCGTAGAATTTGAGATTAAACTTATCACTTTGTACGGAAAACACTTTTCTATCATATTTTTACTCTTGACTGGTTGATTTCTCTTTATCAACACTATTTGATTTTTTTTTTACACTGTTCAGAAGGGAGGTTCGACGTCCTGTTCCTTCTGAGAACACATTTTCACAGACACTTCACTTTTGAGCAAAATTACACTTTGCATCTTTTTTCCTTTTATATTAGGTGCACATAGTAAGACTGTTTTGTGTGTAGCCATCACAAGAGGACATTTAAGTTTTGAATAGGCAAGTTCAAAATTACATAGAAAAAATGGACATGTACATATACATAAAATGATTACCTACTATAGACATGAAATTCAATATACATAATACAAATGAACTTCTTCGTAGCTAAGTTGCTACATAGCCATTGAAATACTTTGTTAGTCGTGACCTGTGAAACGCTCCCAAAATTCATATTTATATAGAGAATACTAGTTGTTTACATCTTCAAAAACTTACAATTAGACATGTTTTGCTAGTCGTGTCCTGTGAAACTTTACAAAATTCAGATTTATATTGAGATTGCTAGTTGTTTACATTTACAAAATTTTACAATTAGACATGACATGACATATTTATGTACACGAAATTCAGGTTGTGCCATCTATTTCTTGCTGTGCATGTGCACTAACGGAGTACTATCTCCTTCTTTACAGAATATTGAAATCTATGGCATCTGCCATCAAGAATTCTGCAAAACTCGACGAGAGACCCTAAGTGCTGCAAATTATGAATGGACAAAATATACAAAAGAATAGTGCAAAAACCTCGCTACCCCACTATCCATCGTCCAGCAGTGGGCAAGGAGGTGGGAGTAGGATCAAGATAGAAGGATTGGGTTATATTCATATTTACAAAATCTTCATCAATACAGTAGTGTTTTCACACATGTGTGCGACGAATAGTGTATCTGTTTGCGTAACGTATGCATCATAAACTTTGCCATTGCGCAAGTGTCACTGACTTTAAGCCAATCCATGTTGTATTCAGTTTCATCCTTTAAAGTTGATCCGAATTGCTGTTTAAGCAAAAAGAAATTCAATGATCATTGTCAATCACTTCCTGTAAATCAGTCAAAGATTTTTGTAAGAATCAATGTGAGTACCGTATATGGTTTAATTCACTCGTTGAATCAGTCATGTTTAGGTAAATACGTGCTTAATGACACGGTAGTTTACATTCCTGAAAAAAAATTCGGTCAGTAAACGTACTAATAAATGACTATAGGATCCTTCCATAAGAGGTGTACTTTAGTGAGTATCACCTAGTAAAATAAATATATGAATTTCCTGTAGGTAAAGGAAAATGAATGCGCTTTAGTTTCCATAAAGACAAGAAAATCGCTGTGTCCACGAAGACAGCTGCGTCGTACTGCTTCACACACAAATCTTCAAAAACTTATCCACTTTGCTGAAAGAGAAAGAAAAATCTCATACACTAAAGTATGTTTTCTTGTAATCGTGAATTGTACGTCGTACCGGTAGTCGTGTAGTTTTTGTTTCCTGGTCGAGAACATGAGCAGAGAGCGGGAGACTTCGTATCCTAGCAATTGTTTTATGAGAGTCGCATTTTCTTAACTCTGGTCCAGACAGAACGACATAAAATTGCATAACTTATATACTATCCCACTTACACAAATACATATGTCCATGTCCTCACAGTATCAAGTAATGAGTGCTAGATTTCACCTAAATTACTTCACAGGATAAAAACATTTTTTTTTTAAATAGTGTTAATGTTAGTGAGTTCATAAGTTCGTAACCATTAAACACGACCTTCGTAAACGTAGAATACGAATCTTACGAAGGCAGCCTGCATGCATGGTACTCCACAATTAGCCTGTGTAAAGAATGAGATTCTATAACGACAGCAGTTTTTATTCGCTACGTAAGCAGATTATTTATTTCGCTGTGGCTGATAAACATTTTTCCTCCACAATGACCTATGTACAAAATTTACGTATGTTACGATGGAGAGCACACAAACTCTTTATGCCAAGCGTGAGATAATGGTTTTTTAAATAGGGCACATACCAAATAAGTTTTTCTTTCTCCTTTTTTATTGCCTACACGGCGAATCATTTCTCATTAACATCTATCAGTATTCATACACACGTATCGTTTTCATTCATACAGCTTCATATAATTAACATTCACCTTTCTTCTCATAGAACAGCTTCAATATAAATCGCAAATCATCAAATAATACTACGTGGTGGCATCATTGGCTCACACACAACGAAATCCTCATCATCATCATAAAAACTACCTTATAAACTAAAATTCACATTCATTCTTTCACACTCATTTCAGCACAATCATTCACTCATGCTGGCGTATAGTATAGCATTCTGGTGGCTCTCAAATTCATCACAGTTATTAACATAATAAAATCTTTTTTCTTGTACATAGTTTCCTGTTCTAGAAAATGCCTGTTTAAGGAGTAAGTTTGGTCGCAAACTTCGTTGTCCTTGGCTAGTAGTCAAATTATTCGTAGCATAGTAAATATAACGTAGATTAAACAGTTCTTGGATTGCATGTAATGTTTAACGTAGATTTGCTATAGTTTAATGCGTTATGATTCTTTGCATTGACTAACAATTAACACTAACATTTTAGCTGTAACTAGCACATCCTTTCTCTTTCTCTTACTTTACATACTGCTTTAAGTGGTGGTGGGCGTAAAGTCCTTTAACTTTCTGTGTTGTAGGGTATGCTAATAAATAACATCCAGGGTGAGGAATATCGACGATCCGGTATGGACCTGAGTAAACTAATTGCCATTTCTTAAGCAAACGTTTTAGCCTTGTAGATTTGGGATGGGTTGTGAGCAATACCAAATCATCAATTTCGAACACACGTGTCGGTCTGCCCCGTTTATCAAATTTTTTCTTCCGGAGCTCCGCAGTGTGTGCCAGGGTAATGGCAGCTTGCCTTACCTTTTCCTGCAAAGAAATATCGTTCGAAGACAACTTAGGCAGGGGACTTGACCATGAGTTTTTTTTTGGTTCGTCTGATAATAACTCGGCAGGTGAGAATCCGGTTGAACTACGTGGCAAATTGTTCACAATGTACTCGAACGGAGCGAGGTATTCTATCCATTTGGAATGTTTTGTAGAAGAATGGATGCGCGTAAATTGATTAAATTCTTTAAAAATTCGCTCAACGGGGTTACCCTGTGGGTGAAATCGGGAAGTAAGAACATGTTTAATATCGGAATCTTGCAGAAATGATTTCCACTTTGCACTCGTAAAGTACGATACATTGTCCGTTAGGACAGCGACAGGTTTTCCGACGCGGGCTAGGTAGTCGGCCGAAAAGCGTCGAATGATAGCCGCAACAGTGGCTGTGCGCAAGGCATACAATTTCACATACTTAGTAAAAACGTCCAATATAGCCAAAATGTATTTAGCACCACCGCGGGATTGTGGATAGGGTCCGCCAATGTCTACGGAAATCAAATCAAGCGGTTGCTTTGAAAGAATGGGATGCAATTCAATTGATGCATGTTGTTGTTGTTGTTGTTGTCTTCAGTCCTGAGACTGGTTTGATGCAGCTCTCCATGCTACTCTATCCTGTGCAAGCTGCTTCATCTCCCAGTACCTACTGCAACCTACATCCTTCTGAATCTGCTTAGTGTACTGATCTCTCGGTCTCCCTCTACGATTTTTACCCTCCACGCTGCCCTCCAATGCTAAATTTGTGATCCCTTGATGCCTCAAAACATGTCCTACCAACCGATCCCTTCTTCTAGTCAAGTTGTGCCACAAACTTCTCTTCTCCCCAATCCTATTCAATACCTCCTCATTAGTTACGTGATCTATCCACCTTATCTTCAGTATTCTTCTGTAGCACCACATTTCGAAAGCTTCTATTCTCTTCTTGTCCAAACTAGTTATCGTCCATGTTTCACTTCCATACATGGCTACACTCCAAACAAATACTTTCAGAAACGACTTCCTGATACATAAATCTATATTTGATGTTAACAAATTTCTCTTCTTCAGAAATTGATGCATGTTTGTTCAAATATTTTGCCTTCTGGCATATGATACATTTGCGAATGACCTGCAGGACTCTACGTCGCATGTTAGGAAAATAGCAGAAGCGTAGGATCTTGGCGGCACATTTATTAATGCCATAATGTCCCCAGGTTTTGTGGGTGAACAAAATGAAGTCGTCAACATAAGCTTCCGGTAAACATACCAACCAACGCTCTGACACGAGATGGGAACGATGAAACAGTACACCATTGTTGATCTTGTAGTAATTTTGAAGATTAGAATTTGAATTCTGACATAATTTTGTTTTTACTGTAGACCACCTAGGATCGGCATCTTGTAACTGTGCAAAATCCCTGCAGATTCGGTGATAGTAGCGGTTGTAGGATTCGTCATACATTAACATGACCTGAAAGTCGGAAGTTTGCTCATGCAAATCTGAAAGATTTTTCGCATCGTGCGGAAGACGAGAAAGAGCCTCCGCAACAATATTGGTTTCGCCGGAGATGTAAATAATTTCGAAATCGTATTCTTGTAACGACAAACACCAACGAGTGAGCCGGGAATGAAGTAATTTGCAAGACAGTAAAAATGATAAAGCTTGGTGGTCTGTATAAATGCGTGTATGTTTTCCCCAGAGAAAATATTGAAATTTTCGCATAGACCAAATAATTGCAAGGGTCTCGCGTTCCGTAACTGAATACGATCTCTCGCATTCAGTTAAGGTGCGACTGGCAAAACTGATAGGTTTTACTATTGTTCGATCATGTTCAACAGACAGTTGAAACAAAAAGGCCCCAAGTCCATAAGATGACGCATCGGTCGATAGGCAGAAGTCTTTTGACATGTCCGGATGACAGAGGAGTGGTGCGTGGATTAATGATTGTTTAATTTTTTCAAAATCGGCTTGACATTCTGTAGTCCATCGCCAAAGGGAATTTTTCTTTAGAAGATTTAGAAGATGTGGGCTGTTAAGAGCTTGCTGTGTCACGAACTTTCTGAAAAATGACGAAAGACCCAAAAATGCTTTAAGTTGTTTTTTGGTTCGGGGTGCAAGAAAATTGCGAATTGCTTCAGTCTTTTTAGAGTCCGGCCTGATGCCTTCCGGCGTGATGATGTGGCCAAGGAACTTAATCTGTTGTCGGGCGAACCTTGATTTTTCCAAATTGATTGTCACGCCTGCATCGGCGAATTTAATCAAAATTTGTCTTAGAAGATCGACATGTTGTTCCCAGGTGGCAGTCGCCACAACTAAATCATCCACATAGGGAGTGATTTGTGAAAGCAAATCTGGCCCGAGGACGTCGTCAAGCGCCTCGATAAAGATTCCTGCACTTATTCGTAACCCGAATGGCAAAACACGGAATTGGTATGATCGTCCTTCGCACAAAAATGCGGTATATTTACGTGATTCAGGATGTAGAAGAACCTGGTAGTAGGACGATCGTAGGTCGATATTAGTCAGAAATTTGGCGTTGTGAAATTTCAGGAGTTGTTCGTCCAGATTTACAGGGCGAGTATTTACCGGTATAATAATTTTGTTGATTTCGCGTGCATCGAGAACAAGACGCAAGCTTCCATCGGGTTTCGAAACTGACAACAAAGGGTTGCAATACGGCGAGTGCGAATTTTCTATGATTTTCCAACGTAGCATTCTGTTAATTTCCTGCATAACCGCTGGCTTTTTAGACCACGGTATATTGTAGTGTGTACGACAAAATGTTAGGTGGGGTTTGACATCCATCTTGTACACATACCCACGTATGATACCAGGTTTATCTTGAAAGACTACTGAAAATTGTTGAAGAAGGTGAAACAGATTCTGTTTTTGCAAATCAGTTAGATGGTAGGCTTCGGCACACTTTTCCCACAGAGTTTTACTATCAGCATTGTAAGAAGAATTGCAATTGTCTGTCATAGAAAAATTAGTGATGGACACAGATTGTACTTTCAAGTGACGTACGTCCCGATAAGAATTGTTGTTATTAATTGTTTTAGATAAAGGTATCAAAATTCTTTGCTTTTCAACCGTCAATTGACAGATACCATTCCCTAAGTCAATCACTGCTCGATACTGATTTAAGAAATCGATGCCGAAAAGACATGGAACTGTTAAATTATCCACAACAAGGAAATGATAACGAACATGCACGTTGGAAACAACAAAAGTTAGAAGAGCTTGTAATTTGACATTTTTTGATTTGTTTCCAGTGGCACCGATGATTCGGCAGTTCTGCACTGGAAACGTCGGAAGTTTAGAACCTTTATCTAGATCCAAGTACAGGGAACTAGAAATCACGCTTGCTGACGCTCCAGTGTCGAATAACACTTCTACAATGGATTTCTCTAACGATAAAACAGCAGTTGCCTGAACCGTTACCTTTACTTTGTCGTTATTACTAGACTTATTATTCTCGGCAAGAAGGTCATGTTCCATAGTGTGTCCGTCTTGGAATCTCAAAAAACAATTTGCAAGATTATTTGCGCCCGTGCTCACGTTCTCGACCGGGGGTTGGGCGCTTACGCCGGTCTGCTCATGTTTTCCGCCGCGTTATTAGGCGACGCATTTTGGTCATCACTTACCTCAATAATATTTATCCTTTGTTCATGGACATGTTTGGTATTCGGTGGAGTTTGATTACCGCAGTCCTGATTATTAGCATTGTTTGTTGGTACAAAGTGTCGTGCATTCGGAAACATATAATTGTAGTTGTGTGGTGTATAGTTCGGGTTTCCCCACTGCGGGGGTGGATAACTGACTCTAGAATTTTGACAATTTGAATTATTCTGCTGATATGGCGAATTTCTCTCAAAATAACCAGGGTTGTATCTTCCATCCTGACGTCTGTTTTGATTGTTGTTGTTTCGGTTACGGTTGTTGTTGCCTCTGGAGTACTGATTGTTGTTGAAACTACCATTGCGTCTGTTGCCATTACTATTACTTTTTCGGTAAAATTGACCATTACCAAAACTGTTGTAATTGTTGGAATTTTGGAATCGGGGATCGCAAGATTGCTGCGAATATTGTGTGAAGTTGGGCTGTTGTGATTTTTGCCCCTGATTTTGAGGAAGCGGGTTTGCATTCCACATGTTACCGCTGTTGTTATTTTGATTGAAATTATGGCAATTGTTTTGGCGAGAGTTGGAATTAGCATTATAAATATGTGGAGTGTTCCCTGAATCTCCTCTAAACACAAGGTCTACTTCATTCAAATAATCTAGAAATTTCTTGATGTTAGCTTCCGGAACACCAATTAATTGTGTCCGGTAATGCAGGGGTAAATGACTTTTTAAGGTGTTAATCACATCGGCAAGATCGGCCGGTTTTGACCAATAAAGTATTTTGTCCAGGTATCTTTCAAAATATTGACGCAAAGTTTCTTTACGATGGTTGTATGGTTCGGGATTGTGAACTTCACGTCGAAGTTGTTTTTGCTCATGTTCTGACCAGAATTCCTGCAGAAAAGCCTCTTCAAATTGCTTGAAAGTTAAATTTTGCCTTTTTATTTCAGCTCCCCATCTGGATGCTCGCCCCCTCAACAGATTACTTACAAAAAAAATCTTTTCCGCATCTGATCAGTTGTGCGGAAACATTCCGTCAAAAGACCTAATAAAAACAATCGGGTGCACCGCTTGGGTATCATCGGAACTGAACGTTGGAAAATAGGCATGTTTAATCATGTTACCGTCAACAATACCGGCAGGCACTATAGGGCCTGAACTATTGTTCCCTGGTGAAACTTCATGGCACAAGGGTGGTTGAGAATTACTGTTTTGTGCGATCACTGAGAGCGGCTCTGTTTGATGTTTTTCGCTCGCAAGTGATTCGCTGTTAGACTGTGGAACAAACTGCACAGTGAAATTAGGCGGTGAACTCGTTGTGAGTGGGGTTGTAGGCGGAACAGTAACTACGTTAGAATCGGGAGTTAATAACTGAGAAATTTGGTTTTTTAAAGTGTTGGTCTCGGTTTGCACCTGCGACATGGCCTGGTGTAAAATCTCTTTTGTAGCGGTTTCTACCCTTTGCTCAATGAGCTTGTTGCAAATACCACATTCGTGCACTAATTTTTATGCAATGTATGCGTTACACTCTAAAGAAAGCGATTCTGTTTTTTTCCTCCAAATGGGAAATTTTTTCTTTCATTTCTAATTGTTGTAAGCATACTACGCTAACTTGTTGAGTAATACCTTCTATATCCATCGAAATTTTATTTTGTAAGGTGGTTTGATTTTGCACGAAATTCTGAACTAGATCATTGACCTGAGCCTGAGCGTTCGTGACCTGATCTAACTTGGTTTTACACGACTGCATTTCGGAATTTGTCACTGTTTGATATTTAACAAAGGAATTTTCGTGAGTGTTTACACGACATGACAATTCGTTGAAACTTTCGGTCAATTGTGTCGTTTTTGAATTAAGTTCTGAGATTTGGTTAGCCTGTTTTTCCAGAGTAGATGTTACCTCAGAAGACAATTGATCGATTTTGCTGTTTAATTCTTTTGTACTCTGCTCCTGTTTATCAAATCTAGTGTCTAGTTTATCAAACCTTTCATTAAGGATGCTATCCATACTTCGAGTAAGAAGTTGTATTAAAATTCCGTACTGATTCGGATCAATGTTTGGATCATTGTTCCTTTCACTAGAGTTGTGCAAATTAGGATCGGAGTGGGAAATCCCTAGTTGGACACGTCTACTATCGTTTTCCATAGGGTCAGGATTATTGGGTGTGTCACCTGATGAATTACTTTCGTTACTTAGTATTATTTGATGTGATACACCTGCAGTAAATTCCATAGATTCTGGGCTGGAAAAGCCTAGGAAAGGGGATGCTGATGATACAGTAGCATCACCGTTATCAGTTTGCTGTTGCTGTTGTTCCATTTTTGCCAATAATTAACAAACGTGAAATATACAAATAGTGCACCCAGAATGGCGATGGCTTGCAAAGTACAAAAGATAAATAAAATTTAAATAGTTAGACGGTAATAACTATTACTTGATAGAATTTCCAAAAATGTCTGAATTATTATTGTGGTTGTAACCGTATTCGCGTAGCTAATCTGAAAGTGGTGACATGACGTAACAAACAGGATTGACTCATAACAATGACTTCTGCATATCTTACTGTTGAATTTCAATGTTACAATAATAGAAATTCCATTGACAAAGGGTATGATTCTTGTTTAGGGAAAGGCATGGGAAATGGGAATAAAAGTTAGCATAGGCGGGAGGCGCACGCTGGACAATGGCATAGCAGAACAAATGCTTTTGCACTACTCACCGCGCTGCGTTGAAGCTTGCAGAAATCTTGTTAATCTTGAAACAACGTTAGCTCTCGTTTTCATATTGGGCATGAAAGAGAAAATTACAGTTTTTTAGCCAATGTACAAGACAATAAATATTACTACACGTATGATTTTATTTTAATTTGCCCTTGTTAAGTTCATTCCAGTAAAATCCGAAGATTGGCGTCCTGTCAACGGTCGCCAGTGTGATGTCCGGAATTTAAAAAAAAAGTGAGTGGTAATTTTTTTTGGTTGATAGGCAAGAAAGAAAAAAGGATGAATAAAGGTGAAGGGAAGTGGTTCTATTTTTACTGGAATGAACTTATTGATGGACATCACAAAAATTTATTTTACCTATATTTTTTTTTTTTTTTGCTCATCGAAGAAGACAACACAACACATATAAAAGAAATCATCACACTAATATTATCCACAGAATGATCGTTTCACAAGACACTTTCTAGCTCGACTGACTCTTAAGACTGAACAAGACTCGACTGACTCTACTCTCTCTCTGGCACAGCCTCTTCACGTCCCTCTGGACCAGAGATTTCAACTGTGACTCGCACGCCGATTATTTAATTAATCGTACAGCCGCTGGGCGCGCGCTTGGCGCGTCATTTAAATGGGGTTAAACGCATACCGCGAGAGGCGTGGGCTAGCGGTGTCTTACAGGTGTCGCCACAGTACCTACAGATTGGAAAATTGCGCAGGTCGCACCAGTGTTTAAGAAGGGTAGTAGGAGTAATCCATCGAACTACAAACCTATATCATTGACGTCGGTTTGCAGTAGGGTTTTGGAGCATATATTGTATTCTAACATTATGATTCACCTCGAAGGGAACGATCTATTGATACGTAATCAGCATAGTTTCAGAAAACATCGTTCTTGTGCAACGCAGCTAGTTCTTTATTAGCACGAAATAATGGCCGCTACCGACAGGGGATCTCAAGTTGATTCCGTATTTCTAGATTTCCGGAAAGCTTTTGACACCGTTCCTCACAAGCGACATCGAACCAAGCTGCGGGCCTATGGGGTATTGTCTCAGATGTGCGACTGGATTCGTGATTTCCTGTCAGGAAAGTCGCAGTTCGTAGTAATAGACGGCAAATCATCGAGTAAAATTGAAGTGATATCAGGTGTTCCCCAGGGAAGCGTCCTTGGACCTCTGGTGTTCCTGATCCATATAAATGACCTGGGTGACAAACTGAGCAGTTCTCTTAGGTTGTTCGCAGATGATGCTGTAATTTACCGTCTAGTAAGGTCATCCGAAGACCAGTATCAGCTGCAAAGCGATTTAGAAAAGATTCCTGTATGGTGTGGCAGGTGGCAGTTGACGCTAAATAACGGAAAGTGTGAGGTGATCCACATGAGTTCCAAAAGAAATCCGTTGGAATTCGACTACTCGATAAATAGTACAATTCTCGAGGCTGTCAATTCAACTAAGTACCTGGGTGTTAAAATTACGAACAACTTCAGTTGGAAAGACCACATAGACAATATTGTGGAGGCGAGCCAAAGGTTGCGTTTCATTGTCAGGACACTTAGAAGATGCAACGAGTCCACTAAAGAGACAGCATACACAACACTCGTTCGTCAAGTGTTAGAATACTGCTGCGCGGTGTGGGATCCTTACCAGGTGGGATTGACGGACGACATCGAAAGGGTGCTTAAAAGTGCAGTTCGTTTTGTATTATCTCTTAGTAGGGGAGAGAGTGTGGCAGATATGATACGCGAGTTGGGATGGAAGTCACTAAAGCAAAGATGTTTTTCGTCGCTGCGAGATCTATTTACGAAATTTCAGTCACAAAATTTTCTCTTCCGAATGCGGTAATATTTTGTTGAGCCCAAACTACATAGGTAGGAATAATCATCAAAATAAAATAAGAGAAACCAGAACTCGAACAGAAAGGTTTAGGTGTTCGTTTTTCGCTCGTGCTGTTCGGTCGTGGAATGGTAGAGAGAGAGTATGATTGTGGTTCGATGAACAATCTGCCAAGCACTTAAACGTGAATTGCGTAGTAATCATGTAGAAGGAGATGTAGATGTAGTTTTATTGACGAATGATGTGTAGTAACAAATTCAGACCAAATGAAAGACACAATACGTCACAGTATAGGAGTTCCAAACAGCCGCAATAATACACTATGCAGCCCTCTCTGGCGATAACGCAGGTTATATTGGCACAGGCAAACTATCATATTGGTGCCGAACGGAATCCTACGATAGATTGACCCAAGCATGCTGCATCTTTTGTTGTAAGTAGACTATGGTTGTTGCAAGCTCAAGAGAAGGAGTACGTCCCCATTTCATCGTGTCTCATACGTATTGAATTGCTGTGACATTTTGTAACTTGCTGGATAAGGAAATTGTTGAACATTACAAACAGCACACTGCATTGCAACCCCACATGTTGACATGCAGTGTCCTGCTGGAAAAGTACATCGCCTTCCTGTCGAAGAAATGGGAGTAGTACGGGAATAACAACGTTGCAATTTGGCGAGCGAAAACAGCAAATATGACTGTTGTAATTACACTTACGCATCGCACAATGTAAGGAAACGTTAGGAAGAGCATCTGTCCACAGTGATACATTACCTTTGTGAAAAAATTTGCTGTTAACAGATTTTGTCTTCTTGGCGTTAGCAAAATGCAGCCCTGTCATTACCGCTCAACATTTTTCAAAACAAGACAACCGCGACTACCGAGTCTCATTATCTGTTGCGTAGTAGCAGTGCCCTAATCTCAATAACCTTAAAACTGCTTAAGGTTGTTGAACAGGTGGTATCGGCAATTTGCTGTGGGCACTCGTTCGATATCCAGGCGTCCTTCGGCCGTTATCTGCGGTAAGCGAAGCGAGGGTGAATAAAAGGAGCTCTGTGGGTGCGCAGGAGCGACGTCCTCCGCCAGACATGAAGGCCGCCGCTGTCCTGCTCGTGGCCGCCGCGCTCCTCTGCGCCTGCGCCGATGCTCAGCTGGCAGAAGGCCCGGGGGCGGGCTTCCTGCAAGTGCCCGAGGAGGCCGGGCAAGACTTTGTAGATGCGGGCCGTGAGGCGGCGCATGAGTTCGGCCTGCTGCGGATGGGAAAGTCGCCTGTGGGGGCAGGTAGGCCTACTGTAGCCACACTGTGGTGTCGCGTATAGTGAGGGCATCCCTATGTGGAATGATTCTGTAAAAGGCACTACCGTCTACACTTTGGATAGCTTTGCAGGAGATAGGCTTTGGCTTTCACACTGCCCTGCACACTTTTCGGCCTACAGCTATATCCTCATCGTTGTCCACTTTATTACTTTAACAGTTGTCACATGAACACATCTACTTCCAAAGTTATCTTCATAATTCACATTGCGGAGAATTTCCTACCTCAAAAAATTATCAGAAACATAATGTTTGAAGTACCATTAACTAGTTAAATTACCTGTGTAATCTTGTTACATTTCAAAAAGAGACTACAATTCGGTTGGTAATTCGAAAGGATTTTGTCCGCAAAATGGATCCAGAAAGCCAATATTGTAAGATTTTCATTTACATATGATGATGAACATGTATTATGTTGATGTGAACAACACGTCTAATGATGTGTAGGGCATAAGACAGGCAATGTGGAGGCCACATTCGTCGGGAGTGGAAGTTATTATTGTTGTGAATGCATGACATACAACCTTGCAACATAAGGTTCACATCTTCTCACTACGATTTTCTCCACCATATGCCACTGTAGAAATGTGGGTTTACGATATTAGATGGGCTTCAATACGTAGAATAAATCTATTCAATTTCTTTTAGATTCGTCTTGTAGACTGAGTGCATTCAGTAACAAATGAATGGGACAGTCATTTGGATAATTAGAAGTAATTTTTTCCTCACAACCTATTAAGAGAAATACATCTTCACCATGAACTTACTTCTTTAACCATATGAATACAGACACGATCCATTGTTCATCACTCTCAAACTTCCTATCAAATCCTATGCAAAAACGTTATTGTATATAAGTTTTTGAGTTTGGTTTAATTTCACATTGGTCTTTAGAATGTATGAGTCTGGCTACATAACATCTACCTTTTGGAAAAATATCATCCAAACGATTCCAAACAAAGAAACGGGAAACATGTGCGAAAATTATCGCACAATCAGCTTAACAGCTCATGCATCCAAGTGGCTGACAAGAAAAAATTAACGAAGACTGGAAAACAAAATTGAAGATGTGTTACATAACTATCAGCTTGGCTTTAGGAAACGTAAAGGAACTAGAGAGGCAATTCTGACGTTGCGATAGATAATGGAAGCAAGACTAAAGCAAAATGAAGACATGATTGTCGACCAGGAATAAGCTATCGACAATATAAAATGGAGCAAGATGTTCGAAATTCTGACAAAAGTAGGAGTAAGCTATCGGGAGAGACGGGTAATATACAATGTGTACAAGTGGCTACAGGAAATAACAATAGGGGACGACCAAGAACGAAGTGCTCGGATTAAAATGGGTATGAGACTGGGATGTCGACTTTCACCGTTACTCTTCAATCTGTACATTGCAGAAACAATGATGGCAATAAAAGAAAGGTTGATGAGTGCAATATATACTCAAGGTGAATAGATCGCAATGATACCATTCGCTGACAACATTGGTATCCTGTGTGAAAGTGAATAAGAATCACGGGATCTCTTGAACGTAACCAATAATCTAATTAGTGTAGAATACGGACTGACAATAAATCGAAGCAAGACGGATGTAATAAGAAGTAGCAGAAATGAGAACAGCGAATAACTTAACAATAGGATTGATGATAACGAACTAGATGAAGTTTAGGAATTCTTCTCCCTAGGCAACTAAGTAACTAACGTCGGACGGAGCAAGAAGGCCATCAAAAGATCAGAAGCAAAATAGCACTGGCAAGAAGGGCGTTCCCGGCCGAGAGAAGTCAACTATTTTCAAATATAGGCTTTAATTTGAGGACTAAATTTCTGAGAATGTACGTTTCGAGCACAACACTGTATGCTAGTGAAAATGGACTGTTGGAAAACTGGCACAGAAGGGAATAGAAGCATTTGAGATGTGGTGATACAGACCAATGTCGAAAATAAAATGGACTGATAAGTCAAGGAATAAAGAGGTTCTGCGCAGATACGGTGAGGAAAATAATAAATGGAAAACACTGACATGGAGACGGGCATTATAATACGACATATGTTCGCAATACGTATGCCACTTATCTTCGTCTTAAATACATGGAGGCATACATAAAGCATTAATACAATAATACATACAGTATACATATGTCAAGAGGGAGCTAAAGGAACAATTGTTTGTTATAAACAGTCCTACTGCCGCCTCATTCACTGACTTGCGTAGCGAGGTGCGAATACAATGCGCAAAAATTGGCAGATGGGATAGGAGGAGGGCATCTTAGAGTTTAACGTTTAACAACAACCGTGATACAACTCTTTATTAGTTCTACATATATTTCGATGTTTAATCCACATCAAGTGAGAAACTAATGCAGATCAGACAAGTTTGGAGCATATGACTTTTTCATTTGCAAATCGGCTTATGCAATGAGGCAAGCCATGGCTCAAAGTACGTTGGAGGGAACTGCAGTCGATATTGCTGTTCAAATACAAGGGGAATAGGTTTTATCGCTGATTTAGGCACAACTTCAGCAGCATCAATTTATTGTGTTGTAGAAACAAAATTTCGCATAATGGAGGGCAAATTCTTACTGCTACCCACTGTGGTCATTTTGTTGTGTACTCTGTGTATGATCAGTTAGGGGGCGATGCCAATGGTGTTACTCGGATGCCGAATGGAAGGACGTGGGCCAGAGCAGCCCTTGTCTGATTCCTTGACCTTGGAGCCGCTGTGTCTCAACAGACTGCTGCTCAGCCGACACCACGAGCCCGATTGCACCTCAGACCAGCTCTCTCATTATTCAAACATCGGTGGCAGAACCGGGAATCGCACCTGGGGGTCTCCATACATCAATCACTCAAGTGTCCACAGAGCTACACACATGGACAATTTGAATGTTGGATTAAGTACGTACTGCATCTCTCGGTGCAAAGCGTTATCTGCCTGATTTCAAGGTTCGATGGTTATCTCAAATAGTTTTCGATATATTTATTACATTATGAATATCGTCCTTGGTGTAAGTCTGACGACTTATGGGTAACACGAAACTGTGCGTGTGAAACCGTTTGAACCGCTTGTTTCTAAAAGAGGATAACTAGTGATTGGTAAGTTATTCAGAAAAAAGGAAAAATATTCCACGACATTTGTTTAATAATGTAGTGGCGAATTTTTGTCTATCAGGTGGAGGAATTAATTCTTTAGTCTCTCCAGGGCTAATGTTGCCTTTTGAAAAATGTTTGTAGCTGCAATGGTGTTTTTATCATCAGGACTTACCCTAATGGCAATAAATGAGGAAGCAATTATATTCCAAGGCTCTAATTCGAATTACATTAAAATAAAAATTAATTAATTAATTAACACCAGCATTTCAACCGTAACAAAAGTAACGAAGAAGCGTTCGGTCCTGAGGGTACTATTACCATACATAGTAATGTTGTGAGGTACATATAAAGGATAACCAAAATACTTCTGTTTTCCGAACGCTTCTGAATCTAAACCACTGAATGTATTTTATTTTAACTTTTTAACTGTTAAGCGTTCAGAAAACTTCCTTACTTTTATAAAAAAAATACAAAACCTACTAAAAAGTCGCCAGGCCACATATTCTCAAGGCAGTGTTAAGTTTATACAAAAACGACTGGTTCTAGTTTAATCTTCACCCACTTCTGTGGCGAGCCATGTCTTCTGATAATTATAGAAGAGCTTATACTACGGTTCTGTAATAAAATTCAATTTTTCCTCAACAACATACTCCTTCTTGTTTACCATGACCTTTACATCATATGCTTCTATTTCAGGAAGACCAAAGTTTCTTTCATTGATGTAAAGATCTCGATGTAGAGTCCTCTGCCACAGGAATTAACAACTACGTGCCCTTTCTTTACTAAAATGTACCCATTATACAGAAACGACTGGGGCTAAATCATATATTTTCTATTTTCTAGTTCTTTGTCCCTTTCTTTGAGCTGATATGATGACCTGATTGTATAAAGGGGTCTGTTGTTGTTGAGTTCGGTCTGTTGTTGGTGTGTTCTTCAGTCCTGCTTTTAAGGAGCTCTCCATGCTACTCTATTCTGTGCAAGCTTCCTCATCTCCCAGTACCTACTGCAACCTACGTCCTTCTGAATCTGTTTAGTGTAATCATCTCTTGGTCTCACTCTACGATTTTTACCCTCTACGCTGCCCTCCAATGCTAAATGTACGATCCTCTGGTGCCTCAGAAGATGTCCTACCAACCGGTGGCTTCTTCTTGTCAAGTTGTGCCACAAACTCCTCTTCTCCCTAATTCTGTTCAATCCCTCCTCATTAGTTATGTGATCTACGCATCTAATCTTCCTCATTCTTATGTAGCACCACATTTCGAAGGCTTCCATTCTCTTCTTGTCGAAACTATTTATCGTCCACGTTTCACTTCCATAAGGGATCTATCAAGTTTCAATATTCCCTATTTCGCTTGTTTCGTGACACAAACTTTAAAGGGATCTGGAATAAGCACTCGTTCACGTATTCGGAACTTTCTTTCCTCGACAACAAAGTCGTAGTCACGTGATAGATAAGAGTGCATTCTAATGAGGAAATAGTGTACATCTTGTGAAAACTGTCGCTGTCTGTTAAGATAAGTGACAGTCGTATATCCGTATCATTGCGATTTTGACCACAGTATGCACCGCTGAACAAGTGGATCCCGTTTACGTTTCTCGGGACAAAGTCCTTAATCTAAGGGTATAGAAAGTTGCATATTTTATTTATTTATTTCTTTATTTATGCATTTATTTTACCTGGCAAGATTAGGGCCTTCAGGCCCTCTCTTACACCTAACCAGGCATACTCAGATTGAGCGAGTTACAGTTTCTAAATAACATTAAGGACATTTAACGTATTATTCAGTATTGATGTTAAACAAAAAAAATTGAGATTATAACACTAGTACAATGATAATTATAACAATAAAAATAATTATAACAATCAAGAATACTACTACTAATAATAATAATAATAATAATAATAATAATAATGATAGTGACTAAGTATATGAAAGTAAACATACTTTTCTTTTGTGAATGTCAGTCCCATTGTTAGGACCGTTCCTAACTTGGACATCACAACATTAAAATTTATTTTCATCTGCTTTCAAGTTCTGTACAACAGCCTGAGATAGAATGTTCTTGCAGTGGCAAATGTGGAAGAGGAAGGTTGTACATGTAATCAAATGACAGAGCCAAACACTCATCACTCTTTTTTCTATTGTGACTCACTTTTTTCATTACGTGGTAGAACCTGAATCCTATGTTTATGGTCAAAAATTCATTGTTGTAACTCACATAAAGCCCTTAAAATACATAAAATACAACAGTATAGCCCATTAAAAGATAAGCAAGCTTACCTTGCCTAAGGTTTATTTTTCGTCATCTTTATTTGAAACCTCCAAATGTCAGTTGCTGATGTCAGTAGTATTGTGGACTACTAAGAGCTTACAACAAGAATCTCCGATTGGTTCACTATGATTAAAAGAAAGCCACATGTTGATTTCTGAAATGTGACAACTTATCGAGATGTTCCCTATTAGTAACAAATGCATATTTCAATCCGATAGCTACAAGCGGCAAGGCAATGACAAAGTCCAGATGTAGTTCCGATCGACGCGCCAATGTCTCACCAATCTGAAATTGACAAAACCTGCATTTGCAATTTCTGAAGAGTTTTCATCTATTAGCAAAACTGCCGCTAAAATCAGACGATAAATCGACGCAAAATAGCTGATAGAGATAAAACTTCAGTATTCTCACTTTCATGTAGGTACTGTGCTCTAACATGAGGAGAGATTAATGTGTATTTGAGACAGTTATTGTTAACTTTCCCGGCAGCCAAAAGAAAAAGTAATCAGATTGAACTAAAAATTTAATTTTGTTGTTTACAGGTGTTCGCCATGCTACCGGAGCTAAGGGAGGAGCCCGCACGGCTGCCGCCCACAACGGTTAAGAACAGCAGCTGAGGCAGCTGTGAACCACCGGCACGCTGCCTAGCGCTGCCGACACTGTTACATTAGACTTTGAGTACTTTTTGTTGCAACACATCCATTGCGAGGAGTCCTCCAGGATGTAGAACATGTCAGTAAATAAAACAATGCAATAAATATTTACAAGGAAATATATACCTTGCACAAACCTCAAGTGAAGCAGTCCTCATGGATGTAAAATAAGACTAAAAGTTTTAAACATATTCTCATTTGAGGTAATAACAAAATTGTTCAGAACATCGTAACTTCCAATACACTGAGGTGCATATGATAATTACCAGAGTGTTTTAACCATGCATCATCACAGAGAAAAACCACTGTATAGCAATTATTTACACTAATCACATTACTGCACTGAATTTGTATAGAAGTCAGAGCGTATGTAATACCTCCATTATTTTATTTGATATTCTTATATATATATATATATATATATATATATATATATATATATATATATATATATATATCAGTCGTTTCTTCTAAGAAATTAATCGTTGGAGTATAATGAGTTGACCACCCATAAGCCCTTCAGGTTCCTCCTGAATCGAACTTGATCAATAGTTATGCTTTTCACAGTACTGGCAAGTTATTGAATATGTGTAAGCAGTGGGGCAACAAGGACACCAGAGCATTTTGTTAGTGCAGGTTTCCTAAATCAGGTGTAGATATGCACTCTGGGGCAAACCTATGGTTCTCCTTTCATTGACAGCTACTTAACCTATTGTTCTGCTATAAGAATCCTTCCTTTTGATTCACAGCCACTTATCCTACTGCTCCCCAGCCACCTCCAACTACCTTCCCCCATCCGGAAACCTCACCCCTCACTGCTACAGGTACACTTTTAGGTCTGAGATATAAGTCTTTATTTTCAGCCGTTATTTTGGCGATTAGAGGCCGTAGTGACATCAAGTGTGTTCACTCTAATGCCCGGAGTCCAACTGCTACCTGAGGGCTCTGTTGTCCCTTATGTAACATAATCCAAGATGGTGGTCTGGTGGTGGAGCGTAAGGGTCTCATAACAGGAAATTCAAGGGTATATTGCTTATTTATTTTTAAAAAATCAGTTTGTGCGGTTTTGATTTCTCTTCCTCATCATTCTCTGCTGTTTGGAAATATGTAGGTCTTGTAAGAAGTAATTACATGTAGCAAACATGTTGCATAACCTAATGTTCGTCACTGTACACTGGGTGTCTCAGCCTAATGTTTGGCCCTTTGTCAGCACTTAACCAATTGTTCTGTTAAGTGGTTTTCCATGTCACCCCATTTCCTTAAAATATTGTACCACAATTGATACCAAATTAAGTAATCTGTTATGACCTCCCACTCCCACCATTTTCTGCTACACTTTTCGCATTGCACATACTTTTGAATGCCACATCTGGAGCATTTTTCTTTGTCACCTACCATCTTAGACTATTGTACTACGTTTTACATAAGAAATATGCAAGTTAACCTAGTTTTCTGCACTTAACCTACTCTTCTGCTCCATGTCACCCATTCTCACACACCCTCCCCTTAACTATTGTACCGCTAACACCATATTGATATAAAAATTTATACAAATTAACTAAATCGATATTTTTCACATGTATGGGGTAGATTATCTTTTAATTCACAGTATCCTATTGGTTGGTGAAATCGACAGAATATAGTTTAAATCTACTACCGCTGATAAAAAACACATTCCGCCACTTGACACCACCCAGGAGTCGGGATGTACTGGCAGTCCCCGCGAAGTGACGATGCGGCCGTCAGCTGCCAAATCGTGTGTAGGTGTCAGTTCGGGTTCCACAGGACTGAGGCAGCGGCATCTATTTCCTACATGACACCCGAGAAAAACCGGTCGAAGCACATGTTAACCTACGCACCATTGATGGCGCAATGACACATAACTCTGGTGCGAGTCCAATGCCCAAACAGGTGTCGCAATGCTTCCTAGAACAGCACATGGAGCATTCTTCCTAGCAATCCTAATGGTACAGCCCAGGTATCACTGGATTTACCCATCAAGCTGCTGCTGGTGCTGGTGTTCGAGCACTGTCAGCCCTTTTTTTTTATTCAGAAGAGACTTTCAGCTGCAAAACTATTTTGTACACATCGACATATTGCACTGGCAGTAGTTAAATGCCACAAAATTTCTTTACAGAGCATCAAACACGTGCAAGACTCACAAGAATATTGGAAACCAACAACCAATTTACCAGAGTGAAACCAATTAAATATGATGATTGCTGTTGCGGTCTGAAACCAATCGACGTATATGTAATGTCTACTCTTTATGGCTGTAGTATTGGACCGCATCTCAGTACATATAGTGCATATAATTTTCCAAGTAAAATTCTCTCGCATCCCCTCATAGTTATCGATGCACTGAATCTATACATTCCTCACGATAGGACACATAGCCGTTTTCTCTGGTCATGCCAAAACATAAGCCACAGTAACACTACACTACAATATTTACGTATTTGACACAAACAGTGCAGTTATCGTATATATCTCTACAGCGCCCAAAAAGTTATGGTATACCTACACATACGCCTGCTATATGTCTCGATTCTCCTCAGTTCTAGGAAATTATCTGACAAAGTCTTCGAATCAGCGCATCTGGAATCCTGCCAAGATTCTCTCAAACAAGTCTTATGAAAGACAAGCGTCCGGCACTATGTGATAATTAATACTGCGCCTGTGAACGTAATGCTTGGAAAGACATCACCGACCCGGGGTGACGTATTGTTATCAACATCACTATCGATAGAAAAACAAGGAAAATGCGAAGGGTATGATTACGGGTCCGATGAGAAGACGTAGTGTTACAGCTGTATTGCCTGTCCTGTTGGTACACTGAGGCAGTTAAAGTTGATCACTTGCATTGCTATGTCGTGCAGCTGATATTACATCATTCGTGTAGCTATCAGCCGCCAGACACACGTACGTATACGACGAAGACAGACTGCATAACCACATGCAGCGTAGGTATCCTCCTCACTGCACTAGACATTTCCCACGAGGACGGGTGGTCATCCACTCCCGACGTGTGATCAGAGCGCCCTCAATCGACCTAACTCACTCAGAACTATTCTAGAAATACGGGTCAGCTCCCCTCGGCACAAAAGCGTTACTGCTTCTGACACCAACCTCCCTGCTTGCTCACTTTTCTACACCCATCTCCATAGACTGGGATTACAAGAACATATGTAATTTCCCATTTTTTTGCCAGAATGTCATACCATTTTCGCAATACTTCTCGATATCCACCACATAGCAGTATCTTATCGATCGCTCGCGCAACATAATTCAGAAGATAAAGACTGGAAATAATTTCTCTACAAACTCGAAGCTGTAGCCAGGTGGAGCGTGCTGTAAACCATTGAGTAATTAGAAACTTATCCCGTGAAGACGTTTCGTGAAAACTAGAATAAAAAATATAGTAAACTGGTATTTCCATTAGTAAATACCATTGCCGGCGATGTGACAGATTCCAAATCCTCAGTATAATTTACAAAGTCAACTTAAGTGTTTCTCATGTCTAGAGAACCAGCAAATGTGCCTTTCGCCGGACTTTCACCTGCTTGATGCTCACTCCACAATCGATGTTCCCTCAACTAAATGAAGGCATCAATTGTTCAGAAGCAATCAACACAACAATTTACATGGGAGGAAATAATGGTCTAGCGCAAACACACGTCCATAATGAATCTTTTCAAATTTCCACGCAATCACGAAAGCTATGCAACACATACTAAGTATCAGTTCACTACTGGCCCATCTAGAGCACTGTGCAGTTAAGTCAACTACATTCCTACACTCCAACAGGCTTCTCCATTTGGACGGCTAGTACCATGCAGTAAAAATCTTATTGAGTTCCCTGTTGGATAAAGATAGTGGAGCTTTTATAGTTCGTAATTTTTCTCCGGTAGATGGTGCACAATGTAGGGGGTGATAGATGGGAATGTACCCTAAGGGACATGATCTGCTTGTAGTTTTGATAACCACCACAATGCAGTAGCAAAATTCACGTCCTTCTCCCCATTCCCATACTATCTTTTATACTGCCTCGTGTAGCAAGAGAAGGTTCCGTTTCCGTCGAATGAACAAAATACAATTCTGTCGCAGTAATTTAACTTCGCTTGTTTCTACAATCGGTTGCAGAAGGTGGTAGATATAGCTTTCTCTGACTCCTACTCAATTCCGACTTATATCGGAACGATCACATGTGCAAAGCTGTAGGGACGGTAATCCAGAGCCTCGGGGGTAGTTACAAGATGCATAGGGGCTACCTAAAACCATCATAGAATTTTACTGTAGCAGATGGATTCGAGAAAGGTGGCTCATTTCGAGATACATGAGTGCCAGAAATATTATTCACTAGTGGCTGTAAGGACTTTTCCATAGCATCCAACGCAGGTAAGTGGTTCAAAGGAAAGACTTGATTTCAAATCACAGAAATCATTTCTACCGGAAGGGTAGCACTGGAGACCTGTAAAGAAGGTGTACATTTCTTACGACCTCAATAATCACAATATCTACTACTGTTTGTGATCCTTCTCATTCAATCATCGCCTTTAGCTCATTGTATATACCACAGAACCTCTGACATGGCAACTAGATAGAATGCGTTACAAATACTGGAGAAATCTAGTGGTGGCGGCTTGAGGGAGTTGCAAATATCGGTTTCATACCACGCTCCTTAGCCGAATCACGATCAAAATTCGATAATTTTATTACGACGGTGCGTCGTCCGTCACGTGTAACCGCACTGCTGGTCTGATAATATACACTCCGGCGATCACCGTCTATACTGAGTGTCACGGTATTTGTCTGGAGAAACCACGTCGTTCGTAGGTATTGTCATACATGGATTTATAAAGCTGGAATAGCTTTTAACATGGATACCTGTGTGCACCTTTAGAACCAAGACCGCTTGTGATGGTAATATGGTTGTGTTTTTCTTAACATATAGTGGTTTGTAACACGATTACGCCTCCCTTTCTGAGACACAGTGGTAGCACCTGTAAGAACAAGTTATGAGACTAGCCCAACCATCATTGATTTTCGATTAGTATTATTTCGTATCGTCAGCAATCAGTTACGGACGAAGTATTATACTTAGTAGTAGGGGTTGCGTCATACGTTCGCCTTGAGCATCAGGCTTATAAAGTATGTGTTTGTGATCCGACATCTGCAAGGGAAATGACTATGTCCAGCTGTAAGGAAGGTATGAATTGACGAGAACCACTGTGATGGCAAGGGGAAGAGTATGTGAAGTCATAATAATGGTATTGATATTTCTATTTCCAGAGCCCCATCCGTCAGCAGGGTGTATTTCCGATACTTTGCGCATTGTCGAATGTTGTTCAATTGAGACATTTAGTTGTACATACAGTCATAAAATACAAACAAGGCCAGCATTTTTTCTAGGACGAAGCTGCCTATGCGTACCTGCCGTACAGCACCGGTGGCCTGTGGCGGGAATGATTCACGTTTCCCATTAATGGTAGGAGCCGTCCAAATGGAGAGGCCTGTTGGAGGGTAGGAAAGTAGCTGACTTAACTGCGCTGTTCTCTAGATGGCCGAATAATGCACTGATAGTTAATTGGTGCTGGTTAACTTTTCGTCATCTCGTAGAAATTTGAAAAGATTCATTACGAACGTGTGTTTGCAATAGACCATTACTCCCGCCTATGTAAATCGTTCGGTTGATTGCTTCTTCACATTTCGAGCCTTTATTTAATTGAGGGAACATCGATTTTGGTGTGTGCATCTAGCAGGTGAAAGACCTGTGGAATACAAGTTTGCTGATTCTCTAGACATGAGAAACACTTTAGTTGACGTTGTAAATTATAGGGATGATTTGGACTCTGTTACGTCACCAACAGTGTGGTATTTTCTAGTGGAAATATTAGTTCGCTTTTTTTTCGAGTTTTCACGTAAAGTTCTTCGCAGACGGGATAAGTTTCTAGTTACTCAATGGTTTATTGCACGCTCCACGCTTCGAGTTTGTAGAGAAATAAGTTCCAGTCTCTATCTTCTGAATTATGCTGTGCGAGCAAACAGTAGGATACTGCTAAGTGCTTGATATCTAGTAGTATTGCGAAAATGGGATGAGATTCTGGCAAACTATGCGAAATTACATATGTTCTTGTAATCCCGCAGCCTGGAGATGGGTGTAGAAAAGAGACCATGCAAGCAGGACTGAGTGGGAAGCAGTGACGAGGTGAGCTGCCCCGTATTTGTAGAACAGTTCTGAGAGTGACTCCGGTCCGCTGAGGGCGCTCTGATCACGCATAGGGAGTAGACGACCGCAGGACCTCGCGGAAAATGTCCAGAGCAGCGAGTAGTACACCTACGCTGCACGTGCTTTTGCTGTCTGTCTTCACAGTATGTGTACGTGTATCTGGCGATTGATAGCTATAACAATGATGTAAAAACAGCTGCACAATATAGCAATGCAAGAGTTGAACTATACCTGCTATAGTGTACAAACAGTATGGGCAATACAGCTGTAACAATACGTCCCATCATCGGTGCCCGCAAGCTTACCTTAGCATTTTCCTTGTATTTCTATCGATAGTGACGTTGATTACAATACACCAACCTGTGTCGGTGATGTCTTTACAAGCATTACGTCTGCAGGTGCAGTGTTCATTATCACATAGTGCCGGACGCCTGTCCTTCGTAACACTTCTTTGAGATAATCTTTGCAGGACGCAGCACCTTCCAGAAGCGCTGATTCAAAGACTTTGTCAGATAATTTCCTAGTAGCGAGGATAATCGAGACATACAGCCGGCGTAAGTGTAGGTATACCGTAACGTTTCGGTCGCTGTACATACACAAAAGATAACTGCACTGTTTGTGAAAAATGCATATCTATAGCAGTGTAACGTTACTGTGGCTTATGTAGTGGCATGACCAGAGAAAACGACTTTGTTTCCTACCGTGAAGAATGTATAGATTCAGTGTATCGATATCTGTGAGGGTATGAGAGAGATTTTTACGTTGAAAATTATGTGCACTGTATATACTGAGATTCGGTCTAGTGCCACAGCCATAAAGAGTAGATATTAACTGTACATCGATCGGTGTCAGATTGCAGCAACAATTGAAATATTTAATTGTTCTTACACTGATAAATAGGTTCCTGGTTCCCAATATTCTTGTAACTCTTGTATATATTTGATGTTCTCTAGACAAATTTAGCTGGGTTTAACTGCTGGTGCAATATGGTGATGTGTACAAAATAATTTTGCAGCTGAAAGTCTCGTCTGCAGACATAAAAGAGGACAGTGCTCCCACACCTGCAGCAGCAGCAGTTTGACGGGTAAGTTTAGTGATGGACAGGCTGTCCCAGTAGGGTTGCTGGGAAGAATGCACCCTATGCTACTATGGTACACATTGCAACATCTCTGTGGGCACTGCAGCTGCACCGCAGGTATGTGTCATAGCACCATCAATGGTGCCTAGATGAACACGTGTTTCGACAGCTTTTTCTTGGGTGTAATATATAAAAGAGATGGCGTCACCTCGTTCTTGTGGGACCCTAACTGACACCTACGCATGATTTGGCAGCTGACGGCCGCATCGTCACTTCGCAGGGACCGCCGGTGCATCCCCACTCCTTGGGGTGTGTGTGGAGTAGGCGGCTTCGGCGTAGGCCCTGAGTGGCGGCATGTGTTTCTCATTAGCGATCTTTTGTTTAAACTATATCCATCGATTTCACCAACCAACAGGATGCGGCAAATCAAAAAATACTACTCTATACATGTGAAGAATATATATTTCTTTAAATTTGTATAAATTTTTTATATCAACGTCGTGTTAGGGGTACAATAGTTAATTAATGGGTGACATGGAATGGGTGACCTGGAACTGAAGAGCAGGTTAAGTGCAGAACACTAGGTTAACTTGCATATTTTCAATATGCAACGCAGTACCTTAGTTTAAGGGTGTGGGTGACAAAGAAGAATGTGCCAGAAATGGCCTTTAAAAGTACGTGAAATT
The DNA here is from genome assembly GCF_023897955.1 of Schistocerca gregaria. Lineage (NCBI taxonomy): Eukaryota > Metazoa > Arthropoda > Insecta > Orthoptera > Acrididae > Schistocerca > Schistocerca gregaria. Next base: position 116,774,330 of record NC_064926.1, read on the forward strand.
CGAAAAGTGTACCAAAAAAAGGGTGGGATGTCATAACTAATTACTTAATTTGCTATCAAAGGTGGTACAATAGTTTAAGGAAATGGAGGTGACATGGTAAACCACTTAACAGCATAAGTGCCGGCAAAGGGCCAAACATTAGGTTGCGACACCGAAAGTACAGTGACGAACATTAGGTTATGCAACATGTTTGCTCCATGTAATTACTTTTTACAAGGCAGACATGTTTCCAAACAGCAGTGAATGATGAGGAAGAGAAATCCAAGCCCCACACAACATTTTTTATAAATAAACAATATATTCTTCATCTTATAAAACCCTTCTTCTCTACCACGAGACCGTCATCTTGGATTATATCCCGGAAGTGACAACAATGCCAGACCGTGCCAGAGGTGGGAATTCTGGCTCAGGGTAGCCACGAAATGTGCAGCTCGTAGTATCATTGCTGTGAGCATGATGTGAACTACAGACCTTAGGGTGAACACACTTTATGGCAGTACTGCCTCTAAGTGTTTAAATAACAACTGAAAATAAAGACTTATGTCCATCCTATCCAGCAAAGGCCGAGTCCTTTTCCAACCAATTCCTAGGAAGAGGTGGGTGTCAGATGACATTGGTTAGAGAAAGTAGAAAATGTGCCCATTTTTCCCACAGTATTCTTAGGTTAGTGGAGGAAGGAATTTGAAATTTTTCACTTTTTCTGGGAAGGAGAGGGGAAGGGCATGGTGAGGGGTTTACCAGCGGGTGAGAGGTTAATTAATTTGCTAAGTTTCTGTCAATCAAAAGGAAGGACCCTTTTAGCAGGGCAATAGGTTAAGCACCTGTCAACCAAAGGAGAACCATACGTTTGCTCGTGAGTGCATTCCTGCCCCTGATGTAGGCAACCCGCACTTTTGAAATGCACTGATGTCCGTGTTGCCCCATTACTTATCTTCATTAACTTGCCAGTGACTATAAATAGTATAACTATTAATCAAGTTCGATTCAGGAGGAGCCTGAAGGGGTTATCTGTGATCAGCTCATTATACTCCATTGATGAATGTTAGTAACAAAATCAAATAAAGCAAGTAATACATATGTTCTGACTTCTGTAAAAATTCAGTGACTTAATGCAATCAGTGTAAATATTTGCTATACAATGGTTTTTCTGTTTGATGAAGCGTGGTTACAATACTCTGATATTTACCATATGCACCTCAGTGTATAGGAAGTTGTCATGCACTTGGAGTTTATGCAAGGTATATGTGCAAAATTGTTTTTCCTTGTAAATATTTATCGCATTGTTTTATTTACTGACATGTTCTACAACCTGGAGGATCACCTCGCAATGGATATGTTACAACAAAAAGTACTCCAGATCTAATGTAACAGTGTCGGCAGCACTAGGCAGCATGCCGGTGGTTCACAGCTGCCTCAGCTGCTGTGCTCAACCGTTGTGGGCGGCAGCCGTGCGGGCTCCTCCCTTAGCTCCGGTAGCATGGCGAACACCTGTAAACAACAAAATTAAGTTTTTAGTTCAATCTGATTACTTTGCATTTGGCTCCTACCAAAGCTAACAATAACTGGCTCAAATATACATTAATCTCTCCTCTTGTTATAGCACAATACCTACATGAAAGAACACTGAGTTTTAACTGTTTCAGCTATTTAGCGTCGTTTTATCGTCTGATTTTAGCGGCAGTTTATGCTAATAGATGAAAACTCTTCAGAAATTGCAAATGCAGGTTTTGTCAGTTTCACATTGGTGAGACATAGACGCGTCCATTGGAACTACATCTGGACTTTGTTATTGCCTTGCAGCTTGTAGAGATCGGATTGAAATATCAATTTCTAATATGCATTTGTTACTAATAGAGAACATCTCGATAAGTTGTCATATTTGAGAAATCAACATGTAGCTTGCTTTTATTATAGTGAACCATCGGAGATTCTTGTTGTAAGCTCTAAGTAATCGACAGTAATATTGACATCAGCAACTGACAGTTTGAACTTTCAAATAAAGATGACGAAAAAGAAACCGAAAGGAAGATAATCTTGCTTATCATTTAATGGGCTATACTGCTGTATTTTCTATATCATAAAAGCTCTACATGAGTTACAAGAAAGAATGTTTGAGCAGAAAGATAGGCTTCTGGTTCTACCCTGTAAGGAAAAAAGTGACTCACATTAACAAAAAGAGTGATGACTGTTTGGTTCTGTCGTTTGATTATATTCAGAACCTCCGCCTTCTCAGGCAGTTATCAGGTTTTAATTTCAAGATACAGAATATGAGAGCAGATCAAGGTATATTTGACTGTTGTCCAAGTTAAGAAAGATCCTAATGAAGTATGCACCTTTCTATACCATTAGATTGAGGACATTGTCTCGAGAAACATAACAGGGACCCATTTGTTTAGCGATGCACACTATAGCCAAAATCGCAATGATACGGGTATAAGAATGTTAATCATCTTAACAGACAGAGACAATTCTGATAAAATGTACAATATTTCCCGGTTACAGTGCAGTCATATCTATAACGTGACTACGACTTTACTGTCGTGGAAAGAAAGTTCCGAATACGTGAACGAGTGCTGATTCCGCATCAGTACACCTGCATTGTCACCTAAAAAAGCCGCCTTGAACCCATAAGAGTTTGTGTTGCGAAACAAGCGATTTTGAAACATGATAGATCCCTTTGTACAGTCAGGTCGTCATATCAGCTGAAACAAAGCGACAAAGAACTAGAAAATAGAAAATATTTCATTTGCTCCCCGGTCGTTTCTCTTTAACGCGTACATTTCAGAAAAGATAGGGTACGTAGTTGTTAAGTCCTATGGCGGAGGACTCTACGTCGAGACCTTTACTTCAGTGAAAGCAATGACATATTTCCGCAAACTTTGTTCTTCCTGAAACAGCGGCATATGATGGGAAGGTCCCCATAAACAAGAAAACGAAATATGTTATTGAGGTACAAGTGAATTCTATTACAGAACCGTAGTATAAGGTCGTCTATAAATCGCCGAAGACATGGCTTACCAGAGAAGTGTATCAAGATTAAACTAGAACAAGTCTTTTTTGTATAAACGTAACGCTGTCTTGAGAAGTATGTGGTTTTATGACTATTTAGTACGTTTTGTATTTATTTTTTTCTAAACGTATGGAAGTTTTCGGAATGCTTAACAGTTATAAAGTTAGTATTAAAAAGATGCAGTGGGTTAGATTCAGAAGCGTTCGGAAAAAGGAAGTTGTTTGGTTATCGTTTATATGTACCTCGTAACATTATTATGTATGGTAATAGTACCCTCAGGACTGAACGTTTCTTCGTCACATGTTGCCCACGGAATGCTGGCGTTAATTATTTAATTAATTTTTATTTTCATGTAATTCGAATTAGAGCCTTGGAATATAATTGCTTCCTCATTTATTGCAATTACGGTAAGCCCTGATGATAAAAGTCACCATTGCAGCTAAATACATTTTTCAAACAAGGCAACATTAGCCTTACACAGAGCAGAAAATGAATTCCTTCACATAAGAGACAAACACTCGCCATTTCATTATTAAAGAAATGGTTTGGAATATTTTTTATTTTTCCTGAATAACTTACCAATCGCGAGTTATCCCCTTTTAGAAACAAGCGATTCAAACGGTTTCACACATACTGTTTGTGTTACCCATAGGTCTTCAGATTTACACCACGCACGATATTCATAATGGATCGAACATATGGAAAAAAATTTGAGATAACCATCGAACTTTGAAGTCAGGCAGATTTAGTAGCGAGAGATGATGTACGTCCTTAATCCAACATTTAAGTTGGCCATCTGTGTAGCTAAGTGTTCACTTGTATGATTGCTGCCATATGGAGACCCCCCAGGTCCGATTCCCTGTTCAGCCACCAATGTTTGATTAGTGAGAGAGCTGGGCTGAGGTGCAATCGGGCTCGTGATGCCGACTGAGCAGCTGTCTGTTGAAACGCAGCGGCTCCAAGGTCAAGGAATCCGACAACGGGTACGCTGACTCCACGCCCTTTCATTCGACATCCGAATAATACCATTGGCATCGCCCCCTAACTGGCCATACACAGAGTACACAACAAGATGACCACAGTGGGTAGCAGTAAGAATTTGCCCCAATTATGCGAAATGTTGTTAATACAACACAATAAATAGATGCTGCTGACGTTGTGCCTGAATCAGTGATTAAACCCATTCCCATTGTATTTGAACAGCAATATCGGTTGCAGTGCTCTCCAACGTATATTCAGCCATGCATTGCCCCATTGTGTCAGCCGATTTGCAAATGAAAAGGTCGTATGCTCCAAACTTGTCCGATCTTCTGCATTAGTTTCTCACTTGATGTGGACTAAACATCGAAATACAAGTAGAACTCATAAGGAGTTATACCATGGTTGTTTTTAAACGTTAAACTGTAACACACTCTCGCCCCATCCCCTCTACCACTTTCTGCGCTTTGCATTCACTTCTCGCTACCCAAGACAGTGAATGACGGGGCAGTAGGACTGTTTATAAAAAACAATTGTTGTCTTAGATCCCTGTTGGAGTCTGTATACTGCATGTTTCATTGTATTAATGTTTTATGTAAGTCTCCATGTAGTTAAGACGAAAATAAGTGGCATCCGCCATTGAGAATTGCATTTGTAACGTATATGTAACTAGTATATGCACATCAGTATTTTATTTGAGTCACCAGTTTACTGACTGGTTTGATGCAGCCCATCACCAATATCTCTTCAGTGCGAACCTCTTCACCTCAGAGTAGCACTTGCAACCTACATCATCAATTATTTGCTGAATGTATTCCAATCTCTGTCTTCCTCTACAGTTTTTGCCGTCTACAGGACACTCTAGTACCATGGAAGTCATTCCCTGGTCTCTTAACATTTGTCCTATTATAATGCCCCTCTCCTTGCCAGTGTTTTCCACACATTCTTTTCCTCACCCTTTCTGTAGAGATCCTCTTTACTACCTACTTTAACAGTCCATCTAATTATCGACATTCGTCGATAGCACCATATCCCAAATGCTTCTATTCCCTTCTGTTCCAGTTTTCCAACAGTCCATTTTCGCTACCATACACTGCTGTGTTCCAAACGTACTTCTCAGAAATTTCGTCCTCAGATTAAGGCCTATGTTTGATACTACTTTGCTTCTCTTGGCCAGGAACGCCCTTCCTAAACTTTATCTACTTCGTTACATCAGTCCCGGTGTTAAGTTTGTCGCTGTTCTCATTTCTGCTACGTTCGTCTTTCTTCGATTTACTCTCAATCCATATTCTACATTCATTCGATTGTTCGTTACGTTCACCTTGAATATTTATTGCACTCATCAACCTTTCTTTTATTTCCATCGTTGTTTCTTCACTGTAGAGATTGAACAGTAAGAGTGAAAGACGACATCCCTGGGTTATACCCATTTTAATCCGAGAACTTCATTCTTGGACATCCGCTATCATTATTTCCTTATGCCTCTTGTACACATTGTATGTTACCTGTCTCTCCCGATAGATTACTCTTACTTTTGTCAGAATTTCAAACATCTTGCTCCATTTTATATTGTCGATCGCTTATTCCTGGTCGACGAACATGTCTTGATTTAGCATTAGTTTTGGTCCATTATCTATCGCAACGCCAGAATTGCCTCTCTGGTTGCTTTACGTTTCCTAAGGCCAAGCTGATCTTCGTGTAGCACATCTTCAATTTTCTTGACCAGTTTTCGGTAAATTTTTCTTGCCAGCCACTGCGATACATGAGCTGTTAACCTGATTGTGCGATTATTCTCGCACATGTCTGCTCTTTCAGTCTATGGAATCTTGCGGATGATATTTTTCCGAACGTCATATGTTATGTCATCAGACTCAAAACTTTAAAGACCAATGTGAAATTAAACCAAACTAAACTCAAAAACTTATATACAATAACGTTATTTGAAAGGAAGTTTCAAAGTGATGAACAATGGATCGCGTCTGTATTCATATGGTTACGGAAGTATGTTGATGGTGAAGATGTATTTCCCTTAATAGCTCGTGGGAAAACAAATTACCCCTAATTATCAAAACGACTATATCATTTATTTATTCCTGAATGCGCTCAGTCTACAACACGAATCTTGAATGGATTTATTCTTCGTATTGAAGCCCATGTAGTATCATAAAGTCACACTTCTACAACGGCATATGGTGGAGAAAACCATGGCGAGAAGATGTGAACCTTTTGTTGCAAGGTTGTATGTCACGTATTCACAACAATACTAACTTCCATTCTCGACGAACGTCACCTCCAGTTTGCTTGTCCTTTGCACTACACATTGAACATGCGGATCACGTCAGCATCATACATGTAAATTATCGTATGTAAATGAAAATACGATAATATTGGCTTTCTCGATCCACTTCGTGGACAAAATCCATTCGAATTACCACCATTTTGAAATGTGACATGATTACACAGGTAATTCAACAATCCTTCAAAGATTGTGTTCCTGAAGAATCTTTGAGGTAATAACTGCTCCGCATTGGGGATTATGAAAATAACTTTGGAAGTAGATGTGTTTATGTGCCAACTGTTAAATTAATAAACTGGACAACGTCGAGGATATAGCTGGAGGCCGAAAAGTGTGTAGAAGAATGGGAAAGCCCAAGCCTATCTCCTGCAAAGCTATCCAAAGTGTAGACGGCACCGCCTTTTACAGAATCATTCCACGTAGTGATGCCCCCACTATACGCGACACCACGGCGTGGCTACGGTAGGCCTACCTGCCCCCACAGCCGGCTTTTCCATCCGCAGCAGGCCGAACTCGTGCGCCGCCTCGCGGCCCGCATCTACAAAGTCTTGCCCGGCCTCCTCGGCCACTTGCAGGAAGCCCGCCCCCGGGCCTTCTGCCAGCTGAGCGTCGGCGCAGGCCCAGAGGAGCGCGGCGGCCACGAGCAGGACAGCGGCGGCCTTCATGTCTGGTGGAGGACGTCACTCCTGCGCACCCACAGAGCTCCTTTTATTCACCCTCGCTTCGCTTTCCGCAGATAACGGCGGAAGGACGCCCGGACGAGTGCCCAAAGCAAATTGCCGATATCTGCTGTGTAACAACCTTAAGCAGTTTTTAACTCGTTGTGCTTAGGTCACTGTTGTTACACAACAGATAATGAGACCCGTTCGGTAGTCAAGGTAATCTTGTTTACAAAAATGTTGGGAGGTAATGACACAGCTACATTTTACTATTGCCCAGAAGACAATATATGTTAACAGCGTATTTTTTTCACAACGGTAATGTATCACAGTGGAAAGATGCTCTTCCTAACGTATCCTTCTATTGTACCATGCGTAAGTGTAATTACAACATTTATTACAACACGCATGGCATGGGAATGTTTCTAGTGCCTGATATTTAAGACAGTTCTTATAAGGTTCTCAGTCAGTACCACACTGATAGTAAGCGAAATCCACTGAGTATGTCAGTACATCTTGGGGATTTTGTGCCCAACAATGAAAAAGATTTATAGACATTTTAATTGTCTTTCATTTACTTTCTGTCTCATTACTTTTAGGTTAACATATGATTAAGCATTCACATTCATTAAAATTAATACTCTGAACATTGCACTGAAATCTATATTCCCCACTTTCTTTAGTCTTACAAGACCTAATTTAGTCAGTGCATACTTTCGCTAATGACATACTTCAACTCACTCTATCAAAAGCAAGAATAATCACGAGATATACTATGGAGAATTTTGACTGTTAAATGAATAAATACTTTCTGTGTTACATGCATATCCCCTTGCACTTGCACACACACACACACACACACACACACACACACACACACACACACAAACAAACACAAAATGGATCTGAGCACTATGGGACTTAACATCTATGGTCATCAGTCCCCTAGAACTTAGTACTACTTAAACCGAACTAAAATTGAAACGAACAATTATACATGACTGTGCTTAAACTTACTCACAATATTTTTAGCGCAACCCAATCTGACTTTCAAAAATCCCTACAGAAGAATGGCCCTGACTAACATTAACCTATACGTTTCACAAATCACTTACCTCACAAAAATATTCGTTACTCGAACTACTGCAGTACAGCGAGCGCCACTACTGCCAGCTAAATAAACGATTCAAACTACGGAAAGCACTAACTACTGATAGGCATAGTTAGCAAATGAAAGATTTTAATAGAGAACAAACAATGTATTTACCTTAATAGTGTTCAAAAGTCACAATATATATAGCAGTTCATGACATCCAGTCTGACACATTTCAAAACTCCTCCATCTCTCTCCCCACATCCACCACTGCTGGCGGCTCACCTCCAACTGCGCAACGCTACGCGCTGTTCATACAGAGCGCTATGTGGCGTTACCAGTAAGAAAACCTAAAACGTCTACTTACAACCTAAGGACATCACACAACACCCAGTCATCACAAGGCAGAGAAAATCCCTGAGCCCGCCGGGAACCGAACCCGGGATCGCGGGCGCGGGATGCGAGAACGACCACGAGCTGTGGACGACACACACACACACACACACACACACACACACACACTCACACACTCACACACACACACACACACACACACACTGCCTGCTGCATTCACAACAGGGTTCACATAGATGTGTAAGTGTAATTACAACATATAGCACACCACACATGGCATGGAATGTCTCTATTGCCTAACGATTAAGATTGTCCTTCCAGTGGGTTCTCAAACAAAGCCACACTGATCGGAAGGGAAATCCAAATATGTACTACTTGAGGATTTAGGGGACAACAATGAAAAATAATTATAGAGATTTTAACTGTCTTCCATTTGGTTTCAGTCTCATTACATTACTTTTTACTTGATTCCCATTAAGTGCTTTTAGCTTAATATATGATTTCGCATTCACACTCCTTGAAATTATTCTCTGAGCATTACATTGAAATGTATATTCCCAACATTCTTTCATCTTACAAAACATAATTTTGTCATTGCTTACTCTCGCTAATAACATATTTCATCTCACTGCATAAAAATCAAAAATAATCACGAGATATACTATGCACTACAAATAGAAATCAATGACTATTAACTGAATAAATACTTTCTGGGTCACATTCACATCCTCTTCCACAGGCACAGCCACCCCCCCCCCCCCCCACACACACACACACACTGCCTGCTGCATTCAAAACAATGTTTCCAAAGAATAAAAGCAATTGCATACCCACATACACTACGTATAAATCATTAATTCTTGAATTTCATTCATTTACTTCATTTGTAATTCTCCATTTACTCCTCCCTCTTTGTGCTTTGTACGCAATATATACTGCAAGACAAAAATGTAACACCCGCATGGACTCTGTTCAGTGGCGCCCATGTATTACACATTCATACAGAGGGGTTCTGGTATTGGTGATCCATCTGTGGCTGTCATCGCCCATCAGATGATACTCAGAAAGTATTTCTTTATACATTGTTTTGATTCTGTTGGCAGTAACTTGTTGACTTTAGAGGTGCACAACATTCGCAACATTGCAAGGTACAACCATGCCCCAGGTGTGTACTCCTGTGTAACACTTTCAGGCACTTGAGCAGGTTACTATTGTGGTCGTGCAGGTCAATGAATAGACATACTGACAGATTTCTGCATGTGCTGGACACAATGTATTGGCGGTTTTACGCAGCTTGAAGCAGTGTTTTGTGGAATATTCCTGCACCTCTAGTCCACGTTATAGAAGTCCGCGTAACACAGATGCACGTCAAGATTGCTGCTTTGTGTGACCAGCGATGGTCACATTATGAATCACCTCGAAGGGAACGATCTATTGACACGTAATCAGCATGGCTTCAGAAAACATCGCTCTTGTGCAACGCAGCTAGCTCTTTATTCGCACGAAGTAATGGCCGCTATCGACAGGGGATCTCAAGTTGATTCCGTATTTCTAGATTTCCGGAATGCTTTTGACACCGTTCCTCACAAGCGACTTCTAATCAAGCTGCGGAGCTATGGGGTATCGTCTCAGATGTGCGACTGGATTCGTGATTTCCTGTCAGGAAGGTCGCAGTTCGTAGTAATAGACGGCAAATCATCGAGTAAAACTGAAGTGATATCAGGTGTTCCCCAGGGAAGCGTCCTGGGACCTTTACTGTTCCTGATCTATATAAATGACCTGGGTGACAATCTGAGCATTTCTCTTAGACTGTTCGCAGATGATGCTGTAATTTACCGTCTAGTAAGGTCATCCGAAGACCAGTATCAGCTGCAAAGCGATTTAGAAAAGATTGCTGTATGTTGTGTCAGGTGGCAGTTGACGCTAAATAACGAAAAGTGTGAGATGATCCACATGAGTTCCAAAAGAAATCCGTTGGAATTCGATTACTCGATAAATAGTACAATTCTCAAGGCTGTCAATTCAACTAAGTACCTGGGTGTTAAAATTACGAACAACTTCAGTTGGAAGGACCACATAGATAATATTGTCGGGAAGGCGAGCCAAAGGTTGCGTTTCATTGGCAGGACACTTAGAAGATGCAACAAGTCCACTAAAGAGACAGCTTACACTACACTCGTTCGTCCTCTGTTAGAATATTGCTGCGCGGTGTGGGATCCTTACCAGGTGGGATTGACGGAGGACATCGAGAGGGTGCAAAGAAGGGCAGCTCGTTTTGTATTATCGCGTTATAGGGGAGAGAGTGTGGCAGATATGATACACGAGTTGGGATGGAAGTCATTACAGCATAGACTTTTTCGTCGCGGCGAGACCTTTTTACGAAATTTCAGTCACCAACTTTCTCTTCCGAATGCGAAAATATGTTGTTGAGCCCAACCTACATAGGTAGGAATGATCATCAAAATAAAATAAGAGAAATCAGAGCTCGAACAGAAAGTTTTAGGTGTTCGTTTTTCCCGCTCGCTGTTCGGGAGTGGAATAGTAGAGAGATAGTATGATTGTGGTTCGATGAACCCTCTGCCAAGCACTTAAATGTGAATTGCAGACTAGTCATGTAGATGTAGATCCAGGGGCGATATCTGAGCATCCGTTAATGACGGAGGTACAGGGGTGCTGTGAAGACCTGGTAGGTGGCCTATTCAAGAGTACATTTACCCACAGAATGCATGTCCCACCCCAGGCTTCATGGTGAGCGGGGGAATCAGTTACAAGCTGCAGTCGTATTTGCTGTTTTCACCCTCTAAATTGCAGAGGTTGTTATTCCCGTACTACTTCCATTTGTTCGACAGGAAGGCAATGTACTTTTCCAGCAGGACACTGCATGTCCACATATAGTGAGCAAAGCAGTGTGCTATTTGTGGTGTTCAACAATTTCCTTAACCAGCAAGTTCACAAAGTCTCTCCCCAATTCAACACGTATGAGACACGATGAAATGGGAACTTACTCCTTCTCTAGAGCCTACAACAACCATTGTCGAATTACAACAAAAATACTGCATGCTTGGGACAATCTATCGTAGGATTCCGTTCGGCACCAATATGATGCGTGTGAGAATATACACCTGCGTTGTCGCCGGAGAGGGGTACATTGTGTATTATTGCGACTGTTTGGAAATCCTTTACTGTGACGTACTGTATCTTTCATTTGGCCTGAATTTGTTACTATAATCACATCACTCGTCAATAAAATTACTTTGTCCTTGAAACTTGTTGCTCGTTTTTGCTTGTAGTCTACATATTTAATTTTTTAAACGTCTTTTCCTCATTATATGTTTCTTAAATATAAAATCTGTCCCTGTTTTCCCACTTATCTTCTCCCATTACTGCCACATTCACCTTACATAATTTTCAAATGGCTTTATCTCTTACCCAAATCGTCCTTGAGGACTCTCTTTATACTGTGAGATACGCTGTCGACACGTTAAGTCATTACAATTTATTTCCTTCATTCTTTTCTTAATCACAGCTTGTGTATTATTATTACCTAATCCTTTCAAAAGTGCCACATACTTTGCTGTTCTGTAATATTCAGTCATCTATGGCTTATTCACTCCTCTTGGTGTGCACTTCGGCACCAAGAATAGAAGAAAATCAGTCATCTATATTCCTTCGGGCAATTATAGCTAATACTGAGGTTTATCGACAATCATTCTACCGAGGTGCCGTTCACGAACGGAAGCGACGGAGGATCTGATAATGATACTAGAAGTACTCTCCAACATCAACTGTCTGGTTGCTTCTGGAATGTAGGACAGATATAGATTGTATCCCTATGACACTTTCTGCTGTATATTGTTAACTCACAACGCATAAGAATAACGTCTTATTTCTGTTCGTTTGAAAAGTATTGTATTCTCATAATTTTCTGCCACTTAACTTCTTCCATTTCCTCTCTGTGCCTGTTATTTCTCTTCTTAGTATTTGTACCACAGAAGAACACGTCCTTCTCAGTCCTTTTATGTTATATCCTTAGTTTTGGTTCACCAAGCTTCTTGTATAATTAGCCATCTAAACTGAATAAAACAAATGACGCTAATTTTTGATAACATAAACATCGATTGACTAAAATACATGCCATCAATGAGGAAATTATAAACACTTATTTTCTAACTCTTCTGCTGTTTTTGTCATTCACTCTCTGTATGCATAATCTATTCTCTGGAAACGGTACCCTGTTTGGTTCTTCAATATTGCGTCAAACTTCTTCCTGAGAGAGCCTAAAAGTAGTACCCAGTCAAATATAGTGCTAACGATATTGTACACCTTTCTCTTGATTATAGGTCGCGATGACACTCCTTCTGTTTGATCATGCAGTGACCATATTTCAAATAACATGTCACTCTCTGCTTTCATTCCCTTTGCTCATCTGAGATTCACCTCTTACAACCCTTTATCCACCACTAGTGTTTCAGATAAACATACCAAATTACTGTGAAGTCTAGTGTCGTGCATATCAAGTTCATTAATATGTTGTCCATTCTCTTCTAATGATCTTCTAATATGCACTACTTGCTCCTTGTTGACTACCTTTTCCTGCCTTGCCCATATGTAAGGTGAATGTGGGAGTAATGGGAAACAATAAGTGGCAAAAAATGAACAGATTTTATATTCGAGAAAAATATCATAAGGGAGAGACGTTTAAAAATTAAATATGTACAGTAGCATCAAAAACGTTCAACAGCCTCAAGGACTAAGTAGTTTTATTGACGAGTGATGTGATTATAATAACAAATTCAGACCAAATGAAAGACACAATACGCCACAGTAAAAGATTTCCAAATAGTCGCAATAATACACAATGTAGCCCTCTCCGGCGACAACGCAGGTGTATATTCCCACACGCAAACTATCATATTGGTGCCGGACGGAATCCTGCTACAGATTGTTCCAAGAATGCTGCATCGTTTGTTGTAATTCAACAATGGTTGTTGCAGGCTCTAGAGAAGGAGTACATTCCAATTTCATCGTGTCTCATACGAGTTCAATTGGCGAGTGATCTCGTGAACTTGCTGGTTAAGGAAATTGTTGAACACCACAAATAGCACACTGCTTTGCAGCACTATATGTGGACATGCAGTGTCCTGCTGGAAATGTACATTGCCTTCCTGTCGAACAAATGGGAGTAGTACGGGAATAACAACGTCTTCAATTTAGCTGGCGGAAACAGCAAATACGACTGCATCATGTAACTGATTGCCCCGTTCACCACAAAGCCTGGGGTGGGACATGCATGCTGTGGGCAAATGTACTCTTGAATAGAACACCTACAAGGTCTACACAGCACACTTGTACAACCGTCATGAACGGATAGTCACATATCTCCCCTGGATGATACTCAGGCAACCATCGCTGGTCACACAGTGCGTCAAACTTCACGTGCATCTGTATTACGCGAAATTCTATAACGTGGGCTATAGGTGCAGGAATATTCCACAAATCACTGCTGCAAGCTGCGACGAACCGCACAATTCATTGAGTCCAGCATACGCAGAAATCTGTCGGTATGTTTATTCATTGACCTGCAGGACCACAATGGGAACCTGCTCAAATGGCTGAAAGTGTTAAACAGGAGTATGCACCTGGGGAATGGTTCAACCCTGCAATGTTGCGAATATTGGAATTTTGTACACCTCTAAACTCAGCAAGTTACTGCCAACAGAATCAAAGCGAAGTATAAAGAAATACCTCCTGAGTATCATCTGATCGCCGATGACCGCCACAGATGGATCACCAGCACCAGAACCCCTCTGTATGAATGTGTAATACATGGGCGCCACTGAACATAGTCCATGCGAGTGTTGCATTTTTGTCTGGCAGTATACATTGAATACAAAGTACATAGATGGAAGAGTAAATGGCTAATTACAAATGAAGTAATTAAACGAAACGCAAGAATTAATTATTTATATGGAGTGTATGTGGGTATGCAATTGTTTTTATTCTTTGCAAACATTGTTTTGAATGCAGCAGGCAGTGTGTGTGTGTGTGTGGGAGGGTGGGTGGGTGGCTGTGCCTGTGCAAGAGGATGTGAATGTGACCCAGAAAGTATTTATTCAGTTAATAGTCATTGATTTCTATCTGTAGTGCATAGTACATCTCGTGATTATTCTTGATTTTGATGCAGTGAGATGAAATATGTTATTAGCGAGAGTAAGCAATGACAAAATTATATTTTGTAAGATGAAAGAATTTTGGGAATATACATTTCAATGTAATGGTCAGAGAATAATTTCAAGGAGTGTGAATGCGAAATCATATATTAAGCTAAAAGTACTTAATGGGAATCAAGTAAAAAGTAATGTAATGAGACCGAAACCAAATGGAAGACAGTTAAAATCTCTATAATTCTTTTTCATTGTTGTGCACAAAATCCTCAAGTAGTACGTATTTGGATTTCCCTTCCGATCAGTGTGGCTTTGTTTGAGAACCCACTGGAAGGACAATCTTAATCGTCAGGCACTAGAGACATTCCCATGCCATGTGTGATGTGCTATATGTTGTAATTACACTTACACATCGCAAAATCTAGGGAAACTTTGGGAAGACCATCTGTCCACAGTGATACATTACCGTTGTGAAAAAATACGCATTTAACATACATTGTCTTCTGGGTATTGGCAAAATGTAGCTATGTCATTACCGCTCAACATTTTTGTAAACAAGATAACCTTGACTACCGAACGGGTCTCATTATCTGTCGTGTAATTACATTGCCCTTATCAGAACGAGCTTAAAATTGCTTGACGTAGTTGCACAGGAGATATGGGCAAATTGCTGACGGCACCCGTTAGATGTCCAGGCGTCCTTCCGCCGTTATCTGCGGTAAGCGAAGCGAGGGTGAATAAAAGGAGCTCTGTGGGTGCGCAGGAGCGACGTCCTCCGCCAGACATGAAGGCCGCCGCTGTCCTGCTCGTGGCCGCAGCGCTCCTCTGGGCCTGCGCCGATGCTCAGCTGGCAGAAGGCCCGGGGGCGGGCTTCCTGCAAGTGCCCGAGGAGGCCGGGCAAGACTTTGTAGATGCGGGCCGTGAGGCGGCGCATGAGTTCGGCCTGCTGCGGATGGGAAAGTCGCCTGTGGGGGCAGGTAGGCCTACTGTAGCCACACTGTGGTGTCGCGTATAGTGAGGGCATCCCTATGTGGAATGATTCTGTAAAAGGCACTACCGTCTACACTTTGGATAGCTTTGCAGGAGATAGGCTTTGGCTTTCACACTGCCCTGCACACTTTTCGGCCTACAGCTATATCCTCATCGTTGTCCACTTTATTACTTTAACAGTTGTCACATGAACACATCTACTTCCAAAGTTATCTTCATAATTCACATTGCGGAGAATTTCCTACCTCAAAAAATTATCAGAAACATAATATTTGAAGGACCATTAACTAGTTAAATTACCTGTGTAATCTTGTCACATTTTAAAATCAGACTGCAACTCGGGTGGTAATTCGAAGGATTTTGTCTGTGAAATGCGTCGAGAAAGCCAATATTATCATATTTTCATTTAAATATGATAAATTACATGTATGATGATGATGTGAACCACATGTTTAATAATGTGTAGGGAAAAAGACAGGCAATCTCGAGGTCACAGTCGTCGGGAATGGAACTTAGTATTTTTATGAATACATGACATAAAACCTTGTAACAAAAGATTCACATCTTCTCACTATGATTTTCTCCACAATATGCCATTGTAAAGGTGTGACTTTCTGATACTAGATGGGCTTAAATACGGAGAATAAATCTATTCAATTTGTGTTAAATTCATCTTGTAGACTGATTGCATTCAGGAATAAATAAATGAGACAATCATTTGGATAATTAGGAGTAATTTGTTTTCCCACAACCTATTAAGGGTAATACATCTTCACCATCAACTTATTTCTGTACCCCTATGAATACACACACGATCCATTCTTCGTCACTCTGAAACTTCCTTCCAAATCCTACGCAGTAACATTATTGTATATAAGTTTTTGAGTTCAGTTTGGTTTAATTTCACATTGGTCTTTAGAATGTATGGGTCTGGCGACATAACGTCTTACTTTCGGAAAAATTTCATCCAAACGATTCCAAAGACTGAAAGAGCAGACATGTGCGATAATTATCGCGCAATCACCTTAACAGCTCATGCATCCAGTGACTGACAAGAAAAATTTACCGAAAACTGGTCAAGAAAATTGAGGGTGTGTTGTTATCTGACGATCAGCTTGACCTTAGGAAACGTAAAGGAACGAGAGAGGCAATTCTGACGTTCCGATACATAATGGAATCAAGAATAAAGCAAAATCAAGACACGCATGTCAACCAGGAATAAGCGTTCGACAATATAAAATGCAGCAAGATGTTCGGAATTCTGACAAAAGTAGGAGTAACCTATCGGGAGAGACGGGTTATATACAAAGTGAACAAGTGCCAAGAGGAAATAATAATAGCGGACGACCAAGAAGGAAGCGCTCGGATTAAAACGGGTATAAGACAGGGATGTCGTCTTTCGCCTGTGCTGTTCCATTTGTACATTGAAGAAACAATGACGGAAATAAAACAAAGGTCGACGAGTGCAATAAATATTCAAGGTGAAAAGATATCAATGACACGATTCGCTGATAGCATTGGTATCCTGAGTGAAAGTGAATAAGAATTACTTGATCTGCTGAACGGAACGCACAGTCTAATGAGTGTAGAATATGGACTGAGAGTAAATCGAAGACAGACGAAAGTAATGAGAAGTAGCAGAAATGAGAACAGCGAGTAACTTAGGATCAGGAGTGATGGTAACGAAGTAGATAAAGTTTAGGAATTTTACTATTTAGTAAACAGAATAACCAATGACGGACGGAGCAAGGACGACATCGAAAGATCAAAAGCAAAATAGCACTGGCAAAAAGGGTGTTCCTGGCCAAGACAAATCAACTAGTATCAAAAATAGACCTTACTTTCAGGACGAAATTTCTGAGAATGTACGTTTGGAGCACAGCGCTGTATCATAGTGAAAATGGACTGTTGGAAAACTGGAGCAGGAGGGATCAGAAGAATTTGAAATGTGTTACTAGAGACGAATGTCGAAAATTAGATGGACTAATAAGATAAGGAATAAAGACGTTCTGCGCAGGAACGGTGAGGAAAAGGATAAATGGAAAACACTGACAAGCAGAGGGGCATTATAATAGGACATATGTTAAGACACCTGGGAATGACTTCCATGGCACTAGAGGCTGCTGTAGAAGCCAAAAACTGTAGAGGAAGATAGCAATTGGAATACATCCAGAAAATAATTGATGACGTAGGTTGCAAGTGCTACTCTGAGGCGAAGAGACTGGCACATGAGAAATGTTGGTGACGGGCTGCATTAAAGCAGTCAATAAACTGATGACTCAAATAAAATACTGATGTACATATTTTAGTTACATATACGTTACAAAGACAATTCTCAATGGCGTATTTTAGTCTTAAATACGTAAAGCATTACCAAAATAAAACATACAGTATACAGACTTCACTACAGTATACAGACCTCAGTAGGTGCAGGAATATTCCACAAATCACTGCTGCAAGCTACGATAAACCGCCAGTACATTGTGTCCAGCATATGCAGAAATCTCTCGGTATGTCTGTTCATTGACCTGCAGGACCACAATAGGACCCTGCTCAAGTGCCTGAAAGTGTTAAACAGGAGTACGCACCTGGGACATGGTTGTACCCTGCAATGTTGCGAATATTGAAATTTTGTACACCTCTAAACTCTGCAAGTTACTGCCAACAGAATCAAATCAAGGTATAAAGAAATACCTCCTGAGTATCATATGATCGCCGATGACCGCCACAGATGGATCACCAGTACCAGAACCAATCAGTATGAATTTGTAATACGTGGGCGCCTCTGAACAGAGTCCTTACGGGTGTTGCATTTTAGTCTGGCAGTATATATTGTATACAAAGTACAAAGAGGGAAGAGTAAATGACAAATTATAAATGAAGTAACTGAATGAAATGCAAGAATTAAAGATTTATACATAGTGTATGTGGGTTGTTGTTGCTGTTCTGGTCTTCAGTCCTGAGACTGGTTTGATGCAGCTCTCCATGCTACTCTATCCTGTGCAAGCTTCTTCATCTTCCAGTACCTACTGCATCCTACATCCTTCTGAATCTGCTTAGTGTTGTCATCTCTTGATCTCCCTCTACGATTTTTACTTTCCACGCTGCCCTCCAATACTAAATTGGTGATCCCTTGGTGCCTCAGAACATGTCCTACCAACCGATCCCTTCTTCTGGTCAAGTTGTGCCACAAACTTGTCTTCTCCCCAATGCTATTCAGTACTCCCTCATTAGTTATGTGATCTACCCATCAAATTTTCAGCATTCTTCTGTAGAACCACATTTCGAAAGCTTCTATTCTCTTCTTGTCCAAACTATTTATCGTCCATGTTTCACTTCCATACATGGCTACACTCCATACAAATCCTTTCAAAAATGACTTCCTGACACCTAAATCTATACTCGATGTTAACAAATATCTCTTCTTCAGAAACGCTTTCCTTGCCATTGCCAGTCTCCATTTTATATCCTCCTTACTTCGACCATCATCAGTTATTTTGCTCCCCTAATAGTAAAACTCCTTTACTACTTTAAGTGCCTTATTTCCTAATCTAATTCCCTCAGCATCACCCGACTTTATTCGACTGCATTCCATTATCCTCGTATTGCTTTTATTGATCTTCATCTTATATCCTCCTTTCAAGACACTATCCATTCCGTTCAACTGCTCTTGCAAGTCCTTTGCTGTCTCTGACAGAATTACAATGTCATCGGCGAACCTCAAAGTTTTTATTTCTTCTCCATGGACTTTAATACCTACTCCGAAATTTTCTTTTGTTTCCTTTACTGCTTGCTCAATATACAGATTGAATAACATCGGGGATTAGCTACAATCCTGCCTCACTCCCTTCCCAACCACTGCCTCCCTTTCATGTCCCTCGACTCTTATAACTGCCATCTGGTTTCTGTACAAATTGTAAATAGCCTTTCGCTACCTGTATTTTACCCCTGCCACCTTCAGAATTTGAAAGAGAGTATTCCAGTCAACATTGTCAAAAGCTTTCTCTAAGTCTACAAATGCTACAAACGTAGATTTTCCCTTCCTTTATCTAGCTTCTAAGATAAGTTGTAGGGTTAGTATTGCCTCACGTGTTCCAACATTTCTACGGAATCCAAACTGATCTTCCCCGAAGCCGGCTTCTACTAGTTTTTCCATTCGTCTGTAAATAATTCGCGTTAGTATTTTGCAGCTGTGACTTATTAAACTGATCGTTCGGTAATTTTCACATCTGTCAACACCTGATTTCTTTGGGATTGGAATTATTATATTCTTCTTGAAGTCTGAGAGTATTTCGCCTGTCTCATACATCTTGCATACCAGATGGTAGAGTTTTGTCAGGACTGGCTCTCCCAAGGCCGTCAGTAGTTCTAATGGAATGTTGTCAACTCCCGGGGCCTTGTTTCGATTCAGGTCTTTCAGTCCTCTGTCAAACTCTTCACGCAGTACCGTATCTCCCATTTCATCTTCATCTACATCCTCTTCCATTTCCATACTACTGTCCTCAAGTACATCGCCCTTGTATAGAACCTCTATATACTCCTTCCACCTTTCTGTTTTCCCTTCTTTGCTTAGAACTGGGTTTCCATCTGAGCTCTTGATGTTCATACATCTTGTGGTTCTCTTATCTCCAAAGGTTTCTTTAATTTTCCTGCAGGCAGTATCTATCTTACCCCTAGTGAGATAAGCCTCTACATCCGTACATTTGTCCTCTAGCCATCCCTGCTTAGCCATTTTGCACTTCCTGTCGATCTCATTTTTGAGACGTTTGTATTACTTTTTGCCTGCTTCATTTACTGCGTTTTTATATTTTCTCCTTTCATCAATTAAATTCAATATTTCTTCTGTTACCCAAGGATTTCTACTAGCCCTCGTCTTTTTACCTACTTGATTCGTTGCTGCCTTCACTACTTCATCCCTCAAAGCTACCCACTCTTCTTCTACTGTATTTCTTTCCCCCAATCCTGTCAATTGTTCCCTTATGCTCTCCCTGAAACTCTGCCCAACCTCTGGTTCTTTCAGTTTATCCAGGTCCCATCTTCTTAAATTCCCACTTGTTTTCAGTTCCTTCAGTTTTAATCTACAGGTGAAAACCAATAGATTGTGGTCAGAGTCCACATCTGCCCCTGGAAATGTCTTACAAGTTAAAACCTGGTTCCTAAATCTCTGTCGTACCATTATATAATCTATCTGATACCTTTTAGTATCTCTATGCTTCTTCCATTCATACAACCTTCTTTCATGATTCTTAAACCAAGTGTTAGCTATGATTAAGTTATACTCTGTGCAGAATTCTACCAGGCAACTTCCTCTTTCTTTTCTTAGCCCCAATCCATATTCACCTACTACGTTTCCTTCTCTCACTTTTCCTACTCTTGAGTTCCAACCACCCATGATTATTAAATTTTCGTCTCCCTTCACTACCTGAATAATTTCTTTTATCTCATCATACATTTCTTCAATTTCTTCGTCATCTGCAGAGCTAGTTGGCATATAAAGTTGTACTACTGTAGTAGGTGTGGGATTCGTATCTATCTTGGCCACAATAATGCGTTCATTACGCTGTCTGTAGTTGCTTACCCGCATTCCTATTTTCCTATTCATTATTAAACCTACTCCTGCATTACTCCTATTTGATTTTGTGTTTATAACCCTGTATTCACCTGACCAGAAGTCTTGTTCCTGTGTATGTGGGAATGAAAATGTTTTTATTCTTTTGGAACTCTGTTTTGGATGCATTAGGCAGAGTATGTGTGTTTGCGTGCGTTTGTGTGTGTGTGTGTGTGTGTGTGTGTGTGTGTGTGTGTGTGTGTGGGTGGGTGGGTGTGGGTGTGGGTGGGTGTGTGTGTGCGCGCGCAAGAGGATGTGAATGTGACACAGAAAGTATTTACTCAGTTAATAGTCATAGATTTCTATCTCTTCTGCGTAGTATATCTCGTGATTATTCTTGGTTTTGATACAGGGACTTGAAATACGTCATTAGCGAGAATATGCAATGACAAAATTAGATTTTGTAAAATGAAATTATGTGGGGAATATACATTTCAATGTAATGTTCAGAGGATTAATTTTAATGAGTGTGAATGCGAAATCATATGTTAACCTAAAAGTAATGAGACTGAAAGTAAATGAAAGACAGTTAAAATATCCATAACTTTTTTTATTCTTGTCCATAATCCCCCAAGTGGTACTGTCATATTCAGTTTCTATGTATTTGTATTTCTCTGCCGACAGGTATAGTCTGACTGAGAAGCCACTGTAAGAACAATCTTAAATACCAGGTACTAGAAACATTCCCATGCGATGAGTGTTGGGCTAAATGTTGTGATTGCACTTAACACATTGTATAGTGTAAGGAAACGTTAAGAGAGCCTCAGTGCGTTGTTATACAATTACTGTTGTGATAAAATTCGCTTTTAACGTATTTTGCCTGCTGGGTATTAGTAAAATGTAGACATGTCATTATCACCCAGCATTTTTCGAAACAAGACAGCCTCGACTACCGGTCATGTTTCAATATCTGTGTGCTAACAGTGCGGTAATAACAACTAGTTTGAATTTGCTTCTAGGTGATTGCTCAGGCGATATCGGCAAATTTCTGTCGGCACTTGTTCGATGTCCATTCGTCCTTCCGACGTTATCAGTGGTAAGCGAAGCGAGGGTGACAGGAGTGACGTCCTCCGCCAGACATGAAGGCCGCCGCTGTCCTGCTCGTGGCCGCCGCGCTCCTCTCGGCCTGCGCCGATGCTCAGCTGGCAGAAGGCCCGGAGGCGGGCTTCCTGCACGTGGCCGAGGAGGCCGGACAAGACTTGGAAGATGCGGCCCACGAGGTGGCGTACGATGCCGATCTGCTGCGCATACCATCTGGCGACATACCTTCTGACTTTCTCAGAAATATCATCCACGCAATACAGAAGTCTGCTGGAGTTGACATGTGGGTGAATTTCCGCACAATTAGCTAAACAGCTCATGCATCCAAGTTGCTGACCAAAAAAATTTACAGAAGAGTGGAAAAGAAAATAGAGGATGTATTATATGACGATCAGTTTGACTTTACGAAAGGTAAAGCTACCAGAGAGGCATTTCTGACGTTGCGGTAGATAATGGAAGCAAGACTAAAGCAGAATCAACACACATTTGTCGACCAGGAAGAAGCGTTCGACAATATAAAGTCGAGCAAGATGTTGGAAATTCTGAGGGAGGGAGGGATGGGTAGTATACAGTATGTAGAAGACGCAAGAAGGAATAACAAGAGTGGTCGACCAAGAACGAAGTGCTCGGATAAAGAAGGGTGTAAGACAGAAATGTAGTCTTTCGCCCCTATTGTTGAAACTGTACATTGAAGAAGTAATGACGGAAATAAAAGGAATGTTCACGAGTGTAATTAAAATTCATGGTGACAAGATATCAATGATACGATTCGCTGATAACATACCTATCCTGAGTGGAAGTGAAGAAGAATGACGTGATCTGCTGAATGGAATGAATACTCTAATGACTACAGAATGTGGATTGAGGGTAATTCGAAGATGACGAAAGTAATGACAAGTAACAGAAAGGGGTACAGCGAGAAACTTAACATGAGGACTGATGGTCACGAAGTAGATGAAATTAAAGAATTCTACTATCCAGGCAGGAACGTAACCCTAATGACTGGTGGAGCAAGCACTGGCGAAAAGGGCATTCCTGGCTAAGAGAATCTACTATTATCAAACATACATCTTAATTTGAGGAAGAAATTTCTAATAATGTACGTTTGGAGCACAGCATTGTACCGCAGTGAGACATGGACTGTGGGGAACCGAAGAAATTCGAAGCATTTGAGATGTGATGCTACAGGAGAATGTTGAAAATTAGGTTGACTGGTAAGGTGAGGAATGAGGAGTGTCCCCGCAGAATCAGAGAATAGGAATATGTGGAAAACATTGACAAGGAGAAGGGACAGTAAGTTAGGGCGTCTGTTAAGACTATAGGGAATGGCTTCAATGGTACTAGAGGGAGCAGTGGAAGGCAAAAACTGTAGAGGCTGACAGAGACTGGAATACATTACATCCAGCAAGTAACTGATGATGTAGGTTGCAACACCTACTCTGAGGTGAAGTGGTTGGCACAGGAGAGGAATTCGTGAAGAGCTGCATCACACCAGTCACAAAACTGATGATTAAAAAAAAACGGAGCTGATATGCATGTATTAGATGTATTAGTTACGTACACCTTACAAATGCAATTCTGAATAGCGTATGCCACTTATTTTTGTCTTAAATATATGCAGGCTTATTTAAAATGGTTCAAATGGCTCTGAGCACTATGGGACTTAGCTTCTGAGGTCATCAGTCCCCTAGAACTTAGAACTATTTAAACCTAACTAAGGACATCACACACATCCATGCCCGAGGCAGGATGCGAACCTGCAACCATAGCGGTCGCGCGGTTCCAGACTGTAGCGCCTAGAACCGCTCGGCCACCATCGGCCGGCGCTTATTTAAAGCATTACCACAATATAACATTCAGTATGGAGACTTCAACAGGGATCAAAGACAACAATTGTTTATTATGAACATTCCTGATGCCACCTCATTCACTCACTTTCATAGCAGGAACGAATGCAATGAGCAGAACGTGACAGAGGGGGCGGGGGAGGGAGTCGTATAGTTAAACGTTTAACAACAACCACGGTAAAACTCTTTATGACTTAAATATATACTTTGATGTTTAATCCATGCCAAGCGGAAAACGAATGCAGAAGACAAATCGAGTGTGGGTCAAATGACATTTCATTTGCAATTCGTCTTATGCAAAGGGGCGCGGTGTAGCTGTAAATACGGTTGAAGGAACTACAATTGATACTGCTGTTCAAATACAAGGCAATTAGCTTTATTCACTAATTCAGGCACAAGTTCATCAGCATCTACGTGTTGTGTTGTAGAAACAACAGTTCACATAGTTGTGGTCATTTTGTTAAGTGCACTATTATAGTCAATAAGGGGGCGATGCCAATGTCGTCATTCGGATGCCGTATGGAAGGGCGTGGGAACCCGCTGTCCGCTTTCTTGACTTTATAGCCGCTGCGTCTCATTCACGTAACTGCTCAGTCAGCTCTATGGCTCCACGAGCCCGATTGCGACTCATTCCAGCTCACTCACAGAACCTGGAATCGAACATGGGGTCTCCATACAGCAATGACACACGCTGTGCACTGAGCTACACAGGTGGACAACTTGAGTGTTGGGTTAAGCACGTATTTCATCTCGCGGTACCAAGAGTCACCCGGAAAACATCAAAGTTCGATGGTTATCTCCAGTATTTTCGATACTGTCCTTGGTGTAAGTTTTAAGACTTATGCTTAACAGTGAAATTCTCGTGTGAAACCGTTCGAATCGATTATTTCTAAGAGGTGATAACTCACAATTTAAGTTTTTAATCAGGAAAAAGATAAAAATGTTCCATACCATTTATTTAATAATTTAACGGTGAATTTCGGTCTTGCAGGGGGATCAATTCCTTTTCTGGTCTCTGTAAGGCTAATATTGCCTTGTTTGAAAAATGTTTGCAGCTGCAATGGTGACTTTTATTATCGGGACGTGCCCTATAGCAATAAATGAAGCAAAAATATTTCAAGGCTCTAATCTGAGTTACATCAAAGTAAGAATCAATAACTAATTACTGCCAGCATTTCGAACGCGAGAAATGTAACGAAGAAATGCTTTAGTCCTGAAGGTCCTGAGGGTACTATTACCATAGATATTCCTGTTATAACCAAACAACTTGCTTTTCCGAACGCTTCTGAATCTAAACCACTAAATGTGTTTAATTGTAAGTTTATAACGATTAAGTGTTCAGAAAACTTCCATACGTTCATAAAAAAAACGAAACATATTAAAAAGCCGACAGGGCACATATTCTCAAAACACTGTTAAGTGAATACAGGAGGTCTTACAAAAGGCGACTGTTTCTAGTTTATTCTTCATTCACTTCTGTGGTAAGCCACGTCCTCGACCAATTATGGAGGACTTGATACAGTGGTTCTGTAATATATTTCACTAGTTTCTCAACAACATATTTCTTGTTCTTGTTTATGGGGACTTTCCCATCATATGCTTTCGTTCGCGCATTCGCAACTTTCTTACCACTACACCAAAGTCGTGGTCGTGTGGTAGATAAGTGCGCCCTCTAATGAGGAAATAGTGTAGATTTTTTCAGAACTGTCGCTGTCTGTTAAGATCAGTAACATTCATTGCGATTTTGGCCTCAGCATGCATTGCTGAACAAGTAGATCCCTTTTATGTTTTTCGGGACAAAGTCCACAATCTAATGGTATAGAAAGGAGCACATTTCATTATGACCTTTTTTATCTTGTACTTCACAACAATAAAACATACCTTGATCTGCTTTCATGTTCTGTGTCTTGAAATCAAAAACCGCCAGCTGCCTGAGATAAAATGCTCTTGCACTGGCAAATGTGGAAGAGCGAGTTTCTGCATATAATCAAATTTGGGCCAAATTTGTATTGCAAGGGTAAAACAAGGTCCCTTTACGGGCAAAAATTCTTTGTTGAGCTCACTTAAAGTCTTTATAGTACAGAAAATTGAACAGTGTAGCACATTAAGAATGTAAGCTAGTCTACTTTCCTTTCTCGTTACAAGCGGCAAGGCAGAGACGGAGTCCCAAATAAGTCCCAACTGACACGCCTATGTTTCGCTAACCCGAAACGGACAAAACCTGGATTTGCAATTTCTGAAGGGTTATCACCTTTTAGCAGTAAGTGATTAATTTGTCATAATAACTCTGGATGTATTTATATGATATTGGTGGGACAAAGGGAAAATTGTATTAAAATCAAACTGGGAAAACAACGCTCAATAGCTGAAACAGATACAACTTCAGTGTTCTGACTGTCAAGTAGGTACTGTGTGCTAACACGAGGAGAAATTAATCTATATTTGAGACAGTTATTGTTAACTTTCCCGGCAGACAAATGAAAAAGTAATCAGATTGAACTAAAAATTTAATTTTGTTGTTTACAGGTGTTCGCCATGCTACCGGAGCTAAGGCAGGAGCCCGCACGGCTGCCGCCCACAACGGTTAAACACAGCAGCTGAGGCAGCTGTGAACTATCGGCATGCTGCCTAGCGCTGCCGACACTGTTACATTAGATCCTGAGTACTTTTTGTTGTAACATATCCGTTGCGATGAGGTCCTCCAAAATGTAGAACATGTCAGTAAATAAAACATCGCAATAAATATTTACCAGGAAAAACAAATTTGCTAATATACCTTGCACAAACTCCAAGTGAAATAGTCTTCATGGATGTGGAATAAGTCTAAAAATCTTAAATATAATGTCAGATAAGGAAATAAGAGACTTGTTCAAAACATGCAAACACCCAATATGCTGAGGTGCATATGATAATTAGCAGAGTATTGTAGCCACGCATCATCAAACAGAAAAACTATTGTACAACAAGTATTTACAATGATTACATTACTGCACTGAATTCGTACAGAATTGAGGGTGTACATAAAACTCGCATTATTTGATATTATTTGATTCCGCTTAGAAATTCATCAATGGAATATAAGGCGTTGACTACCAATAAAACCTTCAGGCTCCTCCAGAACTGAAATAATTAAACATTTTGTATTTATTGGCAAGTTGCTGAAGCTATGTGTTCCTGAGTATTGGCCGCCTTTTTGTACCAAACTAATTGACTTTAAGTCTTGGTGAAATTTATTCTCATTTTTAATATGGATTCTATGAGCTGAGCTGCTGGTATGAAAAAGAGATATATTTTTAAAGATAAATTTCATAACGGAGTAAATATACTGGTAAACAATAGTTGGTGTTCCTAGTTACCTAAAAAGGACTCTGCAGGACGTTCTTGAGTTTACATCACAGTTCATTCTTATTACAAGTTTTTGAACTTGGAAAGCTTCAATGTGGATTGATAAATTATACAAGAAAATTACTCCATATGGCAGTCTGGAATGAAAGTAAGCCAAGGATGCTGGAATTTTTATTTTTATGTCTTCTATGTCTGACAATATTAGCACTGCAATAAGAAATTTGTTTAGCGATCCAGTAGTTCAGTGGTATGCTCCTCCTTCAAGTTGAATTTAAGGTCAAGCTCACTTTCAAGAATTTAGCACCGTCAACTTCTTTTATCAACTTGTCGTCGTATCTTAAGCATAAACTGGCGGAAAACATCTTACAAGCTCTGAACTGCGTATAGTTTGTTAGTGAAAAAGAAATGGCTAGGAACCATAGATTGATATCCATGAAAATATAACCAGCCAGTCTTTGTGAGATGATACCTGATTTGCTGTTTATTACAGTCTTTGTATCATCTGCAAACAAAACACGCTTCGGATCTGGTAACATTACCGATGAAAGGTCATTGATACCTGCGAGTACGAAAAGTGTAAGGGCAATAGGATGGAACCTCGTGGCGCAACATATATAATCAGAACGCAGTTGGATGATGCCTAATAGCTTAATAAACAACCCTTTCCTACTTACACCAAATGTTTTCTGTCGGAGATCCAGGATTTGAATCACTTTGGAGCATTTTCTGTTACACAGTAATATGATGATTTCCCCAGTCAGATGCCTTTGACAGACCATAAAATATTCCGCTAGCCTGTCACTTATTGTCAAATGAGGTCATTGCAAACATTCTCTCTGCATGTAGAGATGGCCTTCTCAAAATCGGAATTGTGACTTTGACAACATATTATTTGTTGTCAGATAGTAAATAAGGTGACTATATATTACGTTTTCTATCATTTTCGACAATGGTGGGAAAGTGAAATAAAATGGAGATCTGACGGAATTTCTTTATCTTCTTTCTTAAACAAACTCCTTAACTTCAGCACATCTCAACCATTTGGGAAATGTTCCATTAATAAATGACTAATAACACAGAAACGTAAGGTTGTTACTAAGCTCAGGAGCATAGTCTTTAATTAACTTTGTTCATATTTTATCAAAGGCAAGAGAATTTTTTGATTTTAAAGATTTATTGGTGTAGTGTGGGTCACTCTTGTATGACCAAAATGATTTATAATGACTGGTCTGATTTATTACTCGACAGCATCTATTGCACCTCACAATACCATCTGGTCAGTAGAAGTTACTGCCTTAAGCTAAATGGACATTGTACTTTCGTGGGTCTTATAGCAACATGCAGTATCAAAATTTGAATAGACACAGTCTGGGTACCATCAACACATTACCAAGATATATGATCGCCTCATTAACTAAAAACAAACAAGAGTATAAAAATCACATGGTGAAGTTGCTTACGTTGTGCTACTAAGTGTTGAAAAAAAGGCATCTAGAGTCTAAACACTTTCATACTGCCACAAAGAAATGTATCTGTCAACTAATGAATCTTTTTAGATCATGGTCTTAGGCGACTATCAGCATAAAATTGGTTGTGTGCGATACAGTTTAATCTGAACATAACACCACTATGAAAAAGGAAGATTATGTAGCAGAAGGCAATAAGGCGGTGAACCAATCCATGTCTTCCCCATTGTTGTTGTTGTGGTCTTCTGTCCAGAGACTGGTTTGATGCAATTCTCCATGCTACTATATCCTGTGCAAGCTTCCTCATCTCCCAGTACCTACTGCAACCTACATCCTTCTGAATCTGTTTAGTGTATTCATCTCTTGGTCTCCCTCTACGATTTTTGCTCTCCACGCTGCCCTTCAATACTAAATTGGTGATCCCTTGATGCCTCAGAGTATGTCCTACCAACCGATCTCTTCTCCTGGTCAAGTTCCTCTTCTCCCCAGTTCTATTCAATACATCCTCATTAGTTATCTGATCTACCCATCTCATCTTCAGCATTCTTCTGTAGCACCACATTTCGAAAGCTTCTATTCTCTTCTTGTCTAAACTATTTATTGTCCACGTTTCACTTGCATACATGGCCACACTCCATACAAAAACTTTCAGAAACGACGTCCTGACACTTAAATCTATACTCGATGTTAACAAATTTCTCTCCTTCAGAAACGCTTACCTTGCCATTGCCAGTATACATTTTATATCCGCTCTACTTCGACCGTCATCATTATTTTGCTCCCCAAATAGCAAAACTCATTTACTACTTTAAGCGTATCATTTCCTAATCTGATTCCTTCAGGATCACCCGATTTAATTCGACTGCATTCCCTTATCCTCGTTTTGCTTTTGTTGATGTTCATCTTGTATCTTCCTTTCAACACACTGTCCATTCCGTTCAGCTGTTCTTCCAGGTCCTTTGCTGTCTCTGACAGAATTACAATGTCTTCGGCGAACTTCAAATTCTTCTCCATGGATTTTAATTCCTACTCAATATACGGATCGTCACCAATGTACTGTGAGAACATGCACTAAATGAGGAGGAAACTAACGGAATGGTGAGTGAGGTCGGAAGAGAGACAGGTAATGACTCATGTCACTGAATACTGGAAATCCAGCGAATGCAGCGAGAGTTCAGACTACAGTTGAAGACACTGTGGAGGAGACGCTTGGCGAGCATTCATAGACACATAGTGACTGTACAGGAATATATGCTGAGCATTCAGTATGTGGAGAACTATCTGAAGATGGTTTAAGGGGCTCTTAGAAACGCCTACTCTTATATAGCAACACATCTAACAAGAGAAAATCTACAACCTTGGTCTGCAAAATTTTCTTTCCCTGCGATGACATATTCTGCTTTGTTCTGGCTGCAATAAACTTTCCTCCTCTTTTTCCCATAGACAGTAACATAGAACTTGTGCATAATAAAATCTTTTTGTGATAGGTAAAGAAGATGCTGTAGGTGGCACTAAAATGTCACAGATTAAATCAAAAATTATTTAAAAAAATAAGAAACACTATTCGTCTACTTTCACTTATAAATCGTACAAGATTTACAAGTTGAACGTCACTGGCTGGATTGTCATAGTTTAGAAAACAAATGTGTCACAGAAATAAAAATGCTAAGCCGTAATGAACAAGTCTCGAAGAAAAATTCAGCTAAGAGATTCAGTTCTTTCATGTTGGAACGGTGCTAAATTTCAACAAACAAATAACATCTTCCGTCTATGCACTGAATTATAGTTCCATTTGAACAGTCTACATTGATTGTACCACAAGAATAATTTAAGCGAAGTCTTACACCAGTCACAACCACGGTCACAGATCTGTCGGTGGCGTCACAGTGAACCAGGCCGTTGTCTGTTGTGGGAGCAGCTGGTCGGTGGATCCGATGTCAGAACTGGAATCCTGACAGAGAGGTCTACTGTTGAATGGTCGTGCATAAATACCATCCAGTGGCAGCATATTCTGAGATCTATCTTCGGTAATGTGGATCCCCTGCAACCTATGGAAATACTGCTTGGGCCACCTAGTGTACCCGCAGGAAATATGCCTGTCGGCGAGAAGTGCTTGCCTGGCGACAATCCTCGACGCTGGGCTGTATGATGTGTTGCCAATCTTGCAGGCGTAACGTCATTATGTGTTATCCCTCCTCTCCGACCAACTTGGAAGGCATAGAGGAGGTGAAGCTTATCTAGACGTCTCCTTGCTACCCCAGATCCTCGAGGATGGGCGGGGAGAGGGCCAGAATCATGTTCACCTCCATCGTTGTCGGTTCAGTATGTGTGGGCTCGTCTACAGGACTGTTTAATGGTTGCGGCTGGAATGACCTTGTAATGATTTTTTGTGGACTCTCCAGGATCCCTGAGTCTGGAAAAAGAATGGATGGTAAGGCTCCTATGTTTGGATGTTTGCTCTGGCAGACCACGCTGTTTGTCAGGGTGACTTCGGGCATGGAGCCGACGAGAAGTTCTTTTACTGCTGCTGGGAGGCACTGTTGGTGACCCCCAGAAATAATAAGGTTCCCAATAGGATCCTGAATGGTATGACGATAGTCATAGGTTTTCTGTAACGACTGTTGATTGACCGATGTATGTACTATTGGGAGCTGTGACCTATAAGGCCAACAGTGTAATTTTCCTGCTTTCGATGCTTTTTCTTGTACATTGTCACGATATGAAGCTAGGGACATAGTCAAAGATTCTTCCAGGGAGTGATGACAGTTTAATCCTGACATTCTATATTTGAATGTGAGGACAAATCATTCTCCAAGGCCATTGGAGACCTCATAGATGGGTGCTATATGTATTAATTGCAGGCCATTCATATCACAAGAGGAAGTAAAGTCATCTGAAGTGAATTGTGGTCCATTACCAGTTACCAGGGCTTCTGCGAGCCCTTGTACTGACAACATTTTTGTCAGGGTCTGGACGGTTTGACTGGACGATGAAGATATAAGGAAAACCTGTACTTCCATCAATGCCCCATCGAGGTTTAGTATGGCCGAGAAACGATCCGGAAATGTCCAGGTGTAGATCATAGTCAGTATCACACTTGGTGTGAAGTAGGGCCAGATTTAGTTTTCCGACACCCCTGTCCCATGCAAGTAGAGCAAAGTGGAACCATTGTCTGATGGCGACATCGAGACTACGCCAGTGGAGATGCTGGAGTGCCATCATTTTTGGGAAGGACCACCCTACAGTGCCCCTCCTAGAGTAGAGCCAGCGGCTGTTTCTTTGGTAACGTCAGAATAACCACTCTGGAGCGGTGGCTCCCACTGTGCAGGAGAAGCTCGGTGTGGAGGTTTGGAATCCACATGTCCTCTTCCAGTATGCCTGTATTTCCGGGTTATTGATGTGTCTTC
This sequence comes from Schistocerca gregaria, assembly GCF_023897955.1. NCBI lineage: Eukaryota > Metazoa > Arthropoda > Insecta > Orthoptera > Acrididae > Schistocerca > Schistocerca gregaria. The sequence goes on from NC_064926.1 coordinate 116,806,588, forward strand.
GATCAGAGGTTCACTCCCGCTGGAAACACTGAGAAGTTCCTGGGTGACTGGGTCGACTGTCGAGTGGCTGGCCATCTAAGTAGCGTCTAGTGGGAAGTTGTCTACAGCTTCTGCCTCGTTGTCTATTTGAAAACACACTTCTGGATCTTTGTCAAATTATGGGTCCTGACCTGCTGCTACTCAAGGGAGAAGTTCGCCATGAGCATGTTGTGTGGTATAATGGAATTGGATGTTAGAACTATTTGCACATAAAAATAATGTCCACCAATGTAAGCGACGAACCATCAACTGACGCTAACGCCTTGAAAAGGGTTAACAATGTGTTATGAGCTGCCAGAAACCTGGATTTTCTACCATACTCGTGAGCATGAAGTTTTTTGAGACTGAAGATAATGGCCAGTGCTTTCTTCTCAATTTCACTACAGTTTCTTTGCGCTACAGGCAGAGTCTTGGACCGCTGCAGCCCATCTGTAATGTAGGATAAGACTGTTTCCACTCCACAGTCGTTAGAATTTGCCATAAAAAAGATCGCTAGAGGTGAATCATAATTGGTGAGGTATGTGGGTTGGAGAAGGGCCTGCTTAAATTCTACGAAAACCGTGTCACACACTGGTGTCCAGTTCCACATTACATTCGACCTTAGAAGGTTGTGAAGATTTTCTGTGATTGCTGAAGCCTTTTGTACGAATTTCTGGTTTTAGCTATGTTGCGCTAGCACTGACTTGAGTTGGCTAATGTCTTTGTTCAAGCCAATTTTTGGACTGCCTCCACATATTGTGGCATGGCATGTGTGCCTGTAGTACTGAGCATGTGTCCAAAGTTTTGTACCTGTTCTACAAAGAAGCTATACTTTTCTTTATTACACCTACGATTTGCCTTCTGGTGGATCGACACAGTTGTAGTCCACTGACATTTTGCGTGGCGACTGACATACTTCTGCACGGTGTCCTAACATCCCATATGTATGTTTTGCCTTCGATAATGATATCAATGACATGAGTATCATACAGGACATGACAATTATTGCTGTCAACGCTACAGTATCTGGACTTTTTGTGCCATCTGCCAATCCTGCCTGACTGCTGGTGGAGGTCTACGTCCGTGGACTATCCTGGTAGCAAAAACATGGGAATGGTCTTGGAGAGCTGCTGCTGAACGTAATGACTATCCAAAAGTCCTAATGATGAAGAAAAATGTTTAAAAGAGGGGTGCGTCCGTCCGGAATGCGTCATCTGGAGCGTGCAGTAATGTCTAACGAAGCTGCATATGATTATTTGCAATCATGATTGTTGAACAGAAATCTACAGTCCCTGGATAGCTCTGGTAACCATGTAATCCACTCTCTATATGACTCTATTTTGAGATTGTGATAGCTGAAGAACTTTTGTCTATCTGCAACTATGCAAAGTTGAGAATCGAAATATTTAAACCAACTTGATTTGACCATATCGTATGGAATGACATGGGGCTCTGCCTCTGAGTTGTTGAACTAGACAATATATCGCTAATCCTCCATAGACCTACAAAAATGTGCGCTGTGTCTCGGGAAGTCCATTCTTGCAACGGATGCTATGGACCATGTAGTGCTACTCCATCCTTGCAATGCAGCTGGCCCACAGTTCGACCATGCAGTCAAATGACTGGAATGAAGGAGCTGCTGTGTGGAACACCTTGGCCATGGTGTCGAGTCTGGAGAGATGATTGCATATCTCTAGGGTTGAGGCTCAACCTGTGACTTCTCTGTCTGCCAGCAAAACTTATGCAGTAATATCTACTTCTTGTGACATACTGCACAAAAAGAAAGAAAAAAAGAAGGGAAAAATGGTGTAGTATGAGAAACATGCAACACGCTAAACGTTGATATTGGTGCATGCGCAAAGCTTTTAATATCCTCATCGCCAGCGTAGAATCGTCCACAGTAGGCACAAAAGAAGTCACAGAATCTTCAAAACGTTTATGTACAAAAAAAGAAACACTATTCGTCTACAACGAACAGTAATTTAAGATTGGCGACTCTATAGAGTGCTATGTGCACGACCATGTAAGTGAAATTAGAAGGAAGCTCAGCGGTGACCGTAATGTTGATGGTTTATTGACAGCAAAATTGATTTTCATTCACATAGTGATCATCTTCATTACTGTGGTCTACAAATTAAACTCATAGGCACTGGTGTCAAGTTATTATCAGTAACCAAAGCTGTAAAACGATCGTTTCATAACTGATAACTTGATACCAGTGCCTATGAGTTTAATTTGTACACCGCAGCACTGAAGATGATCACTACGTGATTGAAAATCGATTTTGCTGTCAATAAACCATCAATATTATGGTCAACGCTGACCTTCCTTCTAATTTAAGTAATTTAAGATTTACAAGTTGAAGGTCAGTGGATGAATGCCATAGTTAATGAAACAAGTTTGTCACACAAACGAAAGTGCTAAGTCTGGCTGACGAGGAAAATATGACGAGTGCCACAATCCGATTTCAGAGAAACTTGGCTCAGTGGAGGAGGAGTCAAAATTAGCGAACACGTGTTTTGGCTTATTCATAGATACTCGACTGTTTCTAAGAAAACGGCATTCAAATTTTCGTTGTAATTTAAACGTCTTCTAGCGTGTGATAAGCTCAGCGCAACTGGTTGCATACTGGCAAAGGTCGCGGCTTTTCATTTCTCAGTCTCGTGTTCGAAACCCTGTTATCGTGTTTATTTATTTTTTTTTCTCATTTGTCTGCTCATGTCCGTAGAAGGTTACGACACGTACGTTCCTTATGTAGTTAGTGGACACAAGGGCATTTCATTAGTTGTAAAATTACAACTAGATTTCCCAAAAAGTGTCATACATTTATTATCCAAAATATGAGTGAATAGTACTTTCAGTGCTTATAATCTTTCTAGAGTCACATATTCTTACATTTCATTCTGATATCAGTTCTTAATTCTTATATTTCATTCATATGGTTATTCTTCAGGAATATTTGCTGCTTTCCATAGCTTGATGCCTATCGTAGAAACATTTGTAAATAAAAATTCAGAAAACGCGAACTTCATGCGAGGGCTTGTTTGCCGTAGCGACATTTTTTCGTATCAATCTCACACGGGAAAGCTACGTCTTTAACATTAGTGAAGATGTCATGGCAAATCACGCATAACAAATAACCTTTTCGAAATTGATGCTTGTAAACGACTGTGGATCAAGATGCACCACAGAAACTTCACAGAAAACAATATCAAGTAATTTTTTCCATTCATTTGTTGGCTCCTATTTCATTTTTTTTTTAATTTCTTGCACCAGACATTAAATCAGTAGACTAATAAGGACAACGTTATTTAGGTACACACTGAAAAAAACTCATACAGAAATCTTCAACGGACATCGGTGGAAAATGAAAAAGAAAAAGAAAAACAATAATCAGTTTTCGAAGACGAAAGACGAAAGTGTAAAGCCGCAACGGTAGGCACTGTGCCATTGCATCGGTTGGACTGCTTACTCTCTAAAAGACACATACATTAACTCAAAAACTTTGGCCATCGTTTTCTGAGAATCGGTTGAATATCTACCGATAATCCCGACATGTTTCGGTTATTTTGACCGTCTTCCACTGAGTGAAGTTTCTGGTAAACCAGGTTTTCGCATTGTACTAGAAGAATAATTCAAGCAAAGTTTTACAACATCTACAACCACGATGACAGGCCTGTCGCCAGCGTCGCAGCGACCCAGGGAATTGTTCGTAGCGGCGGCGGCGGAGACTGTGGCGTCGACGTGAAGCTGAATGTCCAAACTGCAGTCTTGGCTCGGAGTGCAAACTGTAGTCTCGGGCCGGCCGGGGTAGCCGAGCGGTTCTAGGCGCTGCTGCCTGGAACCGCTCCACCGCTACGGTCGCAGGTTCGAATCCTGCCTGGGGCATGGATGTGTGTGAAGTCCTTAGGTTAGTTAGGCTTAAGTAGTTCTACGTCTAGGGAAGTGATGACCGCAGATGTTAAGTCCCATAGTGCTCAGAGCCATTTGAACCATTTTTGTAGTCTCGGCTCGGGGTGAACTGCTGATATTTTACCGTACGCCGATCAAAATATCATCCAGCAGGTTATCTTGTGATCTATTTTCGGTTGTGTGGATCGTTGAAGCGAGGAGGTTCCCATGAAGCGTTACTTCTGACGGCTCTGCTGGGGCAGCCTAGTTTAACAGCAGGAAATCTGACTTTGTCTGCTTACCTGAAATGCGGACAACCCTCGACTCTGCGATGTATGATGTGTTGTCGGCCGTGCAGGAGTAATGTCGCGACATGCATGTGCAAAATGGAACTGTCAGTGCAGTATTAGTTTAAACATAGGTATTTTTTTTTTGATAAAAGCATTGATCCCTTTCAAATCCATGTTTTTATTATTCCGTGATAGAGAATTCGGATTTTGAGCCATTATCCAACGTATCTGTGAACCTGAAAACAATTAGAAGTGTAAATGATAAGAAGTATGTCATAATGTGGGTAACAAATCATATGTTAAAAACTAAGGCATGTAGCATTACTTACGACATCATATATGTCATCCATGTTCTACACACTACCCGCTCTCCAGCGATACAATATGTAACATACACCGAGATGAAGAACAACGCATTTAAAAGACAAGTATTTACAAATATTTTTAAAGTTTGATAAAACGGCCTGTACATCTAATCTAACAAATTTTCGAAGCAGTACTGGTTCAGCAGTCCAGTTGAAACATATTTAATTGCGATTGACAGATGGTCACAATGAAGGCCAAATAAAGAATTAACTCATGGTTACAGTCCTTTCTGGAACGGCACTCGATGTTTTCTGTTACCAACTTGCATTCTTCACAGCAAGCATTCATTATGTAGAAGATCGTTTCTTGGAGCTGCTCGTTACTTCCGTAAGAGCTCGTAAGTGCCTGTTTGTCGACCATATTAAGAGAGTTTACAATGTCACAAGTATCACTGACAAGCTGAAAGGAACCTGACATTTCCTCTTCTTCTGGCAACAGACAACGAATTGCTTGTATAGTTTTGGTAGAAAACAGTTGCAAGGCTAAATTTAAACGTTGCCGCCATCTACCGTTGATATCGGGATGAAACGGTGCCAGTTTGGTGCAAATTATATGAGTTTCTTGATTGACCCTTTCGTAATCATCTTCCCATCGGAAGGCTTAATGCTGTCGTCAAGAAAGTGAATACGAAGTAATTTGTATAAATAAGGGACATCTTAAAGTATCCACAACTTTTCCGCTGTGGATACACGTAGATCGGTATTGAGATTTTCGATAGTTGTCTTTGAGTTGGTTGGAGGTCATCAGCGAACCTGCGGTATTTGCAGTAAGACAGAACTTATGACACATTATTGACATACGATGCAAAGAGTATAGGACCTAACAGCGAAACCTGGGGGACGCCTGATTCTATCTGCGTACATTGTAACTTTATGGTGCCCGACATGACGCTTACTAGTAACACCTCAGGTATGAGCGAAACCATTGCACTGAACTTGGAGAGAAATTTAGGCTGCTAAGTTTGGCAAGCTAAATGTCGAAGTCGATGGTGTACAGGCTTTGCTGAAGTCTGAGAAACACATGATAGTCGCCTCTTGTGCATCCATGGCAACCTTCAGGTCATGCGTTAACTTTATTAAGGGAAGTGTGCTGCGATGTTTACGAAAACCTGATTAATAGTCATCTAGTATGTAATTTGTGTTATTTAGCTTGCGAACTGGTGATGGACAACATTTTCTAATGCCTCGGATAATGCAGAAAGAATGCAATTAGATCGTTCAATGAAGGGTGCCGTGTCAGAATCCTTTTTTATTTAGTGGCTTAACTATTCCCTGTTTCCAGGCCTCAGGGAAAACACTTGTAGTTAAGTAATTTATCATTTGACCTGTGATGCCATTGTGTGCAGCAGATGATGATCTGGTACGCATATGGCTCTCTTCATGATATTGCAAGTAACATGCTTTAGATAGAGCTCTCCATGGCTGCAATCGCTTACCCCAGGAAGTAATCAACGAGTCTCTGTTTCGTTTATCGTACAGTTGCGGTTGTAGAAAACGAGAAGTAACAGTTAAAAAATTCATCAGCTGGGACAGGTGGATCAGATACTTGCCTGTACCGAGACCACGCAGGTTTTCCGTGGGGACTGATCTGTTGTTGGTTAATGTAGGCACATACATGATTCTCACAGTTTGGTTGAGCCTGCAGCGTTCTGCTTGCATGCAACATGATTTATACGTGTGCGGCACAGTTTGTGTGCCCAAAATGCAGCCTTTCTGAGATTAAATAGCTGTTTCAGTTCTTCAGTTACCAAGGTGTAAGTTTCCTTCTTATTTTGTCTGTATATGTTGTTGTTGTGGTCTTCAGTCCTGAGACTGGTTCGATGCAGCTCTCCATGTTACTCTATCCTGTGCAAGCTTCTTCATCTCCCAGTACTTACTGCAGCCGATATCCTTCTGAATCTGCTTAGCGTATTCATCTCTTGGTCTCCCTCTACAATTTTTACCCTCCACGCTGCCCTCCAATACTAAACTGGTGATCCCTTGATGCCTCAGAGCATGTCCTACCAACCGATCCCTTCTTCTGGTCAAGTTGTGCCACAAACTTCTCTTCTCCCCAATCCTATTCAACACCTCCTCATTAGTTATGTAATCTACCCATCTAATCTTCAGCATTCTTCTGTAGCCCCACATTTCGAAAGCTTCTATTTCCTTCTTCTCCAAACTATTTATCGTCCATGTTTCACTTCCATACATGGCTACACTCCATACAAATACTTTCAGAAATGACTTCCTGACACTTAAATCTATACTCGATGTTAACAAATTTCTCTGTGTGTCTGTATGTAGGGGAGCATATTTGTCTTACAGTTGAGTACATCAGTTAATAAATCCGTGAAATTTTTCGCTTGAGTCCGAGATGAAACCATTTCTTGCCCCTCAGTTGCAGTTTAAGGTAAATAAATGTCTTTGAAGCATCGGTGTGCAGTTAGTTGAGGTTTCTTTCTGAGACATTCTAGCGAATAAATTATGTTACATGCAGACATGCTACATGCAGATAACTGAAAGGTACAAATTACTCTGTTTGTAGTATTCGCTGAAAATATATAATTATTCGGGTGTGAATACTGTTTGTGTGATGGGTAGGAGCAAGCTGATGTAGTGATAGGTATGAAGAAAAACATTCGCTTAGATTTCATACTGGAGAGACTGTTGTATAGCCCCCCTTCTAACAGCCGTGTACCGCAAGTCTCTAGAGGAACGGAAGGTTCCAAATGATTGGAAAAGAGCACAGGTAGTCCCAGTCTTCAAAAAGGGTTGTCAAGGAGATGCGCAAAACTATAGACCTATATCTCTGACGTCGATCTGTTGTAGAATTTTAGAACATGTTTTTTGCTCGAGTATCATGTCGTTTTTGGAAACCCAGAATCTACTCTGTAGGAATCAACATGGATTCCGAAAACAGCAATCGTGTGAGACCCAACTCGCTTTATTTGTTAGTGAGAGCCAGAAAATATTAGATACAGGCTCCCAGATAGATGCTATTTTTCTTGACTTCCGGAAGGCGTTCAATACAGTTCCGCACTGTCGCCTGATAAACAAAGTAAGAGCCTACGGAATATCAGACCAGCTGTGTGGCTGTATTGAAGAGTTTTTAGCAAACAGAACACAGCATGTTGTTATCAATGGAGAGACGTCTACAGACGTTAAAGTAATCTCTGGCGTGCCACAGGGGAGTGTTATGGGACCATTGCTTTTCACAATATATATAAATGACCTAGTAGATAGTGTCGGAAGTTCCATGCGCCTTTTCGTGGATGATGCTGTAGTAAACAGAGAAGTTGCAGCATTAGAAAATTGTAGCGAAATGCAGGAAGATCTGCAGCGGATAGGCACTTGGTGCAGGGAGTGGCAACTGACCCTTAACATAGACAAATGTAATGTATTGCGAATACATAGAAAGAGGAGTCCTTTATTGTATGATTATATGGTAGCGGAACAAACACTGGTAGCAGTTACTTCTGTAAAATATCTGGGAGTATGTGTGCGGAACGATTTCAAGTGGAATGATCATATAAAATTAATTGTTGGTAAGGCGGGAACCAGGTTGAGATTCATTGGGAGTAGTCCATCAACAAAGGAGGTGGCTTACAAAACACTCGTTCGACCTAGAGTATTGCTCATCAGTGTGGGATCCATACCAGATCTGGTTGACGGAGGAGATAGAGAAGATCCAAAGAAGAGTGGCGCTTTTCGTCACAGGGCTATTTGGTAACCGTGATAGCGTTACGGAGATGTTTAGCAAACTCAAGTGGCAGACTCTGCAAGAGAGGCACTTTGCACCGCGGTGTAGCTTGCTCGCCAGGTTTCTAGAGGGTGCGTTTCTGGAAGAGGTATAGAATACATTGCTTCCCCCTACTTATACCTCCCGAGGAAATCACGAATGTAAAATTAGAGAGATTCGAGCGCGCACGGAGGCTTTCAGACAGTCGTTCTTCCCGCGAACCATACGCGACTGGAACAGAAAAGGGAGGTAATGACAGTGGCACGTAAAGTGCCCTCCGCCACAAACCGTTGGGTGGCTTGCGGAGTATGAACGTAGATGTAGGTGTAGAAATTTATGTTAATATCACCAACTATAATTGTACACTCGTATGTCAATTTGAGACTTGAAAGAGCCAATTCGAAGCAGGCAAGCCCACCTACTTAAGAAGGCTTGTAAAGGACACAAATGAGGCGCTTTCTGTTAAAGGATTTGATCTCTATGAACATCTGTGGCATTAAATGATTTCTAAACTTCTCTGCTGAATTTGGAAACAGCTGACTAAAACAGTAAACCGAAAATTGCTTTTGGTATACATAAATCAACTTCATACCAAATATCTGGATCATTTTCAGGCTATTCTACGTTTATTTTTTCATTAGTCCATTTTAGTGTGATACTCATTCTCATGTTACATAATACATTTCAGTATAAGTCCATTTGCTGTTATTAACCATCTGTTTACAAAGACAACGCAGCAACATTTCGTCGGTCAATCTACACTCGTTTATCTTCAGTATTGTTCGGTGTGCGTAGTACAGAAGACAATAATCAAATCGAATGGATGCCCACTCCACTCCTTCATCTGCTACATCTGTAATGTCTTTGAAATACGTAGATGTCTACATTTACCGAAGTTGTGAGAATACGTTATTTGGGCCACGTTACTGGCAGTAGTATTACATGGATGTCTATGTCTTGAATTATACAGCGGAACTCTTCGAGATGAACTGGCAGAGATTCGACATTTGCCTGAGCAATATGGAGCTTGATACGTCAGGTAAAAAAGCGCGAGGATGCCGCTGCTGTACATTATCGACGAAGTGTCAGTGACGGCGAGGGAGAAGTGTATAGCGATGCACGCTGAGGTAGGGGCGCTGGTTCCTGGAAGTGACAGTAGCAGGTACCTCCAGGGTGGAGTGAGGTTTAGTGGCCAAGGCCAGTGGGCTTTCCAGTGCTCGTTAAATAGCTGACTGTTGACAGGGTAGATGGCACACTGAACAGAGATAAGCTGTGCACAACAGTACGAAAACAAGATAAACTGAATAAAAAGAGCGTGTACTATTAACGGCACTAATAATAAGTAACAAAAATAATATATTTCCTCGAAGAAAACGATTTATTGACAAGTAGTGAACTCGCATTCAGAAATTGGCGCTCTTTTGAAACACAATTAGTCCTTCCTTATCACGAAGTACTGAGTGTTATCGACAGGGGATGTCAAAATGATTCTTCATTTTTAGATTTCCCAAAGGTTTACTGGCCAAGGCCAGTGGGCTTTCCGGTGCTCGTTAAATAGCTGACTGTTGACAGGATAGATAGCACACTGAACAGAAATAAGCTGTGCACAACAGTACGAAAACAAGATAAACTGAATAAAAAGAGCGTGTACTATTAACGGCACTAATAATGAGTAACAAAAATAATATATTTCCTCGAAGAAAACGATTTATTGACAAGTAGTGAACTCGGATTCAGAAAATGGCGCTCTTTTGAAACACAATTAGTCCTTCCTTATCACGAAGTACTGAGTGTTATCGACAGGGGATGTCAAAATGATTCTTAATTTTTAGATTTCCCAAAGGTTTAGTGGCCAAGGCCAGTGGGCTTTCCGGTGCTCGTTAAATAGCTGACTGTTGACAGGATAGACAGCACACTGAACAGAGATAAGCTGTGCACAACAGTACGAAAACAAGATAAACTGAATAAAAAGAGCGTGTACTATTAACGGCACTAATAATGAGTAACAAAAATAATATATTTCCTCGAAGAAAACGATTTATTGACAAGTAGTGAACTCGGATTCAGAAAATGGCGCTCTTTTGAAACACAATTAGTCCTTCCTTATCACGAAGTACTGAGTGTTATCGACAGGGGATGTCAAAATGATTCTTCATTTTTAGATTTCCCAAAGGTTTAGTGGCCAAGGCCAGTGGGCTTTCCGGTGCTCGTTAAATAGCTGACTGTTGACAGGATAGATAGCACACTGAACAGAGATAAGCTGTGCACAACAGTACGAAAACAAGATAAACTGAATAAAAAGAGCGTGTACTATTAACGGCACTAATAATGAGTAACAAAAATAATATATTTCCTCGAAGAAAACGATTTATTGACAAGTAGTGAACTCGGATTCAGAAAATGGCGCTCTTTTGAAACACAATTAGTCCTTCCTTATCACGAAGTACTGAGTGTTATCGACAGGGGATGTCAAAATGATTCTTCATTTTTAGATTTCCCAAAGGTTTAGTGGCCAAGGCCAGTGGGCTTTCAGGTGCTCGTTAAATAGCTGACTGTTGACAGGATAGATGGCACACTGAACAGATATAAGCTGTGCGCAACAGTACGAAAACAAGATAAATTGAATAAAAAGAGTGTGTACTATTAACGGCACTAATAATGAGTAACAAAAATAATATATTTCCTCGAAGAAAACGATTTATTGACAAGTAGTGAACTCGGATTCAGAAAATGGCGCTCTTTTGAAACACAATTAGTCCTTCCTTATCACGAAGTACTGAGTGTTATCGACAGGGGATGTCAAAATGATTCTTCATTTTTAGATTTCCCAAAGGTTTAGTGGCCAAGGCCAGTGGGCTTTCCGGTGCTCGTTAGATAGCTGACTGTTGACAGGATAGATGGCACACTGAACAGAGATAAGCTGTGCACAACAGTACGAAAACAAGATAAATTGAATAAAAAGAGTGTGTACTATTAACGGCACTAATAATGAGTAACAAAAATAATATATTTCCTCGAAGAAAACGATTTATTGACAAGTAGTGAACTCGGATTCAGAAAATGGCGCTCATTTGAAACACAATTAGTCCTTCCTTATCACGAAGTACTGAGTGTTATCGACAGGGGATGTCAAAATGATTCTTCATTTTTAGATTTCCCAAAGGTTTAGTGGCCAAGGCCAGTGGGCTTTCCGGTGCTCGTTAGATAGCTGACTGTTGACAGGATAGATGGCACACTGAACAGAGATAAGCTGTGCACAACAGTACGAAAACAAGATAAATTGAATAAAAAGAGTGTGTACTATTAACGGCACTAATAATGAGTAACAAAAATAATATATTTCCTCGAAGAAAACGATTTATTGACAAGTAGTGAACTCGGATTCAGAAAATGGCGCTCTTTTGAAACACAATTAGTCCTTCCTTATCACGAAGTACTGAGTGTTATCGACAGGGGATGTCAAAATGATTCTTCATTTTTAGATTTCCCAAAGGTTTAGTGGCCAAGGCCAGTGGGCTTTCCGGTGCTCGTTAGATAGCTGACTGTTGACAGGATAGATGGCACACTGAACAGAGATAAGCTGTGCACAACAGTACGAAAACAAGATAAATTGAATAAAAAGAGTGTGTACTATTAACGGCACTAATAATGAGTAACAAAAATAATATATTTCCTCGAAGAAAACGATTTATTGACAAGTAGTGAACTCGGATTCAGAAAATGGCGCTCTTTTGAAACACAATTAGTCCTTCCTTATCACGAAGTACTGAGTGTTATCGACAGGGGATGTCAAAATGATTCTTCATTTTTAGATTTCCCAAAGGTTTAGTGGCCAAGGCCAGTGGGCTTTCCGGTGCTCGTTAGATAGCTGACTGTTGACAGGATAGATGGCACACTGAACAGAGATAAGCTGTGCACAACAGTACGAAAACAAGATAAATTGAATAAAAAGAGTGTGTACTATTAACGGCACTAATAATGAGTAACAAAAATAATATATTTCCTCGAAGAAAACGATTTATTGACAAGTAGTGAACTCGGATTCAGAAAATGGCGCTCTTTTGAAACACAATTAGTCCTTCCTTATCACGAAGTACTGAGTGTTATCGACAGGGGATGTCAAAATGATTCTTCATTTTTAGATTTCCCAAAGGTTTAGTGGCCAAGGCCAGTGGGCTTTCCAGTGCTCGTTAGATAGCTGACTGTTGACAGGATAGATGGCACACTGAACAGAGATAAGCTGTGCACAACAGTACGAAAACAAGATAAACTGAATAAAAAGAGTGTGTACTATTAACGGCACTAATAATGAGTAACAAAAATAATATATTTCCTCGAAGAAAACGATTTATTGACAAGTAGTGAACTCGGATTCAGAAAATGGCGCTCTTTTGAAACACAATTAGTCCTTCCTTATCACGAAGTACTGAGTGTTATCGACAGGGGATGTCAAAATGATTCTTCATTTTTAGATTTCCCAAAGGTTTAGTGGCCAAGGCGAGTGGGCTTTCCGGTGCTCGTTAGATAGCTGACTGTTGACAGGATAGATGGCACACTGAACAGAGATAAGCTGTGCACAACAGTACGAAAACAAGATAAATTGAATAAAAAGAGTGTGTACTATTAACGGCACTAATAATGAGTAACAAAAATAATATATTTCCTCGAAGAAAACGATTTATTGACAAGTAGTGAACTCGGATTCAGAAAATGGCGCTCTTTTGAAACACAATTAGTCCTTCCTTATCACGAAGTACTGAGTGTTATCGACAGGGGATGTCAAAATGATTCTTCATTTTTAGATTTCCCAAAGGTTTAGTGGCCAAGGCCAGTGGGCTTTCCGGTGCTCGTTAGATAGCTGACTGTTGACAGGATAGATGGCACACTGAACAGAGATAAGCTGTGCACAACAGTACGAAAACAAGATAAATTGAATAAAAAGAGTGTGTACTATTAACGGCACTAATAATGAGTAACAAAAATAATATATTTCCTCGAAGAAAACGATTTATTGACAAGTAGTGAACTCGGATTCAGAAAATGGCGCTCTTTTGAAACACAATTAGTCCTTCCTTATCACGAAGTACTGAGTGTTATCGACAGGGGATGTCAAAATGATTCTTCATTTTTAGATTTCCCAAAGGTTTAGTGGCCAAGGCCAGTGGGCTTTCCGGTGCTCGTTAGATAGCTGACTGTTGACAGGATAGATGGCACACTGAACAGAGATAAGCTGTGCACAACAGTACGAAAACAAGATAAATTGAATAAAAAGAGTGTGTACTATTAACGGCACTAATAATGAGTAACAAAAATAATATATTTCCTCGAAGAAAACGATTTATTGACAAGTAGTGAACTCGGATTCAGAAAATGGCGCTCTTTTGAAACACAATTAGTCCTTCCTTATCACGAAGTACTGAGTGTTATCGACAGGGGATGTCAAAATGATTCTTCATTTTTAGATTTCCCAAAGGTTTAGTGGCCAAGGCCAGTGGGCTTTCCGGTGCTCGTTAGATAGCTGACGGTTGACAGGATAGATGGCACACTGAACAGAGATAAGCTGTGCACAACAGTACGAAAACAAGATAAATTGAATAAAAAGAGTGTGTACTATTAACGGCACTAATAATGAGTAACAAAAATAATATATTTCCTCGAAGAAAACGATTTATTGACAAGTAGTGAACTCGGATTCAGAAAATGGCGCTCTTTTGAAACACAATTAGTCCTTCCTTATCACGAAGTACTGAGTGTTATCGACAGGGGATGTCAAAATGATTCTTCATTTTTAGATTTCCCAAAGGTTTAGTGGCCAAGGCCAGTGGGCTTTCCGGTGCTCGTTAGATAGCTGACTGTTGACAGGATAGATGGCACACTGAACAGAGATAAGCTGTGCACAACAGTACGAAAACAAGATAAATTGAATAAAAAGAGTGTGTACTATTAACGGCACTAATAATGAGTAACAAAAATAATATATTTCCTCGAAGAAAACGATTTATTGACAAGTAGTGAACTCGGATTCAGAAAATGGCGCTCTTTTGAAACACAATTAGTCCTTCCTTATCACGAAGTACTGAGTGTTATCGACAGGGGATGTCAAAATGATTCTTCATTTTTAGATTTCCCAAAGGTTTAGTGGCCAAGGCCAGTGGGCTTTCCAGTGCTCGTTAGATAGCTGACTGTTGACAGGATAGATGGCACACTGAACAGAGATAAGCTGTGCACAACAGTACGAAAACAAGATAAACTGAATAAAAAGAGTGTGTACTATTAACGGCACTAATAATGAGTAACAAAAATAATATATTTCCTCGAAGAAAACGATTTATTGACAAGTAGTGAACTCGGATTCAGAAAATGGCGCTCTTTTGAAACACAATTAGTCCTTCCTTATCACGAAGTACTGAGTGTTATCGACAGGGGATGTCAAAATGATTCTTCATTTTTAGATTTCCCAAAGGTTTAGTGGCCAAGGCCAGTGGGCTTTCCGGTGCTCGTTAGATAGCTGACTGTTGACAGGATAGATGGCACACTGAACAGAGATAAGCTGTGCACAACAGTACGAAAACAAGATAAATTGAATAAAAAGAGTGTGTACTATTAACGGCACTAATAATGAGTAACAAAAATAATATATTTCCTCGAAGAAAACGATTTATTGACAAGTAGTGAACTCGGATTCAGAAAATGGCGCTCTTTTGAAACACAATTAGTCCTTCCTTATCACGAAGTACTGAGTGTTATCGACAGGGGATGTCAAAATGATTCTTCATTTTTAGATTTCCCAAAGGTTTAGTGGCCAAGGCCAGTGGGCTTTCCGGTGCTCGTTAGATAGCTGACTGTTGACAGGATAGATGGCACACTGAACAGAGATAAGCTGTGCACAACAGTACGAAAACAAGATAAATTGAATAAAAAGAGTGTGTACTATTAACGGCACTAATAATGAGTAACAAAAATAATATATTTCCTCGAAGAAAACGATTTATTGACAAGTAGTGAACTCGGATTCAGAAAATGGCGCTCTTTTGAAACACAATTAGTCCTTCCTTATCACGAAGTACTGAGTGTTATCGACAGGGGATGTCAAAATGATTCTTCATTTTTAGATTTCCCAAAGGTTTAGTGGCCAAGGCCAGTGGGCTTTCCGGTGCTCGTTAGATAGCTGACTGTTGACAGGATAGATGGCACACTGAACAGAGATAAGCTGTGCACAACAGTACGAAAACAAGATAAATTGAATAAAAAGAGTGTGTACTATTAACGGCACTAATAATGAGTAACAAAAATAATATATTTCCTCGAAGAAAACGATTTATTGACAAGTAGTGAACTCGGATTCAGAAAATGGCGCTCTTTTGAAACACAATTAGTCCTTCCTTATCACGAAGTACTGAGTGTTATCGACAGGGGATGTCAAAATGATTCTTCATTTTTAGATTTCCCAAAGGTTTAGTGGCCAAGGCCAGTGGGCTTTCCGGTGCTCGTTAGATAGCTGACTGTTGACAGGATAGATGGCACACTGAACAGAGATAAGCTGTGCACAACAGTACGAAAACAAGATAAATTGAATAAAAAGAGTGTGTACTATTAACGGCACTAATAATGAGTAACAAAAATAATATATTTCCTCGAAGAAAACGATTTATTGACAAGTAGTGAACTCGGATTCAGAAAATGGCGCTCTTTTGAAACACAATTAGTCCTTCCTTATCACGAAGTACTGAGTGTTATCGACAGGGGATGTCAAAATGATTCTTCATTTTTAGATTTCCCAAAGGTTTAGTGGCCAAGGCCAGTGGGCTTTCCGGTGCTCGTTAGATAGCTGACGGTTGACAGGATAGATGGCACACTGAACAGAGATAAGCTGTGCACAACAGTACGAAAACAAGATAAATTGAATAAAAAGAGTGTGTACTATTAACGGCACTAATAATGAGTAACAAAAATAATATATTTCCTCGAAGAAAACGATTTATTGACAAGTAGTGAACTCGGATTCAGAAAATGGCGCTCTTTTGAAACACAATTAGTCCTTCCTTATCACGAAGTACTGAGTGTTATCGACAGGGGATGTCAAAATGATTCTTCATTTTTAGATTTCCCAAAGGTTTAGTGGCCAAGGCCAGTGGGCTTTCCGGTGCTCGTTAGATAGCTGACTGTTGACAGGATAGATGGCACACTGAACAGAGATAAGCTGTGCACAACAGTACGAAAACAAGATAAATTGAATAAAAAGAGTGTGTACTATTAACGGCACTAATAATGAGTAACAAAAATAATATATTTCCTCGAAGAAAACGATTTATTGACAAGTAGTGAACTCGGATTCAGAAAATGGCGCTCTTTTGAAACACAATTAGTCCTTCCTTATCACGAAGTACTGAGTGTTATCGACAGGGGATGTCAAAATGATTCTTCATTTTTAGATTTCCCAAAGGTTTAGTGGCCAAGGCCAGTGGGCTTTCCAGTGCTCGTTAGATAGCTGACTGTTGACAGGATAGATGGCACACTGAACAGAGATAAGCTGTGCACAACAGTACGAAAACAAGATAAACTGAATAAAAAGAGTGTGTACTATTAACGGCACTAATAATGAGTAACAAAAATAATATATTTCCTCGAAGAAAACGATTTATTGACAAGTAGTGAACTCGGATTCAGAAAATGGCGCTCTTTTGAAACACAATTAGTCCTTCCTTATCACGAAGTACTGAGTGTTATCGACAGGGGATGTCAAAATGATTCTTCATTTTTAGATTTCCCAAAGGTTTAGTGGCCAAGGCCAGTGGGCTTTCCGGTGCTCGTTAGATAGCTGACTGTTGACAGGATAGATGGCACACTGAACAGAGATAAGCTGTGCACAACAGTACGAAAACAAGATAAATTGAATAAAAAGAGTGTGTACTATTAACGGCACTAATAATGAGTAACAAAAATAATATATTTCCTCGAAGAAAACGATTTATTGACAAGTAGTGAACTCGGATTCAGAAAATGGCGCTCTTTTGAAACACAATTAGTCCTTCCTTATCACGAAGTACTGAGTGTTATCGACAGGGGATGTCAAAATGATTCTTCATTTTTAGATTTCCCAAAGGTTTAGTGGCCAAGGCCAGTGGGCTTTCCGGTGCTCGTTAGATAGCTGACTGTTGACAGGATAGATGGCACACTGAACAGAGATAAGCTGTGCACAACAGTACGAAAACAAGATAAATTGAATAAAAAGAGTGTGTACTATTAACGGCACTAATAATGAGTAACAAAAATAATATATTTCCTCGAAGAAAACGATTTATTGACAAGTAGTGAACTCGGATTCAGAAAATGGCGCTCTTTTGAAACACAATTAGTCCTTCCTTATCACGAAGTACTGAGTGTTATCGACAGGGGATGTCAAAATGATTCTTCATTTTTAGATTTCCCAAAGGTTTAGTGGCCAAGGCCAGTGGGCTTTCCGGTGCTCGTTAGATAGCTGACTGTTGACAGGATAGATGGCACACTGAACAGAGATAAGCTGTGCACAACAGTACGAAAACAAGATAAATTGAATAAAAAGAGTGTGTACTATTAACGGCACTAATAATGAGTAACAAAAATAATATATTTCCTCGAAGAAAACGATTTATTGACAAGTAGTGAACTCGGATTCAGAAAATGGCGCTCTTTTGAAACACAATTAGTCCTTCCTTATCACGAAGTACTGAGTGTTATCGACAGGGGATGTCAAAATGATTCTTCATTTTTAGATTTCCCAAAGGTTTAGTGGCCAAGGCCAGTGGGCTTTCCGGTGCTCGTTAGATAGCTGACTGTTGACAGGATAGATGGCACACTGAACAGAGATAAGCTGCGCACAACAGTACGAAAACAAGATAAATTGAATAAAAAGAGTGTGTACTATTAACGGCACTAATAATGAGTAACAAAAATAATATATCTCCTCGAAGAAAACGATTTATTGACAAGTAGTGAACTCGGATTCAGAAAATGGCGCTCTTTTGAAACACAATTAGTCCTTCCTTATCACGAAGTACTGAGTGTTATCGACAGGGGATGTCAAAATGATTCTTCATTTTTAGATTTCCCAAAGGTTTAGTGGCCAAGGCCAGTGGGCTTTCCGGTGCTCGTTAGATAGCTGACTGTTGACAGGATAGATGGCACACTGAACAGAGATAAGCTGTGCACAACAGTACGAAAACAAGATAAACTGAATAAAAAGAGTGTGTACTATTAACGGCACTAATAATGAGTAACAAAAATAATATATTTCCTCGAAGAAAACGATTTATTGACAAGTAGTGAACTCGGATTCAGAAAATGGCGCTCTTTTGAAACACAATTAGTCCTTCCTTATCACGAAGTACTGAGTGTTATCGACAGGGGATGTCAAAATGATTCTTCATTTTTAGATTTCCCAAAGGTTTAGTGGCCAAGGCCAGTGGGCTTTCCGGTGCTCGTTAGATAGCTGACTGTTGACAGGATAGATGGCACACTGAACAGAGATAAGCTGTGCACAACAGTACGAAAACAAGATAAATTGAATAAAAAGAGTGTGTACTATTAACGGCACTAATAATGAGTAACAAAAATAATATATTTCCTCGAAGAAAACGATTTATTGACAAATAGTGAACTCGGATTCAGAAAATGGCGCTCTTTTGAAACACAATTAGTCCTTCCTTATCACGAAGTACTGAGTGTTATCGACAGGGGATGTCAAAATGATTCTTCATTTTTAGATTTCCCAAAGGTTTAGTGGCCAAGGCCAGTGGGCTTTCCGGTGCTCGTTAGATAGCTGACTGTTGACAGGATAGATGGCACACTGAACAGAGATAAGCTGTGCACAACAGTACGAAAACAAGATAAATTGAATAAAAAGAGTGTGTACTATTAACGGCACTAATAATGAGTAACAAAAATAATATATTTCCTCGAAGAAAACGATTTATTGACAAGTAGTGAACTCGGATTCAGAAAATGGCGCTCTTTTGAAACACAATTAGTCCTTCCTTATCACGAAGTACTGAGTGTTATCGACAGGGGATGTCAAAATGATTCTTCATTTTTAGATTTCCCAAAGGTTTAGTGGCCAAGGCCAGTGGGCTTTCCGGTGCTCGTTAGATAGCTGACTGTTGACAGGATAGATGGCACACTGAACAGAGATAAGCTGTGCACAACAGTACGAAAACAAGATAAATTGAATAAAAAGAGTGTGTACTATTAACGGCACTAATAATGAGTAACAAAAATAATATATTTCCTCGAAGAAAACGATTTATTGACAAGTAGTGAACTCGGATTCAGAAAATGGCGCTCTTTTGAAACACAATTAGTCCTTCCTTATCACGAAGTACTGAGTGTTATCGACAGGGGATGTCAAAATGATTCTTCATTTTTAGATTTCCCAAAGGTTTAGTGGCCAAGGCCAGTGGGCTTTCCGGTGCTCGTTAGATAGCTGACGGTTGACAGGATAGATGGCACACTGAACAGAGATAAGCTGTGCACAACAGTACGAAAACAAGATAAATTGAATAAAAAGAGTGTGTACTATTAACGGCACTAATAATGAGTAACAAAAATAATATATTTCCTCGAAGAAAACGATTTATTGACAAGTAGTGAACTCGGATTCAGAAAATGGCGCTCTTTTGAAACACAATTAGTCCTTCCTTATCACGAAGTACTGAGTGTTATCGACAGGGGATGTCAAAATGATTCTTCATTTTTAGATTTCCCAAAGGTTTAGTGGCCAAGGCCAGTGGGCTTTCCGGTGCTCGTTAGATAGCTGACTGTTGACAGGATAGATGGCACACTGAACAGAGATAAGCTGTGCACAACAGTACGAAAACAAGATAAACTGAATAAAAAGAGTGTGTACTATTAACGGCACTAATAATGAGTAACAAAAATAATATATTTCCTCGAAGAAAACGATTTATTGACAAGTAGTGAACTCGGATTCAGAAAATGGCGCTCTTTTGAAACACAATTAGTCCTTCCTTATCACGAAGTACTGAGTGTTATCGACAGGGGATGTCAAAATGATTCTTCATTTTTAGATTTCCCAAAGGTTTAGTGGCCAAGGCCAGTGGGCTTTCCGGTGCTCGTTAGATAGCTGACGGTTGACAGGATAGATGGCACACTGAACAGAGATAAGCTGTGCACAACAGTACGAAAACAAGATAAATTGAATAAAAAGAGTGTGTACTATTAACGGCACTAATAATGAGTAACAAAAATAATATATTTCCTCGAAGAAAACGATTTATTGACAAGTAGTGAACTCGGATTCAGAAAATGGCGCTCTTTTGAAACACAATTAGTCCTTCCTTATCACGAAGTACTGAGTGTTATCGACAGGGGATGTCAAAATGATTCTTCATTTTTAGATTTCCCAAAGGTTTAGTGGCCAAGGCCAGTGGGCTTTCCGGTGCTCGTTAGATAGCTGACGGTTGACAGGATAGATGGCACACTGAACAGAGATAAGCTGTGCACAACAGTACGAAAACAAGATAAATTGAATAAAAAGAGTGTGTACTATTAACGGCACTAATAATGAGTAACAAAAATAATATATTTCCTCGAAGAAAACGATTTATTGACAAGTAGTGAACTCGGATTCAGAAAATGGCGCTCTTTTGAAACACAATTAGTCCTTCCTTATCACGAAGTACTGAGTGTTATCGACAGGGGATGTCAAAATGATTCTTCATTTTTAGATTTCCCAAAGGTTTAGTGGCCAAGGCCAGTGGGCTTTCCGGTGCTCGTTAGATAGCTGACTGTTGACAGGATAGATGGCACACTGAACAGAGATAAGCTGTGCACAACAGTACGAAAACAAGATAAATTGAATAAAAAGAGTGTGTACTATTAACGGCACTAATAATGAGTAACAAAAATAATATATTTCCTCGAAGAAAACGATTTATTGACAAGTAGTGAACTCGGATTCAGAAAATGGCGCTCTTTTGAAACACAATTAGTCCTTCCTTATCACGAAGTACTGAGTGTTATCGACAGGGGATGTCAAAATGATTCTTCATTTTTAGATTTCCCAAAGGTTTAGTGGCCAAGGCCAGTGGGCTTTCCGGTGCTCGTTAGATAGCTGACTGTTGACAGGATAGATGGCACACTGAACAGAGATAAGCTGTGCACAACAGTACGAAAACAAGATAAATTGAATAAAAAGAGTGTGTACTATTAACGGCACTAATAATGAGTAACAAAAATAATATATTTCCTCGAAGAAAACGATTTATTGACAAGTAGTGAACTCGGATTCAGAAAATGGCGCTCTTTTGAAACACAATTAGTCCTTCCTTATCACGAAGTACTGAGTGTTATCGACAGGGGATGTCAAAATGATTCTTCATTTTTAGATTTCCCAAAGGTTTAGTGGCCAAGGCCAGTGGGCTTTCCGGTGCTCGTTAGATAGCTGACTGTTGACAGGATAGATGGCACACTGAACAGAGATAAGCTGTGCACAACAGTACGAAAACAAGATAAATTGAATAAAAAGAGTGTGTACTATTAACGGCACTAATAATGAGTAACAAAAATAATATATTTCCTCGAAGAAAACGATTTATTGACAAGTAGTGAACTCGGATTCAGAAAATGGCGCTCTTTTGAAACACAATTAGTCCTTCCTTATCACGAAGTACTGAGTGTTATCGACAGGGGATGTCAAAATGATTCTTCATTTTTAGATTTCCCAAAGGTTTAGTGGCCAAGGCCAGTGGGCTTTCCGGTGCTCGTTAGATAGCTGACTGTTGACAGGATAGATGGCACACTGAACAGAGATAAGCTGTGCACAACAGTACGAAAACAAGATAAATTGAATAAGAAGAGTGTGTACTATTAACGGCACTAATAATGAGTAACAAAAATAATATATTTCCTCGAAGAAAACGATTTATTGACAAGTAGTGAACTCGGATTCAGAAAATGGCGCTCTTTTGAAACACAATTAGTCCTTCCTTATCACGAAGTACTGAGTGTTATCGACAGGGGATGTCAAAATGATTCTTCATTTTTAGATTTCCCAAAGGTTTAGTGGCCAAGGCCAGTGGGCTTTCCGGTGCTCGTTAGATAGCTGACTGTTGACAGGATAGATGGCACACTGAACAGAGATAAGCTGTGCACAACAGTACGAAAACAAGATAAATTGAATAAAAAGAGTGTGTACTATTAACGGCACTAATAATGAGTAACAAAAATAATATATTTCCTCGAAGAAAACGATTTATTGACAAGTAGTGAACTCGGATTCAGAAAATGGCGCTCTTTTGAAACACAATTAGTCCTTCCTTATCACGAAGTACTGAGTGTTATCGACAGGGGATGTCAAAATGATTCTTCATTTTTAGATTTCCCAAAGGTTTAGTGGCCAAGGCCAGTGGGCTTTCCGGTGCTCGTTAGATAGCTGACTGTTGACAGGATAGATGGCACACTGAACAGAGATAAGCTGTGCACAACAGTACGAAAACAAGATAAATTGAATAAAAAGAGTGTGTACTATTAACAGCACTAATAATGAGTAACAAAAATAATATATTTCCTCGAAGAAAACGATTTATTGACAAGTAGTGAACTCGGATTCAGAAAATGGCGCTCTTTTGAAACACAATTAGTCCTTCCTTATCACGAAGTACTGAGTGTTATCGACAGGGGATGTCAAAATGATTCTTCATTTTTAGATTTCCCAAAGGTTTAGTGGCCAAGGCCAGTGGGCTTTCCGGTGCTCGTTAGATAGCTGACTGTTGACAGGATAGATGGCACACTGAACAGAGATAAGCTGTGCACAACAGTACGAAAACAAGATAAATTGAATAAAAAGAGTGTGTACTATTAACGGCACTAATAATGAGTAACAAAAATAATATATTTCCTCGAAGAAAACGATTTATTGACAAGTAGTGAACTCGGATTCAGAAAATGGCGCTCTTTTGAAACACAATTAGTCCTTCCTTATCACGAAGTACTGAGTGTTATCGACAGGGGATGTCAAAATGATTCTTCATTTTTAGATTTCCCAAAGGTTTAGTGGCCAAGGCCAGTGGGCTTTCCGGTGCTCGTTAGATAGCTGACTGTTGACAGGATAGATGGCACACTGAACAGAGATAAGCTGTGCACAACAGTACGAAAACAAGATAAATTGAATAAAAAGAGTGTGTACTATTAACGGCACTAATAATGAGTAACAAAAATAATATATTTCCTCGAAGAAAACGATTTATTGACAAGTAGTGAACTCGGATTCAGAAAATGGCGCTCTTTTGAAACACAATTAGTCCTTCCTTATCACGAAGTACTGAGTGTTATCGACAGGGGATGTCAAAATGATTCTTCATTTTTAGATTTCCCAAAGGTTTAGTGGCCAAGGCCAGTGGGCTTTCCGGTACTCGTTAGATAGCTGACTGTTGACAGGATAGATGGCACACTGAACAGAGATAAGCTGTGCACAACAGTACGAAAACAAGATAAATTGAATAAAAAGAGTGTGTACTATTAATGGCACTAATAATGAGTAACAAAAATAATATATTTCCTCGAAGAAAACGATTTATTGACAAGTAGTGAACTCGGATTCAGAAAATGGCGCTCTTTTGAAACACAATTAGTCCTTCCTTATCACGAAGTACTGAGTGTTATCGACAGGGGATGTCAAAATGATTCTTCATTTTTAGATTTCCCAAAGGTTTAGTGGCCAAGGCCAGTGGGCTTTCCGGTACTCGTTAGATAGCTGACTGTTGACAGGATAGATGGCACACTGAACAGAGATAAGCTGTGCACAACAGTACGAAAACAAGATAAATTGAATAAAAAGAGTGTGTACTATTAACGGCACTAATAATGAGTAACAAAAATAATATATTTCCTCGAAGAAAACGATTTATTGACAAGTAGTGAACTCGGATTCAGAAAATGGCGCTCTTTTGAAACACAATTAGTCCTTCCTTATCACGAAGTACTGAGTGTTATCGACAGGGGATGTCAAAATGATTCTTCATTTTTAGATTTCCCAAAGGTTTAGTGGCCAAGGCCAGTGGGCTTTCCGGTACTCGTTAGATAGCTGACTGTTGACAGGATAGATGGCACACTGAACAGAGATAAGCTGTGCACAACAGTACGAAAACAAGATAAATTGAATAAAAAGAGTGTGTACTATTAACGGCACTAATAATGAGTAACAAAAATAATATATTTCCTCGAAGAAAACGATTTATTGACAAGTAGTGAACTCGGATTCAGAAAATGGCGCTCTTTTGAAACACAATTAGTCCTTCCTTATCACGAAGTACTGAGTGTTATCGACAGGGGATGTCAAAATGATTCTTCATTTTTAGATTTCCCAAAGGTTTAGTGGCCAAGGCCAGTGGGCTTTCCGGTGCTCGTTAGATAGCTGACTGTTGACAGGATAGATGGCACACTGAACAGAGATAAGCTGTGCGCAACAGTACGAAAACAAGATAAATTGAATAAAAAGAGTGTGTACTATTAACGGCACTAATAATGAGTAACAAAAATAATATATTTCCTCGAAGAAAACGATTTATTGACAAGTAGTGAACTCGGATTCAGAAAATGGCGCTCTTTTGAAATACAATTAGTCCTTCCTTATCACGAAGTACTGAGTGTTATCGACAGGGGATGTCAAAATGATTCTTCATTTTTAGATTTCCCAAAGGTTTAGTGGCCAAGGCCAGTGGGCTTTCCGGTACTCGTTAGATAGCTGACTGTTGACAGGATAGATGGCACACTGAACAGAGATAAGCTGTGCACAACAGTACGAAAACAAGATAAATTGAATAAAAAGAGTGTGTACTATTAACGGCACTAATAATGAGTAACAAAAATAATATATTTCCTCGAAGAAAACGATTTATTGACAAGTAGTGAATTCGGATTCAGAAAATGGCGCTCTTTTGAAACACAATTAGTCCTTCCTTATCACGAAGTACTGAGTGTTATCGACAGGGGATGTCAAAATGATTCTTCATTTTTAGATTTCCCAAAGGTTTAGTGGCCAAGGCCAGTGGGCTTTCCGGTGCTCGTTAGATAGCTGACTGTTGACAGGATAGATGGCACACTGAACAGAGATAAGCTGTGCACAACAGTACGAAAACAAGATAAATTGAATAAAAAGAGTGTGTACTATTAACGGCACTAATAATGAGTAACAAAAATAATATATTTCCTCGAAGAAAACGATTTATTGACAAGTAGTGAACTCGGATTCAGAAAATGGCGCTCTTTTGAAACACAATTAGTCCTTCCTTATCACGAAGTACTGAGTGTTATCGACAGGGGATGTCAAAATGATTCTTCATTTTTAGATTTCCCAAAGGTTTAGTGGCCAAGGCCAGTGGGCTTTCCGGTGCTCGTTAGATAGCTGACTGTTGACAGGATAGATGGCACACTGAACAGAGATAAGCTGTGCACAACAGTACGAAAACAAGATAAATTGAATAAAAAGAGTGTGTACTATTAACGGCACTAATAATGAGTAACAAAAATAATATATTTCCTCGAAGAAAACGATTTATTGACAAGTAGTGAACTCGGATTCAGAAAATGGCGCTCTTTTGAAACACAATTAGTCCTTCCTTATCACGAAGTACTGAGTGTTATCGACAGGGGATGTCAAAATGATTCTTCATTTTTAGATTTCCCAAAGGTTTAGTGGCCAAGGCCAGTGGGCTTTCCGGTGCTCGTTAGATAGCTGACTGTTGACAGGATAGATGGCACACTGAACAGAGATAAGCTGTGCACAACAGTACGAAAACAAGATAAATTGAATAAAAAGAGTGTGTACTATTAACGGCACTAATAATGAGTAACAAAAATAATATATTTCCTCGAAGAAAACGATTTATTGACAAGTAGTGAACTCGGATTCAGAAAATGGCGCTCTTTTGAAACACAATTAGTCCTTCCTTATCACGAAGTACTGAGTGTTATCGACAGGGGATGTCAAAATGATTCTTCATTTTTAGATTTCCCAAAGGTTTAGTGGCCAAGGCCAGTGGGCTTTCCGGTGCTCGTTAGATAGCTGACTGTTGACAGGATAGATGGCACACTGAACAGAGATAAGCTGTGCACAACAGTACGAAAACAAGATAAATTGAATAAAAAGAGTGTGTACTATTAACGGCACTAATAATGAGTAACAAAAATAATATATTTCCTCGAAGAAAACGATTTATTGACAAGTAGTGAACTCGGATTCAGAAAATGGCGCTCTTTTGAAACACAATTAGTCCTTCCTTATCACGAAGTACTGAGTGTTATCGACAGGGGATGTCAAAATGATTCTTCATTTTTAGATTTCCCAAAGGTTTAGTGGCCAAGGCCAGTGGGCTTTCCGGTGCTCGTTAGATAGCTGACTGTTGACAGGATAGATGGCACACTGAACAGAGATAAGCTGTGCACAACAGTACGAAAACAAGATAAATTGAATAAAAAGAGTGTGTACTATTAACGGCACTAATAATGAGTAACAAAAATAATATATTTCCTCGAAGAAAACGATTTATTGACAAGTAGTGAACTCGGATTCAGAAAATGGCGCTCTTTTGAAACACAATTAGTCCTTCCTTATCACGAAGTACTGAGTGTTATCGACAGGGGATGTCAAAATGATTCTTCATTTTTAGATTTCCCAAAGCTTTAGTGGCCAAGGCCAGTGGGCTTTCCGGTGCTCGTTAGATAGCTGACTGTTGACAGGATAGATGGCACACTGAACAGAGATAAGCTGTGCACAACAGTACGAAAACAAGATAAATTGAATAAAAAGAGTGTGTACTATTAACGGCACTAATAATGAGTAACAAAAATAATATATTTCCTCGAAGAAAACGATTTATTGACAAGTAGTGAACTCGGATTCAGAAAATGGCGCTTTTTTGAAACACAATTAGTCCTTCCTTATCACGAAGTACTGAGTGTTATCGACAGGGGATGTCAAAATGATTCTTCATTTTTAGATTTCCCAAAGGTTTAGTGGCCAAGGCCAGTGGGCTTTCCGGTGCTCGTTAGATAGCTGACTGTTGACAGGATAGATGGCACACTGAACAGAGATAAGCTGTGCACAACAGTACGAAAACAAGATAAATTGAATAAAAAGAGTGTGTACTATTAACGGCACTAATAATGAGTAACAAAAATAATATATTTCCTCGAAGAAAACGATTTATTGACAAGTAGTGAACTCGGATTCAGAAAATGGCGCTCTTTTGAAACACAATTAGTCCTTCCTTATCACGAAGTACTGAGTGTTATCGACAGGGGATGTCAAAATGATTCTTCATTTTTAGATTTCCCAAAGGTTTAGTGGCCAAGGCCAGTGGGCTTTCCGGTGCTCGTTAGATAGCTGACTGTTGACATGATAGATGGCACACTGAACAGAGATAAGCTGTGCACAACAGTACGAAAACAAGATAAATTGAATAAAAAGAGTGTGTACTATTAACGGCACTAATAATGAGTAACAAAAATAATATATTTCCTCGAAGAAAACGATTTATTGACAAGTAGTAAACTCGGATTCAGAAAATGGCGCTCTTTTGAAACACAATTAGTCCTTCCTTATCACGAAGTACTGAGTGTTATCGACAGGGGATGTCAAAATGATTCTTCATTTTTAGATTTCCCAAAGGTTTAGTGGCCAAGGCCAGTGGGCTTTCCGGTGCTCGTTAGATAGCTGACTGTTGACAGGATAGATGGCACACTGAACAGAGATAAGCTGTGCACAACAGTACGAAAACAAGATAAATTGAATAAAAAGAGTGTGTACTATTAACGGCACTAATAATGAGTAACAAAAATAATATATTTCCTCGAAGAAAACGATTTATTGACAAGTAGTGAACTCGGATTCAGAAAATGGCGCTCTTTTGAAACACAATTAGTCCTTCCTTATCACGAAGTACTGAGTGTTATCGACAGGGGATGTCAAAATGATTCTTCATTTTTAGATTTCCCAAAGGTTTAGTGGCCAAGGCCAGTGGGCTTTCCGGTGCTCGTTAGATAGCTGACTGTTGACAGGATAGATGGCACACTGAACAGAGATAAGCTGTGCACAACAGTACGAAAACAAGATAAATTGAATAAAAAGAGTGTGTACTATTAACGGCACTAATAATGAGTAACAAAAATAATATATTTCCTCGAAGAAAACGATTTATTGACAAGTAGTGAACTCGGATTCAGAAAATGGCGCTCTTTTGAAACACAATTAGTCCTTCCTTATCACGAAGTACTGAGTGTTATCGACAGGGGATGTCAAAATGATTCTTCATTTTTAGATTTCCCAAAGGTTTAGTGGCCAAGGCCAGTGGGCTTTCCGGTGCTCGTTAGATAGCTGACTGTTGACAGGATAGATGGCACACTGAACAGAGATAAGCTGTGCACAACAGTACGAAAACAAGATAAATTGAATAAAAAGAGTGTGTACTATTAACGGCACTAATAATGAGTAACAAAAATAATATATTTCCTCGAAGAAAACGATTTATTGACAAGTAGTGAACTCGGATTCAGAAAATGGCGCTCTTTTGAAACACAATTAGTCCTTCCTTATCACGAAGTACTGAGTGTTATCGACAGGGGATGTCAAAATGATTCTTCATTTTTAGATTTCCCAAAGGTTTAGTGGCCAAGGCCAGTGGGCTTTCCGGTGCTCGTTAGATAGCTGACTGTTGACAGGATAGATGGCACACTGAACAGAGATAAGCTGTGCACAACAGTACGAAAACAAGATAAATTGAATAAAAAGAGTGTGTACTATTAACGGCACTAATAATGAGTAACAAAAATAATATATTTCCTCGAAGAAAACGATTTATTGACAAGTAGTGAACTCGGATTCAGAAAATGGCGCTCTTTTGAAACACAATTAGTCCTTCCTTATCACGAAGTACTGAGTGTTATCGACAGGGGATGTCAAAATGATTCTTCATTTTTAGATTTCCCAAAGGTTTAGTGGCCAAGGCCAGTGGGCTTTCCGGTACTCGTTAGATAGCTGACTGTTGACAGGATAGATGGCACACTGAACAGAGATAAGCTGTGCACAACAGTACGAAAACAAGATAAATTGAATAAAAAGAGTGTGTACTATTAACGGCACTAATAATGAGTAACAAAAATAATATATTTCCTCGAAGAAAACGATTTATTGACAAGTAGTGAACTCGGATTCAGAAAATGGCGCTCTTTTGAAACACAATTAGTCCTTCCTTATCACGAAGTACTGAGTGTTATCGACAGGGGATGTCAAAATGATTCTTCATTTTTAGATTTCCCAAAGGTTTAGTGGCCAAGGCCAGTGGGCTTTCCGGTGCTCGTTAGATAGCTGACTGTTGACAGGATAGATGGCACACTGAACAGAGATAAGCTGTGCACAACAGTACGAAAACAAGATAAATTGAATAAAAAGAGTGTGTACTATTAACGGCACTAATAATGAGTAACAAAAATAATATATTTCCTCGAAGAAAACGATTTATTGACAAGTAGTGAACTCGGATTCAGAAAATGGCGCTCTTTTGAAACACAATTAGTCCTTCCTTATCACGAAGTACTGAGTGTTATCGACAGGGGATGTCAAAATGATTCTTCATTTTTAGATTTCCCAAAGGTTTAGTGGCCAAGGCCAGTGGGCTTTCCGGTGCTCGTTAGATAGCTGACTGTTGACATGATAGATGGCACACTGAACAGAGATAAGCTGTGCACAACAGTACGAAAACAAGATAAATTGAATAAAAAGAGTGTGTACTATTAACGGCACTAATAATGAGTAACAAAAATAATATATTTCCTCGAAGAAAACGATTTATTGACAAGTAGTGAACTCGGATTCAGAAAATGGCGCTCTTTTGAAACACAATTAGTCCTTCCTTATCACGAAGTACTGAGTGTTATCGACAGGGGATGTCAAAATGATTCTTCATTTTTAGATTTCCCAAAGGTTTAGTGGCCAAGGCCAGTGGGCTTTCCGGTGCTCGTTAGATAGCTGACTGTTGACAGGATAGATGGCACACTGAACAGAGATAAGCTGTGCACAACAGTACGAAAACAAGATAAATTGAATAAAAAGAGTGTGTACTATTAACGGCACTAATAATGAGTAACAAAAATAATATATTTCCTCGAAGAAAACGATTTATTGACAAGTAGTGAACTCGGATTCAGAAAATGGCGCTCTTTTGAAACACAATTAGTCCTTCCTTATCACGAAGTACTGAGTGTTATCGACAGGGGATGTCAAAATGATTCTTCATTTTTAGATTTCCCAAAGGTTTAGTGGCCAAGGCCAGTGGGCTTTCCGGTGCTCGTTAGATAGCTGACTGTTGACAGGATAGATGGCACACTGAACAGAGATAAGCTGTGCACAACAGTACGAAAACAAGATAAATTGAATAAAAAGAGTGTGTACTATTAACGGCACTAATAATGAGTAACAAAAATAATATATTTCCTCGAAGAAAACGATTTATTGACAAGTAGTGAACTCGGATTCAGAAAATGGCGCTCTTTTGAAACACAATTAGTCCTTCCTTATCACGAAGTACTGAGTGTTATCGACAGGGGATGTCAAAATGATTCTTCATTTTTAGATTTCCCAAAGGTTTAGTGGCCAAGGCCAGTGGGCTTTCCGGTGCTCGTTAGATAGCTGACTGTTGACAGGATAGATGGCACACTGAACAGAGATAAGCTGTGCACAACAGTACGAAAACAAGATAAATTGAATAAAAAGAGTGTGTACTATTAACGGCACTAATAATGAGTAACAAAAATAATATATTTCCTCGAAGAAAACGATTTATTGACAAGTAGTGAACTCGGATTCAGAAAATGGCGCTCTTTTGAAACACAATTAGTCCTTCCTTATCACGAAGTACTGAGTGTTATCGACAGGGGATGTCAAAATGATTCTTCATTTTTAGATTTCCCAAAGGTTTAGTGGCCAAGGCCAGTGGGCTTTCCGGTGCTCGTTAGATAGCTGACTGTTGACAGGATAGATGGCACACTGAACAGAGATAAGCTGTGCACAACAGTACGAAAACAAGATAAATTGAATAAAAAGAGTGTGTACTATTAACGGCACTAATAATGAGTAACAAAAATAATATATTTCCTCGAAGAAAACGATTTATTGACAAGTAGTGAACTCGGATTCAGAAAATGGCGCTCTTTTGAAACACAATTAGTCCTTCCTTATCACGAAGTACTGAGTGTTATCGACAGGGGATGTCAAAATGATTCTTCATTTTTAGATTTCCCAAAGGTTTAGTGGCCAAGGCCAGTGGGCTTTCCGGTGCTCGTTAGATAGCTGACTGTTGACAGGATAGATGGCACACTGAACAGAGATAAGCTGTGCACAACAGTACGAAAACAAGATAAATTGAATAAAAAGAGTGTGTACTATTAACGGCACTAATAATGAGTAACAAAAATAATATATTTCCTCGAAGAAAACGATTTATTGACAAGTAGTGAACTCGGATTCAGAAAATGGCGCTCTTTTGAAACACAATTAGTCCTTCCTTATCACGAAGTACTGAGTGTTATCGACAGGGGATGTCAAAATGATTCTTCATTTTTAGATTTCCCAAAGGTTTAGTGGCCAAGGCCAGTGGGCTTTCCGGTGCTCGTTAGATAGCTGACTGTTGACAGGATAGATGGCACACTGAACAGAGATAAGCTGTGCACAACAGTACGAAAACAAGATAAATTGAATAAAAAGAGTGTGTACTATTAACGGCACTAATAATGAGTAACAAAAATAATATATTTCCTCGAAGAAAACGATTTATTGACAAGTAGTGAACTCGGATTCAGAAAATGGCGCTCTTTTGAAACACAATTAGTCCTTCCTTATCACGAAGTACTGAGTGTTATCGACAGGGGATGTCAAAATGATTCTTCATTTTTAGATTTCCCAAAGGTTTAGTGGCCAAGGCCAGTGGGCTTTCCGGTGCTCGTTAGATAGCTGACTGTTGACAGGATAGATGGCACACTGAACAGAGATAAGCTGTGCACAACAGTACGAAAACAAGATAAATTGAATAAAAAGAGTGTGTACTATTAACGGCACTAATAATGAGTAACAAAAATAATATATTTCCTCGAAGAAAACGATTTATTGACAAGTAGTGAACTCGGATTCAGAAAATGGCGCTCTTTTGAAACACAATTAGTCCTTCCTTATCACGAAGTACTGAGTGTTATCGACAGGGGATGTCAAAATGATTCTTCATTTTTAGATTTCCCAAAGGTTTAGTGGCCAAGGCCAGTGGGCTTTCCGGTGCTCGTTAGATAGCTGACTGTTGACAGGATAGATGGCACACTGAACAGAGATAAGCTGTGCACAACAGTACGAAAACAAGATAAATTGAATAAAAAGAGTGTGTACTATTAACGGCACTAATAATGAGTAACAAAAATAATATATTTCCTCGAAGAAAACGATTTATTGACAAGTAGTGAACTCGGATTCAGAAAATGGCGCTCTTTTGAAACACAATTAGTCCTTCCTTATCACGAAGTACTGAGTGTTATCGACAGGGGATGTCAAAATGATTCTTCATTTTTAGATTTCCCAAAGGTTTAGTGGCCAAGGCCAGTGGGCTTTCCGGTGCTCGTTAGATAGCTGACTGTTGACATGATAGATGGCACACTGAACAGAGATAAGCTGTGCACAACAGTACGAAAACAAGATAAATTGAATAAAAAGAGTGTGTACTATTAACGGCACTAATAATGAGTAACAAAAATAATATATTTCCTCGAAGAAAACGATTTATTGACAAGTAGTGAACTCGGATTCAGAAAATGGCGCTCTTTTGAAACACAATTAGTCCTTCCTTATCACGAAGTACTGAGTGTTATCGACAGGGGATGTCAAAATGATTCTTCATTTTTAGATTTCCCAAAGGTTTAGTGGCCAAGGCCAGTGGGCTTTCCGGTGCTCGTTAGATAGCTGACTGTTGACAGGATAGATGGCACACTGAACAGAGATAAGCTGTGCACAACAGTACGAAAACAAGATAAATTGAATAAAAAGAGTGTGTACTATTAACGGCACTAATAATGAGTAACAAAAATAATATATTTCCTCGAAGAAAACGATTTATTGACAAGTAGTGAACTCGGATTCAGAAAATGGCGCTCTTTTGAAACACAATTAGTCCTTCCTTATCACGAAGTACTGAGTGTTATCGACAGGGGATGTCAAAATGATTCTTCATTTTTAGATTTCCCAAAGGTTTAGTGGCCAAGGCCAGTGGGCTTTCCGGTGCTCGTTAGATAGCTGACTGTTGACAGGATAGATGGCACACTGAACAGAGATAAGCTGTGCACAACAGTACGAAAACAAGATAAATTGAATAAAAAGAGTGTGTACTATTAACGGCACTAATAATGAGTAACAAAAATAATATATTTCCTCGAAGAAAACGATTTATTGACAAGTAGTGAACTCGGATTCAGAAAATGGCGCTCTTTTGAAACACAATTAGTCCTTCCTTATCACGAAGTACTGAGTGTTATCGACAGGGGATGTCAAAATGATTCTTCATTTTTAGATTTCCCAAAGGTTTAGTGGCCAAGGCCAGTGGGCTTTCCGGTGCTCGTTAGATAGCTGACTGTTGACAGGATAGATGGCACACTGAACAGAGATAAGCTGTGCACAACAGTACGAAAACAAGATAAATTGAATAAAAAGAGTGTGTACTATTAACGGCACTAATAATGAGTAACAAAAATAATATATTTCCTCGAAGAAAACGATTTATTGACAAGTAGTGAACTCGGATTCAGAAAATGGCGCTCTTTTGAAACACAATTAGTCCTTCCTTATCACGAAGTACTGAGTGTTATCGACAGGGGATGTCAAAATGATTCTTCATTTTTAGATTTCCCAAAGGTTTAGTGGCCAAGGCCAGTGGGCTTTCCGGTGCTCGTTAGATAGCTGACTGTTGACAGGATAGATGGCACACTGAACAGAGATAAGCTGTGCACAACAGTACGAAAACAAGATAAATTGAATAAAAAGAGTGTGTACTATTAACGGCACTAATAATGAGTAACAAAAATAATATATTTCCTCGAAGAAAACGATTTATTGACAAGTAGTGAACTCGGATTCAGAAAATGGCGCTCTTTTGAAACACAATTAGTCCTTCCTTATCACGAAGTACTGAGTGTTATCGACAGGGGATGTCAAAATGATTCTTCATTTTTAGATTTCCCAAAGGTTTAGTGGCCAAGGCCAGTGGGCTTTCCGGTACTCGTTAGATAGCTGACTGTTGACAGGATAGATGGCACACTGAACAGAGATAAGCTGTGCACAACAGTACGAAAACAAGATAAATTGAATAAAAAGAGTGTGTACTATTAACGGCACTAATAATGAGTAACAAAAATAATATATTTCCTCGAAGAAAACGATTTATTGACAAGTAGTGAACTCGGATTCAGAAAATGGCGCTCTTTTGAAACACAATTAGTCCTTCCTTATCACGAAGTACTGAGTGTTATCGACAGGGGATGTCAAAATGATTCTTCATTTTTAGATTTCCCAAAGGTTTAGTGGCCAAGGCCAGTGGGCTTTCCGGTGCTCGTTAGATAGCTGACTGTTGACAGGATAGATGGCACACTGAACAGAGATAAGCTGTGCACAACAGTACGAAAACAAGATAAATTGAATAAAAAGAGTGTGTACTATTAACGGCACTAATAATGAGTAACAAAAATAATATATTTCCTCGAAGAAAACGATTTATTGACAAGTAGTGAACTCGGATTCAGAAAATGGCGCTCTTTTGAAACACAATTAGTCCTTCCTTATCACGAAGTACTGAGTGTTATCGACAGGGGATGTCAAAATGATTCTTCATTTTTAGATTTCCCAAAGGTTTAGTGGCCAAGGCCAGTGGGCTTTCCGGTGCTCGTTAGATAGCTGACTGTTGACATGATAGATGGCACACTGAACAGAGATAAGCTGTGCACAACAGTACGAAAACAAGATAAATTGAATAAAAAGAGTGTGTACTATTAACGGCACTAATAATGAGTAACAAAAATAATATATTTCCTCGAAGAAAACGATTTATTGACAAGTAGTGAACTCGGATTCAGAAAATGGCGCTCTTTTGAAACACAATTAGTCCTTCCTTATCACGAAGTACTGAGTGTTATCGACAGGGGATGTCAAAATGATTCTTCATTTTTAGATTTCCCAAAGGTTTAGTGGCCAAGGCCAGTGGGCTTTCCGGTGCTCGTTAGATAGCTGACTGTTGACAGGATAGATGGCACACTGAACAGAGATAAGCTGTGCACAACAGTACGAAAACAAGATAAATTGAATAAAAAGAGTGTGTACTATTAACGGCACTAATAATGAGTAACAAAAATAATATATTTCCTCGAAGAAAACGATTTATTGACAAGTAGTGAACTCGGATTCAGAAAATGGCGCTCTTTTGAAACACAATTAGTCCTTCCTTATCACGAAGTACTGAGTGTTATCGACAGGGGATGTCAAAATGATTCTTCATTTTTAGATTTCCCAAAGGTTTAGTGGCCAAGGCCAGTGGGCTTTCCGGTGCTCGTTAGATAGCTGACTGTTGACAGGATAGATGGCACACTGAACAGAGATAAGCTGTGCACAACAGTACGAAAACAAGATAAATTGAATAAAAAGAGTGTGTACTATTAACGGCACTAATAATGAGTAACAAAAATAATATATTTCCTCGAAGAAAACGATTTATTGACAAGTAGTGAACTCGGATTCAGAAAATGGCGCTCTTTTGAAACACAATTAGTCCTTCCTTATCACGAAGTACTGAGTGTTATCGACAGGGGATGTCAAAATGATTCTTCATTTTTAGATTTCCCAAAGGTTTAGTGGCCAAGGCCAGTGGGCTTTCCGGTGCTCGTTAGATAGCTGACTGTTGACAGGATAGATGGCACACTGAACAGAGATAAGCTGTGCACAACAGTACGAAAACAAGATAAATTGAATAAAAAGAGTGTGTACTATTAACGGCACTAATAATGAGTAACAAAAATAATATATTTCCTCGAAGAAAACGATTTATTGACAAGTAGTGAACTCGGATTCAGAAAATGGCGCTCTTTTGAAACACAATTAGTCCTTCCTTATCACGAAGTACTGAGTGTTATCGACAGGGGATGTCAAAATGATTCTTCATTTTTAGATTTCCCAAAGGTTTAGTGGCCAAGGCCAGTGGGCTTTCCGGTGCTCGTTAGATAGCTGACTGTTGACAGGATAGATGGCACACTGAACAGAGATAAGCTGTGCACAACAGTACGAAAACAAGATAAATTGAATAAAAAGAGTGTGTACTATTAACGGCACTAATAATGAGTAACAAAAATAATATATTTCCTCGAAGAAAACGATTTATTGACAAGTAGTGAACTCGGATTCAGAAAATGGCGCTCTTTTGAAACACAATTAGTCCTTCCTTATCACGAAGTACTGAGTGTTATCGACAGGGGATGTCAAAATGATTCTTCATTTTTAGATTTCCCAAAGGTTTAGTGGCCAAGGCCAGTGGGCTTTCCGGTGCTCGTTAGATAGCTGACTGTTGACAGGATAGATGGCACACTGAACAGAGATAAGCTGTGCACAACAGTACGAAAACAAGATAAATTGAATAAAAAGAGTGTGTACTATTAACGGCACTAATAATGAGTAACAAAAATAATATATTTCCTCGAAGAAAACGATTTATTGACAAGTAGTGAACTCGGATTCAGAAAATGGCGCTCTTTTGAAACACAATTAGTCCTTCCTTATCACGAAGTACTGAGTGTTATCGACAGGGGATGTCAAAATGATTCTTCATTTTTAGATTTCCCAAAGGTTTAGTGGCCAAGGCCAGTGGGCTTTCCGGTGCTCGTTAGATAGCTGACTGTTGACAGGATAGATGGCACACTGAACAGAGATAAGCTGTGCACAACAGTACGAAAACAAGATAAATTGAATAAAAAGAGTGTGTACTATTAACGGCACTAATAATGAGTAACAAAAATAATATATTTCCTCGAAGAAAACGATTTATTGACAAGTAGTGAACTCGGATTCAGAAAATGGCGCTCTTTTGAAACACAATTAGTCCTTCCTTATCACGAAGTACTGAGTGTTATCGACAGGGGATGTCAAAATGATTCTTCATTTTTAGATTTCCCAAAGGTTTAGTGACCAAGGCCAGTGGGCTTTCCGGTGCTCGTTAGATAGCTGACTGTTGACAGGATAGATGGCACACTGAACAGAGATAAGCTGTGCACAACAGTACGAAAACAAGATAAATTGAATAAAAAGAGTGTGTACTATTAACGGCACTAATAATGAGTAACAAAAATAATATATTTCCTCGAAGAAAACGATTTATTGACAAGTAGTGAACTCGGATTCAGAAAATGGCGCTCTTTTGAAACACAATTAGTCCTTCCTTATCACGAAGTACTGAGTGTTATCGACAGGGGATGTCAAAATGATTCTTCATTTTTAGATTTCCCAAAGGTTTAGTGGCCAAGGCCAGTGGGCTTTCCGGTGCTCGTTAGATAGCTGACTGTTGACAGGATAGATGGCACACTGAACAGAGATAAGCTGTGCACAACAGTACGAAAACAAGATAAATTGAATAAAAAGAGTGTGTACTATTAACGGCACTAATAATGAGTAACAAAAATAATATATTTCCTCGAAGAAAACGATTTATTGACAAGTAGTGAACTCGGATTCAGAAAATGGCGCTCTTTTGAAACACAATTAGTCCTTCCTTATCACGAAGTACTGAGTGTTATCGACAGGGGATGTCAAAATGATTCTTCATTTTTAGATTTCCCAAAGGTTTAGTGGCCAAGGCCAGTGGGCTTTCCGGTGCTCGTTAGATAGCTGACTGTTGACAGGATAGATGGCACACTGAACAGAGATAAGCTGTGCACAACAGTACGATAACAAGATAAATTGAATAAAAAGAGTGTGTACTATTAACGGCACTAATAATGAGTAACAAAAATAATATATTTCCTCGAAGAAAACGATTTATTGACAAGTAGTGAACTCGGATTCAGAAAATGGCGCTCTTTTGAAACACAATTAGTCCTTCCTTATCACGAAGTACTGAGTGTTATCGACAGGGGATGTCAAAATGATTCTTCATTTTTAGATTTCCCAAAGGTTTAGTGGCCAAGGCCAGTGGGCTTTCCGGTGCTCGTTAGATAGCTGACTGTTGACAGGATAGATGGCACACTGAACAGAGATAAGCTGTGCACAACAGTACGAAAACAAGATAAATTGAATAAAAAGAGTGTGTACTATTAACGGCACTAATAATGAGTAACAAAAATAATATATTTCCTCGAAGAAAACGATTTATTGACAAGTAGTGAACTCGGATTCAGAAAATGGCGCTCTTTTGAAACACAATTAGTCCTTCCTTATCACGAAGTACTGAGTGTTATCGACAGGGGATGTCAAAATGATTCTTCATTTTTAGATTTCCCAAAGGTTTAGTGGCCAAGGCCAGTGGGCTTTCCGGTGCTCGTTAGATAGCTGACTGTTGACATGATAGATGGCACACTGAACAGAGATAAGCTGTGCACAACAGTACGAAAACAAGATAAATTGAATAAAAAGAGTGTGTACTATTAACGGCACTAATAATGAGTAACAAAAATAATATATTTCCTCGAAGAAAACGATTTATTGACAAGTAGTGAACTCGGATTCAGAAAATGGCGCTCTTTTGAAACACAATTAGTCCTTCCTTATCACGAAGTACTGAGTGTTATCGACAGGGGATGTCAAAATGATTCTTCATTTTTAGATTTCCCAAAGGTTTAGTGGCCAAGGCCAGTGGGCTTTCCGGTGCTCGTTAGATAGCTGACTGTTGACAGGATAGATGGCACACTGAACAGAGATAAGCTGTGCACAACAGTACGAAAACAAGATAAATTGAATAAAAAGAGTGTGTACTATTAACGGCACTAATAATGAGTAACAAAAATAATATATTTCCTCGAAGAAAACGATTTATTGACAAGTAGTGAACTCGGATTCAGAAAATGGCGCTCTTTTGAAACACAATTAGTCCTTCCTTATCACGAAGTACTGAGTGTTATCGACAGGGGATGTCAAAATGATTCTTCATTTTTAGATTTCCCAAAGGTTTAGTGGCCAAGGCCAGTGGGCTTTCCGGTGCTCGTTAGATAGCTGACTGTTGACAGGATAGATGGCACACTGAACAGAGATAAGCTGTGCACAACAGTACGAAAACAAGATAAATTGAATAAAAAGAGTGTGTACTATTAACGGCACTAATAATGAGTAACAAAAATAATATATTTCCTCGAAGAAAACGATTTATTGACAAGTAGTGAACTCGGATTCAGAAAATGGCGCTCTTTTGAAACACAATTAGTCCTTCCTTATCACGAAGTACTGAGTGTTATCGACAGGGGATGTCAAAATGATTCTTCATTTTTAGATTTCCCAAAGGTTTAGTGGCCAAGGCCAGTGGGCTTTCCGGTGCTCGTTAGATAGCTGACTGTTGACAGGATAGATGGCACACTGAACAGAGATAAGCTGTGCACAACAGTACGAAAACAAGATAAATTGAATAAAAAGAGTGTGTACTATTAACGGCACTAATAATGAGTAACAAAAATAATATATTTCCTCGAAGAAAACGATTTATTGACAAGTAGTGAACTCGGATTCAGAAAATGGCGCTCTTTTGAAACACAATTAGTCCTTCCTTATCACGAAGTACTGAGTGTTATCGACAGGGGATGTCAAAATGATTCTTCATTTTTAGATTTCCCAAAGGTTTAGTGGCCAAGGCCAGTGGGCTTTCCGGTGCTCGTTAGATAGCTGACTGTTGACAGGATAGATGGCACACTGAACAGAGATAAGCTGTGCACAACAGTACGAAAACAAGATAAATTGAATAAAAAGAGTGTGTACTATTAACGGCACTAATAATGAGTAACAAAAATAATATATTTCCTCGAAGAAAACGATTTATTGACAAATCTGTCTCGCGTGTGTAGAAAATGGCGCTCTTTTGAAACACAATTAGTCCTTCCTTATCACGAAGTACTGAGTGTTATCGACAGGGGATGTCAAAATGATTCTTCATTTTTAGATTTCCCAAAGGTTTAGTGGCCAACGCCAGTGGGCTTTCCGGTGCTCGTTAGATAGCTGACTGTTGACAGGATAGATGGCACACTGAACAGAGATAAGCTGTGCACAACAGTACGAAAACAAGATAAATTGAATAAAAAGAGTGTGTACTATTAACGGCACTAATAATGAGTAACAAAAATAATATATTTCCTCGAAGAAAACGATTTATTGACAAGTAGTGAACTCGGATTCAGAAAATGGCGCTCTTTTGAAACACAATTAGTCCTTCCTTATCACGAAGTACTGAGTGTTATCGACAGGGGATGTCAAAATGATTCTTCATTTTTAGATTTCCCAAAGGTTTAGTGGCCAAGGCCAGTGGGCTTTCCGGTGCTCGTTAGATAGCTGACTGTTGACAGGATAGATGGCACACTGAACAGAGATAAGCTGTGCACTACAGTACGAAAACAAGATAAATTGAATAAAAAGAGTGTGTACTATTAACGGCACTAATAATGAGTAACAAAAATAATATATTTCCTCGAAGAAAACGATTTATTGACAAGTAGTGAACTCGGATTCAGAAAATGGCGCTCTTTTGAAACACAATTAGTCCTTCCTTATCACGAAGTACTGAGTGTTATCGACAGGGGATGTCAAAATGATTCTTCATTTTTAGATTTCCCAAAGGTTTAGTGGCCAAGGCCAGTGGGCTTTCCGGTGCTCGTTAGATAGCTGACTGTTGACAGGATAGATGGCACACTGAACAGAGATAAGCTGTGCACAACAGTACGAAAACAAGATAAATTGAATAAAAAGAGTGTGTACTATTAACGGCACTAATAATGAGTAACAAAAATAATATATTTCCTCGAAGAAAACGATTTATTGACAAGTAGTGAACTCGGATTCAGAAAATGGCGCTCTTTTGAAACACAATTAGTCCTTCCTTATCACGAAGTACTGAGTGTTATCGACAGGGGATGTCAAAATGATTCTTCATTTTTAGATTTCCCAAAGGTTTAGTGGCCAAGGCCAGTGGGCTTTCCGGTGCTCGTTAGATAGCTGACTGTTGACAGGATAGATGGCACACTGAACAGAGATAAGCTGTGCACAACAGTACGAAAACAAGATAAATTGAATAAAAAGAGTGTGTACTATTAACGGCACTAATAATGAGTAACAAAAATAATATATTTCCTCGAAGCAAACGATTTATTGACAAGTAGTGAACTCGGATTCAGAAAATGGCGCTCTTTTGAAACACAATTAGTCCTTCCTTATCACGAAGTACTGAGTGTTATCGACAGGGGATGTCAAAATGATTCTTCATTTTTAGATTTCCCAAAGGTTTAGTGGCCAAGGCCAGTGGGCTTTCCGGTGCTCGTTAGATAGCTGACTGTTGACAGGATAGATGGCACACTGAACAGAGATAAGCTGTGCACAACAGTTCGAAAACAAGATAAATTGAATAAAAAGAGTATGTACTATTAACGGCACTAATAATGAGTAACAAAAATAATATATTTCCTCGAAGAAAACGATTTATTGACAAGTAGTGAACTCGGATTCAGAAAATGGCGCTCTTTTGAAACACAATTAGTCCTTCCTTATCACGAAGTACTGAGTGTTATCGACAGGGGATGTCAAAATGATTTTTCATTTTTAGATTTCCCAAAGGTTTAGTGGCCAAGGCCAGTGGGCTTTCTGGTGCTCGTTAGATAGCTGACTGTTGACAGGATAGATGGCACACTGAACAGAGATAAGCTGTGCACAACAGTACGAAAACAAGATAAATTGAATAAAAAGAGTGTGTACTATTAACGGCACTAATAATGAGTAACAAAAATAATATATTTCCTCGAAGAAAACGATTTATTGACAAGTAGTGAACTCGGATTCAGAAAATGGCGCTCTTTTGAAACACAATTAGTCCTTCCTTATCACGAAGTACTGAGTGTTATCGACAGGGGATGTCAAAATGATTCTTCATTTTTAGATTTCCCAAAGGTTTAGTGGCCAAGGCCAGTGGGCTTTCCGGTGCTCGTTAGATAGCTGACTGTTGACAGGATAGATGGCACACTGAACAGAGATAAGCTGTGCACAACAGTACGAAAACAAGATAAATTGAATAAAAAGAGTGTGTACTATTAACGGCACTAATAATGAGTAACAAAAATAATATATTTCCTCGAAGAAAACGATTTATTGACAAGTAGTGAACTCGGATTCAGAAAATGGCGCTCTTTTGAAACACAATTAGTCCTTCCTTATCACGAAGTACTGAGTGTTATCGACAGGGGATGTCAAAATGATTCTTCATTTTTAGATTTCCCAAAGGTTTAGTGGCCAAGGCCAGTGGGCTTTCCGGTGCTCGTTAGATAGCTGACTGTTGACAGGATAGATGGCACACTGAACAGAGATAAGCTGTGCACAACAGTACGAAAACAAGATAAATTGAATAAAAAGAGTGTGTACTATTAACGGCACTAATAATGAGTAACAAAAATAATATATTTCCTCGAAGAAAACGATTTATTGACAAGTAGTGAACTCGGATTCAGAAAATGGCGCTCTTTTGAAACACAATTAGTCCTTCCTTATCACGAAGTACTGAGTGTTATCGACAGGGGATGTCAAAATGATTCTTCATTTTTAGATTTCCCAAAGGTTTAGTGGCCAAGGCCAGTGGGCTTTCCGGTGCTCGTTAGATAGCTGACTGTTGACAGGATAGATGGCACACTGAACAGAGATAAGCTGTGCACAACAGTACGAAAACAAGATAAATTGAATAAAAAGAGTGTGTACTATTAACGGCACTAATAATGAGTAACAAAAATAATATATTTCCTCGAAGAAAACGATTTATTGACAAGTAGTGAACTCGGATTCAGATAATGGCGCTCTTTTGAAACACAATTAGTCCTTCCTTATCACGAAGTACTGAGTGTTATCGACAGGGGATGTCAAAATGATTCTTCATTTTTAGATTTCCCAAAGGTTTAGTGGCCAAGGCCAGTGGGCTTTCCGGTGCTCGTTAGATAGCTGACTGTTGACAG
This sequence comes from Schistocerca gregaria, assembly GCF_023897955.1. Classification (NCBI taxonomy): domain Eukaryota; kingdom Metazoa; phylum Arthropoda; class Insecta; order Orthoptera; family Acrididae; genus Schistocerca; species Schistocerca gregaria. The sequence goes on from NC_064926.1 coordinate 116,850,105, forward strand.
GATAGATGGCACACTGAACAGAGATACGCTGTGCACAACAGTACGAAAACAAGATAAATTGAATAAAAAGTGTGTGTACTATTAACGGCACTAATAATGAGTAACAAAAATAATATATTTCCTCGAAGAAAACGATTTATTGACAAGTAGTGAACTCGGATTCAGAAAATGGCGCTCTTTTGAAACACAATTAGTCCTTCCTTATCACGAAGTACTGAGTGTTATCGACAGGGGATGTCAAAATGATTCTTCATTTTTAGATTTCCCAAAGGTTTAGTGGCCAAGGCCAGTGGGCTTTCCGGTGCTCGTTAGATAGCTGACTGTTGACAGGATAGATGGCACACTGAACAGAGATAAGCTGTGCACAACAGTACGAAAACAAGATAAATTGAATAAAAAGAGTGTGTACTATTAACGGCACTAATAATGAGTAACAAAAATAATATATTTCCTCGAAGAAAACGATTTATTGACAAGTAGTGAACTCGGATTCAGAAAATGGCGCTCTTTTGAAACACAATTAGTCCTTCCTTATCACGAAGTACTGAGTGTTATCGACAGGGGATGTCAAAATGATTCTTCATTTTTAGATTTCCCAAAGGTTTAGTGGCCAAGGCCAGTGGGCTTTCCGGTGCTCGTTAGATAGCTGACTGTTGACAGGATAGATGGCACACTGAACAGAGATAAGCTGTGCACAACAGTACGAAAACAAGATAAATTGAATAAAAAGAGTGTGTACTATTAACGGCACTAATAATGAGTAACAAAAATAATATATTTCCTCGAAGAAAACGATTTATTGACAAGTAGTGAACTCGGATTCAGAAAATGGCGCTCTTTTGAAACACAATTAGTCCTTCCTTATCACGAAGTACTGAGTGTTATCGACAGGGGATGTCAAAATGATTCTTCATTTTTAGATTTCCCAAAGGTTTAGTGGCCAAGGCCAGTGGGCTTTCCGGTGCTCGTTAGATAGCTGACTGTTGACAGGATAGATGGCACACTGAACAGAGATAAGCTGTGCACAACAGTACGAAAACAAGATAAATTGAATAAAAAGAGTGTGTACTATTAACGGCACTAATAATGAGTAACAAAAATAATATATTTCCTCGAAGAAAACGATTTATTGACAAGTAGTGAACTCGGATTCAGAAAATGGCGCTCTTTTGAAACACAATTAGTCCTTCCTTATCACGAAGTACTGAGTGTTATCGACAGGGGATGCCAAAATGATTCTTCATTTTTAGATTTCCCAAAGGTTTAGTGGCCAACGCCAGTGGGCTTTCCGGTGCTCGTTAGATAGCTGACTGTTGACAGGATAGATGGCACACTGAACAGAGATAAGCTGTGCACAACAGTTCGAAAACAAGATAAATTGAATAAAAAGAGTGTGTACTATTAACGGCACTAATAATGAGTAACAAAAATAATATATTTCCTCGAAGAAAACGATTTATTGACAAGTAGTAAACTCGGATTCAGAAAATGGCGCTCTTTTGAAACACAATTAGTCCTTCCTTATCACGAAGTACTGAGTGTTATCGACAGGGGATGTCAAAATGATTTTTCATTTTTAGATTTCCCAAAGGTTTAGTGGCCAAGGCCAGTGGGCTTTCTGGTGCTCGTTAGATAGCTGACTGTTGACAGGATAGATGGCACACTGAACAGAGATAAGCTGTGCACAACAGTACGAAAACAAGATAAATTGAATAAAAAGAGTGTGTACTATTAACGGCACTAATAATGAGTAACAAAAATAATATATTTCCTCGAAGAAAACGATTTATTGACAAGTAGTGAACTCGGATTCAGAAAATGGCGCTCTTTTGAAACACAATTAGTCCTTCCTTATCACGAAGTACTGAGTGTTATCGACAGGGGATGTCAAAATGATTCTTCATTTTTAGATTTCCCAAAGGTTTAGTGGCCAAGGCCAGTGGGCTTTCCGGTGCTCGTTAGATAGCTGACTGTTGACAGGATAGATGGCACACTGAACAGAGATAAGCTGTGCACAACAGTACGAAAACAAGATAAATTGAATAAAAAGAGTGTGTACTATTAACGGCACTAATAATGAGTAACAAAAATAATATATTTCCTCGAAGAAAACGATTTATTGACAAGTAGTGAACTCGGATTCAGAAAATGGCGCTCTTTTGAAACACAATTAGTCCTTCCTTATCACGAAGTACTGAGTGTTATCGACAGGGGATGTCAAAATGATTCTTCATTTTTAGATTTCCCAAAGGTTTAGTGGCCAAGGCCAGTGGGCTTTCCGGTGCTCGTTAGATAGCCGACGGTTGACAGGATAGATGGCACACTGAACAGAGATAAGCTGTGCACAACAGTACGAAAACAAGATAAATTGAATAAAAAGAGTGTGTACTATTAACGGCACTAATAATGAGTAACAAAAATAATATATTTCCTCGAAGAAAACGATTTATTGACAAGTAGTGAACTCGGATTCAGAAAATGGCGCTCTTTTGAAACACAATTAGTCCTTCCTTATCACGAAGTACTGAGTGTTATCGACAGGGGATGTCAAAATGATTCTTCATTTTTAGATTTCCCAAAGGTTTAGTGGCCAACGCCAGTGGGCTTTCCGGTGCTCGTTAGATAGCTGACTGTTGACAGGATAGATGGCACACTGAACAGAGATAAGCTGTGCACAACAGTACGAAAACAAGATAAATTGAATAAAAAGAGTGTGTACTATTAACGGCACTAATAATGAGTAACAAAAATAATATATTTCCTCGAAGAAAACGATTTATTGACAAGTAGTGAACTCGGATTCAGATAATGGCGCTCTTTTGAAACACAATTAGTCCTTCCTTATCACGAAGTACTGAGTGTTATCGACAGGGGATGTCAAAATGATTCTTCATTTTTAGATTTCCCAAAGGTTTAGTGGCCAAGGCCAGTGGGCTTTCCGGTGCTCGTTAGATAGCTGACTGTTGACAGGATAGATGGCACACTGAACAGAGATAAGCTGTGCACAACAGTACGGAAACAAGATAAATTGAATAAAAAGAGTGTGTACTATTAACGGCACTAATAATGAGTAACAAAAATAATATATTTCCTCGAAGAAAACGATTTATTGACAAGTAGTGAACTCGGATTCAGATAATGGCGCTCTTTTGAAACACAATTAGTCCTTCCTTATCACGAAGTACTGAGTGTTATCGACAGGGGATGTCAAAATGATTCTTCATTTTTAGATTTCCCAAAGGTTTAGTGGCCAAGGCCAGTGGGCTTTCCGGTGCTCGTTAGATAGCTGACTGTTGACAGGATAGATGGCACACTGAACAGAGATACGCTGTGCACAACAGTACGAAAACAAGATAAATTGAATAAAAAGAGTGTGTACTATTAACGGCACTAATAATGAGTAACAAAAATAATATATTTCCTCTAAGAAAACGATTTATTGACAAGTAGTGAACTCGGATTCAGAAAATGGCGCTCTTTTGAAACACAATTAGTCCTTCCTTATCACGAAGTACTGAGTGTTATCGACAGGGGATGTCAAAATGATTCTTCATTTTTAGATTTCCCAAAGGTTTAGTGGCCAAGGCCAGTGGGCTTTCCGGTGCTCGTTAGATAGCTGACTGTTGACAGGATAGATGGCACACTGAACAGAGATAAGCTGTGCACAACAGTACGAAAACAAGATCAATTGAATAAAAAGAGTGTGTACTATTAACGGCACTAATAATGAGTAACAAAAATAATATATTTCCTCGAAGAAAACGATTTATTGACAAGTAGTGAACTCGGATTCAGAAAATGGCGCTCTTTTGAAACACAATTAGTCCTTCCTTATCACGAAGTACTGAGTGTTATCGACAGGGGATGTCAAAATGATTCTTCATTTTTAGATTTCCCAAAGGTTTAGTGGCCAAGGCCAGTGGGCTTTCCGGTGCTCGTTAGATAGCTGACTGTTGACAGGATAGATGGCACACTGAACAGAGATAAGCTGTGCACAACAGTACGAAAACAAGATAAATTGAATAAAAAGAGTGTGTACTATTAACGGCACTAATAATGAGTAACAAAAATAATATATTTCCTCGAAGAAAACGATTTATTGACAAGTAGTGAACTCGGATTCAGAAAATGGCGCTCTTTTGAAACACAATTAGTCCTTCCTTATCACGAAGTACTGAGTGTTATCGACAGGGGATGTCAAAATGATTCTTCATTTTTAGATTTCCCAAAGGTTTAGTGGCCAAGGCCAGTGGGCTTTCCGGTGTTCGTTAGATAGCTGACTGTTGACAGGATAGATGGCACACTGAACAGAGATAAGCTGTGCACAACAGTACGAAAACAAGATAAATTGAATAAAAAGAGTGTGTACTATTAACGGCACTAATAATGAGTAACAAAAGTAATATATTTCCTCGAAGAAAACGATTTATTGACAAGTAGTGAACTCGGATTCAGAAAATGGCGCTCTTTTGAAACACAATTAGTCCTTCCTTATCACGAAGTACTGAGTGTTATCGACAGGGGATGTCAAAATGATTCTTCATTTTTAGATTTCCCAAAGGTTTAGTGGCCAAGGCCAGTGGGCTTTCCAGTGCTCGTTAAATAGCTGACTGTTGACAGGATAGATAGCACACTGAACAGAGATAAGCTGTGCACAACAGTACGAAAACAAGATAAACTGAATAAAAAGAGCGTGTACTATTAACGGCACTAATAATGAGTAACAAAAATAATATATTTCCTCTAAGAAAACGATTTATTGACAAGTAGTGAACTCGGATTCAGAAAATGGCGCTCTTTTGAAACACAATTAGTCCTTCCTTATCACGAAGTACTGAGTGTTATCGACAGGGGATGTCAAAATGATTCTTCATTTTTAGATTTCCCAAAGGTTTAGTGGCCAAGGCCAGTGGGCTTTCCAGTGCTCGTTAAATAGCTGACTGTTGACAGGATAGATAGCACACTGAACAGAGATAAGCTGTGCACAACAGTACGAAAACAAGATAAAATGAATAAAAAGAGCGTGTACTATTAACGGCACTAATAATGAGTAACAAAAATAATATATTTCCTCTAAGAAAACGATTTATTGACAAGTAGTGAACTCGGATTCAGAAAATGGCGCTCTTTTGAAACACAATTAGTCCTTCCTTATCACGAAGTACTGAGTGTTATCGACAGGGGATGTCAAAATGATTCTTCATTTTTAGATTTCCCAAAGGTTTAGTGGCCAAGGCCAATGGGCTTTCCAGTGCTCGTTAAATAGCTGACTGTTGACAGGATAGATAGCACACTGAACAGAGATAAGCTGTGCACAACAGTACGAAAACAAGATAAACTGAATAAAAAGAGCGTGTACTATTAACGGCACTAATAATGAGTAACAAAAATAATATATTTCCTCTAAGAAAACGATTTATTGACAAGTAGTGAACTCGGATTCAGAAAATGGCGCTCTTTTGAAACACAATTAGTCCTTCCTTATCACGAAGTACTGAGTGTTATCGACAGGGGATGTCAAAATGATTCTTCATTTTTAGATTTCCCAAAGGTTTAGTGGCCAAGGCCAGTGGGCTTTCCAGTGCTCGTTAAATAGCTGACTGTTGACAGGATAGATAGCACACTGAACAGAGATAAGCTGTGCACAACAGTACGAAAACAAGATAAACTGAATAAAAAGAGCGTGTACTATTAACGGCACTAATAATGAGTAACAAAAATAATATATTTCCTCTAAGAAAACGATTTATTGACAAGTAGTGAACTCGGATTCAGAAAATGGCGCTCTTTTGAAACACAATTAGTCCTTCCTTATCACGAAGTACTGAGTGTTATCGACAGGGGATGTCAAAATGATTCTTCATTTTTAGATTTCCCAAAGGTTTAGTGGCCAAGGCCAGTGGGCTTTCCAGTGCTCGTTAAATAGCTGACTGTTGACAGGATAGATAGCACACTGAACAGAGATAAGCTGTGCACAACAGTACGAAAACAAGATAAAATGAATAAAAAGAGTGTGTACTATTAACGGCACTAATAATGAGTAACAAAAATAATATATTTCCTCGAAGAAAACGATTTATTGACAAGTAGTGAACTCGGATTCAGAAAATGGCGCTCTTTTGAAACACAATTAGTCCTTCCTTATCACGAAGTACTGAGTGTTATCGACAGGGGATGTCAAAATGATTCTTCATTTTTAGATTTCCCAAAGGTTTAGTGGCCAAGGCCAGTGGGCTTTCCGGTGCTCGTTAGATAGCTGACTGTTGACAGGATAGATGGCACACTGAACAGAGATAAGCTGTGCACAACAGTACGAAAACAAGATAAATTGAATAAAAAGAGTGTGTACTATTAACGGCACTAATAATGAGTAACAAAAATAATATATTTCCTCGAAGAAAACGATTTATTGACAAGTAGTGAACTCGGATTCAGAAAATGGCGCTCTTTTGAAACACAATTAGTCCTTCCTTATCACGAAGTACTGAGTGTTATCGACAGGGGATGTCAAAATGATTCTTCATTTTTAGATTTCCCAAAGGTTTAGTGGCCAAGGCCAGTGGGCTTTCCGGTGTTCGTTAGATAGCTGACTGTTGACAGGATAGATGGCACACTGAACAGAGATAAGCTGTGCACAACAGTACGAAAACAAGATAAATTGAATAAAAAGAGTGTGTACTATTAACGGCACTAATAATGAGTAACAAAAATAATATATTTCCTCGAAGAAAACGATTTATTGACAAGTAGTGAACTCGGATTCAGAAAATGGCGCTCTTTTGAAACACAATTAGTCCTTCCTTATCACGAAGTACTGAGTGTTATCGACAGGGGATGTCAAAATGATTCTTCATTTTTAGATTTCCCAAAGGTTTAGTGGCCAAGGCCAGTGGGCTTTCCAGTGCTCGTTAAATAGCTGACTGTTAACAGGATAGATAGCACACTGAACAGAGATAAGCTGTGCACAACAGTACGAAAACAAGATAAACTGAATAAAAAGAGCGTGTACTATTAACGGCACTAATAATGAGTAACAAAAATAATATATTTCCTCTAAGAAAACGATTTATTGACAAGTAGTGAACTCGGATTCAGAAAATGGCGCTCTTTTGAAACACAATTAGTCCTTCCTTATCACGAAGTACTGAGTGTTATCGACAGGGGATGTCAAAATGATTCTTCATTTTTAGATTTCCCAAAGGTTTAGTGGCCAAGGCCAGTGGGCTTTCCAGTGCTCGTTAAATAGCTGACTGTTGACAGGATAGATAGCACACTGAACAGAGATAAGCTGTGCACAACAGTACGAAAACAAGATAAAATGAATAAAAAGAGCGTGTACTATTAACGGCACTAATAATGAGTAACAAAAATAATATATTTCCTCTAAGAAAACGATTTATTGACAAGTAGTGAACTCGGATTCAGAAAATGGCGCTCTTTTGAAACACAATTAGTCCTTCCTTATCACGAAGTACTGAGTGTTATCGACAGGGGATGTCAAAATGATTCTTCATTTTTAGATTTCCCAAAGGTTTAGTGGCCAAGGCCAATGGGCTTTCCAGTGCTCGTTAAATAGCTGACTGTTGACAGGATAGATAGCACACTGAACAGAGATAAGCTGTGCACAACAGTACGAAAACAAGATAAACTGAATAAAAAGAGCGTGTACTATTAACGGCACTAATAATGAGTAACAAAAATAATATATTTCCTCTAAGAAAACGATTTATTGACAAGTAGTGAACTCGGATTCAGAAAATGGCGCTCTTTTGAAACACAATTAGTCCTTCCTTATCACGAAGTACTGAGTGTTATCGACAGGGGATGTCAAAATGATTCTTCATTTTTAGATTTCCCAAAGGTTTAGTGGCCAAGGCCAGTGGGCTTTCCAGTGCTCGTTAAATAGCTGACTGTTGACAGGATAGATAGCACACTGAACAGAGATAAGCTGTGCACAACAGTACGAAAACAAGATAAAATGAATAAAAAGAGCGTGTACTATTAACGGCACTAATAATGAGTAACAAAAATAATATATTTCCTCTAAGAAAACGATTTATTGACAAGTAGTGAACTCGGATTCAGAAAATGGCGCTCTTTTGAAACACAATTAGTCCTTCCTTATCACGAAGTACTGAGTGTTATCGACAGGGGATGTCAAAATGATTCTTCATTTTTAGATTTCCCAAAGGTTTAGTGGCCAAGGCCAATGGGCTTTCCAGTGCTCGTTAAATAGCTGACTGTTGACAGGATAGATAGCACACTGAACAGAGATAACCTGTGCACAACAGTACGAAAACAAGATAAACTGAATAAAAAGAGCGTGTACTATTAACGGCACTAATAATGAGTAACAAAAATAATATATTTCCTCTAAGAAAACGATTTATTGACAAGTAGTGAACTCGGATTCAGAAAATGGCGCTCTTTTGAAACACAATTAGTCCTTCCTTATCACGAAGTACTGAGTGTTATCGACAGGGGATGTCAAAATGATTCTTCATTTTTAGATTTCCCAAAGGTTTAGTGGCCAAGGCCAGTGGGCTTTCCAGTGCTCGTTAAATAGCTGACTGTTGACAGGATAGATAGCACACTGAACAGAGATAAGCTGTGCACAACAGTACGAAAACAAGATAAACTGAATAAAAAGAGCGTGTACTATTAACGGCACTAATAATGAGTAACAAAAATAATATATTTCCTCTAAGAAAACGATTTATTGACAAGTAGTGAACTCGGATTCAGAAAATGGCGCTCTTTTGAAACACAATTAGTCCTTCCTTATCACGAAGTACTGAGTGTTATCGACAGGGGATGTCAAAATGATTCTTCATTTTTAGATTTCCCAAAGGTTTAGTGGCCAAGGCCAGTGGGCTTTCCAGTGCTCGTTAAATAGCTGACTGTTGACAGGATAGATAGCACACTGAACAGAGATAAGCTGTGCACAACAGTACGAAAACAAGATAAAATGAATAAAAAGAGTGTGTACTATTAACGGCACTAATAATGAGTAACAAAAATAATATATTTCCTCGAAGAAAACGATTTATTGACAAGTAGTGAACTCGGATTCAGAAAATGGCGCTCTTTTGAAACACAATTAGTCCTTCCTTATCACGAAGTACTGAGTGTTATCGACAGGGGATGTCAAAATGATTCTTCATTTTTAGATTTCCCAAAGGTTTAGTGGCCAAGGCCAGTGGGCTTTCCGGTGCTCGTTAGATAGCTGACTGTTGACAGGATAGATGGCACACTGAACAGAGATAAGCTGTGCACAACAGTACGAAAACAAGATAAATTGAATAAAAAGAGTGTGTACTATTAACGGCACTAATAATGAGTAACAAAAATAATATATTTCCTCGAAGAAAACGATTTATTGACAAGTAGTGAACTCGGATTCAGAAAATGGCGCTCTTTTGAAACACAATTAGTCCTTCCTTATCACGAAGTACTGAGTGTTATCGACAGGGGATGTCAAAATGATTCTTCATTTTTAGATTTCCCAAAGGTTTAGTGGCCAAGGCCAGTGGGCTTTCCGGTGTTCGTTAGATAGCTGACTGTTGACAGGATAGATGGCACACTGAACAGAGATAAGCTGTGCACAACAGTACGAAAACAAGATAAATTGAATAAAAAGAGTGTGTACTATTAACAGCACTAATAATGAGTAACAAAAATAATATATTTCCTCGAAGAAAACGATTTATTGACAAGTAGTGAACTCGGATTCAGAAAATGGCGCTCTTTTGAAACACAATTAGTCCTTCCTTATCACGAAGTACTGAGTGTTATCGACAGGGGATGTCAAAATGATTCTTCATTTTTAGATTTCCCAAAGGTTTAGTGGCCAAGGCCAGTGGGCTTTCCAGTGCTCGTTAAATAGCTGACTGTTGACAGGATAGATAGCACACTGAACAGAGATAAGCTGTGCACAACAGTACGAAAACAAGATAAACTGAATAAAAAGAGCGTGTACTATTAACGGCACTAATAATGAGTAACAAAAATAATATATTTCCTCTAAGAAAACGATTTATTGACAAGTAGTGAACTCGGATTCAGAAAATGGCGCTCTTTTGAAACACAATTAGTCCTTCCTTATCACGAAGTACTGAGTGTTATCGACAGGGGATGTCAAAATGATTCTTCATTTTTAGATTTCCCAAAGGTTTAGTGGCCAAGGCCAGTGGGCTTTCCAGTGCTCGTTAAATAGCTGACTGTTGACAGGATAGATAGCACACTGAACAGAGATAAGCTGTGCACAACAGTACGAAAACAAGATAAAATGAATAAAAAGAGCGTGTACTATTAACGGCACTAATAATGAGTAACAAAAATAATATATTTCCTCTAAGAAAACGATTTATTGACAAGTAGTGAACTCGGATTCAGAAAATGGCGCTCTTTTGAAACACAATTAGTCCTTCCTTATCACGAAGTACTGAGTGTTATCGACAGGGGATGTCAAAATGATTCTTCATTTTTAGATTTCCCAAAGGTTTAGTGGCCAAGGCCAATGGGCTTTCCAGTGCTCGTTAAATAGCTGACTGTTGACAGGATAGATAGCACACTGAACAGAGATAAGCTGTGCACAACAGTACGAAAACAAGATAAACTGAATAAAAAGAGCGTGTACTATTAACGGCACTAATAATGAGTAACAAAAATAATATATTTCCTCTAAGAAAACGATTTATTGACAAGTAGTGAACTCGGATTCAGAAAATGGCGCTCTTTTGAAACACAATTAGTCCTTCCTTATCACGAAGTACTGAGTGTTATCGACAGGGGATGTCAAAATGATTCTTCATTTTTAGATTTCCCAAAGGTTTAGTGGCCAAGGCCAGTGGGCTTTCCAGTGCTCGTTAAATAGCTGACTGTTGACAGGATAGATAGCACACTGAACAGAGATAAGCTGTGCACAACAGTACGAAAACAAGATAAACTGAATAAAAAGAGCGTGTACTATTAACGGCACTAATAATGAGTAACAAAAATAATATATTTCCTCTAAGAAAACGATTTATTGACAAGTAGTGAACTCGGATTCAGAAAATGGCGCTCTTTTGAAACACAATTAGTCCTTCCTTATCACGAAGTACTGAGTGTTATCGACGGGGGATGTCAAAATGATTCTTCATTTTTAGATTTCCCAAAGGTTTAGTGGCCAAGGCCAGTGGGCTTTCCGGTGCTCGTTAAATAGCTGACTGTTGACAGGATAGATAGCACACTGAACAGAGATAAGCTGTGCACAACAGTACGAAAACAAGATAAAATGAATAAAAAGAGCGTGTACTATTAACGGCACTAATAATGAGTAACAAAAATAATATATTTCCTCTAAGAAAACGATTTATTGATAAGTAGTGAACTCGGATTCAGAAAATGGCGCTCTTTTGAAACACAATTAGTCCTACCTTATCACGAGGTACTTAGTGTTATCGACAGGGGATGTCAAAATGATTCTTCATTTTTAGATTTCCCAAAGGTTTAGTGGCCAAGGCCAGTGGGCTTTCCAGTGCTCGTTAAATAGCTGACTGTTGACAGGATAGATAGCACACTGAACAGAGATAAGCTGTGCACAACAGTACGAAAACAAGATAAACTGAATAAAAAGAGCGTGTACTATTAACGGCACTAATAATGAGTAACAAAAATAATATATTTCCTCTAAGAAAACGATTTATTGACAAGTAGTGAACTCGGATTCAGAAAATGGCGCTCTTTTGAAACACAATTAGTCCTTCCTTATCACGAAGTACTGAGTGTTATCGACAGGGGATGTCAAAATGATTCTTCATTTTTAGATTTCCCAAAGGTTTAGTGGCCAAGGCCAGTGGGCTTTTCAGTGCTCGTTAAATAGCTGACTGTTGACAGGATAGATAGCACACTGAACAGAGATAAGCTGTGCACAACAGTACGAAAACAAGATAAACTGAATAAAAAGAGCGTGTACTATTAACGGCACTAATAATGAGTAACAAAAATAATATATTTCCTCGAAGAAAACGATTTATTGACAAGTAGTGAACTCGGATTCAGAAAATGGCGCTCTTTTGAAACACAATTAGTCCTTCCTTATCACGAAGTACTGAGTGTTATCGACGGGGGATGTCAAAATGATTCTTCACTTTTAGATTTCCCAAAGGTTTAGTGGCCGAGGCCAGTGGGCTTTCCGGTGCTCGTTAGATAGCTGACTGTTGACAGGATAGATAGCACACTGAACAGAGATAAGCTGTGCACAACAGTACGAAAACAAGATAAACTGAATAAAAAGAGCGTGTACTATTAACGGCACTAATAATGAGTAACAAAAATAATATATTTCCTCGAAGAAAACGATTTATTGACAAGTAGTGAACTCGGATTCAGAAAATGGCGCTCTTTTGAAACACAATTAGTCCTTCCTTATCACGAAGTACTGAGTGTTATCGACGGGGGATGTCAAAATGATTCTTCATTTTTAGATTTCCCAAAGGTTTAGTGGCCAAGGCCAGTGGGCTTTCCGGTGCTCGTTAAATAGCTGACTGTTGACAGGATAGATAGCACACTGAACAGAGATAAGCTGTGCACAACAGTACGAAAACAAGATAAACTGAATAAAAAGAGCGTGTACTATTAACGGCACTAAAAATGAGTAACAAAAATAATATATTTCCTCTAAGAAAACGATTTATTGACAAGTAGTGAACTCGGATTCAGAAAATGGCGCTCTTTTGAAACACAATTAGTCCTTCCTTATCACGAGGTACTTAGTGTTATCGACAGGGGATGTCAAAATGATTCTTCATTTCTAGATTTCCCAAAGGTTTAGTGGCCAAGGCCAGTGGGCTTTCCAGTGCTCGTTAAATAGCTGACTGTTGACAGGATAGATAGCACACTGAACAGAGATAAGCTGTGCACAACAGTACGAAAACAAGATAAACTGAATAAAAAGAGCGTGTACTATTAACGGCACTAATAATGAGTAACAAAAATAATATATTTCCTCGAACAAAACGATTTATTGACAAGTAGTGAACTCGGATTCAGAAAATGGCGCTCTTTTGAAACACAATTAGTCCTTCCTTATCACGAAGTACTGAGTGTTATCGACGGGGGATGTCAAAATGATTCTTCATTTTTAGATTTCCCAAAGGTTTAGTGGCCGAGGCCAGTGGGCTTTCCGGTGCTCGTTAGATAGCTGACTGTTGACAGGATAGATAGCACACTGAACAGAGATAAGCTGTGCACAACAGTACGAAAACAAGATAAACTGAATAAAAAGAGCGTGTACTATTAACGGCACTAATAATGAGTAACAAAAATAATATATTTCCTCGAAGAAAACGATTTATTGACAAGTAGTGAACTCGGATTCAGAAAATGGCGCTCTTTTGAAACACAATTAGTCCTTCCTTATCACGAAGTACTGAGTGTTATCGACAGGGGATGTCAAAATGATTCTTCATTTTTAGATTTCCCAAAGGTTTAGTGGCCAAGGCCAGTGGGCTTTCCGGTGCTCGTTAAATAGCTGACTGTTGACAGGATAGATAGCACACTGAACAGAGATAAGCTGTGCACAACAGTACGAAAACAAGATAAACTGAATAAAAAGAGCGTGTACTATTAACGGCACTAATAATGAGTAACAAAAATAATATATTTCCTCTAAGAAAACGATTTATTGACAAGTAGTGAACTCGGATTCAGAAAATGGCGCTCTTTTGAAACACAATTAGTCCTTCCTTATCACGAAGTACTGAGTGTTATCGACAGGGGATGTCAAAATGATTCTTCATTTTTAGATTTCCCAAAGGTTTAGTGGCCAAGGCCAGTGGGCTTTCCAGTGCTCGTTAAATAGCTGACTGTTGACAGGATAGATAGCACACTGAACAGAGATAAGCTGTGCACAACAGTACGAAAACAAGATAAACTGAATAAAAAGAGCATGTACTACTAACGGCACTAATAATGAGTAACAAAAATAATATATTACCTCGAAGAAAACGATTTATTGACATGTAGTGAACTCGGATTCAGAAAATGGCGCTCTTTTGAAACACAATTAGTCCTTCCTTATCACGAAGTACTGAGTGTTATCGACGGGGGATGTCAAAATGATTCTTCATTTTTAGATTTCCCAAAGGTTTAGTGGCCAAGGCCCGTGGGCTTTCCGGTGCTCGTTAAATAGCTGACTGTTGACAGGATAGATAGCACACTGAACAGAGATAAGCTGTGCACAACAGTACGAAAACAAGATAAACTGAATAAAAAGAGCGTGTACTATTAACGGCACTAATAATGAGTAACAAAAATAATATATTTCCTCGAAGAAAACGATTTATTGACAAGTAGTGAACTCGGATTCAGAAAATGGCGCTCTTTTGAAACACAATTAGTCCTTCCTTATCACGAAGTACTGAGTGTTATCGACGGGGGATGTCAAAATGATTCTTCACTTTTAGATTTCCCAAAGGTTTAGTGGCCGAGGCCAGTGGGCTTTCCGGTGCTCGTTAGATAGCTGACTGTTGACAGGATAGATAGCACACTGAACAGAGATAAGCTGTGCACAACAGTACGAAAACAAGATAAACTGAATAAAAAGAGCGTGTACTATTAACGGCACTAATAATGAGTAACAAAAATAATATATTTCCTCGAAGAAAACGATTTATTGACAAGTAGTGAACTCGGATTCAGAAAATGGCGCTCTTTTGAAACACAATTAGTCCTTCCTTATCACGAAGTACTGAGTGTTATCGACGGGGGATGTCAAAATGATTCTTCATTTTTAGATTTCCCAAAGGTTTAGTGGCCAAGGCCAGTGGGCTTTCCGGTGCTCGTTAAATAGCTGACTGTTGACAGGATAGATAGCACACTGAACAGAGATAAGCTGTGCACAACAGTACGAAAACAAGATAAACTGAATAAAAAGAGCGTGTACTATTAACGGCACTAAAAATGAGTAACAAAAATAATATATTTCCTCTAAGAAAACGATTTATTGACAAGTAGTGAACTCGGATTCAGAAAATGGCGCTCTTTTGAAACACAATTAGTCCTTCCTTATCACGAGGTACTTAGTGTTATCGACAGGGGATGTCAAAATGATTCTTCATTTTTAGATTTCCCAAAGGTTTAGTGGCCAAGGCCAGTGGGCTTTCCAGTGCTCGTTAAATAGCTGACTGTTGACAGGATAGATAGCACACTGAACAGAGATAAGCTGTGCACAACAGTACGAAAACAAGATAAACTGAATAAAAAGAGCGTGTACTATTAACGGCACTAATAATGAGTAACAAAAATAATATATTTCCTCGAACAAAACGATTTATTGACAAGTAGTGAACTCGGATTCAGAAAATGGCGCTCTTTTGAAACACAATTAGTCCTTCCTTATCACGAAGTACTGAGTGTTATCGACGGGGGATGTCAAAATGATTCTTCATTTTTAGATTTCCCAAAGGTTTAGTGGCCGAGGCCAGTGGGCTTTCCGGTGCTCGTTAGATAGCTGACTGTTGACAGGATAGATAGCACACTGAACAGAGATAAGCTGTGCACAACAGTACGAAAACAAGATAAACTGAATAAAAAGAGCGTGTACTATTAACGGCACTAATAATGAGTAACAAAAATAATATATTTCCTCGAAGAAAACGATTTATTGACAAGTAGTGAACTCGGATTCAGAAAATGGCGCTCTTTTGAAACACAATTAGTCCTTCCTTATCACGAAGTACTGAGTGTTATCGACAGGGGATGTCAAAATGATTCTTCATTTTTAGATTTCCCAAAGGTTTAGTGGCCAAGGCCAGTGGGCTTTCCGGTGCTCGTTAAATAGCTGACTGTTGACAGGATAGATAGCACACTGAACAGAGATAAGCTGTGCACAACAGTACGAAAACAAGATAAACTGAATAAAAAGAGCGTGTACTATTAACGGCACTAATAATGAGTAACAAAAATAATATATTTCCTCTAAGAAAACGATTTATTGACAAGTAGTGAACTCGGATTCAGAAAATGGCGCTCTTTTGAAACACAATTAGTCCTTCCTTATCACGAAGTACTGAGTGTTATCGACAGGGGATGTCAAAATGATTCTTCATTTTTAGATTTCCCAAAGGTTTAGTGGCCAAGGCCAGTGGGCTTTCCAGTGCTCGTTAAATAGCTGACTGTTGACAGGATAGATAGCACACTGAACAGAGATAAGCTGTGCACAACAGTACGAAAACAAGATAAACTGAATAAAAAGAGCATGTACTACTAACGGCACTAATAATGAGTAACAAAAATAATATATTACCTCGAAGAAAACGATTTATTGACATGTAGTGAACTCGGATTCAGAAAATGGCGCTCTTTTGAAACACAATTAGTCCTTCCTTATCACGAAGTACTGAGTGTTATCGACGGGGGATGTCAAAATGATTCTTCATTTTTAGATTTCCCAAAGGTTTAGTGGCCAAGGCCCGTGGGCTTTCCGGTGCTCGTTAAATAGCTGACTGTTGACAGGATAGATAGCACACTGAACAGAGATAAGCTGTGCACAACAGTACGAAAACAAGATAAACTGAATAAAAAGAGCGTGTACTATTAACGGCACTAATAATGAGTAACAAAAATAATATATTTCCTCGAAGAAAACGATTTATTGACAAGTAGTGAACTCGGATTCAGAAAATGGCGCTCTTTTGAAACACAATTAGTCCTTCCTTATCACGAAGTACTGAGTGTTATCGACGGGGGATGTCAAAATGATTCTTCACTTTTAGATTTCCCAAAGGTTTAGTGGCCGAGGCCAGTGGGCTTTCCGGTGCTCGTTAGATAGCTGACTGTTGACAGGATAGATAGCACACTGAACAGAGATAAGCTGTGCACAACAGTACGAAAACAAGATAAACTGAATAAAAAGAGCGTGTACTATTAACGGCACTAATAATGAGTAACAAAAATAATATATTTCCTCGAAGAAAACGATTTATTGACAAGTAGTGAACTCGGATTCAGAAAATGGCGCTCTTTTGAAACACAATTAGTCCTTCCTTATCACGAAGTACTGAGTGTTATCGACGGGGGATGTCAAAATGATTCTTCATTTTTAGATTTCCCAAAGGTTTAGTGGCCAAGGCCAGTGGGCTTTCCGGTGCTCGTTAAATAGCTGACTGTTGACAGGATAGATAGCACACTGAACAGAGATAAGCTGTGCACAACAGTACGAAAACAAGATAAACTGAATAAAAAGAGCGTGTACTATTAACGGCACTAAAAATGAGTAACAAAAATAATATATTTCCTCTAAGAAAACGATTTATTGACAAGTAGTGAACTCGGATTCAGAAAATGGCGCTCTTTTGAAACACAATTAGTCCTTCCTTATCACGAGGTACTTAGTGTTATCGACAGGGGATGTCAAAATGATTCTTCATTTTTAGATTTCCCAAAGGTTTAGTGGCCAAGGCCAGTGGGCTTTCCAGTGCTCGTTAAATAGCTGACTGTTGACAGGATAGATAGCACACTGAACAGAGATAAGCTGTGCACAACAGTACGAAAACAAGATAAACTGAATAAAAAGAGCGTGTACTATTAACGGCACTAATAATGAGTAACAAAAATAATATATTTCCTCGAACAAAACGATTTATTGACAAGTAGTGAACTCGGATTCAGAAAATGGCGCTCTTTTGAAACACAATTAGTCCTTCCTTATCACGAAGTACTGAGTGTTATCGACGGGGGATGTCAAAATGATTCTTCATTTTTAGATTTCCCAAAGGTTTAGTGGCCGAGGCCAGTGGGCTTTCCGGTGCTCGTTAGATAGCTGACTGTTGACAGGATAGATAGCACACTGAACAGAGATAAGCTGTGCACAACAGTACGAAAACAAGATAAACTGAATAAAAAGAGCGTGTACTATTAACGGCACTAATAATGAGTAACAAAAATAATATATTTCCTCGAAGAAAACGATTTATTGACAAGTAGTGAACTCGGATTCAGAAAATGGCGCTCTTTTGAAACACAATTAGTCCTTCCTTATCACGAAGTACTGAGTGTTATCGACAGGGGATGTCAAAATGATTCTTCATTTTTAGATTTCCCAAAGGTTTAGTGGCCAAGGCCAGTGGGCTTTCCGGTGCTCGTTAAATAGCTGACTGTTGACAGGATAGATAGCACACTGAACAGAGATAAGCTGTGCACAACAGTACGAAAACAAGATAAACTGAATAAAAAGAGCGTGTACTATTAACGGCACTAATAATGAGTAACAAAAATAATATATTTCCTCTAAGAAAACGATTTATTGACAAGTAGTGAACTCGGATTCAGAAAATGGCGCTCTTTTGAAACACAATTAGTCCTTCCTTATCACGAAGTACTGAGTGTTATCGACAGGGGATGTCAAAATGATTCTTCATTTTTAGATTTCCCAAAGGTTTAGTGGCCAAGGCCAGTGGGCTTTCCAGTGCTCGTTAAATAGCTGACTGTTGACAGGATAGATAGCACACTGAACAGAGATAAGCTGTGCACAACAGTACGAAAACAAGATAAACTGAATAAAAAGAGCATGTACTACTAACGGCACTAATAATGAGTAACAAAAATAATATATTACCTCGAAGAAAACGATTTATTGACATGTAGTGAACTCGGATTCAGAAAATGGCGCTCTTTTGAAACACAATTAGTCCTTCCTTATCACGAAGTACTGAGTGTTATCGACGGGGGATGTCAAAATGATTCTTCATTTTTAGATTTCCCAAAGGTTTAGTGGCCAAGGCCCGTGGGCTTTCCGGTGCTCGTTAAATAGCTGACTGTTGACAGGATAGATAGCACACTGAACAGAGATAAGCTGTGCACAACAGTACGAAAACAAGATAAACTGAATAAAAAGAGCGTGTACTATTAACGGCACTAATAATGAGTAACAAAAATAATATATTTCCTCGAAGAAAACGATTTATTGACAAGTAGTGAACTCGGATTCAGAAAATGGCGCTCTTTTGAAACACAATTAGTCCTTCCTTATCACGAAGTACTGAGTGTTATCGACGGGGGATGTCAAAATGATTCTTCATTTTTAGATTTCCCAAAGGTTTAGTGGCCAAGGCCAGTGGGCTTTCCGGTGCTCGTTAAATAGCTGACTGTTGACAGGATAGATAGCACACTGAACAGAGATAAGCTGTGCACAACAGTACGAAAACAAGATAAACTGAATAAAAAGAGCGTGTACTATTAACGGCACTAATAATGAGTAACAAAAATAATATATTTCCTCTAAGAAAACGATTTATTGACAAGTAGTGAACTCGGATTCAGAAAATGGCGCTCTTTTGAAACACAATTAGTCCTTCCTTATCACGAAGTACTGAGTGTTATCGACGGGGGATGTCAAAATGATTCTTCATTTTTAGATTTCCCAAAGGTTTAGTGGCCAAGGCCAGTGGGCTTTCCGGTGCTCGTTAAATAGCTGACTGTTGACAGGATAGATAGCACACTGAACAGAGATAAGCTGTGCACAACAGTACAAAAACAAGATAAACTGAATAAAAAGAGCGTGTACTATTAACGGCACTAATAATGAGTAACAAAAATAATATATTTCCTCTAAGAAAACGATTTATTGACAAGTAGTGAACTCGGATTCAGAAAATGGCGCTCTTTTGAAACACAATTAGTCCTTCCTTATCACGAAGTACTGAGTGTTATCGACAGGGGATGTCAAAATGATTCTTCATTTTTAGATTTCCCAAAGGTTTAGTGGCCAAGGCCAGTGGGCTTTCCAGTGCTCGTTAAATAGCTGACTGTTGACAGGATAGATAGCACACTGAACAGAGATAAGCTGTGCACAACAGTACGAAAACAAGATAAACTGAATAAAAAGAGCGTGTACTATTAACGGCACTAATAATGAGTAACAAAAATAATATATTTCCTCGAACAAAACGATTTATTGACAAGTAGTGAACTAGGATTCAGAAAATGGCGCTCTTTTGAAACACAATTAGTCCTTCCTTATCACGAAGTACTGAGTGTTATCGACGGGGGATGTCAAAATGATTCTTCATTTTTAGATTTCCCAAAGGTTTAGTGGCCGAGGTCAGTGGGCTTTCCGGTGCTCGTTAGATAGCTGACTGTTGACAGGATAGATAGCACACTGAACAGAGATAAGCTGTGCACAACAGTACGAAAACAAGATAAACTGAATAAAAAGAGCGTGTACTATTAACGGCACTAATAATGAGTAACAAAAATAATATATTTCCTCGAAGAAAACGATTTATTGACAAGTAGTGAACTCGGATTCAGAAAATGGCGCTCTTTTGAAACACAATTAGTCCTTCCTTATCACGAAGTACTGAGTGTTATCGACGGGGGATGTCAAAATGATTCTTCATTTTTAGATTTCCCAAAGGTTTAGTGGCCAAGGCCAGTGGGCTTTCTGGTGCTCGTTAAATAGCTGACTGTTGACAGGATAGATAGCACACTGAACAGAGATAAGCTGTGCACAACAGTACGAAAACAAGATAAACTGAATAAAAAGAGTGTGTACTATTAACGGCACTAATAATGAGTAACAAAAATAATATATTTCCTCGAAGAAAACGATTTATTGACGAGTAGTGAACTCGGATTCAGAAAATGGCGCTCTTTTGAAACACAATTAGTCCTTCCTTATCACGAAGTACTGAGTGTTATCGACAGAGGATGTCAAAATGATTCTTCATTTTTAGATTTCCCAAAGGTTTAGTGGCCAAGGCCAGGGGGCTTTCCGGTGCTCGTTAAATAGCTGACTGTTGACAGGATAGATAGCACACTGAACAGAGATTAGCTGTGCACAACAATACGAAAACAAGATAAACTGAATAAAAAAGAGCGTGTACTATTAACGGCACTAATAATGAGTAACAAAAATAATATATTGCCTCGAAGAAAACGATTTATTGACAAGTAGTGAACTCGGATTCAGAAAATGGCGCTCTTTTGAAACACAATTAGTCCTTCCTTATCACGAAGTACTGAGTGTTATCGACGGGGGATGTCAAAATGATTCTTCATTTTTAGATTTCCCAAAGGTTTAGTGGCCGAGGCCAGTGGGCTTTCCGGTGCTCGTTAGATAGCTGACTGTTGACAGGATAGATAGCACACTGAACAGAGATAAGCTGTGCACAACAGTACGAAAACAAGATAAACTGAATAAAAAGAGCGTGTACTATTAACGGCACTAATAATGAGTAACAAAAATAATATATTTCCTCGAAGAAAACGATTTATTGACAAGTAGTGAACTCGGATTCAGAAAATGGCGCTCTTTTGAAACACAATTAGTCCTTCCTTATCACGAAGTACTGAGTGTTATCGACGGGGGATGTCAAAATGATTCTTCATTTTTAGATTTCCCAAAGGTTTAGTGGCCAAGGCCAGTGGGCTTTCCGGTGCTCGTTAAATAGCTGACTGTTGACAGGATAGATAGCACACTGAACAGAGATAAGCTGTGCACAACAGTACGAAAACAAGATAAACTGAATAAAAAGAGCGTGTACTATTAACGGCACTAAAAATGAGTAACAAAAATAATATATTTCCTCTAAGAAAACGATTTATTGACAAGTAGTGAACTCGGATTCAGAAAATGGCGCTCTTTTGAAACACAATTAGTCCTTCCTTATCACGAGGTACTTAGTGTTATCGACGGGGGATGTCAAAATGATTCTTCATTTTTAGATTTCCCAAAGGTTTAGTGGCCAAGGCCAGTGGGCTTTCCAGTGCTCGTTAAATAGCTGACTGTTGACAGGATAGATAGCACACTGAACAGAGATAAGCTGTGCACAACAGTACGAAAACAAGATAAACTGAATAAAAAGAGCGTGTACTATTAACGGCACTAATAATGAGTAACAAAAATAATATATTTCCTCGAAGAAAACGATTTATTGACAAGTAGTGAACTCGGATTCAGAAAATGGCGCTCTTTTGAAACACAATTAGTCCTTCCTTATCACGAAGTACTGAGTGTTATCGACGGGGGATGTCAAAATGATTCTTCATTTTTAGATTTCCCAAAGGTTTAGTGGCCGAGGCCAGTGGGCTTTCCGGTGCTCGTTAGATAGCTGACTGTTGACAGGATAGATAGCACACTGAACAGAGATAAGCTGTGCACAACAGTACGAAAACAAGATAAACTGAATAAAAAGAGCGTGTACTATTAACGGCACTAATAATGAGTAACAAAAATAATATATTTCCTCGAAGAAAACGATTTATTGACAAGTAGTGAACTCGGATTCAGAAAATGGCGCTCTTTTGAAACACAATTAGTCCTTCCTTATCACGAAGTACTGAGTGTTATCGACGGGGGATGTCAAAATGATTCTTCATTTTTAGATTTCCCAAAGGTTTAGTGGCCAAGGCCAGTGGGCTTCCCGGTGCTCGTTAAATAGCTGACTGTTGACAGGATAGATAGCACACTGAACAGAGATAAGCTGTGCACAACAGTACGAAAACAAGATAAACTGAATAAAAAGAGCGTGTACTATTAACGGCACTAATAATGAGTAACAAAAATAATATATTTCCTCTAAGAAAACGATTTATTGACAAGTAGTGAACTCGGATTCAGAAAATGGCGCTCTTTTGAAATACAATTAGTCCTTCCTTATCACGAAGTACTGAGTGTTATCGACAGGGGATGTCAAAATGATTCTTCATTTTTAGATTTCCCAAAGGTTTAGTGGCCAAGGCCAGTGGGCTTTCCAGTGCTCGTTAAATAGCTGACTGTTGACAGGATAGATAGCACACTGAACAGAGATAAGCTGTGCACAACAGTACGAAAACAAGATAAACTGAATAAAAAGAGCGTGTACTACTAACGGCACTAATAATGAGTAACAAAACTAATATATTTCCTCGAAGAATACGATTTATTGACATGTAGTGAACTCGGATTCAGAAAATGGCGCTCTTTTGAAACACAATTCGTCCTTCCTTATCACGAAGTACTGAGTGTTATCGACGGGGGATGTCAAAATGATTCTTCATTTTTAGATTTCCCAAAGGTTTAGTGGCCGAGGCCAGTGGGCTTTCCGGTGCTCGTTAGATAGCTGACTGTTGACAGGATAGATAGCACACTGAACAGAGATAAGCTGTGCACAACAGTACGAAAACAAGATAAACTGAATAAAAAGAGCGTGTACTATTAACGGCACTAATAATGAGTAACAAAAATAATATATTTCCTCGAAGAAAACGATTTATTGACAAGTAGTGAACTCGGATTCAGAAAATGGCGCTCTTTTGAAACACAATTAGTCCTTCCTTATCACAAAGTACTGAGTGTTATCGACGGGGGATGTCAAAATGATTCTTCATTTTTAGATTTCCCAAAGGTTTAGTGGCCAAGGCCCGTGGGCTTTCCGGTGCTCGTTAAATAGCTGACTGTTGACAGGATAGATAGCACACTGAACAGAGATAAGCTGTGCACAACAGTACGAAAACAAGATAAACTGAATAAAAAGAGCGTGTACTATTAACGGCACTAATAATGAGTAACAAAAATAATATATTTCCTCGAAGAAAACGATTTATTGACAAGTAGTGAACTCGGATTCAGAAAATGGCGCTCTTTTGAAACACAATTAGTCCTTCCTTATCACGAAGTACTGAGTGTTATCGACGGGGGATGTCAAAATGATTCTTCATTTTTAGATTTCCGAAAGGTTTAGTGGCCAAGGCCAGTGGGCTTTCCGGTGCTCGTTAAATAGCTGACTGTTGACAGGATAGATAGCACACTGAACAGAGATAAGCTGTGCACAACAGTACGAAAACAAGATAAACTGAATAAAAGGAGCGTGTACTATTAACGGCACTAAAAATGAGTAACAAAAGTAATATATTTCCTCTAAGAAAACGATTTATTGACAAGTAGTGAACTCGGATTCAGAAAATGGCGCTCTTTTGAAACACAATTAGTCCTTCCTTATCACGAAGTACTGAGTGTTATCGACGGGGGATGTCAAAATGATTCTTCATTTTTAGATTTCCCAAAGGTTTAGTGGCCAAGGCCAGTGGGCTTTCCGGTGCTCGTTAAATAGCTGACTGTTGACAGGATAGATAGCACACTGAACAGAGATAAGCTGTGCACAACAGTACGAAAACAAGATAAACTGAATAAAAAGAGCGTGTACTATTAACGGCACTAATAATGAGTAACAAAAATAATATATTTCCTCTAAGAAAACGATTTATTGACAAGTAGTGAACTCGGATTCAGAAAATGGCGCTCTTTTGAAACACAATTAGTCCTTCCTTATCACGAAGTACTGAGTGTTATCGACAGGGGATGTCAAAATGATTCTTCATTTTTAGATTTCCCAAAGGTTTAGTGGCCAAGGCCAGTGGGCTTTCCAGTGCTCGTTAAATAGCTGACTGTTGACAGGATAGATAGCACACTGAACAGAGATAAGCTGTGCACAACAGTACGAAAACAAGATAAACTGAATAAAAAGAGCGTGTACTATTAACGGCACTAATAATGAGTAACAAAAATAATATATTTCCTCGAAGAAAACGATTTATTGACAAGTAGTGAACTCGGATTCAGAAAATGGCGCTCTTTTGAAACACAATTAGTCCTTCCTTATCACGAAGTACTGAGTGTTATCGACGGGGGATGTCAAAATGATTCTTCATTTTTAGATTTCCCAAAGGTTTAGTGGCCGAGGCCAGTGGGCTTTCCGGTGCTCGTTAGATAGCTGACTGTTGACAGGATAGATAGCACACTGAACAGAGATAAGCTGTGCACAACAGTACGAAAACAAGATAAACTGAATAAAAAGAGCGTGTACTATTAACGGCACTAATAATGAGTAACAAAAATAATATATTTCCTCGAAGAAAACGATTTATTGACGAGTAGTGAACTCGGATTCAGAAAATGGCGCTCTTTTGAAACACAATTAGTCCTTCCTTATCACGAAGTACTGAGTGTTATCGACAGAGGATGTCAAAATGATTCTTCATTTTTAGATTTCCCAAAGGTTTAGTGGCCAAGGCCAGTGGGCTTTCCGGTGCTCGTTAAATAGCTGACTGTTGACAGGATAGATAGCACACTGAACAGAGATTAGCTGTGCACAACAATACGAAAACAAGATAAACTGAATAAAAAAGAGCGTGTACTATTAACGGCACTAATAATGAGTAACAAAAATAATATATTTCCTCGAAGAAAACGATTTATTGACAAGTAGTGAACTCGGATTCAGAAAATGGCGCTCTTTTGAAACACAATTAGTCCTTCCTTATCACGAAGTACTGAGTGTTATCGACGGGGGATGTCAAAATGATTCTTCATTTTTAGATTTCCCAAAGGTTTAGTGGCCAAGGCCAGTGGGCTTTCTGGTGCTCGTTAAATAGCTGACTGTTGACAGGATAGATAGCACACTGAACAGAGATAAGCTGTGCACAACAGTACGAAAACAAGATAAACTGAATAAAAAGAGTGTGTACTATTAACGGCACTAATAATGAGTAACAAAAATAATATATTTCCTCGAAGAAAACGATTTATTGACGAGTAGTGAACTCGGATTCAGAAAATGGCGCTCTTTTGAAACACAATTAGTCCTTCCTTATCACGAAGTACTGAGTGTTATCGACAGAGGATGTCAAAATGATTCTTCATTTTTAGATTTCCCAAAGGTTTAGTGGCCAAGGCCAGGGGGCTTTCCGGTGCTCGTTAAATAGCTGACTGTTGACAGGATAGATAGCACACTGAACAGAGATTAGCTGTGCACAACAATACGAAAACAAGATAAACTGAATAAAAAAGAGCGTGTACTATTAACGGCACTAATAATGAGTAACAAAAATAATATATTGCCTCGAAGAAAACGATTTATTGACAAGTAGTGAACTCGGATTCAGAAAATGGCGCTCTTTTGAAACACAATTAGTCCTTCCTTATCACGAAGTACTGAGTGTTATCGACGGGGGATGTCAAAATGATTCTTCATTTTTAGATTTCCCAAAGGTTTAGTGGCCGAGGCCAGTGGGCTTTCCGGTGCTCGTTAGATAGCTGACTGTTGACAGGATAGATAGCACACTGAACAGAGATAAGCTGTGCACAACAGTACGAAAACAAGATAAACTGAATAAAAAGAGCGTGTACTATTAACGGCACTAATAATGAGTAACAAAAATAATATATTTCCTCGAAGAAAACGATTTATTGACAAGTAGTGAACTCGGATTCAGAAAATGGCGCTCTTTTGAAACACAATTAGTCCTTCCTTATCACGAAGTACTGAGTGTTATCGACGGGGGATGTCAAAATGATTCTTCATTTTTAGATTTCCCAAAGGTTTAGTGGCCAAGGCCAGTGGGCTTTCCGGTGCTCGTTAAATAGCTGACTGTTGACAGGATAGATAGCACACTGAACAGAGATAAGCTGTGCACAACAGTACGAAAACAAGATAAACTGAATAAAAAGAGCGTGTACTATTAACGGCACTAAAAATGAGTAACAAAAATAATATATTTCCTCTAAGAAAACGATTTATTGACAAGTAGTGAACTCGGATTCAGAAAATGGCGCTCTTTTGAAACACAATTAGTCCTTCCTTATCACGAGGTACTTAGTGTTATCGACGGGGGATGTCAAAATGATTCTTCATTTTTAGATTTCCCAAAGGTTTAGTGGCCAAGGCCAGTGGGCTTTCCAGTGCTCGTTAAATAGCTGACTGTTGACAGGATAGATAGCACACTGAACAGAGATAAGCTGTGCACAACAGTACGAAAACAAGATAAACTGAATAAAAAGAGCGTGTACTATTAACGGCACTAATAATGAGTAACAAAAATAATATATTTCCTCGAAGAAAACGATTTATTGACAAGTAGTGAACTCGGATTCAGAAAATGGCGCTCTTTTGAAACACAATTAGTCCTTCCTTATCACGAAGTACTGAGTGTTATCGACGGGGGATGTCAAAATGATTCTTCATTTTTAGATTTCCCAAAGGTTTAGTGGCCGAGGCCAGTGGGCTTTCCGGTGCTCGTTAGATAGCTGACTGTTGACAGGATAGATAGCACACTGAACAGAGATAAGCTGTGCACAACAGTACGAAAACAAGATAAACTGAATAAAAAGAGCGTGTACTATTAACGGCACTAATAATGAGTAACAAAAATAATATATTTCCTCGAAGAAAACGATTTATTGACAAGTAGTGAACTCGGATTCAGAAAATGGCGCTCTTTTGAAACACAATTAGTCCTTCCTTATCACGAAGTACTGAGTGTTATCGACGGGGGATGTCAAAATGATTCTTCATTTTTAGATTTCCCAAAGGTTTAGTGGCCAAGGCCAGTGGGCTTCCCGGTGCTCGTTAAATAGCTGACTGTTGACAGGATAGATAGCACACTGAACAGAGATAAGCTGTGCACAACAGTACGAAAACAAGATAAACTGAATAAAAAGAGCGTGTACTATTAACGGCACTAATAATGAGTAACAAAAATAATATATTTCCTCTAAGAAAACGATTTATTGACAAGTAGTGAACTCGGATTCAGAAAATGGCGCTCTTTTGAAATACAATTAGTCCTTCCTTATCACGAAGTACTGAGTGTTATCGACAGGGGATGTCAAAATGATTCTTCATTTTTAGATTTCCCAAAGGTTTAGTGGCCAAGGCCAGTGGGCTTTCCAGTGCTCGTTAAATAGCTGACTGTTGACAGGATAGATAGCACACTGAACAGAGATAAGCTGTGCACAACAGTACGAAAACAAGATAAACTGAATAAAAAGAGCGTGTACTACTAACGGCACTAATAATGAGTAACAAAACTAATATATTTCCTCGAAGAATACGATTTATTGACATGTAGTGAACTCGGATTCAGAAAATGGCGCTCTTTTGAAACACAATTCGTCCTTCCTTATCACGAAGTACTGAGTGTTATCGACGGGGGATGTCAAAATGATTCTTCATTTTTAGATTTCCCAAAGGTTTAGTGGCCGAGGCCAGTGGGCTTTCCGGTGCTCGTTAGATAGCTGACTGTTGACAGGATAGATAGCACACTGAACAGAGATAAGCTGTGCACAACAGTACGAAAACAAGATAAACTGAATAAAAAGAGCGTGTACTATTAACGGCACTAATAATGAGTAACAAAAATAATATATTTCCTCGAAGAAAACGATTTATTGACAAGTAGTGAACTCGGATTCAGAAAATGGCGCTCTTTTGAAACACAATTAGTCCTTCCTTATCACAAAGTACTGAGTGTTATCGACGGGGGATGTCAAAATGATTCTTCATTTTTAGATTTCCCAAAGGTTTAGTGGCCAAGGCCCGTGGGCTTTCCGGTGCTCGTTAAATAGCTGACTGTTGACAGGATAGATAGCACACTGAACAGAGATAAGCTGTGCACAACAGTACGAAAACAAGATAAACTGAATAAAAAGAGCGTGTACTATTAACGGCACTAATAATGAGTAACAAAAATAATATATTTCCTCGAAGAAAACGATTTATTGACAAGTAGTGAACTCGGATTCAGAAAATGGCGCTCTTTTGAAACACAATTAGTCCTTCCTTATCACGAAGTACTGAGTGTTATCGACGGGGGATGTCAAAATGATTCTTCATTTTTAGATTTCCGAAAGGTTTAGTGGCCAAGGCCAGTGGGCTTTCCGGTGCTCGTTAAATAGCTGACTGTTGACAGGATAGATAGCACACTGAACAGAGATAAGCTGTGCACAACAGTACGAAAACAAGATAAACTGAATAAAAGGAGCGTGTACTATTAACGGCACTAAAAATGAGTAAC
The DNA here is from genome assembly GCF_023897955.1 of Schistocerca gregaria. Classification (NCBI taxonomy): domain Eukaryota; kingdom Metazoa; phylum Arthropoda; class Insecta; order Orthoptera; family Acrididae; genus Schistocerca; species Schistocerca gregaria. Next base: position 116,878,923 of record NC_064926.1, read on the forward strand.
AAAAGTAATATATTTCCTCTAAGAAAACGATTTATTGACAAGTAGTGAACTCGGATTCAGAAAATGGCGCTCTTTTGAAACACAATTAGTCCTTCCTTATCACGAAGTACTGAGTGTTATCGACGGGGGATGTCAAAATGATTCTTCATTTTTAGATTTCCCAAAGGTTTAGTGGCCAAGGCCAGTGGGCTTTCCGGTGCTCGTTAAATAGCTGACTGTTGACAGGATAGATAGCACACTGAACAGAGATAAGCTGTGCACAACAGTACGAAAACAAGATAAACTGAATAAAAAGAGCGTGTACTATTAACGGCACTAATAATGAGTAACAAAAATAATATATTTCCTCTAAGAAAACGATTTATTGACAAGTAGTGAACTCGGATTCAGAAAATGGCGCTCTTTTGAAACACAATTAGTCCTTCCTTATCACGAAGTACTGAGTGTTATCGACAGGGGATGTCAAAATGATTCTTCATTTTTAGATTTCCCAAAGGTTTAGTGGCCAAGGCCAGTGGGCTTTCCAGTGCTCGTTAAATAGCTGACTGTTGACAGGATAGATAGCACACTGAACAGAGATAAGCTGTGCACAACAGTACGAAAACAAGATAAACTGAATAAAAAGAGCGTGTACTATTAACGGCACTAATAATGAGTAACAAAAATAATATATTTCCTCGAAGAAAACGATTTATTGACAAGTAGTGAACTCGGATTCAGAAAATGGCGCTCTTTTGAAACACAATTAGTCCTTCCTTATCACGAAGTACTGAGTGTTATCGACGGGGGATGTCAAAATGATTCTTCATTTTTAGATTTCCCAAAGGTTTAGTGGCCGAGGCCAGTGGGCTTTCCGGTGCTCGTTAGATAGCTGACTGTTGACAGGATAGATAGCACACTGAACAGAGATAAGCTGTGCACAACAGTACGAAAACAAGATAAACTGAATAAAAAGAGCGTGTACTATTAACGGCACTAATAATGAGTAACAAAAATAATATATTTCCTCGAAGAAAACGATTTATTGACGAGTAGTGAACTCGGATTCAGAAAATGGCGCTCTTTTGAAACACAATTAGTCCTTCCTTATCACGAAGTACTGAGTGTTATCGACAGAGGATGTCAAAATGATTCTTCATTTTTAGATTTCCCAAAGGTTTAGTGGCCAAGGCCAGTGGGCTTTCCGGTGCTCGTTAAATAGCTGACTGTTGACAGGATAGATAGCACACTGAACAGAGATTAGCTGTGCACAACAATACGAAAACAAGATAAACTGAATAAAAAAGAGCGTGTACTATTAACGGCACTAATAATGAGTAACAAAAATAATATATTTCCTCGAAGAAAACGATTTATTGACAAGTAGTGAACTCGGATTCAGAAAATGGCGCTCTTTTGAAACACAATTAGTCCTTCCTTATCACGAAGTACTGAGTGTTATCGACAGGGGATGTCAAATTGATTCTTCATTTTTAGATTTCCCAAAGGCTTTCAACTTCATTCCTCACAAGCGTCTGGTGATCAGATTGTGTGCCTATGGAGCACGGGCTCAGTTTTGTGACTGGAGTCGCGATTTCCTGTCAGAAAGGTAATGGATGGAAAGTCATCGAGTAAATGGAAATAAAATCTATCGTTCCTGGTCTAGATAAATGACACAGGAGACAATATTAGCAACCCTCTTATATCCTTGCAGAGGATGTTATCGTTTGTAAAGTCATCAGACGATCAAAACCAATTGCAGAGTGATTTATACAATACATCGTTATGGTGCGGAAAGAGGCTATTGATTCTAAAGTATGCAGTCATCCACATGAGTACTAAAAGAAATCCACTAATGCGAGATTTAAAACTTTCCCTGCTACATATTGTTCCATAAAATTTCGGGCGAACTGCCAGATGTTTGAACTTCCTGCCAAAATATTTCAGGGCAAGCGCAACGCCAAGCGAATCCACCACTCATGTGCCGGAGGGGCCTTCAACACCAGAGCTCACGGAGTTTTCGCCAGTATCACCTGAAGATGGCCAGAAGACTCTGTGCCGAAATATTGTGGCAGGAAGTTTCAAACACCCGGCAGTTCACCCGACATTTTGTCGAACAAATCCACTAATGTCGGTTACGTGATGAATCACACAAAAAGCTAAATGCTGAAAATTCAACTAAATACCCAGGGATTTCAATTACGAATAACTTATAATACCGAGCGAGATGATACAGTGGACCGCACATTGGATTCGCTTTCAGGAGGGCGACGATTGACACTCCAGTCCAGCCATCCTGTAATACGTTTCCTGTGATTTCCCTAAATCGCTTCAGGCAAATGCCGGAATGCTTCCTTTCAAAGGGTTTGGCCGATTTACTTCCCCGCACTTATATAATCTGAGCTAGTGCTCCGTGTCTAATCTCGTTCTCGAAGGGATATTAAACACTAATTTCCTCTTCCCCCTCCTCCAGTAACTTAAATTGGAATGATGACATAAATGACTCATTCTTAAACAAATCAAAGACTGTGATATATTGATATTAAGTGCAACAGGCCTACTAAATAGTCTTTCTACACAACTGTCACCCATACTGTACCCTCGCACCCTGACATTGACGATGCGACACAGAAATTGTGTCGTGTTGAATACTAAAGGCTTCATGACGACTTCATGAGACCAACGTGGCTACGGTCACCGCATGGAACCTATCCTAGGAGTCCAGGAGCATATTTATGTTGCACCAAAACCCTCACATTGACCATAGAAACACAGATATTGCGTCGCGATTGAATACTACAGGCTCCATGCCGACTTTTCTCTGAGAGATTAACATGACTATGGCCACCGATGAAACCTCACCTGAGAGCCCATTAGCTCGTTTCCGATGCACCACAACCCGCATACTGTAACCCTCCCACCCTCACATTGATGATACGACACAGAAATTACGTCGCAATTGAATACTTTAGGCTCCCTGAAGGCCTCTCTCCGAGAGAGTTTATGGGAACGGTCACCGCATGGAACCTCTCCTGGGAGTTCAGTAGCTATTTTACGGTCACCGGTGGAACCTCTTCTGCGAGTGCATTAGCTCGTTCCAGATGCAATACAACCCGCTTACTTTAACTCTCCCACCCTCATATTGACGATGCGACACAGAAATTTAATCGCAAATGAACACTTTTGGCTCCAGCCGACGTCTCTCCGAGAGAGTAAAGTGGGAACGATCACGGCATGGAACCTCTCCTGGGATTCCAGTAGCTATTTTCCGATACATCACAACCCCGTTTACTGTAATCCTCGAACTCTCACATTAATGATGCAACACAGAATTGCGTCGTGATTGGTTACTACAGACTCCATGTCGAGTTCTCTACGAGAGAATAACATGCTACGGTCACAACATGGAAACTCTCCTGGCAGTTCGTTTGCACCATTTACTGTAACCCTCGCACCCTCAAATTGACGAACCGACACAGACATTGAATCGCGATTGAATTCTACTGACCCCATGACGTCTTCTCTCCAAGAGACTAAAGTGGCTAAAGTCACCGCATGGAACCTCTCCTGGAGGTCCATTAGCTTGTATCCGATGCACGAAGACCCCTTTACTGTAACCCTCTCACAATCACATCGGCTGTGCGACACAGAAGATGAGATGTGATACAATACGACAGAATCCGTGCCGACTTCTCACAGAGAGACCAACGTGCCTACGGTCACCACATGGAACGTCTCCAGAGAGTCCAGTAGCTTATTTCCAAACCATCACAACAAGTTTACTGTAATCCTCACACCCTCACATTGACGATGCGACACATAAAGTGCGTCGAAATTGAGTACTTCAGGCTCTATGCCGGCTTCCCTTAGAACTTCGCTATGGTCACCACATGGAACCTCTCATGGAAGTCCAGTGGCTTGCTTCCGATGCACCACAACCCATTTACTGTAAGTCTCCCACCCACACATTGACGATGCGACACAGAAATTGTGTCGCGATTGGATACTATACACTCCACGCCAACTTGTCTCCGAGAGACAATCGTCACGGCATTGAACCTCTCCTGCGAGTGCAATATCTTGTTTCTGATGCAGCACAACATGTTTCCTGTAACCCTCACACCCTCACATTCACCATGCGACACAGGAATAGCGTCTATATTGAACACTTCATGCTCCATGACGACATTTCGTAGAGACTAACGTGACTATGGTCACAGCTTGGAACCTGTCCTGGGAGGGCAGTAGCTTGTCTCTGATGCACCACAACCCGTTCACTGGAACCCTCACACCGTCACATTGACGATGAGACACAGCAATTACTTCGCGATTGATTACTAAAGCCGTCTCTCCAAGAGACTAACGTGGCTACGGTCATTGCACGGAGCCTCTACTGGGGTACATTAATTTGTTTCCGATGCAGTTCATCCCGTTTACTGTAACCCTCGAACTTTCACATTGACGATGCAACACAAATTTCTGTCACCGTTGAATACTACAGACTCTGTGTCGACTTCTCCCGAGAGACTAACGTGGCCCAGGCCACTGCATGGAACCACTCCTGGGAAACCAATAGCTGGTATCCAGTGAACCACAACCCGTTTACTGTAACCCTCGCATCCTCACATCGACAATGAGACACAGAAGTTGAGATGTGATACAATATTACAGACTCCATGCTGAATTCTCACAGATAGACCAACGTGGCTACTGTCAGTTCATGGAACACCTCCAGGGAGTCCAGCACCTTGTTTCCGATGCAGCACAACACTTGTGTTGTAACCCTCCTGATCAAAAACTAAATGCTACATGCGGAGTCCACTCCCAGAGGTTAACGTAGCTACAGTCACCACTGGAAACTCTTCTTGGAGTCCAATAGCTTATTTCCGAACCATCACAACAACCCGCACCCTCACATTGACGTTGCCACACTGAAATTGCGTCGAAACTGAATACTACATGCTCTATGCCGGCTTCCCTCAGAGACTAACTTCGCTACGGTCACCATATGTAACGTCTCCTGGGAGTCTAGTAGCTTATTTCCGATGCATCGCAACCCATTTACTGTAACCCTCACACAGTCACATTGACAATGGGACACAAAAAATTGCATCGCGATTCAATACTACAGGCTGCATGGTGACTTCTCGCAAAGAGACTAACGTGGCTACTGTCACTGCTGAACATTTCCTTGGTGTTCATTAGCTTCTTTCCGTTGCAGCACAACCCGTTTCCTGTAACCCTAGCACCCTCACAAGTGAATACTACAGGCATGCCTACTTCTTTCTGTGAGACTAATGTGGCTAGGGTCAACACATGGAACCTCTTCTGGGAGTCCAGTAGGCTGTTTCCGATACACCACAACACGTTTACTGTAACTCATGCAACCTGACACTTACGGTGCAACACGGAAAACGCGTCGCAAGTGAATACTACAGGCTCCATGCATACTTCTCCCAGAGAACTCATGTGCCCAAGGCCACCGCATGGAACCTCTCTCGGCAGTCCAGTAGCTTGTTTCCAATACACCACAACACGTTTACTGTAACCCTAGCACCCTCATACTGACGATGCGACACAGAAACAGCGTCGCGATTGAATAATAATGGCTCCATGCGGACTTCTCTCCGAGAGATTAACGTGGCTACGGTCACCACATCGACCCTCTCCTGGGAGTCCATAGTTTGTTTCCTATGCATCATAACACTTTTAATGTAATCCTCGCACCCTCACATTGAAGATGCGGCACAAAAATTGCGTCATAATGGAATACTACAGGCTACATGCTGATTTCACTGCGAAAGACTAACTTCACTATCGTCATCGGTTGCAACCTTTCCTGGGAATCCATTAGCTTGTTTATGATGCACCACTACCCGTTTACTGAAACCCTCACAGCCTTACAATGACGATGCTACACAGAAATGGAGTTGGCGATTGAATACCACACGCATCATGCCGATCTATTTCCGAGAAACTAACGTGGCCATGGTAACAAAATGCAACAACTCCTGGGAGTACAGTAGCTTGTTTCTGATGCACCCAAATCCACTTACGGTAATCCTTGTACCGTCACATTAACGATGCAACACTGAAATTGTGTCGTGGTTGAATACAACAGGCTCCACGCCGACTTCTCTCCGATAAACTAACGTGTATACGGTCACCACATGGAAGCTCTCCTGGGAGTCCACTTGCTTGTTTCCGATGCACAGCAACCTATTTACTGTACGTCTCGCACCCTCACATTGACGATGCGGCGCAGATATATCATCGCGATTGCATACTACAGGCTCTACGCTGACTTCTCTCCGAGAGACAAGCGTGGCTACAGTCACCATATGCAGCTTCTCCTGCAAGTCCAGTAACTTGTTTCTAATGCACCACAAACCGTGTACTGTAACCATCGCACTCTCACATTGACAATGCAACACAAAAAATTGCGACGCGTTTGAATACTACAGGCGCCATGCAGACTTCTCTACGAGAGACTAACGTGGCCACGGGCACAGAATGAAATCTCTCCTGTACGTCCATTAGCGTGCTTCCGATTAACCACAACAAGTTTAATGTAACCCTCACACCACCACAATGACGGTGCGACATAGAAATTGTGTCGCGACTGAATACTGCAGGCCTCTCGCCCACTTCTCTGAGAGAGAAACGTGGCTACTGTCACCACATGCAATCTCTCCTGGGAGTCCAGTAGCTTATTTCATATGGACCACAACCTGTTTACTGTAACCCTCACATCCTCGCACTGACGATACGACACAGAAATTGCGTCGCGATTGTATACTACAGGCTCCATGCCGACTTCTATCCGAGAGACTAAAGTGGCAACGTTCACCACATGGCACCTGTCCTGGGAGTCCATTAGTTTGTTTCCGATGCACCACAAACTGTTTGCTGTACGCCTCGCATCCTCATACTGACGATGTGCTACAGAAATTGCGTCGCGGTTGAATGCTAAAGACTCCATGCGGACTTCGGGTAACTCGTTTTGTACTATCGTAAGATGGGGAAGAGACTGCCACAGACATGATTGAAGTTGCAATCATTAACGTTTTTTCGTTAGGGTAGGATTTTCTCGTGAAATTTCAGCAACCAACTTTCTTCTCCAAAGGCGAAAATATTCTGTTGACACCCAACTGCGTACGGAGAAATCATTACCATGATAAAATCAGACAAATCATAGTTCGGTTTAGAAATAGCTTGAAGATGGATCAATGAACCCGCTGTCTCGCGCTTAATTGTGAGTTGCAGATCAATGATTTAGATGTTGATGTAGATATAGATGTAGATAATAAATTGCTAAAAAAGATACGGTAGTAGGACTAAGATCGTATAGTAATTGTGAAGTTGGTAAGGGATAAGAAAAAACGGGAATCACTAATGAAGTAAAACAAAACACTGAACACTTTTCTCAAGTTATGCTTAACTGTAATCTACTATAACCGTACAAACACACGAACTATCGGCAGCAAGAGTTGACTGAGACCACTTTGGTTCAAAATGGCTCTGAACACTATGGGACTTAACGTCTGAGGTCGTCAGTCCCCTAGAACTTAGAACTACTTAAACCTAACTAACCTAAGGACATCATACACACATCTATGCCCGAGGCAGGATTCGAACCTGCGACCGTAGCGGTTGCGCGGTTCCAGAGTGTAGGGCCTAGAGCCGCACGGCCACCCCGGCCGGCTGCTCACTTTGGGAGAGGCAGGATTCGGTCCTGATTGTGGATGGGGCTGTAATCAGTTACCGTTGGTTGCTTAGTTGTTTTTTTTAATCACGTACACTTTATTTGGAAGCAATTGCAAATAAAGGTTGACAGTAAGGAGCAATTATCAAAATTTGTCCGTTAAGACACAATGTATGACGAAACAAAATTCTTAAGCAAGTTGCATTCACGGCTGAAGGCCTTATTGACCAGAAATCAAATTATTTGTCGGTTGAAGCCCCAATTCTAATAACACCAAAAAAATTTCACTGCTGATGGCCTGGATAGCTAATTCTTAAGAACCAGGTAAACTTCTCCAAGAGATACTAAAATATTTTAAGGAAATTTCATGTTAAGAAACAATATCTAATTAAAATTCTTAAAACAAAATGCACTCACGGCTGAAGGCCTTATTGACAAGAAATTTACATTATTTGTCGGCTGAAGGCCCCAATAGCAATAACTCAAACCAGTTGCACGGCTGATGGCTTGGATAGCAAATTTTTGAGAAGCAATTTAACTTCTTCGAGAGATACTAAAATATTTTAAAGAACAATCATGAACATTTGTGTGTTAAGATATTTCTTATGATAAGTTACAACCATGGCTTGTTAACAAGAAATTCAAACTCTTTGTCGGCGAAGGCTCCAACAGTAATAATTCAAAATTAAAGTATTTTTTTAAGAAAAAAACTATCATCACAATCTTACCAAAGCAAGAGAGTAGTGGGCCTCAGACAGTGCTCCAAGGATCGATCTGAGAAAGTCGCTCAACTTCGTAAACGATGAGACCGCCACCCAAGAGTTGTATTTACTTAACCGGATTCATGACTACTGTAACGATAATGTAAATATGTTAAGAATCACTGCTTAGAATTAAGAAAAAATTCCAAAAAATACCTAACATAGATCCATTCTGTTAGTTAACAGTTACTGGAGCTTGTATGTCTCTAATCAGATGTAAATATTTTCCTAACAGAAGAATTGCTGTAGTGGATAAAACACAAATAGAAAATTATAGCAAAGAATGTATAGCTTGGTTACATAGTTTAAACAGTAATAATATTCAATGTGCTCATAATGGCTGTGAAGTAAATATCACTGGAGTAAAAGGATATGGTTTTGATTAGGAATCCAATACTGTTTATTAATACCATCGCTGTTGTTGGAATGGTAGTAAAAATGTTTGAAAACCGAAAAGATTAACAAAAAACTCGAGAATCAATGGATGTTTTATATTAAAAGGCATTAACAAAAAGTATATAAATACGAAATTCATTATATAATTTAACAGAATATAACTAGATTGACTTAGCAGTGAATAGAAAACCTAAAAAATTAAAATAGTAACATGAAGTTGTCAAACCACAAAATCTAAGAGATGCTGTTTATGGTCGTCACCCCAAATAGAGTAAATGAGATATATTTATGTGTATAGTCTCTATCCATCTGTGCAATATTACGACTATTTTACGAGATATTACTCGATGATCGATTAGATAATATAGATATAGATTTCATTAAGGACAATATGGTGTAGTTGAAGTACAGTTCGAAGGATTATTATGTGGAAAACAATGCATCTACAAATATTTTAGAGCAGCATTCAGTACATCAAATGTAAGACTTAGATAACATGACATGTTAGATAAGATAGGAAAAGCTGCTGTATATTGTGACATGGACAGTATCATATGCATTGATAATGGTGAAAATATTGTGGAAACAGGTTGAATACTAGGTGAATGGACCTATGAATTGAGAAATAAATAGATTACAGATTGGGTTTAAACGAGACTAAATAGTTAGCATTTTGAAAAAACAGATAAACTTTAAACTATAAGAGTATCCAAAAGCTGAATGGTGCCTCTATGATAAAATGAACTGATGATGAAGTGAAAGAAAAGTTAGAACTAGAGTACAACCAAATAACGAGATATAAATATCAAAAAAATTACCAACAAGCAAGTTAAGAAAGAGTTCTAATTTCAGTTTGATAAAAAAAATACTTCTAGAAAATTATGATACAATACAATACAGATTTTGAATTCTATTACTAAATTGTTATTCTATAGATATGGAAGTCTTACTGAGGAATGTTCACAATAGAAAGTGCTACAAGTTAATTTTTTATAACATTACCTGTCTTGAATATTTGAATACTACATATGAACATAAAATATGTTTGAAACTTAATAATGAATTTAAAATTATTTCTCCATACATACATTAGAAATTAATTAGTGGTTAGTGCTTTCAATTTTTTGAAGGAGAGAACGTTAAACTGATATATAAAGAAATGAGGAAAGTTAAAAGTAATGACAATGAATTCTTCATGCTTTCCCGGCGATCTGTTGACATCTTGGATATTCGGGAATACAGCCGGATGTTCGCGTCGTTCTCGCACGATATTTCAACAGCGTGCCTCGCTGTCTTCTTCAGGCGCTACCTGAGACTGAGACAGAAATGTGGTAGCACCTGAAGAAGACAGAGAGGCACGCTGTTGAAATATCGTTCGAGAACAACGCTAACATCCGGCTGGATTCCCGAATATCCAAGATGTCAATGACTATGAATTTTACTATGATATCATTGGGTGAAATATATTTTAATATTTTTCAGTTTACTTGAGTTAACACTTCTAATAAAATATCAGCATCAAATGCATCTAGATGAAGAAAAAAACACTGGAACCAGGCATAAAAAAATTATTATTATTATTGATAGAAGAAATAGTAGTACTGCTCCCACTTGTCTGTCTCCTAACTACTGCCTCCATCCCCCATGAGCTCCGACTAGAAAAAGGCGTCGTTACTCGTGATAACTCATTGGCAAACTTATCAAGCTCTAGGAGGGAAAGGGCGTCATAGGCGATTTTGTATCAGAAAGAAAGAAGCAAATAGGAATCACAAGTAAATGTGACATACAAATAACGCACACATAGAAAAAATTTCTTACGTTCACTTTCACGTAACTCACACATACGAATATCGTCAAAATGTGGTGACGTTATTCTTGGAACTAAGCTGACAGAGCCTAACAAACGAACGCGCTTACCAGCGCTTTCATCTTCAGATTGTGCAGAACGCTTTAGGGCTGATGAAACTGAAACGGAAAGGAGCCGTTCGGCGTTTATTATCTATTTACATCTGGGTGCAGTTATACATGTACCGATAGAGGCACACGTATGCGTTCATATGAACCGAGCTCAGTGCTGAAGTTCGTGCATTTCACAGCAAATGTAGCAGTCGTCTGCATGTACAACTACATTCGCCTTTTTGTGAGGGAAATCCGACACTGCTACAAGTACTATGCGCGCATTCATGGTATTTGCAAATCCAAGACACCTTCGTGTGTTACTACATGTGCGTTAAGTGCTGCAATGATAATGTACCAGACGAGTCGTAGTAACCTAACCAAGGTCGCGCTGCCTGTCAGCACATATCGGTGAAGGTTCCAGCTTATCAGTCGCAGATGGATCATGTCTGCTCACAATAGCCCTTAGTGGTTCCATTGCAGTGCTGCAGGAACTGTAAGTTAAATATTCTCCTGATCCTTTAAGCGAGGACGCGGAAAAACGGAGGTGAATGAATATATATATTTAAAATAATACAATTTGTTTATTGGTAAGCCAGTTGAATTTCAGTTGTTCAGTTTCTGAAGCTTTCATAAAACCATGCTGTCCTTATCTCCTCTTCAACTGCTTGAGTGCAAGACGTCCTTCTATTTCCAGATTCTGGACAGACGAAAATTTGTAACAGTCTTGTAACTAGGCAATCTTCTCACGACCTTTGCTTTAACTACGCTCTCTCTACCATCACACGTTCGGAGCAATGACACCATATCTTCATACGCCACTCCTCCATCGTCCCAGTGATTTGCGATATAAAACTGTGTGAAATGCAAATCCATTTTTCGAGTTTTAGCACACTGCACTGAGATATCCGGTGTGGGTGAAGCAACAGTTGTGGAGTATGTCCTTAGTATTTGAATGGTATCAGAGAACGCAAGAAACGCTACATGTTTAAACACTAATTGTTCACACTAGTCCTAACACACTTGAGAGTCTGTGACAATATTTGCTCTTTCAGATATTCAAACACCTCCCATGAGCATAAAGTTAAGAGCAATTGCACACCTGAATACAGAACATGTACAAGTTTCAGATTCTCTTCATCTGACAGAGATAGATGTGGTACTTTCCAAACCAAGTTATCGAGCATAATTTTATGCTCTTCTTCTCCTTGTCCTATTATGTACAAGTTATTATTGTAGCACTTCGATCTGGAATCAGTTCCTGCTTGGCGTTCGTAACAACACAACTGCTCTCTTCAGAGAAGCCCATTAATATTTTGAGTGGAATGCACTCACTAAGGGTTTATCCATCGGCCTGTCTATGAATCAGCCTACAATTTGTAGGGCATTCAGATCCGATGTTGATACAGTAACGTATGTTTTGAGAGTATTGTGATCCTACCGTTTTTGGTGTGGCCGATGTCAACCCTATTAAGTTTTACTTCTTGAAACAGAAAGGAGAATGCATTAGGTGTAAAGCACGATCTTCGTGATGCCGCCAAAGACTTCTTTGGAGTAAGAATTCTGACAAAATATTGGAAGCTCTTGTTTGCAAGTGTCCCACATTTGGCAACACTTCCCTTTGCTCACGAAAACATGTGTTTCCTACCTCAAGTTTGAGCTGTGTTTTTCCTAATGAATTTATCCAACTACCACCTATTGTGCATAATGTGTATCTCGGAGTTTTCTTGTCCACGAGGTCCAGACCCAGAACCGACATGTGTGCCCTAGTATCCACCAGAAATTTGTACTTTATGTTATTCGTCCCAGTTACCAAGCAACAATCCGGTTCTGCATAGATTTTTACTGTACTGTGATTTCTTTCCGACAGAACGAACATACCTGTTGATGTTTAATGGTTTCCTTTCTCATTGTGTTTACGTCCTTTTTGCATCCACAACATTGAGCTTTATGCCTAAAAGCTCTGGCAACTCTAGCATTATTGTTGGCAACAACGTACCTTCAAATACACCTGTTGATCATAACGATAACACAGACCTTATTATCTTCCGCTCTTTGCTCACTTTTCTTGCACTATGTATTTCTTGTAAATGTATGGCAACGCAGAGTGTTGCAACTAAATTTTCCATTCGCACCCGCCGTGAAAAATCTCGAAAAATTCCTGTCAGGAAAATACCTAATGCTGTATTCTCTGCATCTTTAAAGATCTGTATGTTCGCTTTAAGTAACTTGCCAGAAAATGACTAAACTGTTCCATCCGTCGAACTACACAGTTTTTCCCAAAAAAAAAAAAAAAACGCTTACTTACTCTTGTCATAAACACCCTGAAACATCGCAAATGTCGATGCCCTATCAGGAACTTCATGATACATAAAATAAGTCTTTTCCTCGCACATGATCCGTAATTACATCTACATCATACTACGCAAGCCATCTAATGTAGTATGGTGGAGGGTTCTTTTATACCTTTAATGAGCCTTCCAACCCTGTTCCACTCGCCAAGCCGGCCGCGGTGGCCGTGCGGTTCCGGCGCTGCAGTCCGGAACCGCGGGACTGCTACGGTCGCAGATTCGAGTCCTGCCTCGGGCATGGATGTGTGTGATGTCCTTAGGTTAGTTAGGTTTAAGTAGTTCTAAGTTCTAGGGGACTGATGACCTAAGATGTTAAGTCCCATAGTGCTCAGAGCCATTTGAACCATTTGAACCATTTGAACCACTCGCCAATAGCGAGAGGGGGGGGGGAGTAATATACTGTCCGACGAAATTTCGATAGTAAGTCTCTCCGTGATACACAGCGCCTTTCCTGTAACGTCTGCCAAAGTTTGTTGAGCATCTACTTAACGGTCTCGCGCCAGCTAAATGATCCCGTGATGAAACGTAACTCTCTTCACTGGATCTTCTTCATCAGTCCTACCACTCTATCTAGGATTCCAGACAGATGAACAATACTCAAAAATCGGTCGAACAAGCGCCTTATAAGCCATTTCCTTCGTGGATGAGTTACATTTCCTTAAGCTTCTTCCTATGAATCTGAGTCTGGCATCTGCTCTTCCCACTGTGTGTTTTATGTGGTCATTCCACTTAGGGCCGCTTTGGATAGTCGGTCCTAGACATATTACGGTAGATGCTGTTTCCAGCGGTTTGACACCAACAGCGTTGCAGTATAGTGGTGGGTTTCTTTTCCTATGTATACGCAATATGTTACATTTATTTACGTTAAGAGTCAACTGCTAGCGCCTGCACCATTATAAGTTCTCTGGAGGTCATTTGCAGATGTTACTATCTTCCAGCGTTTCTACCTTATTACAGCCATCCATATCATCTGCGTATAGCCTTAAAAAGCATCCAACGCTTTCGAATAGATCATTTACACATATTTTGATATGTTACTATCTTCCAGCGTTGCTACCTTATTACAGCCATCCATATCATCTGCGTATAGCCTTAAAAAGCATCCGACGCTTTCGAATAGATCATTTACACATATTGTGATATGTTACTATCTTCCAGCGCTGCTACCTTATTACAGCCATCCATATCATCTGCGTATAGCCTTAAAAAGCATCCGACGCTTTCGAATAGATCATTTACACATATTGTGAACAGTGACGGTCCTACCACACTTCCTTGCGGTACTTCGGAAATTACCTTTACAGCTGTCCATTTTTCTCCGTTAAGTGTGTCGTGTTGAGTTCTATCTACAAGGAACTCTTGCATCCAGTTGCAAATCTGCTCCGATTCTCGATAAACTAAACAGCACTGCGGGATGGTGTCAAATGCGTTCCTGGAGTCAAGGAACACGGCAGAAACCTCAGCACCGTTGTCTACGGCTCTGTGGATTTCATGGAAGAACAGAACACGCTGAATTTGGCAGGATCTCTTTCTGCAGAATCCATGTTCATTTTTATAGAGCAGGTTTTCATTCTCCAAAAACATCATAATTCTTGAGCATAAAACATGTTTCATAATTCTACAATAGACTGACATCAACGGTTCAGATCTTCTTAAAATCTGGAATGGCTTGCGCTTTCTCGCTTTCTTCCAGTCGCTAGGTACACTCTGTCGCTCAAGTGATCGACGATAAATTACTGATAGAAGAGGGACAAGTTATTTCGCATAATCTTTATAGAATCTAGTAGGTATCTTTCCACTACTAAGCGACAGTAGTTGTTTTTCTATTTCGACATCGGTTATCTCAATATCTGCCATTTAGACGTTCGTACAAGTGAAAGAAGGGACTGTGTTACGACCTTCCCGGGTGAAATAATTTCGGAAGGCTGGATTCAGTCTTTCAGCCTTCTCTCTGTTATCTTCCGTTTCGGTGTCGATGTGGTCGCTGAGGGAATGATTAGATGATTTTGACCAACTTACTAATTTTATGTATGGGGTTCGTTCAGCTTTTGTATGTGAGCTAGTTTTTACTTTTCTCGAATCTGAGATGCAATTTTCACTGTTTACGTAGCAGTTTACTATCAGGGTTATCTAAACTTGCTGGGTCTTTCCCATCCCTTAAGACCTTACTCAGAACATATTTGTCTAGGGCATACTGCACGATGCCTCTGCATTTTTTTCATTTTTCTCCACATCTTCGTCCTCATCACCGAATATTTTATACTGACTGCTCAGATACTCCAAAATGGGACTCTTACTAAGCAAAGATATCTTCCTACATTTCTTAACATTCTTTGTGAGACCCGTTGTCACAAATGCTTTTCACAGCCTTATGATCACTGATACCTCCTTCTATGTTAACTGATTCCATAGTTTCTGTCTGTTTGTTGCCAAGAGATCTAAGACGTTATCCTCACGAGTTCCTTCTCCAAACATCTGCTCAAACTAATTTTCTGGCAGGAGGTTCAGAACAATGTTACACGAACCCCTGTCTGTGACACCCGTTTTGGTTGCGTGACCTGGCCAGTTGAAGTCACCCCCTACTACAACGGCATGATCAGAAAAATTACCAACGACTTTCGCAAGTTCTGTCTGATGTGTTCTACAGTACAGTTCCTGACACAAGCGGTCTATAAAAGCATCCGATTACCATTTTTGGCGCATCTTTGATACTTAAATTCACCCATATTAATTCACAATCGGAATTCGTGATAATCTCGCCAGATTTTGTCGAAATTTTTACTGCAATAAATACGCCGCCACATTGGCGACTAACCTATCCTTACGATAAATATACCAGTTTAAACATAGGATTTAGTTATCAATAACGTCTGGTTTCAACCAACTTCCTGACATTATACTAAATGTGCATTATAACCTTCAGTAAGCAAAATTAATTATGGGACCTGTCCTTGGATGCCCCTGCAGTTTACTCAAATCATATTAATATTTTTTATCTCAGCTCGGCTTGGAGGAACATTCTGGCTTATTTACTGTGGCTTATTTACCAGGTAAATGGTCTTTGATCCCAATTGCGGGGGTCTCTAACCTAAAAAAGCGCGATGTGCACGCCACACATTTTCCGCTACCCTAGCAGCCGCTTCATGTGTGCACTGCAGGCCTGACCTATCAAGGAGACCTCTACAGCTCTGCACCCTACAGAGGAGTTGACGTGGTTCATAATGTGTAGTAGGCAGACCATCACTCAGGAATTCCAAACTGCATCAGTATCTACCACAAGTACTACGACAGACGGGAGGTGAGAGAACTTGGATTTCATGGTCGAGCGGCTGCTCATAAGCCACACATCACGCCTATAAATGCCAAACGACGCCTCGCTTGATGTGAGGAACGTAAAAATTGGATGATTGAACAGTGGAAAAACGTTGTGTGGAGTGACGAATCACGGTACACAACGGGGCGATCGGATGACAGGGTGTAGGTATGACGAATGTCCGGTGAACGTCATTTGCAAGCGTGTGTAATGCCAACAGTAAAATTCGGAGGCGGTGGTGTTATGGTGTGGTCGTGTTTTTCATGGACGGGGTTTGCACCCCTTGTTGTTTTGCTTGGAACTATCACAGTATAGGCCTATATTGATGTTTTAAGCACATTCTTGCTTCCCGATATTCAAGAGCAATTCGGGGATGGCGATTGCATCTTTCAACATGATAGAGTACCTGTTCATAATACACGACCTGTGGCGGAGGGGTTACACGACAATGATATCTCTGCAGTGGACTGGCCTGCACAGAGTCCTAACCTGAATCCTATAGCAAACCTCTGGGATGTTTTGGAAAGCCGACTTCGTGCCAGGCCTCACCAGCACTCCGTGAAGAATGGGCTGCCATTTCGCAAGAAACTTTCCGGCACCTGATTGAACGTATGAATACGAGAGTAGAAGCTGTCTTCAAGGCTAAGGGTGGGCCAACACCATATTGAATTCTGGCATTACCGATGGAGGGCACCAGAAACTTGTAAGTCATTTTCAGCCCGGTGTCCAGATACTTTTGATCAAATAGTGTGTATGCTGCGTACCATCACGAGATTTAAAAGTAGTGGCGAGACGTGGAGCTTCCTAAGGCGGAAAAATTACGAGAGGAAGCCGCCTTAGACAAGGACATGCACCAAGATTTATGCTAAAAAGATTTACAATAATTTGATAACCACTAGTCTTCACAGTAAAATACTTCTTTGCAAAAGCAAGTGAAAGAAAATCAGAAACTAAACTAAATTACTGTATATCAGACAACTGCCGCTGCTGCTGCTGCCGCTACAGCTGCTCTCACGTCCGGTCGGCTCGGCGTCTGCCGGAAACTTTGTTATCTGCAAGCACGCACCAAAAAATATAATTTTCCTGCGAATAAGTGCAAGGTATTTTTCCAAAACATTCTTTGAGACTGTTGCAGATGCAGAGAGAAAAATTATTCTTAATAATAAATCAAAACCTAATTTGTTTATAACAGAATGGATACTCTCACCATGGTCCACAGAACATGACTAATATCACCTACGCAACTGACCTAGTTATAAAGAGTGAGGAAGATGAGGTTTGAATCTTTTTAATCTATAGGGGAAGAGGGTAGTAGAGAATGAGGGAGGGGTGCATTTACACGATTTGTAAATTCATGTCAAAGGTCATTTGTTCCTCATAGCAATAGTGCCTTATGTATTTGGGCAGGTCTGGGTGGAGGGGGCGGGGGATAAGAGATTACCGTGATTATAACTTGCACAATTACCTCACGTAATATGATTCCCCCCTCTAGCGATCAAGTATAACTTGACACCAGCAACATAACCTGATACCCTCCTTCTCTTATGAGTTCCTGGAATTACTTCCTTATTGGTTCCTACAATTTGTATCCAGTATATCCACTGCTCGACTACTCACAACAGCAGCCCACTACACTGCCTGAAGTTGTTCACCAGGAATTCCTACTGGTAATTGGGTCACGTTGTAACCTAGAAAGAATGTTGCACACGCTGTTAAACTCTAAACGGAACACTCACTGCTGTGGCCTTCTCCACCAGACATCACGGCGCCTAGAGTATCAGCAACCAAACTGACAGCCTGCAGCAGCGGGTTGCCCGCTTTCACAGGCACACCGAAGCACTACACAACCGACAGGCAATATTGATGAACGGCCACAGCAACCACCACAACAACAACACCACAGCAAAGACACCAGCGGCCACCAGGGGCCACTACCGGCCCACATAAACATAAGGAAGAGGTCGCTGCAGATCCCAGAACTATTTTCACACGTCAACCACGTGATGGAAAATGGTTCCGAGGTACTCATCTGCCGAATCGCTATAAAGGCCGGCGCTCGGTCGCACATCGGCAACACCGCTCCTGGTCACGATCGTGCCACCTACCGCCACCTTCGTGAAGCTCCTGTCTTTTTGCACCCTGGCCAGCCTCTACAATGTAGTCCTGTCCACTGGCTACTACCGCGACCTGTGGAAAACCTCCCGCATCCTGATGTTCCTTAAATCCGGTAAACCGCCGTCCGCCGTCTCCTCCTACCGTCCCATCAACCTTACTTCTATCTTCAGCAAGCTCCTGGAATCCATCCTCACCCGACGCATCCACCAGCGTCTCCGCCAGCACCGCCTCCTTCCCGTTACCCAGTGTGGCTTTCGGCCGTGCTGCTCTTCCGATGACCTTCCCCTGTACCTCACTCATCTCCTTTCCGAACAGCTTAATTCCCGTCGCTCCGCAATCTTCCTCTCCCTGGACCTCGAACGTGCTTATGACCGTGTATGGCACTCCGGTCTCCTCTTCAAGCTCCAAACCTTCGCCCTTCCCATTAACTATGTCTATCTGATCGGCTCCTTTCTCTCCCACCGTCCTTCCTACGCCACCATCCATAACACGGATTCCTATACATTTTTTTCCCTCCGCCAGTGTGCCCCAAGGCTCTGTCCTCTCCCCCCTTCTCTACCTTTCGTATACGGCGGACATGCCGCCACCGCCACCCCCGTCCACCTTCTCCAGTTTGCCAATGACACCGCCTTCCTTGCCCTTGCCCTCACCCTGCAGCGTTCCTAACACTTTCTCCAATCCTATCTTGACCGGTTCACTGCTTGGTGCTCAAGGTCAATCCCTCCAAAACCCAGGCGATCATTGTAGGCAAAACCACCCCTTCCTTCCGCCTCCTCCTATCTAACGATCTATGGCCATCCTATCGCCCTCACCCCCACCCTTAAGTACCTTGGCGTCACTCTCGACCGTCGCCTCTCCTGAACCCCCCATCTCCGGACGATCCAAGCCAAGGCATGCTCCCGACTCCGTCTCCTCAAGCTCCTTTCCAGCCATACCATATTCCACACCTATAAATCCCTCATCTGCCCTATCCTCTGTTACGCCCATCCTGCCTGGATCTCTGCCCCCACCTACCTTTTACAAATCCTTTCAGATCCTTGAACGCCATGCTCTTCACCTCTTGTTCAGCATCCGTCTCCCCTCCCCCACGCGGATTCTGTACGACCTCATTCCATTCCCCCACCTCCTCCTTTTCCTTGAAAGGATACAGGTCCTCTACATCTCCCATAAACTCGATTCTCTTCACCCGCTTGTCTACCCCATCCCCTCCCACCCCCTGCCCGCTGTCGCACCTGTATTCCCATGTCCCACATGCTCTCCCTCTCCCAAGGTGGCTTCCGCCAGCTCCCCCCCCCCCCCCTGATGATGGCCTCCTTCCCTCCATCTACCCCTCCTACCAAATTTGATCCTCCCTCTCTCTTCCTGTGTTTGTTCCTTTGGGCACCCTCCCTCCCTTCTCTCCTTCTCTCCCCCTTCCTTATCTCCTCCCTTTCTCCCCACTCCTCCCCTGGGCTTCCCCTCCCCTGTTCCTCTATTCCTCCTCCCACCTCCTCTGCCATTGGCATCTTTGTTCTCCCCTCTCCCCCCCCCCTCACCCTTCTTCCCCTCTAGGAAGGTCCCTGGACTCGCACACATTACGTGGACATTCGCGCGCTGTAGATCATCGCCATCTGTGTCTCGTGTGTGCCGCCGTGTTTTGTGTTCAGTGTTCACCGTCACGCTTCATCGTTCACATGTACCATCAAAGTCATCAGTGCTTGTGCATCGTGTCAACAGTTTGTAGTATGGATTGTCATCGTGTGTGAACGGCTTCATGTTTTTTATGTTCATGTGTCTACTGTTTTTTTCCCCGCCGTTTTGTTCCAAATCATGTGTCCTCTCAGTTTTACCGTTGTAATATCTTGGGCTGAAGAGCGGCATAATGTGCTGCTGCCAGCCTACCTGTTTTTATACGGGTATTAAAATCACAATAAAGAAAAAAAACGCACATCGGCAGTTCATCGACCGCCAGCTGACTTGGATAGCTGCCGCCCAGGCAGCCAAGCTTGTATCTTTTCACTGATGTCTGGATTAGGCTTGGTATATCGGAGAAGTCTCTGGCGGAGACTAGTAGGAAATTATTTCAGTTCCTTTCTATCTTATTCTTGTATGTAGTTGTGATTCGAGGACAGATCACTGTTTTGTGTGGGTGTTATACTTAGAGAATTTGTGTTGGTTAATTGAACAGTCCAGTAAATTGTTTCGGACTTTGATCGTTAGCTTCTTCTGCTTACGTAGACATAAGTTACTGCTCTAGAGTCAAAACAGAGGGCGTGTAGATAAACCTCCTGAGCAGCAACTGATCGCCAATGAGCATCACAAATTAATCATTAACAATACGACCCCTTGGTATGCACATACCATACACTGGTACCACTTAACACATCATTTAAGAATGCTGCATTTTCTTTCTGACAGTGTATAGTGTAAACAAGGTACAAAGAGAGAAGAGGAAAAGGTTGATTTTCACTGAAGAAAATGACTAAGTACAAGCCTTAAAGTTTTATATGGATTGGATGTGCATGCGTAAACGTTTTTAATCCATGGGAGCCCTGTTTTGACCACATCAAGCAGAAAGAGTGTGTTTGTGTGTGTGAGTGTGTGTGTGTGTTTGTCAAGAATGTGTGCACATGTTGCATAAAGTAACTATACTGCAAACTTGTGATTATTCAAACCAAGCACTCATCCACGTTTTGGTTCAGTAACTTCAACAATTTCATTAGAAGATAATGCAGTGACAGAATTAAATTTTATACAAGGAAAAATGTAAGGAAATAGATTTCAATGTAATGTATAGCTGATAATTTTATGGAGTTTAACTGCAAACTTTTGTGAACCAAAAAGTACTTTGTGGCAATCAAGAAACTGTCGAAACGTGAAGTAATGAGAATGTTAGTAATAACAACACATTTATCTCTACTATTCTTTTTAAATGTTGCACGTAATATCCCCAACATTTGGAATTATTGCTGATTGTTCCACCCTAAGATTGGGCAAACCTAAAATCTCAATTCTAGTTCCTGTATTCGAAACGATGGCCTGCGGTTTAGTATTGAAATTAGTTAGCCGTTAGGCAGTAGGTCCTTCTACAGACAACACTATGGTAACACAGCATAGCTATCGTCAAAGTAAAAGGTATCCTAGTCTCACCGAATGTGTCATAACTTAAGGGACGTAACAGTGGTATTTGCTGTTGAACATTCTTGTCCTTCTAGGCTTTTAAATGCAATTAAGAATCTCAAGTAGCTGGTTCGACGCGAAGTCACTGAGCAGTAGATACTGTCACGTATGTGTGCGCCTCTCTCTGATGATGCGGGAATAAGTACAAATTGTAAGGCAAATACCGGTAATATTAACAGTCGATTGGTGGGCGCTAGGATAAGTAACATAGGCCGAAGACAACCCTTTACGGGTGTATACTTGTGAGATGCTACTTGTATTTGTTGCGAAATACTTTTTTTATGGAATTTAACATATGAGCTCATCAAACCAATAGATTTAAAACTACTTAAACCTAACTAACCTAAGGACACCACACACATCCATGCCTGAGGCAGGATTCGAACCTGCGACCGTAGCGAATCTAATCTCATGAGGAGGGACTGTCACGTTAGCGGAGAGAGTAATATTGTAAATATTTCGACTTCTCTTCCGATATGATCTGAGAGCCCACTATAAAAAGTCAGACACTAGAAACTTGCTGGTGGCATGTATGTGTGTAGAATGTTGTTGTTACACTTAGACATCGTACAGTGTTGTTGTTGTGGTCTTCAGTCCTGAGACTGGTTTGATGCAGCTCTCCCTGCTACTCTATCCTGTGCAAGCTTCTTCATCTCCCAGTACTTACTGCAACTTATGTCCTTCTGAATCTGCTTAGTGTATTCATCTCTTGGTCTCCCTCTATGATTTTTACCCTCCACACTGCCCTCCAATGCTAGTTGTGCCACAATTACCTCTTCTCCCCAATTCTGTTCAATACCTCCTCATTAGTTATGTGATCTGCCCATCTAATCTTCAGCATCCTTCTGTAGCACCACATTTCGAAAGCTTCTATTCTCTTCTTGTCTAAACTATTTATCGTCCATGTTTCACTTCCATACATGCCTACACTTCATACAAATACTTTCAGTCGTAAGATCAGTATTGCCTCACGTGTTCCAATATTTCTACGGAATCGAAACAGATCTTCCCCAGTGTTGGCTTCTACTAGTTTTTCGATTCGTCTGTAAAGATTTCGCATCAGTATTTTGCAGCTGTGGCTTATTAAACTGATTGTTCATTAATTTTCACATCTGTCAACACCTGCTTTCTTTGGGATTGGAATTATTGTCTGGGGGAATTTCGCCTGTCTCATACATCTTGCTCACCAGATGGTAGAGTTTTGTCAGAACTGGCTCTCCCAAGGCCGTCAGTAGTTCTAATGGAATGTTGTCAACTCCCGGGGCCTTGTTTCGACTCAGGTCTTTCAGTGCTCTGTCAAACTCTTCACGCAGTATTGTATCTCCCATTTCGTCTTCATCTACATTCTCTTCCATTTCCATAATATTGTCCTCAAGTACGTCGCCCTTGTATAGACCCTCTATATACTCCTTCCACCTTTCTGCTTTCCCTTCTTTGCTTAGAACTGGGTTTTCATCTCAGCTCTTGATGTTCATACAAGTGGTTATCTTTTCTCCAAAGGTCTCTTTAATTTACCTGTAGGCAGTATCTATCTTACCCCTAGTGAGATAAGCCTCTACATCCTTACATTTGTCTTCTAGCCATCCCTGCTTAGCCATTTTGCACTTCCTGTCGATCTCATTTTTGAGACGTTTGTATTCCTTTTTGCCTCCTTCATTTACTGCATTTTTATATTTTCTCCTTTCATTAATTAAGTTCAATATTTCTTCTGTTACCCAAGTATTTCTAATAGCCCTCGTCTTTTTACCTATTTGATCCTCTGATGCCTTCACTACTTCATCCCTCACAGCTACCCATTCTTCTTCTACTGTATTTCTTTCCCCCATTTGTGACAATTCTTCCCTTGTGCTCTCCCTGAAACTCTGTACAACCTCTGGTTTATCCATGTCCCATCTCCTTAAATTCCCACCTTTTTGCAGTTTTTTTTCAGTTTTAATTTACAGCTCATAACCGATAGATTGTGAGCAGAGTCCACTTCTGCCCCTGGAAATGTCTTAAAATTTAAAACCTGGTTCCTAAATCTCTGTCTTACCAATATATTATCTATCTGAGACCTTCCAGTATCTACAGGCTTCTTCCATGTATACAACCTTCTTTTATGATTGTTGAACCAAGTGTTAGCTATGATTAAGTTATGCTCTGTGAAAAATTCTACCAGATGGCTTTCTCTTTCATTTCTTTCCCCCAATCCATAGTCACCTACTACGTTTCCTTCTCTCCCTTTTCCTAATACCGAATTCCAGTCACCCATGACTATTAAATTTTCGTCTCCCTTCACTACCTAAATAATTTATTTTATCTCATCATACATTTCATCAATTTCTTCATCATCTGCAGAGCTAGTTGGCATATAAACTTGTGCTATTGTAGTAGGTGAGGGCTTCGAGTCTATCTTGCCCACAATAATGCATTCACTATGCTGTTTGTAGTAGCCGATGCTCAGCACTGGCTGGAAGACCCGGAGGCGGACTTCTGGCACCCGGCCGAAGGGGTTGGACACGACATCGACGCTGCCGGCCACGAGCTGGCGTATGATGTCGGACTGCTGCCAATAGGGAAGCAGGCTGCAGGGGCAGGTAGGTAAGAGAAGCGAGGGTGAATAAAAAGAGTGACGTCATCCACCAGACATGAAGGCCACCGCTGTCCTGCTCGTTGCCAGAGCGCTCCTCTGCGCCTGCGCTGATGCTCAGCACTGGCTGGAAGACCCGGAGGCGGACTTCTGGCACGTGACCGAAGGGGTTGGACACGACATCGACGATGCCGGCCACGAGCTGGGGTACGATGTCGGAGTGCTGCCGATAGGGAAGCAGGCTGCAGGGGCAGGTAGGTCTGCTGTAGCCACACTGTAGAGTGACAAACATTGAGCACATCTGTATGTGGAATGACTCTCTAAAAGGCAGCACTCTCTACACTTTGGAATGCTTTGCTAGAGATATTCTCGAGCTTTCTCACTGTTCCACAGACTTTTCCGCCTACAACAATATCCTCGACGTTGTATCCTTTATTAATTTCATCGTTGTTGCATAAATGCAGAAACTTACGAAGTTATATTCGTAATTCATATTGCTGGACATTTATTGTCGCCAATCATTTTTCGGACATAAATTTTGAAACAATGTTGTGAAATATTAAAAATTTGAACTGTCTACATAATCTTCTCACTCTTCAAAATCAGGTTACAAGTAGTCCGCTAATTGGCGAAATTATCTGCGAAATGCGATGCACAAGCCAATATGATCACATTTTCATGCACACATAGGATAACTTACGTACATGGTGTGAATGTGAACTCTGGAGGGCAAAACTGAAGCTATTTAGAGGTCATACTGGCCAAAATTGGAATTTAATGTTGTGAACTATTAAAAATTTGAACTGTCTAGACAATCTTCTTATGCTTCAAAATCAGATTAGAACTATTCTGCTAATTCGAGAGGATTCTATCTGCGAAATTCAATGTAAAATCCAATATTATCACATTTTCATTTACACATATGACTATTTACATATATGTGAACTGTGTATGAAAAAACTGAAGTGATCGAGAGATCATACTGGCCAAAACTGGGAGGTAATGTGACATAAACCTTTTAATGACAGCTCCATATATTGTTATTATGTCTTTCTCCATTACATGGTATTCTAGACATGTAATGTTGGGATACTGCTTGGGCTTAAATATTTAAGAACGATATATGGGAAGACTTTCACATTCAACTAGACCACATGCATAAAGGTATAATGGTGTGAGGCAGTCATTAGGATAACTGGGGGCAATATGTTTCTCTATGACCTGTTAAGCTAAATACATCTTCTCCTTCAACTTACTCCTATAACCCTGTGAATAAAGGCAGGATTAATTGTTGTTAACTCTGAAAGTTTGTTTTGAACCATACACAATAACATATTGTACATAAATTGTTGAGTTCAATTATGTTCAGCTTAAGTTGATGTTCATCTACGAGTTATATATGCATTATTAACGCAATTCTCAATGAATGCACCACTTATTTTTCTCGGAAACACATGGGGGAATGTGTTAAGCATTACCACACAGAAAACACAGACAATCGTTTATTATCAACAGCCCTATTGTCGCCTCATTCAACCCACTTGGAAGGTGGGGATGAACGGAATGTTAGGAGGGACAGGAGGTTTGTCTCACAATGTAGCACTTAATAACGACTGTGCTATATTTCTTTATGAATATCACACACATAAATTCAGAATATTCTGATGTGTAACGCATGCCAATTGAGAAATGAATGCATAGGACCACTCGAATATGGAATAAACAATCTTGTCCAATTATTGTGGTGTGTAAAAACAGTTCATATAATACTGGCCAAGTACTTAGTACTAGTCGGTATGGTCCTCTGTCTATGTACCTTTAGAGGCTAATTACACATAATTTGGTGCATCAAAAAAGGTAAGGTTCATAGAAGTGCAAAGATAAAGATATAGACTGGAGTACTACCAAGGCAAAGATCCACATTTGGGCCAAGACAGGTAAATCAGGACAAAGTGACTGCTGTGTCATCCTCTAACAATCACATCATTTGGATGCAGTATAGACGGGCATGTGGTCAGCACACGACTGTCACTGTCTTTGTTGGCTTTCTACAATTTAGACTACTGTTTAATCTAAAAGTTCCTAGTATGGCACGTTGAGGCTGAGTACATCCTGTTCCAGATCTCCCACCAATCAAAATTCCTTGGCAGAAAAAGGAGTCGAATGTGGGTCCTCTGCGTAGCAGCCAGGTTCGCTGACCACTGAGCTACAGACTTCATTTCTCTGTGCCAAGAGTCAGACAGTGGACTTCAACGTTTGATGGTTGTCTCCTATCTTTACAGGGTATTTGCTCCATTGTCACTACTGTCAGGAAGCAGCATATAGCCTAGACACAAGCAGCAAATAGTGGAGTAACTGATTTTGTGACTTTTACGAGTTCCTTTCCAGGAGGAAATTATATAGTGTGCTTTGATAGTTTCATTTCTTTAAATTCTACCTGTTAATTTAATACTTAATAGATACAGTCCTCACGTTTTTGTTTCTGTACAAAAGTAAACCGATTTGTGGGATACTACAAATTCCTAATCAGGAGAAAGTTACATAATCCGAGCTGAGTGCTTTGGTAGATTAGTTTTTCAGTCTCCACGAATTAATCTAATTTGTTAGACACCGTTTTTGTGTGTTTGTCGGTGTCTACAGCGCCATTCTGCAGCAGGTGTTGATAGTCCTTTATTTGTGTATCTTGTGTAGTTTTCCACAGTCTTTAGTATGGATAGGGACCACGAGTGCTGTGTGTGATTCGAGTTGGTGATACTTTGCTGTCAGCTCCAGCCTGTGATGACTTCAGTTACACACCTTGGGGCTGCAGTGGATGGGCATCACTGTTGTGGGTCAGCTGTGGGAATCCAACGCACGTCCAGCACGACCCACAATTCTGCCAATTGGTCTCCACTGGTGGCCAGCTCAGTTACAGCTCGAACTGAGGTTGACTCCTCACCTGTGGTTGAATGGAAGATGTCCGCAGGGCATGGCTGGCAGTGAAAGACTTCCCAGAGGGCTGAGTGTAAGGCCTCACCAGCTAGTCTGACAAACAGGTTCCAAGTGCTGTCTGTGACTGAAACTATGCCTCAGTGAGATTGCGGTCACTTGTCCTACATCAGAGGCAGCCTCTCAACCAGCAAGATGCAGGCAGTCACAGAGTGTGGGATTACTGGTAGCTGGTTAGGGGCCCCTTAGGAACATGGCTGCCAAGAAAGAGAAGAGAGCTAATGAGCATTCTGTGAGCGTACAGAGAGGAATCATTCCAGATGTGTAATGGGTCCTTGCAGATGACATGAAGACCACAGCGTGTTACCAGCTGCAGGTGGTGGCTCACATCAGAACTAATTGTGTGTGTCGTTTTGTATCGGAAAAGATTCTCTTTGGCTTAGAGTAGCTGCCAGTCTTCCTTGTAAGATGAAAGCAGAGCTCATCATTTGCAGCATAGTCGAAAGGACCGACTGTGGACCTTTGTACAGAGTTATACGACTTTGTAGGCCGCAGATTCCTCGACTTACGCGGTAGGCTGGTAGCGTAGGTCAGATGTCCATTACACGCAGGTGGCAGCTACACTGGTGTGAGGGACTGCGTGGCGTGGACTGTCCGATGTTTTAGGTTACAGGTTCTCGGGGAAACACAAAAAGGGCTTCAGTCTCAAAGGGAGCCGGTCGAACAGGGGACAAATATAGATCTAGGAACCATCGGTACAAGAGTTGCAAATTTTCGTAGCTGTTTGGGAAAGTACCAGAGCCCCCAGCGCAAATAGAAAGCAGCCATGCTCAAATCGTTATAGGCACTGAAAGCTGGCTAAGCTGAAGATATGTTCAGCTGAAATTTTTGCGAATTACGTAGCGGTGTTCAGAAACGATAGGCTAAATACAATTGGCGGATGTATGTTTGTTGCTGTTAGAAGTAGTTTACCTTGTAGTGAAACTGAAGTAGATAGTTCCTGTAAGTTACCATGGGTAGAGGTCACTAATGGAAACTGGAATAAAATAATAATTGGATCCTTCTACCGACCTCCCAACTCAGATGATACAAATGCTCAAAGGATCAAAGAGAACTTAAGTCCCATTTCAAACAAATACCCCACTCATACAATCATAGTTGGCTGTGACGTTAATTTACCTTTAATATGTGGCATGTTTAAATACATGTTAACATAAAACGTCATCCAAAATTTTGCTAAACGCATTGTCTCTAAATTATTTGGAGCAGTTAGTTCATGAGCCCACTCGAATCGTAAACGGTTGTGAAAACACACTTCACTTCTTACAACAAATAATCCTCAGCTAGCAACGAGCATCGAAACTGATACCGTGATTAGTTAAACAGGTTTGTCGTAGCGAAAATGATTACGATAACTCCCAACTCCTCCAAAAACAACGAAAAATGTAGCTATTCGAAAAATCAGATAAAAATTCGCTTGTCACCTTCATGAGAAACAATCTCCACTTGTTCCAAATTAACAGCGACGGTGTAGACCAACTGTGGCTTGAATTCAAAGAAATAATATCCAAAGAAATTGAGAGATTTATGTCAAATAAATTAAAAACGACAGAGCTGATACCCCTTTGTACAAAGAACAAGTTAGAACACTGTTGCAGAAACAACGACAAAAGAATGCTAAATTTAAACGAACCCAAAATCCCCAAGATTGGCGATCTTTTACAGAAGCTGAAAATTTAGCACCAATTTCAATGCGAGATGCCTATAACAGTTTCCACAAAGAAACTTTGTCACGAAACCTGGCAGAAAATACGAAGAGATTCTGGGAATATCTAAAGTATACTAGCGGCAAGACACTATCAATGCCTTTTCTGCGCGATAGCAATGGAAATATTATTGATGTGAGCGCTGCCAAAGCAGAGTTCTTAAACACGTATACAACCGTTCGTTCGGGTGAGATCCGTACCCAAATACTGGAAAGGTGCACAGATCACATCAATATTCAAGGAAGGGAATAGGAGTAATCCATTAAATTACAGGCCCATATCGTTAACGTCGATGTGCAGCATGATTTTCGAACATACACACATCAAGAAAGTTTTGCATCACCTCGGTCCGAGAGTTCCGCAACCTGTACAGAAAACTGGAATAGGGACGAAGATATACGTCATTTCCGCCCCTTTTATTGCTCATGAAAATCAAACATTGCATGTTATACCACCATACAGCGAAACCTTCAGAGGTGCTGGTCCAGATTCCTGTACACACCGGTGCCTGTAATACCCAGTAACAAGTGTTCTTCCATTGTTGCATATCTGTATTCGTTGTGGCACACTATCCATAAGTTCATCAAGGCACTATTGGTCCAGATTGTCCCACTCCTCAAAGGCAATTCGGCGTAGATCCCTCATTGTGGTTGGTGGGTCACATCGTCCATAAACAGCCCTTTTCAATCTATCCCAGGCACGTTCGATAGGGTTAATGTCTGGAGAACATACTGGCCACTCTAGTCGAGTGATGTCGTTACCCTGAAGGAAATCATTCACAAGGTGTGCATGACGGGGGCATGAATTGTCGTCCATGAAGACGAATGCCTCGCCAATACGCTGCCGATATGGCTGCACTATCGATAGGAGGATGGTATTCACGTATCGTACAGCCGTTACGGCGCCTTCCATGACCATCAGCAGCGTACGTCGGCCCTACATAATACCACCCCAAAACAGCAGGGAACGTCCACCTTGCTGCACTCGCTGGACAGTGTGTCTAAGGCGTTCAGACTGACCGGGTTGCCTCCAAACACGTCTCCGACGATTGTCTGGTTAAAGACATATGGGACACTCATCAGTGAAGAGAACGAGATGCCAATCCTGAGCGGTCCATACGGCATGTTGTTGGGCCAATCTGTACCACGCTGCATTGTGTCTTGGTTGGAAAGAGGGACCTCGCCGTTGACGTCGGGAGTGAAATTGCGCATCACGCCGCCTATTGCTCACAGTTTGAGTTGTAACATGACGTCCTGTGGCTGCACTAAAATCATTATTCATCATGGCGGCGTGCTGTGAGGGTTTCTTCGAGCCTTAATCCATAGGTAGCGGTCATCCACTGCAGTAGTAGTCCTTGTGCAGCCTGAGCGAGCCAATCATCGACAGTTTCTGTCTCTCTCTGTATCTCATCCATGACCGAACAACATCGCTTTGGTTCACTCCGAGACGTCTGGACACTTCCCTTTTTGAGAGCCCTTCCTGGCACAAAGTAACAATGCGCACGCAATCTAACCACGGTATTGATTATCTAGGCATTGTTGAACTACAGACAACACGAGCCGGGTACCTCCTATTGACAAACAGTCAACATGGACTTAAAGAACATCATTCTTATGAAACACAAGTATCTCTTTAATCAACCGGTGTGTTGAGTGCTTTTGACGAGGGAGTTCAAAATGATTGTGTGTTTCTAGATTTCCAGAAGGTTTTTGACATAATGCATCAAAAGCTGCTTGGAATCCAGTTGTGTGCTTACAGAATGTTGTCTCAGTTACGCGCTGGATTCATGAGTTCTTGTCGAGAGGCCACGTAGTATCTGAAGAAAACTCGTCTAGAAAAACAGTAGTATTATATGATCTCTGCTGTTCCTTATTTATATAAACGGTTTGGAAGATAATCTGAGCAGATGTCTTAGGTTGTCGTTTGTCATCTAATAAATTCATCAGGAGATCAAAACAAACAGCAAAATGATTTAGAAAAGATATTTGCATGGTGCAACAAGTGGTGATTAACCCTAAATAATGAAACATGTGAGGTCATCCACATGAGTGCTGAAAGCAATCCGTTAAAACTCCCTTACATCATAAATCAATCAAATCAAAAGACCTTAAGTTCAACGAAATACATATTAATCATAAGCGCGAACAACTTAAATTGGAAGGAACATACAGAAAATGTTGTGGGGAAGGTGAACCAAAGACTACGATTTATTGGCGGAACACTTAGAAGATGCACAAGTCTACTAACGAGACCGCCTTCACTACGCTTGTCCGTCCTCTTTTGGAGTACTGCTCTGCGGTGTGGGATACTTAACAGGTAGAATTAACAGAGTACATTGAGAAACTTCAGACAAGAGGCGAACGTTTTGTGTTATCGAGAAATAGGGGAGAGAGTGTCTCGGACGTGATGCAGGATTTGCGGTAGACATCATTAGAACAAAGGCGTTTCTCGTTTTCACGAAATGTGAATCATCAACTTCCTCCTCCAAATGCGAAAATATTTTGTTGACGCCGACCTGTATAGGGAGGAACGACAATCATAACAAAATAACGGAAATCACAGCCCTTACGGTAAGATGAAAGTGTTCTTTTTTTCTGTGCCCTGTTCGAGAGCGGAATAATAGAGAATTATTGTGAAGCTGGTTCAATGAACCCTCCGCCAGGCACTTAAGTGTGATTTGCAGAGTATCCATGTAGATGTAGATGCACTTGAAGTAAGTCATAGGCCTTTAGGTAATACTGAACTATGCATATTAAGCCATTTGTCTTAATAACTTTGGTCCTCAGCAAACGAATTAGAAAGAGCAAAAGAAACTGTCGCTAAAATGGATAGGTAAAAGCAAAACTAAATTTCTGAATATTAGTCTTCTAATTGTCTAGGAGGTAACATGATCTAATATTTGAACAGAATAATCTGTGTTTGTTACGTTTGAGAAAGTGATTGTTAAATATTCAAGTAGCCAAACTGAAAAGTTATCAGACTGAAGTAATAAATTAATTTTGTTGTTTAGAGGTGTTCGCCATGCTAATGGAGGAGTACGCACAGCTGCTGCCCACAGCAGTTAAGCACAGCAGCTGAGGCAGCTGTGAACCAACAGCATGCTGCCTAGCACTGCCAACACTGTCAGATTAGATCTTGAGTACTTTTTGTTGCAACAGATCCGTTGCGAGAAGGGCCTACAGGACTTAGAACTTGTGAAAAAATAAAACAATGTAATAAATATTTACAAAGAAAAATGAATCTGCTAATGTAGCTTCCACAAATCTCAAGTGAAACGGTCCTCATGGATGTGGAATTTGTCAAAAAATCGTAAGGATATTTTCATTTGAGGTAAATAAAATTTCTCACAAAACAGGTAAATATCGAATGCACTGAGTTGCATATGGTAATTATTAGACTGTTGTAGCCATGCATCACCAAACATTTGGCATAACTATTTAAAATGATTGCACCGGTACATTGAACTCGCACAGAAGTCAGATTGTATATTTACTTATTTATTTATTTATTAACAAGCCAAGTTCCGTAGGAGCAAATTTAGGAGCAAATCTCCAAGGTCATGTAATGTGTCAGTACATGAAATTACAACATAAAACTAATGAAAGATAAAAATAAATTTTTTTGGAACACGAAAAAGTCAGTCCCTAAGTTTAAGTAAACGCAGTCAACAACACAACAAGAATCAGTTTAATTTTTCAAGGAAATCCTCGACAGAATAGAAGGAGTGGCCCATGAGGCAACTCTTCAGTTTCGATTTCAAAACGCGTGGATTACTGCTAAGATTTTTGAATTTGAGCGGTAGCTTATTGAAAATGGATGCAGCGGTATACTGCACACCATTTTGCAGAAGACTTAAGGAAGTCCGATCCAAATGCAGGTTTGATTTCTGCCAAGTATTAACTGGGTGAGAGCTGTTTATTCTTGGGATTAAGTTAATATTGTTAACAGGAAATGACAGTAAGGAATATATATATTGAGAGGCCAATGTCAAAATACGCATACAGAGGTCGACAAGAGGTTCGTGAACTAACACCACTTATTGCCCGAACCGCCCATTTCTGAGCAAAAACTATTCTTTTTGAATGGGAAGAGTTACCCCAAAATATAATATCACACTACATAAGCGAATTAAAATAAGCAAAATAGACTAATTTTTGTATCAAACTATCACTCACTGCAGATATCGTTCGAAGAGTAAAAATAGCAGCATTAAGTCTTCGAACAAAATCCTGAATGTGGGCTTTAAATGATAGTTTATTATCTATCTGAACACACATCATATGCCCATTCTGTGAAACTGAAACGTCAGGTTTTGTTGACTTGTGTGTTAGAAACTGTAAAAACTGAGTCTTACTCTGATTTAGCTTTAGTTTATTTTCTACAAGCCTTGAACTTAGGTCATGAACTGCACTATTTGAAACTGAGCTAACGTTGCACACAACATCTTTTACTACCAAGCTAGTGTCACCAGCAAACATAAATATTTTCCAGTTACCCATATTACTAGAGAGCATATCATTTATATAGATGAGGAAGAGGAGTGGCCCCAACATTGATCCCTGGGGCAGCCCTCACTCGACAGTGCCCAGTCAGACCCCACATCACAGCCGTTCTCAACATTGTGAATAATGATTTTTAGCTGTCTGTTGCTAATTTAAGATGTGAACCAATTGTGGGCTACTCCCCATATTCCATAATGGTCCAACTTCTGGAGTAATATTTTGTGATCAACACAATCAAAACCCTTAGTTAAATCATAAAATATGCCTAGCATTCAAAACCTGTTGTTTAACCCATCCAATACCTCACAGAGAAAATAGAATATAGCATTTTCAGTTGTTAAACAACTTCTAAAGCCGAAAACATTTGATAGCATATAATCTGATATAAAATGATCAGTTATCCTTCCATACACAGCCTTTTCAATAACTTTAGGGAACACTGATGGCATAGAAATAGGTCCAAAATTGTCAACACTATCCTTTTCTCCCTTTTTATAAAGTGGCTTTAGTACTGGGTACTTTAATCGTTCAGAAAACTGACCATTCCTAAAGGAAAAATTACAAATGTGGCTAAGTAGAGGGCTAACATGTGCAGAACAGTACTTTAATATTCTGCTAGGCACTCCATCATATCCATGAGAGTCCTTAGTCTTCAGTGATTTAGTTATTGACTCAATCTCCCCCTTGGTTGTATGACAGAGGAGTGTTTCAGACATCAATTAATTCACCAGCAATGCTCAGAAAATGATCGTTAAAGACTGTACATATATCTGATTTATGAGCAACAGAGATATGTTTACTACAAACTGACTTTATATCATCGACCTTGTGCAGCTGACCACAGACTTTTGTCACAACTGACCATATGGTTTTAATTTTATCCTGTGAATTAGCTATTCTACTTTCATATCACATATTCTTTGCCTTCCTAATAACATTTTAAGCATCTTACAATACTGTTTGTAATGGGCTACTGTAGTTTGATTGTGACTACTTCTAACATTTTGATATAATCCCCACTTTGCTCTACATGATATCCTTATCTCACTAGTCAGCCACCCAGGTTGTCTATTATTGCTAGTACCCTGTTAAGATCAGTCTAATGTAAAGCAGCTCTCAATGAGTATGAGAAATGTGTTAAGGAAAGAATTATATTCATCGTCTATGT
The DNA here is from genome assembly GCF_023897955.1 of Schistocerca gregaria. Classification (NCBI taxonomy): domain Eukaryota; kingdom Metazoa; phylum Arthropoda; class Insecta; order Orthoptera; family Acrididae; genus Schistocerca; species Schistocerca gregaria. The sequence continues at coordinate 116,913,531 of NC_064926.1, forward strand.
AATCAGCACTATAAACATCCTGCCACTCTTGTTCCTTTACAAGGTTTAAAAAACTCTCTATTTTTGTTGGATTAACCTTCCTACATAATTTTTAATTATATATGACATTTGTTTGAGTACAAAAGCCTTTTAGTGTTAAAATTTGTGCATCATGGTCTGAAAGACCATTCACCATTTTGCTAACAGAATTCCTACCTTGTAATGAAGAATGAATAAAAGTATTGTCTATGGCTGTGCTACTGTTTCCCTGCACCCTAATTGGAAAAAACACAGTCTGTATCAGATCATATGAATTTAGGATGTCTACCAACATCTTTTATCTTCACCATTATATACAAAATTAATATTGAAGTCACGACATATAACTAATTTCTGGTACTTCCTATAAAGTGAATCAAGAACCCTCTCTAGCTTGAGCAGAAATGCTCTGAAGTCAGAGTTAGGGGACCTATAAGCAACAACTAAATTCAACTGCCCTTGCACAACATTCAAATATCTGCTCAGTGCAGTGCCATGATATGTGTATGAACTCAAATGAAATATTGTTTTTTACATGCAAAGCCTCTCCTCCACCGCACAAGGAACTCCTTGAAAAGCAACTAGTTAATCTGTATCCTGGTAAAGGTAGCCTCTGAATTGTCTAATTATGTAAGTGGTGCTCCGATATACAAATAATTTTGCAGTCAACATCTGTAAGCAGTTTACTAACTTTAATACCTCTTATATTTTGATGAAATATTCTAATTTCTCCTCCACTTGGAAACATGACACTATCTGAAGGCAAGCCCTTAGCTATAGGGAATTCCTTTAAGCAAATATATCTATCAGCTGACTTCAGTCTAAAGAAGGTGCAGCTCTAACACCAACTACTATGGGAATTTTTCCATGAGTGATCCCATAACCACCCACTACACTGTCACTTATTAGCTTTGCCAGCCTCCCCTTCCCATACCTATCGAGGTGCAGGCCATGCCAAGTGAAACCTAATCTCCTGATAGAACTGACTGGCACCACTGAAATGTGACCCAAGCCCTCAGCCATCAGCGCCCTCTCCAGCTCTATGTTAATGCTCTTAACATCTACATTAAGATGAGGGCGATTATGACGCTGAAACAGTTGCACGAAATCACATTAGTGCTACCAGTTTGAGTAGCTATCTTTACTAGGTCACCTCCTACATCATATTTCCTGTCCCTGTCAAGACTGTTCCGTGCTCCGCCCACTGTCAGTACCTGATTCTCCTTCGTAAAATTCCTACATAACTCCCATACGCTGTCAGTCACCTGCGCCAACCCTGCTCTAGGATTCACAATGCTGGTGACTTGGTACTCACTCCCAAACACTTCCTGCAACTGCTGGCCCCCAAGTCTACCGTGTGGACTACCTAGCAGCATAAGCTTTTTCTTTCTGTTAGATTGACCTAGGGCTCCTAACTGCTGAGGACTGCTGCATGTTCCCTACATTTACAGCTACAAGAGGTTTCTCTCCACTCAGATCTTACAGTTGGTCAAATCTATAGCATATACGCAAAGTATAGCTGTCTGAATACCTCCTCCTCCTATCTGCTTTCTTGCCAACTACCAGTTCCCATTCCCCACCACCCTTCACCATCCTCAACCTATCTAGTTCCTCCTTTGCGCGTTGTAACTGCACCTGAAGGGCACAGACTTTACACTCCTGCTCCTCTATCAACTTATTTCTACTACAGATTGTGCCTATTCAGGAGAGAATCTCGCTAGAATGCCCACTGGCTTCCCCACTGTATTCCCCCCAATGTAAATACTTTCAACAAATTCCACACTGTTACCGACTACTCAAAAACTTTCGACAGAGCGCACTCTTCTCCTTCATCGTAAAATTTTACAGTTACTGAAAAAAACTATACGTCTATGTTACCTAAGTTCAGTTACACCAGTAGAACTATTTATAGAACTAACAACAGCAGTCTCGAAATTTTCTATCTACTAAGAAATCAACTACTTGTATTAAACTACTAAAACACGGCTAATACCAATACCAACAAAACTTCACAGAATTCTTAGCTAAGAACAAAAATTCAAGGGGCCACTGGAACACTCAACGAAGTTAAAACACTGAATGAAAATAAGAAACGTCAGCTGAAAACTAAAGCACGAAATTCACTAAACGACTTCAATACACAGATTACTCTAAAAAAATACATAGCGAGTGAACATTTCCAAATGTTTATTAAATCGTTCTTTCGCCACAAACAGCACGTAACGCCGCTGAAAACTATTAAATTTAATAACTTCATCAAAAGGATATAAAGAATTGGCCACCAATAGATTCTTTGGACTCCTCCTAACTGAAATTGAATAGTAGTTAAACTTTTTATACCTGCTGGAAAGTTCTTTAATATTTATATGCCTGAACAATGGACGTCTTTTTGGACTAACATGTAAAGATAACTTCAGTCAGGAAGAAATATATTGGTATGAAGTTGTTATCGTGCCTAGTTCATTGAACAGTCCTCTTGAGAATTTTCTTGGTTTCACCCCACAGGTAATTCTTATTTCACGTTATTGGACTTGAAAGTTTTTAGTTAGCTTAATGATTACCTCCAAAAAATAATCCCATGTGACAATATGGAACGAAAGTAAGCAAAGCATACTGGCTTTTTTCATGTCACCTATGTCTGACGATATTAGCACTGCAAACTGTTTAGCGATTCAGTAGTTCTGTGGTATGCTCCTCCAAGTTGAATTTACTATCAAGCTTTAGTCCCAAAAATCTGTCAACTTCTTGTATCAAATCGTCGTCATGTTTGAGACATATACTGGCGAGCAACCTCTTACAGTTTCTGAATTGCATATAGATTTTTATTTCAAATTGGCTTATAATTGACTAGGAACCATTTATTAATACCCATGAAAATTTGTTTACCGAATCCTTCTGAGACTATGCCTGATTTGCCGTTTATTGCAACTTTTTATTATCTGCAAACAGCCTTGGGCTCTATTAATGCTACTTGTGAATTATGATTGACACACACAAGAAAGTGGAGAGCCCTAAGATGAGCAACATAATACATAATTAGTTCCCAGCTGGATTACTCCTAATAGCTTAATACACCTCTCTTTCCTGATAACACATTGTGTTTCATGCCAGTGATATAGGGTTTGAACGATTTTGCAGTATTTCGTTTTATACTGTAATATCGTAATTTACTTTTAAGGGTATTATGATTTACACAGTCAAAAGCCTTAGATATACCAGTAGCCTGTAGTTTCTCATCTAATGAATTAACTGCACTCCCTCTGTATGCGTAGATAGCCTTCTCAATATCGGAACCCTTTACACATCCAAACTGTGATTTTAACAACAGTTTATTTCTCCCTTCTCTAAAATGCTCTACATTATGCCAAATGGAAATTTCTTAACCTTCTTTCTCAAACAATGTGAAGTGGCTATTCAAGAGGAGTAGTATATTTATTAGTTTATTTTATTTATTTGGTGACTTTAAAACACGCGTAAATTTAATTCTGTGGTCCAAATGAGAAAAACTCGAAAAATACTCTTCTTACCATCATATTCAGGCTGTGGTAGTCGAATCCTGTCTCTCAGCGTAAGCTGAAAAGTAAAATCTCAAAACTAATGTTGCTCTCCGCTGCAGCTCACTGCTGTGAAAACATATTTGTTAAATGTCAAAGGGGCGATCTCTGTGCTTCCTCTATGATTTGGCTTTTTAGATCGACGCGTTACGGCGTCCAGTGAAGCAGCGGTCGCTACTATTGTTGAGCTGTAAAAGTCTTAAGAAAAATTAAACCAATGATAAGAACATGACAGAGGGCCAACTGTACACTGAAATAACTCAAACAGAAACTTCAAAGTACTATATTAACAGTGTTAACAACATAAAAGCTTACGTTACTTCCGTGCAACAACATGTCTGCTTCTTAGCCCCAGAAACAAGCGAAGGAAGAGGAAGAGAGGCACAATCTAGCAACGTTCTTCTCCCTTATTAACATCATAGAGTTTATTACATTTTAAGAGTTTACTACTTGATACTAAGATTAAAATTTAATATTTACAATAAACATGGATATTCTCCGCCGCCTACGCGGTCGGTGAAAGACATAAGGCGCGTGTACATTTATTTTGTTGTATAATGTTTCTCGTTCAGTTATTTTTGTTTTAAATGTCCTTACGACACGATCGTCGCTGGATGAGCACAATGCCCCCCCCCCCCCCCCCAACTTTTCGTGGCACATATTTTTTTTTGTTTGTTTTATTGTGGAGCACGAATATTTCTTTCCGTGCGTCCACAGCACTCGCACACTTTGTAAAGTCATTATGGTTCACACTTTAGTAACAATATCAACATCTTGTCGAGATTATAAATTCTTATCGTTTTCATTTACATTCGTGTCATATAGACAAAACATGAAATCACATAGTACACTCCTGGAAATTGAAATAAGAACACCGTGAATTCATTGTCCCAGGAAGGGGAAACTTTATTGACACATTCCTGAGGTCAGATACATCACATGATCACACTGACAGAACCACAGGCACATAGACACAGGCAACAGCGCATGCACAATGTCGGCACTAGTACAGTGTATATCCACCTTTCGCAGCTATGCAGGCTGCTATTCTCCCATGGAGACGATCGTAGAGATGCTGGATGTAGTCCTGTGCAACGGCTTGACATGCCATTTCCACCTGGCGCCTCAGTTGGACCAGCGTTCGTGCAGGACGCGCAGACCGCGTGAGACGACCCTTCATCCAGTCCCAAACATGCTCAATGGGGGACAGATCCGGAGTTCTTGCTGGACAGGGTAGTTGAGTTACACCTTCTAGAGCACGTTGGGTGGCACGGGATACATGCGGACGTGCATTGTCCTGTTGGAACAGCAAGTTCCCTTGCCGGTCTAGGAATGGTAGAACGATGGGTTCGATGACGGTTTGGATGTACCGTGCACTATTCAGTGTCCCCTCGACGATCACCAGAAGTGTACAGCCAGTGTAGGAGATCGCTCCCCACACCATGATGCCGTGTGTTGGCCCTGTGTGCCTCGGTCGTATGCAGTCCTGATTGTGGCGCTCACCTGCACGGCGCCAAACACGCATATGACCATCATTGGCACCAAGGCAGAAGCGACTCTCATCGCTGAAGACGACACGTCTCCATTCGTCCCTCCATTCACGCCTGTCGAGACACCACTGGAGGCGGGCTGCACGATGTTGGGGCGTGAGCGGAAGACAGCCTAACGGTGTGCGGGACCGTAGCCCAGCTTCATGGAGACGGTTGCGAATGGTCCTCGCCGATACCCCAGGAGCAACAGTGTCCCTAATTTGCTGGGAAGTGGCGGTGCGGTCCCCTACGGCACTGCGTAGGATCCTACGGTCTTGGCGTGCATCCGTGCGTCGCTGCGGTCCGGTCCCAGGTCGACTGGCACGTGCACCTTCCGCCGACCACTGGCGACAACATCGATGTACTGTGGAGACCTCACGCCCCACGTGTTGAGCAATTCGGCAGTACGTCCACCCGGCCTCCCGCATGCCCACTATACGCCCTCGCTCAAAGTCCGTCAACTGCACATACGGTTCACGTCCACGCTGTTGCGGCATGCTACCAGTGTTAAAGACTGCGATGGAGCTCCGTATGCCACAGCAAACTGGCTGACACTGACGGCGGCGGTGCACAAATGCTGCGCAGCTAGCGCCATTCGACGGCCAACACCGCAGTTCCTGGTGTGTCCGCTGTGCCGTGCGTGTGATCATTGCTTGTACAGCCCTCTCGCAGTGTCCGGAGCAAGTATGTTGGGTCTGACACACCGGTGTCAATGTGTTCTTTTTTCCATTTCCAGGAGTGTATTTAAACAAGATAAACAGTACATACACAGGTAGTGAAATTACAATGAATAAATTTTTTGTGGCTTGGTTTTGTAAAACGATGTAACTAAATTGCTATACCGAGGTCGTATCTTACTTTCTCTTTTTGCAGTTCAGATTTTACTTAAAGACACTCATAAATGGGATAGTACAATATTTTGAAAATTCCCAGGGATTGTGACTATTCGCTCCCCATTTTGGGCAATCCTGAGGGAACCCCCGGGGGGAAAACATAGGCGGAGCGATAGTCTGACCCATTTTCATAGTTATTGAACTATTACTTATGCAAGATCTCGATAATACAACAGGATGTGTTTGATTTTTGCCATGATCTTGGTGAATGTGAAGTTGTGTATGACAAATTGTTCATTCGTTGCGAAAAAAGTTGTTCTGCGTCGTGTTGTTGAGGCTGGTTCCTGGCGGTGCTGGCTGTTGGAGGCGGAGAGGCCTATGCCCGACGCGTGCAGGTGCAGTACCCGTTGGCGCGTCGCTTGTGGCCAACTGATGCAGCGCCTCGCCCCCGTCATCTATCGGGAGCTGGGCGAGTCGGAGTGGAGCGGGGTCCGCCCCCAGCTCGCTGACCAGACTCCGCACGGCAATTCGCCTCCGTCAGTGTACATGAAAAAACACACATTACGTAGAACTTCCTTCCCGCTACAGACGTTATACCTAGTGGGAAAAGGATGAATCATTAATTTAGCAGTTACTGTGAAGCTTACGCCGGTCTTGAGGTCACAAGTTGGCACGTCATCGCAGAATTCATGACATGTTTTTTATTGACACGCAGTTCACATGTTGTATTGTTTTCGTGTACACGTCTCATTTTAGTTTCATGAAATGACACTTTATTGCAAGCGTCGCACTCGCAGGCACATTTTAGCGTCCAATGACAAGTACGTTACTATTTAGCAAGCATCCGTTGCGCTAACAGTCCGCGCATAGCAGAGCATATGCGTATTGTTAGTCTAAATGAAAGTATAGTCTGTCTCAAAGTCATTGGCCTTGTGTTCGTTTTGTATTAAAGTTTGCACACTTTTAGAGAACATACACACAGTTTTTCGTGCACGATATTGTCGTCTTTCGTGTCTTTTCACTATATAACGTTCAATATCTGCATTTCACCGCCTACAACAAAAAGTTTCACTTTTACAGTTTCACATAGTTCAAGGTTAATTGTCTAGGCTAGCAAATTCAGCGCTGTTATTTTTAAATTCAAGTCAGACTGTTGTTCAGTTCACGCAGGGTTCTACAGTTCTTTCTTTTACAAATTACAGTTCATAATTATGTTTTGCGTACATACAAAATGTCTCCAACAGCTTTTAGACAATACTATTGTGTTTTCGTCGTATCTTTGGTGAGTCCCATGTCACGTCTGCTCTTTTTGCCCACTTGCCTCCCAGAGCCAGGCTCGACTATACAAAAACATTGCCCGTACTATTCTCTACGTATTTTCTTTTTTTTTTACTTTTTTGACGTCTAAGATGCTTACTTAGGCTCAAAGTGCAAGCTCCTATGTTTAGAGTTGGTTAACGAATTGCAAGAAAAAATCTTAGTAATTTCAATCAAGGTTGCATTTTAGAAGGACCTGTCTTTAGATGCGTATCTTAAATGCGTAATTTCGTGCCCACATGACGCATGAGGTATCCTTGGTGTCAACACACCTTCTCTCATGCTCGCTTGTAAAATCAGTGCTCACACATCTCCCTTTTTTCTCAAAATATATCGTAAGAGCATAATATACAACATTTATATCTACTTACTTATTCACTAACAAGAAATAACACTTTTTCTAAACACTAATGAAAAATTCAAATTCAAATTCTTTCAGCATTCTGTGCTGTCATTCACGCTTGAATAAGTCTTTAGAATACGAGGGGGGACCCAAAAATAACCGGAATTTCTTTCTAGAAAGCATATACTTTATTGTTTTCAAATACAACCTTAATCTCCTTCGAAGTACTCCCCATTAGCATTAATACACCTGTCCAAACGTTCATTCCAGTGTTCGAAGCACCTTTTAAATTCGTCCTTTTTGATACCTGCTAGCACTTTCATGGCATTACGTTTGACGACGCTTCCCTCTCTCTTTTCTTCCTCGGGAACAGGAAGAAGTCCGAGGGTGCTAAATCTGGCGTGGGTCAAAATAGTCGTCTTCGTTGAGGCCAAAAACTGGCGAACGCTGAGAGCCGTGTGCGCGGGAGCGTTGTCTTGATGTAGGAACCACACGCCATAACCCCACAAAGCCAGACGTTTTCGCGACAAACTTCTGCAAAGCCGTTTCATAACCTCCAAATAGAATTGCTGGTTTACTGTCTGGTTTTCAGAGACAAATTCAGAGTGTGTGATCCCTTTGATATCAAAACAAACAGATCAACATCATTTTCACATTCGATTTCACTTGTTGAGCTTTTTTTGGTCGAGGTGAGCCAGGTGACCCATAGCACCATGACTGATCACCTGCAATGATTTTGTTGGAAACATGTGGATCATCTTTGAATGCGTCGTTCATTTCGAGACAGGCTTGAACGCGACGATCCCTCTGATCTCCAGTAAGAGCTTCAGCACGAATTTTGCTGCCACTCTTCGCATCCCCAAATCGATGGTCAAGATGCGCTTAATTGAGCTCCAGGACAACCCGGACAAGTTCTCAAGTTTGTCGATTGTCCTGCGTCGATCTTCACTGATGAAATTACAGATTTTGTCGATGTTGTCTTCGCTTCGAGCAGTTGAAGGTCGACCAGAATGGGGCTGATCTTCAACCACCATTTCTCCCTTTTTAAACCGAGAAAACCATTCGTACACTTGGGTTTTACTAAGAACATGGTCTTTGTAGGCTGTGTGGATCATCGCAACAGTTTCTGCTGTGTTCTTGCCGAGCAAGAAATAAAACTTCACTGCTGCACATTGTTCGTAAAAACTAGCCATTTCCTTGTGTCACGTCTGCACTATACACACACTCAAAGAACTGCCAAAGAAACCACACTTCTCACTTTTGGGTGACGCCGCGTTGCAGAATAACTCAGCAGAGCTCCTACTGGCGGCTCCCACTGGCGGCGCAACCTGCTACTACAAGTACACGATGTACAGCATTACGATTCCGGTTGCTTTTGGATCCACCCTCGTATATACAAACCTACATCATGATTATATTTTTATACATTTGAAATGATTTCAACAGCAGTATTGCTCTGAACTTCGTACAGTTACTCACATAAACTTACTTTTGATGCATGGTTTTTTTTCTACATACAGCTATTAAAATATTCTTTCTTCACACTAGGAAATAGTCCTTTGATTTCTTTCCCATTAATAAAGTATGTTTTTCAATGTGGTGGCATGGGATTCATTTACATTCTCAACATTGTTTTCTACTTCCATATCTAGCACTTTACCCATCACGGATTTAATTTGGGACAAGTAAAAGTTCAAAGATTAACAAAAATTTACGTATATCTCTTCCAAAATAAAACACGCAATTACATACACAAATGCACTCACTACGCTGTTAGCACTGCTTACCACTTTTACCGTGGATTCCTCATGAGCGTATGGCCTTGATTTTCCTCACAAAATTTTCATGACTCTTGCACTTTAAGCCTTACCTTTTTATTATAGAAGTTTTGTTGTTTCAATTCCTATCGTTTCCTTTCTCAAGAATATCAACTTTCTTTCATCTCAGGGTGTTAGCTGTTGCGCATGAAAAACTTTTTTACGTAGTCATTAATCACGCAATGTTTGTGTAAATACATAAATCACATACATATACATAAACAAATTTTCATGTGTCAAAGTTGGGCGCCAATTTAAGTGGCTATTCAAGAGGAATAGTATATTTATTTGTTTATTTTATTTATTTGGTAACTTTAAATATACTCGTAAATTTGATTGTGTGGTCCAAATGAAAAAATTGCTAACTGAGTTTTGCTTTCTAGAATATTACGTGACTATGAAAATATAACAGTATGATAATTAACCTTGGCGTATTTATTCTTTAAAGCTCATGGACTCAAAAATTTATTGAGGACCCACACAAAACTCGAAGCCTACTCTTCTTACCATCATTTTCAGGCTGTGGTAGTCGAATCCGGGCTCTCGGCTTAAGCTGAAAAGTAAAATCTTAAAAGTGATGTTTCTATGCGCTGCGGCGCATTGCTGTGAAAAAATGTTTGCTAAATGTTAAATCTGGCGATCTCTGGGCTTCCGCTATGATTTCGCTTTTTAGATCGACGGGTAATGACTTCCATTAAAGCAGCGGCCACTATTATTGTGGAGATGTAAAAGTCTTAAGAAAAATTAAACCAATGAAAGGAACATGACAGTGACCGTACACTGAAATAACTCAAATAGAAACTACAACTTACTATATCAACATGGTTAACAGCATAAAAGCTTACATTACTTTCGTGCAACAAGATGTCTGCTTCTTCACCACAGAAACAAGCGAAGGAAGAGGAAGAGCAGAACAATCTAGGAACTTTCTTCTCCCTTATTATCATCATAGACATTATTACATTTCAAGATTTTCTACTTGATACTAAGATTAAAATTTAATATTTAGAATAGAACATGGATATTTTACGCCGCCTATGCGATCAGTGAAACACATAAGGTTCGTGTACATTTATTTCGTAATATAATATTTCTCTTTCCAAGTTTTTTGTTTTAAATGTCTTTAGGACACAGTCGTCACAGGGACGGCACAAATGGTTTAACTTCAGCATATACAAACCTTTTTAGGAAATTTTCCACTGACAAATCATTGGTTATATAGATAACTTAATTTGTTACTAAACACAACCTTTAATTTACTGTACTTTGCTGATGTTATATCATAACCACTAGAATATTTGATTTAAAATTTTTATAGTACATATTATTTTTATTTATGTAGTGAAGCTCCATTTTGTAATACTGAAGTTATTTGTAACGATTGGTCAGAGATATTCCATGACAGTAACAATAGCCAAATGCTTAACAACAGCAGTTCCATACAGAATTAAATCCGGTTCTTTGTCAATACGTATCGTCTTTTAAGCGTCCTATTCATCACTTTTGGCTATGTGTAACGGAAGCTGAACGGACATTGCACTTTCGTCGATGTTATAGCTACATACAGTGTGAGGCACTTTCATTAACTCATCCTCAATGTTAACTCCATTATTGTAACACAGCATTTTTAGATTTGCGTCTTCTGTATGGAATGTGGCCTCACAACACCCTCTCACAGGCAGCTACGCATTCTGTCTACAATCAACAGATTATCAAGATAGACGATCCCTTCATGGACAAAAAAAAACAAAAATAAGAATCTCACAGCGGTGCAAGCTGTGTACACTCTGCTTTAGAAACATTAAGAGAAAGGCGTACAGATTAAAAACTAATTACACTGTCAGAAAGAAATAATCTGTCTTCCAGTGGGTTGTTTTGGAACTTACAATTAGATGACTTTCTGCAGAAAACAGTTTTCTTGTATTATAAACACTTCGAGCTAGGTGTAACAGCAGATCATTAGTGCTTTGTGTAAGGTACATTGGCAACACATTCACCTGTGCGTAAGCGGAAGTTTATGTAGAGTATACTGTGAAAACAGGCGCCAAATGCGGTAGTATCGGCAAACTGACCAGATGAACACAAGACAGTGATGATGACTGAAGACCGAAGAGAGACAGGTGACGACCCACAACCGTGCCTCTGAATACTGGAAAATATATCCTGCGTAGTCTGCGATGGCAAGAACGACAGCCGATGACAGTGCTTGCAGAACCCTGATGCATGGCGGGCTTTCAGAAGCGCATAATGACTGTGACGGAGCCTTCGTAGAGCATTCGAAATGTGTATGAAGAACCCCACTAGTGGATGATGGTCTAAGAGGCTCTTATGTGGCAACAAATCTGACAAGTTCAAATCTACAGCTGTAGTCCGTGGAACTATCTTTCACCTTGATCAGACACTATCCTTCCCAGCACACTGTCCTCTCTCAATAACAGTATAACTCTTCCTTGGGCCTCCAACATATTTTTACATACACGAACGTATCTTTATAGTACATTATATTTAAATTGTCTCGTGTCAAAATCAGAATAGTGATACTAGAACCAAAAGAAGGATGAATGCAATAATGTTAAACGTAGGTACAATAAAAAATAAAGAGAACGCTAACCCCTTTACTCTGTATATTTTTTATCATTCCATTATCACGATTTCGGATTTTTGAGCCTAATAGGAAACTGAAAACAGTAAACATCATACATGATAAGATATGTACAACATAATGTGATCATATATGAAAAGCAGAAGTGCACATAGGACTCTTACAACATCATTGCATACCAGACATGCCTTCATAATATGTCGTTGTCAAAATATTGCATTTTTTATCTATTGTTATTTCACCCTCTCGTCCCTTGTGATGAATAGTGAGTTGTCTATGGTACAGCAACCTGCTCACCAGTTAAAAACTCCAACACAATAAACAAAGAAATAAACAAAATTAAAGAATACATATTGGTAAACTGTTTTAATATTATAAGAAGATGAATTTTTATGCTATTAACACCATATTAGACTGGTGTTCTTCTGTATTGTTTAAAATTTAATTAAAAAACAGTAAAAAATGAGGATAAAAAGCAAAATAAATACTTGAAAACACATTGGAAAGCGCAGCCACGATTATTAAAAAAGCATTACGCTTCCACTAAAGATGTGAAGGATGTACACTAGGCCATAAGTAAAGTGGGTATAAAATATAGGAATCTGTTAGATAGTAAATGTGAAGATGCGGTTAGGTGCTGAAATGGATAATGGGAAGACATCACAACTAGTGGGTGGACAAGGTTGTGGTATAAAGAGAAGGGACAGGGAGAAAACACCAGGAATGGGGACTGATGGAGAGAGAAGAGTGAGCGTGCACCCTGATGTGGTGTGCGAAGGCGGGAAGCAGTTATAGCTGCTAGCAGTGACAAATGTCAGGGCATATTTAAGTGTCTGGGGGAAGTAGGTTGAAGCTATGTAGAAACTGAATATTGAGTCTGTGAATGTGTATGGGTGGTGAGATATGCAGCAAAAGTCGTAGCATCATACCCAAGTTTGCGACCAGATAGGAAATAATGGAATTACTAGACTCTTGATTGCATAATGTAGTATAAACATAGATAATTAATGGGGGTGAGGTTACGTTTGAATTTGATGATATGGTTTGGGATCCTCATAGCAGAATGTAAACATAAGTGGAAAAAAGTGACAGAGTGCAACACATTCAAAGATTTGGACGGACTGATACATCCTAGGTGGAACAGATATCCATTCAACATTTACATGGGAGAGGATGTCAGATCAACGTTTTTTAGCTGTGGAAAATGGAGGGGTGCAACCTCAGCTTCAGTCAGTAAATAGTTTTAGTACATTTCATCTTCTGTGGGCTTGCTGTTGCATGGTTAATAGGTTAGGTTTTCATGGTATTTGCAAGTCAAGGAGTGGTCCGAGACATTTTAGTGTACTACTTAACTGGATAGGACGGTTACATAAGTGAGGTATTGAAGGAGGATGCTGCAGGTGGTTCTTCCTATAATTATTGTCTGTGTTATGGAGAGGCTGAACTCGAGGACACTACAGGTGCACCACGAGATAAACTGACTGAGGTCGATTTAGAGCGATCGTTCGCACGTCTGTAATGTAGGCTAGAGTATTGAGAAAGCAGAGTCATCGGCATATGGAAGGACGTGGACTGGTTGATTGGTTGATTTGAAGGGGAGGGGGGAGGGGACCAAACAGTGAAATCATCGGTCCCATCTGAATAGGGAAAGATTGGGAAGGAATTCGACAATGCCATTTCAAAGGAACTGTCCCAACATTTGTTTGAAGCGATTTAGGGAAAATACAAAAAAACTAAATCAGGATGGCTAGACCCAGGTTTGAACCTTCGTCCTCCCGAATGCAAGTCCAGTGTGTTAATCACTGTTCCACCTGGCTCATTATGTGGACTGCTGGAAGTGGTTTGATCATACAGATGACCACACCAGAGAAAATTTGAGACACAAGCCATACTGGTTGACAAGAAGCAGATGTTCTGGTTTAAGGTGTTGATACATGCAGCTGGCGCGAATGGGTTCAAAACCTTGCTAAACCCTGGATTGAGGCTGATAGAGCTGCAAGAGGAAGTATCAGAAGAGGGTTCGATCAGCTTGTGCTAAAGTAGGATTTCTGAGGTTTTCCACAGTTTAAGATTGTAACCATTGCCAACGACAGTGTTATAAAGGGCCCATCTATGTGTTGATAGGTAATATTCTTGTAAACAGGAAAACCGTGCCCTTTTTGTGAAGTTCTTGCTTTATGTTGCGTGCTGTGATTGGTTATTTAATTCTGTTTGTGAAATGTTTTCCAACAACCAGAAGCTTGGACCCAGTTTTGGGACAGCTCTATTTGTGGGTTCATAGATTGTAATGAATAGGAAGGAACAAAATGGCTGTCATCAGAAACTTTTGACTAAGTCCGAAAGACAGGATGCAAAGCAATCAACTTCGCCCAGGCTGTCAGGCATGGTATGGTTGTTGTGGTAATTACTGCTGGTGAGGCGATGCAGAGCTTTCCAGTACTTGGAAGTGCTAATGGGGAGTATAGCAGTGAGTCTGTCTGCTTGTTACCAGTTACGGCGGGTTTTAGCATTTAATAATTCACTGATCCGTCTTTGTACTTACTGGCGGCTTCTGAGTGTGTCCTGATCGAGACACAGATGTGGTATAAGCAACAGTATTCTCAGAAGAGGAATAGTGATTGTGGAGGGAAGCAGAGAGATGAGGATATATGGTTGTGGTAGAAATGTGAGCTAATATAGCGTCTGACAAGGTCTGCTGCAGGAAAGATATGGTATGAGTGAGTATTTTGGGCGACACCAGTTATGGGTAAAAATGCTGATTCATCATCTGCAGCACTTTTTTTCTGTTCATATGACAGGTCAGACAATTGCGCATGTCACATTTCTCTGACATCAGCATCAGCACTCCGTGATCTCCATCACCATAGTAGGAAACATAACATCAAGCCTTGTGCTAACACCAAGGAGGAAAGGGAGAGGATGTGGTCCAGTCGACTCCCTTATACCACTGATGTTTGCATGAAGCATGCGACGGGTCAGGCTCTTATCGCGCAGTTTCCTTTCCCTGAAAGAAAATCCACCTACCTCGTTTCTTAGGTAGTTGCTGCACTCGCCTCTCCTGATAGCAGCTACTGGAAAAATTGCAGAAAAGCAGTGTTGAAGAAACTGCAATTTAATAGCCGCTCACCGGAGGCCGCGATACATGTTTGCTGAAATACAATCTATGAGCAATCTTCCTAAATAAATTGAGTTATTGGAATGGTAGTAATTGTTTACTCAAACGAGAACGCGAAGTTGGTAATTCTATTTAAGCTCTTTATTGTCTTTAAGCCTGATCATCAGCCCGCTAATCTACGTTTGAAGAAAGTTCAGTTCACAATTCTATCCACACTCAAACCCCGCCAGAATTAGCTGTCAAAGTTACGGAATTTACTTAACTGCAACACAGACGATTTTCTAACATACACGTTTGCAGTCGATGTTCAATAATAGTTCGTTTTTTTAACGTTAATGCTCGCCATAAGCACTTAGTAAAAGTTTACGAAGTACCGCCACGCTTTTAATTATTAAAGTTACTCGCGTCTTTCGAGGAACGAAAAGTCACAACTCGCTCAAACTCACACTACGCGTTACTGGACTCTTCCAGTCTCAAATCGCACAGTACCGAACCGATGAAGCCGTTTTATGACTTCATTTTACACATTATTCGCGAGGACACATCAAGCATGTCTCTTCTCGATCACAGTTCCTTCGCGACTCCTCATCCACTCGCGACTCCTCTCCTAGTCTGCTAACCGTCCTCGCATCTCATTGGCTCACACATCACACAGCCAATCAGAATTAACTCTTTGGGTGCGCCTCGCGCCAAAATCTAGCACGCACCAGTCATGACTTCTTGTTACACAAAATTTACTGTATAATTTAACAAACCGAAAGGAAAACTAGACTTTACTTTATTTCCAGAAATTATTTAAATACTCGCGAACGTTCTGGCTGCTTGTACAATACCATACACTCTTGGACATCCGACATTCACTAAGATGGGGAACCACTGGCGACTCTGTTCCCACGGTTACATCGTCTGAACACTTGCGAGTTCCAACCTAGATTTTATACACTTGCAAAGAATGGCGAATGTCCCTCTTTCATTCACTCAGGCACACTCATTCACTCTCACCTACTCATATAAAATAACTGTTCACAAAAATTCAAAACATTTATGGTTTTAACAAAGTTATAGGTGAATTTCTAAAAGTAAAATTCTCAAAATAAATACAAAGCACGGAAGGTGATTTTGTTTCATAGTTGGATGGTCACTGAAGGTGATCTATACATAATGGTATTTATTTAGACTCGAAATTTGTAGAAATTTGCGTTTTCTGTAAGATTTTTCTAATTTCCAAAATATGCAGATTTCAAAGCTCAAATTTGGATGACTTATTTTTATTCATAACAGAAACTAGTATATTAACTTTTAATTTCCTCAGGTTCCTCAGTTAGAAGTTATTAAAGATGAAAGTTCCACGTTATACACGCGGCTAGTTAGCGCACAGGTCTTACATTCTCACGGTACAGACATGCCATATGGTCGTGACGTCAGACGAACGGACACCGGTAATCTGCCCGCTACAGCACATATGCTAATCTGATGGCTACTTTACAGTCTGTCTACATTTCACAGTAAATATTTGATAGAAAACTGTGCGCTCGCACTAGTTGCGACGCCACACACCTCCTGAGGAAACTAAATTTTTTCATTCATGACAAACTTTTAGTTTTCTAAAAAAATTTCTATTAAAGATTTACTCAAACAGCTATTTAACATTTATAGTTCCTGTACATCAATCATCCACTTATACCTAGGGCTGACGACCTACAAAACATCTTATATCTAAACATGCACTTTTATCATCATTCAAAAAAAATTTTTCAGATTACAAAATTCTATTTACAAATTCCTGAAAGAGAAAACAAACCTAAATACTATCTTGATGTACGTCACACGCACACTAACACTACTATCGCTATGGTGAGCGTCACTTTTTTACCACTTACACTTAAGATTTTGATACTTTCCTAATGCAGTACCGAAGTGGCACATTTACTCTTTAATTACTTCTTCATCTCATAATCAAACAAGTTATGGTTACATAAGAAATACTAAGAAAAACAATTCCTACAAATAGTTCACAAATACATAATAAATCTCCGCCAGCACTGGTGACTCTCCAGTTCCTGTACAATACACAACAATATAAAATATACACAAAATTATCAATATTACAATTCTGTCTCCAGGCAATCTCCTGTAGTCCTGTATCATAAATTAAACACTGAAAAATACATATTTACTTATTCATTTATCAACACTACAATCCTTATACTAATCTCTACGACAAACTTGGGGAGCTTTGTGTGTCTCTGGTCAAAAATGGAATCGATGTCATGGGTACTTTCCTCATCTCACATATCTGGAGTTACTTCAATTTCTTGTCAACATCAGGTTTTCTCTAGTCACATTCGGGTTTAATTTACAACTCTCATACTCATACTTCACACACTCAGGTTAGTATTTGTTAAAGCGTTTCCTACTAATCTGCGAAACCTCGTTACCCATACTTTCTAACATACATCCACCTCCTGAGTTACCAACGTCGCCTCAGCTCTGTTTACATTCGTAGCCTCACTTCCTTTTGTTTACAAACATCTCCTCTGTTTACCAACAAACGCCACCTCTGGTTACCAACATTAAGCTTTTTATTTACTCACCTTCGTAGCCTCACTTTTTCCTAATATCGAGCTAGCCAAACACTATGCTCATTCTTTCTCCTTTTCTCACATATTTCTCTTCATTTGACAGTCAGTCCTGCTGCACTGTCCCTTTAACTTAACTTCCTTTACCCCTTTGACAGTCAACCTTGTTGCACTGTACCTTTACTCATTTTACCACTAAATCACCTCCTGAGGCTCTGACTTCATTGAACAGACAGTTTTGCTGTACTGCTCCATTTCCTTTCCTAAACATTAGCTTAATGCTACGTCTTAACATATCGTTCTGTTACTTAACAAACAGCTTCAATGTTCGTCACCATATTTTCTGAGGCTCTTACATTTCTTAGTTATTTTACCTTTCTAAGGGCATTACTCACACCTTAGGCCAAACATTTACTTTACTGAGACTTATTACTTATCTGAGGTATCTTAATCCTTTTTGATTTTCTCTTACACTCATTCCTTACGCTTAACCTATACTGCACTGAGGTTCTTTCCTACTCATTACTTAAACACTTTATCACTTAAAAACTACGATAGAGAAGAAGGAAAGACGATAGAATTTTAGTTCTGAATGAAAGAAGAGGTAGGTTGACAATACGGAAAAGAAAGTGGAAGAAATATTGTCAAACGACTCGAGACCTAGTGCTCGTCACGCACTTAGCTCTGCAAAGAGTGCAAAGCTCTCTGAGGTATCTACTCACTCCTGGCCACGTCTCTCTTTTGAACATATCTTTTCAAATCCACAATGTTCCTAAGCCCTAACACCTTATGTGATTTCACAAACTCCAGTCTATAAGCATTTGGGTGAGGCTTCTCTACGATTCTAAATGGGCCCACGTACTCATCGGTAAACTTCTTTGTTTCATCAATATCAATTAATTCTAGTAATTTCTCCTCGATCCTATTTCTGACACTCACAAGCTCAGACGGATCCTCTACTTTTTTGCCACCGTACTCATTATAGCCCTCCAAGAATTTCTCTGTTTTACAAATACATATAGGAAAATCATTCTGCTCAGGATCCTCACATAGCTGCTTACCGATGAAAGGTATAGTAATTAGTTTACCCTTAATTTTTACCATAACATCATTGGTAGAAAAATTCACCCATCCTTCATATTTATTCAAAAAGTCAACCCCCACCAATATGTCTACACTCAGTCCATTTATAACTAAGAAGTTCTGTCTTATTTCTACTTCCTTAAATGCTATGGGTAGAAACACTTCCTGTTTTACTGTCTTCTTAGTCTTACCGGTTGCTACTACAATGTTCAAGCCACTTACTGGCATCTTAACAATCTGTTTACTGTTAGGGAGTTCATTTACCAAGTTCTGGGATACTGCACAGACTTCCGATCCAGTATCTATCAAACATTTAACTGGTTCATTTAATACTCTTAGCTCTACTATCGGTTGCCCTAAGTACTCTTTATTTATTTTGGGTTCTGCTTCCTCCAATAAATCTTGCACAATTTCTCTCCTTTCGAAGCCTGTCTTTTGGGTGGCAATCACATTCACACTTACAGGGTTTATTTCATGCTTATTATCACCCTCAATTCTAGTGGCAGCTCCTATTAGCCTATCCACTATTGCTAAGTCAAAACATTTTTCCAATGTTTCCCCCTCTTTCTCATTAACCTCCTTTTCTACGACCCTATCCAAGGCGTCGTCATTAACCTCTACCTCCTCTAATCTATCCTCTTCTTCGTAACTATCTACAACATCAATTATCTTATCAAGCACAGTCACAACCCTGCCATTATTACGGTTCTCACCCCTATCCGACAGCTCTTCATTAGTTTTACTGTGCATAATGTCTTTCTGATTATTACCCTTATAACTAGTACTTAGTTCTTCAATAAATGGCTTCTTATGATTATTCTTACAGTTAATTGGTTCATTAACCTCCACTTGACTTAAAGCTACTATCTCTGTCTGTTTTACGTTATCCTCCCTAAATTTTGTAGCAACAACATTTATGTTAGGTGGTCGTTCAGGCTGCTTTCTTATGAATGGTTTTGCCAGCGGATTTAACTTTAAACGCTGTTGCCTACGATCGCCAGCACACTCGTAGACAATTAATGGTTTTCCGAGCGCGGTGCGTCATCACTATGCCTCCAGCTGACCGCCTCACCTCCTGACATCTGTCGGCCGCTGTCATACTGCTCGCGTTCATTGAACCTGTTAACATATGTTCTTCCTCTACCACGTGAACTGCCACGGTATCCGCCGCCTCTCTGAACACCCATCCTATTAATGTTTACATCCGCGCGATTGTCATTCTGCCTAGCAGGCGGGCGATGCTCCCTCCTCATGTTTTCTTCTTCTTTTTGGACGGATTCAACCCTTTCTAAATACTGTACGAACTTGTCAATGTTATCTCGGGGCGCAGATATGATCTTAGTTTTCCAGTTCCACGGTAGCTTATTTTCTACCCCTAATATGATCTGTTCTGTTTCTAACTTATTACTAAGGTAGGACAGAGTTGTTACCCACCTTTGAACAAATCGTTTGATGCCCTCTCTCTTGGGGTCATACTTCTCTCCCGACCAGAACCGATTAAGAACATCCATCTGCTTTCTCTTTCCCCAGTATTCCTCAAAGAACGCTAATTTAAATTCTGACAATTTCGCGTATTTTTCAGAGGCTAAATTCCCCCATACTCTGGCCTCTCCCATCAAATTTGAAGTGATAAAGCCTATCTTTTGTTTATCGCTCCATACTTTCGGCAAAACGTCTTCAAAATCGTTCCAAAATTCTCTGGGGTGCATGTTCTTACTTGGGTCAAATTTTAAAAACTGTCTGTGGGTAACATACGCAACCTCGGTAGATTCAATTATTCCACTGGAAATTATACTACCACTATGGTTAGAAACACACTGTTCTACTTTGGTTAGTCTGCATTCATGCCCACAAAGTTGCTCATTCACACTTTCACTGAAATGGCTTATGTGAGTCTCTAAATTATTGACCTTATTTACAACTTGCTCTCCAAGTTTCTCACACCGAATTTTGGTATCATTTACTTTACATTCTAAGGCGGCATGATTAATTTCATTGGAATTCTCTACCACTTTTATGTGCTCACATACTTTATCTAATTCTGCATCAACATGGGATTTAAATTGCTGTTGATCCTCAGTAACCTGTTCGATTCGTGTCGTCAATTCACTTTGCACTTGAACAATATTTTCTGTACATTCTAGTTTAACCTGCTGTATTTCAACATTTACTTTACTACTGAGCACTGCTAAATCTTGCTTCCAACAGTCTCTGAGATCGGATATTTTGGAATCTAAATCAGCGCCCATTTTAGTCATCTCATTACTTAAATCAGATCCTAATTTAGACATTTTTGAATCCATTTTACTTGACATATTAGTTTCCATTTGTGACATATTAGTTTCCAATTTTGATATACTGGAATCCATTTTTGACATACTGGAATCCATCTTACTTGACATATTGGAATCCAACACGTTCATCTTAGTTAATAGATTCATCAGCATACTGGCGACATTATCCTTCGCCCCCTCATTTGCTGATACAATGTCCCTATTAACATTAACTACCGGCATGGGTAACTGTAACTCACTGGGCACTGACATATTTGGATCTGACTCCAAACTATAATTAACATAGGATGAATCAGTCAAACTACTACTGAAATTGGGTTGAGACACGTCTAAACTAAAATTCATGGGGTCATTTTCCCCTGTCTCCATCCCACTATCACAACTTAGTTCCGCCTTTTTGTCACTTGGTTGAAACTCAGCCATTTTTCTCAGTTTGACTCCACAAACACACAAAGTTTTCAAAAGCACTGTACTTAACTTTGTGCTTCGGCGTGCTGCGTTGCTGCTAGATGAAACTGCGGGTCCGTTCACCATACACTGCAATGCTGTACCAGTTTCCGGGCCCCCGCTCGAATCAGCGCTGCCAACTGCCACTGCTGTCGTCGCCTCTGCGTAGTCTCCGTAGCTCGTCGTCTGCCAGACGCCGTCGTAGACTGCTATTCCAATCGGCGCGTAGTCACCGAAAAATTCTTCCGTTCCGTACAACACATTACAGTTCACGGACACTTTCACTGTCCTTCCTATTCACGTGGCGATATCAATTTGTACGCTACACAGTTCCTACACATAGCGAGCACTTCTGTATTGTCCGGTAATTGTCACTACTGCTTTTTTTTGAAATTCACTGGAATTTACTATTTTTATTTCCCGGCCGATGCACCACTTGCGACGGGTCAGGCTCTTATCGCGCAGTTTCCTTTCCCTGAAAGAAAATCCACCTACCTCGTTTCTTAGGTAGTTGCTGCACTCGCCTCTCCTGATAGCAGCTACTGGAAAAATTGCAGAAAAGCAGTGTTGAAGAAACTGCAATTTAATAGCCGCTCACCGGAGGCCGCGATACATGTTTGCTGAAATACAATCTATGAGCAATCTTCCTAAATAAATTGAGTTATTGGAATGGTAGTAATTGTTTACTCAAACGAGAACGCGAAGTTGGTAATTCTATTTAAGCTCTTTATTGTCTTTAAGCCTGATCATCAGCCCGCTAATCTACGTTTGAAGAAAGTTCAGTTCACAATTCTATCCACACTCAAACCCCGCCAGAATTAGCTTTCAAAGTTACGGAATTTACTTAACTGCAACACAGACGATTTTCTAACATACACGTTTGCAGTCGATGTTCAATAATAGTTCGTTTTTTAACGTTAATGCTCGCCATAAGCACTTAGTAAAAGTTTACGAAGTACCGCCACGCTTTTAATTATTAAAGTTACTCGCGTCTTTCGAGGAACGAAAAGTCACAACTCGCTCAAACTCACACTACGCGTTACTGGACTCTTCCAGTCTCAAATCGCACAGTACCGAACCGATGAAGCCGTTTTATGACTTCATTTTACACATTATTCGCGAGGACACATCAAGCATGTCTCTTCTCGATCACAGTTCCTTCGCGACTCCTCATCCACTCGCGACTCCTCTCCTAGTCTGCTAACCGTCCTCGCATCTCATTGGCTCACACATCACACAGCCAATCAGAATTAACTCTTTGGGTGCGCCTCGCGCCAAAATCTAGCACGCACCAGTCATGACTTCTTGTTACACAAAATTTACTGTATAATTTAACAAACCGAAAGGAAAACTAGACTTTACTTTATTTCCAGAAATTATTTAAATACTCGCGAACGTTCTGGCTGCTTGTACAATACCATACACTCTTGGACATCCGACATTCACTAAGATGGGGAACCACTGGCGACTCTGTTCCCACGGTTACATCGTCTGAACACTTGCGAGTTCCAACCTAGATTTTATACACTTGCAAAGAATGGCGAATGTCCCTCTTTCATTCACTCAGGCACACTCATTCACTCTCACCTACTCATATAAAATAACTGTTCACAAAAATTCAAAACATTTATGGTTTTAACAAAGTTATAGGTGAATTTCTAAAAGTAAAATTCTCAAAATAAATACAAAGCACGGAAGGTGATTTTGTTTCATAGTTGGATGGTCACTGAAGGTGATCTATACATAATGGTATTTATTTAGACTCGAAATTTGTAGAAATTTGCGTTTTCTGTAAGATTTTTCTAATTTCCAAAATATGCAGATTTCAAAGCTCAAATTTGGATGACTTATTTTTATTCATAACAGAAACTAGTATATTAACTTTTAATTTCCTCAGGTTCCTCAGTTAGAAGTTATTAAAGATGAAAGTTCCACGTTATACACGCGGCTAGTTAGCGCACAGGTCTTACATTCTCACGGTACAGACATGCCATATGGTCGTGACGTCAGACGAACGGACACCGGTAATCTGCCCGCTACAGCACATATGCTAATCTGATGGCTACTTTACAGTCTGTCTACATTTCACAGTAAATATTTGATAGAAAACTGTGCGCTCGCACTAGTTGCGACGCCACAAGCAGCCCCTCCATGAGCGCCCCCACTCAATGACATGTGTCCTCAGCTCACCAACTATTATAATCGTCTGATGACTATATATTATTATTTGTTGCCAGCATGAAGCGCCGCCATTACTAATTATTATTACAGTAGTGTATGCAACATTATACTCAGTTTTTTGCTGTAACTGTTACACACAGAAAGCAATTTTTGCAGCCATCAAGATGTGTAGCCATATTAGACAACTCCGCAGCACAAGTAGATCAGCTGCAACGAGCAGCTGATCCAGTACTGGACAAGGACACTCAGATGTTAGCAGTCACATCCCACAGGATGTCTTCCCAACCTTTTGCTTCTGGTGTCTTCTGACTACGCAGTAGTGCAACCACAGTTGCCATGTCTCAAAAGAGCACTGTTACGCACAGTGCAACTGTCATTGGTTTTGAAACGTCCCCTTTGAAAAATTATACATGGTTGTGCTTAAGCTGACACACAATATCTTTTTAGCGCAACGCAATCTGACTTTCAGTAATCCCTACAAAAAAATGGCCCTGACTAACATTAACCTATATGTTTCACAAATCACTTACCTCACAAAAATCTTCGTTACTCGAACTACTGCAATACAGCGAGCGCCACTACTGCCAGCTAACTAAAAGATTCAAACTACGGAAGTCACTAACTACTGATAGGCACAGTTAGCAAATGAAAGATTTTAACAGAGAACAAACAATATATTTACCTTAATAGTCATAATATATATATCAGTTCATGACATCCAGTCTTACAAATTTCAAAACTCCGCCAGCTCCGTCCCCACGTCCACCACTGCTGGCGGCTCACCTCCAACTGCGCAACGCTACGTGCTGTTAACATCCAGCTGCCGCTGCCCAACACTACAATGGCAGACTACAATGCAAACCAGCCACAGACTGCACACGGCACAGCCAGTGATTTTCATACAGAGTGCTACTTGGCGGCGGCGTTACCAATAAAAAAAACCTAAACAGCCTACTTACAGTTTTAAATGTGTTACTGTAAGTTTGACCCAACAATAACCTTAAAGTAGTTATAGGGATAGAAACTACACAACATGCTGGTGCTAAAGTACTGTATTTATAGTATGAGTGAGACTGTCTATGCCGTATGGGGTCATAAATTGATAGGAAGATGACTAGCTATTTTGCATATAAAAGAATACATTGGTGCGTATTTAAATGTCAAAAAGGTTTCCTTCGAATCAAGTACGTTAGGGAGGCAAACGAGGAGTCAGTAAGACCATGCTTTCTGAATAAAACTTGAAATTCAAAAATAGAAGAAATCAGTCAAATATTTTATGAAATGATTTGTGTAAAAGAAATAAGTAGATTAGAGAAACGTTCTACGTGCCTTTGAGTGATGCCCGAAATCATGAACAGAAAATGAGGTGCACCAAACGTTTTCCTAATATTTTTTATTTCATACTTCATTACACAAAACGTTTCACTTCCTTTTCAAAATTTTTGTAAGCTTTACTTTTACAGACTATTTAGAGTAATTGAAACGCTTGGCCTTAACACTAACTGCTGATGAATTACGTTCGCAGCATCAAATATCTGTAAAATTTCATGGTTCGTTATAATTTATTAGGAATTAAATGTGTGTGATAAACTGGGATAGGTGTGAAGATCAAGTTCTTTGGCAAGACCTTAAAAATATACTTAGAGATGCAGTAGAAACAGTATACACAAAACTTAGTATACAGAATAGTAGGTGAACCAGTGTAAATATAAAAACAGCGGGGAATCGAACCCACGACATTTTCCTCACGTGTTATTATGAACTGTATACACTACCCCTACACCACAGCTAGCTATTGTACATTGTTATCAATCTCTTTACTCATACTTGCATTTAGCATAGTTAGTCATCTAATAGTCATTCCCCCGTATTTATTGGCTGTTAAAAGGTCTTGATCATGTAAATAAATATTTGTATTTAATGTATTGATGAGATAGTCGAATGCTCCTCTGCTCAATCACGTGTATCCGAAGAACTTCGTAGTTGACGATACTTATGAAATTCTCCATGGAGATTCGTGCCTTTGTAAATTTCATGCACAGCATTTTTTTCCGCTTTATTTTCTTACCTAAACTTAATTCTGTAGCCTTACTCTCCAGCTACAGTATTCTACAGGTTAAGGACACCTTTTTATAGAAATAGCTGGTTGGCTCTAAGCAGCCATCTTGTAGCGCGACATGATCACTCGCATGCACGACACCCAAGGTTTTCGCACAATGTTGCTGCTTGTCGCTGCAGTGTCGTGTATCAAGAAGTCACTCGTTTCTGTTGGTCACGTAGGACACGGCCTTTCCATTCTCACCCGCCGTTGAAAATCTGGTGAAGTCGTCTCAGGAGAACATCTAATACCCTATTTTCTGCTTCTTTAAGCATGACCCTATCTGCATCTGGCTTTTACGTCAGTTCCTTAAGTCTGTGCATTCACTTTGCGTGTCCTGTCAGAAAACGCTCAGCTGTTTCGTTCCCTTTCTGGGTCAGGCTACTGAGGTTTTTCCTAAAATACCGTGTACTTACTCTTACCGTAAACCCTCTGCAAAACTCAGCACATGTGGACGCCTTGGTAAGAACTTCATGATACGTGACATAGGTCACAGCCTCGCCCGTGATTCTAACTTTACTATCTACAAGCAGTTCATCCGTCCAGCTACTGAATTCGGCTGTGGCTAACACAGTTTCTAAATCCAATTTGGAAATTTACCACTTCCAAACACTAAATCAATAACTACCTGTATCTTTGTGAACGAGGCAATTACATCTAATTCTTAAGCATAATCATTGTGCACAGTCACTCTCCACAGTCATAGATGTGCTCCTGTATATTCTACACATAGAACAGTTAGCGGTATTTATCACAAGGTGCCCTAGCATCCAGTGAATTATAAATTTTACAAGGTGTCAGAGCAAGGTGCTCTTGCTGACTATAACCCATAAATTGAGATAAATTGAAAATGCTGACCCGTCCTACTAAAAGTAATTTCCCAGCCTTTAAGTCTTATGCCATCCATGCAAAAACATAAAATTTTCCTCGTAACAAGTGTAATGTTTGTTTCCGACTTACTCTATGTGACTGTTGCAGATGTTGGTGCCCCAAGTCGGAACCAATTCAGGAATTGTTATCCTCCTTCGGCTTCACCAATATTGCTTGTTCTCGAATTCCAGTTAGCAATGGGCTTGAGCTCTTCTGGCATCCAATTTGCAGGGGTTGCCAACACCCAGGCTGGAAACCACTACTGCTTCGTCAAGATGGAGGCCGAAGAACATATGAGGCGTCGTCAGATGCAAATAAAAGAAGATTAAATGTTACTTCTTTTATTCCTCAGAATACATCATGTTGCTATGTCTCCCGCAGCGACTGGTGGCTTCATAAGGTCTAGTGGAATCTGCTGAACCAGAGTCAGACTCAGGGCTGCTGAATATCGGTGCATCAGTCCTGATTGTGGGCTAGTGACATAGAGCATATCAGATTGTCACGCATTGGTTTGGAAGGTACTTCCTGTCAGCTGGTCTGTTATGGATGAGTTGCGACTGTAGTGCTTATATGTGTTTGGCTCATATGACATCCTGAGAGTACTGTGTCCCTCCCAGATCACAGTCCACGTTCTTCTATCAGATAGACTAAAATGTCAGATGCCATGATGTCGATCTGAATGCTGCCCATTCAGTAGGCACTTTGACCCGAATGCTGAAGTTTCAGAGTAGTGGGAGCCCTCAACTGGGACAGTTTTGGTAGTCTCATTGAATACCCATCAGTGCAGCTTCAGTACTGGATGCTGGTTCATAGTTATCCACAGCTATCGATCAGTGATCATCACATTAGACAGCAAGAACATTACCATTACTAGAATGGTTTCACACAAGATTTTACAATATAATAATCAGAGAATCGAATGTGAATAACGTGGATGCTATCGATCCTATTGATCAATTATCTCTAGACTAGTGCGGTGGAGTATTTATGACGATGAGGTGCTGCTTTGCTGTACAATGTCATTGTAATGATGGAATCCGATTTGCTCATTACGAACCATCAACAATCTTCAGTTTTGCTATATTGGCTTAACCAGTTTGTTTCAGCATCGTAACTACTTTGTCAGACCCCTGAGAGATGTTGTTGCATCCTACCTAGCATTTCTTACGTAATGATATGAGGTTAACAAACTCAGTTTTGTCTGCAATCGTCCTGAACTTTTCCACTGAGCTTGTTCACACTTACACACAGAAATGCTGATGTTCCTCTGTTGGTAACTGACTAGCTGTGCCGAAATGTTTACACCTAGCAGCTGGCTCTTGTTTGTGCTTCCACGTGCTTGAGCGATGCTGGGCTGTACAGATATAGAAAACTTTTTCTCTCCCATTTCCCTATTATCTTCATATGTAACTATATTGTGTGTGCTAAGTACAGGATTCCATATGATGTGCAAGTGTGTGTGTGGGGGGGGGGGGGGGGGTGTTTGTGTGTGTGTGCGCGCTGGTGTGGGTGGGTGTGTATTGTATGTACAATAGTGTCTGTGAATGTATGTGTGATACTTCTTTACCTCCTGCTGCTAGCCATCTTTCCTCATGTATTGTAAGCATAATACACAGAAGTGATCAAACCTGTCAGAAAAGTAATGAGTACAAAAACGTTAATATTGTTAAAAGAATTGACAAATGTATGCAGAATTATCAGAAAGCCAATAACAAACTAGCAGTTCAATGAGATAGTATTGAAGTTCTTCTTCTTCTCTTTAGCAGTTTTAGTGTGTAAATATATATTATATTATTTAAGAAATGTAAATATGCGTATCTAATCAGAAAGAAATGATTATTGCAGAACAACTATGCACATATAACAATAAAAATATTGAACCAAATTTAATAATCAACTGCTAAAATTGTTAACAAATTGAACTGCTGACAGTTTTTTAAAATCCAATCATTAATTAATTTGTTATCCTCTCACTATAGTGCACAGAATATGATTGACATCACCCGCACAATTACCCGAGCTATCAAGCATGAGGAGGGGAGGTGTATTTGCAACAGTTTGGCCTAAAGGGGAAGAGGGGTTATGAGAGGAGGTAGACGTGCTTGTGCACAATGTGGAGATTCATACCAAAACATTTGTATCACATAGCAATAGTGTCCCAGGTATCTGAGCAGGCCCTGGGTGAGGAGAGTGCGAGAGATGATCTTGAACATAACTTACATGACTACCTAAGCTGTAACATGATTCCCCCTCTAGAGCTCATGTGTATTATATACAGGCTACAAAAAGTGAAGAGTAAATTAATTACAAATGAAGAACCTGAGTAAAGTACAGCTCTCAAAATTTCATATGGAGTGGATGTGGATGCAAAAATGTGTTTAATCTTTGGGAGCCCTATTTTGACTACATCAGACTGAAACTGTGTGTGTGTGTGTGTGTGTGTGTGTGTGTGTGTGTGTGTGTGTGTGTGTGTGTATGTGTGTGTGAACATGTTACAGGAAGTATTACTCAAGATAACAGTCACAGATCTCTGTCTATATTCCATAGAAAATTTAGTGATTATTGCAAGCAAGAACACTTCTCATCTTTGATACAGTAACTTTAAATGTTACATTAGAATACCAAGACTGACAAAGTTACATTTTGTACAGTGAAAGAATGTAGGGGAACATATTTCAGAGTGATGTCAAGCTTTTAATTTCATGGTATTTGAATGCAAAATCATTTGTTTACCAAAATGTACCTTATGGCAATCAAGTAATGTCAAACCATAAAGTGATGGGGAGGTTAGTAATGGCAAGACAGTTAAAATCCCATATGTTTGGAATTATCGCTGATTGTTCCAATCTAACAATGGGTAGACCTAAATCACTTTCGCAGTTGCTGCATTCGAAACGATGGCCTGTGGATTGGTAATGAAAGTAGCTTGCCGTTACACTACGGGTCCTACTGCAGTCAAGAACACAGTAACACGGCAAAGTTATCTTCAGAGAAAAAGACTCTATCCTAGACTCACTGAATCTGTCCTAAAATAAGAAAAGTAACACTGGCACTTCATTGGCACTTGCTGTTAAATATTCTTGTGCTTCTAGGCTTTCACATGAAAGTGAGAAGGTGTTGGATGTATGTGAAGTCACGGAGCAGTATGTACTAAATCTCATAAGTGTGCTTCTCTCTCTGATGGATAAGTATGGATTATAAAGTAAACATCGGCAATTTGGTAATTTTAACAGTCGAATGGTGGGCGCTCGAGCAAGTAACATACAACCGTTTAAGCAGTTTATACTAGTGAGATGCTACCCGTATTGTTGTGAAATACTATTAGATGGATAAATGTTAGCATTATTGTATCTTCTTACGTGCATGTCGACAGATATAACGCATTGGTCAACCTACCCTGAGATATTGCTGGTAATGGAGTAGATCTTAATTCTTGCCATGGCTTACGCACAAGATATTGTTCACTCCAAAAGTTAATTATCTCATGAGGAATTAATCACACAGAAACATTTTCTCCTGAAGTTGTGCTGTCACATTGGGAGAGGGTGTAATATTGTATATATTTCGACGTCTCTTCCAGTCGGTTTCTTTTTTATTATTATTTCGTTTGGCATCAAGGATACATTACTTGAATTGAACAGCAATGATGTTACTGGTAACACAATATGCATATACTACAAATAAAATAGAAAACATTCATTTATGGTAATAAAAGTCTTAGATTAGATCGATAAATCAATAATATTCATATGGATAAAAACACTAGGATGAGTTACATGTAAAAGAGAAAAAGTGGTTTTTATAAACAGTAATACTGACAAACAGAGTTTCAAGTTGTAATAAAAACTATAGGTTAATATCTAAAGTATCCAGCCAGGAGATTGCTTCCTCAGAGACCTCATGTATGCTGGTCAGAGTTCCAGCATATTTCCGTAGGGGACACTCGGTGACTATGCGGTGTATTGTTTGTCGTTGGTGTCCGCTGTCACACTTGGCGCTTTCAGCGATTCCCCACTTATGCTTCAAGTCCTGGCATCTTCCGTGCTTGGTGCGTATGCGATTTAGGGTGGTCCACGACCTCCTAGGTAAGTGCAATCCAGGAGGGACTCGTGTAGGATCAGCAATGAGACCCGCAGAATCGGGATTGGCTGCGAACCATTCTTCCCGCCATGCTGTTTCTGGTTGGAATCCATCAGAAGTAAGCCTTTTTCCAAGTCTCCAGGAGGGTTTCCTGGACTTAAGACGTTGCCTTTGAGTGGAATCACAGTCCTGGTGTAGCGGTAACTCGGGATTCTTGGAGCATTTCTCCCATTCCCTTTTCAACGCTGCTTCACGTCGTAACTTCGGTGGTGCAATATTAGACAGAACAGGTAGCAATTCTGTGGGTGTGGATTTTATTGTCCCGGATACGCTTCTCATGGCTACATTCAGCTGCGTGTCTACCATGGCTGTGTCAGCGCTGTTCAGCCGTACTGGGCTGCAATATTCCCCGACAGAGTATACAAGTGAGAGGGCAGTTGTTTTGAGTACTGATGCCTTAGCTCCCCAGCTTGTTCCGGAGAGTTTGTGTAATATATTGTTTCTGTTTCTCATTTTTAAAGCTGTTTCAGTTAGGTGTTTTCTATATGTCAGCGAAAGATCCAAGGTCACGCCGAGATATTTTGGGAATGGGTTATATAACAGCAACTGATTTCTAAAGGAAAGTGTCCAGGCATCTCTGAGTGAACCAAAGCGACATTCTCCGAACATGGAGGAGATACAGAGAGACAGGAACTATATATGACATGCCTAGCTCAGGTGGTCCAAGGGCTATACTACAGTGGATGACCACTAACTACCGATTATGGCTCGGAGGAACCCTGACAGGAACGCCACCATGTTGAATAATGCCTTTCGTGCAGCCACAGGACGTCTTGTTATGACAACCTGTGTACAATAGGCTGCATGATGTGCAACTTCACAACTTCACTTCCGACATGCATGTCGAGGTCCATCTTTACAACCACGACACCATGCAGCGCGGTACAACAACATGCCGAATGGTCCGCTCAGGATTGGTATCACATTCTCTTCATCGATGAGTGTCGCCCCAGATCACGTAAGAAACAGATTGGCCGATCGCTTGGTCTAGCAGGCAACCCTTGTCAGGGAGTGGCCACCAGGCGGCGACAGCGTCACACATTTACTTGTGGCACCAACCACTAGATGGCACTCCGTTCTGTGAAATATGTGGCAACCTCATCCGGACGCGTGCAGCTTTCCACCGCCTGATGTCTGTAAGTACAGCTGTTTCTGACATACCGTTGGTAGTGCAGGTACGTCAACTCTGGAAGGAGTAGACGGACAAATGCTGAACTAAAAAGTTCAGATTTCCTGTCAAACATAAAGAAAGTTACGGAAGTGGATTTTAAATTCAGTTAAATCAATAAATTAGTTATGAGTAAGAATTAATAAAGAGCCCTAAGCATGCGATCCTATCTAAATTTTGTCGACCTGATATTCTGATATAACGTGGCAGCCCTTTCTGTTCAAGAATCATGTCATATAATTTTTAAATGGAATCACCGCTGCGATTTGGACTTTTTTAGACTGTTTATTCACTTCATTATCGTTAATTTTGGCTGTAGAGGTATTTTTGTGTGCAACGTGAAAACTGAAACCAATATAAGATATAGATAACAAAATTCAAAAAATAGTTATATCATTTGGTAAAGAATTTAAGAAGTATTACTTTACAAGATCTTTCCTTTGGTACTTGAAAATGGCTCTAGAGCTGAAATCGCCACAGTGAAATAAATGAATAATATCCGTCATCTAAATCCTGGTTGGTTGATTGGTTTAAAAGAGGGGGGAAGGGACCAAACTGCTAGGTCATCGGACCCTCTAAATCCTGGTACATACTAGAGCTAACAAAGTGAATGAGTGTAAAACCTAGTTTACACTGCTGCAAACGAGTATTCATAGATAATTCGCCAGTGGTCACTGCCATTCATTTATACCTGTGAACAAGCATTTATACTGGAATGAAGGGAGGAGAATTGATGAGAACGAGTATAACATGCAAACTAAGACGCTGTCTATTTTACTTTTTTTACCTATGCGGAAATAATCCTCACACGGCTTTCACTCAAAAACAAAGGTTACAAACAAAGAGCTCTTATAGCAAATACTTAATGAAAGATTCCTTTCTATCTTGCTAATGTAGACTGAGCTACTAAATGTGTTAATGGTATAAACATATATTGTATTTTTCTGATAGCTAGTTATTGTCATAGGCAATGTCAAAATGCTGGAAATGGACCCAGAAAAACTGCACAATAGATTGCTGTGTAATGTCTATTTTGATGAAAAGTCGTTCATGAACAGCACGAAACAACGGCTTATACACACAGCAGTTCCTGTAAAATTTACATCTGTTACTGGTACTTCAGCAGTATGTGAGGAAACTAGTGATAAGACTAGTTTGTCATCACCTGAACTGAAAGTGAATATTCCAAGGAGAACATACAGCGCAGCTAGTCACCTTCTGGCAGAAACAAATGCAACACCACAAAATTGTAAACCATTTCCAGACATGAAAGAAATTGTAGAAATGCCTGCAAAAAAAGTTAAAAGAAAACTCTGTATGCTACGTGATGATGATGAGGATACTCCTAGAAAGCAAAAACTGAAACAGAAAATCCATAATATGAACAGATCATTGAAAAACAAAACTTCCTATTTGTCAAAAGTTAAGGGTAGATTGTTGCATTGTAGGAGCTCAAATAATATTGCCCATGTGTTCAGCAGTTTCTGTTTCCCATCTGATTACTCCAGGGCACTGGCTGCAATGCAGTGCATGAGCAAAATGCGTCCATGGTCTTCTATTGAGAAAAATCTCTCTCTAATGTCGTTTTACAAATCTCCTGAAGCATATAAATTTTTGCAAAAATTGGGTGTCATGTTACCTGGACTGTCCACAATTAGACGATGGATTGGCGTCACAAAATTTCCACCAGTGTTTAACAAAAACCTTTTTTAGTCAACTTAGCAAGAAATTTGAGGCACAAACTTATTTAGAAAAGGCATGTGTAGTATCTTTTGATAAGATGTTGATAATGCGTCATGTGGAATATGCAAAACATCTCGATTTAGTAGGAGGTCTAGAAGATTTGGGTGATAGGGGAAGGAAACCACTTCCTGCAAATTATGCACTTGTTTTGTGACTAGAGGTATCTACAATAAATGGAAATTGCCTGTTTTATACTTTTTGTCTAATTCAGGAGTAAAACATGTGGATTTATTTGGACTCTTACAGGAACTAATTATTTTATAGCAAAATGCAATCCTAAAGTCAAAATTAGTCGTTTGTGATCAGGGAGCTAGTAATCGAAGTGTTGTGAAGTATTTACAGGTAACGCCTAAAAAAACTTATTTTATTGAAATGGACAGAGGCTGTTTTATATTTATGATGTCCCACATTTATTCAAAACCATGTAGAACAACCTGCTAAGTGGCGACTTCATTTTCAACAATGCTGTTGTTTCATTCAAAGATGTCAGGAAAACATATGACATTGATAAGATGCACAAAAAAAGAAGAATGTGGGTAAAACTCACTGCCAGTCATTTGCAACCTGATTCATTCCAGAAAATGAATGTGAAAATGGCAGTCCATTTCCTCAGCCACTCTGTTGCTGCAGCTATCAGAACTTGTGTAGCGACTAATGAATTGCAGAGTCATACATCAGAGAACACAGCTACTTTTATAGAATTTATGAACAATATGTTTGACGTTTTGAATAGCAGTACAGCATTTTTCTCTAATCCATATAGTTGTGCATTTTCAGAACAACGCTCAGTAGTAATGAAAATGTTACAGAATGCAAAGGATGTCTTAAGTACCATAAATAAAATTGAAAAAATAGAGGTAAAATAACGACACCACCATGCATTACTGGTTTAATCTAGACTGCGAATGCTATTGCTCAGTTTTTTCTTGAGGAACAAACTGTCGGCATTAAATTTTTACAGACCAGCAGATTGAATCAAGATGGTCTTGAGAATTTATTTTCTGTGTACCGTCAAAAGGAGGCTACAACAATAATCCAACAGTTAGAGAACACTAAGGTGCTTGTTCCGAACAAGCACTATTAAGTCACTAATGAAGCCTTCTGACGCTTCAAATTGAGAGAATGACACCGACAAGATGCTTTTACTGAACAACTGCCAGCTGAGGTGGCCGAGTGGTTCTAGGCGCATCAGTCCGGAACCGCGTGACTGCTACGGTCGCAGGTTCAAATCCTGCCTCGGGCATGGATGTGTGTAGTGTCCTTAGATTTAGTTAGGTTTAAGTAGTTCTGAGTTCTGAGGTACTGATGACCTCAGACGTTAAGTCCCATAGTGCTCAGAGCTATTTGAACTGAACAACAGTGTGTTGCAAAAAGAAGGTGACGAACCTCAGCTGTTGGAGAGCTCTAGAAACGTCGGATTTCTGAACACCCCTGGCTCCTCCACGAATGAAGTAGGAAGTACCATCGAGGCCGACGAGTATTTGTCTTCCTCGCAGCAAGACATTTCCTTTGAAGTGTTCAGTAGCATATTTTGCTGGCTACTTAGCACACATATGCATCGAAAGGTATGGTTGTTTGAGATGTAAGGAGACACTTACTTGTAGCAGTGAGCTTCAAGAGAAGAGGGAATTATTTATTCTCCATAAAAAATACGCAACTGGGAATTTGTGTCATTCTTCAGTGGGGACTCAGTGCTCCAACTGTTGAGTTCAGCAATATTATTGAAATACGTTTACTGACATATGAGCCCTGTTATTTACAATTTATTTATAAGAGAAATATAAAGTTTAGGATTGTTAGCTACATCAAATCAAAACTTGAAAACTTTCACTGGTTGGACGATGAGGAATGTGGAGAACACAGACTTTTCATATTGAATCATCTTGTGAAATGCAAATTGTATTACAGCTGCAGAACAATGTTCAAAGGCAAGTGTAGTAGAACTGTCTTGAAACTGAAGGTTATAAAAAATATGTAGTTTATTCATATTGTATTTAAGCGCCAAATGAAGATTCTCCGTTAGACTGCACAAATAAATTTCGTTGTCTTTCCTTGATCACTCTACCACGTTTAACTAGAAAGAAGTTATATGTTAAATCTGAGCAAAACAGTACTGCTTGTGACAGTAGTAGATGTGCTGACAACAAAATTAAGATGTTTACCATCGCGGCATTTTTTTTACTCATGATATTTAAAGTGTCACAATATTTTTTTTAAAGATATCTTTGTTAAGTGAGTACATGAAATGATATTCGTTTACAACTAACAGTAATCAAATGCAAAATGTGGGTATACTTAAGAACACCTACAGAAATACTTAGAAAGGAAGCAAAATTTGTTTCTTAAACGTATTTACAGTCTCAATATAAAAATGGGAATGTCGTGTGGCTAGACCCTCCCGTCGGGTACATTGTCGTTATAACTCACCTAATCACTATACATACTCTATGCAAAATAAAGAAGTATGTCCATCATGTCAGGACGCGAAACCCATTGCTCGGTGCAATATTTGTCAATCAATTAACTGATTATATTTCAGAAATTTTGAGAAGATTTTGAAAGCTTTCTAGTGTTAACCCGCACATGGAGATTTTTTTACCGCCATAATCCGTATCAGAAGAGCTGTATAACAAAGAGGAAATAGACGGCATGGAAGGAGAGTGTGAAATCTATGCGACTGCAATACAGTCTGCATTTAAACAGTAACTCGCGAGAAATGTTTGCATGTGACTTTTCGTCTATTTCATTTCGCATATGATTGTGAGAAGTATCCCTACAGTACAAATAAAATTGGTTTGTAGAATTACAGGAGCTAATCTATGTTCTGCGGCTGAAAACTCGGGAAAAACCACCGCCAATCATGAGCTACAGTCAGCTCTCAGCTGTGTGACGAATGCGTTTCGTGTGCAGCGCTTTAGCCAAACACAAATAAGTCACATCACCAAAGATACCGCGTTGCCACTTCCGTTACATGGACAGGTCAGTTAGCATTATAGCGTCGCCTGCGACATCTGTGGACCAAAGGGAAAACTATTTTTACGGTTGCCTGTTCCGCCGTAAGGACGGTCAATCTGGGGTGTCGCATATGCCTTCAACCAGACAATCATTGGAGACGTGTTTGGAGGCAACCCGATCAGGCTAAAAGCCTTAGACACACTGTCCAGCGAGTGCAGCAAGGTGGAGGTTCCCTGCTGTTTTGGGGTGGCATTACGTGGGGCTGACGTACGCCGCTGGTGGTCATGGAAGGCGCCGTAACGGCTGTACGATACGTGAATGCCATCCTCCGGCAGATAGTGCCACCATATCGGCAGCATATTGGCGAGGCATTTGTCTTCATGGACGACGATTCGCACCTCATCGTGCATGCACATTTTGTGAATGACTTCCTTCAGGATAACGTCATCGCTCGACTAGAGAGGCCAGCATGTTCTCCAGACATGAATCCTATCGAACATGCCAGAATAGATTGAAAAAGGATATTTATGAACGACGTGACACACCAGCCCCTCTGAGGGACCTACACCGAATCGCCATTGAGGAGTGGGACAATCTGGACGAACAGTGCCTTGATGAGCTTGTGGATACTATGCCATGACGAATACACTATACAGGCATGCATCAGTGCAAGATGACGTGCTACTGGCTATTAGAGGTACCGGTGTGTACAGCTATCTGGACCACCACCTCTGAAGGTCTCGCTGGATGGTGGTACAACATGCAATGTGTGGTTTAAAAGATGTTTATGTTGATCTCTATTCCAATTTTCTGTACAGGTTCAGGAACTCTCGGAACTGAGGCGATGAAAAACTTTTTTTGATGTTTGTATTATTTGCGTGTGTGTTTTATCATCCAGTTACCCAACTGTAATTCATAGACATAAAAATTTTTTGTAGCAGTTAAACTCAGTATTGTGGTGGGATTTTCCTTCTGGTTGTACTCTAGTTAGAAATGTTTATTAACTTAACAACAGAGCTCAGGTTGTTGCAGTGCCATTTCCATGTGCTTTTCTTGGACCTGTGTGTTTTACTATATCACTTGGCCACTCCATAATTCCCAAAAGCTGCATTTTCCTTCCTAAACCATTGAGCTTCGTTTCAGTTGTTATTGTCTTTTATCCCTCGTTTCACTTACTGCTCTCATCAAATCTTTTTCACAGATGTCAGTGTGGACAAGAATTGCTTTCTAAACTCTGATCACTCCATTTCACACAGATGGCAAAAGACTACCGTAAAATGGGGTTACTTTGTGACTGTAGGGGCTACTTTGTGACATACGTTAATTTTCGCTTATTTCGAATCTCCCGCTGCATCCAAGATGCCTAGAAACCAAGGATTAGTTCCAGCAGCTTGCCTGTAGTGCTGCATCATCTTGCTGCATCCAGCTGAATCTGCCGTACTTCTTTTGTTCTTCGGCAGTGCGCTCGTATTGAAACCTGCTTTGGACCCATTGTCTGAACTGTTGTTGTAAACTTTGTATGCTAGAGCTGTTCATGTGAAAGAACTGCAGAAAGCAGGTATGTACGCCTGACTGTTAATATGTTGGCTACATTATGGCGTGATTTGACTTTAATTGTAATGTTTATGTAAACAGTATAATTATATAACCATAAAATCAGCCAGTAGTAGAAGCAACCACTGGTCAGACGAAGGCGAAATCTTTGAGTCCTGGTACTGGCTATACTCAGCAGCCGAAGAAAAAGTGTCCTGAAGTCTCAAGAAGAGTTACTGATAACGTTAAGTCCTCAGATAAGAGCGAAATCATCAAATGGATCGATGAAGATCCGAGTGACTCGGAAGCTCTCTGAAAGTTCATCAGATGAGCCATCAGACAGAGACGTACCTTCGACTACTGGTAAGTTACATCGAGACACAAGAAACGTCCACCACTTGAAAAGGGCCACTAAGTAGACCTCTGAATGCACGTTCAAACTTGTTGACTTTGTGGTAGTGAACTTCGAAGGGGAAGTGTTCCCCAGAAGAGTGACTGATATCAAGCCAAGAGGCTACATGGTAAGTGACATGGAAAGGTAAAAAATGTGCTGGAAGTGGCCAGAACGAGATGATTCCATTTATTATTCAATGGGGTAAGTTCTGTATAAAATAGCAATTCCAACACCAGTAGGAAAGTGAGGCCTTTTTGATGTTGAAGATTTGCTTTAAATAAACATCTGATGGGGCAACTTTGTCTCAATGTTTATTTTCCATGCATTTTGAAGCAAAAACAAAGCTTTTCACATACTAGCCCCACCCAGTGGAGTAACTTTGTGACAACATGTAACAGTTATATAATGGTTTTCTGTTGAACATATTTATTTGTATAACATATCGCTACATAGTGGAAGGTTTCAGCATCTTCTTGCTTTTACTTATTAAGCTTCATAATTTACACTGTTTGGCCCATGCGATCGAAACCTTAAAAACTTTCACAAACTAATCCCATTTTACGGTAAATTTTTAAATGAAATCACGAAATCTTGGATGTAATTTGAGGCAGTTTTATCCTAATAAATTGTTGGGGACAACATACTTTCAGTGTGATGACGTATTCCCTTAGTCTTAACATTTGGCTGTACGTACAAAATGCACTTAACTTCTGTGGTATTTTATTTCATGAAGCACCATCAAGCTGATTACTCTTGGCCTCCTTGTGTTTCAAAATGGTTCAAATGGCTCTGAGCAATATGGGACTTAACTGCTATGGTCATCAGTCCCCTAGAACTTAGAACTACTTAAACCTAACTAACCTAAGGATATCACACACATCCATGCCTGAGGCAAGATTCAAACCTGACTGTAGCGCCTAGAACCGCTCGGTCACTCTGGCTGGCCTTCCTTGTGTTTCAGATACATTATAAATGTTACCCTTTTCTAGGTGTCCCTGAAACTTACTGTGACGCACAGAAATTTTAACCATCCTTCATATCAGTTACAGACAATTCTGAGATCTGGTATTTGATATGAATTATTAATGAGAGTATGATGTTATTCCAAAAGAAGGGAGGTGCAGATAATTTTTTGCTTATTATTAGTTGTCATATTTTAGGAAGAAGAAAGGTAATTTTATTCCTACCTCTACCAAAACAGCAGTATAATTTCTCTTTCCTCCCTCTTCTAAAAACTCTGTTGGTCAATGTCTGCTGTTACTAATGATATCATCATCAACATCATCATCATCTCCCTTTACACGAACTGTTTCTTTATAAAGCAGTTCAGTGTTGACAGACACTCCCCAGAACACCCAGCAGCACTTCACCATGCATCTTACCATGTGCCATTGTGGGTCAAAGTCCACAAGAGCTCATGTGACAGCAATTTTCTGGCTGTTGTCACAGTGAGTAAAAAGCACATACTGCTCTAACCCATTAATATACACATATGCTAACTGACCTAATGCACATATCCAGAGACTTGCGATATCAGTTCTATGAAGATCGTACTAGTCCAAAATAGTGAGTAATATTTTCAATTTATTTAAACAATTCGTGGAGCTGTTATTTGTGATCAAGAGAATCATATGGAAAGGTTTCCAATGTGACTACAGCCACATTATGGGAATTAACAGACTTTGTACACACAATGGTAGTTAGAGCTACATGCATGGGATGTTCCATTTAAGAAATCATTGGGGAATCCCATATTCCGAGATCTACGGTGTCAAGAGTGTGCTAAGAATACCAAATTCCAGGCATTACCTCTATCAATGGCTTTCACTTAATGATAAAGAAGAGTGGCATTTGTGTAGAGCTGTCAGTGCTAACACACAAACACTGTGCGTATTAACTGCAGAAATCAATGTGGGACATATGACAAATGCATCCATTAGGACAGTGTGGAGGAATTTGGTATTAATGGGCTATGGCAACACATGAACAATGCGAGTGTGTTTGCCAGCAGCATGCATTGCTTGCAGTGCCCCTCCTGAGCTCATGACGATATCGACTGGACTCTTGATGGCTAGAAAACTGGCCTGGTCAGATGAGTCCCAATTTCAGTTGGTATGAGTTGACAGTAGGGTCTGAGTGTGGTGCAGAACTCGTGGAGCTGTGGGCCCAGATTGCCAACAAGATGGTGACTGTGCAAGATGGTGATAGTTCCATAATGGTGTGGGCTATGTTTACATGGAATGGGCTGAGTCCTCTGGTCCAACTCAACCAATCATTGACTGGAAATGGTTATGTTTGGCTACTTGGAGACCATTTACAGCCATTTATGGACTCATGTTCCCAAACAATGAGGGGATTTTTTATGGGTGACTATGTGTCATGTCACAGTGCCGCAATTGCTCACAACTGGTTTGAAGAACATTCTGGACAATTCAAGCAAATGATTTGGCTACCCAGATTACCAACATAAATTCCATCTAACATTTATTGGGCGTAATCAAGAGGTCAGTTCGTGCACAAAATCCTGCGCTGGCAACACTCTCGCAATTATGGATGGCTGTATCGGCACCAGGTCTCAATATTTCTGCAGGGGACTTCCAGTGACTTGTTGAGTCAATGCCACATCAAGTTACTGCACTACGTAGGGCAAAAGGAGATCTGACATTGTATTAGAAGGTATCCCATGACTTTTGTTACCTCAGTGTATAATACAGGGTGTGTCAAAAAGAATCGTCCAATAAACATTTACACTGAATTTTGTTTTTTGAAGAACGGGAACCTCAAAAAGTTTTCATACCTTTTCATGGGTGTTCAGAATGCCCCCCCCCCCCCCCCTTGAGATTCTCGGCATATGTCAATGTATTCAAATTGTTCCCACACTGCTGCAAGCCTGTCTTGATTTAAAGTTTCCACAGCTGCTGTTATGCTATATCACAGTTCATTCATTGTTGTTGGAAACAATGGCACATATATTGAGTCTTTTATAAATGCCCACAAGAAACAATCACATACTCTCAGGTCCAGTGACCTTGGAGGTCAGCAATATAAGGCTGAATCATTGGGTGCAGTGCGAACAGTCCATCGTTTAGTAATCTTTCGATTTAAAAATTCCCACCCTTTCAGTTGCCAGTGTGTCAGTGCCCTATACTGGTGGTAAATGAAGTCATTCAAATCAGTCTCTAACTGAGGAGAAAAGAAAGTTCTCAAGCATATCGAGATATGTGCTTCCAGTAACAATGTTCTCAGCAAAGAAAAATGGCCCATACACCTTTTCCCATGAAACTGCACAAAACACATTACATTTTGGAGAGTCTCTTTTATATTGTACGGCTTCATGTGGGCGTTCTGTACCCCATATTCTTACATTATCATTGTTCACCTTCCATTTACATGGAATGTTGCCTTGTCACTAAACACTATGTGTGGAAGAAAACTGTTATCCTCCATCTTGCCAAGAACGAAATTACAGAACAGCACACATTGTTGTTTGTCACCTTCATGAAGAGTTTGTCGTAGCTGAATTTTGTATGGTTTCATGTGTAAATGTCAACGCAACACATGTCAGATGGACATCAGCGGCTTATTGAGCTGTCAAGGTGCATGGCGAACAGATTTTTGTGGACACCTTGTGAAACTATGGCGTGTGCATTGGACATCTGTGTCCGACACTCTGTGACGACCTGGTGATTAGCCTTTACACAAACAACCTGTTTCTCGGAAATTATACATGCAATCATCAAATGCTCTGTACTGTAGGAGGATCCACACCATACATAGTACAAAAGTCATGCTGAACAGTTATTACTGACCCGCACTGTGCAAAACATAGAACACAAAATGCTTTCTGTTGTCCCGACATCATTTTTACCAGAACTGAAATGGGCACACACAGCTATGTTACGACTTCTGCACCAATTGTTAGCAGCAGACACAGTGGCTGTGCCAAAGACAGAGAGGGCGTCGAGTTTTACAATTATTTATTGAACTTTCTTTACAATTTCTCCCTCATCGTCACTGCCCAGCCCTGCGGATGATCCCTCCGCCTGGCTGCTGCTGTGTAGAGTCTCTGACAATGCGCGCAACGTGCGCCGCTGCTCGCACTCAGGAGCCTCAGGCCACCAGTGCTCTGCTGAAGCCAGGATGCCCTGTGACTGAGATGAACTCGTCCTTGCTCAGCGCCCCAGTATGGGCATGCCCACGGAGCCGCATCGCCGTGAGGTCAGCTGCCGACGCCTGCTCCACCAGCATCTGGGAAGCTGTCAATCGTGATGTCCGCCTGGTCCTGTCGTGGATGCACCACGTGCCATGGGGCAGGGTTGCCATGAAGTCCGGACGTCAGTCCCAGGCGGCGCCTGTGGCCTAGACCGGGCTGCAGCCGGTCCTGCTGGAAGTTTTCGATGTAGTTAGTCATCCATGGCGCCAAACAAACTCGGGACGACCGCCAGAGCTGAAGTTGACATCTGGCGGTGAACGGATGACTCCTTCGAGTTGGAACAGACTTCCGGAGTCGTCACCTACGAAGATTGAACATTGGGACACGCGCCACAGCCATCCTCAGATCCGAACTGCTTCCTAATGGTTTCTGTCTGTTGCTGCCTGTTCCCCACTATTTATATCCAGCAAGAGGACATTTTTCACCCTCGGTGGTAGCTTTTTGTTATTATTCCCGCAGTATATTGCAGAGTAACTTAGCGTGCTGACCTCACTTCCCCTTACTCAGCACTCTCCAGGCTTCGCTCGGAGCTCGGTCTGTGTGCGTCCTTGCATCAGCCTGCTGGTAGACTCCTGCTGTCAGCCAGGCTATCTGTGCCTGCCTACTTCGCAACACCTCAGTCGCCGGTGTGCCTCTGTTTTGCCATTCTCCACTGCGTGAACCAATGCTTACTATGTGTGACCGCAACACTGCCTCCTCCTAAAAATTAAATTTGTGCCCGAATTTACCCTATACTTTTAGTTCTATCCTATATTCTACTTCTTCCCTATATACATCCAGGTTGCCTTGACTCATGTCCTACT
This sequence comes from Schistocerca gregaria, assembly GCF_023897955.1. Lineage (NCBI taxonomy): Eukaryota > Metazoa > Arthropoda > Insecta > Orthoptera > Acrididae > Schistocerca > Schistocerca gregaria. Next base: position 116,957,160 of record NC_064926.1, read on the forward strand.
GGTAATCCAATTTACAGGAATTTCATGGAGCGGTCTTGCATTAACATGTTGAATCCTCCATTTTAATAAGACATATACCACACCTATAAATACAATCAACACGGTAATAGTACTGGTTGAAATACCAATGGTCACTATGCTACATTTCTGTCTCGTATCGTACTCCTCCACATGCCTTAATTGCTGCATTGAAATTTGACCCTTCTCCGAATCTACTAGTTTATCTATCGTTTGCAATAGTGTAGCATGCAAGGTCTTGTTAATATACGTCAAATTTTCTCCTGGAGCGATACTGAATGACACATCTGGCCAGTACAACGTCAGATGGGTATCTGTAGCCTTGGTGACTCCCGTGACTGTCGCTGGTAAGCTGAAACGATCCCCTACTATTTCACAATTTGTCCCATTGATTAGCAAACCACTGTCCCGTAATTCCATCTCTGTGGTTGCTGTCCAATTCCCATTGTCATAACACTTGGCTGATATCCTCTCTATAGCGAATACTGAATAACCATTGCCTCCCAACTTGCTGAAAATGTGGGGTAGGCTTTACTATTATTCTCTGGCACTCTGAAGCTTCTGCTTCTGCCCTAAAGAACTGGATCTCACACGACCCCTTGCCCATGAAAACAATTCGTGATGGACAAATGGAAACTGACTCCGTTAGACATCTACTCAACTCTAAACTCAACATAGTACATGAGTATCCCCCTCCTTAGAAATTAATAAAACCTCCTGTGTCCTGAACTGTACACCCTTCTCCATGCACTCCCATTTGACCGGATAAGGATGCACTGTGTAACAGTGATACTGTCTCCCCACACCAGTTACTGAAAATCTAATCTCTATATACATCTTAACTAGAACCGTTGTTACCTTAATCCTTGACATATGATTAAAAAAAGTGACACACTCGCTTCAATTATCGGCACTACGTGCTCTGCCCCCTCTGGAAACTTTCCCTCTGCCTGCTTCAGACTCCATCTGAATTTCTCTGGTGACATCAACGTCACACTCACCAGCCCATGCAATGCGTGATGAACTGCCTCTTGCAATTCATCCATCCTCACTTGTGCATCACCAATGCTGTTAACCAGTTCCCGCAGCAATTTAGCCATTTCCAGCTTCCTTTCCACTACATCCAATCGCGTTTATACCTGTTCCATACCTGTATTCAATAATTTCTGTGTTTGTTCTATACATGCTCTTAACCCTGTAACCATCCCACGCACCACGTGTGTCACATTCAACAACTCTGTACCTAATCCCCGAATCTCTGTTGTGTGTATATCCACTAACTACCCTATGCTTTCTTCCCTGTCGCGAGTAACTGTTAAAGAATCGTTCAAACTCTCAATATTGCCCTATCCGCTGTTCCAAAAATTGTTTTCAGCAACTTCCCACCTGCATTCAACCAACCCCTCTTTACTCTTTTTCTCCTCCCTGGAATCATTCTCACGACTTGGCGCAGTTGTTCCCTTATTTTCTTACATGACCTATCCAAAGCCTCGTACTCTTCTTGCACGTCCTGTAATATTCCGACCTTAGATGCAATTGTTTCCACACTTCATACCACCTCCTGTAGCTACCGCATCTCGTTCCTTACCTGCAGGATGTTGAGTGCCAGCCGAAGCGTCCACTCGTGACTCATGAGGACCACATCCAATTGTTTCCGAACAATAGCACCCCGCTTCGCAACGGCATATCCTGTACCTGGCCACCTTGTGTCAGCTACCAGAGGACTACACCCCATACTATCCACTTGTACCCATGCTGCGTCTCCTACAGAATGTAGAGAGAAGGAAAAAACTCCCATCACTACCCCATAATACCAATAAAATAAACCTAGTCCGTGTACAAAAATAATACACACATGATAATTACTGCTAACTATACATCCCTCGAACACAACTTATACTTAATACCTGGTTTACTGTCTGCTTCTGGCACTTATTTTCGCTTTCTGTCAGAAGGAGAAGTACATATACAAGGATCTACTGCCCTCTTGAACAGCTTGACTCTACTAACATGAACCACCGTTCTCTTGGTAGGCAATTGTAATTACACATTGACAGGTGATGTCATTTCCACTACCTGGTACAGTCCCTGGAACTTGTTTGTGAACTTCTTGGTTCTCCCTTTTGGAATATACGGACTAGCTAGTAGCACCCATTGGCCTACTCTGTACTGTGGCAACTTCCTCTTTGTACCTCCCATCCGTTCTTGTTGTTGCAACACTTTCATGTTAGCTCGTCTAACTCTCTGCCATACTTCCTTAATGGTTTTCGCAAATTGCCTTACATGCTTGCCCTCCGCTCCCAGCCTTGGATGAAGTATGTCAAAAGGTGATGGCATCTTCCACCCACACACCACGTCGTACGGCGACAATCCTATCGACGTATGTACCTTGCTATTATATGCACTGGTTACGAATTGCAAGTACACATCCCAGTCGGTGTGTTGTCTATTTACATAGTGACTCAACATCTTAGCGATCGTGTGATGCACTCTCTCCGTTCATCTGTTTGCTTGTGGATGGAATGGACTAGTCTGTAGTTTCTTTACCTTCAGTAACTTACACAGTTGTTTCATCAGATCAGACAGGAAATTAGTACCTTGATCCGATATTAAGGACTGAGGTATCCCATACTTGAGTAACCAATTATTAACTAAAGCTTGTGCCACCGTACTTTCTTTCTGATCTGGTAATGTGACCATGACTAAATACCTAGAAAAGTAGTCAATCACTGTTATCACATACATATTCCCTGCTGCACTCCTATTAAATGGGCCTAATACATCAATTCTGATTTGTAATCTTTGAAGCTGAATCTTTTGATGGCTCAAGTCCGCACGCTGTGCGCATGGCACACAATTCCTGACTTACTCATCCACGTCTTGACGTTGTGTCATCCCCCAAAACTTCTCCGCTATCCGACTATCCGTAGCTCTTCTCCTGCCATGTCCTGAAAGAAAATGGTCATGCACCTCTTGCAAAACATCAGGCCTTAACGCTGCTGGTACGACAACGCGCGAGCCGCATTTCATCGACCTGCAAAGTAACCCGTCCTGTACTAGGAAATGAGGTTGCTTTCTGAACAGTTGGCAACCGCTATCCACGGCTTGTGCCCTTTTCCACTCATCTTCAGTCACACCTGTTACTTGTAATACTGCCTCTTTCCTGCTCAATTCGTCAGCATTGGCATGTTTCACACCAGTCTTGTGTCTTACCTCATAATCGAACTCACTGAGTTTCACCCCCATCTCACTAGGCTACTCGCTTGGTCTTTCAGATCTAATAAACATTTCAGAGCTGAATAATCCATCACAACCTTAAACCTTCTACCGTACAGATAGCATCAAAAGTACGAAATCCCATATATTACCGCTAACAATTCCTTCTCTGTCGTGGAGTAATTTTGTTCCGCCTTATTAAGTTGACGAGACGCGAACGCAATCGGATGTTCTTTGCCATCAATTTCTTGCCCAAGTACAGCCCAAAGAGCGTGATTAGACGTGTCACATTGTAGTATAAACTCCTTTGAAGTGGATCTGATGTCAGTATCCGTTTCAACTCCTGAAATGCTTTCTTACACTCTGATGTCCTCTGGAAGGTAACACCTTTTCTTAGCAACTTACTAAGTGGCCTCACTATTTCTGCGGGCCCCTGTACAAATTTTCGATAATAGCTCGCAAGACCAATATATTATTGAAGTTGTTTAACCGTTTGTGGAACCGGAAAATCTCGTACTGCAGAAGTGAGACGAGGATCTGTCCGTACCCCTTCTTCACTGATAACATTGTTGTTGTTGTGGTCCTCAGCCCTGAGACTGTCTTGATGCAGCTCTCCATGCTACCCTATCCTGTGCAAGCCTCTTCATCTCCCAGTACCCACTGCAACCTACATCCTTCTGAATCTGCCTAGTGTACTCATCTCTTGGTATCCCTCTAACATTTTTACCCTCCATGCTGCCCTCCAATACTAAATTGGTGATCCCTTGATGCCTCAAGACATGTCCTACCAACCGATCCCTTCTTCTGGTCAAGTTGTGCCACAAACTTCTCTCCTCCCCAATCCCATTCAATACTTCCTCATTACTTATGTGATCTACCCATCTAATCTTCAGCATTCTTCTGTAGCACCACATTTCGAAAGCTTCTATTCTCTTCTTGTCCAAACTATTTATCGTCCATGTTTCACTTCCATACATGGCTACACTCCATACAAATACTTTCAGAAATGACTTCCTGATACTTAAATCTATACTCGATGTTAACAAATTTCTCTTCTTCAGAAACGTTTTCCTTGCCATTGCCAGCTTACATTTTATATCCTGTCTACTTCGACCATCATCAGTTATTTTGCTCCCCAAATAGCAAAACTCCTTTACTACTTTACGTGTCTCATTTCCTAATCTAATTCCCTCATCATCACCCGACTTAATGCGACTACATTCCATTATCCTCGTTTTGCTTTTGTTGATGTTCATCTTAAATCCTCCTTTCAAGACAGTGTCCATTCCGTTCAACTCCTCTTCCAAGTCCTTTACTGTCTTTAACAGAATTACAATGTCATCGGCGAACCTCAAAGGTTTTATTTCTTCTCCATGGATTTTAATAAATACTCAGAATTTTTCTTTTGTTTCCTTTACTGCTTGCTCAATATACAGATTGAATAGCATCGGGGAGAGGATACAACTCTGCCTTACTCCCTTCCCAACAACTGCTTCCCTTTCATGTCCCTCTACTCTTATAACTGCCATCTGGTTTCCGTACAAATTGTAAATAGCCTTTCAATCCCTGTGTTTTACCCATGCCACCTTCAGAATTTGAAAGAGAGTACTCCAGTCAACATTGCCAAAATCATTCTCCAAGTCTACAAATGCTAGAAATGTAGGTTTGCCTTTCCTTAATCTTTCTTCTAAGATAAGTCGTAAGGTCAGTATTGCCTCACGTGTTCCAGTATTTCTACAGAATCCAAAATGATCATCCCCGAGGTCGGCTTCTACTAGTTTTTCCATTCATCTGTAAAGAATTCATGTTAGTATTTTGCAGCTGTGGCTTATTAAACTGATTGTTCGTTAATTTTCACATCTATCAACACCTGCTTCCTTTGGGATTGGAATTATTATATTCTTCTTGAAGTCTGAGGGTATTTCGCCTGTTTCATACATCTTGCTCACCAGATGGTAGAGTTTTGTCAGGACTGGCTCTCCCAAGGCCGTCAGTAGTTCCAATGGAATGTTGTATACTCCCGGGGCCTTGTTTCGACTCAGGTCTTTCAGTGCCCTGTCAAACTCTTCACGCAGTATCGTATCTCCCATTTCATCTTCATCTACATCCTCTTCCATTTCCATAATATTGTTCTCAAGTACATCACCCTTGTATGGACCATCTATATACTCCTTCCACCTTTCTGCTTTCTTTTCTTTGCTTAGAACTGGGTTTACATCTGACCTCTTTATGTTCATACAAATGGTTCTCTTATCTCCAAAGGTCTCTTTAATTTTCCTGTAGGCAATATCTATCTTACCCCTAGTGAGATAAGCCTCTACATCCTTACATTCGTCCTCTAGCCATCCCTGCTTAGCCATTTTGCACTTCCTGTCGATCTCAGTTTTGAGACGTTTGTATTCCTTTTTGCCTCCTTCATTTGCTGCATTTTTATATTTTCTCCTTTCATCAATTAAATTCAATATTTCTTCTGTTAACCAAGGATTTCCACTAGCCCTCATCTTTTTACCTATTTGATCCTCTGCTGCCTTCACTATTTCATCCCTCAAAGCTACCCATTCTTCTTCTACTGTGTTTCTTTCCCCCATTTCTGTCAATTGTTCCCTTATGCTCTCCCTGAAACTCTGTACAACCTCTGGTTCTTTCAGTTTGTCCAGGTCCCATCTTCTTAAATTCCCACCTTTTTGCAGTTTCTTCAGTTTTAATCTACAGGTCATAACCAACCATGTGGTCAGAGTCCACATCTGCCCCTGGAAATGTCTCTCAATTAGAACCTGGTTCCTAAATCTCTGTCTTACCATTATATAATCTATCTGATACCTTTTAGTATCTCCAGGCTTCTTCCATGTATACAGCCTTCTTTCATGATTCTTGAACCAAGTGTTACCTATGATTAAGTTGTGCTCTGTGCAAAATTCTACCAGGCAGCTTCCTCTTTCGTTTCTTAGCCCCAATCCATATTCACCTACTACATTTCCTTCTCTCCCTTTTCCTATAACCGAATTCCAGTCACCCATGACTAATAAATTTTCGTCACCCTTCACTATCTGAATAATTTCTTTTATTTCATCATACATTTATTCAATTTCTTCGTCATCTGCAGAGCTAGTTGGCATATAAACTTGTACTACTGTAGTAGGTGTGGGCTTCGTATCTATCTTGGCCACAATAATGCGTTCACTATGCTGTTTGTAGTTGCTTACCCGCATCCCTATTTTCCTATTCATTATTAAACCCACTCCTGCATTACCCCTATTTGATTTTGTGTTTATAACCCTGTAGTCACCTGACCAGAAGTCTTGTTCCTCCTGCCACCGAACCTCACTAATTCCCACTATATCTAACTTTAACCTATCCATTTCCCTTTTTAAATTTTCTAACCTACCTGCCCGATTAAGCGATCTGACATTCCACGCTCCGATCCATAGAACGCCAGTTTTCTTTCTCCTGATAACAACATCCTCTTGAGTAGTCCCCGCCCGGAGATCCAAATGGGGGACTATTTTACCTCCGGAATATTTTACCCAAGAGGACGCCATCATCATGTAATCATACAGTAAAGCATCATGCCCTCGGGAATAATTACGGCCGTAGTTTCCCCTTGCTTTCAGCCGTTCGCAGTAGCAGCACAGCAAGGCCGTTTTGGTTAATGTTACAAGGCCAGATCAGTCAATCATCCAGACTGTTGCCCTTGCAACTACTGAAAAAGCTGCTGCCTCTCTTCAGGAACCACACGTTTGTCTGGCCTCTCAACAGATACCCCTCCGTTGTGGTTGCACCTACGGTACGGCTATCTGTATCGCTGAGGCACGCAAGCCTCCTCACCAATGGCAAGTTCCATGGTTCATGGGGGAGGGACTGATAACAGGCCAGAGATAATTTACTTGTACTTGTGCAAAATTGCATTTGTCCAAACTTAATGTTAGCCGTGCTGCCTCTAATCTTTTAAACACCTCCTCTAGCCATTCCACATGCTGCTGTATATCTCTTGAAAAAACTTTAATGTCATCCAGATACACCATACATTTTTTCGGTATCAACCCGTGAAGGACTCCATCCAACAACCTCTGAAATGTTGCTGAAGCGTTTTTTAGTCCAAACGGCATTCTTTTATACTCGAAGTGACCACAATGCGTCGTAAATGCTGTTTATGGCCTGTCCTCTGGACATACTTCAATCTGGTGATAACCGCTTCTCAAATCCATACTGGAGAAAAATTTACGCTGCCCTAGGTTGTCTAACATTTCTGTGATATTCGGAATCGGGTATATGTCCGCCACTATCCGTTCATTCAAATGTCTGTATTCAAAACAAAAGCGAAATTTTTTCGACCTGTCTGGTGTCGACAACGCTGATAGACCAAGGACTATTACTATGCTGGATTATCCCATCTTTCAGTTGTTGCTCTATTAATTGTTCTACTACTGGTATTAATTGTTTCGATAGTCTGTATGGCTTACGATACACTGGAGCGTGATTTCCTGTCGCAATACGATGCTGTGTTATCGGTGTAGCAGGTAATGTACCCTGTGCTTCAAACAATGCTCTTATACTTTAGTAATAATGCTTCCATACCCGAACGATCATTTCCTCTCAAATGAGTTACCTTGTCACGAAGTGCAGACGTGCTGACAGCTTGCTTTACATCATGGTCTAGCCTCGAACTGTCGATGTCCTCTTCATCCATTAACTCTACTGTGGCTATTACTAATCCCTTCGGCAGATCGAAATCAACCCGCCTGACGTTATCTAAACTCACCAGAACCATAAACTGCCCGTTTATGTCTGTTACCCATGATACACTTGTACGAATAAAGAAATGCTTTTCGACTAAAACCTCATTACTCAGCAGTGGCTCTACCAAGAATAACCTCTGCTGTGGCACATCGACATCCACCGGTACCCAAATCAACTTCCGTGTACCTGTTCGTACTTTGTCGCACGAAATCACCTTTAATGCACTTGTACGCAGTGTAGTTGGTATCACCTTAGCTATCGGTTCACCTTGCGACACTGAAACATTTGCAACGACTGTAACCATTGGGAACAAGTTCCCATCGAGTTCCAGTGTATGTTGTGAAAGGTCAATTTTGGCGTGATGTTTAATCAGAAAGTCCAACGCAAGTATCACTGAAAACCCCTGTCCCACAGTTGACACCACCTCCATTTGCTCCCGGAACCACACATTCCCTATCTTAAACTTGAGCTGTGCTGTCCCTAGGGCATCTAATTTTTTATCGCCTGCTGCGTGCAATCTGTATCTCGGAGCTTCCAATCCTTTATCCTTTCTTGCCCATGAGGTCCACACTGACAACTAATACAGTATCCACTAAAACTCTTCGCCACTTATCTTTTATCCAAACCGTCAAGCTATGCGGATGCCTCTTCATGCACTCTCTGCGTACATATTTTTACTGGGAATGCCTCCCGACGACAGGAACACTCCCTTTTTCGTTTAACAGTTTTTTACCTGCTGTATCATTAACCCATTTCTTGGCTTTACACTGCCAACTTATGCCATATTTTCTGACAGTTGAAACACTGCGGTTCCCGACATTGTCCCTCAAAATGACCTTTCTTCCCACAATGGTAACACTCTTTGGAAGACGAAAAATTTTTCTTGTCATTGGAATTTCTAGTTGCGCTATCCACTTCCTGCAAAGGTGTAGCTATGCGCAAAGCTGCTGCCAAGTCACTTGGATTTTCCATCCATATCCCACGTGAAAAACCTGGCGAGACCCCTCGAAAAACTGCATCTAAAGCTCTATCTCTGCTTACTTCAATGGAACTTTATTTGCACTCGCACCTTGCGTTAACTCATACGTGTGCACATTCGTTCTCCTAATTCTGTCTGAAAATTCTTCTACCATTTCATCCATTTTTCGCATCATCCTCCCCAATTTTTCTCTAAAAAGTCTGGCACTGTTTTGTTCCCTAAACCTTTGCAATAATCCCTCAGCCAACTCTGTGAACGTAGTAGCATCCTTTAACCCTTCGTCGTATGCCACATAAGTCTTAGCGTCACCTACTAACCGTAACTTCGCAATTTGCAAACACATTTCATCCGACCAACCACACAGTCTAACTGTACTACGTACATCACCAATGAAAACATTCACATCCTCTGATGTTTTACCCGAGAAGGAAGGTATCAAATTAGCCGCTGAGCAATCTGTCACACCAAAAAAGACAGTACCCTTGCATTCTACACTATTGCTTCCCGAGCCTCATTGAATATTTTGCAACGATTGTTGCTCCATCCTCTGCATGTGCTGCTTTTGCAATTTATTTTCTTCAATCAGTTTCTTAACTTGCTCTGTCAATGCGACTACGGAGTCACTTGCCCCTGTTGCATGTGTCTCTGGAATTTTCCGTGTGGTATATCCCAGCTCACAAAAATAAAATTGTGTTATCCAGAAGCAAGTTAATTCCTAGCACGTCTAGTGGCAAGTCATCTAGACTTACCACATTGCCCCTTACATGACCATAGAAGCCACACACATCACAATAAGTGACGTGACCTGTTAATCCACACACTGCACATTTAGATGGTACTAAGTTAACGTGACTATCATTGCCACGAAACTGTGATAAGTCTACAGGGCTGCTAGGCCTTACAAATGGGCACTCTCACATCCCTTTACATTACCCTTGACACGTCTAGCTACACAGAAAACATAGAGAGAAGGCAGTTGCTGGACTCTCCCTATTCGGTGTTTGTCGGTTGCTCCGCAGTATATGGCACCATAGCTTAGCGTGCTGGCCTCACTTCCCCTTACTCAGCACTCTCCAGGCTTCGCTCAGCGCTTGGTCTGTGTGTGTCCTTGCGTCAGCATGCTGGTAGACTGCTGGTGTCAGCAAGGCTTCTGTGCCTGCCTACTTCGCAATGCTTCGGTCACCGGCGTGCCTCTGTTTTGCCATTCTCCACTTCGTGGAGCAACACTTACTACATGCGGCCACAACAGCTACTACCTAGTGGGAACCATGTAAAGGTCGAGTGTTTGTTCTTTCCAACAGTATGTTGTTCACACACACACATATCTCAAATTACATAATAGTTATAATTTTTTTTAATCAGATGATTCTTTTTGGTACACCCTGTATACAAATGCAGTAAGATGTAAGCAAAAATCTCATTATTTTCTTGTAATATGGGTTCATAGCTGCTAAATTTTTTTAAAAAATATCATCATCTTGATTTCAGCTGTTATAATTTCATTTTATGATTGCAATTTCGACATTAAGTCATTTTCAAGCATCTACAAAACATAATGCACCGTAATGGGACCAGTTTACAGTGAAATTAACAGTAGCCACAACAGTTTTGTAGTTTGTAGACACCATACTCACAAGATTTCGAGATATAGGTTTACGTTACGCACAGATAACAACAAAATATGCACATCAAAGAATAACTAGTCAGTGATACATGTCGACACTTCATTTTATGTAATGCGAATCAGAAGGGATTGTATATATTACATATTTAAAAGCGTGCACTTACAAAGCATGAGAATAAATGTCTAAAACAATTGAAAACATTTTATTTCTGAGGTCTGTTTGTTCACTGAGTATGTATTGTGGTGGTTCTTTGATGGAGGCTATAAATTTTCAATTTTTCTTGAAATTTGTAGTGCCTTCAAAGTACGTACTGTGGTTGTTTTTTGAAGGTGCTATAAATTTCAATTTCTTCTAGAAATTTATAGCACATTCAAAGAACAACCATAATACATACCCAATGAACAAATGGACCTCAGAAATATAAATTTTCTTGATTGTTTTAGACATTGATTCTAATACACTGTCCACTTTTAGAAGTATGATATATGCAGTCCACTCAGTACCGTAGCAGATAAAATGAAATATTGACCAGTATCACTAACTAGCTGTTCTATGATGTGCATATTATGTTGTTATCTCTGTCCAACAAAAACCTATATGTCAAAATCTTATAAAGATGGTATATGAATGTCAACAAACTACCTGCTGTTAATCCCACTGTATATAGTTTTCCTTATGTCATACTGTTTTGAAGATTTTCAAAAACAGCATAATGTTGAAACTGCTATTGTAAAACAAAATTCTAACAGCCAAAAGCAAGATGATATCAAGCAAAATATCATGTTGTTTGCTTAAAATCTTAAATCTCCATTAGTTCTTCACCAATTGCTTTACAATTTTGACACTGCATGTGACTACGCTTGTTTTTATACAGCTATTTTTTTCAGTATATGTAATACATAAATAAATGTGTTTACATAAAGGGGAAACATTGTTACCAAAAATCTTGAAAAGTTATTGATCAATTTACTTCAAATTTTCAACAACACTATTAAACATTTACATGGCATACATTTTTTAAAATACTATGTGCGTGTTTTGTATTAAACTGATTGTGAGAAAAATAATGTTCTGCTGTAAAAATGCTTGGTATTGTTTCCTTTGTCACAGACAATCTAACTATGATAGTGGGGCAATTAAACCACTAGGGAAATTGTTTATATTTGAACATAAGTTGCGTACACAACAATGCACTGTTTTGTTTTCTTCGTCCCAGATACTTTTCAGAGAAAACAGGAAAGTTGTATTTCTTGATTATCAGCTTATGATTATGTTGTAACCCTACAGTGTGAATCTATGTAACCAAACAGTGTGTGATACAAGTGCCTCCACAGCCAACCCAAGGAGGCTGTCCTCCCAACTTGGACAGACGATGCAGCGAGTGCTGTGCCCTGTGCACGACAACTCAATATAAGCCTGGCACTCCGCGCCCTCAGCCTCACTTATGTTTATTCAGTTATTGTATGCTCACCTAAGACTGTGTATTGATGTGTGCTATAGTTATGAAGCCAATGGCCTTGCCACAGTGGTGACACCACTTCCTGTCAGATCACCAAAGTTAAGCGCTGTCAGGCTGGGCTAGCACTTGGGTGGGTGACCATCCAGTCTTCCAAGTGCTGTTGGCAAGTGGGGTGCACTCAGCCCTTGTTAGGCAAACTGAAGAGCTACTTGATTGAGATGTAGCGGCTCCGGTCTCGGAAACTGACATCCGGCTGGGAGAGCAGTGTGCTGACCACATGCCCCTCCATATCCGCATCCCGTGATGCCTGTGGGCTGAGGATGACAAGGCAGCCAGTTGGTACCGGAGGAGGAGGAGGAGGAGGAGGAGGAGATAGTTATGAGCTTTTCACTGTTCCATGCTTCAGTGTTATTTTGAATGTCTTCCAAGTGGAAGCAGAAAAAAATTTGGTTCATGTTACTTCTGATATTGTGTCTATGCAATGTTACAATGTACTCAGCAATGAGTGCAGTAATCTACTCTACATTTCATTTTTTTGGTTCTATATACACCCACCATGTCAGCAGAGTTCAATCTCTTGCTGAACAACAGCAAGCTCTCAATTACCAGCAGCAGTCTCTCATTGTGGCACTAAACAATTTGGCAGCCTCGTTTATGCTCCAGGCTTCATCGTCATTGACACAACTCTCACTGTTTCCTCTGCATCATAATTCTGTGGAAAATTGTTGCAGATATGGAAAATGTCTTGAAAACATTTTCAAGCTTTTGGAGTCTTTGACCCCGAACTTGTGTAAAGCTACTTTTGTCACAGATTTCTCCTCATATTTATCACCCTTGTGTCAGCTAGCTGCTCTTCAGAAACCTCCCATTCTCTCTTTTGACAAAATGTATCAGTTGCTCTTGAATTATCATTGCAATGTACTCACGTCATTATCAAAATCAACCGCAACAGTCATACAGAAGCAGCAGAACTTCAAGGGTTTATCCATCATTGACAATTTGTTAATGAGGCCCATTGTGACTAATACAATGATTAAGATGATGCCTGCTGCAAAAAGATGCCTAGCCCTCAATAAGAAAGTTCATGAATGTGCTTTACAATGTGAAAATCACTCAGTCTTTTGAAGTATCTACAACGGCAGGTAATCAGGTATAAGTGCGATGCGAAGTAGCCATCATTGCTTCCTCTCTTCCTTAGCTGCCGTTGGTTAGCTCAAGTGGGGAAGATGTTGTCAGGGCCATGAAACCACAGCCTCCATGCTGCATGAGGCAGTGCCACCCGTCACCAGACTTGAACTGTAAACAGTGTTTCCCAAGTGATGGTAGCCCCAATCAAATTCTAAATTGAAATACACATGATGGACAAGATGTTAAAAATGCAAGTGGATATGCACACAGCAGTGAATTCATTAAATTCTCAAACCTATGTGCTTCTAGGTTCTCTATTTCTGACAAAGTGTGTATAGTACTGGATCAAGTTCCGTACCAACAACTGTATGTGGTCTGCTCAGAATATTCCTCTCTGTTTTTGGATGGTTGGATTCTGCTACCAATTTCAAAGCTCACATCACAATGAAACTACGGCCCACCCCTGTTTTTTCGTGCCCACCTGGTTCCAGTAGCTCTATGGGAGAAAAACAAATTGGAACTAAATCGACTTCCATCTTTGGGTGTTGTCACACCTGTCTCTTATGGCGAATGGTCTACACCATTGGTAATTGTCAAAAAACCTAACAGCAACTTTCAGCTCTGTGGTGATTTTAGTGTCCATAAATTCACAGCCTATTATTGATACCTATCTCTTACCCCATCTGGATGACAATTTCAAATATATCCTCAAAGTGAATACCCCCTCTGGGTTATATCAGTAGCAGCCTCTGCCATTTGTCGTGGAGAGGGCCCCTGCCATTTTCCAACAATTTCTGGAGCAGGTCATGGCCTCCATGCTGAGGCGTATTAACTACCTGAATGATATTGTGGTTTCAGGTTCCTTAACAGATGAACATTTGCAGAACCTTCATGCCTTGTTCACTGTGTTACAGGTTGCCAGTCTGATATGTAATTTTGACAAATCACAAATATTTCAGCCGTCTATCACCTATCTCAGTTTAGAAGTCTTGCATGCTGGTGTCAAGCCTTTACCATAGCATGTTGATCCCAATACAGCTTTGCTGCATCCTACCAATGTATAGATTTGCAAGACTTTTTCAGAAACATTGCATACTACCATAAATTTCTTCCTGGTGCAGCCACTTCATGTTCTCTTACATAAAAGATTTTCTTGTCACCGGTCGCTGCCTGTGAGAATGGTTTTACCCAATTACAGTCAAAATTACACTTGGCAACTCGCTTGGTTACTTACTTCTTTTGGCCACAGATGTTTCCCAATGTGGCCTTCGGATCATTCTTATTCACAAATATGTGGACAATTCTGAATGCCCTGTTGCATATGCTTCCAAACTCTGAATCAGACACAACATTGCTACTTGCAGACAGAAACAGATACCGTTGCTATTGCGCACACACTCCAAAAATTTCAATTTTTCCTAGGGTTCTAACTTTCATTTGATTACCAATCATAAACATCTGGTTTCTCTTTTGAATCCTTTGGCATGTTACTGGATGAAGTGTCCCATTGCCTGCAAGGCTGGGCTTTGTTTTCATCACGCTGTACCTATGAGATACATTTTTGATCCACAGCTCAACATGCTAATGCGGATGCTCTTTTCCAGCTGCCTATTGGCCCTGATCCAGCATTTATCAGGATGAACTGTTGTGTTTCCAGTTAGAAGTTGAAGCTCAAAACACCATAAAAAAATTTTCCCATTACCAGTTCTCAGATTTTAGTGACTGATCATGTCTACATCAGGCTGTTCAGTTTGTCCACCAGCTGACCGGATAAACCACTAAGCCAAGTGTCGAATCCTTTGCATAATTTTTGTGCTCTCCACCAGCATGTCTCAGTTCTTTCTTATTGTTGGCTACTGAAGAGCCGGTGTCCAGGGTTGTGATCCCACCCACATTACAGCTGATGTCATGTGCCTTCTTGGATGTTTCTTGTATAAAATTGCTGGCCTGCCACCACATGTTTCGGCCGAATATTGACAAAGAGATCACACGCATCGTAATAGCCTGCCTGGAGTGCACTACCTATCAAGTGGCACCATGGCCTCTCTTTCCCCATGATCTGCACCCAACCCCCCCCCCCCCCCCCCATGGACCATATTCATGCTGACTTTTTGCGGGTCCACTCCTTAAATCCTTTTGGCTTGTAGTAGTTGATGCTTTCTCAAAATTTTCTTATGCGGTTCGTTGCACTTCCATGAACATAGCAGCTAAGGTCATGGTGCTCTCAGAGATATTTTCCTTACAAGGATTGTAGTATATGCTTGTGATGGACAAGAGCCACAATTTGTCTCTCAAGATGTTGAAGATTTTTGTTTAATGAGTGGTTTCCAGCATGTTATGGCCCCTCCCTTTCATCCTCAGTCCAATGGAGAGGCAGAGCAGGCAGTCTGCACATTCAAAACCTAGATGAAAAAGAAATAAATACTCAATCATCTCCCAAGGAAGCACACAATAGGTTCTTGAATTGATATAGGTTCACTCCCGTTGGTGACCACAGCCTGGTGGAGCTGCTTCACAGCTGCCAGCCCCCCTGCTACTTCATCTGCTCTGGCCAACGCCCAGCCACACACCGGCACCTGTCTTGCTACCATATGGACACTGCCATATAGGCTGTGGGTTTGTCCTGTGCCTAAGTGGATACCAGTGGTCACCCATTGATGCTGAGGTTTCCACCGCTGTGTTGTGCACATCTCCAATGGCTTGGTTTCATGACACTACTACCAGCTCTGCTCAGCCGACCTAGAGAGGTTCAACTTCGCAGCCTGGACAGACAATGCAGCAAGTGCTGTGCCTTGTGCACAACAACCGAATACAAGCCTGGCATGCTGGGCCCTTGGCCTCATTTATTTTTACTCACTTACTGCACGCTCACAATGAAACTGTAAATTGATATGTTCTATAATCATGAGAGTTTGTCCTATTTTATACTTCTTTCATTGTTATCGTGAATCTCTTCATGCAGAAACAGAATAAAACTTGGTTTATTAAAAACAAAGATTCCAAGAATTACCAAGCGGGAAATCGCCGGTAGATAGGCACAATAAATAAAACACACAAACACACACACACACAGAATTTCTAGCTTTCGCAACCGACGGTTGCTTCTTCAGGAAAGAGGGAAGGAGAGGGAAAGACGAAAGGATGTGGGTTTTAAGGGAGAGGGTAAGGAGTCATTCCAATCCCGGGAGCGGAAAGACTTCCCTTAGGGGGAAAAAAGGACAGGTGTACACTCGCACACACACAAATGTCTGCTTGTGTCTGTGTATGTGCGGATGGATAGGTGTGTGTGTGTGTGTGTGTGTGTGTGTGTGTGTGTGTGTGTGTGTGTGTGTGTGTGTGTGTGTGCGAGTGTACACCAGTTTTTTTTTCCCCCCCTAAGGGAAGTCTTTGCGCTCCCGGGATCGGAATGACTCCTTACCCTCTCCCTTAAAACCCACATCCTTTCGTCTTTCCCTCTCCTTCCCTCTTTCCTGAAGAAGCAACCGTCGGTTGCGAAAGCTAGAAATTCTGTGTGTGTGTGTTTGTGTGTTTTATTTATTGTGCCTATCTACCGGCGCCTTCCCACTTGGTTAGTCTTGGAATCTTTGTTTTTAATATATTTTTCCCATGTGGAAGTTTCTTTCTATTTTATTTACATTATCATAAAACTTGGTTTGTATTACTCCTGATATTCTGTCTGTACAATTTTACAACAGATTATAATACTACTTGTGATCTCTCCCTCCTCCCTTCTTCCATCTGTTGTCCACATTAAAAATGCCCAGTCCAAGTAATTAATAAGCAAAGTCTTTTATGAAAATTTGAGAGGAGCAAAGATTACAGTAAACTTTCAAGTTTACTTAGCTTGTCATGTTGAGATGCCTATAGTTCTTCTTGTCTATGGGTCTGATTCTAGAAGCTCAAAATCTAACATCAGGTCCCTGTGGTTGGTTTGAACAAAAATAAATTTGAAGATTGTAGTTGCAACATTTTCTATGTAAATATATTTTTCACTGATTTTCTCGCATTTTAGTGTACTGTACAGTATTTTGATTTCTCAAATTAAAAAAGCCAAAATTACATTGTTAGCACCTATTATACAAAAATACTTCTGATCACATCACATCAACTCTTACACTCTGAGGAAATAATGATATTCCAAAGGGTTTACAATTTTTCTTAACAAATGAATTCCTAATACTTTTCATTACATTATTAATTTTGATTATTATTTCATAAATGAATCCAGGAATAAACATAGTAAACAGTTTAGGATTGCATGATTAATAATAGAAATTTTCAGTGTGCAAATAATTTGTAATTTCAAATGTTTCTAAAAAAAAAATTTTAACTGTACATTCAAAGCTAGAACTTATCAACTATAACGTGTAAACTAAAATATTTTATAAAGCAGTTCCTTTTCATAAATCTGAGCTGGAGATATAACATACTGTGTATAAAATTATATTAAAATTTTCAGAAAAGCAACTGAGATAATACTGACTTGCCCAAAATTTGAATAATAATACCGGTATAGACAACTACTGTTGAGGAAAAGTAATTCTAGAGGATGATGTCGCCTTGTATACTACATAATTTGAATTTGCAGCATTAATAAACAACACTCGAGGACAGAGAGAGAGGGGAGAGGAGTTGGCCACGGGATGGGAGGAAACTGACAGGGAACAAGTGGAAAGGAGGAGATGGACACAGAGAGGGGGAATGTGGAGGAGAGGGACAAAGAGAGGGTGAAGGTGGAGGAAATTGGACCAAGCAAAATTTTCAGTTCCGGGAAGAGATGACACAGCCATATCAGGTGAATAAGACGGGTGTGACAACAATTCATACCTTAGTTCGTGTAATTTTGCCACAGTGACGACATATTTTTGATCCAGCATCAAGAGTTGCGGCACCCATCTTGCAGGTAATTTTTTTCATTTCTAATTCTTCAGTTAAAATGTGATATACACTTTCAGATGATATCTGACAAGTGTGAGCAATTTCAAGCACTACCAATCGACAATCCTCCATGACCATTTTGTGCAGTTTTGCAATGATTTCTGGAGTAGTGACACATTTTGGCTGACCACTGTGTGGCTCATCATCTAAGCTCTCTCAACCAAATTTAAATTCATTTGTCCACTTGGCAACAATTGAATATAAAGGAGCAGAGTCCCACAGTACATTCTGGAAATCAGCATGAATGTCCTTTGCCGTCATACTTTTCTTTACAAAGCACTTAATCACTGCTTGAATCTCGATTTTTCTCATCTTCGCAAATCACTACACAGGAACAACAACAGAGCCACATCACTGCCACAACTCTCTTCCAAGAGCACTGACATGGCACATGTTTACAGGCAACAGTCCAATGAAATACCACGTGAACAACTCATTGCGCTAACACTGACCTCTCATTGTGATTCCGAGAATTTTTCCAATCACCCTCATACTGAACTAAGCTAAACTAAACTAAACTAAACTAAACTAAACTCCATCCAAACAGACCTTGGAAGGTCTAATGGTACCAACTGGCCACTGTGTCATCCTCGGCCCACAGGCATCACTGGCTGCGGATATGGAGGGGCATGTGGTCAGCACACCGCTCTCCTGGCCATATGTCAGTTTACAAGACCAATGCCACTACTTCTAAATCAAGTACTTCTAAATCAAGTAGATCCTCGGTTTGCCTCAGAAGCGATGAGTGCACCCCACTTGAAAACAGTGCTCGGCAGACCAGCACTGAACTTTGGTAATCTGACTGAAACCAGTGTTACCACTGCAGCAAGGCCATTGGCAAACCACCCTCATACATATTTGAGATGTTCTCTCTCTCTTTCTTGTCTTCCTTTTCCATTTAATCTGAGCCATAGCAACACATGGACTGCTTCCAGATAGTATATAACAAATTAACAACCAAAAACACATCTAATATGAATCCATAGATTCTAAAGGTAAGGCTATAGAAGATTCTATGGGAAAATGCTAGTATTCAGTAGAAGTATTCATAGAGAATGAAATGACAATTTGAGCAAGGGCTAACTTAAGTATTCATTTTTTTTTCAATATATACATAGATACAATGAAACTGCACTGTTATTAGGATCAGTTGTCTATGTTTATAGTGAAATGTTACCACAATTCTGACTAGTCTCATATGCCTCAATAAAATGATATAGATTTCATGAGACTAATAAACCACAATTCACAAAAGAGGAAAAAAGGGCCTTCCACGTGTAACTTATTTAGAATAGTGTCTCTACTGAAGATTTTCATGCCCATGCAGCTTTTCTGTTTGTCTTACCAAGAATTTCTGTGAAATGTATAAGGGAATTAGTTTAGTAGTTCAGCCTCTTGGTAAATACACTCCTGGAAATGGAAAAAAGAACACATTGACACCGGTGTGTCAGACCCACCATACTTGCTCCGGACACTGCGAGAGGGCTGTACAAGCAATGATCACACGCACGGCACAGCGGACACACCAGGAACCGCGGTGTTGGCTGTCGAATGGCGCTACCTGCGCAGCATTTGTGCACCGACGCCGTCAGTGTCAGCCAGTTTGCCGTGGCATACGGAGCTCCATCGCAGTCTTTAACACTGGTAGCATGCCGCGACAGCGTGGACGTGAACCGTATGTGCAGTTGACGGACTTTGAGCGAGGACGTATAGTGGGCATGCGGGAGGCCGGGTGGACGTACCGCCGAATTGCTCAACACGTGGGGCGTGAGGTCTTCACAGTACATCGATGTTGTCGCCAGTGGTCGGCGGAAGGTGCACGTGCCCGTCGACCTGGGACCAGACCGCAGCAACGCACGGATGCACGCCAAGACCGTAGGATCCTACGCAGTGCCGTAGGGGACCGCACCGCCACTTCCCAGCAAATTAGGGACACTGTTGCTCCTGGGGTATCGGCAAGGACCATTCGAACCGTCTCCATGAAGCTGGGCTATGGTCCCGCACACCATTAGGCCGTCTTCCGCTCACGCCCCAACATCGTGTAGCCCGCCTCCAGTGGTGTCGCGACAGGCGTGAATGGAGGAACGAATGGAGACGTGTCGTCTTCAGCGATGAGAGTCGCTTCTGCCTTGGTGCCAATGATGGTCGTATGCGTGTTTGGCGCTGTGCAGGTGAGCGCCACAATCAGGACTGCATACGACCGAGGCACACAGGGCCAACACCCGGCATCATGGTGTGGGGAGCGATCTCCTACACTGGCCGTACACCTCTGGTGATCGTCGAGGGGACACTGAATAGTGCACGGTACATCCACACCGTCATCGAACCCATCGTTCTACCATTCCTAGACCGGCAAGGGAACTTGCTGTTGCAACAGGACAATGCACGTCCACATGTATCCCGTGCCACCCAACGTGCTCTAGAAGGTGTAAGTCAACTACCCTGGCCAGCAAGATCTCCGGATCTGTCCCCCATTGAGCATGTTTGGGACTGGATGAAGCGCCGTCTCACGCAGTCTGCACGTCCAGCACGAACGCTGGTCCAACTGAGGCGCCAGGTGGAAATGGCATGGCAAGCCGTTCCACAGGACTACATCCAGCATCTCTACGATCGTCTCCATGGGAGAATAGCAGCGTGCATTGCTGCGAAAGGTGGATATACACTGTACTAGTGCCGACATTGTGCAAGCTCTGTTGCCTGTGTCTATGTGCCTGTGGTTCTGTCAGTGTGATCATGTGATGTATCTGACCCCAGGAATGTGTCAATAAAGTTTCCCCTTCCTGGGACAATGAATTCACGGTGTTCTTATTTCAATTTCCAGGAGTGTAATTATACAGCGTACTTCAGTGCTATAAAAAACATGAGTTCTTAATGTGGTGCTCTGCATGTATTATTTCATAGTGATTGTTGTTGTTATTGTTGTTGTTGTTATTGTTGTTGTTGTTGTGGTCTTCAGTCCTGAGACTGGTTTGATGCAGCTCTCCATGTTACTCTATCCTGTGCAAGCTTCTTCATCTCCCAGTACTTACTGCAGCCAACATCCTTCTGAATCTGCTTAGCGTATTCATCTCTTGGTCTCCCTCTACAATTTTTACCCTCCACGCTGCCCTCCAATACTAAACTGGTGATCCTTCGATGCCTCAGAACATGTCCTACCAACCGATCCCTTCTTCTAGTCAAGTTGTGCCACAAACTCCTTTTCCCCCCAACCCTATTCAGTACCTCCTTAGTAGTTATGTGATCTACCCATCTAATTGTCAGCATTCTACTGTAGCACCACATTTCGAAAGCTTCTATTCTCTTCTTTTCCAAACTAGTTACCGTCCATGTTTCACTTCCATACATGGCTACGCTCCATACAAATACTTTCAGAAACGACATCCTGACACTTAAATCAATACTCGATGTTAACTAATTTCTCTTCTTCAGAAACGCTTTCCTTGCCATTGCCAGTTAACATTGTATATTCTCTCTACTTCGGCCATCATCAGTTATTTTGCTCTCCAAATAGCAAAACTACTTTACGTGTCTCATTTCCTAATCTAATTCCCTCAGCATCACCCGACTTAATGCGACTACATTCCATTATCCTCATTTTTCTTTTGTTGGTGTTCATCATATATCCTCCTTTCAAGACACTGTCCATTCCGTTCAACTGCTCTTCCAAGTCCTTTGGTGTCTCTGACAGAATTATAATGTCATCGCCAAATCTGAAAGTTTTTATATCTTCTCCATGGATTTTAATACCTACTCAGAACTTTTCTTTTGTTTCCTTTACTGCTTACTCAGTATACAGATTGAATAACATCGGGGAGAGGCTACACCCCTTCTCACTCCCTTCCCCACCACTGCTTCCATTTCATGCCCCTCGATTCTTATAACTGCCATCTGGTTTCTGTACAAATTGAAAACAGTCTTTCGCTCCCTGTATTTTACCCCTGCCACCTTCAGAATTTGAAAGAGAGTACTCCAGTCAACATTGCCAAAATCTTTCTCCAAGTCTACAAATGCTAGAAATGTAGGTTTGCCCTTTCTTAATCTAGCTTCCAAGATAAGTCGTAGGGTCAGTATTGCCTCACATGTTCCCATATTTCTACGAAATCCAAAATGATCTTCCCTGAGGTCGGCTTCTGCCAGTTTTTCCATTCGTCTGTCAAGAATTCGCGTTAGTATTTTGAAGGGTATTTCACCTGTCTCATACACCAGATGGTAGAGTTTTGTCAGGACTCGCTCTCCCAAGGCTGTCAGTAGTTCTCATGGAATGTTGTCTACTCCCGGGGCCTTGTTTCGGCTTAGGTCTTTCAGTGCTCTATCAGGCTCTTCACACAGTATCATATCTCCCATTTCATCTTCATCTACATCCTCTTCCCTTTCTATAACATTGCCCTCAAGTACATCGCCCTTGTATAGTCCTTCTATATACTCCTTTCACCTTTCTGCTTCCCCTTCCTGGCTTATAACTGGGTTTCTATCTGAGCTCCTGATATTCATGCAAGTGTTTTTTTCTCCAAAGGTCTCTTTGATTTTCCTGTAGGCAGTATCTATCTTACCCAATGTGAGATAAGCCTCTACATCCTTACATTTGTCCTCTAGCCATCCCTGCTTAGCCATTTTGCACTTCCTGTTGATTTCATTTTTGAGACGTTGTATTCCTTTTTGCTGGCTTCATTTATGGAATTTTTATATTTTCTCCTTTCATCAATTAAATTTAATATTTCTTCTGTTACCCAAGGATTTCTAGCAGCCCTCGTCTTTTTACCTACTTTATCCTCTGCTGCCTTCAATACTTCATCCCTCAGTGCTACCCATTCTTCTTCTACTGTGTTTCTTTCCCCCATTGCTGTCAATTGTTCCCTTATGCTCTCCTTGAAACTCTGTACAACCTCTGGTTCTTTCAGCTTATCCAGATCCCATCTCCTTAAATTCCAGTTTCTTCAGTTTTAATCTACAGTTCATAACCAATAGATTGTGGTCAGTGTCCACATCTGCACCCCTGGAAATGTCTTACAATTTAAAACCTGGTTCCTAAATCTCTGTTTTGCCTTTATATAATCTATCTGATACCTTTTAGTATCTTCAGGTTTCTTCCATGTATACAGCCTTCTTTTATGATTCTTGAACCAAGTGTTAGCTATGATTAACTTATGCTCTGTGCAAAATTCTACCAGACGGCTTTCTCTTTCATTTCTTTCCCCCAATCCATATTCACTTACTATGTTTCCTTCTCTTTCTTATTTTACTATCAAATTCCAGTCACCAATGACTATTAAATTTTTATCTCCCTTCACTATCTGAATAATTTCTTTTATCTTGTCATGCATTTCTTTAGTTTCTTCATCATCTGCAGAGCTAGTTGGCAAATATACTTTTACAACTGTCGTCTGCGTGGGCTTCGTGTCTATCTTGGCCACAATAATGTGTTTACTATGCTGTTTGTAGTAGCTTACCCACATTCCTATTTTTTTTTTTTTTTATTCGTTATTAAACCTACTCCTGCAATACCCCTATTTGATTTTGTATTTATAAACCTGTATTCACCTGACCAAAAGTCTTGTTCCTCCTACCACTGAACTTCACGAATTCCCTCTATATCTAACTTTAACCTATCCATTTCCCTTTTTAAATTTTCTAACCTATCTGCCTGATTAAGGGATCTGACACTCCACACTTCGATCCATAGTATGCCAGTTTTCTCTCTCCTCTTGAATGGTCCCCG
This sequence comes from Schistocerca gregaria, assembly GCF_023897955.1. Lineage (NCBI taxonomy): Eukaryota > Metazoa > Arthropoda > Insecta > Orthoptera > Acrididae > Schistocerca > Schistocerca gregaria. The sequence goes on from NC_064926.1 coordinate 116,980,976, forward strand.
GCCGGAGATCCAAATGGGGGACTATTTTACCTCCGGAATATTTTACTCAAGAGGATGCCATTATCATTTATCCATACAGTAAAGCTGCATGCCCCCAGGAAAAATTACGGCTGTAGTTTCCCCTTGCTTTCAGCCGTTCACAGTACCAGCACAGCAAGGGCGTTTTGGTTAGTGTTACAAGGCCAGATCAGTCAATCATCCAGACTGTTGCCCCTGCAACTACAGAAAAGGCTGCTGCACCTCTTCAGGAACCATAGGTATGTCTGGCCTCCCAAAAGATACCCCTCCGTTGTGGTTGCACCTACAGTACAGCTATCTGTATCGCTGAGGCACGTAAGCCTCCCCACCAACGGTAAGGTCTATGGTTCATAGTGATTATGTAACTTCAATCCTTCACTGTTAAGTGACATAGGTTACTTTTGCAAAATACCTGGATATGATGATGAATCATTTTGCTTACATATCAATGACTTGTAAATTGTCGACACCTAAGCCTACTGGTACTATAGTGGAATATAATTTTATACTAACCTGCCTTTAGAAGTGTTGTAACAAGTCCTACAGTAAAGTTAATAGATTTGAAGGGCTTATTTCAATATTGGTACAAGTCCATTACCTCCACATTTCTGTCTATAATGCTTCTGAAATTAATGAGCCAAACAAACAGAAAGAAAGGTTCATCTCTAGCAAGAAGCCATATACTTGAATATTTCTGGTATCTCATCTGCAGATTTGTCAACGCTCATTTAACTTTCGGACTCTGTACCTCAATATAAACAAAAATGGACTTGTACCACTGTTGAAATAAGCCCTTCATTTGGTTTTTTTGTATTCTAATATGTAGTTCAGTTATACAATTTCACAATATTCCCTGGCAATTTCACTTCAAACAGTAACCCACTCACTTCTTTCACAATTTTTTTGGAAATACTTCAAATATAATTCTGCTCTGAACAAGTTAATGCCCTTCTGTATAAACTTATATTTTAAAATTTTTAATCAATATTTTCAATGACTGGTGAAGAAGAACCCTTCAAATGATCAACTGAGGGAGTGTTGCAGTTTTATATCATTGATTCTCAAGCCATGTGGTACCAGGCAGGCAATGCTTTCCTCCATCGTCAGTGCGGTCGCCTCTCGCCAGTGCAGTCGCCTCAGCATTACATCCCATCACACTAATGGGCTTCGAAGCTCGGTCTACAGAGACAAGCAACATTGAGTTTTTTCAGACCACTTTTAAAAATTGTACTCCTTTAGTCCACTTATGTATTTTTTTTGCAATTATTCCCCTTCCTCTGAAAATTTTAGGTTATTTAACACTTGTGACTCCCCTAGTCTGCAAGTCCCCTATCAGGGCAATCTGTCTTTCCAAAGACGCATCAGATGTAAACTTTGTGCAGCTCCAATCCCGTGTAGGGGGAAGGATTGTGCAGGTGATCACCTGCTTGGAGGAATTTGGGAGCACTTAATTAATGATCTAGGATTATTAAATTTTCTTTATCTCACACTCAGAATTAGCCTATCATTGTGTGCACCGTAACTAGCCTATATTGTGTGCCAAGAGCATTCTGCACCAGTTAGAAACTGCCAGCTAGGGACACTTTAGATGTTCTGTATATGGTGACCAGTTAGGATTGAAGGAAGGTAGTAATGTGGGGTTATAGTGGGTGGAAGTACAGTGTGGGTTCCAGATGGAACTTATTCTCTGCCCAGTTTCCAGCTTGATACCATTCAACTATCCTGGACTCCAGATTTTGGTCTGTTGTATCTTGGCTGTGATGACTCTTCCTAGTTGTTTTCCTCACATGCACCCCTTATATCCTGAGTACTGAATTTCCGTATGCTTTTTCACCTATATCATTCTCCTGTTATCATTCAAAGCTACCCTTACTCGATGCCAATGCCCTCAACCTACCTTATGACCAGCACATGAATGTGTGATGGTTTTGTAAAAGACCAAGCAGAGCCAGATGAAAAGAGTTCAGCTGCACTAAGTTTTGTTGCAACTGTTCAAAACTACTTTTTCCTTATTCACAGCAGACAAGTTGGTTCTACCCAGTATTCAAATAAAGTGACAATTCTTGCCCATAAATCAATATGGAATAGATAAATTGATACTCAAAATGCAGACGAGGGGTTGAGTCGCAGACATGCATAATGGAAAAGACTGATAAAAATATTAAAACGTTTTGATAAAATCCTTCTTCTGCAGCAGGAAACACACAACAGTTCACACAAGCATAACTAAAACTCTGTCTCAGAGTGGTCGAGCCCAACTGTAACTGTGATGGCACAGCAGCTGCAGTTGCAATCACAGTCCGGCTCCATTGTCGCGTGTGTGTGTGTGTGTGTGTGTGTGTGTGTGTGTGTGTGTGTGTGTGTGTGTGTGTTATTGAGTGTTTTCTGCTGCTGAAGGACTTTGTCTTAAAGCTTTCATATTTTAGCAGTCTTTCTCATTATGCCTGTCTGCAACAATGCCTTCCTACACGGGGAATAGCAGTCTACCCTTTCCACATTGCAGTTTTCCCATCCTGGATTTCCGATTGTTTAATTCAAGTCAGTATGTTGTATTGGCAGGATAAAGCAAACTGCACTTCAGTTGGCAACTGACTGCATGCTCGAAAGAGCTTTGATATCAGTACAAGCAGTCCAGAATGCTACACATTTTTTGAATCCATTACAGTGCTTTTTTATTATTTCCAGATAGTGCCTATTTAAAAATTTTGTCAAAAGTATTATGCTATTTTAGATTTCTCATTTGATGTCTTCTGTGATCTGGAACTTACACTCAGTCAATACCTATGTGGTGTTTACATTCTCGTGCCTAAGTCTGTCTGCCTGCCATCTTGAAGTTAGCTGCACAATTCATCTGAATTTAAGTTCTCACTAACTCGTACTTTATTACAATTTAAGTGAATGTTAGTGTTTTTTAGTTTAAAATCAGTATCACCTGTTACCATTAATCCTGCAGGGATGTCCATAAATCCAAGAGAGTACCAGGGGTGGAGATCTCTTCTGAACAGCACGTGGCAAGGCATCCATAATACACTCAATAATGTACATGTCTGGGACATTGGTGGCCAGCAGAAATGTTTAAACTCAGAAGAGAGTTCCTGGAGCCACTTTGTAGCAATTCTGACATGTGAGGTGTTGCACTATCCTCATGGAGTTGCCTAAGTGTGTCAGAATCCACAATGGACATGAATGGATGCAGATGATCAGGCAGGACACTTACATACATGTCACCTGTCAAGAGTCATATCTCGACATATCAAGGGTCCCATATCATTCCAACTTCATACACACCACACCACTACAGAGCCTCCACCATTTTGAACAGTCCCCAGCTGACATGTAGGGTTCACGAATTCATGAGGTCGTTTCCACATCCGTACACATCCATCGGTTTGATACAATTTCAAACAAGATTTGTCTGACCAGTCAACATGTTTCCAGTCATCAACAGTCCAATGTCGGTGTTGACATGGCCAGGCAAGGCATAAAGCTTTGTGTCTTGCAGTCCTCAAGAGTACACAAACTTCGGCTCCGAAAGCCCATACTTGTGATGTTTCGTTGAATGGTTCACCTGTTGACACCTGTTGATGACACACAGCATTGATATCTGCAACAATCTTGCAGAAGGGTTTCACTCTGTCATGCTGAACAATTCTCTTCACTCATTGTTGGTCTCATTCTTGCAGGATCTTTTTCCAGCCACAGCAAAGTCGGAGATTTAACGTTTTACCCGATTCCTGATATTCGTGGTACACTCGTGAAACGGTCATATGGGAAATTACCCACTTCATCGCTACCTCAGAAATGCTGTGTTCCATCACTCGTGTACCGATTATAACACCATGTTCAAACTCACTTAAATCTTGATAACCTGCCATTTGTAGCAGCAGTAATCAATCTAACAAGATTGAACAGAAACCGAGATTTTCCAAACTGTGACATAAACTGTTCAAGTCATGCTCAAACACAGCCTTACTTAAAACAGTGAAAACTGAACTGAAATAATAGATGAATAGTTCTCCAAAAGCACAAAGAGACACTTACCATAAAATGTAGTGACGGGTGCACAACTAATCATCTTTTCATGCAGATGAAGACGTGTTGATACACAGATACAAAAATATGCCCTTTGATTTAAAGTGACTGCAGTTTCCCATACAGCTTGCACTCACAGGTGTATCAACAAAGCAAATGGTCAATCACTTTGTGTGGCAGATATTAAAACATTCCAAGGAATCCCAGACACTGCAACTAGAGTACAATAAATGTCGATATTGCATAGTTTGGTTAGTGTGGGAGAAATAAGTCAGGGCTGTGGGTTTGTTTTTCATTGGAGAGATTTTAGTGGAGGGGACAGGCAAAGAATCAGATGAGGCTTTCCCATAGAGTTGTAGTTTGTGCAGGTGAGACAAAAGAATCATGGAACAGGGATGAAAGATGTGTGTCTAGAATTAGAAATGGTGTATTTGAATCAGAAAGAATGAATGAGGCAACAGGCATGGAAACTTGGGAAAAGGTAACAAATAGTAATCAAAAGTAAAAATCTCAGAAATCACATTTCATGTTCCAGTAAGGAATCAGTTTGCCTCGTTGCCTGAAATATGGGAAAAGCCAGAATCAGTTTTGAGTATAGTACAGCGCAGAAGACTCGTAGGAACAATTTTAAGAGTAGGTTGGTAGAAAAACCAAGTAGGGGGGCGCGCGAGAGAGAGAGAGAGAGAGAGAGAGAGAGAGAGAGAGAGAGAGAGAGAGTCCTACTGCTCCATAGCAGTCATCGGAGAAATTTAGGCAAAATGCTAAACACATAGCTAGGTGTAGAATACCAGGTCACAGTCATCATGAACCTAGCAGAAAGTTGAATCAAGTGACAGAGAGCATTGTGCTTTGTGCAATGATTTTGATGAAGAAGATAAGGTGCACATAGGAGGAGGAGTAAGAAACAGCCTGGGTATCAACTTACAGTATAGTATTAAGATGTGAGGTTTTGCAGTGTCTTGGTGGCTCTGGGTTAAAGCAGCTATCAGCCATGTAAACAAAGAGCTCAGTGGATTGCTACTGATTGAAATAAAGTCTCATGTCTGTAATGCACCTGTTGCTGCAATTGGAAGAGGGAGATACACAAACCATGTCCTGCATTGAAATAGGAAGGTGAAGGACAAATTAGCAGAGCAGTCTGTAGTGGGTGTAAGGGAGGCCACAAGCACCCAAGACAAAATCTGTGTGATTACTGGAATCAGAGAGGCACATTTTTTTAGTTTGTAGGGAGAGAGTATTGAAAGAAATTACAACAGAACAGGACCATCATATACTTAACAGTGCCCAGAAAAGTAAAGTTAGTTTGTTTCATCAGACCATTAAGAGGCTGAAAAAAACGATGTAGGTTAGCTTCTGGCAGGACTAGATGTTATGGGAATTTCTGAAGTGATAGATGTTCTGTACCTGTCTGAACACCATGGAAAAACAGGGATAGAGAAGTTATATAAAGAATTTACAGAATAGCATCACTTTCCTGTAGAGTGAATGTGGAAAAGGGAGGAGTTGCAGTATGTGTGAAATTGATTGGCAACTCCATAGAGTGTTGTGTGCACAATGACCATATGATAAATAAAATTACAATGAAGGTCAGCATTGGCTGTAATTTTGATGATTTATTAACAGCAAAATCAATTTTCGATCACATAATGATCATCTTCAGTGCTGCAAGTTAAACATTTCATATAGCAATCAGTGAATAAGAAACAAAAGACCACAAATACACCTGGATATAAACCAACTGTTGGTAAGAAAATACCTGTAGCATACAAATTAAAGCTTGTAGGCACTAGAGCCAGCACTAGTGTCTAGTTATTAGCAGTAACAGAAGCTATGAAATGATCACAATAACTGAAGCCACTGTTTACATTCACCTATACAGCAGACCTCCATGTGACAGGGGCTTGGAATGCCCTCTATGTGACATGTGTCATGTTTAGGTTTGGTGGGTCGCCGAATAACACTTGGCACTATGAGTAGTAGTGCTGCTATGTTTAGAAAGCTGCTACATTTAGAAAATGATTGTTAAAAATAAATGCAACATGTTATCTGTTACAACATTGTCATTTAGTTTAATTGTTATGGTGTATTGTACTCTGATTGATAGTTCTGTCTCCCATTTCGCAATATTCCATATACTTTCAATCTTCTTATCTGCTTTATGTATCGCTGTGAGGATGTGCATATTACTAAACATATTATTGACTTTCCTTAAAATAATACAGTATTTTTTGTAGTTCACAAGTAGCGTCAGGTCATGAGTTACTCTGGCTTTTATATAAGTTTCCCTTTTCTTCTTATATGATATTTTAATCCCTTTGTTTATCTATTACCTACTGTTTTTTATGGACTCACTGTATGACTTTTTTAATGTGGAGTTCACTGAATTTTACTTTAGCATCTCTTTCTATTTACCCATAACCATATCATATCTTTTAACTAATTCTTAAAACGTTATGACGTATTCACATTAATAAGCCTCACTGCTTTGTGTGAACATGTTTCAGAGCTGTAAAGTTGTAAATTCTTTATTTCTGTTAACTGTGCATTATGATCAGATAGTCCATTAACAAAACTGTTTCTTTTACTTGTCTGACATGTAGCTCAATAATGCATTCCGATTACTAATAAATAGGTGAAAGTTCCCTAGAGGGAATCTGTAGACTGTTACAATCATAATGGAAGTATTCTACAATAATAACTCAGAAGCACATGCTGATGTACACACAAACTGATTGTTTCAGTGTTTCTGAGTGTGTCCAACTTTCACACATACTAAATTAAAAGGAAGGTGAGCATTGGCATTTTCGCATAGTGATCAGTGAGTAAGAAACAAAAGACCACAAATACACCTGCTCCCTACACAACACCTGCTCCCAATACTAGTCTCATATTCCTGTAATAGACTTAGATGCATGACTTGTCCCATACAACCTTCCACCACTATGTACTCCAGTCCAGCCACAAGCATCACCTATCCAATCAAAGGCAGAGATACCTGTGAAACCACTCATGTCATTTACAAGCTAAGCTGCAACCACTGCGCTGCATTCTACATGTGCATGAGTACCATCAAGCTGTCTGTTCGCATGGATGGCCACTGACAAACTGTGGCTGAGAAACAGCTGGGCCACCCAGTAGCTCAGCACAGCATCCTTCATTTCAATTACTGCTTCACAGCCTGTGCCATCTGGATCTTTCCCACCAACATTGGCTTTTCTGAATTGTGCAGATGGGAACTCTCCTTACAATATATCCTTTGCTCCCGTACCTCTCCTGCCCTCAACCTTTGTTAGTCATTGTCTTTTATCCACGCATCCCCTTCCCTGGTCCCATTCCAGCACTATGCAGCCCTCTATTCCACCTATGCACCCACAGTCTTTTTACTTCTCTCCTTTTCCACTGGCCATCCCCCTCCATCCTGTCCTCCATCTAACCTTGCAACTGCACCTAGCTGCCCTAACCTCTCCGTCACTCATCCCTGTGTGCTCCCATAAGCAGTACTTTACCGTTCCCCAGCCCTACTCTACTATCGACTCCCCCCCCCCCCCCCCCCCCCTATTGCAGCCTCCTCCTTCCGCCCCCCCCCCCTCCCCCAAAGTATGCTTTTCTCATCATGCGCTGGTGCTCGCTGACCGGCTTTGGCAACCAGAGACTGTGGTTTTTGTGTGTGTGTGTGTGTGTGGGGGGGGGGGGGGGGGGGCGTCTAATTCTGATGAAGGCCTGTTCAGTCGAAAGCTTTGATCAACTGCCTTTTTGTTGCGCCTTTCGGACTCAGCATCTCTGCTATATGGTAATGGTCATTGTCCTTTGTATAATATTGTCATTATTCCATCCTGTATTTTCTTTCATTGGATCAAATGGTTGAGTTGATGAAAAAAGAGAATAAATTACAAATGACGTTCCACAAAATTTTGAGGAACTACAAGTATCGCCAACACCTTTCACTGAAAATAACACAATGATAAAAATTCTAAAAAACAAAGTTCATATGGTATTGATGAAATTTCAAACATAATTCTGAGAAGTTGATCTAACTTAGGAAGTAAGCCCTTACTGTAAATGTAATGTGCCCCTGGCACAGGGAATTTTTCCAGTCAGATTAAAATATTAAATTGTTAAATCTCTTTATAGAAAATGTGACATGAAAGATTTGAATAATTATTGCACTATTTTCTTACTAACACCTTATCTGAAAAAATAATGTAGTCAAGATTAGTCTCACATTTAAGTAGAAACAACTTACTTACCATATCACAGTTTGGATTCTAGGAGAATTGCTCGACTGAGAATGCTATTTATACACTCACTAACAAAAATTACAAGTGTTTCTGTAATCTTCTCAAAGAATTTGATTGCATAAATCATGATACTCTCTGCAAGAACTTAAGTTTTATGGAACTGTCTTTACTCACAATTGGTTTCTATCACACTTAAGAAACACAATGCAAAAACTTGGGTGGAATAATACAAACTATGTTGACAGGAGAGAACATTTTGTGTGCACCCACAGTCATCATGTAGGCACCTCTTCAAGAAGTTAGGCATTTTAACTGCTCTTCCACAATACATATTCACTAATGATATTCACCATAAATAATCCATCACAATTCGAGAAGAATGGTCATGCCATATCTACATGACTCACAACTATTGCCATTACTGAAACTGCCTGTGGCTCAGATAGGAGTTCAATATACGGCAACAAAAATTGTTGATGATTTTCCGAATATCAGAAAATGTCTGCTGGAAAATGAACCAATTTTTAAATATATCCTGAAATCATCCCTCCTTGTCAACTACTTCTATTCCATGGACAAATTTTTATTTAATAACCAGTAGTAAAAAAAAATATTTTAAAGTGTAATTTCGTGATTACAACAAAAACAATGTTCATTTATGTTAATGCTAATCTGGTATACATACCCTGTAAACTAATTCATTCCACAACATTTAGATAAAAGAATTAGTTGAATAAAACAAGTTGATGATTTTATGAGGGTCTTAGAATAAATCATTTTCGTGTAATTGTATTTATCTATTCCATTAGCTGAATAAAACTACCAGATGGTGATTTTGTGTGTGTCTTTAAAATAAATGGCTACTGAGTTATTGAAAATTAGGGCACTGATAGAGACTTTGGGATCTGCTAGGGCCAAGTTTTGTGTGTGTGTGTGTGTGTGTGTGTGTGTGTGTGTGTGTGTGTGTGTGTGGTGTGTGTGCGTGTGTCTGCGTCTGTTTAAAGACCTATATGTCCAGAGATTCGTAAGAAATATGTTTCACTGTATCAAACAGTGGAAACTCCAGATAGGAGCATCAACAAAATAAGAAAAAACAGACTGACACGTATTGTAACAAAGACACGTCAAGTTGTAGGCAGGCCACAATTTACACTTATGTAAAGGTTTTCAGCCACAGCCTTCATCAGTAAAACAGAGATACACACGATCACAAAACAGCCCCCCCCCCCCCCCCCCCCAACCAACACACACACACACACACACACAGACACACACACACAGACACACGCACAGACACAGACACAGACACACACACACACACACACACACACACACACACACACACACACACACACACACACACACACAACTGCCAACTCCAGCAACTCAGGCCAGAATGTGTATGTAATCCACACAAAATGTGTTGTCTTCCCTTTGGAAAAGATGTGCTTAAACATGTTTTGAGCCTCTGATGACACAACTTGGTTAGTCAAGGAAGAGGGTGACACAAATTTGAGATTGCACAGGGCAATAAGTAGGCTGTGTGGATTACACAACACTCTTAGTAGGCAATAAATAATTAACAACACTATTGGAAAAGTAAGGGCTTGTATCACTGTGATGTGATGTGGATGGTCAAGAAGAGCAGAAGGGTGTTTAAAGCTGCTATGTGATAAGTAACTTAACATTAAATAATTCTACCAAAAATCATCTTATGTCATCTGTAGATGAATAGCCACCTTGATAATGGCATGCAGGATGATTTGAAACAGACTGTGGATCAATAATAATAATAATAACTAAGTCATGGTGTGTCTGTAAATTTGCACAGTTCTGTTAAGTTATTGCATGCCATAGGCAAGCAAACGATCATGTAAACTAATACATGCACTATCATGAATGTTACACATGCCAACCAGTGTTTCTGAAATTATGTGTCTTCCCCTGCAATTATGACATTCAGGGTTTTTCATTAACTTGTTCACTACAGGACCCATGACTTTCATGGTTGGAAAACAAAGCACAGCATCCTAATTTATTACTTAAATCACAGAAATGTGACTGACAGTGAAAGAATACCTTCAACTTATACAGACTGCAACTTTAATACTGCTCACTTCATTATGTTTTAAGCCTATTTACCTCTATTTCACTACAACAACTGTGTTTCAGTTTCATGTACGTATTAATTTAATTTTCATGTGTTGCCACAACTGTGTTTCAGTTTCATGTACGTATTAATTTAATTTTCATGTGTTGCCAACTACATATAAATACTCTAGCTCGACAACGGATTTATTCTGCAAGGTGACAAGTTTTCTTTCTCTTTTGTGTGTGCCTGTCAGTGACCCAACACGTGTTATTCAGTGAGTGGTCTTCTTTACACCTGGTAGCCAGAAAAAAAAGAGAGTGTAGCTACGCAAGTAGAGCTAAAAATAATAATGTGTTCATTACTATTAACACTAATCATGTATACATATCCCGTAAACTGAGTCATTCCACATCATTTCGATAAAAGAATTGTTCAAATATCAATGGAACTAACAACAATCTAATTAACTAACTAAATTATTTACAACTATGAATAAAGTTATATGTTGCTCGCAAAAGGTGAAATATGGTAATGTCGTGTTACTGGATTGAATTAAGAGAGTTCACTTGTTAGTAGCCATTGCTATCCGTAGTTAATAACAGGTTATGCATTAGTCATCATCTCATCTGAAACAAACATGGCATGACTGTTACTCTATGGGTTTTCAAAACCAAAATTTGTAAAGTGAGTGTGTTGTATTTTGATAACTTTTTGATTCACCCATCAGGTGAATTACTCCTTGTTCTCGCAGAGTTTCATCACTACTCCAGACTATTTTCTGAATAAGGTATCAGCTGGGCAAGTCAAGAATTACTTGCTGCAACTTTGTTGTATTTCAATAGTGTTCTTTTACACTTGAAGACAGGATATTTGACTAATACATATGCTCAAATCTGTGAATATAAGCTTGTTTTTAATAAGGCAAAAAGTTCTGAAGATGTAACAATGTATATGCATGCTGTCTGTATATTTGATTCACAACATAAACTGGTTATGCTCTTTGGCTTTCAAGACACTGTATTTCTATAGCTGTATGGTATATGGACTGTTTTTTTTCTTCCATCTTTGCATACTATTCACAGCGTTTTTTGCTGGAACGAATCATAAGCAACTGTGTTATGATGATGTTCATAATGTGCAACTTTAGTGACATGTTAGAACAAGTGATGCGTAAAATCCTTCATTCCATTGAAAATAGGATAGGAGAGATAAATGGCCACATCAACAAAAAGAAGTTCTAATGCAATTCACCAGGAGTTGAGACTGTAAGTCTTCAAAACACATCTTGGAAGTCAACAACTGACACAAATAATTCTTTTAATTTACATAATATCTCATGATGTGTTTGTGCTTTAGGGAAAAAATACTGTTACTAAATAATATGTTTTTGAAAATAAAGATATGATGTCTGCTACAAAATTTTTAATACAACAGGACTAAATACAATCTATTGAGTGACTAACAGTTATTAATATTGTAAGAAAACCATGACAGATGTTTTATTTCTTGCTCAGTATAAAAGAATGTTTTAACAACAACATATACGTGTACCACAGCCAATTTCAAAATTGAGTATAAAAAGCCCAACCACTACTTTAAGTAACAATACATAAAATACAATACATAAAATACAATACATAAAATTTACAGAACATATAACACATAGACTTGAAACATCTTCAACACTCGTATAATTAAATCAACATGAACATGAACATTAGATTTTGTATAATGTTGACTGCATTTTAAATGTCATAAAATTATCATCACACTTTCATTAATAATCATCGGAGCTTGTGACTCTTCAGTCTTTAAATGTTAATGGAATGTGCTGTTAACTGCCTTGGTGAAGCATAAACAACTAATAATATTTTAACTGCTAAACAAATTTGCATGCACTCTACTCATATGAACTAAGGTTATTTGTCTAATACATATCAAATTCTTAAATATACTGCTATGTGTGACAAGGAGGAAATTATGAAAGCTGTAGTGGTAGTAGTAGCAGTACTAGTTTTCCCTCCAAAATTAAAGTGGCCCAGTAATGTAAAATAAAAAACATTAAAAGATATGTTATAGCACAGTATACGAATTAATGATACCTTCATTGCCTACATACCTACTATTCAGATATTAATGTCCAAGTAATTTTAAACAACTGAATCTCTTAGTCATTACTTTGGATACTATTGCAGTACAGTACCTTCAAATTCAAGAGCCTCTACAAAATATCTTACATCTGGAAGGCCTCAAACCTTGCAACTAAATGGAAAATATTTCTGTAAGTTGACATTAAATGCTGCTTAATATCTTAGTTTTTGCAGTTACACATTGCAGGTACAACCTGACAGCTTGATATGGGTAGTAAGTACCAAGTTGTTAACTATTTACTCACGTACCTCTCAACTGAGGAGCATTTTATTCAAAACCAGATAAATGCGAAAAAGTAAATTGTTCAGGAAACATTTTTGAAATACCATAGCAAAATACTAATTTTACATTTACATAGCTTTTATAGGCACTTCTGATTGTGTGTTTGACCTTTCAAAAATTTTCAAATTTTATTTGAGAATAGAGGGATGAAGTTTCCAAGTTTTCTCGAAAGTCGATAAATGCAGAAATGGACATGTAAAAAGTTTTGTTAATGTACTCATTTAAATTGATTTTCTTTGATTACTTTTTTATCTTTAACATTAATTACAAAGAAAGGTATTCATTTTCCATCGAAACAGAATAATGTGCTACAATATAATACTTTAGCACCATACATTTCCATAAAGTTTTGACATGCAGAAGTGCAAAATAGTGGCAAACCTACTGAAATACAACAAAATATACAGACTATGATGATACTAAAATGGAAATCTATTGACCCTTTTCAACAATGTCCTTATAAAACTCATCTGCCCCTCCTGGTATGTTAAAATGCCTCGTAAGTTTTAAGACATACTTTTTCTTTTCCTTGCTGAACATGTTCTTCTTTTCCAAGGTGGCTGCTTTCCTCACTTCGTGGCAGTAGTCCAGATTTCCGTACCCCAACCACTACAAGAGTTCTTTTATAAGTGTCTGATACTGACAATACCTTCTTCTTAGGCTCTTCATAAGACATCGTTCACTAAAAAATTATTTTGAAAGGCTTGTTAGATCATGTGGCTTTTAGTGCACTGAACTTGAGATCCTTTGCTTCCCCATCTTTATTTAATATCTCGATGATGCCATGTTGTTCCAGCACCTTATAGTATACAGCCAGTGAAAGACTATCTTCCTTTTTTGTGGCAGTCTTTGTCCACTCTACCAAACACACACTCAGGGTTATAAGCTGTGACTATGAATAATGAAATGATGTACCAGCTAATTAAATTTTCTGCTTTCTTTCAGGATGGCCATTAGTGGGCACAGCATTACCGTACTGTTTATTTTGACTGGTGCAGTAGCCAGAAATTAAATAAATTTCATATCAACCATTCTTTAGCTGGCACACCTCAGGATTTCTAAGAAAATACAATAGAGCAGAGGCTATTTGGTAGCATCCTCTCGGTCCTTCTGTTTCAAGCCAAGTATAAAAAGCAATCCTTTGTCTGTTATTAGTAATTTATCATAATGCACAAACTGAATAACAAAACCCATCTTGAATAATAACTTCACAATAAAATAGCTTCGGTATTGGCTTATTCTTCTGTATATCAAAATAGGCTTTACCACATTTGGATTTCCCCCCCCTTCATTATTGCATATCAAAACAGACTTTAACCACATTTGGATTTTTCTCCTCCACTACTGCACAGAACATTTTTTGCACAAAGTCTGTGCATCCAGTCATTTGTTATTAATTGATTCTTTTTTCCTTCTTCAAATCTTGTTGCTTTTTAGAGTGTTTTCGGATATCTCTGACATTGCCTGAAATGTGTCACATCCAGGCTCAGTCTGGCCATTTTTTTCTTGTGCCATATTTTATCGAAAGAGTACTCTTCCGTTTTGCTTCTTTCTTGATGTTCCTGCTCCCTGGCAACACTGGCTTGGACTGAGCAATAAACAGGAGTATATCATTAATTTATTTCTGTTGATAGTTCTGGCAGCAAGTTTACCCCCCCCCCCCCCCCCCCCCCCCCGGAAAACTCTCTCCCACATTGTTATTCTCTCTTCAGGTCCATCAGAAGTGAAGCACAGAGTGCGTTTATTGACTTTTGGTTAATCATCTGAGAGCAAATATTGAGTATTGTAAAAATTCCTAGTTGTCAATGTCCTACAACAGCAGTGGATATCATCTTTTGACAAGATTGTTTCAACAGGTTATGCAAGCAACAACTGAGTTTTACGAACTTTCAAAAAAATGCTCCTCAATTATGAAGTTTACAATAGGAGTGGAAAACAAACAATTACTTGACAGACATCTATACATACTTTTTAAAAGACTGTTTGGCACACTACATAGTCACTTTTCTTCTGAATTTACTAATTACTTATCTACTGTTGGAACAATGATAATACATCTGTATTGGATACACATTTTATTACACTGTCTGGGGGTGTTGAGCTGAAGGGCTGAAATATTGTGACCTACCATATATAAGTAAGAAAAGCAGACAATAAAACCATAGGGGAAAAGGGGATGGGTCGGACAACAAATTGGGAACTATTTCTCAGGAATGTTGTGTGCTCAAAGTTACATACCTTGTGTCTATTCTGATGCACGACACATGATGCTCACTCTTTCAGAAGCATGGCAAAAGCACTGTATAATTTCTCTGATCACATTATTTGTCATTTGTCCTGCAGAATACAATATACACCTGTCAAGTGTGCCATAACTGCTTAAGCAGTGTTTTGTGTTTCGATATTGCACTGATGTGTTTAGAATCTTACCTAAAAATCTAGACAGTGTACACTTCATATCACAAATAGCTTAACTGTAATTAATGATGAAACCTGACTTGTTACTTCCAACAGGAAACTTAACTACTTGTACTACTCAACAAGAAAGAACATTTTTTCCTGCCTACAACAGATGAAAGAATAGCAAGTCCAGCACAGAAACAAATAAAATGTGAACTCTAGATGTTTTCCCTTTGCAACTTAAGAATTAGGACTAAGAATTCTGTCATTCAGAAAGCCTGAGATTTATATTCAAATACGCTCATGATAGTTGGTCATTGTGCAGTACCTGTGAAATGGCCTAATCTGTTTTGTTTTTGTTAGCAGTTTCTGTATTTAATTTTATAGTGCAACATTCATATAAACCAAAGTGCCCTGTCTAGAGCTATCTCATCCAAGTAAGATTTTAAACTATGAATTACAATAAACAGTGTCATGACAATATAAATTTCTGTCAGTTTATGTACTCTAGGGCTGTTATATATGAATATTATTCAATGTGGAAGTTTGACATTTGCTAAACATGAAATACAAGTATATGATTAATGTCAAAAGATATGTGCTATTACGTTGACATATTATGTTGATAAACATTGAAGTAATTACAAGAAACATGCATAATTTCAAATTTAAACCAATCCTTTTTGGAGTGTGCCATTTTATCACAACTTTCAAGGTGTGCAGAAAATCAGTTGCAGGACATGATATACATCTTCAAAGATACATTCAGGAAATACATTAAAATGTTACAGGTGTCATGCACACTGTGCAAATGTTTTATTACCTATTGATAGTTCTGGTATTACTGCACCTGTTGCCCCTTGCTAAGTAAGGCATCATACAGGGATGTTACTTCATCAATATCGACATAACATCCTACCAAGTGCCTGAAAACACACACAGCAATTTCATTGAGTTAAAAATGTAAAACTAACACTGAAAATTTATGGTAACTAAATCATAAGTTTACTCATTTGTTAATAGCTAAAATATCACAGGGTATAGTAATAAAAGTTATGTTTACATAAACATATAGTTCTCTCTCTCTCTCTCTCTCTCTCTCTCTCTCTCTCTCTCTCTCTCTCCCCCCCCCCCCCCCCTTTTTGACACACACACACACACACACACACACACACACACACACACACACACACACACACAATAAAAAAAACTCTGTGCTCCACTTAACAACTGGTTTGAACACTACAGAGTCAGCCTGCAAGCTGGAGAGTGGACAGCCCTCATGATTGGGTGATAATGTTTCTCAGAACAAATGCTAAAACTTATCAAAAGTATATGAACACCTATTAATGGACGTTAGTATAGGGTGTGCCCACACTTTGCCTTTATGACTGCTTGACCTCTGCTGGGGACATTTTCAATAGTGTCAATTTCAGTGGAGAAATGCCAGCCCATTCTTCCTCGAGACCCAAAAGCAGAAAAGATAGTGATTTTGAACACATGGATCTCAAGTGAAGGCAGTCAGTCGCCTAACTCATCCCAGAGTTCCACTATGCTCAGATCAGTGCAATGATCAGGTCAATTCATTTCAGGAATGTTACTGTTCACAAACCATTGTCTTACAGATGCTACTTTAGGACAGGGTAAATTGTTATGCTGATACAAACTATCATCATCTCTGAACTGTTCCTCTAGTTTATATGAGTACACAGTGGCATAAAATGTACTCGTACCCTTCTGTTTTTGCATTCTCTTAAGCACAGCACAGATTTCCAAGGACTTAATGTGGTTAATCACTCAAAATCACTTGTTTCCAGTCGTATACTGCCTAGCAGCATCAGTCTTTACACCAGCACAGACATTGTGCTAACTGGATTCCTAATGGCACTTTATAGGTCATGAATGATTACTTCTGCTATTTTGTGTGATTTTTTAGAACCACTCAGGTTGACAGTATCTGTATGTCACTACATTAGGTCCACCTAGTGTGTGGCTGTGATTGTTCTTTCACGTTTACACTTCACAATCACATCACCAACAGCTGATTCGAGCAGCTCTAGAAAGGTTGAAATCTACGTAATGGATTTGTTAGTCTAATGACATACCGTGATTAGGCCACATTCCAAGATGCTGCACTCTTTTGATTGAATCATTTCACTATTATATTTTCTCTTCTGACAACACAATACTCCTCACCTTCTTTTATGCAGATGGGTAAGCCTCTCATAACATCTAGTAGTCAGTTATCCATTGCACAGAGGTGTCTGGAACCTTTTGATCACGTAGGCGAGAGTTTCTCATGTTAATTACATTAACTACTAATTTCTGTTTTGATGATAGTGTTAATGCATTTAGTAAAAAATATACACTTCTTGGATGCTGCAGACTGAGTCACCACAGCTTTAAAACATGTTGTGAACAGTTCTGCATAACCTCAGGAAACAACTTTTAGTTGCTTCTTGTGACATAGTGGATCAGAATGGGGACTGGCCTGCTCATTCTTCAGTTTACAGAGAGACTGGAAACAGTATACCTTCCTCTGACCTGTGAATTGACTGACAAAGTGAGATACAGCTCGTGGGCCCTTAAATTTAAGTAGAATCTGAATCAGGGAGCAACTTAAAATTTTTGACATGTAGAAAGTATCTGGTGATAAATGGCAAACAATGTTGGTTTCAAATCCTGAACTTTTAGACTTTTCATTTCAACCTTGCACTCTGAATCACCTAGCAACTCACAATGGAATACTAAATGATATGAAAAGAGGTAGAAAAAATCTAATTGGCTACTGAACTTCTATACTTTAGGCACTGAGCTACCAAATCTCAAACATAGAGCAGCTGTTTGCTTCTGAAAAGTGACAGTAAGACACTAACACAGAACATCAAACTGAAATTTAATAGAGCCTATTTGCACCACATTTATAAATTATCTGACTGTTATGATATTTACCCAAAAAAGTATGAAGAGAAAGGAATGTCCCTCCCTTAGCCTGATGGGAGGAAAAGTTTAGTGTTACTTACCTCAGATTATGGTATTGATGGCATTGTATTATTATCTAGTTTTACAATTAGGCTTTAAGGAATCCAGCTGCACTACACCTGCAATGGCGTCATTACTCACTTTCCTTATGAATTTGTGTAACAGAACTATAACTAAAGCATCTCAATGCATGTTCATGATGCACTCTAAATTTTTCCTGTTTTTATAAATATCTTAAAGCTAAATGTAGATTTTTTTCTATAAACACCCCCCCCCCCCCCCCCCCCAAGAAAGTTAGAAATGCTGTTCAGTATTTATCTTCTGGAAGCGAAGTTATTAGGACTGCCGACACAGACATAAAAGTATAAGATACTACCCTAGCCTTTGAAACTATTAGTACCTTCTACAGGAAGAAAAAAAAGGATAGGTCACTGTAGTTTAAAGAGGAAAAGCAGGCCACTAAGATCCCAGGGCCAGAGACGACCCACCTGTTAGAGACAAGTATCTCTCTTGCACACCTCTATGCAGCTACACTGTGCTGGCTGAACACACAATGCCGGGATTGCAGTTCAGCAATTGGACCTGGGGTGAGGTGTTGTGTTGGGTGGGGTGGGGTGAGGTGTTGTGTTGGGTGGGGTGGGGTGAGGTGTTGTGGGGTGGGGTGGGGTGGGGTGGGGTGGGGTGGGGTGGCTACAGGAAGAAAGTGGTAAGGACTCGGAGGACTGGTATATGGAGGTTCGTAGGGAGACAGTCAGTGTGCGGGATAGGAATGTTGGAGGAAGTGGTGGCAAGCGTGTAGGACATAAATGAGACACATGGGCACTGGATCTGGTGAATCATGCAGTGACGGTGATGGTGATGTAAAGGTGCCTGGAACTTTCTTTACCATACTTACATTAATATTATGAAAATCATCATATGACGGAGATGCTGACTCACAGGCAGCAGCAGCAGCAGCAGCAGCAGCAGCAGCAGTAGTAGTAGTAGTAGTAGTAGTAGTAGTAGTGCATGATGGGAGAGGCAACTGGTTGGGGGTGAGGAGGAGGCTGCGGTGGGGAGGGGGAGGAATAGCAGGAAATGTGGGATGGTGAAGTGCTGCTGGGGAGCATGCAGGGACAAGGTGGAGAGAGGGTACGGCAGCTAAGTGTAGTCAGGAGGTTAGATGGTGGCGGGGGAGAGATGGGGGAGAGCTATGTAGGGCTGGAATGGGAACATGGAGAGCTAGATGGTTGAGGCCAGGAGGGTTATGGGAACATAGGATACATTGCAGTGAGAATTCCTGCCTGCATAATTCAGAAAAGCTGGTGTTGGTGGAAAGGACCCTATGAAATGAAGAATGGCGTGTTGGACGGCGTGCTCAGCAACAGGGTGGTCCAGTTGTTTGTTGGCCACAGTTTGTCGGTGGCCTTTATAATATTGTGTATCCTTTCATAAAATTGTTACATTCGATCCTGGATTTTACATTGTTACATTCTATTAGTTATCTCTAATAAAAGATTTTTCTCCTCTCATGCTGTAGATCGTGTTTGACTTTCCAACCTAATATCTGAATATACCTACTTCCCCATTCTTTGCTCAGTGAAGGCATGGTCGAAAAAGTAGACTGCTTCCACATGGTAATTAAGATATCTTTCCTAGCTTTAGTTGGACAATTTTTCCAAAGACATGTAGAACAATATATGTCATTTAAATCACTTACTTCCATTTCTCACAGAAACATATTTTATTATTTGCTCTATCAGCCTTACTAATGTTATAAAAGAGAAAAATTACCTTGAAACTTTTGT
This sequence comes from Schistocerca gregaria, assembly GCF_023897955.1. Taxonomy (NCBI): domain Eukaryota; kingdom Metazoa; phylum Arthropoda; class Insecta; order Orthoptera; family Acrididae; genus Schistocerca; species Schistocerca gregaria. The sequence goes on from NC_064926.1 coordinate 117,000,958, forward strand.
CGGATCAAAACTCGTTCGCCCGTGCAAAACTCTACGATTGTTAAAGGCAACAACATCTCCAGGCAGTAAATGAAATCGCAGTTCTGATGATTCTTGACGCATTCGATCAGAGAACAGCTGTTGAAGTTTTGGGGGGAAAAAAATCAATAAATACAAGAAAACTGAGTAGCTTTACCAAAGTCGATGAGAAACAGAAAAATTATCACTAAAAACTGAGTGTAATCACAAGCTGAAAAATTACACCATTCATAAAATAATAAAAATGAAACTTCCACCAATAATTTCATGAGTTTATATGATGGGACACAGAAAATAACTGAAACAGACTGAACAAGCTAACTCCATATAACATCCAAAATTTTTCTATACTCTTATAGACTCAAAACTGAACCCAAAATAAAGGAGTAATACATTCACAATGAATTAACACATTTGTAGAGTACCGGTGCTGTTAGCACAAAAAGCTGTTAATGCCTCTCACATTGTTACCACTTTCAATAAAAAAACAGGACACAAAATCAGTCATCGCAAGTGGAACAGTTGCAATAACAGTCATAAAGCAATGGAAATGAAACTTCCTCAAAGCATATAATGAGTTTCTGTTATTATGATGGTGGAGGACAAACTGTTTTCTACAGCTCTGGAAGAAAAAGAAATATATGAAACACAACTTCTAATCATTTTTTGTCTATGATATGGAAAGCTCAAGCAGCATGGAAACAATTTGTGAGTAAAGGAAGCAATTCACCAAATAGTGGAAGTGTTAAATCATCGTCAGGCAACACAAAATTTTTTAAAAAAAATCCTGACATTGTACAGACGTGTGTATACTCTGGCTTGAAAAAGGATTCATCCAAAAGCTAGTGAAGTTTCGTTCTTTTGCTGCGCATGATGATTATTTGGCGAGTTCTTTCCTTTACTCACAAATTATTAACTTTTATGTTTGCTCTGAAACACATTGACAACACTTCCCATTACAACATTTTGAGTTGAAAGAAATTGAAAGCAATCATTAATTTCAAGAATACTACAGTGTTATAAAAACCAAAATTGCTGTATCATGAAGGGCAAAAGCATTTTACAACCACTATGGAAGACATGTTTGAAAGATAAGGAATCACAAGATTTTGATGTCCATTATATATAACTTTTTTTGTATAAGCTGCTGTTATGGCTGCTGAAAAAAAATTTAGTCACTTGCCATTCAGCAACTCTAATTTACTGACACGTTTCCTCTTCAAAAGATGTGCAGAAAGGTTACAAAAGTCATGCAGAACACAGCTTTTATTTAATTAGCATTTAACAAAATTAACAACAGTTTAAAAGAATAGAAATTAAAATAGAAGCTTCATACACAAGGTCTAGCATCATATAAAAGTAATGTCATCGGAGTACAACTGCGTGAGACAACGTGATGTTACATAGAAAGAAACGAACACTGTCACCAGGTAGCATGAGTAGTACCACAAGGTAGCACTGAACATGTTCAACAGTCAAATACAGATGCAAAATTATTTAAGGAAAAAGCATATCAAATAGGATGTTATACAACAAAGACCATAAAATACATTGTTACAATATATCAAAAGCAGGAAAATTATAATGAAAATGAAACCCAAATCTAAATTAAAGCATAAGGGTGGGGGAGAAACCAGGAAAGCTAGATGGCACAGTAAAAATGTGTCATATTACATAACACGTACATTATGTTTTACAAAACACGTACATTATGTTTTACAAAACACGTACATTATGTTTTACAAAACACGTACATTATGTTTTACAAAACACGTACATTATGTTTTACAAAACACGTACATTATGTTTTACAAAACACGTACATTATGTTTTACAAAACACGTACATTATGTTTTACAAAACACAGAATCTTCTTAAGCTGCATTGCTAAAACAAAGTTCAAATGGCTAAAATCAAGAATGGAAAGATGTGGGAGGAAAAAGGTGCCATTTGACGAAGTCTTTTTTGTTAGACATATTCACGAACAGTGACTAACACGACATAATAATTAATTAAAATAAATATAATTTTGGTAATAGATAAAATTGATAAAAAGCATAAAGAAATGTGTGCAGCTACATTGCAGAGGTTAAAGAGTAAAATCAGTTTACATGACTAATTATATGAGTCTAAAATTTGGATGAAGGTAAATTATTGGCAAAACTCTGGTTGAAATATGCCATTGCAAAATGAGTGAACATTAACAAAATGACAAACAACAGAATGTAGTACATATTGGATTTACATAGGCTGTGTATGTAATTTGTGACTGCCAATAAAGAGTGAAGGTAAAAAAGAAGGGAGGGGGAGAGGGGGAATAAATAAGAGAGGGAGGGTTGGGGATTAGTTAAAAAAAAAGAAGAAGAAAAGAAAAAAGAAAAAGCTCAAGAGGAATGTTGGTTGGTTGATTTGGGGGAGGAGACAAACTGTGAGGTCATCAGTCCCATCACGTTAGGGAAGGATGGGAAAGGACATCGGCAATGTCCAAGAGGAAGGGACAACATGGATGGGAGATAAAGAGAATGGTGGCATAAGACAACAATTTAGTATCATGCAAAAGCAGAAATTGGTCAACAAACTGTAAACAAAAAGTAAAGTTACATTGAACATCATATTAAAAGTAGGGGAAGGGATGGGGGGGGAGGGGGGAGGTAACAAAGGTACAAGACTCCCATATAAAAAGGATGAAAGTATGCAGGAAAAATAAAAAGAAGGATATACAGTAGAACCTGGAAATAATCTACATGTGCAACAGGCCACCAATTACAATCAACAATCAACTGTGAGCTGACCCTGTTTATTCATTATCTGTTTGACGAGAACTATTAGAATGATGAATATAAATTTCAGACTCCATGAGAATGTCCAAATCCCATCCTTTGGAAGCAATATGCAAGACTTCCAAGCGGCCATTAATTGAGGACAGAATGCGTCCTTCATTTTTAAATGTGGACCAAGGGTGCTGTTGTTTTTATAAGTTGTTGTTGTTGTTGTTGTTGTTGTGGTCCTCAGTCCAGAGACTGGTTTGATGCAACTCTCCATGCTACCCTATCCTGTGCAAGCCTCTTCATCTCCAAGTAACTACTGAACCCTACATCCTTCTGAATCTGCTTATGTATTAATCTCTTGGTCTCCCTCTAACATTTTTACCCTCCACGTTGTCCTCCAATACTAACTTGGTGATCCCTTGAGGCCTCAGAACATGTCTGAACAACAGATCCCTTCTTCTAGTCAAGTTCTGCCACAGGTTCCTCTTCTCCTCAATTCTACTCAGCAACCTATTCATTAGTTACGTGATCTACCCATCTAATCTTCAGCATTTTTCTGTTGCACCACATTTCAAAAGCTTCTATTCTCTTTTTGTCTAAACTATTTATCCTCCATGTTTCACATCCATACATGGCTACACTCCATACAGATACTTTTTTACAATTATGTCACACAAACCACAATCAATTTTGTATATTCCAGAGTTTTTATGTTTGTGTGTCCTGCTACCAAGGCAAAAGCATAAAAGTAACCCAATATTTTTTTGTGTACACTATTTTTTACATTGGCTTAATTGACACACTAGCCTATTTTTTCACAAACTAAGCAAAAGTAAGATAAGGAACTAAATTTGGTTTTCTCAATAGATGGTACTGTATGTGGTATTCGCCTGTTAAAAACTCTCTCTCTCATTGCACGAATAAAGTTTTCAGCATATCCACTGGCCACACCTACTTCAACAGTAATGTCTATTTCTTTTATAATAGCATTGTTCTTAGGTTGTGAATATATATAATAAATAAAGGTTGGCAATGGACATCTCTGATCCCCTCCTCTTCTCATTCTTCATTCTAGCCATGTGAACTTTATTTTAGCAGTAAAACTTAATATATACATATTTCGTTTTTATATGATATGACAAGTCTACTGTACCACCTAGCATTCACTTGTTTTCTCCCCCACCCCCCTTCTTTACCTTAGTTTTCATTTCTTTTATTGTATCTCTCTTGTTTTTGATATACTGTAAAAATATATTTTGTGGTCTTCACTGTATAACATACTACTTAATAAGCTTTGTTTTTAAATTTGCATATGTATTTGGCTTGTCAAACACTTTTACTGCACCTTGTGCTACTATTCATGCCACCACTCAGTTATAATTTGGTATTGGTACTTGTTCTTGGCACAAAAAAGGAAGACCAATGATGAGAACAAGAATCAATGCATTTTCTCAACACTAGTTCAATGTTATTTTAAAGGGAAAAATACATTTGATAATACGTAAATGGTGATGATCTTCACTGACATGAAGTGTATTTTAACTTACCTTATAGGCATGGTAAAAAGGAACAACTATGTGAGATGGTGTTTGGAGAGGTCCCATGGTTCGATTATTGTAATGTATCTCTGTAATATCGCCATCTTGATTCAAGCAAATTACTGGCCACAACTGTGAGTAACGTTTCTGAAAGAAAGATTTACAGTCTAAGCCAAATTATAAGAATGAGTTTTATTTATCTGCCTTACAGTGGATGAAAAAATGTGAGTCTAAGTTGTCTGTGAATGGCTGAAAAGTATTACTATGAGTAACAGTGCAATTGGTAAACACATAACATGAGAAATTATTAATGAGGAAGGAGTTGCAACAACCAGCCACAGTTCAGCATTCACATTTATTTTATTATAGTTTATTAGTGTTGGATGACTATCTACACGAGATGCACATTTATATCTACAATTCACAAGGCAAATAGAAGCCCAAATGTTGTGTAACATGGGATTCTACAGGATAACATGTTGCACTTCTATTGTCTTAGGCCGATGAAAGATGTTCATGCATGTTGAAAAATGTAGTCTCAGGTTGTTGTTAAATGTGTGAAATCCCACAGTGCACTCTCATTTTGAATGTGCAGGTGAAGTATAAGTCACATCTGCTCCAGACATTGACGAGGTGCAACAGTGAGTAAACCCCTCCACCTACTGTGGTGGAGCATTTTCTCTTTAGCTGCAGCAGCTTGATGGTGCCTTGGGGGCCAAGGAGCAAAAGGGTGTGTGGAAGAATGTAAATGATTTAAAAACAGTTGAAAGTTGGTTACATAAAAATAACATTGACTGAATGAATGGATTTAATAGCTGATGTCAAAGCAAGCCACATATATTTTGGAATCTTTCACTGAGCTACGAAGTTAGATAGATCTGTTCATCAGCTACTGTAACTGAAACTGTACAATTTTGCATAAAATGCAGAAGAGGTGACACTAAAAGGTTAATGTCATATGGTAGCTTGAGCAGATTACAGCTCTCTTCCAGCACCGACATGTCACAACAGGGTTACAAATTCGAACACAGCCCTGTCACACTGCATGGTAGGCTCACAAAAATAATTAACTACAACAGCCACCCAACTTTCTTTACAACGTAAAGTGAACATACAAGGTGGAATCCAAAATTTCCGAGACTGATGCTGCTATCTGGAAAGTAGGGGTAGTAGATCTATGCACCGCTAGCTGGCAAGAGCTGCATATCTAATGAGTAAGTGTGCAGAGTGGCATTCAGCTGGGAGGACGTGTTGCATGTCCACAGTAATTACCGTGATACTCTGTATTTGGTGTGTAGCAATTTTATGATGGATCCGCGAACAGAACAGCACTTGTGTATCAAATTCTGCGTGAATCTTGGGAAAAGTGCTAAGGAGACCCTTGCAATGGCTTGGTTATGACCCAGAGACAATGCAACAATCGTCCCAGGGGAAGAGCCTGGGCTCTCTAAGATGCAAAAAAGCGAGACAGGCGAAGAGCAAAGTGAAGAGCTTGATCATAGTTTTCTTTGATACCAAGGGAATTTTGTATAAAGAATTCATCCCACCCAACCAAACAGTTAATTCCGCATACTATTGTGATGGTTCCATGAAAGCGTGCAGCAATGATGGCCCGAACGTTGGCGTCAAGGGAATTGGCTGCTGCTTCATGACAGCACACCCTGTCACACGTCCTTGCTCACCAGAACCTTTTCAGCAAACAGCAACATGGCGGTTGTACCCCACCCACCGTACTCACCAGATTTTGCACCTTGCGACTTCACAATATTCCCAAAACCAAAATTAAAGTTGAAAGGCCGTTGGTTCGACACTCTAGAGGAGATTCAAGAAGCATCACTGGCGGTGACAAACACCCTCAAAGAACAGGACTTCCAGAAAACATTTGACTAGTGGCAGAAGTGCTGGGACCAGTGCGTATGTGTGGATGGGAGCTACTTTGAGGGTGATGGTGACCATTAGTCCAAAGGTAAGGTTTCAACAGATGGCAGCACCAGTCCCAAAAATTTTGGATAGCACCTCGTACATTCTTTTGGGTGACACACTGTTCACAAGGTACAACATTCATTAACCCAACACTATGGAACATCTCACTTAGCTCCACAGTGCAGGAGACAAATTGAAAGTGAGTAAAGGAGATAGTATTTGTGATTTTCCAAGAAATTTTATTGAAAAAAAGAAAAGAAGGTATGACATAGCTGCGAGCAATACAATTCAATAACTAAGAAGATATGGATGGGCTCACATATGGCTATTGGCTAAAGTGATTTGAATAATCAAGATGAGAGAAGTTCATTCAGTGCTGAAACTGAAGAAGCACACTTTCAAACTATGAAAGAGGTCACAGTGTTTCCACACAGACTTACTTCGATTGGCAATACTTACTGAAAACGCACAGAGAAGTATTACAGGTGACAATTGGTACTCATCAGTAGAACTTGTCACTGAATTTTTTTTAAATTAAGGGCCTCACACACATCAGCACACTGAAAAGAAATAAAAATGAAATATCACATCAGGTTCCTCCTAATAAGAAACTACGTTTGAAGACAACTGTTTATCATTTTACAGATAACATGAAACGTGTTTCCTTTGTGCTCAAGAAACCAAAAGCTGCAATTCTGATCTCTTTTATGCCCATGCACTAAACAAAGATCCTCAATATAATATGATAAAAGGTGGTGTATACTGCCTATTCCTCAAGTTGTCAGACGAGAAGACACCTTTGGCCATTTTCTTCAGATTAGTGAATGATGCTTGTGATGTGAATTCTTATGTGGTAGATAAAGCTTCTCCAAAAGGAGGAATAAAGGTGAGATTGATCTTCATGAAGATTCTAGCAAGACATCTTGCTGAGACTCGTACGAAGCATAAACCTTCTACAAGACGCTCCCCGCGAGAGTTGAGTGACACCATCACAAGAATATTTCACATACAAGATGAGCTGCAGACACTGAAACAACAAATGTGCCTTTTGCCTTCCTGTGTCCCAATTTGTTTGAAGTGTTCAAGGGAGGTCTGTGTGAGAAGTGTGCAAGCTGAAAGTGAGTAAAATATGATTCAGAACCTTGTAAGACTGCATAATTAGTGAGTACTTGTTCTTTTAAAATTTTCCCTTTATTGAATTACAGAGTGGAATAGCTGCTCTATTTTGAAACAATGAGCAGTAAACTCAAAGCTGAATTTGCATCCAATTTCTCATAAGTGAGGGGTGTTTTTTCAACTAGTTATTTTGCGAATCAGTAATATTATCCCTCTGACAATCAGTGAGTGAGTAGAGAGCTGATTATCTACTGTTATTTTTGTGACACACAAATTAAAAATACACACATATTTTGATTGAGTGATTAACTGAGAGACTATGGGACCAAACGGCGAGGTCATCAGCCCCGCGATTCCAAAGGGGGTTATATAAGAAAGAGTGTGCTAAAAGTGAACTGATTCAGTCAGAGGAGTCAAATTATAAAAGAATGAACATTAAACACACACAGTATATGCATAAAAGGTGAGGTCAAATCTAAAACTGGAAGAAGGGGGGGGGGGGAGGGGGGGAGTGGGCGAAGGGGAGGGAGGGGGGGAGTAGACGAGGGGGGGAGGGAGGTGCGAGGTCACATGAAGACTGCAAAAGGAGTCCCAATCATAGCCAACCCGCCCCTGCTCCAAGACGAAAGGAGAACCTTATACATGGAAATGAAAACCACTTTCACAGAGGAAACTGAGGACCAGGTCTACCATCTGTGGATTAAATTTAAGGAAGCAGGAAGACTATACTTAGCGCAAAGGGTCGAAAGAAGGGGACATGCCACCAATATGTGAGATATCATCAGTCTGATGCCACAACCACATTATGGGGGCGGGTCATTACGTAGGAGGAAACAATGGGTGAGCTGGGTATGGCCAATGCGTAAACAACATAAAACAGTGGACTCCTTCTGAGAGTGGCACATACAAGACACCAGTAAACCATAGGAGCAACAGAGACCTTAGGACCCTGGAAGAGAAGGGGGGGGGGGGGGGGGGGGGGTTTACAGGAGGTAAGACAAGGGGTGCAGCCCAGTGACTGAAGATGGAGATCCTGGCAGAGGGTAGTGAGAAGCATGCCAACCAGCAATCCCACCCGTGGGCGGGTGTTAGGAGGGAGACATCCCACATTGGCGAAGAGCACAGCGTATACAGGATGGTCAGGGAATTGGCTCCGTTGGACGTGTAGAGGGGAACCCCTGCTTCTGTGAGGAGACTATCAACAGGATTAGAGCGAAAGGCACCAATAGCCATGTGCACCCCACAATGATGGACAGGGCCAAGGAGTTTCACAGTGGAAGGAGCTAATCAATTCTGGACAAAATCAGAGCGCAGTAAAGATGGGGAAGAGTGGAACGATCTGCACCCCAAGATGTGTGGGCCACGAGGCGGAGAGCATTAAGCTTCCGCATGCATGTAGTCTTTAGGTGACGAATGTGGGGCAGCCACGTCAGCTTGTTATGAAAACTAAGACCCAAGAAATGGGACTGTGTTACAACATCAAGGAGCTCGTTGCCTAAATAAAGTTCTGGATCAGGGTGTACTGTGGGTCAATGACAAAAAATGCATAACCCACCTTTAGGAGAAAGAAAACGTGAAGCCATGGGTGGTGGCCCACATAGAGGTGCGATGGATGGCGCCTTGGAGCTGGCACTCAGCAGACACCATAGAGTGGGTGGTGGTGGTGGTGGTTACTGTTTAACGTCCCGTCAACAGCGAGGTCATTAGAGACGGAGCGCAAGCTCGGGTAAGGGAAGGATGTGAAAGGAAATCGGCCGTGCCCTTTCAAAGGAACCATCCCGGCATTTGCCTGAAACGATTTAGGGAAATCACGGAAAACCTAAATCAGGATGGCTGGAGACGGGACTGAACCATCGTCCTCCCGAATGCGAGTCCAGTACCATCGAGTGCGAGCTGCACCAAAACCAAAAATTGTCAATGTACAACGCCAGGGTAACCAGAGGCCCAACAGAGGTCACAAGCCCATTTACAACAATGAGGAAGAGCGTGACACTTAGCACAGAACCCTGTGAAATACCATTCTCCTGAATATGAGGGGTGCTGAGTGAAATGCCAACTCCAACCCAAAAGAGCCGGTAAGGTAAAAACTCACACATAAAAATCTGAAGGGGACCACGGAAGCCCCAGTCATGGAGTGTAACTAAAATGTGACGGCACCAAGCCATGTCATCCGCTTTATATTGGTCAAAGAACACTGCAACAAGGTGCCGGCAGTGAGTAAAAGCCTGTCAGATGGCCGGCTCCAATCCGAGTAAATGGTCAGTTGGAGACTGCCCTACCTGGAAGTCACACTGATATGGTGACAAAAGGTCCTGAGATTTGAGTACCCAACATAATCTGGAGTTGACCATCCTTTCAAGCAGTTTACAAAGCACATTTGTAAGGCTATTGGGGCAGTAGTTGTCAAGAGATGTTGGGATTTTCCCAGGCTTAAGGATGGGAATAACTATACTGTCTCACCTTTGTGACAGAAAAGCACCCGTGAGCCAGATGTGATTGAAGACCTTGAGGAGCTGTTGCCTCTGGGGAATGTCCAAGTGTTAAAGCATCTGACTGTGAATGGAGTCTGGCCCCGTGGCTGCGTCTCGTGAAGGGCTAAGAACCTGCACCAATTCCCATTCAGTGAAAGGAGCATTGTAGGGCTCAACATGGTGCGGGATGAAATGGAGGGGGGTCTGTTCAACTCTGCATTTCTGTTGGAGAAAGGCAGGAGGATAGGAAGCGGACGATGATGCCATCACAAAGAGTGTCGCAAAGTTCTGTGAGGATCAATGGATCAGTGCACAGAGCTCCTCGGATGTCCAGACCCTGGACAGTTGACTGTTGCTGGTGGCCCAGAATGCTACGGACCTTCGACCAAACCTGCAATAAAGAGGCATATGTCCTCAGGGAGGAAACACAGTGCTCCCAGCATTTCTTTTTATTCAACTTAATAATGTAACAAGACTTAGCACAAAGATGCTTAAAAGTAAAAATGTTAGTCTGGTTGGGGTGTCCCTTAAATCGCTGCAGCACCCGTCAGTGGTCCTGGACAGTGACTGCAATGTCCTTGATCCACCATGCTACCGGTCGATGACAAGGGGGCCCTGTGGATAATGGGACAGCAGTGCCAGCAGCATGAAGAAGAGCGGCAGAGATGCCTTGCAAGACTACATCAACAGAATTCGAGAGGAAGGTGTCAAAGCGGACAATAGACATGTATAAAGGCCAATTAGTCCGGCAGAATGCTCAACGTCGGGGCCTGTCTGCCTGGCAGCAGCAGGGGAACGATAGTGTCACTGGGAAGTGGTCGCTGTCACAAAGGTCATCATGGGATGACCAATGTAGGGAGGCCATGAGGGCAGGGGAGGAGATCGCGAGATTGATAGCAAAGAAGGTGACATGAGCGGCACTGAAGTGGGTAGGGGAATCATCGTTGAGGAGACACAAATCGAAGTCCGTGGTAAGTTGGTCAATTAGAATACCCCGAGCCATTGATGTAACACTCCCCCACAGTGGATGGTGGGCATTAAAATCCCCAAGGAGGAGAAACGGGGGTGAGAGTTGCTGAAGTAAGGTAGATAGTGCAACATAAGCAAGTAGCCTACCTGGAGGGAGGTAGACATTGCAAATGCGGATTGCCAGTCATTTGCACTCTAACCACTATCACTTCCAAGGTGGTACGTAGGGGGATCCAGTCACTAAGGACATTGGAGTGAACCAAAGTGCAGACCCCCACCAGACGCTATCCCAGGGCCAGCACGATTCTAACAGAACACCCAATAACCACATAAAGTGAAAGAGTGGTCATAATGGAAATGCGTTTCTTGGAGGACAAGACGGAACGCAGAATAAGAGGAGACAAGACGCACTTCCAGTAGGTGACGATAGTTGCCGCTGCAGTTCCACTGGACGTTCGTGTGTGTGAGCCCAAGGCAGATATGAAGGAGCCAAGGATGAGGTCAGCTCACTTGGTCAGTAGTTGTCACCAACAAGGATGGAGCGACATCCATAAATAAGATATCAGACTAAGTTTGCAAGAGGGGAGTTGGTACCTCTGGGGTCACCGGAGACGCATTCACTTGGGATTTATGTTTGTTCTTCTTTTTCTGAAGTGGAGGAGGACGGGACATAAGGGGAGCAAAGGCATCTGCAAGATCAGGAACCGAAAGAGAACGGGACACCTTGGGGCCCACAGATGGTATATCTCGTGGTCGAGTGGTGGTAACAGTCTTCTGGCCTGAGAGACACCAGAGAGAGGATTCCTGGGAGGGAGCCCGATCACCGGCAGATGCCAAAGGAGGGGGGGCACTTCTTCAGTCGGGGTGGGGGTGGGGGTGGGGTTGGGGGTGGGGGTGGGGGGGAAGGGGTGACTCCCTCATGGGAGGTCATGCGAATGGCAGGGGAGGTGGGAGCGGAGAGTGGGGTGAGGCTGGGGTAAGGATGGGAGAGGGGGAGGAGGAGGAGGAGGAGGAGGAGAAATATAATATGTCTGCTTGTGTCTGTATGTGTGTGTGTGTGTATGTGTGTGTATAAATAAAATAGAAAGAAACTTCCACATGGGAAAAATATATTAAAAACAAAGATTCCAAGACTTACCAAGCGGGAAAGCACCGGCAGACAGGCACATGAACAAAACACACACACAGAATTACGAGCTTTCGCAACTGGCAGTTACTTCGTCAGGAAAGAGGGAAGGAGAGGGAAAAATGAAAGGATGTGGGTTTTAAGGGAGAGGGTAAGGAGTCATTCCAATCCCGGGAGCGGAAAGACTTCCCTTAGGGGAAAAAAAGGACAGATGTACACTCGCGCGCACACACACACACACACACACACACACACACACACACACACACACACACACATATCCATCCGCACATACACAGACACAAGCAGACATATTTAAACACTCGCGCGCGCGCACACGCACACGCACACGCACACACACACACACACACACACACACACACACACACACACACACACACACACATATCCATCCGCACATACACAGACACAAGCAGACATATTTAAATATGTCTGCTTGTGTCTGTGTATGTGCGGATGGATGTGTGTGTGTGTGTGTGTGTGTGTGTGTGAGTGTACACCTGTCCTTTTTTTCCCCTAAGGGAAGTCTTTCCGCTCCCGGGATTGGAATGACTCCTTACCCTCTCCCTTAAAACCCACATCCTTTCATTTTTCCCTCTCCTTCCCTCTTTCCTGACGAAGCAACTGCCAGTTGCGAAAGCTCGTAATTCTGTGTGTGTGTTTGTGTGTTTTGTTCATGTGCCTGTCTGCCGGCGCTTTCCCGCTTGGTATATATATACCTATCCTTTTTTCCCCCTAAGGTAAGTCTTTCCGCTCCCGGGATTGGGATGACTCCTTACCCTCTCCCTTAAAACCCACATCCTTTCATCTTTCTTTTTCCTTCCCTCTTTCCTGACGAAGCAACCACCGGTTGCGAAAGCTCGTAATTTTGTGTGTGTGTGTGTGTTATTTTATTGTGCCTGTCTACCGGCGCTTTTCGCTTGGTAAGCCTTGGAATCTTTGTTTTTAATATATACTTTAAAACAATTGCATAACTGTAAAAATGTGGCATTTATAAAAGATTGTGAGAAAATTACTGCTTCCCCTGTACAATAAACATCAACCCTGCATGCGTAAATCATCAACTGTAAAATAATAAAAGTACCAAACTTATCCTTATGTATGCCTTACAAGCCCTCCTTCAAAATTTTTTGCAATCACAATAATGTGCTGTAGGTCACCAGCTCTAGCTTTTGTCACCAACACACATGGTGGGAGGGGGAGTGGGGGAGGGGTATAGTTAGCAAACACAGTTACTCAAGTAGGGGCTTGTAGTGTGCTCTAGCTGCACACTGTGACAAGATTCAAGTAGCCCTTTTCTGTAACATGAGAATTTCATTTAATCGACTCCATCCAATCCAGATAACAATACCTGTAGGAAACCCAGAACTATCAGTGTAAGATCGAAAGAAATGCCTCCCACAGGTGAGAGTATTAAAATCCTAATGGTAAACTGCCGAAACATTCACAACAAAGTGTCAGAATTTGAAGTACTCCTGAAAAGCAGTGAAGCTCACATAATGCTAGGTACAAAAAACTGATTGAAACTTGAAATTAATAGCAGTGAGATTTTGGGGGGAAATTTAAATGTATATTGAAAAGACAGGCAAATGGGAAATGGAGGTGGTGTATTTGTTGCAGTAGGCAATAAACTCAAATCCGCCGAGATAGAAATTGAAACGGCATGTGTGATTGTTTGGGCAAGACTCAGTATCAGGGGTGGGCATAAAATTATAACTGGATCCCTCTATCGCTCACCAGACTCATCTCTTAATGTAACTGAAAACTTTAGAGAAAACCTCAGTTTACTCGTACATAAGTTCCCCTATCACACTGTAAACACTGGAGGAGACTTTAATCATCCAACAATTAACTGGGAAAATTACAGTTTTGTTAGTGGTGGCATGATAAGACATTCTGTGAAACTTTACTAAATGCCTTCTCTGAAAACTACGTAAAACAGATAGTAGGGAACCCCACTCATGATGGAAATACAGTATACTGGATCCAATGGTGACAAATAGAGCTGGCCTCTTTGAGAATGTCCACATCCACCATGATTCGGTTGTGGCAACAATGATTACCAAAGTACAAAGGACTAAAAATGGAAGAAAGATATATATGTTTGTTCAGTAAGCTAGATAAAATATCAGTAATGTCATATCTCAATCAGGAACTTTAAACTTTCAGCACAGGTCAGGAGCATGTAGAGAAACTCTAGCTCAAATTTAAAAGGATAGTTGACCATGCACTGGATAGATATGTACCCAGTAGAACAGTTCATCATGGAAGGGAACCTCCATGCTATACAGTCACTGTAAAGACATTTCTAAAGAAACAGAGATTACTGCACAATAGTTGTAAAACAAAGCATAGGGTTATTTGTAGAGAGATGCTGAATGATACATGTTCGGTCGGCAAAAGAGCAATGCCCAATGACTTCAATGACTACCATAGCAGAATATTGTCAAACGACACTTCACAAAAATCCACAGAAATTGTGGTTGTATGCTGTCAGTGGCACCAAAGTTAGTTTCCAGTCATCAGTGAATGAAACATGAACTGAAATAGAGGGTAGCAATGCAAAAGCTAAATGCTTAACTCCACTTTCAAATGTTCCTTTAGAATGGAAAACCCAGGAGAGTTTCAGAGTTGCCCCAATTTAATCCTCCTACCACTGAAAAGATGAATGACATAAGTAGTAGTGTCAGTAGTGTTGAGAAACAGCTGAAGTCGTTCAAATTTAACAAAGCTCCAAGTCCTAATGGAATCCTTGTCAGGTTCTATAGTGAATTTGCATCTGAGTTAGCTCCTCTTGGAATTATAATCCATCGCAGATCCCTCAAACAAAAAACCGGGCCCAGTTCTTGGAAAAAGGCACAGGTCACATCCATCTACAAGAAGGGTAGTAGAAGTGATCCATAAAACTACCGTCCAATATACTTGACACCAATTTGTTGCAGAATCTTATAACATTTTCGGACATGCCCCAGGGTAGTATGTTGGAAGGGTAGTACAAGTGATACACAAAACTACGGTCCAATATCCTTGACATCAATTTGTTGTAGACTCTTAGAACATATTCTGAGCTTAAACATAAGGAAGTATCTTGAACAGAATGACTTCCTCAATGTCAACCAGCATAGTTTTCTAAGGCATCGATAATGTGAAATCCAACTCATAATTTTCTCACATGACATACTGAAAGTTTTGGATCAAGACAGTCAGTTCTTGATTTCCAAAAAGCATTTGACTCATTACTGCATCTACGCTTATTGTCAAAAGTACAATGATATTGGGTATCAAGTGAAACTTGTGACTGGATTGAGGACATTTTGGTAGGGAGGACACAGCATGTTATCTAGGGTGGAGGGTCATCATCAGATGTGAAAATAAATTCAGATGTGCCCCAGGGTAGTGTGTTGGAACCCTTGCTGTTCTTGTTGCATATTAATGAACTTGCAGGTCATATAAACAGTAAAATGTAAAATCAGGTGTTTTTTTTTTTTCTTTTTTTTACAGATGATGCAGTTATCTTTAATGAAGTACTGTCTTAGAGATGCTGCATAAATATTCAGCCAGATCTTGATGAGACTTCAATGTGGTGCAGAGATTGGCTACTTGCTCTAAATGTTCAGAATTGTAAAACTGTGTACTTCACAAAATTAGAAAATGCAGTATCCTTTAACTATAATGTCAATGGGCTACTGTTGGAATCAGCCAACTCGTACAAATATGTGGGTGTAACACTTTGTAGGGATATGAAATGGAATGATCACATAGGTTCAGTTGGGGGTAAAGCAGACTTAGACTTTTGTTTATTGGTAGAATACTGGGGGAAGTGCAATCAGTCTACAAAAGAGATTGCTTACAAATCACTCGTGCGACCTATCCTAGAATATTGAACTCGTACCAGATAGGATCAACAGGGGATATTTAATGTATACAGAGATGGACAGCATGGATGCTCACATGTTAGTGAAATCCATGAAAGAGTGTCACAGAGATACTGAAGGAACTGAAATGGCAGACTCTTAAAGATGGACATAAACTATTCCAAGAAAGTATATTAACATAGTTTCAAGAAACGCTTTAAACAATTACTCTAGGGATATACTACAACCCCAGTGAATTGTTCATACAGGGGTCATGAAGATAAGATTACAATATTTACTGCATGCATGGCGGCATCTATGCTCCATACGTGAATGGAACAGGACGAAACCCTAATAATTGGTACAATGGGACATACCCCCTACCATGCATCTCTCAGTGGTTTGCTGAGTATAGATGTAGACGTTTTAATTTCATCCCAAAAAATTATTCCATGAGCTACAAGGGTTAGAAAGTAATCCAAATAAGCCATTTTAGCACTATCTGAGGAGCAAACTTTAGAAACAATTCCCAGAGAAAAACATGTAGGACTGAGTCACTGATATAGTTACCTGGTCTTTCCAGCTGAAGTCTTGATTAACATACATTCCTAAAAGTTATGTGCATCGTACTCTTTATAACTCATTTCTGACCAGTACCAGCTGGAGACCGTGGTTACAATTCATTTTTCCAAATTGAATATGATTGGTTTTCTTCAAATTAACGGCCAGCCTTTTGGCATTGAACTATGAATGAAAGGACTTAAGGACTTAATCAGTTGTTATGAATACAGATTCCTCAATACTGAACACTATTGCACTAGTGTCATCTGCAAACAACATGCTCTTAGCTGCAGATTTTGAGGTGTGTATGTCATATATATAAATATGTAACAGAAAGGAATCTGACATTGTAACCTATGGTACACCTATTTTGACTTCCTTTGCATCAGATACTAATCTGATTTTATGAGTAGAATGAGCTGATGCGAGTTCCACAACCTGCAATCTATTCTGCAAATATCATCAAAAGCACTTGTTTTCTATCCCTTTTATCCTCATTGCTTCCAACCTATCTAAGAAAATTCCACATCTTTGGTATGGTACTGAGGTCCAGGAAGGGGCACGGAAGCAGTCTTCACTGAGAAACTTTTTAAACTACAGAAATAGGAAGCAAGAGTGGTAGGTAAGGTAAACAACACCCAGCCTTGTAGAGAAATTTTCAGAAAATATAAAATAATTACCATCTACTCTTCATAAATATTGTAGGTAATCATGATTGTGAAACTAAAAGCAGAACATGGAGCTATTAACAGTGAAGTACATTACAGGAAAACTTTCAGAGAATTACAAGTAATAAAAAGGCTGCAGATAGCAGCCCACATACAATAGGGATAATTTCTTCTTCTTCTTCCTCTTCCTCTTCCTTTTACAGCAGACTACCACATGATTTTGAAGACAGCTAATTTAAATACCTAAAAGAATAAACCGAAGAAATTAATAGAGAAGTGCTGTTATTCAACAGAAGAGTTCAAAGTGTAATTTTTCCTTTTAAAACTGGTAATGTAAATAACTATGAGATTGTTCTGAAACAGGAAACTGATAATTTATCATCTCCACTATTTATATCAATGTATGTATTTATCTTGTAATAGTAAGAGAAGAAAATCAGTACAGCTATACATATATGTGGACTAAAGCTTTGACAAGGCAGAAAGTTTGCCGGTTAGGAATGTGTGAGGGAGGGCTGGCAGGTACATGGTTGTCAGAGGCAGTGGGGAGCGGCCCTTGTTGAAGGTGGTGTGGAGATGTGTCTTCTTCTGTATACAAATAGGGCATAGAAAAATTATCATTAGAATTATTGAATGCTATACAAATAACACTGAAAAAAATCACAGTCTACTGATAAATACTTTGCAGATTGATATAAAACTGGCCTGTAGCTTCCAGTTCTGCTAATGCTTCTGTATACACAATTATTGGATGAAAGAAAACACTGTCTGTATTGAAAGCAACCTTCAAGGCTCTTACTAATTTTTCGTAGCATCAATCTTCATGTGCAGCTGCTGTACCTAGACTTAAAAAAAGGTAAGAGAAATAAAATTAATTTGTAAACTAAAATTATGGCTGGTTGCTACAAATTCTTTCTCGCTAACATTCATTGCAATCACAGTATGCCAAGTGGCAGACTAAGGACAGAGCCCTGAGATTTGGAGACTCCCAGGACCAGACCATTTTCAATTAAATCCCAAACAAGATAAATAAGTAAATAAGAGACAGTTTGAAATAAAAGACTCCATACATTTGGAAAACAGAAATATAGGTACCTACGTACCTATTATCAGCGATGGCAATTACCCGAGTGTAGTCAGAACTTTTGTAAAATGTTGCATGAAACTTAATGTTGCATGATACTCAACACATAGGTGCACTATAAATACAGTTTAAAAATGTGTGTGTACATGCTGCTTACCAGTGATTTATTAATTTTTTAACTGAAGTATTAGCTTCTACAAATTGCTTTTTCAAAAGCTATACATAAGTATTATAAAGATCATTTTATTAATATGAGAATCCTACTAGATGAACAGAGAGCAGTCATCTATATTTAAGCAATGGTTTTTACCAACTGTAGACACCAATATCAACATCAGAATCACCTACACTTTATAAAATGGAACTAACTGTAGAAAAACATTTTGCAACATCATTTTTTGCTGCCTTAAAGGAGTGCAGCTCACTCACTCTATGGGGTCTTTAGCATAAAAAGTACATAACAGATCCAAGCAATATATGAATTATATGATGCTGCATTTCGTAAAAGGAAAAATATGCCTAGTAACAATATTATGAATTGACCATTATAATTATCTGGGCTGTTATGCCGTGGTCGGTTGATGAATTTTGTCTCAATTCACAATGTTTCGTCTCCGACTGCGAGAGACACCTTCAAGGGGATCCTTAGGTCGATGGAAGGTCCAACACACCCACTGGCTCACTACTGACTGCCACTAAATTCTGTGTCCGTGCACTCCCGCGCCGTGGTGTGACGTCACGTGTTTTGAAAACGTCAGTGCAATTGGCCGCTGTCCGTCGCCGTTGATCGCCCTTACCATCACCCAGTAGAGGACGGGTGGTACATATCTTCTTTAAAACCAGCATCCATATACCGTTTAATTTCACGCCCTCCTCCTTTTGGCTGAAATTATTTGGGTGTTTAGTGATTTCGATTGCCTCCCTGTAGAGCCTTTTGTAGTATCCGCTTGTGGCCGCTAGTACTTGCGTCTCCTCGAAACAAATATTGTGGTTCCCTGGCTGGAAAGCATGCTCCGCAACACCTGATCATTCCGTTTCTCCTCTTCTACAATTTCCCTTGTGCTCTTCCAAACGTT
This sequence comes from Schistocerca gregaria, assembly GCF_023897955.1. Taxonomy (NCBI): domain Eukaryota; kingdom Metazoa; phylum Arthropoda; class Insecta; order Orthoptera; family Acrididae; genus Schistocerca; species Schistocerca gregaria. The sequence continues at coordinate 117,020,151 of NC_064926.1, forward strand.
TAGAAACAGTTCTTTTAGTTGTACCCACATAAACATCACCACAGCTGCATGGGATCCTATACACTCCAGCTTTTTCCAAAGGTTTGCAAGCGTCCTTGGCAGGCTTAAGGTATTCCTGTATCTTCCTGGTGGGCTTGTAAATTATGGTAATATTCCGCTTCGTCAAGATCCTCCCTATTCTTTCCGTTACATTTTTAACAAATGGCAGGAAAACCTCAGATTTGGCAGTAGCCTGTACGTCAATATGATTTCTGCATGGCTGCCTCAACACACGTTTTATTTCGGCAGACGAATATCCATTCTTCATTAGTGCATTGTGGAGAGGTTCCATCTCAGCGTCGAGCAACTCAGGCTCACAAATATTTCTAGCTCTGTCCGCTAACGTCTTGATAACACCCTACTTCTGTTGTGGGTGGTGGTTCGAATCCTGGTGCAAATAACGGTCCGTGTGCGTGGGTTTGCGGTATACTGAGTGGCCCAAACTACCATTTTCGTTTATAGAAACAAGCACATCGAGGAAATGTAATTTGCCGTCTACCTTCTCCTCCAATGTAAACTGAATTCTCGAGTTCATGCTGTTTAGATGTTCGTGGAACCGGCTTAGTTCCTCCCTACCATGTCTCCACATCACAAACGTGTCATCCACGTATCGGAACCATACATTTGGTTTTTTGCTGGCAGTACCTAAGGCCTGTTCTTCGAATTTCTCCATAAAGAAATTTGCAATTACAGGACTTAGGGGGCTTCCCATAGCCACACCATCCGTTTGCTCATAAAACTGTTCATTCCACTTGAAGTATATGGTCGTCAAACAACACTTAAACAGTTCTAAAATATTGGGAGGAAAAATTCGATCCAGCTGTTCCAATACATCATCAAGTGGAACCATGGTAAACAGCGATACCATATCGAAGCTGACCAATAAGTCCTCCGGCTGGACCACTATGCCATTCAATCTGCTGATGAAATGGATAGATTGCTACTCACTATGTCGCAGATAGGCACAATAAAAAGAGAACTATACTGTACATTTCAATGCTTGGCAAAAATGCCTTCTTCCAAAATAGAAAACACACAGACATTCACACAAGCACAACTCACAAGCACACAACACTCTCTCTAATTACTGTGACTGAACTACAGACTGCAACCGTAAAGAAACTAGTAAAGAATAGCAACAATGGTAACCAATTTGATCCTGGTGTGACTCCTTCCATCGCTTCCACCTGTAGCAGCAGATGACGGGCTGTGCAGATAGGAAACCAGCCCCCTTCCCCCCCACCCAATACCTTCACTGGTCACTTCCATCGGAGGCTGAACTGTCATTTAAGCAATCTCTTGTTCTGCTCCAACAAGGCAACACTTTTCCGCTGTGCTCTCGCCAGCTCACCTGCACAACACCACATGGCTCACATTATTGTCTCCTGTATTTTTCTGGAGTATGCGCACACAACAGAATTCTTGCTCTGCATTCAGTTTCGGTGTTCTGTCATGGTTCATTTACTAAGAGTAGTGTTACCACAATTTTTCTACACCATCTTCCTGAGTTGTGCACCCCCAAGGTTCTTCTTTTGACTACGGGCCTGATGCTGGACGTATTGTTTGTTCTCCCGGTATCAGTAATTGGAATATTGCGTGCAATGTAGCGTAAATAGTGCAGTGAAATGCAGTGTGCCCCAGGAGCATCAGGTGGGTTTATTACTATTCTATTCCTGGCCATCTTGGCAACTCCTTTGCCGCCAAGTGCAACACTGAAGCGAGTTTTCCCACTCCACCAGATGACATCAGACAAAAGCTATAAGCCATTCATGGTCCACTTTGTCCAGAGACGCCACTGCCAAGTGAGATCCCTCCTTGATTACAAGGCATTCGTGAACTTTACTGTAGTAGTTAGTTTTTAGGAATAATATCTCAGAACCAGCCCACATGGCTCTTCCAGCATGTCCCACTATTTTTTGTCATCTTCATCTACATACATCCACATTTATACTCCGCAAGCCACCCAACGGTGTGTGGCGGAGGGCACTTTACGTGCCACTGTCATTACCTCCCTTTCCTGTTCCAGTCGTGTATGGTTCGCGGGAAGAACGACTGTCTGAAAGCCTCCGTGCGCACTCTAATCTCTCTAATTTTACATTCGTGATCTCCTCGGGAGGTATAAGTAGGGGGAAGCAATATATTCGATACCTCATCCAGAAATGCATCCTCTCGAAACCTGGCGAGCAAGCTACACCGCGATGCAGAGCGCCTCTCTTGCAGAGTCTGCCACTTGTGTTTGTTAAACATCTCCGTAACGCTATCACGGCTACCATTTAACCCTGTGATGAAACACGCCGCTCTTCTTTGGATCTTCTCTATCTCCTCCGTCAACCCGATCTGGTACGGATCCCACACTGATGAGCAATACTCAAGTATAGGTCGAATGAGTGTTTTGTAAGCCACCTCCTTTGTTGATGGACTACATTTTCTAAGGACTCTCCTAATGAATCTCAACGTGGTACCCGCCTTACCCACAATCAATTTTATATGATCATTCCACTTCAAATCGTTCGGCACGCATACTCCCAGATATTTTACAGAGGTAACTGCTACCAGTGTTTGTTTCGCTATCATATAATCATACAATAAAGGATCCTTCTTTCTATGTAATCGCAATACATTACATTTGTCTATGTTAAGGGTCAGTTGCCACTCCCTGCACAGACTGCCTATCCGCTGCAGATATTCCTGCATTTCGCTACAATTTTCTAATGCTGCAACTTCTCTGTATACTACAGCATCATCCGCGAAAAGCCGCATGGAACTTCCGACACTATCTACTTCCATAATTAACATACTGTTTAGGCATGTATGCCCCTTAGAAGTACAAAAATCGTTAGGTCAGCTGGATGCATCCCACTCGCACCCATACCTGCCCCTTGCCTTTGCCACCCCTGCATAAACACACTCCCTTCGTGCACACCACCTCTGCACCCCTCCCCGCACCCATCCACACTCCTCCTGCAGCCAACAGCTGCACGCCTAGTCAAGCCAGTTTTACTATGAGGTGTAATGAACGCTCCTTCCCACGACAACACATGGCTCAAATTGTATTGCACAGTCCACAGTGTGCGTGTCCTGCTTCCCCTATCTTGCCACCTCTTTCTCCACAACACTGCTTGGCAGCACCATCCTACATACCACGACACGCTCCATGCACTGTTAAGTCACATTGTTGCTGCCACATGTTCCCATCCCTACAGTTGTCATGCCTAATGAGCTCTCTAGCCAGCAGCTCCCCCATTACTCCTCCCACCCCAGCACCTACAAGCATTTCGGAGGTGTCGGAACTCTGCACACGCAACTGTCAACACTACAGAACTGCTTGACTCTGTTTACCAACTGAGCAGCGCACCCAGCACAAGCTGACTCTGCAGACCCTCCTCCCAGTTGCGCTGCTGCTCACTTGCCCCCTTTCAACCTGTGAGACCCTTGCCTGTGGTTTTCTTCTATCGAGGCAGCTTCCACAGGTAGCTCTATTACGAGCAACTCAACAAAATTCAAGATGGTTATCAGCCACCTCGACTTGGTCACTACTGCCGAAGTCTGGGATGTTGTTTCACACCCATCCCCCTCTGTCAGCTAGACTGAACTAAAAAAATGTATCATATCCAGCATCACACCATTGAATCTACAACAGACACACAATTAGTTATCATTTGAGCAGTGTACCAACATATGACTGTCCCTGTTGCTGGATCAGATCCAAGCATTAGCCAAACCACACATCCTCCCTGATGGCTTGCTCCTAAACTGCTGGCTCTTGCACGTTCCTGCCCCCGTATAGGCTGCCCTGGCCTCACACGCCCACTTACCATTAGGTGACGCAATGATCTTGGCCAATTAACTGCTCAAAACCCCGAACTCCTTCCTTGCTATGGCTGTAGACAGAATGCCGGCTACCACTTTGTGGCTCTGGCCAGCTATTCACCAACCAACTCCTCCTCACCTCAAGCTCTGACACACCTGAGCTCTGAGATGGCAGCATTTACCTCCAGCATTGTCCAACTACAGCTCATGCACCCGCCGCCAGGTGCTGACTGCCTTCTACACACGATTCCGGCCGGGTGAAAACAGCTGTTCCCGTCGGCACAGTTCTAACTATCCCCTGACAACCACAACCACCATGAATTAGGCACACCTTGCTGGTACCACCAAAGGATTAGTGAGAAATGCAGCCCTCTGTGCTCCTAGTCCCCAAACCCCAGCAACCAGTGAAAGTACGTACGCTCAGCTGCTGTCACACTTCACAGTGCCTATTCATATGGGGCTTCAATGACACTAGTTTCCTGTTCACAACCTTGTCAACATTGGCTCCGACTTATCCATATTCCAACACAGGAATCACACAGTCAATCAGTTGCAAATAACTGTTCGATACATTGTCATAGTTTTTGAGACCTCTAAGTACGTCTTCATCAGAATGAAATTTTAAGTTACCCTGTGAAATAATAAACAGGATATTAAGTTTGAGAAAATTACTAACCAAGATGACAACTGTCATGATAAAGGTTAGTTGCATAAAATTACATTGTGAGAAAGTGATGGTCAGAGTTTCAAGCAGATACGCTCAAATCAAAAATTAAAATTAAACATGTTCAAGAATTCAGCTCATATGCCTTGCTAGGAAAAACATCGGACCAATCGGCCAAAAGGCTTACAAGTTGCGCCACCCATCAGGCGCAGACAGTGACATATGTGCCGCCTGAGATATATAACAGAAATAATTGAATTAAACAACAGGTCATTTTAAAAACAAAATACAAAGGAAGAGAGCTTATTCTACTTTTGAAAAGACAAAAAAGTTGAACAAATGAAGTATACCAGAGCCATCTATTAGGCTATGCAGATATTACCCTTATGTAAAACACAGGATATTAAAGAATATTTATACGAACATTTGTACAACACAAAAAATATCTGCACGAAAGCAACTTTAGTAGTATACATCTATGAGAATCGAAGAAAAAGGTGTTTCGAAACTAGAGGCAAGAAAACATAGTAAAAAAATAAAGGAATTAAATTTCCACAGGCAGTGGATTTAACATGTAGAAAAAGTTTTTGTAACTTAATTGCAACTGTTCATTGAGGATGAGGCCATGGTTCTTAGAAATATGTTTGAAAATCTTCAGCTCTTCAAGTACATCAATCCTACGACCTTTCTTTCCCCTAAGCAAAATGGAAATTTTTCAGCACTTTTCGGTTCGTGACTGGAAATTAATAGATTATCAGCAAAAGTTAAATTCACAGATTAGTGCCTCTTTTTACCAATTAATGTTCCTTGTACCTGACAATGAAAGATCTTCCAGTTTGTCCTACATAACAAACAGGGCAAGTATCACAAGTGATTTTATAAATTCCTAAACTGTGTATAAGAACAACTGTAGACTTGAGATTGTGAATAAGATTTTTTTTTACAAGTTACTGTTTGTGGAAACGGTAACTTAGCATCCATATTTTTTAACTAGAAGACAATGAATTCTATAGAAAATAAGGCCTGAAAATGGAATAGAAGACACATTTTTGTACTCATTATTGTTAGAAACACCACTGATGCCTAAAGTAGTCACTTTAGCATCAGTTTTAACTTTGACGATCTTTACAACTAATGAGGGACCATAGCCATTATCAGGTGCAATAGTTTTTATTAAATTCATCTTGTTAGGTGACAATGGTACATAATCTGTACAATGAATGGCTGAATGAAAAAATTGCTTTTTTATGGAAATGAGGATGCAGTGAACTAGAGCGCACAATCTAAGTATTAGTGGCTTTTTGAATAACGGAAAAGGAAAATCTGTCATCAATAGCAATGCTCAGGTCCAAGTAATGAAGCTGACAGTTATTATTTTCTAATTCATAAATGAAGCTAATTTTTTCATGAAGACTACTAATAATTTAAAATTACTGTTCAATTCCTTCCAGGGAACTGCTGTATATGATCAGAATGTCTTCTACATGCCAAGAATACACCAAAATACCCAGATCAGCAAATAAACAATTGTTGAAGAATTTTTCTTCCAGTGAGTAAATGAAAATAATCACAAAGATGCCTGCCGTTCGTCTGATGGTGAAAACAAAATAGTTGTATTTTACTACCATTCCTAGCCAACAAATTAGGTCAGTGATTTGCTCATCAAAATACCTTTTTTAAAAGTACATAGTTTTTTTCAACGATGTTAACAGTTGTCTAAACAGGTATATTAGTATATTTGGTTTGTAATATCTAGTGAAAATAATTTAGTATCTTGATCACACTGCAAATCTTTGATTTTGGTCTAGTGATGACAGAATAATTATGTACAAAAAAAAAACTTTTTTTCTTTTGTGAAGAAGCCTTGCTAACTCATGATATGCACTTTTCATACTGTTTATAATTCGACATATTTTATGGTGAATTTTATGTACTTTAAGCTGGGAGCGCAAGTTTGGAGCCTGTGGATTCATATAAATAAGCTGTTTTTTATTAAACAGTTTGAGCCATTATGTAGCACTATTAATGGCAAGTCTAATTTCTTTTTGTATTGTGTGGTTTGGATTCTCATCTACCTCAGACACATTATTCTCTTCAAAAAATTGTAAAGTTATATACAGATTCATTCTGAGTAGCATGATTACAACATTCCCTTGGTCTGAATTCATTATAAGGGCATTGTTTTCTTTTAGCTTGACATTAATATTTTAATCAGTTTATCAAAATTACAATGACAGGAGTTTTTAACTTCATGTTTCTCAAACATCTGCACACATCATGAGCTAGGCATTACACTGTATTTAAGCCCTTTCTCCAAAAGGGCAGTTTCTTCTGGTGTAAAATCTATCTCAGTCTTGTTCAGAATTCTGTTGAAAAATTTATGCTCAGACCTTTGGAAACTGCTAACAATGGGCTTTTTTTACAGGTAAAATGCTCTTAAGATTAGCTAGTTTCTCTCATTTCTTTTTGTAACACAATTCTTATAGATATCCATTCTGTCAATAATAAATTCCGAAAAAGCTTCAATTTGAAAATTAAAATCTATGCAAAAAAATTTTGGTGAGCTCAAGATACAAAACATAGGCCTCTTCATTTAATCCATCCTCTTTCTTGTATTAAGCACTGGAAAGTTTTTGGTTCTTTCATGCGCTGTCTGATGTTCAGATAGGATTTAACGTAACTTGGCAAAAGTCCATTTTCTGTGCACTGCTTATTAAAATCAAAAGCTATGTGTGTGTTTCAAAATTTTTTTCTGATGTTTTTGTATTTTGATACAGACTTAGATACCTAGGTTGGTAGAAATCTTAGTTTTAAACTCTCAGCAACTGTATATAAGTTTCAGCAAAGAACTCACACAGCCAAACAGTTGCAAAGAACTGTTTCATACATTAACCTAGGTTTTGACACCTCTAAGGATGTCTTTATCAGAACGAAATTTTAAGAAACCCTATAAAAATACATAGCAAATTAAGTTTTACAAAATTACTAACCAAAATGACAACTGTCATGGGATACAAAGGTTACTTACATAAAATTACATTGTGAGAAAGCAATGGTCAAAGTATTGAGCAGATATGCTCAAGTCAAAAAATAAAAACGTTCAACCTTTGGCACATATTCCTTGCTAGGAACAGAGCTATCAGCTCAGTGGCTTACACTGCTGCTACGAAAACAATACAAGTTGCACTGCCTATAGGAAGTGGACAGTAACATGCCCATTCGATACATAACAGAAATAACTGAATTAAACAACAGTTAATTAAAAAACAAAATACAAAGGAAGTGAGCTTAATGTACTTTTGAAAAAAAAAAATTGAGCAAATGAAGTAGACCAGAGACGTCTATTAAGCTATACAGAAATTATCATTATGTAAGACACATGATGAATATTAATATATCTATACAACAGTTGCACAATTCAAAAAGTATCTGGATGAAGGTAACTTTAGTAGTAATCCTTGGTCATTACAGCCTACTGGCCGATATACCAAATCACTGTTAGTTGATGGCACCCTCAGTAGGACCATCCACTGTAGTTTCCGCCTTGTACAAGTGCTAATGTTTTGAACAACTTGAAGTGGTGAAGTATGTGTGCAAACTTCAACTTCTTTAACGACACAACTTATGTGAGATAGCCAGCCGACCTTCCTAGCTGGTTAGCCTGCTGCGGCAAACTCTCTTTCTCTTCTTCTCCACAGTATATTGCTGGGAACAGAAATTTCTCAAAACTCTTTCTACTTATAAAAATAAGTAGATGTACACAGCTTCTTTTGCTTCACTCAACGACGTCTATTTAAACATCAAACTTTTACAAAACACACTCTCCACATGAATAAATACTGTTAAGTAAGTCTCCTCGCGTGTCCAAACGTTAGAAACATTTACAACAGAGTTCGCTTGCTAACCACAACTATTATACAGAAATCGTACTCCTGTCTTGCCTCTAGCAAGTTCAAGTTAAAAGTTACTAAACATCTTTTTTCAACTCAACTGTTCTTTCGTCACTAACAATAGTCACAATTATAAAACAGCACAGAATAACACAGAAGTTCCTTGACACTGCTGTGCACTTTCATAATGACTTCCATGGACTGAGCAACAAGTACTTGTCACTGCCATTTGACCACCGTGTCTACAGTCTTCTCACAATAAACTTCGGACCTGCACACACAGACAGGTGACACACAGTGGATAGGATTCCTTTCTCCCCACTCACATCTAAAATATTGTGTGTTCAAGACGGTGGAAAGCTGAGTGGGTCTAGGATTTATGCCAAAATTCTCATAGCGCTACATATCCCCCCCACCCTCAGATTGAACACGCGTTATTTTATACAATCATTATGTACATTAATATCACACAGAATAACAACTCACATTTGAAAAGTATACATTTCATTTCTTTTAATAATCGTGAATAACCTTTTGTTTACTATTTAGCTATTCTTTTCACATTTTACTTTGATAATAAAATGTGAGCATTTCACTCAAGGTTTTAGTCAGCTCTTAATATCTAGAAATCGTGAACACTATCTTCATTTTTCAATCTTAAATTTCAGGTGTTTATGACACATGAGTAATTTACCTTTTGTACTACCTTTCCTAAGTATGTACTAATTCATTATCTATTGTAGTTTGGAAGAACCCTGGGAATTTTAAAAGTGTTCCTTTTGCCACTCGTAACCTTACATAAAACTTAATAATGCTAGTTGTGCATGGAATTCAAACTTACCAGAATAATCCCTATAAAATGTATGACTTCTGTCATGGTACTGTCCCCATATCCTAGGATCAGTACCTATACATCGCATGTTGGTTCACCTTTGAGAGCACTTCCTCTTTCCGTTCCGGTAGGCAAGCCCCTTTATAAAAAAATTTCTATTTTTCAAGCCACAGGTCATCCTATCTCGATGTAAGTATGCCTACCCTATTTACTTAGCAAATGCCGGCTACGCCCCCCTTATCCTTTCCGAGTAGGCCTCTTGGTTCATTACCCTAGTATAAATTGCTATGTATACTGTAATTAAGTATTTTCTGGTAAAGCTACGAACCTATTTTACACTTCACATTCACTTTTATAATACTTCATTTAATCCCTGGAGTCCTCCTCTACTTCTCAACTCCTATACCCTTACCGTATGCTATGTCTACCTATAATTCAAGTCTCACTATTCTACTATTCATCAATTTATCAGAGTATTTGCTACACTGATTTTTCTTAAATAAGCATCGCGATTAACTCCAATCTTGCTTGCGTTCTCTTTTATTACTCATGCCTCCTCCTTATAGTTTTTATATAAATAGGCAATGTAGAACTGTCATAGTGTTTGTGTACCTAGTTGTCTATGTTTCCCTATGTACACATCATCTTTCCCCTATAATACCTGACAGTTCTCACATCGTGACAGGTTTTTAGTGTGCAATTTTAATATTTGTGTATAAATGTAATTTTGTGTGTATGCGGATGTGTGTTTGTGTCGTCTGGTTCTTTGGAGTTCTTATCTGAAAATAAGATGTAGGTTATTGGAAACCACAGAAACCAGGAAGGATGTCTGCAATAGAAGTAGATGAATATGGGAAGAGGGAAAAAATAAATAGGTCTTTAAATGAGAAGTAAGAAAGGAAATAAATAGAAATGGTTGCTAAGATCGAAGAAGAGAAAGAAGATAGCCCCAAAGACAGGAAACCCTTCCAATCCCCCTTCCCCAGGATCCCTACTTCAGAGGTACTTGGGTGAGACGCCAGAGGTGGTTTGGTGTTAAATCGTCTCCTACAGAACAGACATTCCCACCTTCACACTTGAGGTCCCCAAAGGAAATCTTAGCAACCCTATGGAATTGGATAATGGTGAAGAATCAGTCACACTTGTTTGCGAGGGTTGTTTGAAAGGTGTGGTGTTTGTTTTGTGTTAGTCATGATTTATGTGTACTCGTAAACCATGCTTTTATCCCCAGTACCCACCCCTTTCAAAACTGATACAAACCCTCCCATCTGCATCACATCTCATAAAAGGCATAAAATATTCTATACAAAATAGAAAATTATACACTACAGTCTAACAGTTGTTGAGTTTGTCACATTATATTTTCCACAGACATAATATTGTTATTCAATTTATTTCATGTTTAGAGATCACTTACTTTCTTATTCTGTGATTCTCCTAAGTTGTAGTCATATCCAGTATTCTAGGTAATGAGATTATTGGATAGTTTAAGATTGTAGGAATAGACTACAGAATAGTTTAAGATTTGAAGGAAACTAGTTTGGAAGAAACACCGAAAACAACTCAGGATCCAACGGTCATCACTCTGCCTGTTAACTCAGAATGTTAACGTCCTTGGGGGATAGATGACTCTGCCTGGATTCCATGGATCTGATATGAACTTCACTTGAGCAAATGCACTTGCGCAAATGCAGACCAGTACTTCTCGTTAAATTTTGTTTGAAAGTCTCTCCATTGCAAAACAATCACCACCTCACTAGGTAACACAATTAGGAGACAATACATTTTTTCTTACTTTGTTTTGAATAAGCTTGAATTCTTTCCGCATGTCATCTATATCCTTTCGAGTATCTGAAAGTTCAAAAGAAACAATAGGTGACACGTTCTGGAGGTTACTCTCATGGAAACTTTTCGATTTATCATTTCCTCTACCTGTTCCTCCAAACTACTTACATTTATGATATCAGAGCTTGCCATCTTCTCTTTGAAGCTTCTTTCTACACTGTCTACTTGTGTACTTACATGCGTAATTTGCGACTGAATGACAGGCATTAATTCACTATGCTTATCAATGCTCTCTTTCAAAGTACGCCATCCCTGATTTATAGCATTAAACTTAGCATTACATATATTGTCCAATCCATGAATCTCTAATTCTAGACTATTACATTTCTCCTCAATATTCAATTTTAATCTTTTTGTCAGATCCTGAAAATTATCCTTCTGTTTTTGATTGAAGTGAGTAAACATTTGACTTACAAGAACGTTTAAAGAATCAGTCAATTCCTTCTTTAAATCTAATTTCAAATTTTCCACTTTACTATTTAGGATGTCAAATTCAATCTTTAAAATATCCAGGCCTTCGCATAGATTACTAAATTCTTTGCTCTGTGTGTCAACTTTGGCATTTAACAAACCTAGATTTGTTGCTTGACTATTCAAGGCTTCATTCTGGTTATTTAGAACTTCACTCTGAGCATTTAAACTAGGATGCATCAAACCTATTTCTTTCCTTAGAGTTTCATTCTGAGCATTTGACCGTTGACTCTGGTCATCTAACTTAGCATTTAAAGTTTTACATTGATCATATAATCGAGAATTCATTACACCTAATTCTTCACTTAGAGTTGCTTTTAATTGAGTTTTAATTAGATTTACTAACTCAGACCAGTCAGGTCCTTCGTTTGTAACGCTCATTTCCATGACTGGTTCTGAAGTTTCCCCAACTTGCTGTCCATTATTCATATTTTTACCAGCTTTGGTACTTGTGAGCATTTAAAAATTAACTTTAAGTATAATAACTACACTAATAAAGTTCATTCAACAGTTTATACCATGTTGTATTAAAACAATAAAGTACTGTTTTACGCTCATCCAGCGTAGAATTTGGGCTGTGTCGGTGAGCGAATGTGGAATCAGCATCAGTGAGCAGCGTTGGTTGTTGGTTTCCGCATAGGTGTCGGTGAGCAGATGTGGAAGTAGGTCACCACCGGTGAACAGCAACTGGTGCCAGCAGTGATGGATGTTGGTTTCCGGATTTGCATCCCCGCGATGTGTGTGAGAGCTATCCACTCCCCGCACCAGATCTTCGTAGTCCTCCCTGCACCAGATCATCTTACTCAATATGATCTTGGCGTATTTCTTATTAGAGAAACACACTGGAATCTTCTTCACTATTTCTCAATCCAAATTTTTGCTCTTTCGACTACTCGAGCATGTTCCAAAGTTTCGGAGCAAATTCTTTATCGCATTTTGTTTAGTTGCTATGGCAACATACAAAATCCACTTTTCTCATTTTTGTCTTATAATTCCTGTTTATCGAGTCTTTTTCCACTGGTCACCACGTTCTAACGTTTTGGCCAGCTTGAAGTGGTGAAGCATGTGTGCAAACTTTAAGTTCTTTAACAATACGACTTGCTTGAGATGGTCAGTCGACTTTCCTAGCTGGCTAGTCTGCTGTGGCAAACTGCTTTCCTCTTTTTCTCCGCAGTATATTGCTGGGAACAAGAATTTCTCAAGACTGTTTCTACTTATAAAAATATGTAGACGTACACAGTTTCTTTTGCTTCACTTAACGATGTATATTTAAACATCAAACGTTTACAAAACTCACTCTCCACATGAATAAATACTGTTAAGTAAGTCTCCTTGGGTGTCCAAATGTTAGAAACACAGTTACAGTTACAACAGAGTTGGCTTGCTGATCACAACTCTATTATACAGAAATCATACACCTGTCTTGCCTCTAGCAAGTTCAAGTTAAAAGTTACTACAGATCTTTTGTCAATTCAACTGTTCTTTCGTCACTAACAATAGTCAGAGTTACAAAACAGCACAGGAAAACACAGAAGTTACTTGGTTCTGCCGCGCACTTTCATTACGACTTCCATGGGCAGACCAACAAGTACTTGTTGGTGCTGTTCAACTGCCGGGTCTACAATCTTCTCACGATAAACTTCAGACCTGCACACACACACAGGTGACGCACAGTAGACAGGGTTCCTTTCTCCCCACTCACATCTAAAATGCTGTGTGTTCGAGACGGTGGAAGGTCGAGTGGTTCTAGAATTTACGCCAAAATTCTCGAAGCACTACAATGCTCCACCATGAAACAGCTGGCAGTTTCAGGTCCCCTGAAATGTTCAGCATGACACTATGCATTACCTCGCCACTACTCCTGGCCCTTGGTTTTCTGGGATGTCTGCCCTCCCCCGGCACAAGTGCAAAACTGCACAAAAGGAGTTTGAAGAGCTGCTCACTGTCAGTGTATTTTTCCCTTCAAAAAGTCCCTGGGCTTCAGTTCTTCACTTCCAAGGACAGTTCCTGATGCCCTTGCAGTGATTACCGTAAACTCAATGCCCGCACCATCCCTGATTGCTATCTGGTCAACACTCCTCTGCACCTACAATGGTGCCATCCTGGGAGCTACTACCTTGATTAAGACAGATTACGCTGAAGTATACACAAATACCAGTCACCGTGGAGGACACTGAGAAAACTGCCATAATCACACCTTTCAGCCTGCCTGAGAGTGCATTGATAGTGTTCAACCTATGCCATGCTGCACCAACATGGCAGCAATTTTTGATCAATATCCCATGGCACGCACTGGGTGTTTTGCCTGCCTACATGATATACTCATCTACTCGAGACCTTACTGAAGATCACTGACACCTATGCGAAATTTTTTCCCGCTTGTAAAAAGCTGGAGAGATCCTCAACAAGGCAAAATGCATTTTTAGGGGGAGCAAGGTCAAACTCCTTGGCCAATTAGTCTCTGCTGCCAGCTCCCACCCCCTCCCCATGATGGTATAGGAAGTAGTGGACTTTCCATGCCCTACTATCTTCGAAGGCCTCCAGCATTTCATTGGCACAGTCAACCTTTCTTGTCACCATCTTAAGGGCACCGCTGCCAACCAAAAACCCCTTACCACAGCATGCTATGGCAATAAAAACAAAAGCTTCAAAAAAACCAAAAAGGGACCTCGCCAAAGTGGCCCTTTTGGCCCATCCCCATCCTAATGCTCCCCTCACAATTGTGGAAGACGTGGGCCAGATGGCTAACGGGGCCATCCATACAACAATACATGGAAAATGTCTGGAAACTGCTCGCCTTGTTTTTGTCCAAGCTCTCTGATGCACAACATTGCTGGGGTGGATACGATCATGAGCTGCTCGCAGTCCCCGAAGCCGTTCACTACTTAGGATCTTCGATCAAGGGATGCGTCTTCATTGTCTTTACAGACCACCATCCCCTCACCTCTGGTTTTTGCAGGAAAGACAGAGACCAGATCTCGCCTTGACAATTTGGCTACAGTAGTATATCACACAATTCATTATTGACGTCTGGAATGTTGCCAGTATCAATAACATTGTGGCAGATTGCCTTATCCGCTCCTGCGCCATCACCTGACGCTTAGGGTACAATGCCCTGGCCACTGCTCAAGAGTGGGAAACAGACCTATCCCACACCCTTCAGAATACAGACTCTTGCCTCATTCTCCAGCTAAGATCCATATCTGGCTCCAACCATAAGCTCTGGTGTGATGTCCTTGTGGATCCCTCACAACATAACTGTTCCAATGATCGCTCCCACCCCTTCCTCACTCCCGCCTTTCAAAAACCACCTTTTGACTGCGTCCATGACCTCTTACACCCAGGAATCTGTCCTTGTGCCCCCCTCATGAAACAATGCTTCATCTGGCTGGGTATCCAATGCGACTACAGCAATAGGGCTCCATCCTGTGTTCCGTGCCAGTGCACAAAGGTCAGACAATACGTACACTCCCCTGTGGTGGCCTTTCCCCCCACACAACACCAGTTCATGTACCTTCACTTTGACATTGTCGGTCCACTACCCTCCTCCAACTGAAAATTACTGACAAATTTACTCAATGGCCAGCGGTCACCTCTACCCCCAACATTTCAGCTGAAACTGTGGCTTCAGCCTTAATTAGGATCTGTGTGTCCTGCTTTGGTTGTCCACACAACATCACTACAGATTGTGGATGCCATTTCACCTCGCCCTCTTCCTGTCTCTGGAAGCCACCTGCATTTCCAGTTCCTATAATACCAACAGCTACTACCGTGCTGCAGCTCTGGTCCACTGCCAATCAGCAACATGACTGACACACCCCTCAGAGCCTGGGAGCCTGATTTCACCACTGCACTACTATTTTTGCAGCCTCCAGCTGAAGCAGACAGTGCCCCGCCCCCATAGGCACCCACCACTTCCAACACAGTGTCGTCACCACTGCCACTAGCACCTGCACCATTGGAGCAGCGACACTAGTACACATGCACACTAAACGCTGCACACAGGAGCTGCCCGTGCCCTTCCGCTCACCAGAATCCACAGCATGAGCATTAGCATGACCATGGCAGCAAAACCTTGCGCATGCCCCTCCAGCAACCATCCTCAGTAAGCTTCAACCAACCCTCTGTGCAGTTGACACATGTGCTTTCCTCTCAAAAGGGGACGGAGGGGGGAGAGGGGGGAGGGGGGGGAGGGAACTTGTTGGTGACTCCTTCCATTGCTTCTACCTGTAGCAGTATACAGTAGGCTCCACAGACCAGAAACCAGCCCCCTCCAACACCCCCACTAGTCACTTCCACCAGAGGGAGAGCTTGGACGGCCATACTTTGTGGACACTACTCACGCCAAACCATCGCTCGAGCAGTCTCTTGTTGTGTTCCGATGCAGCAACACTGCTCTGTCATGCTATCTGCAGTTTGGCTGCACAACACCACATGGCTTGCATTGTCGTCTGCCACATTTTTCCAGGGTGTGCGCGAACAGCAGAATTCTTACCCCATGTTCCGTGTCAGTGTGTTTATTAAACAGAGTGCTACTGTCTTTTTTCATGCCGCCTTCCCGAGCTGCATCCCCTCGAGGTGTTTCAATTCACTACAAGTGTACAAAGTCTGATGCCAGATTTCTAATTCATCCTCCCAGTGGAAGCAATTGGAATACTGTGTGCAGTGTAGTGTAAATAGTGCAGTGAAGTGCAGTGCATGCCAGGAGTACTGCACGGGTTTATTACTATTCCATCCCTGGCCACCTTGGCAACCCTTTTGCCGCCAAGTGCTCCACTGAAGAGTGTTTTGTCACACCCACACCACCAGATGATGCTGGGCAAAAGCTGCAAACCATTCATGGTCCGCCCTGTCCAAATACTCAACCCACAGCAAGACCTTCCTTGATTAAGAGGTATTTTACTGTAGTTGTTAGCCTTTAGGAATAATATCTCAGATCCAGCCTGCGCGGCTCCTGCAGCATGTCCCATTATTTGTGGTGATCTTCCTTAATTGGTGCAACGCTTAGGCATGTATGCCCTGTAAGAATATAGAAAGGTAACTAAATCGTTCTTCAGGCCTTATTGTCATAAAATTGGGCTGTAACTTTTAACTTGTTAGGAGACCAACTGATAATAGAAGCCACTGTGGGACTTCCCCTTCAACTTCCACTTGAATCTCTCTAGGAATACTTGTCAGAAAATGGATAATCGAAACCAGGGGCAGGCAAACGTTGCATGCGGCTCATGAGCACACAGCGCTGCACTTGTGCTGCTTGCGAGCAATCGTCGAATGGGACAGTGGTGGCAGCCGGCAGGTTGCGGCAGTGTAGTACCAGACTAAGCTGTGGACGTTGAAGCGAAGCGACCACTACGTAGTGAATGTTGTATTTCAAGAACCGGAAAATGCAGAGTGAATCAAGGAAACAGAGAAGTGGAGATTTGCTGTCTTTTCGAAAGGAATGGGAGAATCATTTTTTCTTTGTGCAAAAACGCGAAAATTCGAAACATATAATATGTGACAGTATTCTCACTGGTCAGCGGAAGTTTAATATTGAACGCCATTATAATAAATTTCAATATGTTCCCGTACTTAGTGCAATAAAAGAGGAATTTCTTAAGTGATTTGGGGATATATCATACTTATCCCAAAGTTTATAATAGTTCTCGAGACAATTTGCTGTTTCTGTAGGTGATACTCATCCCAGTTTGCAAATGGAATTAATAGATCTACACTGTAGATTCTACAGCATAATTCTCGTATGAGAGACAAGTTCCTTTTGGCAAGACATGTAATAGATTTTTATCACGACTTTCCACAGCAAGAGTTTCCTCGTCTCCATCGTGATGCCGCAAAGATAATATGTTAGGCGCAACATACGTTTGCAAGAGATTATTTTCTGTTATGAAAATTAATAAGTCTCGGTTAAGAGCAAACATCAGTAATGAAAATTTACGTAACTGTTTGCGTTTGTCTGTATGTAGAAATTTTGTTCCAGACATTAAACATATTGTAAACTCCACCTGTGATAATTAAATACGACATATTGTAGGTAATAGGCACTCTTTCAAACCATTATTTCTTTCAAGCACCCGTACTACCCTTATTCCTTCATTCAATAAAGCAGGCCAGGAAACAAAACTTATTACAGATGAAGAAGCAGAGAGACGGTATGGTGGGGAGGGGAGAGAAGCGGGTAGCCAGCTTGCCCCTGTGTGCACGCAGAACACCTGTTTACTGCAAGGGCACCGCTCACGTGCAGGATTCCTGCCTGCCACTGATCTAAACAATTGGCGTGGGCATGTGCTTTAGAATACCTTGAATCTCTTGTTAACTTCACTTCATTTCATTCTTCATAATGCTCAATAATTACAAATACTGTGAAATTAATGTAATGATTATTTCTTTGATTTTTGTTATGGGATGTTAAGAGGGTTCAAACAGTGATTGTATTATCTTATATTAAGAAAATCTCTAAAAATAAATAATTAGGTTATCATCATCTTGAAATTTTCTAGACATACGATTGGGATCTGAAATCTATGGACTGTTGAATGTCTATAATCCGTTGAAAACTTCAATCCTTTCTTTATACTGTTTTTACAGCAAATAACACTGTGTGTCACAAATTGTAGAACCACAAAGTTTGACAAACAAACAATGGTTTGTCAAGTACAGCAGTAAAATAAAAAAATAACCTTTTTATCCACTGAAAAAATGGTTTTATTGTCAGTCACAATAAAATGCTATACACAGTATTCAAAATGGCCATGCATTTATGATCATAATGTTGTATATTTACTCTCTACTATGAGCCTACAGGCTGATACCAACAAAAACAAATTTATTTCTGGCTTCTGCCAGCAGTGGAAATTGAATCCAAAGAAATAGAAGCCTGAATCATCACCTGAACACTATCAAATCTAGAAAACTGTAAAGAGCTCTCTATGGGCATGAAACTTAATAAAACCATTAACAAAGATAACCAGAAGCTTGTCAATGACACTAAAAAATAGAGAAACATCACCTTTAAGATACTGCACTATTTTTAACCCAGCAGAACCTTGCTTTCCTTGGACACCTTGAAGACATTCCATCAGAAAGCAGATGAAATTAACTATAACTGGTGCAATTCATGGCAAAATATGATCCAATATTGAAAGAGCGGTGTTTAAAACTTGAAAAGTCTTTCAAAAAGGTCAAATGAGTGCCTCTTCATTTTTCAAAAATAGTAAAAAATGAATTTGTTTTTATTTTGGGTGAACATGTTAAGGAAAAAATTACTGCAAACATAAAAAAGGTTAAATATTATGGAATAACTTTTCACAGCATTCCCGATGAAAACAGAACTAACCAAATGAGTCAAATAATTAGATATGTCCACACAGAAGACAAGACTGTGGAAGTTAAAGAATCCTTCCAAGGTTTTTTTTTTTTTTTCTTTTTCTTTTACATCAGGGAAGACTGCACAAGATATGCCAAAAGATATTCAACAGCAGCTGGAAAAAGATTGGTGGGATATTGTGTTGTGCAGAGCGCAAATGTGTAGCAATGCTGCATCAATGTCGGGTTTACATGGAGGAGTACAATGAAAAATTCGAAAAGTCAACCCAAAAGCTCTGTTCGATCCCTGTGCTAAGCATTCCTTGTGCACATTCTCATGTGTTCCCTCTGGCATCATCTGGAACTGCAGAGAAGTAATATTCATTTTTCTTGTTTTCTACATATACATGGGAATCACTTTTAGATAAAAAAGAATAAGTTTAAAACTAGTTCCGACACTCGCTGGAGTGTTCAACAGAATTCAGTTTAACATTGGTGAGCATTTTGGAAGACATGCAAGATTCATCACAGCCGACCTTATACTAGATCTGCAGCAAGCTTGACTCTTCCAGCTATATGTGATTTTAACCTTTTGACTTCCATCAACTTTTAATACACAATACTGCAGGAAGTAAATTTAGCCCAACAATATCCACAGTCTCCAAAAATGACTTTGGATACACAACTTTTTAGTGATGGAACAAATTACAATTATGAGCAACGCTATTAATTTTGGCACTAAAAGATGGAATATGGGCATTAACAATGTCCATAGCCATGAAGGAAGGTAAATAAAATAACGCTGGTGAAGTAACTCGTGGCACTGAGTTACTGATACAAGAAGAAATTCGTCAATCTATGTCTGAATGCATAGACCAACTTATATAATAACTGTCACAATGATACAAGATCACGAAGGAAATCACCGAAATTTTCCACATTGTTGAAATAATATTTATGCTTTAAACTTCTGATGACACACTGGCTGTAGAACCGGAGAATCCAGTAGAAATTTATTATGAGTTTGATAAGGAGCAGATGCTGCAAGATATAAAAAGGTCTTGTAAGCGTCTATGTGGAACTGATACGAGAGCGGATGTTGCTGCTTGATGGAAAGCTCAAAAAATCCTTCAATTTATAATTACATGCGACTTCAGTGAATCATTACACTGTACACCACTTATAATTGGGTACTTCTTGACAATCTGTCCCTTAGTCACATCATGTAAGAGAAGTTTTTCTAAACTGAAACTAAAAAAAAAATTTGTCTTTCCTTGAGGATGAATCACGAACAGCTAGCCAATCTCTCCACTTTATCTACCGAAAGAAAAGTTACAAATGAAATAGATTTCAATGATATTATCGATAATTTTGGTAAAATAAAGACGCAAAAACATACTAAGTTTACAAATCTAACGGATATTATAATAGTACAAACTTTGTTTCCAGACATATAAAATAAAATGTAAATTTCTTAGTCTATTCTTTATTATTTCTTTGCATTCTACCTGATGGTTGGTGTTCTAAATGCTGATTCATATTCTAAGTTTCTCACCTACAACTTACAAGTACGTATATTACATTTACTACAGCATAGAATACACACATAATAAATGCTTGAATTTTTTTGTCAGCCATTACATATATGTTTTTTTTTTTTTTTTAATGTGTACATTACAAACACATCAATATCTAAGCAGACCATGGGCCTCACTTAGTTTTGCTGCCCTGGGCCACCAACAAATTTAGTCTGCCACTGAGTGTGCCATAACTAAACTGAGGGCACATTTGCTCTGGTAGGAACTTTGATGAATCAAGAACTTACCCCCTTGTTTTTTATCTGAAATCTGATTGGCGTCGATGTTAAAATATGAAACGCTGCGGGCTCATTGTCTTCCAGCCATTTAGCAACACGGAACCCATCAACAAAAAATGACATACCACCAGGATCACAGCCTAGTTCTTTTGGATCTGTTGCCTGAAAGTGAGACAATGGCATGAGTAAGCTTTGATGACTAAAAAACAGTGTTCTATAATAGATAAGACTAATGTTCAATTCATAACTATAACAAAGACAGTGAGTAACAAAAATGTGAAACTATTATGGGGGGAGGGGGGCAGAGAGGAAGGGGGGTAAGGAGAGAGGGAGAGAGGGAGACACAGAGGGTGAGAGAGAGAGAGAGAGATAGAGATAGAGATAGAGATAGAGATAGAGATAGAGATAGAGATAGAGATAGAGATAGAGATAGAGATAGAGATAGAGATGATAGAGATATCCTCTACTGAGGTTTATTCTTTATTTGCCACTGACCACATACAACGGCATAGTCTTTGTCAGTAACAGCATGTTATATTTCCTTGCCACCGAATCGTTTTATGTAAATCTCACAATATTTCATCAATACAACTGCTTGACATCTTCAGCAATGGTAGTTGCTGCTGTTACTGCTGCAAGACACAACCTATGGTAATTGTGAAGCACCTTCAAAATTTATCAGTTCAAGAGCAGGCACTTCGCGTGCATGGGAAGATGCACACAGTTACAGGAAAGTGGCACTCCTAGTGCCCCGTACTTGAGAGCCAAAGAAAGGCCTTCAGCGCATGTGCTGTGGATGATGACTGTGCTGCCGAACATTCCTGTGGTTAAAAGCTGAATTAAATCTCAGCACTACATTGCATCAAATCATGAATTGGAAGTTCTGTTTTTCCCTGTTTTGATGTAATGGCAGCCAGTGCTGGATTCCAGGCAGTGGTTAATAGAAAACCTACATCCCTGCTGATAAGAGTGTCCTCCATACGGATATGTACAGTTTCCTAAACAACACAGTCCCAGAAAGATGACACTGGGGATAAAATTTTTGTCTTTTCATAAAGCGTGTGATGCCCCATGTCCTGGAAACACTCTGCTGCCGCTGATTTATCAGGTTGCCCTAGGTGTGTATGATGATGGTGTTTGACACAATATTCTTGCACAGTTTGGCACGTCTACCCAATATAAGATTTTCCACATTGGCATGAGATCTTATACGTACCATGTTTCCTAAGGCCAAGGTTATCTTTGACCAAGCACAATAAATTCCTCAGTTTTGCTGGTGGCCAAAGAGCACACTTGATGTCGTGCCTTTGGCGAATTCTTTCTATTCTTGAGGACATGCTGCCAAAATAGGGTAAGAACACCGCTGAAATGGGTGCCTGCACATCTTTATTTACATCCGTGGTTTGAATTTGCTTAGAACGGAATGCAAGGCGTATCTGTCTATTGGAATAGCCGATCTGTTGAAATACCATTCTTAAGTGTTGTAGCTCAGCAGGTAGACTGTTGGCATTTGAGACCACATGTTCTGTATGCACCAAGGAGCATAAGACACTACCACATTGTACAGGATGATGACAACTTGTGGCCTCCAACTACAGCTTCGTAGGAGTTGGTTTGCGACAGACATTAAGTCCCACCATACCATTAGCTTTCCTTCTGATCATGACATTCAGGAATGGTAAAATATCATCTATTTCCTCTTCTATTGTGAACTGCATGTTCAGATGAGGGATTTCAGATGCCAGAGAAACATATGTAATGTCATTATTCTGTGAGGCCACATCACAAGCATATCGTCTACATACCACCAGAAGCAGGAAAGTTTGAGACTTGCCGAGTGCAGTGCTTTTTCCTCAACGTCTTTCTTAAAACAGTTGGCCACCGTGGGAGACACTACCCACTTGTTCAAAATGCTGGTTACTGGATAAGAAACAATATGACGAAAGTGCATGTTTAAATAATGCCACTATGTCTTCCTCAAACTATTTTCTGATAAGCTCTAACATGTCCTGACGAGATACTTTCATAAATAAAGATACAACATCAAAGCTAACCAAAAAATCCAACACGTGACCTATGAAGTCCTCTGAATTTTGGATATGGTGGTCACACTTGCCTATGAGCAGTCTCAACAGTGTAGTAAGATGTTTGGCACAGAAAATGAGTGGAAGATCCAATGCTGCTCACTACTTGGCAAAGAGGAGTCCCATCCTTACGTATCTCTGGAAGGCCGTATAGTCTTGGAGGAGGGAGGTGGAGGGGGGGGGGGGGGGACACTGCAGCCAATTGGCGTATGCTCTTAAGGACATTAGAAAGAATAAAACTCTTCTTAAGAAGATCTAGTGTTTTTCTCTGGATCTTGCCAGTCACATCCTTTCTTAGCTTAGGGCACGAACGAACATCGAGCATCTCCTCCATCTTGCTGTTGTATTCAGCTCCTGAGAGAAGGACAGTGATGTTACCCTTGTCAGCACGTAAAATGATGAAGTCTCAAGCCTCACAGAGCCTTCCTTTCTTCTGAACTGATGTTTAACTTTCCTGGTGGGGCTTGTGTTGAAATGTGTTGGTTGCTGCTGCTGCAAGACGTGGCTGAATGACCAGTATTTTGGACAAGGGGACGGTGTCGTCATGGGAAGTCCTCTCCCTCCAATCGTGGTCAACTATTTTATGGAAGACTTTGAGGAAATAGCACTGCAGTTTGCAACTCTCAAACCTTCCTGCTTCTGGCAGTATGTGCATCATAGATTTGTGGTGTGCCCCCACAGAATAAAGACATTACCTGCGTTTCTCCAGAATCTAACTCACTCCAGCCGAATATACAGTTCACAATGGATGTGGAAAAAGATGGTATTTTACCATTCCTGGATGTCATAATCGAAAGAAAGTTGATGTTACAGTGGGACATAGTGTCTACAGCAGACCAGCTCACATGGAGTTATATTTGGAGGCCACCAGGTTGGCATCACCATGAACAATGCAGTAGTGTCTTACGCTCCTTTGTGCATACGGAGCATGTAGTCTCAGATGCCAACAGTCTACTTCCTGAGCTACACCTAAGAACAGTATTCCAACAGAATGGCCATTCCAATAGATGCGCCATGCATTCTGTTCTAAGGAAATTCAAAGCACATATGTAAATTAAGAAGTGGACGGCCCCATTTCAATGGCATTCTTGTCCTATTTTGGCAGCATGTCTTCAAGAATAGAAAGAATCCGCCAAAGGAATGACATCAGGTGTGCTTTTTGGCCACCAGCCAAATTGAGGAATTTACTGCACTCAGCCAAAGACAATCTTGGCCTTTGGAAACATGGTGTGTATAAGATCCAATGCCAATGTGAAAATCTTATATTGAGTAGATGTGTCAAACTATGCAAGAACGTTGTGTCGAACTCCATCATCATACACATCTAGGGCAACCTGATAAATCGGTGGTAGCTTAGCATTGCCTGGCATGGGGCATCGCATGTTTTACAAAAAGACAAAAATTTTATCCCCAGCGGGTGGGGGCGGGGGTGGGGTGGGGGTAGGGAGGAGGGAGGGGGGGGTGGGGGGGGAATGCTCCACTTTTGTCTGTACATACTGATGACACCCTTAACTGAAAAACCATATTACTGAGCTTCTCAAACAATTAAGTTCAGCTACTTTTGCTTTTCATATAACTGCTAATCTTGGAAACAAATGCATCACGCACCCAACATATTCTACATATTTCCACTCAGCAATGTCATACAGAATACCTTTGTGGTGTAACTCATCACTTAGAAAGAAAGTAGTGATTGCACAAAAGTGAGCAGTAAGAATAACATGAGGCATGTAGGCACCTGTTCAAGAAGTTCCACATTTTAACTGCACCATTACAATACATATTTTCATTAACAAAACTGGTCATAAATAACCAATCAAGATTTGAGAAGAACAGTGACGCACATACCTACAACACTAGAGGGGACGAATGACCTTTATTAACCACTGTTAAAACTGTCATTCGCTCACAGGGGAGTTCAATATGCAGCAATAAACATTTTTGATCATTTGCCCAATAATATTGTATGGAAAATTTAATTAACTAACATCACATTATCAAAGAAGTCTTTTATAAGTATAACGAATTGTCAACTAACATGAAATTGTTTAAACATGTAGTTAGTGTAGAAAGTGGAAATTTGTTGAAGTATTAAAGAACTTCAAGCAGTTCATTTTTGGTAAATTTTCTGTCTTTGACAGTCTGTGCCTTGGAATATCAAAACTCATTCTGCATCTGGTTTCATGGTAATACAGTCTCTCTAGTGTCAAAATATGTTACATTGTTCTGAACATAGATCAGTGAGGCATAAGGTTTGACAGCTGCCAATGTTTTTTGCTTAGGGAACAGATGATGATGATGTACTTTCAGGCCAACCTTACACATTATTTGTAGTACGTTTTTGGTCAAATACTTCAGTGTACTGAAAACTTAGTTACACAATGCGACTTTCTCCAAATTTTCATAGCCAAACATAGGCTGGGGAATGGAAAAATGGGGTATCAAACTGAACAGCATGAGGTCTAGTTTTACAAAAAAATGTCTGAATGCTTGAAAGAAATCAGGGTAATTAAGAAACACTTAATTATCAGTTTGAGCAGAAATCTGAAATATTTCACATAAACAGGATATCAAAAAGTTCATCTCTTCAAGGCCTAGCCATTTTTGACATAAGTTGCTTTGGTGTGATATCTAAGTCCCAAAATGGCTTTCTTTGAAACCAAGCACTAATTTCAGAACATGATGAGACCAAAAGACACCAGGAAACTGATTTTGAAAACATCTCTAGGGTAACAGCTCAGTGCAGTCACAGCTCTAAAGATGACTACTGTTCCTCCTGCAGCTCAAAAGTGCTGCTAGCTGTCAGGGATCTTCTTATGCTGACTTCACTACAGAATGTCTCAAACATCACCTGATGTGCCTAATTGTGGCCAGCCACCAAAGACACCTGGTAAATGTGGCAGGCCTTCCAGCAAAATTGAAGGCAGAGAAGCAAGTGAGAGAAAATAAGAATGGAAAAATTCATCCAGGAGTGTGGATTACCTGAAAAGAGTAATGAGAAAATTCTTAGCACACACTGACATGTTCCCAACCGTATCTTACTGTGCTTGCGACCACCAAATGTTTCTACATCTTTTGGTATGACATGCAGGTAACAATAGGATTCATAAGCTGCTATCAGACAAAAATGTGTCTGTCAATGGTTATCCACAGAATGCTATCAATTATTGATCGGTTATCACATTCCTTCTCGAGCAAAGTGCAGCAAAATGAAATCTGAAGAAGTGCCATCTGTCTTCACTTACTTGTCATTTCCAGAAAAGTGTCTTCTTGCATTATTACACATGTCTATTAATATCCGAAAGTACTACACAGTAATTCAGACAAAGCAAAAAGGGTCATCTGTCAGTTCCCACAAATTGTGAAGGAAGTATTCGAGCAGCTGTCAACAACCTTATACAGATGCTAGTGTCATTGTGTTACAAAACAGTTGCCATCAAGTAACATGAAGTGGGAATTCGACAGTTGACTGCAAATCGTGCAATCTGCATTCAGTTAACTCAAGAAGCACAATCATCTGTAGGTCAGTGTCAATCACAGCCTAAATTGAAACTTCTCTGTTTTCTTATGATTTATATACTTTTAATAATAATAATAATAATAATAATAATAATAGAATACTGATTGATAATTACATATATTGTATTTCACAGTTTCTGAACAAAACCTGAAAATTAAAAAACTGAAAACAGTCAAACAATATCTAATGATCCCAGTTACATTTGTTTCAGTACTTTGTGTCTTGATGGGTAGTAATTATTGTTGTGTCATCTGATGATGTAGCAAAATTGTTCCCATCCAAAAACTTGTGTAGCCCAGATAAGACACACCATCTTCTGCTAGGACTGTCAAATCATAACCCAGTAAAAAAAAATTTAAAATTTCATGCTAACAAGTTAACATGGAGAGAACACATCAGCCATGTTTGCAAAAGAATGTCAAAGTGTAATGTACCTAATGTGGAAATTGAGAGATATAGTTACTTCTGAACAACCTGTAAATATATGTCTCATAGCTAAATGTTAAACTGATCAAAAATAAATAAATAAATAAATAAATAATAAATTCATGTAAGATGAACTATTCACAGTTCAATGAGGAATCCAAGCCATATAGCATTTCTGGTAAGTCTCTCTACTATTGAGAGGTGAAACCCAGATTAAAGGAAAAACCGAAAATCTGTGGTCTGACCTGGATTCAGTACCATGGCCTTTTGGTTTCCAGGCATGTGCTTTACCACCAGACCACCAGGCCAGACTAAGTAAATGGGTATAGCTGTTTCATCACTTGTGGTGAACTGTAGAGGGGAAACATGGACAATGCCAATTCTTGTTGGCGAAGCATTAGGAATATCATTAAACATTGGTCGAGGATTCTGAGACAAAAGCTGACATGCAATATGTCAACAAGAGCCCATGAAAGCCTCAATAATTTTAAATGGAAGTAGGACCCCACTATTTTTATCTGTGCAAACATGACTTGAATAGACAAACTGCCTTTTATTGTCACAGGGAAATCAAAATGCTCAAGCTGTCTCATAGGTAAGTTTGCCACAATAGCGTTCACATCAGTTTAATATACTGTATCGAGTGTCCCATTTAGTACGAGAGCGGGAATATAACAATGCAGCAGCAAACTGCCAACTCAGACCACTTGTGCCTAGCGCCAAACTGTTATCGCAGCCTCTGACTAAAGTACAGTAATACTAAAGCAAACAAAACATACCTTATTGTTTCTTGCACCTTGGCAAGATCCACAAATCTCGAACAAAAAATTGCATACACTTCAGTGTTCATTCACAAAACCTGCCATAATGAATCTAACAATATAGTACATCTTTCAGTGAAACGCCAATGAATGATAAATTTAGCGACAAAAAGATATCACCACCTAACTGCATACTTAGTCCTCTGTTAAAATATGTTGTTCACTTTTTAACTGTAACATAAATTTTCATTATTTATTTAATTGTGTTTTGTTTATCAACAA
Source organism: Schistocerca gregaria (assembly GCF_023897955.1). NCBI lineage: Eukaryota > Metazoa > Arthropoda > Insecta > Orthoptera > Acrididae > Schistocerca > Schistocerca gregaria. The sequence continues at coordinate 117,047,893 of NC_064926.1, forward strand.
TGGAAGAAAGTTAAGTTTAATGTAATTGTACCTTAACTGGACAGACAACACTCGTCTATGACCGCACACAACAATGTTCACACAGAGACCAAACAAAGTACCAATGCAACAATTACAGTGCTAACTGTTGGAGGTCACATGCTCATACGAAAATGTAAAAGTGTCAGCCATAATAAATGTTGATAGAGGGGTCAAGCCATGCTGGCTGATGGTGATTTCTGCCAATGTTGCTCTCATGCTGAACAGGACACCTTCCTTTCTGTTTGAGTAATTATAATTTTCTAATGGGGTTAATTTTCAGTAGCTTTAAAGAAGACCGAGGGCAAGTACAATCTAAATTTACAGTACAGTAATTTAATTTAATTATCCACATGTATAAAGGCCCCACACACTGACTATGAGAGAGACACGAAGACTTTGAGGATAAGAGACATTTAAGATGTAGTTGAAGGAGGCCGATAATAAAATAAAGAAAAACTGTTCTCTCTATTGACAACTCCTCTGCTCACACAGATTTACCAACTCTCATGAAAGGGTTTTTTTCCCAGACAAGAAAACTGGTCACTGTGATACAAGCTGATGATGCATCTGAGATTGTTTGGGCACAACTCAGTGCGAAGGCTGCACCTAAGTTTTAACTGGTGCTTTCTATGTTCCACCACACTCATCCCCAGATGCAAGCAAAAACTTTTGAGAAAAGCTCAGTTTGCTAGTACATATGCTACCCAATTGTACCGTATTCATCACAGAAAACTGTAATCAGCCCACAATTAATTATTTCATTCACTATTTAGTAGGTGGTGAGTATGACAGACATTCTAGGAAACTACATGCCTTCTCTGAAAATTACTTAGAACAGACAGTTTGGAAGCCTACTCATGATGGAGGCATATTGAATCTAATGGCAACAAATAGACCTTACCTGTCCAAGGATTTCTTAATTGAAACTGGTTTCAGTGATAATAAGGCAGTAGTAGTAACAATGATTACTGAAGTACAAAGGGCAACTAAACAAAAGTTCAAAATTTCTGTGTTCAGCAAACTACACAAAGAGGCAGAAGTGTTAGATCTCAGTGAGGAGTTGTGCACAAGAGAACGTAGAACAACTATGCCTTAAGTTTGAAACAAATAGTTGACCATGCACTGGATAAATACATTCGTAGCAGAACAGTTCATGATGGGAGGAACCATTCATGGTATACAATCACAATAAAGACACTTCTAAAGAAAGAGACTATATTGCATAATAAGTGTACAACATATAGGGCAACTGGCAGAGAGACATGTAGAATATAACACATCTGTCTGGTGACAGGGCAGTGCAGAAGCCTTCGGTGACTACCGTAAGAGAATCTTACTTGTACTCTATGTGATTGATGAAGAAGAGTGCAACAGTTCACACAAAAAACTGAATACATTCCATGGGAAAATTAACTTTTCAGTTCAACATCAGATTAAGAAGACTTGACCATACTTAGATCTGAAGATCAAGTTAAATGGCAACATTACAATACGACACACATAGAAAGGAGTCCACCACTTAGTCATGGCTTCCAACCACCCATGTAAGTACAAAACTGCTACCTTTAGGTCCCTTCCTGGCAGATTAAATAGTGTTCTGCTTAAGCCTAAGGTATATGATAGAGAATTGGATATAATTAGATATACTGCCACAAAGAATGATTACTCTCTAACCAGGGTTGATAAACTGAACAAGAGAATACCAATGAAAGTGGGCAAAACACAGAATGGCATCACTCTCATCCCAAGTGAATGAAAGAGCAATATTAGGTTCTCCAGGATACCACATCATGGTTATGTATCCAAGAAGATTGGATGAAAGCTGTTGACAGCTAATATTCTTCCGGCATATCTTGTACTAAAAAGTTACGGCACTAAATTCATAAATCATGAAGTATACAAGAAGGATCCATTTTCTAACTCTGGTAATATTGCACTAATTGTAATGCACAACAAGAATGTAACAGTAGATATATTGGTCAAATAGGAAGAGAGTTTCTTACTAGATTTAAAGAACATAAAGATGTTGCAAATTCCAAATCAGCTTTGACTATGCATTTGATGAATAATCAGTTAACAGATTAATAATAATTTGGCAACCTTGAACACAATAGGTAAAAGCTGTAAACTTAATGTACTTTAAGAGATGGAAATTCTAAAAAGCCTTCACTCTCATCCCCATAAAACTATTAACAAACATACAGATTTGTACCACAGAAATATTTGAGCAATTACGACATACTTTTGGAGTAGGTATTAAAATCCATGGAGAAGAAATAAAGACTTTGAAGTTCGCCGATGACATTGTAATTTTATCAGAGACAGCAAAGGACTTGGAAGAGCAGTTGAACGGAATGGACAGTGTCTTGAAACAAGGATATAAGATGAGCATCAACAAAACCAAAACGAGGATAATGGAATGTAGTCAAATTAAGTCGGGTGATGCTGAGGGAATTAGATTAGGAAATAAGACACTTAAAGTAGTAAAGGAGTTTTGCTATTTGGGGAGCAAAATAATTGATGATGGTTGAAGTAGAGAGGATATAAAATGTAGACTGGCAATGGCAAGGAAAGCGTTTCTGAAGTAGAGAAATTTGTTAATATCGAGTATAGATTTAAGTGTCAGGAAGTCGTTTCTGAAAGTATTTGTAAGGAGTTGGCCATGTATGGAAGTGAAACGTGGACGATAAATAGTTTGGACAAGAAGAGAATAGAAGCTTTCGAAATGTGGTGCTACAGAAGCATGCTGAAGATTAGGTGGGTAGATCACGTAACTAATGAGGAGGTACTGAATAGGATTGGGGAGAAGAGAAGTTTGTGGCACAACTTGACTAGAAGGGATCGGTTGGAAGGACATGTCCTGAGGCATCAAGGGATCACAAATTTAGCGTTGGAGGGCAGCGTGGAGGGTAAAAATCATAGAGGGAGACCAACAGATGAATACACTAAGCAGATTCAGAAGGATGTAGGTTGCAGTAGGTACTGGGAGATGAAGGAGCTTGCACAGGATAGATTAGCATGGATAGCTGCATCAAACCAGTCTCAGGACTGAAGACCACAACAGCACAATGACATACTTCAGGTTACCCCTTAAGTTTTATCAACATTTTGTTTGTTTGGAGCTTTTCCTCTTAATTATAATTTTGTTGATGGATCTAACTTTTTCTTTTACATCTGTTTATGTGGTGGTTACACACCTTCGTGTTTAATAGTTAGATGTACATATACTCTTCTTCCTATTTTTAGAGTATTCATACTCTTTGATTTGGTTTTCCTATTCGTCATATGTACATCTCACCTACCATAGCTGCATGCAACAACTTTCTTTGTGTCACATGTGGTGTGCACCTCCACCAGTCAATCCCCTCAGCCATTTACTGTTTCCCTGACAGTATGGCCAGACAAGCAAGACAACAGTTGATATTGCTTTCATAAGTACGTGTCTTACATATGTTGTGTTCTGTTTCCTTTTTTTTAATAATTCTTAGATGTTTCATGTCTCTTGACAGAGGTGTTCGTGTGGATCTTTTTGTTTAGTAAGTTTTTAGGTTTCCTTTTTTTTTTTTTCAAATGGGATACAAAATATTAGTCACACGGAAGATATAGTGTGGAATAGAGTTGCACAGAGTAGAAAAATGGAGAGTTGGTCAGTTGCCAGTGACAGTCCTTTTTCTCGAGATGACAATGAGTTACTGGTTGAATGATAAGTTCCGTCAGAAAACAGATGACGCTGCAGATGAAATTCGAATACAAATGTGTGTGAAATATCTTGAATGTATGGGACGGGTATGACCCAAATGTCCCTGCCCACCTCTCCCCCACATATAAGCACATACATTTGTTGTACGGGGTGTACGGGGTGTACGGGGTGTACGGTACGGACGGACGGACGGACGGAGGGAGGGAGGGAGGCAGGGAGGCAGGGAGGGAGGCAGGGAGGGAGGGAGGCAGGGAGGGAGGCAGGGAGGCAGGGAGGCAGGGAGGGAGGGAGGCAGGGAGGCAGGCAGGGAGGCAGGCAGGGAGGCAGGCAGGGAGGCAGGGAGGGAGGCAGGGAGGCAGGCAGGCAGGCAGGGAGGCAGGCAGGCAGGGAGGCAGGCAGGCAGGCAGGCAGGGAGGCAGGCAGGCAGGCAGGCAGGGAGGCAGGCAGGCAGGCAGGCAGGGAGGCAGGCAGGCAGGCAGGCAGGGAGGCAGGCAGGCAGGCAGGCAGGCAGGCAGGGAGGCAGGCAGGCAGGCAGGGAGGCAGGCAGGCAGGCAGGGAGGCAGGCAGGCAGGCAGGGAGGCAGGCAGGCAGGCAGGGAGGCAGGCAGGGAGGCAGGCAGGGAGGCAGGCAGGCAGGCAGGGAGGCAGGCAGGCAGGGAGGCAGGCAGGGAGGCAGGCAGGCAGGGAGGCAGGCAGGGAGGCAGGCAGGGAGGCAGGCAGGGAGGGAGGCAGGGAGG